>NC_133240.1:6068333-7549166 GCF_048772165.1 Typha angustifolia
TTCGGATGCTTATTACCCCCTAACTTACTACCTTTTCTGGCTACACATCTATGTAACCATGGCATTTAATATTTAATTAAATGTTTATTAAGAAGACAAATGTGTTACAATCTATGTTTTCTAATGTGATTAATTACAAAGTTAAATTATCTTGCAAATTATTCCAACTTAAAGGTGCAAGAAATTCCTTCAATGAGATTTTGTTCAGACTTTCAACGGCATGGACTTTACTAGAACACTGTTAAGTTTTCACTTCTTTCATAAATTAACAAAAAAACTTATAAAAATTCTCAAAAACTTGATTGCATAGGATCTTTCTCTACTCCAAATTGGCTTTTATAGGGAAGATACAATTTTACCCTCTCCTAGTAACACCATATTTCAAAGTTACATTTTAGAATTTTTGTAATGTATATAATAATAAAAATGAATTGTAGTTTTACTAATTAATCAATGTAAAACAAAAAAAAAATCGATTTTGTTATATTAAAATTGATATCTGTTGAATAATTACATACGCAAATAGAAGTATAAACTATGGATGTAAATTATATACATAAATATATTTTCTCTTTAAATTGTAGGTAGATATGTTGCTTGACCTTGAAGTAGCATTCATTTCTAGTGATTAGGCGTGGAGCATGTTCCAGGCATAATGCATACATGTGATGTTTGTGCTTGGAGAACAAAGTGGCATGACAAGAATTTCAACCATCAAACAGTGCTGCTTACGTGAACTTGGCCAAATTTCTTCTCTCTTGTCGAATGTCAGAGAACCCTCACTCGAATCTTAATTGATTCTTGTGATAAATGTAAACCCTTAAAAGACTTTTGTATGTGATTGGAAGTCTTGATAACCTTTTCTCTTAATTAGGTAAATCATCTGTGATTGAATTGGTTGGTGTATTGTCAAAAGAAAAACCTACCCCCAAAGACTTGTGAGCCCCGCTCATTTAGAATTTAGCTCGAGCTCAGCTTGAAATATATACTGAGCTAAATCGAGCTAGGTATTTTTTGGTTCAGAAAGTTATTTGAGCCGAGTTTGCTCAAGCTTGGCTCAGAGCTTAATATATTTTAATTTTAGGGAAATTTATTCTTTTAATGAAATTATGGTTTACTATTTATAAATTGAGGCCTATAATTTAGTGAATATGTCAGAAAATATTCTGCTGTTAAATTTGTTAGTTAAACTTAACCGAATTTCTAGGTTAAGTTAACTATATTAAAAAAATTATGAAAATACCCTTAAGGGCATTTTAGTTATTTTAGAAATAAGGGCACTTTAGTCATTTTAAAAATAAAATATCTCGACTTAATGAAATATTCTCATGATATTAGTGCAAATCTAACCCAAAGTATTTTCTGTATATATTCGCTAAATTATATGACTTGATTTATAAATAATAAAAATATAGAGCGTAAATCATAATTTTATTAAAAAGTAGGGTGTTATATACAAATTTCTTTTGATTTTAATATGATATATTTCTAAATTAATTTTATAGCTCAAACTAAATTAATTAATATATATTTTATAAAAAAAAATTGAAAAATTAAGCCATCTCTGCTCGCTTTACACCGTATAGATTTTTCGAGATTGGACATGGAAAGATTGTCAATAATATAAAACAATTAAACTTAAAACTTTATATAGTTGGAACATAAAAGATAAAAATTAATGTTTTCTAATAGCTTTTAAGTTTTTAACCAAGAAGGAGTAACTATGTTTCAATCCTTCTTATGAAAGTTACAATCTACTAAGGTGTAAACGAGCTGACTGAGCAAGTCAGCTTCGGTTCAGACTTAGTCAAAAATTTATTTTGAGCCTAGCTTAGAATATAAGCTCGGCTTAACTTAAATCGCGCCAAATTTGAACCTATTTTTAACCAAACTCAAATTGAGCATGAACCAAACTCAAGCTTGAAATAATGTTATTTTTAAGTCAGACTAAACAAAGCATATTATTCAAGCCGAGTTAGATCAAGGTCAAAGCCACATCTTAGAACAAGCTAAGAGCTAACCTAAGCTAAAAATTATTAAATATATATAATATTAATTAATATTATATTTGAGTCGAGACTAATTAAGCCAACTCTAGCTAAGACTCGACTCAAAATTCAAATCGAGCTAAAATAAAAACTCCGCTTAGCTCAAGTCAAGCGGACTGCAATCCAACATATTCTTTCTAGATGGTACATAATACTTGTCTTAATACCTCAGTAATTAAGGCATAAGACTACTTTCCTATTATAAATCAGGTTAATTACCAGAGGATAGTTTATGTTGGGTGTCCAACTTCCCCACATAATATTCAAACAATCAACATCCTTCTTCTGGGCTGTAGCCAAATGACCTCCCCCTTTTACTTCCTTTTCCATGTACGTCGCCATGGATACTCCACAGATGTACCGTTTAAACGGCCGAGATCATCTCTGGATATTCTTTTCACACGCTAATCCCAAGCTTTTGACTAAAGTGCTAAAGCGGTCCTCCAACTCTATAAAAAAAAGACGTTGAACTTAGAAAATATATTTTACGTAACTTATTTAGCACTTTACTCTACAAAACGTTGAACTCGTCACTGTCTTATGAGATTATTGTTCCTTATTTTATATTTATCTATTAATTGAATAAACTAGAGAAAATACTCAATTTAAATTTGAACAAATACAAATCAATTTTTTTCTTTTTTTTTTCAAATTTTCACCTACTTCTCATAATTAAAGGAAGAGGATGGCTATTTTTGAGTAGGTAATAAATTAAAACTCCCCTAATACTCACCCAGCCCACTTGCACCCTCCCTACGTGCACCTCCCCCCCCCCCTTGCCGCGGCGGGAGAAAGAGAAAGCCACGAGACGTGTCCACTGTTGTGGGACCCGTCCGCCGCGGCCTTCCCGATTGGGTCCCACTCCTGCTCTCAATTTCCACAGTTTTGTGTCTTTCTGCATATCGCCACCTATGGTTTTACTTATTGCCATACACACCCTCGTTTTGTCATTTTTGCATGTTGTTCCCTCATTTTATCATAAATTTGTAACCAAAAAAATAGTAATTGGCCCTACTGTTATTATTATTTGTTTTCTTTTTATTTTCATTTTTTGCTTTCAAATAGTATTTGTAGTAGTTTATGAAAACTTTTGAGATATAATATTTAGCTGCATTATGGAGTAGAGAGAAAATAAGAACGTTTTGGGCTAAACATATTTTAACTCTTGAGGCGAAAATGACTTACACAAGGACTTTATCTTATATTAAGTTTCTTTGAATTTTGATTTAGATCTCAATAATAAATTATTTTTAACAAAGATGACAAAGTATCTTGAATAATTTTACTTTTGTTAAATTGATTTAGGAGGGTAAATTGATTTTTATTCGAACTGCTAAAGGTTTTAAAGATGCCATAGATTTTTTTTTATAATTTTTAGTTAAGAAGAGAAATAACTAACAGAGGGTTTGAGATAAAAAAAAAATATGACTATGGGGATGTTTACGCAATAAGGAGAAACTAGAGGCGGTGATTTGCGAAAGATGAAAAGGATTAGGCGCCGGTCTCCAAAGTCTAGAGTGCGCCACGGGGATTACTTCGAGGCCTATTCCGTTTCCCCCTCGGATTCATCCCACCGGGAGGAAACAGAATCCGCAGCAAAGTCCACGTGTCAAAATCTGGACTGCCCTTAATTACGTCCTTTGAACGTTTTCTCCCGTAGATAAGGTCTCGATATTTTCCGGACCTCACGGCCGTCTTCTAATATCAAATAATTCCCAAACAGATCGCGATATTTCGGACGAGATTAGTAATATTAGACGCCAAGTAATTTCTAGAGAGGAGACGAGAGTAACAAGTTCTCGGGACTTGTCCCGCGATGGTGAGGCGCTGGGCCCAACCAAAAAGCCACGCGGCAACTCGACGCGGAGAAGCGAATCTCCTCGATATATTCCCAACGAGAAATTGGAGAACTTTTCAAAGTTTCTCTGGTTCAGTAACGGCTACTTTTCTTTTTTCTTTTTTTTTCCGGGGTTTTCCGCTATATAAACGCACCTCGCCTCTCATGCAATTCTCGCCCAGTCTTCTTTTTCTATACGATCTCCTCCGTTAAGAGTTCCGTCATCTCTTAGATCTCTCTCTCTCTCTGTCTCTTTCGCTCCTTGCCTTCTACCTCTCTCTCTCTCTCCTTGCCATTTTTGGATCGATCTCTTCGATCCCAACTTCTTCTGAATTCCCGGCGTGGGGATATCGGAGGCTTTTGACGGCGATCTAGGGTTTCCCTCCTCGTCTCTAGCTTCTTCTTGCTTCTTTTGGGGGGGTAGCCGGGGCTCCGGCCTCGGCGGCTTTTAAAGCCCCCTTCTTCTAGACCCAATCGAACCACCGCTTTTTTTTTTCTCTCTTTGATTCTTTTGCGATCGGGAAGAGATGCCGGCCATGGCGTGCGTGGATGCTGCGGTCCTCCCCCGTCCTGGCTACGGCTTTTCCTGGGATGGCTCTCTTCCTGCGCCGGGACCATTTCCCGGCAGCTCTCCGATGCCGGCGAACGGCGGCGCCGCCGTAGACCACCGCAGCCTGCTCCTTACCCCCTGGTCCACCGACCTCTCCGCCGCGCTCTACAAGATAGAAGGCTGGGGCGCCCCCTACTTCTCCGTCAACTCCGCCGGAAACGTCGCCGTCCGGCCTCATGGCGCCGCAACCCGTCCTCACCAAGAGATCGATCTTATGAAGGTCGTAAAGAAATCCTCCGATCCCAAGATATCCGGCGGTCTCGGTCTACAGCTCCCGTTAATCGTCCGGTTCCCGGACGTCCTCAAGAACCGGCTCGAATCCCTCCAAGCCGCCTTCGACGCCGCGATACGATCCAACGGCTACGGGTCGCACTACCAGGGTGTCTACCCGGTTAAATGCAATCAGGACCGTTTCATCGTGGAGGACGTGGTGGAATTCGGCTTCCCCTTCCGGTTCGGCCTCGAGGCCGGGTCCAAGCCCGAGCTCCTCCTCGCGATGAGCTGCCTCGCACGTGGGAGCCCCGATGCGTTCCTCGTATGCAACGGCTACAAGGACGCGGAGTACGTGTCGCTCGCCCTCATGGCGCGGGCGATGGGCCTCAACGTCGTCATCGTCCTCGAGCAAGAGGAGGAGCTCGACATCGTCGTAGAAGCTGCGAAAAGGCTCGAAATTCGTCCAGTCATCGGATTGCGCGCCAAGCTCCGGACCAAGCACTCGGGCCATTTCGGATCCACATCAGGCGAGAAGGGAAAGTTCGGGCTCACCACGACCCAGATCTTGTCGGTCGCCGCGAAATTGAGGCGGCTCGAGATGCTCGACTGCCTTCAGCTCCTCCACTTCCATATCGGCTCGCAGATCCCGTCGACGTCGCTGCTCGCTGATGGCGTTGGCGAGGCTGCGCGTGTTTATTGCGAGCTCGCTCGGCTGGGCGCCGCAATGCGCGTGATCGACGTTGGCGGCGGGCTCGGCATCGACTACGACGGCTCCCACTCCACCTGCTCCGACATGTCTGTCGGCTACGGCCTCGGCGACTACGCCGACGCCGTCGTCCGCGCCGTGCAGCTTGCGTGCGACCAGAAGGGAGTGAAGCACCCAATACTCTGCAGCGAGAGCGGCCGAGCTCTCGTCTCCCACCACTCTGTTCTCGTCTTCGAGGCCATATCCTCCACCTCCCACGCCGTCGTCGAGCCGGAACCGAACCTCAGGTACTACCTCAACGAACTAGCCGATGACGCCTGCGCCGACTACCGCAATCTTTTGGCGGCTGCCGTTGTCGGCGAATTCGAGACCTGCGTGGTCTACGCCGAACAGCTGAAGCGGCGGTGCGTCGACCAGTTCAAGGAAGGCGTACTCGGTCTCGAACACCTCGCCGCCGTAGATGGGCTATGCGATCTCGTCGCCCGGGAGATCGGCGCCGACGAGCCGGTTCGAACTTACCACGTAAATCTCTCTCTCTTCACCTCGATCCCAGACTTCTGGGCGATCGGGCAGCTCTTTCCCATCATGCCGATCCACCGCCTCGACCAGCAGCCGACGGTTAACTCGGTGTTATCCGACCTCACCTGCGATAGCGACGGGAAGGTAGATAAGTTTATCGGAGGGAGGTCGAGCCTCCCATTGCACGAGCTCGGCTGCGGCAATGGTGGCGGCGGCTACTATTTGGGAATGTTCTTGGGTGGGGCTTACCAGGAGGCGCTCGGAGGGCTGCACAATCTATTCGGTGGTCCGAGCGTCGTGCGCGTATCGCAGAGCGACGGGCCGCACTGCTTCGCGGTGACGCGGGCGGTGCCGGGGCCGGCGTGCGCTGACGTCCTGCGAGCGATGCAGCACGAGCCCGAGCTCATGTTCGACACGCTCAAGCGGCGCACCGGGGAGTACAACGCCCCCAATGTCGCTGTTGCTGCTATCGCCGCCATCGCCAGCGCCTTTCGCTCCATGCCGTACCTCATCTCGGAGGTCTCCTCTAACGGCGTGGAGGAAGGAGGAGGAGAAGGGTGTGGCTATGAGGAAGAGGAGTGGGAGTTCATGAGGTGCCTCAGCGTGTGAGGAAGGTAACTTCACCACTTGTTCGTCGTCTCTGTCGGAGTGCTTCGCGGTTTCGTTTTTTTTTTCCTTTTGTTTACTAATAACGGGTAATATGTTTAGAATCCTACTTAATTAAGTGATATGTTTAGATTCCTACTTGATTAAGTGATGGAGATGTGTACAGGAGGCAGGCAGGATCGTCGCCTCCGTTTGTTTGATGCCATTTTATTGTGCTTCATAAATTAGAGGGACCATTACGGATTTAATCGGATCTGGGCTGGGCCCCAGATGTTTGATGAATTGACTCAGCAGTCAGCTCCCGTTCATTTGGGAAATTATTACCTTTTTATTCTAGAATGCAACCTATCTTTTCAGAATAACACCTTATATTTTTCACTGTACTAATCCAAATTATCAATTTAATTTTTAAACAATTATATTTATCTCATCAAAATATTTTATGCCAAATCAAAAGATATTTATTTTAATTTTAGAAAAAATAAAATATCTTTTTTTTCTTAATTTTTATATCGAATCGAAAGATAGTCCAATGGCACCCTCTCTTTAAAGAAATTAAACTTAATCAAACATCTAATTTAGTAAATTATATTAAGAGATAATAAAAATATACTCAGCTAAATTATACTTACTCAATTTATACTAACTCAATTCAACCTAACTAAACTAAACCTAACATATACCAAAGGCATTTTAGTCATTTAGATATAAAATATCTCTAATTAACAGAATATTTTCATGGTGTTTAGTTTCCCCACGAATTAAAATTAATGTACTATTAAATATAGATACAAGATATACTTATAACGAATCTCACCAAGCTTCGTCTCGAGCTCGCTGTCACTAAGCTTTGCTTTATCTAATCCTGATCAATCGACACTAATGGTTGATGTTTGAAATTACTCTTGCCTCTACTAGAACCTAGAAGTCAATAAGTCCATATCTTAGTATTTTCTCAAGACGCTGATGTAGATGAACATTTGTAGAACCTTCAAAACCTACCTCATCTAATCCTGATCAATCAACACTAATGGTTAATGTTTGAAATTACTCTTGCCTTTGTTAGAATCTAGAAGTCAATAAGTCCATATCTTAGTATTCGACTCTGCTAGAACCTAGCAGTCAATAAGTCCATATCTTAGTATTTTCTCAAGACGCTATGTAGATGAACATTTGTAGAACCTTCAAAATCTTCACATTGTATTTAATTGGTAATATAAGATCTTGGACAAAAATAATTTTTTCTCAATTTCAATAAAATTTTTAGGTTCCGATGTGAAAGAGATCTTCAAAACCTCTTTTACAAAATAGCCTTTCTTAGTATGGGTGATAAAAATCTCTTTCAGCCAGACTAGCTAGAAACTTCAAATCGCCTTCAAATCTTTTCAAATATAATTTCAAAAGTTTTCAAAATTTATCAAGCATTCAAACATTTATAGAATGCTCACTTAGTAGTATACTCGTTCTAGAACTATTCAAATGTTTTTGAAATACTCTTGTATTGTTAGAAATGTTCTAAAAGTATTTAAAGGTATTTACATAAAATAACTTGGGTGCTAGCCCCGAATAAGTTGCATGCGACTGTGTAAGTGGCATGTATAAATTCCTTGATTTCTTACATCCTACTCATACATAAAAATATAAACACATAAGTAAATTTTGTATACAAATTATCAAATACAAAATCCAACAAAAGAAAAATATATGATTTTTTTGATAAATTTCTCTATTTTATTAAAGTGCTCAATTTACATGTTCCATGGAACTTTTAATCTTTGATTTATTTGTCTCGTCTTCTACTTTTCTGTGCATAATTTGACCTACTGAATAGTAAATAAACTATGAGTACTCGTACTATCATCATTGTAGGTAAAAAGACTTACAGTTAACCATTACAACTGAGTGATTGAGTCATACTATCTCACGGTAAGAGATTACATGCTGTGTTAATAGAATTATTTTTTCTAATGATGAGAATAAAATTATTTTAGGTACTCGTACTACCATCATTTTAGGTAAAAAGACTTACAGTTAATCATTATAACTCAGTTATTAAATCATACTATATCATAGTAAGAGTTGCATGGTGTGTTAATAGAATTATTCTTTCTAATAATAAGAATAAAATTATGGTAGTGTGAACCCTTTGTCCAGTTAATATTATCAAGAGGGTGTGTTTTGGTTCAATCAATAAGCTCATAGACATTCAAACAGAAAATAAAAAGAACTAGTATGATGATAAGAATTTTCACCTATTCCGTTTGAGTGTTTTAAGTTTTTAAAATTTACTTAAGACCGATTATATTTGCCCTACACCTTTTGAGTGTTTTAAATTCTAAAATTTACTAAAGACTTTATTACATAAAAATGTAGAGTATTTTACAATTTTTGTGATAGTCGTTTTGTCTTTGATGATTTTATAATCCGATCCCTCATTTTTCTCTAAATTCTCGTATCATACCCAGACGTTATTTTGACTAATAGATATCGATCAAATTACGAAAATATCTTCGTAACTATTTTTTTTCCCTCCCTATTCCGAAGAATATATTATAACGAAATATTCCTTTGTTGGTATTATTTAAATTAACGGAGGGTGTTAAATGAGAATTATAAGAAAAGTAAGGATCAGATTATAAAAACCTTAAAATATATGTAAATTATAAAATAGATAAAATATAAAGTATGATTTATAAAATTCTTAAAAGTATGTAACAATATCGACACCATATAGGACTCAAAACATTTTAGTCAAAGATCCAATATTGTCCTGTTTTCAATCTTAGTAGGCTCCTAAAACCCAGTCAACTATTTGTAAAAGGATCCAACTGCTGTCTTGTTTTACAAGCAAAATTGGGTTAATTTCCAGCCTTCCAAAGTTCCGAGCAGCTCTTGCCACGTCATTAGTGACGCTGCCAATCCATGCAGTAAGTCCATCTACGACCACTCACACCTCTATGGGCCAAAATATTTTTCTCGGCCCAACGGAGAACGATTCCACTCTTGCTGACGTGGGGCGATTGCATTGGTTGTGCTTTCGGAGTCTATTCTTTGGGTCTCTTTTAACTGTTGCTTCTTTAGTCGGTTGGGAGCCGGGTTCTGACCACTTTCTCCTCGCGGGAAGCCCTATTAAAGGCTTCGGCGAGGAGGCCCATGTTAGACGTCTCTCCCGCATTGATGAGCCGGGCTGGAGTAGCGAGAATGGCCGAGGAGATCGGACGAGTCGCCGCGGAGTCGCCTTCTGCGTCGTCCTCGTCGAGGTGGGCGTGGCCGTCGGTTCTCCGGTGGATCCCCACCTCCACCGACCGCATCATCGCCGCCGAGAAGCGCCTCCTCTCCCTCGTCAGGTGATATAAAGAAGCGATCTATTTTGGGTCCAATTTTGGATTAATTAGCCGAAACTCGATTGCCCATGTTCTTTTAAAAATTTGATTTTCTTGTAATTGGTACAGTTGCGGTATGATTGGTTTTGGGTTAATCTGCCTATAATCGGGAAAATATAATTCGAACCATTTTGTAAAATTAGTATTTTACTCATCTATGTTGCTCATATATTCATAATCATGCCTATCAGCAATAACACACTTCTAGATATGCAAAACTGACAAGAATTCTCGTTTTTCCTCTCAAATTGAGGTATTAACTATCAAATAGTTGTTAAAGTCTTCAATCAACATCATACAAGCTTTGATAGATGATTTGAACTTGGTTATTTGAAGCTGTAGGTGTGGATGATCTAGCATAGACATGAATACATGATTCTTCCACAGGTTGCAAATATTCCATGAAGATGTAGTAGGATTTATAATTTATTATTTCATTATTAATTAGGACTTGACATCTCTTGTCAATCATATTGGTATTAATCACAGGTGAATGGACATTTTTTCTTACTTTAGGTGGCAAAACAGCACAAAAATCATTTGCTAGGAACGCTTCTGTCCGTTTTCCTTCATTGTATCCATTGGAAACATTTTTAATTGGGAGATTCTTCTTTTGTGGGATTTTGTTTTATTTTTCCTTTCTGGTGTGGGGTTATGGGCTTGCAGGGTTGCATATGTTACAGAGAGGATCTATTCTCGTAGGTCCATGAAACTGACATAGGGCTGTAGTTGAACATTAAATGATTGCATGCAAATTTCTTTCTCCCTTGATCTTGTGATGCTGTCTTCATTTTGGTTTTTCTTGGACTTATGTGCTACGTGTATATGTGGATATCCACCTTTCCATGATGTTGTAGCCCTTACCTTAAGGTCTTTATTCAAGGCTTGAGCCCTTGTGGTTTACAATCAATAGAATAATCATAACAAATAAACAGTTGTCGAAAGTCATGAGGTTCCTGCAAATGCATGTTTGCGAGGGTCAAGTTGTATATAGGCTTATCTCCGTTATCAAAGAGGTCCTTATTATTTAATACATATTTATTATTATTATATTTTGCTATTTCAGAACAGGATATGTTCAAGAACAGGTCAACATTGGCTCTGGGCCACCTGGGTCAAAGATTAGATGGTTCAGGTCTTCTAGTGATCAGCCAAGATTCATCAATACAGTGACGTTTGATAGCAAGGAAAACTCCCCCACACTTGTGATGGTTCATGGATATGGTGCTTCTCAGGGATTCTTCTTTCGAAACTTTGATGCCCTTGCAAGTCGTTTTCGAGTTATTGCTATTGATCAACTAGGGTAAGACTTGGAATAATTGGAATAAACTTTGATGCCCTTGGAAATCATGTTCGAGTTATTGCCATTGATCAACTAGAGTAAGACTTAAATACTTTGTCTATAAAAAGATGATTCTTTCTTCATTATCTATTGTGGTTCAATTTTTTCCTTATGCTTTTACCACCACCACCAAGATATTCATTGCTATCCTATTGAGAGTGGTTACTGTAAAGTTAGGTCTGATAGCTAATTAGACCAAATCTTTTTGGCATGGATAATGAAACCTGAAAATTATTAGAGGTCAATGTGTAAATCTGAACAATGCCGCGCACTATTGTTCTTAACTGTCAATACGGGTTGAATTTATCAACCTGTTCTACATATTCTTAGCACTAAGATACATTCCTTGAATAACCTTTTTATCTATGTTATGTTCTGATAGCATATTTACTGCTCAGCTACTTTTTATTCTTTTATAACTGAAACACAGGATTTCTGCAGGAAAAGCAATAATGTTGTTGTAGAGTTCATGATTCTCTGGACATCAGTAAAATTCTCATAACGATGTGGTCACCATTAGTTACATTACTTGCCTTCTTTTTGCATGTAAAAGTCATGATACATTGTTGTCTTGTTGATTGTTCATAATCTGATATAAATGTCACAAAGGTTATTTGTGCTCATACTGAAAAATTCATTTTGAGTCTCGTTTGCTTTGAGATTAAAGGAAAATCTAAAATAGTTATTCTAGATTTTTACCCTTAAAATTGTCTCTAATCTAGAGTAGAGTATTCTAATGTTTACTTGTATCTAGAATAGTGGTGTGATAATTTTCTTTGATTTGACATAAAGTTGAACTAGAGTATAAATAACAAGTGAAAATTGACTCCATTGTTCTTGATTTGACATCTAAATTTAAATTAAATATTCTCATTTGTTGTAAGTATGCAAATGTATACTTGTAAATATGTAATGAGATATGTGAGTTGTAGGAGATAGATAGATGGGAAAATTTGGCGGGAAAATTGAGCAGTAAATTTTGGTTTATAGAAAATGATAGGTCAGTGATAGGAACAAAGCTTATCTTGTGTATGCCATAATGAAATTAAAGCAGGTTTGTTAAGGAGGAAAAGTTCTTTTGTTGATGTAATATTAATTTATAATGGAGAACCTTTGAGAATGCTGTCACCAGAAAATCTAGAACCATATTCAACTATACATTCATTGGACTCTAGTAGTGCATTGACAAAGAAAACTAATTCATCTTAGGTGCTGCAAAGATGAATATAAATGACAAGAAAAGCTATGTCCACATGCTGATGGATAACATTTAGACAAGAGCTGGATGGATGAAAAACTTTCATTTCACTGGCTTTATTTTTGTTTTTGTTTATGTAGATTTGAGAATTTATCACATTTGAAAATAGGTGAAATATGAATACAGTCGGTTTCCTTGAATTACTATTAAGTATCTTTAAAATAGTCAAGTTATTGATGACCAGATAGACTCAGAATACATCACAAATTATTGAAGATCTTTACGATCAAACAACTCCGTCTAATCATGTATAATGATATGTGTGATAGCATCTACTGTCTCATGAATATCACAGAGCACACACCACCTCTCTCTGAAGTCTCCATCCATGCTGCACTAGAGCTTGGTGAGTTGCAACATCATCTTCTGACATAATTTGTTCGCCAGGTCAATATCTTGGCGACTCTGTCAAGATGAGTCTTTCTCCTTATCTAAGATGTTCTTGTTGATAGACTAGTGATGATGTGCTTTCCTCTGTTAATCTTTGTCATTTGTATAATTGCTTTTCTTTTTTACTTGATTGCTTTTGTGCTGCCATACTTCAAAGATGCTTTTAATGATATTACTTTTACTTGACTATTCTTTTTGCAGTTGGGGTGGATCAAGTCGACCTGACTTCACTTGCAAAAGTACAGAAGGTTGGTGAAGTTGACTCGTTCTGAACTAAATGGTTTGTGTAATTTTTACAGTTTAATGTGGCTATTATAAACCATATTGCTCAGCTGATCAAAGGATTTATGTAATGCCTAACAATGAAATGCAAGAATTATTTCATTGATCTTTTCTAAAAGCAACTCATTGTGATTCTATGGAAAATGTATAGTGTCATCACCTTGGACCTTAAATTTAAGGGGGAGAAAAATGGCGCTTACACTTAACTATAACCTACAGAAGATCTGAGAAAGCAGCAGTGTTTCTTGAAAGATTGTAAATTGTACTCAAGATGAGGTTACGTACATATGGAGGGAATTGAACAATTTCTGCTCAAGAATAATGCAATGCTTAGACTGATGCATCTGATACAGTGCAACTATGAATGCAAATACCTGTATACGGTAGTACACTAATAGTAGCACCATTTTTATGAATGTAAATACCTGTATAGCGTAGTACACTAATAGTAGCACCATTTTTTGTTCATGCTTACAGTCTTCCTACTTAAGATTATTTAATTGTTAGAAAGAAAAAATGGATGTAGCACAACTTTTATGCCTTGTTCAGTTGCTATCAGTTATTATCAGTTATTTGAGGCAAGAAAACTGTAGTCTGGAATTGCTTATGAAGGAACAACAAATATGTGTTCAGGAGATAATAAGTTAATGCTAGGAGGTTCGTGTGGTTTTCATCATGTATTCATGTGATTTTGAAGATAAATTTCTGCTGATTAGGAACTTCTTAATCCCTCAGTTCATATGCTGTGGTTAGGAATTAACAAGGGAGGGTTCTCAATGGAATTCAATGATTTGGTTATGAGGATTGCACATTCTTATCTGCCAAGGGTTTTCAAGTTTCACCACACTGAATGTAGGAAGAGATAGTCAAAGATATTGGACAATTAAGGATTATGTCTTGATGCCTAAGAAATGGAAGTCAAAGATATTCGAAGTCAGTATACCTTTTAATGTGCAAGTGAAGTAGTAGAAGAACAAATAGCACTGAAAATTACTCAATGACTAGGTGAAATTATTATGTAGAAACATTGATATCTTAACTTTATACTATAGTTGACGCCATGATGGCTCCAAGGTTTTAAGTTCTGGGAAGCACAGCCCATTCTGCCTGGCAAGTACCCCATTGGCAATATGACGGCATGGTAATTCCTATGGAGATCCAGCACTACTTGTTCTGTGTGGCTCCCGGTAATGCCCAAAACAAGTTCTGTGTGGCTTAGGCCCCTTAATGACTTGCAATTCTTTGCTGTTCTCGGTGTTTCATTTGCATCCTCTTGTTTTTCTGCTCTTGCATTGCTTAGTTGACCATTCTCATATTGAATTTTCTATAGCGTTGTAGGTTGTTTTCTAACATTTTACTACAAAATCTTTGGCTTGAACCTACTCTGCTCATCATGTGATTAATCTGATTTACTAAATCTATGAAATATCCTCTTATTGAATCTTTCTGATTCATGCTAATTCTTATTCATCTTCAAAGATACAAAATTTTGATTCCTTAGATAATTACTGATCTAATATGTATGAAAATTCGATACAAGTATCAGAATAATTGAAACGAATACTTCATTGGATAAGGAATTAAGGATACTTTCTACTTTTTAGTCATTTCTTCCCATCAGTCTGCTGGACATTTGTATTTTATTCAAAGAATTCCAACCTAAAGATGTCTGTTCCTGAGTCGATGATTGATGTTAGTGCCTAGAAAGTGATTTCCTCTGGTTGAAATGTTATACAAGTATATAAATAAATATATAAATAAAGTAAAGTGTTGTTGTTTATTTGGTCACAGAAACTGAGGCATGGTTCATTGATTCTTTTGAGGAATGGCGTAAGGCCAAAAATCTCAGCAATTTTATTTTGCTTGGACATTCTTTCGGAGGATATGTGGCAGCAAAATATGCATTAAAGGTATACGTAATCTGATTGCACAAGACTTTTCTACAAGTCAATTTGTATTCATGCTTACCATCTATAATCTCTTGCAGCATCCTGAACATGTTCAACACTTGATTTTAGTTGGTCCTGCTGGTGTTTCATCTGAGACGGAACTCAGTTCAGAGTTGTTAACCAAATTTCGAGCAACCTGGAAAGGTGCCGTTGTAAATCATTTATGGGAATCCAATTTCACACCTCAAAAGCTTGTTAGGTAATGCACTAATGCTTGCAGTTCTGGATACAATCCTATTCTTTTGATGCCGATGATCTTTTCTTTGTTTGGATGGAAAAAGAAATATAGAGGTCTGAAGTAAAACTTTTATTTTGTTAATAGAACTTTTATTTTGTTAGTTGCTTTAACTGATCCTCTCTATTCTTTTTTGGTTTTTGTGGAGTTTTTTGACCAGTAAAGAGATATTACTAAGAGAAGCAATATACGATGAATTTTGTAAATGTTCCAAATGTTTGGTACTTGATATGGATGTTTATATCATAGAATTTTATAGATGTATGAAATAGTATAAACTCATCTTTATATTGTTCTTCTTCTCAGGCTGATAAATCAGAAAGATTTTCGAAATTTCTCAAACAATTCATAAATTTATTTTGTGCAAGAATGTAATCTTAGGCTTTAATGAAGTTGATAACTCACCAATTACTCTCAAATGTTAAGTTGTTAGAGAACAGAGATGTTTATATTTATATTCTAATACTTCCCCCTCATTTCTTAGCTCAAGATATTTTATTCGACCTAAGAAATAGACTTGACTTAAATAGGCAGAGGTTTTATATTTTTACACAACAAAGTGAGCCTAGCAAGATTTAAACTCAGGACTTTTACTCTGATATCAAATAACTCACTAACTATTCCAAAAAACATAAATTGTTAGAGAATGATGGTTCTTATATGTATATCTAACATTAGTGTTTGTCAGTTTGATCTATGTGAATTGTGAAGTATGCACCTAAGAGGTTAAAATTTGATGTTGAATAGTTTTGTATTGCAGTGCTCATGGTTTGTGGTGCAAATCAAAGAAGCATCCTTGATTGCTATAAGAAGTTTATAAAAGGGATTGTATCAATTATTTGGATCTATAAGTTTAAACAAAAAACTTGATAAAGATATTGTTCATAGAAATGGAAGGATGGTTGCAATGGATAAGCATGCTAGTCTGCTTTATGATTATGACATACCATTTAAGCTGATAGGAGAATTCTGTTGGATGGTGAGAAGAGCAACTATTATGAGAAAACTAGCTCTCTTGCCAATTGTATATTAGTTGATTTAGAGAAGAAAGCAATCAGAAAAAGAAAGTTAGTAGGTGCAGAAAATCTAACGTTTGGGATTTTAAAATAAGGGATTTAATGGGATTGTAATGTTGGGATTGCCGGATTGGTTTGATGTCGAAACTTAGTTGCGGGAAGAAAAACAAGAACATGGGAAGAAACCCTTCAAGAAGGGACCATACACAATCTGTTATGACCTGATCAGATTCAGCCAGCAAAGATGGGTATAAAAAGGGTGGCGACAATAGTTGGCTCACTGGACCTGGTGCAATAATCCAGCTTTGCTTGTTTTTCGACAGCAATAAACACTTATAAAAAAGGATACAGGAAAGGTTGGCATAAGGGGATATTTCATTTCATTCTAGTATAGAAATTCTAAATATGGAGAGGAAGACCAAAATTAATGTGAAGGAAAGTTGAAAAGAAGAGGTAAGAATCTAGGTAACAGATAACCTTGCCAAATAAAAGATAAATGGAGGAAAGGGATTCATAGAATTTGGGACTGCAGGATTTGCTATTGTTGTTTGTTTTGTGCTATTGGTGGTATACTGGTATGTTTGTTTTTGACTTGAGTACTTTATAGTTTATACTATCTAAGTGCTATTCAAAAACAGATGCTTGCACCTTTCTTAAGTGGCTTTGGGTTAACATGCTTCTCTCATAGTTTTGCCTCTGCAAAATGCTTGCACTTCTTGTAGGTCTGGTAACCTCATATAGTTAGTTGACTGCGTAAGGGCATGTTTCTATTGAGTATTAATAGTAAGAACTTTTTGTGGTATAGCTAGTTTGTAATGGGGGTTTTGACATGTTAAATTGTTAATGACCTGTCTTCCCAATTCTTTGCATCAGTGAGGTCAGTGATTTTGGTGTTAGTGCATGCTAGCTTACATATCTTTGTGCCTTGACGTGGCAAAAGGTGCATAAATGTCATTAATGGATAATAGATATGGAGTAAAGAGATGAAATGATTTTTGGATTGTCAAGAAGGGTCCTCTTCTGTTGTGAAAAGTGAAAGCAGGCGAGGCATGAACTACTACTTGTAAAATTCGAGAATCTAGATGGAAGAATGCTTTTGATACCTGGAAAAAGAATCATTATACTGCATCAGAAGTCAACAGCTTAATATAAAATTAATTTCTGAGAACTTGACCTGTACTTATCTCCATTATGGTTTATGAATCCTCAAGTCAAACTACTCAGCTCTTATAAGTGAGCTGAAATTTGCATTAAGCCATTAACTGTCAGCCATTATGAGAACACATCTATTAAAAGTTTCGCAATTCTATAACTTCTATTGCATGTGCTATGTTATGCACATGTTTCAAGGCTGAAACAAATTTCTTTTGCTAATCTAACATATAGGAGAAATGTTGTCAAAATCTATTAAGATATCTTCAAGGAAGGTGTATCCTATTTACTGGATAAAGTATGGCAAAAAATTTTAAGCTTGATCAAGTTTCTGATTATCAATGAACAGGTCAAGAATTTTACTGTTCTTTTCTGTTGAATACTTATGACCTTGTACTTATTTGTTATATATTTGGTTTTTGTGCATTGCAATGGTTATTCCTCTGTTACGTTGTGAACCTGATGCACACTTAAATATCACGTTTATCAGTTTGAACTATGTTTGTAAAGCATATTGAGAATGTTTCCACATTGCCCGCTAAATTTTATCTGACCTCTCAACTACATGACTATGCAGTTTTTGTGTCAATTATAATGAACTCTTTTCCTTTGGCAATATGGCTGGTCTTATACTTTTCTATCTCATAACAATCAACTCATCTGTTGCACATTTCTTAGTTTCTTTCTTTCCAATAATAAAATCTTTTGTGATAATGGAGCAGTTACAAAAGGCTTTAAAGTTCTCAGACGCCAAAACAGTAATAACTCTGTAGAACTCAAATTCTCCAAGAATAATCAAGGTTCAGTTCAATATAGGTGTAAATGGATAATTTATATCTTTGAGAGCTGCTACTTTCATCTGTACTAGATCGAGCCTATGTGAAACTTAGTTTGCTATTTAGCTACTACAGTATGTATTCCTTTTGCAATTGTATTTGAGTGCATTAATGATCCTTGATTTTTATTGGACCTTTGCTCAGAGGGTTAGGTCCTTGGGGTCCAAATTTGGTGCGGAGATACACAAGTGCCAGATTTGGATCTTATTCAACTGGTAACATATTGACAGAAGATGAATCCACATTGTTGTCAGGTGATTCAGATATAGGGGTTCTGTAATTCTTGCTCATGAATTGCTACCTTGTTTTCCTGATAAGCTAAGTCTTGTTGTTTCGTCTGTGAAGATTACGTATACCATACTTTAGCTGCCAAGGGTAGTGGAGAGTTATGCTTGAAGTATATATTTTCGTTTGGGGCATTAGCACGGAAGCCTCTTCTACAAAGGTTAGTGATCTTTTTCCTTAGAATATGTATTTATATCCGATATAGTACTATCAATTGTTTAAAGGCTACCAAACCATTCACTTTCTCTGAAGAAATTTCCTATCACTTGATTTAAGGAGCGAGTTTTCCTTTTAATTGTTTTATCAAATCTTGATTTTCTTCATAGTAGGATAATGACATGGAAGTGGGTGAGAATTTTTTTTCTTGTTGCCATGCAACACCACTAGTTAGAGATTTATGAGCATCATTTAGATAGAGAATGTTTGGTAAGGCTTGTCAGCTTTGAATATTGGTGCTTAGAATGATAGCTTTTGTGAGCTTGAGTGCTGTCCTTTTCGGTGACCTCACCATTGGTGAGTTTTTAACTAAATTTTACAGAATAAGTTAGTGCAGGCAGATATTTAGAGAACTGAGATTATGTCATGATAATGTTGGAGGTTCTGAGGGACGTAGTTTGCGAGTAAACATGACAATGTTCAGCCTTCTGAATAACAGGAGCACATTGAGGCAGCCTGTGTGATGTTATATCAACCTCTAAGATCAATCAGTTTGGTAAGCTTATGTCTTTTCCTTCTAATTGTGAGATTGCCAAGCCCAATTAATAATAGTTCAAGGGAGCAAATCTTCTTTGGTGGTACAGGATTCAGAGTCTTCCTTTCATGCATTGGAGCATTGATGTAATCCAACCAAAAAAGATATTTACTTGCAGAACCCCTCTAGTCCTTTATTGAAAGAGGACTTTTCGCATCACCTTATGTATCAGCTCTAACATTGTATGTTTATGAGATGAATTTCCTTTCATAATTTGGATGCAATTGGAAAATTCACATGCTGAGCCCACAACAAAGACAGGAAAAATCCAAGAAAACTATGTGCTAGGTACCTTTATGATATAACAATAGGAGTTACAACTTGTTATTACATGCATTAAAGCATAGTAAGGAAGTGTGGCTGTTGTGCTACATATTAACCTCTTCCTGACTAGCAGCCATGGGTTCACTCGTTTCCAGCTATTTGATATCGGCTACTTCTATTTGTTAGTGTTTTGTAGGGGAAATGTGTAATTCTGTATAGAGGAAGACCATATATGTTATTGTGTATATCCCATCTATGAATGTCCATTCAGCCTGATTCATTCAGAACTTGATAAATAAACTATGAACCATGCATAGAATGTCTGATACCTTCTATGGAGCTCAGGGACATACTTGGGGGAAATAGGTAATGTTCAACTAATATTGAGATACTGCATTTGCTGCCTTGGGTTGCTAGTTAATCAACGTAATGTATTCTCTTGGACGTTCATCATGAACAATATATGTTTCTTTCTTCTTCTGAAAGCATTGGGTAGGATAATGATGTTGTAGAGAGGTTGAGTTGAGAAAGTGAATGGTACTTGAAGGTGGTATAGATAAGAATGTTGTAGAGAGGTGTCAGAATAAGCTATTGCTCAAGTCAGTTTTATACATCCATGAAGTTCTTACTTGTCATGGTGAATTCTTCCATTGTCTGCCATGAATAATGTTGAGCAACCTAGCAAATAAGAACTCAACAATTTATATTTGTAGTCCAATGTCATACATAGAGACATTTGTTTGGTTTCTCCAGAGCTTTAGTCAACTTGATGCATTCTATATTTGCTTGTTTCATAAGATATGCTAATAATTGGATCACCCCATTGCATGATATCCCTGGTTTGTGAATGCAGTGCTCCTGATTGGAAGGTACCGACGACTTTCATCTACGGTTACCAAGACTGGATGAACTATCAAGGGGCACAGCAAGCTCGCAAGGACATGACAGTACCTTGTGAAATCATTAGAGTTCCTCAGGTTCTCTCTCTCTCTCTCTCTGACACACAAACGTTTGTGTCAGTGCTATATTGTGTACCCTAGTAGAGATATTCTAGTATACAGCAACTGAAGGTTGATGACTTCAATGCAGGGAGGGCATTTTGTGTTCATAGATAATCCATCGGGATTCCATTCAGCTGTCTTCTATGCTTGCCGTAGATTTCTATCCCAGTCAGACGATCAACCTATTCCTGAAGACCTAACAGTTGTGTAGCTTTGTTGAGACCCCAATTTCTCAACATCTTACAGCATTTTTATATTGTAGAGTAGACAATTATTCCTAGTACTGTATATTCTTCATTGCTTGATGTACTTGTAAACCTAATCTTTATGTATGTGCTGATGCTTTTCTTCAGTAGTTGCATGAATAAAGGAACTTAAGTGCTTGAACCTATTTTCTGAGGTTTAGTTTAGCATCTGCAAATATTAAATACCTATCAGTTGTTGCTCATAGATTGAGCTTTAAAATCTTATTTCGGCTGATCAAGGGTGATAGTGATATGTATCGGTAGTTTTATCGGTAGTTTGTTTAAATAGAAAATTGACCAACCTACTTTCACTAGCAATAAATTGTATTATTTTACTATTGTGTTCAAATTAGATTTATCAAAGTACTATAGTTTTTATTATGCAACCTAAAAGTTAGCAAATGAAGAAGTTTGCGTAAATCGCCTACGGGAAAGCGACTTTACAAAAACCTCTATTACTATATTTTGAAAAATATTGTAGAATGGTAGTAAGTTTCTTTATATATGGGAGATTGGTAAAAAAAACCCAGAGATTTGAATTGAGTGAGATGTGAAGATGATTGCTGTGATGTTGTAGAACTTAAAGTGTGCAATTTTATACTCTTCTTCAGTTGTTTTAGTAGAGATTTGGCGTGCACTTGTCAGTAAACTTGTTTTCCAGCAAATGAGATGATTATAAAGTTTCAAGGGAGACTAATACCAACATCTATTCTTGAAATCATTAGCTTCTCATGTCACCTGCTTCTCATTCGGCATCATTCCCAAACATCATCACCTTGATTACTTGCAGATATCTTTGGATCATTTAGGTCAGCCCAAGATATTAAAAATGAATTTTCTTTTAGAGAATTAAAAATAATTTTTCTTATAGTCGCAGATGTCTGTCTTCCTTTTGTGGAATAAGGCTAATTCTCAAAGAACTATTATAATTTTTTACTAGAGAAATAGAGCTAATATACACTGGTATAAGTGTAGTATAAGAAATAATAACTATATTTAATATGACATAAAATTAATATTAAAATAATGGAGTATACTGAATGACTAAAATTATCCTTGATTGGACTTAAAAAGGTATTAATATTTAATAAATCTATATTTGTGGTTATTTTATTAATAAATATATATATTATATACATACTATATTCATACTACATATAAAAATATATATTCTTTCCCGCACTACCGCAATATCTCTATATTATCTCAGTACTTGCATGAAAAAAAAAAAGTTCCCCAACACCGGTGCATTATACTATTCTCACACCTCACTAACACCTGCATAGCTCTTACGTACCATGTGGGTTTATTTATCATAATCTAGAGAAATAATCACATAGTGTTTGGTATTTTATTTTTATAGTGTGGAGAAATAACTCCATAGTGTAGGTAAGAACACTACTTTGCTGGATAATTTTGTTTGTGCCGTGAGTTTACTTGCCGCATTCGACTGAGTTACTCAAAATGTTTTTTAGTATCCTAAAATAATATATGTAACACTTCATGTCTTTTTCTTTTGTAGCTTCAACTCAAAGTAAACAAATGAAAAATCCTAATATATAAGTAAGACAAAATATGGTGGAGAGAATGAGATGAAAGAGAAAACAAAGAGAGAAAAAGGATGGGTTTCATATCTTCACCCTTAACAATGGTTTCACACATTTTTTAAGAAAATTCAACGGATCTATATATAAACCTATAATGGAAATAAGCAAAAAAACACCTTAAATAAATAAACCACACAAACATCCATTCTTTTGTGGGTGCCTCTAAAGATGGTAAACAATATTCTATTTATATTGTTGTTTGAATCAGTATACTGCATTCTTGATATGTTATTTTCTTTCAGCAAATCATATGATAATATCTCTGTCATAAACGCATTTACTCATTATTATCTAAAATATTTGATGAATAACAATTTTACAACATTATAGCAATCATATTAGATTGTACATTTCTAAGTCATCAAATTTTTGTCTAACTAGTGCTAATTCAACATTGAAGCAATGACAAAGATTTATGCTAAATTGCTATTCAGGCCGTGGATTTTATGATTTGGATTGATATTGTTTTTATTAATATTGATGTTATATGTGAAACCATAGAGGTGATGATGTAGTTCTCTTATTCCATCAGGTTGATTTTTCTGGTATGGTTGATGATGATTTCATGAACAGAGTGGGCATAGATAAGGGTATAAGAAAAGTGAGGTTGCTTTTCCAATATTATTTGTTATGTTGAATTGTACAGTGCAAAAATCAAACTGCTTGCTCAAACTGGAGTCTGTTTCTTAAGTTATATGCTCTAGTTGGTAATGCTTGTCGTAGGGATTTTTGAGAATGATCTCTTGTGTTATGATATGTGCAAATCTTCCTCCATCTTAACTAGCTCTATTTATGTTAGAAACTCTAAAAACAATCGTAGATATAGTACCTTTTAACTATGTTTGAAGTTGGGGTTTTGATTTCAAAATAATTAACATATTAATGTTGGATTACCTAATCAAAATGTTCTTTTATCAGCACTTTTGAAGATATTCTATTTGCAAGCATTTTTGTATTAATTGTGTCTAAAATAAAGGTTATAATCCGTTAATGATCCGATCTGTATCCATTTAATGTTTGATCCGTATTCAAAAATTATCCGATCTATATCTGAAAATTATTCGATCTGTATTTAGAAATTATTTATATCTGTTTAGTTAGGATATGGTTTTAGATTTTGCTATCCGTTATTCGAACTAGAAATATTGATCCAGATATGATTTGAGGACTACCCAGTCCATATTCGATCCATTTTCACCCTTAGATGGGCTACATGCAGCCCAACCATACCCGAAACTCAAGTTGGGCTGCACTTAGCCCAACACAGCCCATAGGCTAGGCCATACCCAGCCTGGCCCAGCCCAACCCATGGGTTGGGTCGAACCTAGCCAACCCGGCAATTAAGCCTTGGGCTAGGCTACACCTAACCTGACCCAAAACTCGGGCTGGGCACAACAGTCTATCTTGAGCAACCCGGTACACGGGCTAGGTCGCACCCAACCTAACCTGGAACTCAGGCTAGCCACAACAGCCTAGCTCGAGCGACCCGGCACACGGGCTAGGTTGCACCCAACCCACCCTAGCAATTGGGCTGGCTGCACCCAGCTTGAGTCTGAGACAACCCCCTTTCTTCCTCACCTTGATTGAGAAGAGGGAGAAAGGAAGGGTGGCTACTAGAGGCCACCATTGCCAGTAGTTGAGGTCAATCACCCAATCGACGCCCCAGTAATAGAGGAAGGCACCCACAATGCCTACCCGACTGATGGGGAAGATGGGGACCACCCACAGATAGACAAAAACCCAATCGATGGGGGGAGGGGGGCAGAGGGAGGGGGAGAGTTGTCGACGAACTCAGCCATTGGCAACCTAACTGACCCCACTGACTCACTCCTCTCGGCAAGCAAAAACTCGCCGGGGGGAAGCATAGCTACCAAAGACGGCGAAGCCACTGGGGACATCCCTACAAAAAGGAGAAGCTCACCTGATCAATGCAGGAAGGCACGAGGCTGCGATTGATTGAATCATGACGAGACTAAGAGAAGAAAATTCAAAGAAAAATCTTAATTAACTAATGAATTGCAAATCAAACTTACTTGGAGGATGAGAGAGCTTCGGGCTTCTATCTAGGGGATTGACGGTTATGGCAGCGCTCTAGCGTGGTAGGAAGAAGATGGGGGGAAAGACTACTAGCGAGGAGAAGAAAGAAGAAAAATAAAGGGAAGAAAAGAATAAAGAAAAGAGAGCAAGGGGAGGAAAGGGCCGCACATAAGCGATTTCTTTTTTTTTGTGGATGTTACGCTCCTCCTCAACATCATGATTAACACTATCAGCATGGACTAAGGAAGAAAAGAAGAGTTAGAATCCATGGCAAATTATTCGCAATATTTACATGAGAGGCTTCCCTAGATAAAGCACTATATCTATTAGCCTTAATAGGACAAACAAATTCAGTATGACCAATATTACTATAATAATAATAAACCATATGAATGCTTTCATTTTTCGATTATCCTTCTCTAACCAGGCATTTGGTTTAAGAGGCAACTTGGTATTAATCTCAATACAAACACAAGCAAAATAATATGGTTATAATCTAAAGTGTATTCGACCTCTCATAACTCCTTAGGTAAATTTGGAAACCTTGTCATATTAGAGTAGTTTCGAAAGCTTCTGATGAGGAACGAAAGCTATCCGTCCACTTGGTCAAGCTAAAGCTTTGTCCATTAGTAGAGTAAAAATCTTCCATTAGAATATAAGAAAAATCCAATTCTAAAGAAAATTGAAAGACATAATACCCATCTTATATATTAGAAATAAGAAATTTTTCTAACACCAACCCAAAGGTAAGAAGATGATATTGCATGGCTTCCACTACTATTATTTTATTATTTAAAAGCTCGAAGGCTAGATATGAGCTGGACAAAGTGTCAACCCTCTCTGAATATAGAAGCACTAAAGCTCCATTAAGTTTTAGTCAATATACTAATGACTTCCACTGTTATTAGCTTACCTAAAAACCAATCTAAGAGAGAGTTTTCACCTATCTCTACATGTAATTAGTACGGATCAAAGACAACAATATCCTTAGTTTGCTTCTTGTTACGAACCAGATTTAGACTGATCCGGACGTAAGAAAATTAGAAAAATTTAGTGGTGGTAACCTAGTGAGTTAGGGTTCTAATGGCTCCAATTTCATCTAAATCAAAGGTCTGGATGAAAAGATATAATTAAAATAGTGGAGCAAGGTCAGAACGGGATAGAATAGTAAATATCCGATGTTGTGGTGGTTGTCGGAGGGTGCGGACAACTAAGGGTAGTGGTGGACAGCCGTAGGGTAGGGTGGCTACTGAAGGAAGATAGTGGGTAGGGTTTGAAAACGTTAGAGGTTCTACGGCAATTATCTACTCTTAGAAAGGTAAATGCGATTTAATAGCTACGATAAAATAGTAAATACGGTAATAGAAAAATAACTAAATTTAATTAATTCTCAATGTTTGGATACTTAGATTTTTGGATGCTTAACAAAGGAGCCCGACCCCTCTATATATAGAAGTTGGTTACAAAGAGTTTCACTAGGACTAGCCTTAAATGCTAACACGACTTAAATTAGGACTTCCTTAAAGGCTTATATGACCTATTTGGATTTGCCTTAAAGGTTTATTTGACTTAACTAGACTTACGTTAAGGACTGTTATGACTTTATGACTTATTTGGATTTGCCTTAATTAGACTTGCCTTAAGGACTGTCATGACTTATTTCAACTTGTCTTAATGGCTCACATGACTAAACTAGACTTACCTAAAAGGCTTACATCATGAAATAATTAAAAGATAAATCGATTTAACTTAACTTAACCCACGTGGTCGGATCGTAACACTTTTCTAAACATTTTATGACATGATCAATTATTATTCCTCAAATAGGTTTCTTATCGAATTTCCCATTAGCAAAATCTCTATTTATTTATCAGGATTCCGATCCAAATCAAAATCTCCCTCTTAAACATGAGATTTAGAAAGCTCGGAAGAAAGAAGCCCCATCGCATAATCTCATTCTCCCCTCCCATTAGGGTAAGAGGAACATCGGCTCTAAACTTCCAAAAAAACAAAAAGAGAGTTATTTTGGTATTTTAATGCTTATATTAACTTTAGCAATTAGAATATATCCTAAGTAGGAAATAATACTTGCAAACCAAGGAATAATACTATTTGCCAAGCAACTTTTTTATAATGATAGAAATACAGCTATATATTTGATGAGGATATATAGCTGAGCCTAAAAGGATTGTATGTGAATAAATGTCATTTATGACTGTTCCACGAATAGTAATTTTTGCTATGGCAATACCATTCAATTTTAAATGTGATAATTTCAAATATTTGAATGACAATCATGTAATATTCCCAAGAATAAAAAAGGAAGAAAAAAAAAGAGTTCTTGACCAAATTTGGCCTCTAAATTTATTACTAAATAGTTCATCACTCAAATTTAATATCAAAATAGATATATTTTATACCCATTTTATTTTTCGGCAAAAAAATATTAAACTTATTAGTATTTTATTTAGGTTATTTTGAGTACTTCATCTTAAACATATCAATAATCTTCCTATTCTTTTTTCCACCTTTTTATACTTGTACATAATTCTCATATAAAATGCTCTGATAAAATTAATACTTTGTATTTAGGATAAAATTCTTTTTGGTCGTTTTATATTTTGTGGAGGTATTTGCACAAAGAGATATTTCAGTTTTTAAAATAGCAAAAATGAGCTTTTTTTGCATCCTTATGCGCACATCTTGTATAAATTGTACTTATTTTATTATAAAAAGGTATGTATTTAATATAAAAAAATAAATATATTTAATTTTAAGAGCTCAATTATTACTGTAATCTAAGATTTCCTTTTTTCGTCAGCAAATTGCTCGGCTGCAGTGACTCGTCTCAAATTAGATTATATATTTAGTAGGGGAAGTATTTTAGGCTATAAATAATCTCCCGATAGGAGTGAGAATTGAGAGCGAAAGAAGTTAGCAAGCAAGAAACCGATCATCGCAGAGATGGCGAGCGCGATCACTCTGAGCAGTGGGTTTGAGATGCCCATCATTGGCCTCGGCGTGTGGCGGATGGAGGGCAAATCCATCCGCGACCTCATCCTCTCCGCCATCAAGATCGGCTACCGTCACTTCGACTGCGCGGGTCTCTCTCTCTTCCTAATTTTCCCTCAATTGCCTCAGATATGGTTTACTGTTAGTGTTTTTGAATCGTAATCGTTTTCATCAATTTTAGCCATGGCCGATTGGTTCTTTGTTTGATGGATACTGTTGTTGAGGAATTTAAGGGGCAGAAGTTGTACAAAAGATCCTCTTTCTTACTACCTAATGATTACAACTACTTGCAGCTGACTACCAGAATGAATCGGAAGTCGGTGAAGCACTTGCGGAGGCATTTCAGACTGGGCTGGTCAAAAGGGAGGATATCTTCATCACCACAAAGGTGAGCATAAATGAATTATGTCATTAGATTATATTGATAAAGAAGACGTGGATAGTGGATGAAGGAGGTGTTATTTGTATGTAAAGCTGATCCTTTTCATTTATCAGTTAGCAGCATTTGATTGGGAGAATAAGATAAGCTAATGTAATGATTGCCTTTGAAAGATTATCGCTTCTCCCAGGGTTTCAAATATGCCGTTAGAAGTAATTGGAAATAAATAATTCATTAGAAAATGATTGATTTGGGCTTGGAGTTATTGCCGTTTCTATAATGGTTATACAGAGATAAAACCTTCATATCAAGAAACCAAATAGGCCCTACATGTTATATTATTCGATATGCCTCATCTTGTGCAGCTCTGGAATTCTGATCATGGCCATGTCTTGGAGGCTTGTAAGGATAGCTTGAAGAAACTGCAGCTAGATTATCTTGATCTCTACCTTGTGCACTTTCCTGTGGCTACCAAACATACTGGTTTGATCATGCTCTTGATTATTTTTTACATAATTGATTATGTGTCTATACATCTTTTACTCTTTCATGTGTATATTTTAGGGGTTGGAACAACTGCCAGTGCTCTTGATGATGAAGGTGTACTTGAGATAGATACAACCATTTCGTTGGAGACTACATGGCATGCTATGGAAGATCTTGTTTCTGTGGGACTGGTTCGCAGCATTGGTATTAGGTAAAATAACCTATGCAATTCACCTTTATTCTCATATTACATGTATTTCCAATTTTCTATGCCTACAAGGATACACATTCACTGTTTTTAGCAACTAACTTGAACTTCCATTAACTAGTTATTCCTCTCTTATTTTGTCGTATCATTCTGCTATATAGAAATTTTTTGAATTGTAGGATTTAATATTACTTTTGCATCATTTTATCCGATAATGCGTACTTGCCTCTGTGATTGGATTTTCTCTTCTTACTGGCGTGATTTGGTGTAGGATAGACAAGTAACCTCAAGATGAGATAGAGCTGTGCCAAACTAGACTATTACTGAAGTTGAACTTTTTTAATTTTAGTTTGATTTTAACTTTTGATGATTTTTGCTTGGAGTTGAATATCTTGTACCATTAGGTTCCCCTTTCTACTTAGTTCTAATTAACTAGAAACTAGAGGGGGCTAAAATCCCTATTTCTTTGGGTAGGTTTGCTTCTGTTAGAGGCTCATTGGCAATGCCATTTTCAGATTAATCTATTGAAAGAAAAGATAATGATCGTCTTTTTCTTCTTTATTGGTCTGAATCCTTTTTGTTCTTTTATGATGAGTCTTTCTTTCTTCTCCTTGTCTTTTTCTTCTTTATTGCTCTGAATCCTTTTTGTTCTTTGATGATGAGTCTTTCTTTCTTCTCCTTGTAATCCTACGGTACTACTAATTTGCCTGCCATTTTTACCTCGGCTAGTTCAATATGTTCATCCACTATTTGATCATAACCTCTAGATCTACAAGATACATTACCTGTTACCTCATTCTCCTAAGTCCTATCTGCTCCTTTTCTACATGTCTACATGATATACTACATATCCTTTTGCTCTTATATAGTAGGCCAAAAGAAACAAGGACTAGGGACATGCCCTCCCTTACATATACGGGTGACCCTTCTTCAACACATGGTTTATCCTGGCCTTTTTCTGTTGTTATTCTCCATAGCAGTTTAAGGTCTTAGAAATCCTCAAAGAGTCAAAGAATCTCATCTTTTTCTTGGCTATGGGTGCAATGAGTCCAAAAATCTTCAAGCTTGAACATGAGAGGAGACCGGATTGCACCAACCACAGAAGTGTGATTTTAAGGTGCCCACTAATTGGACCATGTGTACTAGCATAGCTACACTCATTCACAAATAAGATGATAAGATGCTCGCTGATTGTACAAACTAAAAACTACCACTTCCATAGCAATTTCCATTGTCCAGTTTACTGGCATAAAAATAATAATAAGATATTGCAGCAAGAAGAAGATTTTGTACCCCCCCAAGGGATTGATCTTAGCAAACAATTTTTTTTCCCAAGACCTAATTACTAGAATGTTAGGCATAAGAAAAGGTATCTTACCATGTATGACAAGATATATGGTCCAGTCAGTGGAACTTTGGAATCAGCATGCACTGGCTGAGGTCTAGTTTCATTTCCTTTTTTGCGAAGCTTGGGCTATTCGCTACTCACCGTAGAGTTGATGAGCTCTTGAGGAGTTATAGAACCCCAAACAATAGTTTAGTAGAATAACCCAAGAGAGAGGTGAGAGTTGAGGAGAGAAGAGCCACTATAAATTAACAAAGGGAGAAGGTTACCTCTCTTAGAAATTACCATCGGCGTCCCCCAAATTTAGCTTTTTCTAGGGTTTTTTGAGAGAAATATAGAGAGGAAGAAGGCAATCTAATTAGATCCTCTTCAAATCTCACGATCCACATGAGATCTTCACTTACTCTGAGAACATATATAGAAAGAGGATCCTAACTTATTCTCAAGCAAATTGTGAGAATAGAAGATGATCCAATTAGATTGTCTTCTTTCTCCTATCTTCCTCCCATAAAACCTAAAAAAGCTTGTAGGAGGCAGAGGCAAATGTAGAATTGAAGGTAGAAGCGGTGGTGGGCACAAAATGGAAGGCTACGGAGGTGTGAGAAGATGAGAGACAACGACGGAGGAAGGTAAACATCTCCATTGTTCTTGTGGCATAGAGGATACGTGTTGTCGCTTGTACCATGCTGACGAGTGTTTGACACGACAATCCTTAACTCTTCCTACTATCAAGAAGATACTTTTAACATTATTGACCAGAGCTTGGTTGAGGAGGGATGGAAGGAGAAAGGAAAAAACACTAAAACACATTGAAGGTGTAGTCCCCTCCATTTCACATTTAAAAGTAGAAGGATTTTATTCAGTTTCAAGAATTGTATATCCTGGGTTTATAGGAGCTCCTCACTGAATTAACCTCATTGAATTAAATTTGTTCCTTCTCTCTTATATTTATGGTCTAGCAAAAAACTTATTATTAGGAAGAATATCTTGCCAGAAAAGCAACAGCTAGGTTTGGTTGCACAAGGATAGCTATGATAGTGTGATTTTGGTAAGGTTATATGTCCTTCGAGAAATCCTTTCACTCCAAGTTGGTTGTAATCGGCGGTGGCCATGCCAGTGGCATGTGCCGATCCGCATGCCCCGCTGTGCCAGTGGCACGTATTTATGTATTTTTAATAAACTTTTTAGAATATTTAAAGATGTTTTTGGGTCTTCGATATATCAATCTTTGGTTTTTGGTTTTTGGTTTATGGTTTAAATATATGTATTAAAAGTTTAAAACCTACATTATATGCTTTATCTTTAGATTATTTTTATAAATGACCTATTTTATTAAAGATAAAACAATAGTTAAATATAAATATTATTCAACACATATTATGATTGAAGATATTCACTCTATAATATAATTAAACACGTAATATTAATTGATAATAGTTTAATAATTAAAATTAATATTTTATTTAATGTAAAATAACAAGGAGTATCAAAGACTTTATTTGTCAGCACAAAAATAACATTAGAATGTTGCATTAAATACTGTCGATATTCTTTAAAACTTATTCACTAATAGAGTGATAGCATTTTATTTAACGTAAAATAACAAGGAGAATCAAAGACTTTATTTGTTAGCACAAAAATAACATGAGAATGTTGTATTAAATACTGTCGATATTCTTTAAAACTTATTCACTAATAGAGTGATAGCATTGCTTGTCGCAACATCTCACAGTCTTCTTATAAATATAGAAATTTTATAATTATTTCATGATATGATATGGATATAGGATATGCACGAGAATAAATAGCACTAGTACAGGCACAAACACATTATAAGTATATGTAGATTGTGAATATAGAGTATAATAAGAGTGTTCTGGCTCTGGTAGATATAATTGATATGATAGTAACTATGATGAACTCATATCATCCTATGGGTACACCTCTCTTAGCGTTCTATCACCTATAAACTCAAGTCCTTTGTAAAATAATACTTCTCTGCGAAGGTTGTATAATAAGGACGCATGTCTCATCTCCATCATCACCACCATCAGATTAAGTCTTATTATTATCATCTCTGGTCTTATTATTATCAATTTTATATAAGCCTTCTAAATAATCAATTGATCAGTTGATTTAAAACTGAGTGATGAGAATAGGAAATTTTTTTCAGCCGGTAGATCTCGATCTCAATTATTAGAAATCTTAAATTTAAGAGGTTTCTAATAGTTTAGGGGTCCTTATATACTAAAAACGTTCTGATGATGTATATGAAAATAAGCAATAGTTTAAGTGGTCTAAGTGAAATTATTCATATTATTTATTGTCAAATCTTAACACCTAAAATTTATTTACTTTATTGATCTTTTTTTTGCTGAAGCCTGAATATATCCAATAATTTGCAAAGCTGAAGGATTGCCTAGGAAGTATTTCATATTTTCCCACTCAGCCTTTTCTGAAGATCATACAATCTTTTTATTTTCGTTCGGGAATTAAATTTGTTTCCTTTGTTTGTTGATAATCTTCAGAATGATGACTCTTGGTGTTAATTTATTAAGTCTTTCTATTACTACTGCAATACCCTTGGAATCAAAGAATCAAAACAGTCTCGTCTTTGTCTTATATCCTCGACAAATAGAAGTCTAGTGTACCTTTTCATACTACTGGACTAATTTGATGATTGCAGCAACTATGACATCTTTCTTACGAGAGACTGTCTAGCATACTCCAAAATAAAGCCGGCAGTGAATCAAATTGAGACACATCCCTATTTCCAACGCGATTCACTTGTTAAATTCTGCCAAAAGCATAGCATCTGCGTTACTGCACACACTCCTCTTGGTGGCGCAGCTGCAAATGCCGAATGGTTTGGTACCATCTCATGTCTTGAAGATCCAGTTGTCAAGGTAAAAATATCTTCTTTGTAATTCATTCAGTTTGTTATCAATTTCTATTCCTACTAAGGCTTCATATTATACATAAGATTGACCATTCTTTTCTTTCATGAATCAGAGTTTGGCAGAGAAATACAACAAGACAGTAGCTCAGCTTGTCCTGAGGTGGGGCATCCAGAGAAACACTATTGTTATTCCCAAGAGCTCAAAACTTGACAGGCTCCGTGAAAACTTCCAAGTGTTTGACTTTACAATAACGGAAGAAGACATGGACAAAATCAAAGGTATCGATCGGAAGTATCGGACGAATCTGCCAGCCAAGTTTTGGGGCGTAGATCTTTATGCATAAATTGGATGATTTGGGAGAATCCATTGACTGTAGAAGTTAAATTGTTACTCTGACATTTAATAAATGAATTGCTTCCTTTTCCTTATTATCCTCCGCTTTAAAGTTCGTGCTAGGTTTTTGAGCTGCTCTGGTATGTCAGTCCAAGGGGTCAAAACTGGTCGAAATAAATTCGAATATCTGAATTCGTATCAGTATTATTTAGTTTAAAAATAATAGTATATACCCACATACGGATGTGTGTTGAAAAATGTTATCAGAAATATTATCTATATATTATTTAGTTTAAAATATTACAAAAATAGTGATTTAAAAGGCTTTTTAAAACTTTTATATGAGTTTCTGATTTAATTATATGTTACTGATATCTGAAGTTCTTATAGGTTTAGAAAATGATTATAGATATATTTGATATTCGTTCTGAGTAAAATATTTTTAGCTCAGTAGTAAAGCCGTTCGATATTCAATATTACAACCCCTCACGTAGGGCCGTAGCTCACAACTACTTGGAGAAACAGAGTCTCTTCGTCCCCAAGCAGCCAGCTCCATTTGATGTGCCTAAAGGCACCAATAAAATGCGTCAGGAGTATAGTAAACTTACGGTTTACTCGCCCAGGTATCATATCTGCCACCTCCAGGATCGTCTACCTTGCGCGCTCGGGCCTCCTATCGTCCGCGCGCAAGTTGTTCGATGAAATGCCGGAGCGAGACACGATCGCATGGAACGCGATGCTCACTTCCTATTCCCACTCGGGATATTCCAGAGATGCCCTTTCCCTCTTCTCCCGTATGAGATTTTGCTCTGAGAGACCCGATGCTTTCTCCTTCACAGCGGCTATCGCGGCCTCCGCGAACATCCATGATCTCGGCACTGGGAGGATGCTCCATGCGCTCCTGGTTCATGTCGGCTTCCAAGCCTCATTGCCTGTTGCTAATTCCCTCGTCGACATGTATGCAAAGTGCGAGTGCCCCTCAGATGCTGCATTAGTGTTCGGGGAGATGGAGAAGCGCAACGATCTATCTTGGTGTTCTCTTCTCTATGCATATGTAAATTCTGGTCAGTTTGATAGTGCGCTTAAGCTCTTCGATGAAATGTCTACTAGAAGTACTGTTGCCTGGAATATATTGATCAAGGGCTATGCTCAGATTGGTGATAGTGAATTGTGTTTAGAATTGTTCAAGGAGATGTGGATTTTGGGCTTTGAAGCGGATGATGCAACATATGTAATCATCATGAATGCCTGCTCAGAGCTGCTGGAACCGTACTTTGGCTGTATGATCCATGCAATACTAATTCAAAGAGGGCACAATGCTGTTGTTGAGGTTAATAATGCGTTGCTCAGCTTTTATGCTGAATTTGGCTTCCGGGATGATGCATTGAGGATCTTTGAGTCCATGAAGGCTCGAACTCAAGTCTCATGGAATGCGATGATCAATGCAAACATGAAGTTTGGCAATGTACAAGAAGCTCTTTCGTTGTTGCAAAGGGCACCAGAGACCAACAACATCTCATGGACTTCAATGATTGCCGGGTTTGTGAGAAACGGAAATGGGGAGGAGGCCCTTGCACTCTTCGTCGACATGACAAAGAACTTCATCAGGCCCGATGATTTTACTTTTGGTGCGGTGCTTCATGCTTGTGCTATCACGGCAGCTTTAAGATGTGGAAAGATGGTTCACAACTGTGTCATTCAAAGTGGTTTTTATTCTTATGTCTATGTAGCTAATGGCTTAGTAGACATGTATGCTAAGTGTGGTGACATCCAAAGCTCAAACAAAGTGTTTGACAACATCAGTAGGAAAGATATAGTGTCTTGGAACTCAATGCTATTTGGCTTTGCTCTCCATGGATGGGCAACAAAAGCGTTGGATTTGTTCAAAGACATGTTGTCTCGCAAGGTCGAGCCTGATGAGGTTACCTTCATAGGTCTCTTAACAGCATGCAGTCATTCTGGGCTACTTGATCAGGGTAAGGCCTTGTTTGAGATGATGGAATTAATTCATGGGGTGAAACCAAATGCAGACCATGTGACTTGCATCATCGACATGTTTGCAAGAGCGGGGTGTTTGCGAGATGCGAGCAAGTTGCTCGAGAAATACTCAAAGATGCTTGGCGAAGGAACAAATGATTTATGTGAGTCTTTGCTCAGTGCCTGCTATGTTAATAAGAATGTTAGCATTGGAAGGAAGGTTGGAGAGGAATTGGTTACTGTGGAACCTCAAAATGAGGTTGGTTATGTAATGCTTTCCAACTTGTATTGTGCCAGTGGGCAATGGAAGCAAGCAGAAAGGGTAAGAAGGGTAATGGTGGAGCAAGGAGTGAAGAAATCACCTGGTTGTAGTTGGATAGAAGTGGGAAACATGATTAGGGTGTTTGTATCAGGAAGTCAAAATCTTAATCAGGTAACAGATGTGTATGATATTATAGGGTTGTTAAATTATGAAATGAGAAGTCCTAGTTATATTTGTTTCAGTAATAAATTATGATGCACATTTTTTTAATAGATAGTGTTCTTCTTAAATCCAACTCACAGATGTTTGGTGCTTCAATATTTTAGCAATCTTTACCAGTTCCAATGGGGGATCAAAAAAAAGATCAAGGACATAAATAAAATAGAAACTTATCATGAAATAAAATATGGTGCTATTGCTTTTCTTTTTTGGTATTTCATTGTAAAATGAAGGTTAAGATGTAATTGTTATGTGAATTATTTGGTAGTAATAATTGAGAGAGGATGAGAGAGACTAAGTTGGCCTCTTTACCCTACTTTTAGTTTGACGTATAATAATAGATATATGCATATAAAAAAAGAAAGGTGTAATACATTTTACGTCATGTTCTTATTTTTCAAATTATTTTAACTCTTTATATATCTTTTTTACTAAAACAGTTCTTGTATTTATTAGAATTTTCGACCCTTTTAACAGAGCTCTTCCCAAATTGTACTTGTGCATATCTTTGGGATTATGCCTAAAAATAATCTGACTTAATTCTTCATAATTTACGTATTGATATATATAATTGATAAATAATTCGTATCAAAACATTTTTACTGCGTACATATTATAAACTATTACCAAATACATAATAGTTGTACTGTATTGTAATATTTAATGTAGGTAAACCTCCAAAGAAAGTGGGAAGGATTTGAGAGTTGGCATAGTAGAACTTCCTCGGAGATTTAGATATGACAATCTTTATTCGTCTGACATCACTCCTCTTCCAAGTTGCATCAGTCCAGAAGATAAGATCACTTTCCTCTAGTGAGTCCATACTAGTAGTTTCTTTCTCCCCTGGCAAGCTAGACATATCGTTCTCAGGGTTAACAAGCAGCCTTTTAATCTCATGGATAATCGATTGCGGAGGGATTGCTTCCTTCCTAAACATAATGTTGCTCCTAGCCTTCCATAAGACCCATATGGTTGTGAAAACTTAGCCCATCAACTCCTTAGATAAGTTATCCTTTAGATTTAGTATTAGGTCTCCTAAACTAACATGAGGGTGGGTATCACGTAAACCCAAGCTGCTTGTAAACCAGACTAAACAAGCCAAGTTGCAACGTATTAGGAGGTGTTTAATTGTTTCCTATTCCTCATGGCAAACGGGCACACTTTCTCCACCCTTTGAACTCTCCTCTTAATCATTGCTCCTATCGGGATGGCACTGACAAAGCATCTCGAAATAAAATTCTTGACTTTCGGTATGGCAAAGCTACAAGTCTAGATAGTCTTCCAAAGGGAGGATCTTCTTTGGTCGAATGATGAGTTGTTCCAACTCCCATTTGATAGAACCTTGTAGGCATATTTTGACGAGAAGATCCCATTGGTGGATGGTATCTAAATAAGTTTGTCTAGTTCCTAGCACCCAGGGTGAGCTATATATTCTCTTGATCATGTTCGCCGTTTCATGTCAAAAGATGGAATCAATAAAGGCCTTGTTCCATCCTTGCTCCACTATCAAATGATTCACTTTGCAAATGCCTTGGGGGAGCTCAGTGCCAGCAAGATCCCTAGCGGGTACCCAAGGATCTTGATCAATAGAAATAGCTTTACCATCTCTTACCAGCCATATCAGGTTAGACTTGACCTTATCCCTAACTTGAAGAATGGAAGACCATATCCAAGACTTTCCATCTTTTGACCTAGCCATCCCGAATGAACCATAGGGAAAGTATCTTACCTTTAAAACCATAGCCCAAAGACTCATGGGATCCTTCACTAGCCTCCAAACTAGTTTAGCCACTAAAGCTTTGTTGACCAAAGAGAGTTTTCTGATTCCGAGGCATCCACTTGCCATATCCTTGCAGATCTCGTCCCATCTTCTAAGGTAGAGATGATGACCAGCTTCCTTTGTGTCCCATTAAAAATTTCTTAGTAGAGCATTTAGGTCCTTGATCAAGTTAGCAGGAAAAATATTCGTTAATATGAAAAATATAGGAATCCAGGCACTTGATCAATGTTAGTCCTCCTGCATGGGAAAGAAGCTTCCCTTCTATCCTTCTAACCTTGTTTTGATCATATCAATTACAAACTTGAATGCTTCTCATTTTGTTTTGTGCATAATGAGTGGGTTGCCTAGATAGAGATCTTTGCCATTGAACATTTTTACTCCTAGAATAGCTAGCATCGAGTTGTGATTGAGTTGCAATGTTTTCAAGATAAAGTAGGCTATTGATTTGTCAAAATTGATTTCTTGTCTTGAGAACTTGCTATAAGAATTAATAATTTTCTTGAATCTTCTTGCTTTAGTGACCGAAGCCTTATCGAATAGAAGGTCATCTACGAACATGAGTTGGGAGAGATGAGGAGCTTGTCTAGCAACCCTAATCCCCCTTAATCTATTGATGCTCATCTCATATTTTAATAGAAAATATAGAATTTTTGAGCGCACAATAAATAGATATAGGGAGAGGGGACACTCTTATAGTAATCCTCTCGTCGATGAAAATCTTCTATTCTTATGGTCGTTGATCCTCATTGCTATACTCATAGTAGAAATGCATATATAAATTAGTTGGATGAATTTATAATAAAAACCCATGAGCCTGAGATCATCACAAACTAGGCGCCACTCTATTATGTTAAAGGCTTTGGACACATCCGCCTTGAGTAGGAAGAAGCCCTTGGAGCTCTTTGAGCTTCATCAGAAGCTAACCACCTTTGAAGCAATTATTTGGTTACCAACTATTCCTTTGCCTGGAATGAATGCACTTTACATCCTAGTGATAATTTCATCCAGATAAGGTTTCATCCTATTTGCCAACAGCTTGGTAATGAGCTTGAGAGTGGTATTACAAAGGCTGGTAGGTCTGAAGTTGTTTATACTTGATGCATTTGCATTTTTTGGGATCAAAACAATATTTGTATAGTTAGTAACTCTATCCAGACTGCTATGTCAAAGAACTGAGTGATTATTTTGAGAATGCTTGTTTTGAACTCTAGCTAAATCATTTGAAAATTTTGGCATTAAGCCCATTCGGACTAGGGCACGATCTAGTGCAAAGTCCTTTAGCATTACAGAGATCTCTTCAACCATTGGATAGTCACTAAGCCTGTCCTGATTCTCTGGGAGCAGTGTTGTTTGGTAGGGCTTACTAAACAAATCATGAGTGAAAATTGAAGGAGATTAGTAGTGAAGTATATAGACCTGAAATGAGTTAGGAACACTTCTTTGATCTCCTTCATGTCATATGTTCTTTTACTATTGATCAGCAACGAGTTAATTGAGTTTCTCCTCTTTCTAGCAATTGCCGAGGCATGGAAGAAGTCGTTGTTCTAATGGCTACTAGCTCTTGCTCGCTGGTGCCATTAGATCTCTTACTTGAGCAAAAGATCATGTTGTGCTCGGAGAATTTGTTCATACTACCAATCCTCCTCACAGTATCCAATCGACTAGATCTTGAGAATCTATTATTCAATAGCTTTCAACTTTCTAGGAATATTGTCAGCATTTGTTGAGGCCCATTGATGCAGCTTCTTTGTAGGAGTTGTAAGTTCTTAGCGAAGCTTACTTCTAAGTCCAGAGTAGTACAAAATACCTTGCAAGCCGGAGGAAGAAGGCCACCTTTGTCCACCAGTTTTCAAACTTAAATCTCCCGGAGAATTATCCACCCACTAGGCTAGTTTTAAGCATGAGCGAGTTGTGGCTGTTAGCAATGGCCGAAAGGTGGAGTACCTTTGCTATCGGGAACCTATTGCACCAGTCAGCACCTGCCAACAATCTGTCTAGGTATTGTCTGATTCTACTAGAGAAGGGGTGCCTGTTTGTCTAAGTGTATGTTGGCTAAGCATACCCAAGATTTAGGAGACTAGCTCTATAAATATAGTGGGTGAAATCTATAATTCTTCTCTAGTTGGAGGGGAGGCTGCACTACTACTTTGTCGAGCTTGCTATGTTGTTAAAATCGCCTATGTAGTAGAGTGGAGCATTGTAGTTGCTAGCACAGTGGCCAATCTTGTTCCAAATAGCTTCGTCGCCTGTGTGGTATGCATTGCCACAAATTCGGCCAAAGAGCTACCTAGCTTCATGGTTAGATCCTCCTATATAGTTAGGATTAGCTACAAAGACTTCCCACCTCCGAATTTTCCCTCTAGAGGAGTCAAAGTCCCCCAACCCTACCTAAGGAGGTAATGATGTGAGAGCAGTTGAGAACGAGTGTGGAATTGATTGTTTTTGACTTCTCTGAGTTACACTTTATCTTAGAGATGAATGCAATAGATGTTTTTGTGCTTTGAGGATGTATTTTAGATATCGAATCATTGAGAGTCCTCCCCTCCCCCTCCCCCCTCGGTAATTTCAGGCCAAAATATTTATTTTTGGCTAGGTAACGAGGTGGGCTTCTTTGTCACTAATTCATTTGAAACTTGACTATCATTGACCAGTATTTTTCCAGTGACCACAATAGTAGCTAGCTTCTTCTTAGGAGGGGGATTTGCTAATCCTCAGCCTTTTGTTTGCTAAGGGAGTAGATAAGACCAGCAGGAGCAAGTTTCATTTCTACAGAGCTTTGGTTTAGGATTTTCTCATATGGTCAAAAGTTGCAGAGGTGGTGAGCTTGCATGGAAATGGACATGCGGATCTCTATTCACAAAAGGTGAGGTATAGGTGTCAGATCAAGGTAAAGGTGTTGAGTGTCATTATTTGGGCAGTTCTCTGGCCATCTTTATTTACTCTCTTCTTATTCAAACACTGATAAGAAGACACTTTCACATGTCTCAATGAACTCAAACAAGTTGGACAAGTTCTAGGTCTTTGAGAGCAAAGTCTTGAGGTCGTTAACATTAACTGGTCAGTCGCTTATTAGCTTCCTCACTAAACAAAGTTCGGGTTTGCAGTTGGGGAGAGTGTTTTCTTCATCCAATGATATGTTTTCCTCCATTTTTTTTCGTCCAAGAGGAGAGCAACAGGAGACAAGAGGAGAAATTTCAAAATCAAGCATGAGTGACTACAAGGATAGAGGGAGGGTAGGGAGGGTAGCAGTTGGGGAAGAAGAGACGGGATAAAGGCTAAGTAAAAATATCAGAGGTGAAGGAGCTTGTTCCGGGGAAGAAATATTCATGGACAAATGCAAGTTGGTTTGATTCTTTGCACCCTTTAGTAATCCAAAATTTTGGTTTGAGAGTTGTTTGCTAGGATTTGAGATGGCTGGGGAGGAAGTAAGAGCATGTAATTTGTCAAAAGTAGTGAGATCATGATTTTCTTATCCTCAGAGTTGGGATGAAATGGAAAATAATATAACCCACTTTATCATAATTTTCTGGTTGCATTCTTCTGGGATTGAAGGGCCCCCTTTAGAAAAGTATGAGCACTGAAACAATCTAAAACCAGAAGTAGTGGAATAATGACAAATTAATCTTGAGTCCTAGTAGCCTATTACAGATCATGGGTTCAATTTTTTTCCCTAGGGTTAATATTTAATAAATTTTTTATTAGAGCTTTATATGTAGGAAAGGATACATACTTTTATCTAATTCATGTTTAGTCTACTGACTCGTAATATATATATATATATAAGATCGGTTAATACTTTTAGATAGAGTTGCTCAAAATATGTGTGGGCCTAAATTTCTCATTAAACTTTGTTTCCCTTATTTGTTCTGAGTTATGGGAGAGTCCATGAACTTAGTCATAGAACCTAGCTAAGTACAGTAACTAAATATTCTTTTATATTTTTCACTAAGTTCCATATCTGAATATTATTTTATCTTTCTTATTCCCAACCAAGTTCACTCCCAATAAAAAAAATAAAACTTTTAACATAAATTTAAATTAATTTTAATTTTACCCTTAATATAATTTAACTTTTATTATTAAAGTGAATAGAGTATTTTAGTCCATTAATTTTATATATTATTTATTTCTCTCTAAAACTAATATATTTTTAATAATTGCACTTTTAAGATACTTAAACTAAAATAAGAAATAGTGCTAACTATGCCTTAGAGCAAATACTGCTATATATTTTAAGGGTATTTTATAACTCACATAGTTTAACTATTTTGTGATTTGCACTCCTTCTTTGATGATTTTATAATCTAACCCTTATTTTTTTTCTATAACTTTTATTTAATACCTTCGCGTTATTTTGATTGACCGATATCAATAAAATTACTAAAATACTCTCACCACTATTTTTCCTCCTCTCTGCCCTTTCTTACAGTTAATTTAGATATTTATAAATTATTTTATATATTATAATATAGTATTATTTTTATTGGTACCATTTAAATTATCGGAGGGTGTTGCATGAGAATTATAAGAAAAAATAGGTGTCGGATTATAAAAATCTCAAAAACGGGATGTGAATCATAAAATAAACAAAATCTAGGGGGTAATTAGTAAAATTCTCATATCTTATAAAATTTCAATTTCAATTATTTTTAAATATACTTACTCCTGTATTTAAATTTAGATAAAAAAAAATTAAGGGGGGAGACTTAAATAAGTAGCCATGAGTTATTTTTATGTGTCTTCTTCTCACAGAATTCCACGTGGCACGAGAATTCAGGGCATCACCTGACGTCAGCAAAATGACTCTCTCCCGTAAATCGAGGCGCCGACGCCGCCCCGAAATTTTCCTCTGATTATATTATAAATATATATTAAATATTCCGGGAAAAGTAAAAAAGAAGCCTTGATTCACGTGCGCTTTGAGTTAAAGCCATGTAGCCACTCCTATCCGTTTGCAGTTTTGCACCACTAATGCTATATTCCTCCCTATTTATATATGTGCTCAAAATTGACAAGAAGTAATAAGGAATTTGATGTGATGGGTATTTTTCTCCCAATGTGACGGGCTTGATTAAAAACATAACTTGAATGTGACAAGTAATTCTCGACAATTTTAAGTCAACTTAAGTGAGATTAAGCTGCCCTTCTCGTAACATTAACTCAGATAAACTAAATCCAATCAATTTGGGATATCCTTGAATTTGGGGCTAATTTAAGATTTAACTTGTGACATGTACTATTTACATATTATTTTTACATAGTACTAAATAGTCAAAGAGACTTATAATTCAGCTAAGGCACTATTAAAATTTATTTTTTTAATATTTTTTAAAAGAATTACTACAGGTGCATTTATTTAAAAAATATAAAAATAAATCTCACATAAATCTTATAATATAAAATTAATAGATGAAATTAGAAGTCTAAATAATATATCCCGAGTGGTATTACTCTATTGCTCTTATATAAGAAATAATAAATATATATATAAATAATAAAATTAACAATTTTATTCAAATTATTTTATATTTATTTAAAGTATTGCTGTATTAAAAAATTTATATTTTTATATGTTCATTATTAAACATTTTTATATAACTTATTCTATTACTTTGTATTAGTTGTAATTTTAAATCTGATTATTTTGAATCGAACGTGATTAATTCTTATAACTAATATAATATAATTCAATGATATTTGACGATATAATTTAAGTTTTGATAACAAATAATAGTTTAAAATAGTAATTAACGATACTATTATTACATTATTTAGTCATCCCATATATAATCCTATATAAACTAAATAGTAGCTTAAAATTATTATCCTTTGAAATAAGCTTACAATGACTTATCCTACCTTATTTAATCTTATAATCAAATACACTCTAAAAGAATTGCAGATATAAACATACCAACAATGATCAATTAGAATAAAAGTTAGCAAAGGACTTGTTAGTAATTTTTTATTTTAATTGATAACATTTTCTAGGATAAAAACTACAATTCAATCAGAAGTTCAACATGACTTAATAATATAAACAAATATTTAAAATGATTTTAATAAATATTAAGATTTATATTTAATATTTTTTTACTGAAATACTATATATATACAGAAATAATATCGTTAAAATGGCAAGGGTAAAAATAGTCAACATTTTCTCGTTTCACAGAGTCGGATCTTGACCGAACCAACTTGGGTTCAAGTTTCTTTGACCAATTAAGAACTTATTAAACCCGATTTATTTAAATTCTAGTTGAGTTTAATCGAGCATAATGTAAATTTGGGTGGTTTGAGCTTGTTGGTCAATTAAAATTTAAAAGTACGAATATTAATGTGGAAAGTCAATGCCGCGTCACGAGATGAAATTCCTCCGAGATTCACGCCAAATGAAACGCACACCCTAACTCCACGCGGATTTCCGCCTTCACTGCGACTGAGATAGAGACGGCCAAAATAAGGAATGGGAGAAGTTGCACTTTACACCTTACCTTTGCACCAATTTAGGATTCACATCTACACTTTTAAAATACCTTTTAAATTTTCTTTGCTGATAATTTTTTGAGCAACTGCAGTGTTCTCATAGGTTAAAGAAGGCTTCCAAGTTGCATAAGGTCAAACAAATGTACTTGTAAGATGGAGTTCGTTCTAAGAGATAAGAAGATATTTTTAAGAAATTTATTAGACTATTTGTTTTCTTATTGATAAACTTTCTAAGAAGATTATCTTAGGCTGTTTTGTCAAAATAAAATATAAAAAAATATAGGGTTTGAAATATAAATATTGAGAAGGTAGATTCTTAATGGTAAATTTGAGAAAATGTAGGACGTAAAACGTAAATTTGCTGAAAACAAATTAAATCCAAGAGGAGAGAGAGAGAGAGAGAAAGTGAAAGAGAAAGAGAAAGCTGAGAGAAGTAGAGCAGTACTACTATGGCGGAAGACGAAGGCGAGGTCTCTCGCATGAACTCCTCCTCGTCCTCCACCACTACGCTGTCGACGCCACCACCATCATCGTCTTCTTCCTCGATACCGAAGCTTCCACCTCGCTTAGATCTCTCCTCCTTGTCTCCATGCTCTCATGGCGGATCCACTCGCCGCCCCCCTACCCACCCCCAAATCCCACCTCCTTCCCCTTACTCCCAGATCCCGCCTCCCTCCTCCCCCTTCTTCTCCCTCGACTCCTTGCCCCCCTTGAACCCATCTCCATCTCCATCTCCATCTCCATCTCCTACTCCTCGCAGGTCTCATCGCCGCTCCCAGAGCGACATCCCACTTGGGTTTCTCCCGAATCACCAGTCCGTGAAGCAAGAATCCGAGAATATTGCTGCCGATGGTCTCGGAGATGACTTGTTCGACGCTTACATGAATTTGGATAGCTTCGATACTTTGAATTCTTCCGGCACTGAGGAGAAGAGGGAGGAGAGCGAGGATGAGTCGGAGAGTAGTGTGAACGAGAGTGGAAATAGCGGCCAGGGAAATAAGAGGAGTGCGATGGGAGATTTGGGTCAGGTGAATGCCGCCCGCCGGCATTGTCGAAGCATTTCGATGGATAGTTTCATGGGAAAGTTGAATTTTGGGGATGTATCACCGAAGCTGCCGCCGCCTTCGCCGACCACGAATGCTTCGGGATTGGAGCTTGGGAATGGGGAGTTCAGCACTGCTGAGATGAAGAAAATTATGGCGAATGAGAAGCTTGCGGAACTGGCGTTGTCGGATCCCAAAAGAGTGAAAAGGTGCTCTCTTGGTTGCTATTTTGGGGAATCTAATGCTTGATGAGACTATGTGTTGGCTTTGACTTATGATTTTGGATTTTTAGGATTTTGGCAAATCGGCAATCTGCTGCTCGATCAAAGGAGAGGAAGATGCGGTACATTTCCGAGTTGGAACATAAGGTTCAAACTTTGCAGACGGAAGCTACGACATTGTCGGCGCAGCTGACATTATTACAGGTTTGTAGTCTCCGATGCTTACTAGGAATTGGGGTTTCTTTAATTCATTGTGATTGTGCTGCGTATATATCTCCTTTTATCTCTTTTTGACTTGCAGAGAGACTCTGCTGGACTTACAAGTCAGAACAATGAGTTGAAGTTCCGGCTCCAAGCAATGGAGCAACAGGCACAGCTAAGAGATGGTAACGTTCTCTATACTACCTATGCAAGTTCCATGCATCTGTAGAGTAGATTAATCAGATTTCTGAGTAGAGCATGAACAAGATTCCCATATAGTAGTTCCACAAAATCTTTCCTATTACATTTAGTTTCTCTTAATTAAATTGGTCATTTCATGCATCAACTAATGATCAATATAGTGAAATGTGCTTTTCATAATGGGCTGTAAGTAACCATCCACTTGCTTAGCATCATAGATTGTGTAAATGAATGGACATGGTTCAATTGCATAATTTATCTGTAGTATGAGGTGTTGATTCAGTTGCAACTCACTTTCCAGTGAGCTTGTAGAGTGTTGGGTTCTTTTTACTGCATTCTGTTTGTTGTAGGCTTTTAGCAAACATGCATTTGAATATGTGAAATAGGTGCTTGCATTACATAGTTAACTTCAATGTGGTAGCATCCTATGTATGAATGCAAATAGTAAAAGAGTACTTAAATTGTGAGTAACATAAAGAGTAAAAAAAATTGATCAGCTCACTAAGTTTGTTCTTATGTATAATACCATGCCTCTATTCTTGGTTAATTACCTATCATATGCTTCATTTAGGCTGCTGTGCATTTGGAAGTGGGGAGTTGCTTTTTGAATTACTGATTTTTGAGGGATATTATGGGAATTGATTTTCTTTGGTTATCAAATGAAGTATGAAATATCCTCTTTGGTCTATGCTAGTATTTCTCCCTTTGAAGCCTAAAATTGGTTGAAAATGAATGCCTACTAAAATATTCAAGTTGAGACTTGAAAAATTTAAAGAACACCATGGGATGAACTTTCTCTAACTACAAATATATGGTTGCAGCTATGAACATTGTATAAACCTTGACATATAATTGTCATAGAACTCCTTTATTCTTGGCTTTGTAGAGGTTAAACAAGAGATGATGTTTTTTGTGGTGTATAGTTACTTTGAAGTTTGAACATGTCGATTATTGTTTATCTTACTGAGATTATAACGTTTTTCTGCTAGACCAGGTTGACATCTTTCAGTTTAGATGGTTTAAGGCTTTTAGGTATTGATTTTATCACATTTGCTGCTGTAAATGTCAAATTAGAATTGCTCCTCATTTCAGAATTATATTTTCAACATGCAAATATGAGATTGCTAGGTACTGAACTACTGATCTATTGGAAGCACTTGAATATTCCACTTCCTTATTGGCTCCTATTTTTATTTTTTTCCATCACCAATGTGATTCCCTTGTAACCTTCTCTAATCCCTTGTAACCTTCTCTAATCTCCTGAATGTGATTTACTGATGGAGCTGACTTTCTTGATTCAGCTATGGCAAGAATATAACTGAAATATGTGGTTCTTTTATTTACTTATGAACCTAGATGAAGGTCATAGCGATGAATTTGAACAGACTATGAGTGGAAGAGGCCATATTTTGAGTGTGTGTATATGCATGTATGTTTTGCATGTGTGTATGCATTCATTGCACCTTATTTTTGAGAAGTTTCTGTATGCTTTCCAGAACAAGATTCAGTGAAGCTTGTAGAAAACTTCTGAGAATTTTAAAATTCTAACATGTAAACTGTATATATGGCAACCACTATAACTCTTTTGTCAGTGCAGAATTGTTGCAATTTTATTCCCTCGTACTAATAATGTCTACCATGTTAGATGCACATATATTTGTGAATCACTGCATCAACCTCGGCTAATTCCTTGAACAGTTGAACTAACACATTGTTTTGTTTTATCATTACAGGATTCATTGCATCAGAACATCTATATCTCTTTTATCTGCATTTGTATCCCTTTATATGCTTCTAGCCTTCTAGACTAGTCAGTGGACTTGCTTCCATGATAAGATCTTTGTCTTATGTTGTCTGTCAAATGTTTACTGGATTTTTAAGCATGCTGACCTGCCTCTTGTCCTTTATGCAATCTGACATTCTTTTAAGTCAAGCCTGTTGATCATATTTGTATAAACATTAAATATGGGAAGTTCATTTATGCCCTGGGTTGTATCTCTACATGCAATGCACATGATATGTTGCAGTCTTTCACTTCCATTACATAGTTGGTTTATTAATTATCTTCCATCCTCATCTATATCACTGATTTCACATGTTCCCTCTGTCAGACAGAAGGTATTTTCTGTAGATCGTAGTATGTTTACCCTTTTTAGCATTCCTAAAGTCCTGCTTTATGAAAGTTCTACTTCTGGTCAGATGTGTTTTCGTTTGATATTTGCATTATATTTCATCTGTTCAGTCATTAAGATATCATGTTCATATGTTGGCTAGATGTAGTTATCAAACTTCTTGATGATAATTGTCCTGCCTGTATTTTAAGGGCATTCCTTCTTGTTCTTCTAAGATGGTGTTACCGAGTACCAACAATTTCCTTCCTCCTATGATTGTTTTGTTCCAACACACGCACTTCATTGTTGCTATTCGATCTCCTTTGATATGATTGCCATTATCTTCTCTGATGCAGCCCTGAATGAAGCACTGACTGCAGAGGTCCAGCGGCTAAAACTCGCAGTTGGAGAAATTACTGAAGCTAACCTTTCAAAGGGCTTAAGTCAGAAAGTTTCACTGAACTCTCAGATGTTTCAAATGCAGCAGTTGCAAATACAGCAACAGCAACAGCAGCATCAGCAAACACAGCAACAGCATCATCAGCAAACACAGCAACAGCATCATCAGCAAGCACAGCAACTGCATCATCAGCAAACACAGCAACAGCATCATCAGCAGTCCTGAGAGATTCCTCTCCATCATCTCCAGAATCAGCAAGGGTAGAAGAAGCAGCAGAACAGTTGTAATGTGAAGTTTGAATCAAGCAAGTAATATGAGAGAACAGAAAGATGAAGATAATCGGGAAGCAATTCCCGTAAGATGTTTGATGCTTTGTGTTCTGTTATTTCAGGTGATAGTCTTAAATGGTTTCCATGTTCATGGTATGTGATAGAATTATTTAAGATTCTTTTAACAAAATTGTACTACTGGTAGATGAATTTCTTCCGATATAGGCAGTACTTATTTTTGTAAGTAATGTTCGTTTGTTTTGTTTGTTGTCGAGTGCCTGTAAGAGAAATGTTTCCATTATGCATGCAATCATTTGTACAGTTTAATTTTTGCCGTTGGTTTCTTCTAGTTGTCATTGCATCCTTTTAGTCAGTAAATGATGCTCCTGAATAAAAACTAGTTTTGAGTTGGTGATTGAATAGATTGTCTATTGAACATATTTATATCGTGAAACTTTCCTACATGAATTCATGGATTGTCTATCTATGGATATGATTTGCTAATAATTATATGGAATGCTATACTATTCGCATGTTGTCAACTCACAGCTACTCTCAAATATGATTTCTATGTAAATAATAACACGAGAGGCTCTATTTGTACTATGATAAAAAATATGAGGGTGTTATTTATAATATTTTTTCCGTTAATTAGTAGAATAAGAAAAATATTGTTCTAGTAAAAGCTTTTCTTATATTATTATAATAAGGAAATAATTACTTATCTTAATACTAATTTACTTAAAAACAATACTAATTTACTGATATCTATAGAGCTTTATTTGTACTATATAAGTTTCGTTCTAATAGTATAACGGATAGACAACCACTTATCTCATCTTCTTTTTCATCTAATATTTTTATATTTACAGACTATTATTTCACTTTTAAAAAGATATTATTTTAATCAACTATTATATCTCTTTTCTTCCCTTTCTCCTCTCACCATCCTATCTATTATAAAGGATATATTAATTATTTGCTAAACTATAATTTTAATTTTATCCAAGCATAATTATTGTAAACTATACTAGTATACAAAGAAACATTATAAAACTTATATTGGTATAAACCTCTCTTATGTAAGTATAGTAAATGAGTATAACTATATCGGTATAGAACTAATCAAATTGATTCCACAAGTGAATATCCCTTTAATATGATATTAAAAAATATGTATATAAATATTTTTTTTCAAAAAGAAAGTTTGATTAAGCTATGCTTGATCCTATGGGGATGAAGCATCGGTAGAAAGTAGATTACACAGCTCAAGAGGGATGAGGTCTGTAAGCCCCAGCTTTTTCAGACCCAACCCACTTTTTCCACGCTTGGCCACCCAATCGACCGCTCTATTGCACTCTGTCCTAACATGCACTAGACGACTATTTACAAAAGAGCTAAGTAGAGTTTTGCACTCAACAATTAACCCCCAAAGTTTCCAAGGGCAATTGACTTGATTCTTGACAATCTGAACTAACTCTCAAGAGTCTGATTTCACCTCGATGTGACTATTGCCCATCGCTAGCTTCAAGCCGAGTCTAAGTGCTTTACCCTTAGCCTACAAAGCCAACTCTCTAGTGATTGGCTCCTAGACAACTGCCAATAAGGGGCTTATTGATGTCCGGAGCATTGCACCCACCCCACCTTGGGATTCTCCTTTGGTATAGGTTTCGTCCACGTTAACCTTCGACCATCCCTTCGTCGAATGAGTCCATTGGGCCGGGCTCCTTGCCCCCTGACTGCTTGTCGACTTCTTGGGCTTAGTGTAATCCCACACTAGCTACACTACCCTACGTATGATCGCTCTCGGGAGCTCTTTGCTACCCCTGAAGATTTTGACGTTGCAGTGCTTCCACAGTGGCCACATGGTAGTTGCCGTGAGTGCCATGCACATGGCATTCTGCTCAGAGTTCTCACTCCAAATTGTGGTGAGCCAATTGTTCGAGAGCCTGAGCTCCCACTTAGCCTCGCAACCTTGGTTACTGCTTAGAAGTCCCCAAACGACCTTCGCGAATTTGTAGGTGAGAAACAGGTGCGTTGCACTTTCCTAGTGAATACTGTTAGGAGAAGGTGATAGAAAACTCAAGAGAAGAAGATTGTTCTCTTAACACAAGATGAAGTAAATAAAAACTTTTAAACTTTTCTTCATCTTGTGTTAAGAGAACAATCTTCTTTTCTTGAGTTTTCTATCACTTTCTCCTAACAAAGTGGTATCAGTGCTAAAACTCAAATGACCATACCGGAGATGCCAAAGCCATGACTCATCCTTTATGATGGTGTTGAAGCATGGAAGAACTTCATTTTGTATCTTCAAGGGAAACATCTTGTTTGGTGTTATCTTTACTTTGGCTATAAGAATATTGTTCTTGTCTTGATTTCGCATATATCTTTCTTGAAGAGAACATTATGACCCTTGGAAAAGAAGTTGTTCAACACTCAAAAGATTTTGCTTAAGATTTGGAATATGAAAGACATTAGTAATGCATTTGACACCTTTTTTTGTTTTGACAAGAATATCACCACTCCCTTTGACCGGTAGCTTGTTGTTATCGTCAATGCGAACCTCACTTTGGATAGATTCATCCAAAGTGACAAAAGCGCATTTGTTCCCTGTCATATGGTTACTATAACCACTATCAACGTACTAAATATCATCAATAACATCTTCTTGTATATTACAAATAAGAAAGAGAGAACTATCATCCTTCTTTTGATCATTTTTTTGAGCATAATTCGCATCTTTATTTTCCTCCTCGGTAATTCTTTTTCTGCACATTCTTTTTACGTGGCTATATTGTCATAATGATGACATTGAACGTCTGCATATCATCCTCGTCCTCTACCTCTACCTCTAGTTAAAGTAGATGAGAATGTATTATCAGTTTCATTTTCTTGGCCTCTTCCTCCATTGTTTCTACCTCTCTCACGGCCAAAATGCCGTCCTCCTCTCTCTCTTTAGAACCTTCTCTCAATGAAACTTGAGATTGAAAGGCTTGCTCTAAGGAAGGAGAATCAAATTGATTCATGCGATGTTCCTGGGATTGGAGTGATCCCAATAAACTTTTAATGGAGAAAGTAGATAAATCTTTAGATTCTTCAATAGCAATAACAATATGCTCATACTTTTTAGTTAAACTTTGAAGAATTTTTTCAACTACTCTTTGGTCTAAAATTTTCTCACTATTAGTTCTCAATTGGTTAACAATAGAGATTACCCGATTGAAGTAGTCTTCAACTACTTCGGAGTCTTTCATGTGAAGAGTGTCAAATTCGGCTCGAAGAGTTTGAAGCCATACCATCTTTACTTTCTCCTCTCTTTTGTAGGACACATTGAGTATATCCCATACTTCTTTCACCATCGACACGGTGGAGATTCGTTCAAAGATTGCCTCGTCCATCGCTTGATAAATGAAGAACAATGCCTTATTATCCTTCTTGCGAGTCTCCTTTAACTCATTGAGTTATTGTGAGGTGAGTGTTGTCATATTCTCTGACTTAACATAGCCTTTCTCTATGATATCCCATAGATCTTGAGATCCATAGAGAACCTTCATTTGGATACTCCATTGGTTGAAATTCTTTTCAGTGAAGCGAAAAAGTTGGGGTTGCAACAAACTATTGGAAGCCATTGTATTGTAAGAAAAGCTAGCTCTGATACCACTTTGTTAGGAGAAGGTGATGGAAAACTTAAGAAGATTGTTCTTTTAACACAAGATGAAGAAAAGTTTAAAAAATTTTATTTACTTTATCTTGTGTTAAGAGAACAATCTTCTTTTCTTAAGTTTTCCATCACTTTCTCCTAACAAAGAGATATCAGAGATAGCTTTCCTTACAATACAATGGCTTCCAATAGTTTGTTGCAACCCCAACTTCCTCGCTTCACCGGGAAGAATTTCAACCAATTGAGTATCTAAATGAAGTTTCTCTATGAATCCCAAGATCTATGGGATATCATAAAGAAAGGCTATGTTGAACTAGAGAATGTGACAACACTCACCCCGCAACAACTTAATGAGTTAAAGGAGACTCGCAAGAAGGACAAGAAGGCATTGTATTGTAAGGAAAGCTAGCTCTGATACCTCTTTGTTAGGAGAAGGTGATAGAAAACTCAAGAGAAGAAGATTGTTCTCTTAACACAAAATGAAGTAAATAAAAACTTTTAAACTTTCTTCATCTTGTGTTAAGAGAACAATTTTCTTCTCTTAACTTTTCATCACCTTCTTCTAACAATGTGGTATCAGAGCTAGCTTTCCTTACAATACAATAGCTTCCAATAACTTGTTGCAACCTCAACTTTGCGTTTCAACCAAAGAGGTGAATATAATTCACAAGATTTTATCTCTTTTTCCAAAGAGCATGGTATAAAACATTAAGTTACTCCTCACTATACACACAACAAAATAGAGTGGCGGAAAGGAAGAACCGAACTATTATGGAGCTTGTTAGAAACATGTTAAAGACAAAAGGGATGTCTAATATATTTTGGGCTGAAGCCGTTGCATGTGCAGTCTATCTCTTAAATCATGCAACTTCCAAAAGTGTGCATGACATAACACCTCAAGAAGCTTGGAGTGGACATAAGCCTTGTGTTACTCACTTAAGGGTTTTTGGAAGCATTGCTTATGTGCATGTGCCCGATAAGAAAAGGAATAAATTGGATGACAAATCTGAAAAAAATGTATTCTTATAGGCTATAGTGAAATGTCCAAAGCCTATAAACTCTTTAATCCCCTTACAAAGAAGGTTATTGTAAGTAGAGATGTAAAATTTAATGAAGGAGAATCTTGGGGGTGGGACGGAAAAGATAAAAGAAAATATTCTATTCTTGCAGGTGAAGAAGAAAGTCAAGACGGTGATCTTAGAGAGAAAGAAAGGACTCCACCTACTTCCCCGTCTTCTTCTTCCACGTCATCTTCAACGTCTTCATCATCGGAGTCTCTACCAAGGAAGACAAGGAGCATTAGAGAGATCTATGAAGCTGCAAGAGAAGTATCATATGAAGATATGAGCAACTTTGCACTATTTATTAGTGCAGATCCTATCACTTTTGAGGAGGTTTCAGACCAATAAAAATAGAAGCATACTATGATCATGAAATTGATTCAATCATAAAAAATGATACTTGTGATCTTGTAGATCTTCTTACTGAGCACAAACCAATAAGTGTTAAATGAATCTATAAGACCAAGTTGAATGAAAAAGGTGAAGTTGAGAAGCACAAAGCCCGATTGGTAGCAAAAGGCTACAATCAAAAGTATGGCGTTGACTATGACGAAGTTTTTGCCTACTATTGTTCGACTTGAGACTATTCGCATGGTCTTGGTTTTGGCGACTCAAAATAAATGAAAGGTGCATCAAATGAATGTCAAATTAGCATTCCTGAATGGTGTTCTCGAAGAGGTCTATATTGATCACTTCCAGGCTATGTGAAAAAATATGAAAAGCATAAAGTATGTAGGTTGAAGAAAGCCTTATATGGCTTAAAGCAAGCACCAAGGGCATGGTATAGTCACATAGATGGATATTTCTTAAAAAATGGATTCAATAGGTGTCCATTTGAACATACTCTTTACATCAAAGAAGGTACATATAGTGAGTTTTTAATTACATGTATTTATATTGATGATTTGATCTTCACTAGCAATAGTCTAATTTATTGTGAAGCTTTCAAGAAAAGCATGATACATAAATTTGAGACGACAGACATGTGGGACTTCTACGTTTCTTTTTTGGCATTGAAGTTAAATAAATACCATAGATGCCGCAATTCTCTTCCGACCCCACCCTAATGGCATATAGGAGTTCTCTAGTCGGTAGTCTGCCCCAGAGGAGTTTCTAGGTGAATAGTCTCACCTTGGAGCCACCGGCAAACTCCATAGGGTCTTCCAACCTTCCTAGCAATCAAGATGGTGGGGGAGGAGGAAGACATATTGATTTGGAAGGCCAAGTCCAACTTGGCGTTGGCCAGCAAGCTTTCTGTCTGCCCCCCGAGTAGTCACCACCAGCTCGCGGATCATTAGCTCCTTGACGAGCAGCCTGGGGTGAATTACTCGCGACCGCCGGTTCTAGGAGACCTATGAGAGCCACGGCTCAGAGGTCGCGTCGTTGACGTACCATCTACTATCAACTTGCGGCAGCCGGCCTTTAATGTACTCACCGAGGTCACAATCGCTTGCCGGACGCAGGAGGCTTTCGTTGAAATTTTGGGATCCCATGGGTTGAGAGCGCCGTACTTTGGCTTCAGTATTTTTATCCAACGGCAGTCCGCCTGGTATAAATAAAAATTCATACTCTGGAATCTTGGTGGCTTAAATTATATTTTTACCGCTTGTAATAATACATCTTTTGCTTTGCTAATATCACTCCAAAACTATTATTATTTCCACCACCTGCCTACCCTCCCGCCTCCCTCAATCTCCAAAACCCAACGAGAACCCACCTCGAACCTTCGCAGCATCTTTCCCGCCGTACTCCGAATCTCTTAAACCAACTCTCCCCATTACCACTCTTCTGCTAGTCATACTTCTTCTCGTGCAATCTCGCTCATCTCCTCCATTCTTGCTCCCATTTCCATCCGCACTCCAATCTTTGCCTTCTGAATCGTCCTAGCATTAGAAATCTAAATCCTTCTTTAGGTCTTTCGTTTATTTGGTTCTAGAACAAAGGGAGGGTAAAGCGGAGAAAAGAAACGGCGTAGGGTGGAGACCATGCCGTCGATTGTACTAGCGAACTGCGATATCATCCCCAGGGTGTATTCTACTTCCGGGTTAGTATTAAATTTGGTTGTTTTAGCTACAAATTTTTCATCGCAAATGGTTTCATTTACACTTTTAGATATATATAATTCGGAATGAGTATTCTGGTAGAGTCAATTTTTGTTTGGCTAGAATGCGTGGAAAAGGAGAGAGAAAGAAAGAATTTCAGTAAAAAGGTAGAATATTGATACTTTCTTTGAACTGAGAGGAGGTGGGTTTATACAAAATATAGTAGACTGGGAACAAGATAGAGTTCCGTCACTTTCTTTTGTTAGAATAGCAGTTGAGCAGAATTTAAAATTTTGGCAAAGCCAAAAGTGATTTTTTGTTGCATTATTCTGGAATAATACTTCCACCAGAAAGGTGGAAATATTTCTCTTCCAATATCCATCTATTTGTCCTTGAGTCAAAGGAATAAGCTAAGGATAGACTATCCCAAATAATTCCACTTCCAAGATGGGCCGTTGAAGTTGGTTGGTGAAAAAATTGAAAAGGGGATCTTTTGGACAGCAAGCCTTAAATATAGATGGTGATGTGAAAAAAAAAAAGCACTTTTTTAATGGAAGTTCATTGAAGGACCTTCAATTGCGTCATGCAATTAATTTCCACGAATTCATACGCATGTTGGATTCCAATTCTGTTCATTCTGAATTAGCAACAAGACTTGAGAATTATTAGTATATATTATATAGGATAGATATAGTGATATAGCTGCTTCACTGAAGGATTATTTAACAATTGATGTTAGATTTACATAGTTTAGTTGCAACCATAGAGTTCCTACAGGAGCACTTACCTGTGAGACATTCCAATGGTTGATGACGTAGATGTAAGGTCCAACTTTTCTGACCAGTTAGTTACTTCGTTGAATTTTGCTCCCTTTAGAATGCTTATTTGATATGAATTTTGCTCATTGGAAGATGTCTTTGTCATTTGATTTCTTTGTTTACTTATTACTGTTAGAAGTTTAGAACTTGTCATTAAATACCTTAAACTATCACAATGGAGAAAAGGCTGCTAAAAACTAGATATGTGCTCGAGATATTTATTGGCAATTTTGGCAAACTTTCTGTATATTGAGTTAACATTTGGTAAACTAATCATATATATATATATATATATATATATATATATATATATATTAGTTTGATAAATCATTCTTTTCGTGCATCTCCAGGACTAGTTTTTCATATTCTCTTGCACATAATCATATACAGGAAAAGGAGATGGAGATCTACGTCAGCAGCTCTTGCTACAAATACCTCTTTCCCAATGCATAGTCTTGAAGTTAAGAGAAGGTTAGTTTTAGAGACTTGTTCAAGCGATGCAGTGCTATATTTTGCGTAATACAGACAACTTTAATGTTTCTATTCAATTTATTTTCAGTATGTTTTTGTAACAGTTTTGCCTTCTCAACTCGTCTGTATTGTGATGAGGACCTGAATTATTGTCTAACAAGCAATCCATTCATGTGCAGCTCATTGATGGATAGATTGCAGCTTGATTAAGCTCAAAAATTTATGTTCATCAATTATTCATATTGTATGTTTAAGTAGCTATATCATATAATAAAGCAAGTACCAAAATACATATCAAAGTAAAGTATTTTTTGTTGTATATAGATGTAAGACTTCGGGGGAAATTATGCTTTAATTAGTCCACTGATTAAGCCATTTCCAAGCAGCTCAATTAAAGCTGAAATTAGGTGAGCTGCCTTGAGCCTGGCTTCACCGTAAACAAGCTGAATCACATAAAATTTGAGTTATTGAGGATATGATAGGAAAAGAAGAACTGCATAAAGGTGAAGTGGTGAACTATCCCCTAGGAACTGATTTGGCAGAAGAAAAATAGAATACGTTAAGATGCAGTGGAAATGATAAAATTGTAGTAGTATATTTTTCTAAGAATTGGAATGTGAGATTTTTTTTTTAAATTTTTAAACAGTGTCCTATTGCAAATGGCTCCCGCATATGCAAGGTCTTGAAAGGGAGGATATATGTAACCTTATCCTTATTTATAGGGATGTTGATTCCAGGACTTAAACAATATGTTCTATAATTAAAAGATTAGATTACATATAATTTACCCTCCCATACTTTAAACTAAAATCACTTTACCTCATAAAATTTGTTCTGTATGACTGTGCCTCTTTACATTTTTGACTGAGTTACAATTGTTAGGTTGTTCGTCCAAAGTTAACGGTGTTCATGCCTTTTTAATTAAAATTGTTACTAGATTGATCAAAAATCACTTTACCCTAAATTTTTATTTTGTATCACTAAGCCCAACTGAATTTTCTCTTGGAATATAAATTTATTTAACAGTTTAACAGAAGTAGGAGCCATTTAAGTCATTTTGTCATCTCTATTAATAATATTTTGTATTTACAGTTTAGTTAAAAGTGCAGGAAAACATAGTAATACAAAACAAAGTTCAGAGAGGTAAAATAATTTTGATCCAAAGTACACGAGGGTAAAATATATTTAAACCTAAATTTTTTTATTGAAATGTTCCATTATTTATATGTTGCAAGTTGCTTCATTCTAATTGGAAACTGTGAGCATGTGAGGCAGTACATAAGCATGAAATGCTACTTATGATTTCAAATGCTTTCTTTGTGCTGATTTTAATCATTAACAATACTTGCAGAGAGACTTTTAAATTAGTGTAACTCTTACTTTTAGTGTTAAGAAAGACAAGTTTCTCATTTGAACTCCATAACTATACGTACAATGTTTCATGACATGCCACATGGTCCCAAATGTTACCTGAACCTGATAATAAAAGAGTGAGTACAGGCTTGTCGAGGTACGTTGAGTTGCTTTTTGAAGAATGTCTTTCACCTTGCGGCATATCTTACAATTCATTAAGTATTCTGCTACATTTGAACTGTCTGATATTTACCTAAGTTGGCAACAAGTATTACCAGACATATATATGCTCTTGTAGAAGGTATAATATGCCATGTTGCTGAATCTCATGTATCATTTGTATTCTTTGACCAGATATGACTAAAGTCACTAAATCATTTATAAGATTATAACCTACTCATCTAAATTCCCATGACTAAATGTAATAAGAGTTTTACAAAATCTTGCAGCTGGCCAAGCAATTAAATTTGCTGCTTCTTATGAATCATCTCTTAATATTCGTTATTGCAGAACATCAGTGGAGGGCATAAAAGATCTAAGACTAATTACAGCCATCAAAACCCCATATTTGCCTGATGGGAGACTTGATCTTGAAGCTTATGACTCCATGATGCAAATGCAAATCGATAATGGTGTCGAAGGTGTGGTCATTGGAGGAACAACAGGAGAAGGCCACCTCTTGAACTGGGATGAACGCATAATGCTCATTGGGCATACAATGAGATGCTTTGGCAAATCAGTCAAAGTAATAGGAAGCACTGGTAGCAACTCAACAAGGGAAGCAATTCGTGCAACTGAGCAAGGTTTTGCTACAGGCATGCATGCAGCTCTACAAATCAATCCTTATTATGGAAAGACATCTGCGGCTGGGCTGGTCTCACATTTTGAGAGTGTCCTCTGCATGGGACCAACAATCATTTATAATGTGCCATCAAGGACAGGACATGACATACCTCCTCATATTATAGATGAAATCTCACGAAATACAAATATGGTAGGCATTAAAGAATGTGCTGGAAATGACCGGATTAAAGACTATGTTGATAAGGGGTTAGTGATTTGGAGCGGTAATGATGATCAATGTCATGATGCTAGATGGGTGTGCGGAGCTAATGGAGTTATATCTGTTGCTACTAATCTTATTCCAGGTCTGATGCATGAAATCATTTTCAGGGGAATGAATCCTTCCCTAAACACTAAGTTGATGCCATTAATTGAATGGCTCTTCTGTGAGCCAAATCCTCTTGGTCTTAACACTGCTTTGGCCCAGCTGGGGATGGTGAGACCCATTTTTAGAATGCCCTATGTTCCTCTTCCTTTTGAGAAAAGGGTGGAATTCGTCGGCATAGTTGAGGCCATTGGGAGAGAGCATTTTGTAGGAGAAAAAGATGTACAAGTTCTTGACGACAATGAATTTATATTACTGAGTCAGTATTAGCCTATAGCAAATGATTATTTTGTGATGGCAGTGTTGTATCGTTTATGATAACAAACAAGACTACCAGGAAAAAGTAATAACTTGTAAGAGACTGACGTGATATTTTTGACCTTTGATCAACTATTGCAGCAATATTTGTTCTGTCAATTATCAAGAAGACAATATCATTCTATTCTGGCACTTGTGCGACCATCACTTAATAAGGTATGCAACATTTTAAAATAGATCAATTGCCAGAATGTTAATAGTTTCTGCTTCTTACTTGCTATATTTAGCTACTTCTATGAGATAGTTATATTTTCTTGCAAATTCAACAGTGTCTTTCAGAATTAAATTTTACTTATCGTGAAGCATGCAAGAAGACAGTCAGTAACAGTTTGTACTGTTCTACTTTCTCAGAGCAATTTAAGGGCAATTCTCCCATCTTGGCTCATTATCCCTTCTCTGCTGGTTCTCTGCTGCATCAAGGCCAAAAGACTTGCAATTTCTCTAGATAAACCTACAAGACCGCGTCGATCACATAATAATTATCTAGATTTTCATTAGTTTGATTTTAATCATTGGATTTTGTTTTCCTTCTCTTCTTTGCTACTGAGTGACAAAACAAACTGTTCTACAAAGAACTCTTTGGATGACTTCTCTTGTTCTTTCGCTTTTTGTTTTTTAAGTTCACTTGCATTAATTATTTGTTCTACATTCTGCTTAGGACCTCTTGTTATGACTTATGATTGAGTACATGCTGCCTTCTCCTGACTCCATATGTATTATTTCTTTTTCATTTTTGTTTTTCAGAGAAATTTAACTTAATGATGTCCCATTTAAACTGAAATCGCTAGAATTCGGATCCGAGAGCACTCATACAATAACATAAGCCCTTTTAATCATCTATGAACTATCTCCATTTAGCTTATGTTGACTCCATATGTATGGCTGTGTTTTACACTCAACGCTCCTTTTCTTTTTAGTACTATTTGAGCAAGTATATCCTAATGCATCACATCTCCTAGAAGTATTTAACTTGACTTAGCAGCTTATGTTTTCATTTGTTTGATGCTCTTCAAATTTCTCACAGCTGCTGGAGTACTCGTCTTTAGAATTGCATCAAGCTGCTACGATCATTGGATAAAGAATTGGATGGCGTATTCCTTGTTGTCCCTTTGACCAATTGTATGTTGGGTTCATCTTGATTGATTGTATGGGCAACTTTGTTCTTTATTTTACTTTAGGCCTTTTCTTGGTCACCAGATAATATGATCTAAATTACTTGTTCCTTGTCAATTATTTGTTGCTACTTGGTAGCTTTACAGATTACAATGGTTCGGATCAGCGACACTTATAATGTGGAAAGCCAAAGCAAAATATTTGGAGAAAATTATAACTAATCCTCCTTGGTTTGGCCCAATTTTAACTCTCCTCTCGACACTCTAAACTTAAGCATTTAACCACTGACTAGTCTAGAGCAAATTACAACACTTAATCAAGCATTAACAAGGATATAAAATGACTTAATTACCCTCATAAAGATATAATCTTATTTAAGGTTGGTAGGGGTAGTTTTGTTATTATGAAATTTACTTACAATAGAAATATTGGCACCTTTTGAGTGAAATTTTTTAACAATTACAGTTTGGTCTCGAGTAAGTGAATTTTAAAGCACATAACATAGAGGTAAAGTTAAAATCGGGTTAAATCAGGGTAAGCTATAATTTGTCCAAAATATTTATTATCAGATTTATATTCAGATGATGGTGGATATATAGTGAAAGAAATAAGCAAGAAAGGGGAGAGGGATTATAGACCATAGAGATTTATAAATAGGAAGTGGGAGCATTTCTACTTAGTGCTTCCTGTGTTAATTTTTATAATTTATAAAGCTATTAGAATATTTGGAACTCCTTATTTGATTCTTTTCCACAATTATGCAAGGGAAGCAGATTTAATGGTGATAATGAAATGGGCAGAGAGACATATGGCTAAAGCTAGATTTAGTTGCAAATTAAACAACACTTGTACATTTACCTTCAAGTTCCTAACCACCACCAACCACGGCAAAAGGAAAAAAAGCCAAAGGAAAAAAGAATTCTAAGCAGACTGGTATTAATATTTTCTACATTTGTTTATATTAAACAATTTCAGTTATACATTTAACTACAGCAGTCCACCCACAACTAACAAACAAAGAGGAAAACGGGGAGACATAATCCAGCCAGATTGGAGTAAATTTAAATCTACATCTAAATTTTCTGATTCTAAGGAATAACTTATTCAGGGAAACAAGCAACTCACATAATTAGGTAGATATACAAGTATAGTTCTGCTGGAATGAATAAACAACCTCCATTCAATTTAGAACCATATTTTGAGGTATGCCGAGGATAAACATATCTGTGCAATCGCAATACTTCACCCAGATTGGGGCAATCTAGAGAAGTCAAAATATTGTCACTCTGCATTTGAGATCACCACTGAAAGATGATGTACAAGGAAATGAATTGAGTTTACCGTAGGCTCTTGATAAATTCCCTGCATCTTGAAACAATACAGTCACATCTCATATAGATGGTAAGAAGTATGCAAGTCATCCACCCTCACTCCTTCCTCTTCCTCCCTCAACCTCCTCTAAATTCTTAACTCGAACATAATTTAGTTTTCAAAAATGTGACTTGAAAGATAGGAAGCAAAGAAATCCAAACATTTTGTTAGTTGCACACTTTTTAAGAAACTATTGAGCTGGAAAGACAAAATAAATTATGACCTAGATAAGGGAATTAGGCAAGAATACTTGACAGATGTATAACAATCATTTATTCCATGTACACATTAATTATTAGCATGCATTTCACAGCTTAGTCTATCCTGATCTCATTTAAGTCGAGTTGTCTTGATACCACTCTGCTCAATATTACTTGTGTTTCATAAGTAGGAGAGCATACTAATAAAGTAACCAATTATTCCCAAAATGCTTCTATTTTGTTGGGATGCAATCAAAAGAACATGATATTAGCACAAAGACAAACGGGAGGCACATACCTCTCATTTACTGAATAAAACCTGTCGAGAGATGATAAAACTTGTGTACAATATATCAACTAAGAGCTTTTCGAGCCTTCTTGAGATGCTTTGAATATACGAAATGCAGCGATGCACATCGTCATATTACCAATTACAGTTAGAGCACCTTGAAGAGCCACCAATATCTATAGATTGCATAAGTAACATAGTCATGAAATGAAACTTCTTCAACCAAAAAGAGTTGACACTAGGGAAAACAAATTTGAAATCAATGTACATCAAATCATCATCATTATGAACATTTGAAGGAGAACATTATGAACATTATGAGCATTTGAAGGAGAACACACCAAAGCAGTCAATAAATAGTATATTAATGGAATAGTATATACATGTTTATTCCATAAATATGTGATCCACACACATGGAGGTGGCACTATAAGTCATGAAGGTAGCATCAGCTCCCCAGTAAGGAAGACATCGATGGAGGTCAAAGTGGCAAAGGGAGATAATTAATTTACTCATGGCTAGATGATATATACTCATGTAGCACCTATAGGAAATGTTAACCAAACTTACTCAAATTTTTAGCCTTAGATCACCGGGCCATTCTAGATCAAACTGAACAACAATCTAACAGATACAGATCATACAGAAAAAGCTAAGGTGCCCAGTCCAAGAGATATTTTTCTGCTAAAGCAAACTAGACACATAGACTAGTATGCACTAGTCTTCATTTACAAGATAGAAACAAATAACACAAACATCTCTGGATCAGCGCCGTTATTTTGGTCATATTCAGTTGGCCGAAAAGAAATCTGCATAAGTTAATAAATAATAACACATGACATTCAACCAGTGTATTGAAAGTCAACCGCAGATTACGGGTGGTCACCCCACCACCTAGCACCTAGGCTGAAGACAGACGCCAAAGTGGTGTAGTATTTTAATATATAAAAAATTAAAAATAATTTATATATGATATATAATATATTTTAAGATAGCTAAAAATTAACAATAAGATTATAAGTAGCTAAAATATATAATTATAACTAATCTTTTCTTCTCCTTTAACAATTACTGAGATCTAAAAAACAAGAAAATTAAAAAATTCCCATACTACCCTTCTGTACTACTCTCAAATGCTAGCCTATCATCAATTTATAGCATGGGCAAAATTAGACACGTAGGAAAAAAAACTTGAAAAAGAGGGAAGCAAAGAGTGCGAGAGAGAGCATCTCGATGTCGACAGAAAGGGAGAGAAGGTTTGCCGCTACCGCTCTTGCCACCATTGCTGCTCGAGAGAGGAGGATCGAGGGAGATGGATTTAGGGCAGGATAGGAGGATCAAATGAGGAGAAGAGATCGATCACAATTTCTTTTTCTTTTTTCTTTTTAAGTTATCCAGAACCTGACCGCATCTACCGACCCGACCCGTGTCTATTGACTCAACCCACGTCTACCAACAAGATGGGCCGCTAGGCACCAACATGGCCCTTCCCGAGTGCCAATGCAGCCTGCCCGCTTTTGGCAGGCTGCATTGCTACTTTGTATGGCGGCTGGCGCGTCACCCCAGCCATGGCACCCACCATTACCGCTTTTCAAAATAGTGCATTCAACTATATAAATACAAAAGAAGAAAACATTACATGAAGATAAGGAACTTTCATAGGAAAAACAAAGCAATCATAATTGAATCCAAAAGCGGAGAAATAATCTGGATAACTGAAGAAGGATCAATGTTACCTCAAGAGACTCTGAATTGTAGAAGAAATGCCATGTGCATGCACACATTGCTCCACCAAGAAGCGGAACCTAGAGAACATTAAAAAAATGACAGATAGAAATATTGCTGTTCACATAACTTCACATAGTGGCATGAAGAACTTTTTAGCTTTTAGTTTTCTTGGCTTATTGGGTTTCTTGGGAAGATGTAGCACATGTTTAACTTTGTTAGTGAAAATAGATACTAAAGAACTTTGTATAGATAACTACTTTATAAAGCTTCAAGATTTCCAATACTATGGCCTTAGAAACCATACCCAGTGATGGCGGGAAATGGTGCAAGTTTGACCTAGGATGCAAGAATAGACAAGCAACTTGTATGGAAATTGGATAGACAACATTGAACTAAATTTCAAAGAAACTAAGCATATAGGAAAAATTGGGTAACTGTACAAATGGAAAATGGGAAGCATATTAATCAAATGGATAGCAATATGGGAACAAGATTGCATTTTTCACTTACCATTCCCCAGGAAAGCCCTTTCCAAGCCCGGAACCCCGACTTCTCTCCATATTCCCAAACTAACGCCATGGCCGCCATCCTTCCACAAACACCAACAATGAAAAGGAACTAAATCGAGAGAAAGACATGAAACACATGGATGTGGAATAAAGAACAGCAATTTGGAGATAGGTACCACTCGACGACGCTGGAGACGTGGATAACCCAAGTGGGCAAGGAGAGCGCGTTCGAAGGCTCCAGGGCTAGTGCTAACGGCAACATTGAAGCATCCAATGATATCGCGTTCGCGGACGCGGCGGAGGCCAGGGCGAAGCCGGCGCCGGTTACTAGTAGGGCTGCCGGCTTCAAGCTTCGTCTTCTATTCGCCGATTTTGGCGTGGAGCTTCGAGGGGAGGAGGAGGAGGAGGAGGAGGAGGAGAGAAGACGAGGGGAGAAGAGGAGGAGACGAGAGGAATAAGGCGATGAGATCGTCGACGCCATTGGTTGGAGGAGAGTCGCGGTATCGAAATGTTATTTGGGTTTTGACGGCTTTTGACGACAGAGTGGATGAAATTAGTCGGATAAACAAGTTATCCGTTTTGCTATCGAATTCTGGCATACTCGCTGTGACAGCTTATTCTCATTAAGGCTGGCTAACTCCGTTCATCACCGTTTGGTTATTCAACCGATTTAAACTCCGTTCATCACCGTTTGGTTATTCAACCGATTTAACTGATAAGGGCTAAGAGAATCAAAATAACTGCTCACATATTTATTTAGGCCTCATTCGTATAGTGCATAATAATTTTTAAGAATAATTTTATGTAAATGTCTTAAATATGAATAAAATATATCTATAATTTTATTCATATTTTGTCGTTTGATTATAAAACTTAAATAAAATTATAATAATTACTTTGAATAAGGTTATGTAAAATTTATGTGTAGTAACTAAACTGTAAATAAATATTACTATTAAGGCCATTTTAATATGAAAAGATTAAAATACCCCATTATATAAAAAGACTAATTTACCCTTTTTCTAACCCAATCCAATCGTTTAATCTCAATTCGCAGATTATTAAAAATTAGAGTATATATTTTTCATAAGCGATGCGCATAAATTATATAGATGATGCTTATCATTTTTTTTTTATATCTCGATACGCACATAGTTGAAAATTATAACGTACATTTTACATAAGCGATGATGTAATCTGGGTTAGATCGGATCATATTATGGGGATATTAGGATTAATGGATTAAGTATAGTTATCTTATTTGGTTTAGTTAGACTCTTAGTAGATTAGGATTTTATTTAATTAGATAAATCCAACTCTACGCAGTTTTAAAAAAATATTCACAGAATATTCTACAAACGTCTGAAACTAATCTATCTGAGAAATGAAAGATTAATTCAAGAAGATAAGGAAGACTGGTTTAGTTAAATTTGTTTAAGACTTTTTAATTTAATCTTTATAAATAGGACCTTATGGTTTGTATCTTAGGCATACTTAGCTTTTGCCCTGGTATCTCTCTCAACTAGGCCGTCTGCCTCTACATCTTGCTCCTTCCTCTTTACCAACAAGTCACCTCTTCCGTTGGCAAAGTCTCGTCTAGTAGAATCGTTACGGATCAGATCAAGCCGGTTAACAACAAACGATGCATCTAAATTACATAGGTAATGTATGATATTTTTTTTAAATTAAAGTGTATCTTTTGTATATACGATGCATATAAATTATATAAATGATATATGACATTTTTTTTTGAAATCTCAATATGCATATTATTAAAAATTAGAGTGTACATTTCTTATAGGCGATGCATATAAATTATATAGGTGATGCATAATATTTTTTTTATGACACAACAATTTTTTAGGGATTTATTAGGGCTAAATCAATAAAAAAAATCCGGAATTACAATTTGATAATGGGGGCCTTATTTTTGACATTTAGAAAACTTAAATGCTTTTTATTACAAATCACCCTAATTTTGCCTTTGCCTGAGCCAAAATTGGGCAGTTTTTTATGCTACACTTGACCCGGTTGGATGCGGATGCCAAGGTAAAAGATCAATCAAGTAATGACCCTAGCCGGCTTAGGGCTTGCCCAACTTGGAGATAGGAACAAGACTTCTTAAGATTGATAACTTGGTTTGTAAGAGCTTCACAAGCTTTAGAACATTGATTAATGGCCAAATAATTAGATTGAGAGGCACGGATGCTTGAAGACAAGAGGAACGAGATTTGGACTTCCATTGAAGAATGGCACAGTAGAGATTGTAGGAGGCTGCTTTAAGCTCACAAGACTCAGCAGAAGAGAGGCTTGCATCACAGTCTTTGGCTTCAAGGGATGAAATGGATAGCTTAATCTGTGTTTCTCCAGCCTAGCCTAAGCTATTATTGTTCCAGTGGAGCAGCTTTCAGCGGACATGCAGGATACTACTCCAGAAGTAAAAGAGCTCAAATCAGAAGGAGTCACCTCACATATAACTTGTAGCTAATGCAAAGCAATAAAAAGTGCAATCGAGATGCTTGGTCTTCCCATGAGTGTAATGTACTTGTGTGTGCTCCTTTTCAAGTCAGTATAGCTTAACCATCGACATCTTAGCCATGTCTTCACATTAGTCCAAATATTACTATTCCATTCAACAATATGTTAAATATGACAAGGATGAAGGATCCTGTGATGATTCCTGTCCAGCCTTACTACACATACTTCTTTTTAATTCTTATAGCTTTCTATTCTGGCACATTTCTTGTCTCAAAGCTGATGCACTACTTGACGCCAAAATATACCTCTTTTTTAGCATCTATTTAATATCATAGGTTAGATTTGTCAAACTATTGATGTTCTTTAGATTAGGAGTTTGAGATCCTGAGAGCTTGGACTCTCTCCTTTGTGTTTCAAGTAGGAATGGAAGAGCTGCAGCAATGGAAGCTGAGTACATGGGATGCAATTTTAGGATCAGAAGTTGTGCATCTGATCTGTTATTGATGGAAGATGATGTGATCGACAACGATGAAAATTTGTTGGAGTTGATGGGAAGGGAGATCAAGCTCAAGACCAACTTCTTGTTTTGTGATCTCAATCGCGTGATCTAGCGAGCAAAAGGCAAGTGCAAGAAGTCTCTCTGACCTTGGAGACAAGCTGTTCTACTTCAAGGAGGAGGTACTATTATTATTTATTTAACGTGATTGGGTATTTAGATGCTCAGCTGCTATTAGTCAGAAATTAAAAAAAGTTTATAATCTATCATAGTGATGTACTTTCTCAATTAGATTAGCTCTATTAGCCAACAATTCAAATTTTCACTGAGTTCATCCTGGAGCAGCTTATACAGCGCTATTCGGAATTAATACACCAACTACACCCAATTTGACCAAGATATTTAGATAATCAAATTTGATATGGTTATATATATATATGACAATCCTAAATATTTAATGTATGTGACATAGCAAACTGATGAATGTGCTTACCTGAACTTGACAATTGAGTTAGAGTATTGGAAGATTAGTTGCATTGCACTGAGGAGAGGATCAGAATAAGAACGAGGAGAAGAATGCATGCCTTGCAGTTGCTAGTTTGGTTGATCTATTTGAAGGAAAGAGAAGCTCTCTTTGCTTTTGCTAGCAGATCACTAATATTTAGGAGAAATGTGTAACTGCTCATCATTCACAGGCTTAAACCCTTTTTGACTTTTTGTCTCAAAGGTCATTGATTTTATTTTTTTTAAACTCTTCAACTTGGGTGTTATAAATCATAAGAGTAAACAATAGACTGATTCAACCTTCTCGAGAAATAGTCTGATCTAGACACAGATAATATTGCAATATATATCCACAACTATATGCATATATTACTGTCTCCCAGAGGTTATACATATACACCAAACAGTGAACAAATTACAGCAAAATGATTAGAACCAATACGGAAACTAAAAAAAACTTCCTCCAAGAAGAATATAGGGTATAGCATTAGCTTTTAACTGTGGTTAACAAAGGCTTTTCCATTTACAAAACTTCCATTTGTAATTGATTGCTAGAACTAATATTTGTACAGTTAATGCTGCCCTAGAAAAATGGATATCAAACAAAAAAGCCCTAGAAAAATGGATATCAAACAAAAAAAAAGGTATATAATTAGTTATCTCTAAAGATCTTAAGGGTAAACAGTTCCTCCTTACCTTCTTTGTAAATATATACATATATACTTGACCTACAGCAAAATCTACATATCGTGTCAGGTAATGCAGCGGCTTCTACTCACATTTGGTTCTCGAATCAGCATCATGATTATCTGACTGCATCCCCATTGAATAACTGCTGTTTGGTACATGTGCCTTCAAAAAATACAACAATGTCAAAGAAGTGCCTTCAAAAAATACAACAACGTCAAAGAAATACCTTCAAAAAATACAATAACTTCAAAGAAGTGCCTTCAAAAAATACAAGAAAAAGGTGCACATTTGTACTTATATAATTGGTAAATCATATTTTAAAACATAATTTTTATTCATATAATATATCTATATTTTATGTATGAGTATATGGGTAAGTTATGATAAATTATAAAATATTTGATAAATAATATTTAAATAGAAGATCAATTTTGAAGTGAAAGTATTTGAAACAGTTTTAGAATCGTTATTGAAGTGCTCAAACGATATTACAATAGTTGGAGAAGTATGAAAAATTACTAAGAGCACAAGAACAACCACTTTGTATCTAAGTATCTAATCTGATGTTTAAAGCGATCCCACTCTCGGGGTATCTGAATGCAGCTTGAAAAGTTTGTAGTGCGTTCACACATTCAGAAGAGCACTTTTGGCCATTCAAAAAGGCTTGGCTTGCTTTCAAAGGCAGTCGTAAAACTTGCAAATTCTATACTTTGTGAGACTTTATTTAATTTGGATTTAGCCTTTATCTTTATAAGGAATATTGGTCTGTCATTAATCTAATCTTAGTGACAAGCCGTCCATCATCTGTTTAGAGATCATCTATTGGAGTGATATCTATTTTAGACAAAACGTGCTAAATCGTTCTCAATTCTACAAATCTCTATCAGATCTAAAAGAACTACGTCTTTGGTCACTGAGATGGAAGGATCAACCTCGAAAATCACAGAAATCAGGAACCTATTACAGAATATATTACGGTCTAGCGAGCAAGATTAGTACAGATTGAGTCATGAGAATTGGCGGGTGATCTATAAGCTTGTTAACTACTTACTGATTGATTTTGATCCGAGTTTGGATCCGTAATTTTTTTACTCAATTTGAATTTTTTTCTATAAAAATCTTAGTGTTCATTTTTGCTTTATTTGTTGACTATTATTCCATATTTTTTTACTCAAGCAAAGGGTTAGGAATTATGCCTAGAGTGTTAATATCCGCGTATCTATAATTTTTCAAACATAAAGCAACATATTATATAACAAGGTCTCAGACAACTTCCTTGGAAATAGACATATATATTAGGAATCTAGATGGAGGAACTAAGTAGAGCCTAATGAAATGCATATCACTTAAGGGTAAAGAATGCATTCAATACGTTTGCAAGTGATTAAGTTTTATTTCATAAGCTGACTGTTAAGGGGCTAGGTAAAGAAACTATAATGCATTAAATCATGATTATGGCTCCTCTTTGTGTGAATCATCAGTCAAACAAACCAAAAGTTCTGATCACTAGTAGTCATTGTAACATAGATGTTGAAGTTACTTATAAGAACACAAGCAGCAGAATTTTTGAAGGAATCAGTTGCATGATGGTAAATTGACCCCATCAAGATAGCTAATGCATGGGCAAGCTTTGATCAGTAGAACTCAAACAGAACTAAAAACATAGGACCAAGCATAAGCTACTTTTATTTTCAGATAGAAGAGCATTTATTTGGCAGATCTGTCACTTAGTGTGACAGTAAGGGTATCCTCCTTGCACCCAAATATTCATCCTTGCAAGACAATGACATGGAAACAATCTCTCCTCTAAAGGGGTATAGTGGCATCTGATCTTTCGTATAATTGTAATGTTCCTAAAGAAAAGTAACTGAAGACCAGATAAGAAGGGCTGCATAAATATTGCCTAAATCTCAGGACTCCACAATGACAGGAGTCTCATGCATTAAGACACCCTTTGTAGCCTTCAGACAGAAAAGGCTGTCTCACTTAGGGTGGATCCTAGAAGCACTATAGCACAATGACTCCAAATGGAAAATCAAAGGCAGCAATTGTCAACGAGCTCTTAGAATTTCTTTTATTCCAAGAATAATTGTTGGAAGAAATTGAGAGTTTAGGACAATAGATCAGTGTTGTACTTTCTAGAAAACCCATTCATTTTTCTCAAGATATATTTGCTTTGACCATTGTCTGAGCAGATGATGCTGCATTGCTAATATCAGACAGTGCTACAGCAAGAAATAAATTACCAAAACCAACCAGTGCAAGCTTAGCTACTTGTTAGTTGAAGTAAAGATTTGAGGTTTTGAAAGCATACTATCCAATGAGAAGCATAAAATGAACATTTCTTATTAGTATCATATGCCTTTAGATTTTGAAACGAACTAAACAGACAGAATAAGAAAAAGGCTGTGCTAAATTCACCAAGATATCAAACGAGCTCATTCTTCAATAGATCTTATTGTATTCCTCATATGGTATGTAATTAGGCTTACTAATTTAAGAAACCTCCAAACCAAATTTCGTGAACTGGAAACCAATGAAAGCTTACCATAGGAAAATTCCTCAATATGCGGAGAAAAAGATTATCATCCACCGAGACAGGCAATGGAGGCATCTGACATACAGTACCAGCTGTTCCATTCAAGCTGTCAAAAGAAAGAAACCTCCATTAGAGAATAGAATTAGCACTAGCAGAAGACTTCCATCTCACTTGCTGTTGATTCAACTCGAAATGATACTAACTGCTGTAGAATATCTGTAATATTCTTTCTAGTGCGATAGAAGAGATCTATGTTACCCTGTATCTGTCAAAGGAATGAGAAATATAGGTTATTGAATTATATATTCCAAACCAAAATTTATGCAGTCAACTACATATATTTTAGAGATATAAGAGAAAACTTTGACTGAAAAATAGCAACCTTAGGCTATTGTTCTTGGTACAAAAGGTAAGTACAGATGGGGAATAACGGCAGGGTATATTCTCCATAGTGCGCAAATTTATGTTGACTGATTAATAAATTTGAAAGCAACATGAACAGTTCACTCCTTTCCTCATTTGTTTTAAAAGTGTAAACTGCACAAGAGTAGTTTAAACTAGAAAAGAAAGGTGAAAACCAACGAAAGGTGGCAGGAAACAAGTTTCTATCCATCCAGTCTTCTTCCACTGGAGAAAGCCTTCATCAAAGAAGTGTAAGTTCTATTGTTCAAATGATTTTCTTCACAATATATAATCACTACAAAAATTACTGAATGATTGTGTATATTTTATTCTTCCAAATGCTTAATTTTATGTGGCATTTCATGTTTTAAAACTAAACAGAAAAACAAGTTAAAAATTAGTAAGATATCTAGCTCACATGAAAGATGGACAGCTGTGCCTTTTGTCTATTGGAATGGATTAGAAAGACTTTATCTCACAAATTATTTGAAACAGAGATGCTGATCAAGTGACATATTATCAGAGATAAGATATCCAGTACCTGTAGCATATTACATGGATAGGATCTTTCCATTATTCATATTCAATTTCAAGGAACCATAATTAAAAGTCAAAAAGAAAACTAGCTAATTCCTTTATTCGCAATAGAGACTGCTACATCCTGATAAGTTCATTTAGAAGATCTGTTGCTTGGACAGAAAAAAGGATCTGCATATTACCCTAAAATTTAAGAAAAGTTTCTGTTTCAACCCTCACCTTTTATTATTCTCAAACTGCACACACCTTTTCCGCAAGATGAGAGAAAAACTCTTGGGTTAAACTTTTATTATGGTTCTAGGTTAAGAAGGATTTATAGAATCAAAGTAACACAATATTCCCTTTCATGCCATCAACTCAAATGTTGTTAATCTTAGCCTAAACTAGGATGTTTTTACTCAACTTAACAAAAATACATGGTGCAGTTCGTAATGTAGTGAAAATATCAGGGTTTCAGATGCAAATTTACTTGAATGTAAGGTCTTATGTGCAAATATTTCAGAAAAAAAAATATGATAACATGGAGAACTAACTAAGCATAAGAATAAGCTTAAAAAGGAGAGGGATCAAAGGTACCAACCTGACATGTCTCGAGATTTGTTGCAATTTGTTTAAGAAGTTGGTAATTTTTGTCAAAGAGAGACAATATTTCACCATCAACAGAAGTGACTACAAGAAAAAGATAAAACTGCAATTATTATAAACAAATAATGGAGGTAAACGAAACATAGAAGGAGAAAATGCTGTCTATGAATGGTTCGAGCTAGACAAGAGAAGTCGTTCAACTACGGACATGAGAAAATGTAGCAACGAAATGAATGGTCCAAAATTTATATTCAAGGGGCATATAAAAGCTATTCCCAAATTCACAATATTAAAATCTGCACAAATTGCTGAACCTCATATTTAGTAATTCACATAATTGACAACAAGGGGAAACAGAAGTTAAAATTTGTAATAAAATTGAAAGTTGTGATAAAACATGATAAATGTTCACAAACTTTTGAAAGAAATATCATAGAAGAATGGAATAAATATATATATGCTATGTAAAGGTTTAAAATTTGACAACAACAAGAACCAAGAACGATCATGTAATTTGTACAAAAAATAACTCTCATTTCTCCTTGCCAGACTTATGTACTCACAAGCCACATATGAAAAAAACCAGAAGAGGAACTTCTATCAGGGGCATCTTGTTGTTGGCACTGATCCATAACAATGCTCAAGGTGAAGTAGAAAGTATGTCCTATTAGGAAACTCAGCAGTATAGTAGGCTATGAGAGAGTAGCTTTGTGCCTCAATAGCAAAAGCCATTTACTAATTTCAGCAAACTATGATGAAAGAAATCAATGTAGCTTATGTAGAGCATTTACTTTTGTTGAATAAAATCTGTTGCAGATAAATCTTGTTTCCTCTGATGAAATTCTTTATTTACAACAATTTTATTCAATTTCTCTTGATTAAACATATCTATAGGTTTCTGACTTTATTGCTTCATACTTTTGCAGCGGCAGATTTTATTATTAGTAAGGGACAATAACAATATTCTGATATTGCATCATGAATGCAAAACACATTGCAATTGTACACTGTTAATTTAAGAGAAAGGATTAGAGGTAATAAAATAAGATAACCTGTATGAGCTTAGAGACAAACATAAGCATAGACACAGGTAAATAGAAAGTTCAGAAAAATTGCAATTTTGATCCAGAAATCAATCTTAATAGTGCACCGTGAATTAAAAGAAAGTGTTATAAGTAATAACTTTACCTAAAACCTGAAAAATAAAACGAAACAACACAACCTAGAATCACAATATTGAATAAATATCAATCTAACAAGTCGAAGAATACAACCTTGGCATGAAATTTGGTTGCACTGGCTGGAGTTATGCATCATTGAAGAATAAGCAGTGTTACTTTCTGGTGGATTGGGATATACGTTGAACTTCAAGGAAGAATCCACCTGACTATCCTGAAAAACACAATCATTTGCATGTATTCATCCAATAAACCACAAAACATACCAGCAAAATTGTTAATAAAAGAAGCCACATCTACATTCTAAAGATCAGAGAAGCACTGACTACTCTTCATGTGAACATTAATATGCCAAGCATATCATACATCTTTCATGATAGTTTTCTTCTAGCGGACAATAAAAAATCAAATGAATTACATCAAGGAGTTCTTTGTTCAAAGACATAGACGTGATATCCCATAACTCATAGTAGACACAATAAATCCATATGTGACAATGTTCTCATCTTATAAAAAGGGGGCATTCTCAGATAGTTGAGTTTTAAAATAAAACCGTATAGAAGTGGATAAGAGCTGTACCTTCTTGTTTTCTCTCTTATTTCCTGCCCACTTTACATTTTTCTTCCTCTACAAGCCAGAGTAAATCAGTAAATACATTTTGCTAGGACATCATAGTGTTTAAAAAAGCATCAGATGCAACTGTTTCAAAACAGAATACTAGTGATCAACTCCATAAAAAGTATAAATTCCTAGGGGAAATCTAAGTTGGATATGGAAGAATGGAAATCTATATGTTAGTTACATAACAAAGGACCAACTCATACAAATGACATCAAAAGAATAACAACTAAAATCAGGAATTGTCTAGAGTTTAGAAGCACAAAACAATCTAACGAAAAAATATGTATGGTTAAAAGAATGATTGAAAGAGTTCATCAAAATAAAGAGCATGAGCATTCTTTCTGCTGGAGTCTAAAATAATAGGCTAACTACTTAAATTTCATTTACCTACAAAGATCAATGGCCCTTGGTCGTTCAAAATAATAGCAATGAAATTGGCAATGCATCTACAGTATTATTTACTACCCTTGAAGAACTTTGGGTGCTTGGCCCAAGTTTGTGACTCAATGGCCGTGCCAATAGTGGCAAAACACCTGGCATGGGCTGTGTCGGTGGCACACCCCTATGCTGACTAGTATGGTGGCATGAGGTTCGAAATAGATTGTATTGATCCAAAATTGATTAATTAAACTGGTAAACTTAAAATATTTTATGAGGTTTTTTAATCATGTGATAAACATGATATGCCATGTGAAGCCTATTTTTTTAACCTTTTTTTCATCAATTATTATTAATCAACTTTTAATCATTTTCTTAGCAAACAAGATATGTCATGTGGAGCTCCTTTAAATTTTTCTTATTTTCATCAATCATCATTAATCAACTTTAGGTGTCATGTGGTGTGCGCTCAGAGAATGATATGAGTTTATCATTATCATTACCATCATATCAATCATAATCACTAGAGCCACGATATCCTTTCTATACTTTACATCCATAATATGAATATGCTTATAGTGTATCTATGTCGATGCTGGTTATTTTCGTGCATGTCCAATATCTATATCATATCATAAAAGAATTATAAAATTCATATTTATATGAAAACAATGTAAAACATTACAATGAGCAATACAATTAGTATATGAATTATAAAGATTATTAATAGTATTTAACGAAACATTATTGTGTTATTCTTATATCGGCAAATAAAGCTTTCGATCTTCCCATTCATTCTATATTCAACTAATATTAGTTTTAATTGTTGAACTATTATCAATTAATATTATGTGTTGAATGATATTATGTTTTCAATCATATTATAAAGTGTTCATTCATTGATATTAGTTTGAATGAATATATTCAATCATATTAGGTGTTGAATAATATTTCTATCTGGCTATTGCTATATTTTTAATAAAATAGGTCATTTACAAAATAATCTAAAGATAAAAGACTCTAATGTAGGTTTACCAAGGATCTAAAAATATTTCTAAATATTCTAATTTTTTTATTAAAAATTTGCTTGTGCTAAGGGCATTCCGGTTGGCATGCCCCATGTTGATTGGCACATGCCGTGTTGATGGTGGCATAGCATGGCACGTACCTTTGGCATGACCATCGTTGATTATTCATAATTTAAGTGTTATTATGTTTCTCTATAAATTTAAGTATTCATAAGAAGCAAATACTCTAACTTCATGAAAAGCATAAACTATCAAAAAACCAAAAAAAAAGAGCATAATATTCAAATCTGTTCTACATTATATAACTCTTTCTTTCATAAGGAGAATGCCATATGCTAGGTCATTTAAGCTGGGACAACATACCATAGAATAGAAGTCATGAATTCAAATCAGGAAAGCATACAAAGATTATCCATTTTGCAAAAATATACTAAGAGATCGGCGTTATGTCACTATTTGACACGGAATACTCACTATCATCCACTGACATCTTATTGCAACATCTCTTACAGTCTTATTAGGTATGGTAGCTGCTATCTTTATGTACTTCACGAGGCTAGGTTCATCAGCATACCTGAAAAATCCATGGAGGAAATCACAAAATGATGCACAAGGTAGGCAAATAAGGTGATGGACACAGCATTGACAATATGTCAAATGAACATTGAAAATGCTACCAAAACAAAGTAATGACGAACAACAAGATGGATATTGATACTTTATATGACCCAAAACTTCAGTATGTGAAGTGAGCAAGAACATCTATTGCATAAGAAAGAGAACATTCAATACGAACAAAATCAAAATTCAAAATATATTCAAGACTCAAACAAAAACTCCTTCAAATAACAAAAAGTTCATGCCAGTTGCTATAAATTTTGGCATCAAATATCTGACATGTATGTGTATCTCTAACTAATAAATGTCCACTCAACTATCTCTATCAACGTTGTTCATCTAACAAGATCTGCGAATTGGGTGCCAATTCCAAAGCCTCAAGAACACATAAGAAAGGAATATGATAAGGAAGTTGCCAGAAAGAATATACCTTGCAAGGCCATCCCTCAATATTGTCAGTTCTTGATGAGACCAATACAAGGATAACGACGAGCCATTCATCAGAGATTTCTCCATGTCAAGAAGCACTCCATATATAATAGACCTAGAGGCATCATTCGTCATGTCGGTGTTTGCGGCTATGCTTGTCATCATCGTGCCATTAACCACATCTGAGTAGTTCACGATCCCGGTGGTCATCCCCGTGCTGCCGTTTACCGCCCTAGGCTGAAAGGAAACCAACATTTGATTGCATGGAGGTTGAGTAAAGGCCCCAGAATTCACGCTCGAACCTGCTTCCATCTGCATAACAGAGAAGTCCACCAAATTAGTAGATTAAAACTTCGAACACCTTAAAACCAAAAAGAATCCCATCTTAGGACATTGCTACGTAGAGAAACAAATCACATATAACAATAGAATTGTATAATCCATGAAATCAGCAAAGTTTCCAATAGCTTCAATCATCCAATTGTATTTGCAAAGGAAACTAGAAATTAAATCTTTTTTGGTTTAAAAAAAACCCAACTCAAAGTCTGATATAAGAAACTCAAAATCCCCAAGAAAATCACAGTTTTTTTATTGAATTATGTAAAACCATCACATAAACCGATAAAAGAGCGCAAGAAACTTGGTACAGAATAGAGAAAGAAAAATTCCAATAAGATTCATTCAGCTATTTTCTCTTTTCTCACTTACATTTATTTATTATTTATTATTTATTTTTTTTATTTTTTTCATTTTTTTTTATTTTTGTTATACAAGTCAAGATTACGCATGTGTCACAGAGATTTAGACGTAAGCTTTCAGATACCAAGATTTCCATCAGAAACTACACAAACAAAAGGGCATGCATTTACTTCTCGATTTGACCCAAGGACAAGTTAAGACCTTATGTGACCAACTAATGGGCTCTTTGTTACTTAGATTCTACTACATCTACCTTACCTTGCTATATTTGACAGAGGGAGGTAGGCAAGTCTTTTGGTGAGAACGAAATCTCTCTAAAACCCAGATGTCCAACCTATATATAAATCTAGCATGTGGGCCCATATAATCTATTAAAAAACAAAATTTAGAATCCAAATAAACAACTCTTCCTTATTATGGTGGTCAATTGTAACATCCTTAAAAAAATTAGGCACACTTGCTCGACATGTGTGCTACATTGCCTTCTTTCTTCCAACCTTGCACTTCTCTACTCCAAAGAGATTTTAGGTAGGGCCATTGCTTAATACATAAATTTTCTTATATATATAAATATATATATATATATATCCCTTTCTCTCTCTTTCTCCTCTCTCGCAAACAACTGTAGTTTCTTTTCCTCACTAATTTTTTTTTCTTCTCTTTCAGTTCTAAGTGAAGGAGGGCACTCGTGAGCCACCGGACCCCTTAAAGCACTTAATCCTTTCTCCGATTGGTGATCTTGTCCCCTTGTGTTTATTGTGTTTTCATCTAGTATAGAGAGTTTTATCAACATTTTTTATTTTCTTTTTGTTCGATTAAATATGCCGGTGATCGATCATCCTTCAGTATGGCTCCAACTCAAAAAGTTTCCTTCCGGTGTCGCATTGCAAGTGGTACCTTCCACCAGCTAGTTCAAAATTGAGAGTAAGCAATGTGGACTTTTCTCATCGGTTCCGTAGAGTGCTTCAGCAGCCACAACCATCGTCCCTAATCCGTTTTCGACGAGAATCACTTCCCTTGCCACCCTTTATCTAGTTGGTTTGTTTCCAAGTTGGATTCTCTTATATTTGGGTAGATTAGGTTTTCTTTCCCCTCCATAAATACTCTACTAGGGAAGAAAGGTGGGTTGGGCCGGGCCAAACCCCCTCCCTTCTGGACTTAGACCTCAAACAAGCTCGAGAGTAAAAGTGAGTTATGGCCAGTGCACAACCTATCCCTTTATTTTGGCTACGGGCCAGTCCAAATAATTGGATTTAGTTCTTAATTTTCTTTCTTATTTTATTTAGTTTGACTGTATTAAATTGAGTCATATAAATTTAATTATCAGAAAATATTAATTCAATTGTTTAGAATATTAAGAGTTATGAACTTTAGTAATTCTGAATAATATTTTATTTAATTTAATTATTTATAATTACTATTTGGTTTCAATATTCTTAATAAGTATTTTGACTAAGACAAATAATTGAACCTACCCAAGCTCTTAATAAAAGTTTTGTGTTATATTTGGTTAATTAGTTTTAAGTTAGGTTCTTTTACTTATATTGCAATTATATTTATTATATTATTAGATCCACAACTATACCACAACTATACGGAGAGGATTTCTGTGATCTAGAGGAAGAAAATAACTAAAAAGTGATTTTAAAAAAAGTGGTCTAAGGATAGTATAAACATGATGTGATCATACTAGCATTTTGATGTTGTAAGTAATATTATGGCAAACATATAAAGCTTGGCAATCCTCCAAGTTTAGTGAACTCCAAATAGTGTTCTTGTGTACTATATATATAAATTTCTGCATCATACAGCAAAGGGAATAAAAATTTAAACTCTTGCCAGAGTCTCAAATCACTATTTTGATCAGTTTTCACTGTAGAGCTGCATCACTTCGTATCATGGCAGAAATCCCACTATCACCGTTCTTTCTTTAATCTGTTTTTCTTCCTACACTTCTCATTTATTCTCAAAGAAAAAAGCGTTGCTCACAATTTATGAACGAAAAGATCTCAATATGGGGATAACCGCAAAGTTTGAATCATTCTGCATACATCAAGATCTTTACTTTATAAAAAGGTTCCAATGCAGGTAAGTCGTGTATAATTGATTCTTCTATCATTTTCAAAAAGTAATCAAAAGCATCGATATATCATCTGGCAACAAAGAGTACTTTGTTTGAAAAAATCTGGTGAAGCCTAGAATTGCACCAGTTATTTTTGAACATGTGAAAGAAAATCAACTCAATGTGATCTTTGATAGACAGAATACAGAAAATATCATCTCAGTTTAATTGGTAAAGCAAAAAAGTGAAGCTTGAGATAAAGATGATACCGTATTAGTTAGCTTAGCCGACGGATTGGGACAAACACAAGTCTTCGCACGCAACACAAGGCTTGAGGGTCCCGACGGAGGAGGAGGAGGAGGCGGCGGCTTGACGGAGGAGGATGATGCTTGCCGACGGTGGAGGAGGAGGAGGAGGAGGAGATGGAGGAGGAGGATGCGTGCCGACGGTGGAGGAAGAGGGTTGAGGGATCGAAGCGACGGTGGGTTTGTAAATCGTTTATATAGGAGAGCCTATCGAGCCCAGCCTTGAGCCGGCTCTGAGTAGCCTAAATTTAAGGCTCAGGCTCGGCTCCGAGCCCGAGTCAAACTCAAGAATTCTTTCTTCATATTATTATCTTCTAATTCTACTAGTAAAGCAATTTGCACAATCATGTTTTCTTAATTGGTTTTTTGTTCGTATACCCTTAAAAAGTCTCTTATTTATTTATATGCCCTTATAAATTGATATTAACATATATTTATATCCACAGTTAGTAGTTACCCTCCCAATTAAACTCAATAATGTAATAAAATAAGATAAACTTACTCTTAACTAAAAGAAAAAACTAGAATAAAGATATTGAATCTTTTTCATTTAAATTATTTAAATGTTAAATGTTAGTTTACTCTAAAGACTATGGTTTTAAAAACTGTGTTTTGAGGGTTAGATATACAAATATCAACTTTAGAGTTGAGAATATTTATGTAACAAACTCTTTATTAATCTAAGTATTTAACCGAGGAAATCTTAATAATAATTATGATATTTAGAAGAATATAAAAATAATTTTGATATTTAAAAATTTTGAGTGACAATTTTTTTAAATTTTTTATAATTTAAGTCGTAATGAAACAATACATCCAGATTTCAGAAAAACCTTTTCCTGCCATGTTCCTAAAAAAACAAAACTTTGCTACGGTGAACTCCATTAGAGTAGACGATGCTCATTTTCCATAAGGGAAACTTTTACTACTCATCCTAAAATAAGATTAAAAAACTTTTGGGACGTTATGTGCAAAAGTGTCAATTTAAATTTGCTTTCTATCTCTAGAAACTTGCTAGCAGTTTTAAGCCTTATATGGTTCATGGATCTTAAACTTTGGCAGGTGGAACATTGACACATCGGTCGTGGTTACCTGAGGCATCATTGAGAACGGCAGAGCAAGCGATATACGTCGCCAAGATGCTCCACTTCGCTAACCCTACGTCGTGCTCCGATGAGATCCTCCGCCGCAATATGTGGATAGCCAAGACCAACCGCGGGAGAACACGTTGACGTGAAGCAGTACTTAGCTCATCGTCCATGGCTAAGCCGATGGACCGACTACTTCAGTCAACATTGGCAGCGAACGATTCGCCGACTTGAAGTCCCGGTTTGATCCCCAGTGTAGTCGCAGCAGCCTTAGCCAAGGAATATCCTCAAGAATCTATGCTTCCACTTCCTCCTACCAATGTCAACATCTTATCAATGTCTACGGTGATTAAATGGCGAGCTAGGGATCATGGGATGTTGTACAGGATAAGGGAAAGATATTGTTACAGTAGGCTTTAAAGTTTATTCAAACTTAGTTTTTAAACTGAAGATTTGACACTGCAGACTACCTTTTTTTTCTTTTTGAGAATAAGTCCGTAGATATTTTCATTGCATTGAAATTGTTACACAAAGTTAAGATCGGAATCGATCCATTCCTTACAATATTTTTTCTGATAAGCTAGACTGGCAAGGTTATGGGCTATCAAGTTGTTTTCTCTGCTCGAGTAGAGAACCTTGATGGAGATGAATTTTTTGGACAGTCTAATACATTCTTGAATGATGAGAGATATTTGCCAATCCATAAGCTCAGAGGTACAGTTTGCTGCATTCACCACCTTCATACAATCGCTGTAGATGACTCCCACTTGTTCGCCGAGCTCTAAAGCCTCCTAGATACCAATAAGCAGTGCATGTGCTTCTCCAACCAGTGAGTTAGCACAACTATTAAGGAAGATGTTTTTATACCATTTGGTGTTAGAGCTATTACTGGTCAGATAGATGTCCATGCCTCCACGGTGATCACCCTTCCATGCTGCGTCCACCTAGCAACCGAAGCCACTCACATCCACTTCTTTCGGGTTACCACTTGGTTGCATGGCTTGGGTTTTGGGTTGCATGAATTATTGGGTAGCAGTGATCCACGGCTTGGTGTTGAAACTACTGAGCTGGGAGACCAGCTTAAGAGGGTGCTGCTCTTCCTTCTTGAAAACCACTGTGTTCCTCACCTTTCATATCAGCCACATAGTAGCAAACGCATATCCAACTGCTCTTTAGACAGCTTTCTACAAAGAAGTTCTACCCACTCATTGATGTTAACCTCTAACTGCTCTGGATTGGCTTCAAGTGCGCCAACAATCCAAACAACTCTCGAGAAATGGCAAGAGATAAAGAGGTGTTCGATGATTTTAGGATAGTTCAGGCAGAGGGGGCACACTGTCTCAACATGCGGCATACTCTCGAACAGTGCCATCTAAACTGGAAGGGCTCTCGATAGGCAGCACCAGATAAAGACTTTGATACGACGAATAGCTTCAGCATATTTCCAAACTACCTTCCAGATCTTAGACGCACTTGTATTGGAAGAAGAGGCATGCCAAGCACCCTCTGAGAGTGCAACATAGGCTGATTTTGAGCTAAAACCTCCACCGGTCGTGGGTGTCCAAAGCAGGCAATCTTCCCTGTCCATTGAAGCATGAGTGAGGAAAACGCTTATAATAGCTTGCGCGATCTCAACCGAGAATAGTTGATGCACTAGAGAATTGTTCCACCTTACCTCCTAGTTGATAATGAGATCCCCAACTCTTGAAATATGGGGCGGGAGATGCATACCGGTGAGGTCGAAAGTTCGCAGCCAAGAGTTATTAGTGATAGAAATAGACTTCCCATTCCCTATCTCATACCTTATCATCTTCCTCAACTTGCTCCTACACTTGAGAATAGAGCGTCATGTTCAAGATGCAGCTCCGGTGATCTTTGTCGACCGAAAGGAAGCTTTTGGGAGATATTTGTCATTGGGAAGCTTTGCCTAAAGACTATTCTCTTCGGTGATGAAGCGCCATGCTAGCTTAATGATCAAAGCCTGATTGACGAGGCCCATGCGTCTGATCCTCCAGTCCATGTTGGGTGGCAGATTAAGCTCCACCTTCTCAAGTAGAGGTTGCTCTTGTCAATGGAGAATCCCCACCAGAAGTCACATATAATCCCATCAACGGCCTTTAGCAATGATTTGTGGATGCTTGACATGAAATAGATTGAAATGCTGCTGAGGACTGCCTTGATGAGAACCATTTGACCAGTATGAGATAACTGCTGTGCTTTCCATCCCGCTAGGCAGTTCTTTAGCTTGTCTAGAACAAACGTATAGGCTTTGCGTTTAGAGCATGGTAAGATTAGTGGATTCCCAAAGTATTTTTCATTCCCCTCCAAGAGCTTCACTCGAAGGGTTGATATCACCTGACTTCTTCTACTTGTGTCAACTTTGGAGCTGAAGAAAATGGCTAATTTCTTATAGTTGATGGCTTGGCCTGAGACTTGATAATAGAGGTCGATGACTGCTTAGGTTTGCTGCATCTCTGGTAGTGGAACTGTTGAAGAGAAGCGAGTCGTCAGCAAACATGAGGTGGATTATTGGCGGGGCCGCTCTGGAGATTTTGACACCGAAAATTCTCTTTAAGTTGAGCTCCTCATCAAGTAAGATAGAGAGGATGTTCGAATCAGTGATGAAAATGTACAAAGATAGCGAACACCCTTGTCTCAATCCTCTAGAGGGAGTGAACCAGCCATCTGTGCTACCGTTAACATCTAGAGTTAAGCTAGTAGTGCTGATGCAAGACATGACTAGCTTAATAAATCTGTCTGGAAAGCCGTGGAGCTTGAGGCAGTCGTCGATGAAGCTTTATTCCATGCGGTCAAAAGCCTTTGAAAGATTAGCTTTTAACATGAACACGCCATGTGTACTCCGGGTTGATTTTAGGAAGGAGAGTAGTTCTTGGGACATTACTTGGTTATCAACAATCTGCCTAACTGAGATAAAGGTATTTTGGCTATGGGAGCTAATAGAGCTCAGGCACTGTTTTATTCTTGCAACAACTAGCTTTGCAATCAGCTTGTAAACGGTGTTGCACAGGCTGATTGGTCTGAAGTCGCTTACCATAGATAAATTCTCCTTCATGGAGATTAATACAATAATAGACCTGTTTAGGCCTTTGTCCATGCTCCCTGAAGTGAAGAAACTCCTTACTTCAGATAAGACATCATTTTTGAGGCTGGGCTGAAGGGAGTGGAAAAATCTTACATTTAGACCATCTGGGCCTGGGGCCTTGTCCGGGCCAAGAGCTTTCACAACTGCTTCTATCTCAACGTTAGAGGGGGTGCTAAGAATGCTTATTCAGTCCTCATCCAAGATATTCAGTCCTCACCGTGTCCCATGTTTTAGTGCAAAAGCTAGAGAAGGTGTCTTTGGAGAACCACCAATTCTCAGTTTTGAACCTTTGCCTGCCTGAGCTGCTGCGGGGGAGAGTGTTTAACAATAAAGGGTTGTGGTCTCTCGAGATTGCCGGGAGCTGGAGAATGTGCATTAGGGAAGGTGTTGCACCGGGAGGAGTTTGCTAAACCTCTGTCCAAGTGTTCTTTGATGAGCTTACGCACTCCTCTTCTATTGGACCATGTGTATACCGACCCTGCGAAGCCAAGGTCATGAAGGCTCGTCTTGTTAATCCAATCTGAGAAGGCCACCATTCTCTTAAAGTTTGGATGGTTGCCTCCTTTCTCCTGAATGCAGGCAATCTGGTTGAAATCTCCAATGAAATAGCAAGGGATTTTTGAGTTAGTAGCCAAGATGCTAATTTGATTCAAGAGGGGAGAAGACGAGGAGTGGTAAGGGTTACCGTAAACCCCACAAAATTTTCAGTTTATAAAGAGCTAAAGGTGGGTTACTTTGGCTTTGATGAAGCTAGAGGAAGCATCCACGATCTCGACAAGAATGCTATCGTCCTAGAGGAGCGACAATCCTCCAAAAAAATGCTCAGAGGGGATAAGAAGTTGTTTTGAAGTGGAAGATCGTCAAGGATAGCACAGGCCTTGTTCGCGCTGCACTTCATCTCTGAAAGGAAAGCAAGGTTAGAACCCATACTGTGGAGGATTTTTTTCAAGTTCCTGGCTATCGAGGCGCCTCCACACCCTCGACAATTCCAAGATATTAGCTTCATGTCTTGCTCTGCAGCACCTTTGGCTTTGCTGCCTTAGTCATATCATTCGTGGAGACAAGTTCATTTTTACTGACCTTGAGGGGTGATTTAGATGGTCTTGGATTGACTATCTCAGTGCCCTTTCTTTTGCTTGGAGAGGAATTGGCCACTTGAATAGAATGAGTGGTTGCGTTTGAATTGGTGGTGGAGCAGTCCTAGTGCTTGGGCAGGAGGTGTTGTAGGGTAGCTCGTTAGCCCTAGTTTTTTTTTTTTTTTTTTTTTTTTTGAGCTTCCTCTATTGTTTTGGACGTGGAGATCACATTTGCATGTTACCTTGTATCACGCATGCTAAGGTGGTGCCCTATTTCAGCTTGGGTTGGGCTTTTAGGTTGATGAGACCCATAGGCACACTAATGAGAGAGGAAAATTCCGCAATAGTGGATTGGGGATGGCAAATCGTCCTCCCCTCGCACCCATTCATCTTTTTAGTTCGAATCTGATCATTCCTCAGGGATTGAACCTCGAAAGGTGCCCAGGTGAGGAGAGCTTTTTGGTTTAAATTGTCATTTCCCATTTCCCCTGTAGGGAGACTCTAACGTGGCATTGCTTAGGTGTCGACACATTATCTCCATCCTGTCTCCTCAAGTTAATGCTGGATAGACCTCTCTGATGTTGTAGGTCTAGACTGCTAGAGGGTGAGAACTCCACTGACCGCGGCCGTTGTTGAGTGTATCTCCCTCCGTTGCTTCCTTTGGCTTTCAACTCTGGTGAGAGTGAGTTGATCCCCAGCTGAATAAACTGAGGTTTAAGCATGCCAAGAAGCTTGTCCCGTAGGCTTGGGGGGGTAGTCTTGCTCGATCAAGATTTCCAGTTTACCTCTATGGAGGCATTCATGCACTTCATGGCCGATGTGACCACAAAAGCTACAGTGACGTGGGAGTGGTTTGTACTTTACTTTATCTCTGTTAGCACTTTATTGAGGAGAGTGATCAATAGTGTTCCCACTATAGATTTGGATACATCAACCTTCACCCGGGCACGGATGAATATAGTCCATTTGTCTTCTTCCAAAGGAATTGTTAGGATGAGAGTACCAACTTCCATGCTGTTGAGGGTGACAGGTACTCCAACGGAAGGCCATGAAGTTGCACCCAAAACTCTGCATGGTCAAAATTCTAGCTTTCAACCGGCAAGTTGGGGTAGAAGGCATTGAGGATGAAGAGGTCGTAACTGAATGACCATGGAGAGCTGGTCCACACACGCCATTTATCCTTTTCGCCTTCAAAGGATAGAAGGAATATATTGTGACCCACCTCAATAAATCCTAGTCCTCCTTCCAATCTCCAAGCTTTTAAGAGGGTAGCTTTCAGGCCTCCGGCAATAAAGGGTTTGATCGTCAAGAGTTTCCCTGTTAGGCAAAGACTAGAGTTGTGGCTCGGCATAGTGTTGTCCACTAATAAAGGAACAGATTCCTCCATGTCATTGCCTTGGAGCATCTCCAAAAATTTATGAAGGAGTTCTGCCTCATTATCCATTGAAGATAGGGCAGAAGGGTCAGAGGTTGAAAAGAGAGGAGGTGGTGGAGGCTAACAATGTGGGCCTAGGGCTTAAAGTGGGGAGGAGAGGTTTTGGTTGATGGGTATGGACTAGCAGAAGAGGTTTGTTTTGATAGTTAATGGCACTATTTGAAGAGCAAAGGTTGGTGGGAGGTTGTGGAGTGGGGAGAATTAGAAAGGCAGGGTGGGGAGGGTTCTAGGAAGAGCTGAGGGCAACAGTGAGACCGGGGAAATTAGGGATGGCTTCAGGGAGATGGAGTGGTTACCCACTATCAAGGAAGTCGACAGGGAGAAAGAGGGTTAAACCTCAGAGAAAACCCTAGCAGAGCTGGGTGGAAAAAAATGATGTCCTGATACGAATCTATTCTACATTTCATTGACACTACTCACTACTTATTCTGGCCTTTTGATTCAAATCTCTAGCCTAATAAAGAAATGCGAGTCCAATCACCTCGAATTGCGTAGCAAGAATTTTGCCGTTGTCGTCCTTGCTGTCACCCACCACAATGAGATTTGGGAAGTATACTTGAAGCTTCACTCTAGTGGCATTAAACAAGGGTATGAGAAAAATTAGGATTTAGATGGCAAAATTGGAGGTAAAAGTGCATTATGGGAGATTTATAGTTTGGCTATGACCATTAAACTTACAAGTATAGGCTTAGTGTCATCAAAGGAGATTTCAGATGAGTTGCAGTATGTGCTCAAATTTACAATAAAACTGTGTTTTGTGCAAGTTTGAGCATTGCTAAGATTCTCAAAAGAAATGCTATTTAGGCTCCTATTTATCTTTCAAAGCAATTGTGCTATCTAAAGATGCCGATATGATCAATTGAAAAACTATTTTTTCTTTGTGTTTTCTCTTTCTTTTTTTAAAGAATAGGTGATATTATTCATTCCAATCAGAGGTTTACAAGCCTGATACATAAAGAAAAATGCGAGATAGTTTGAATTAACCCTCACTAATTAGCGAAAAACACAACAAACCCAAAAAGGCATATAGAAATAAAGCAAAAAAATTATGTCCAAGCTACAACATTGGCACAAAAGATCTAGCTTTAGATAATTCCATCATGACCATTGTGAATCTAGGCTCGCCAAGAAGCACACCCACACAAAATGCAAAGTAGAGGCATATCTATGAAAAAGGAGGAGGGAGATAACGAGGGAGGCTTGCAATTTAATTGTAGCCTTTTTTTATTTCAATTGACAAGTTTAGCTAACCACCACTACAACAATGGGGGAAAGCAAGTAGTGACGGCAACAACTCTGCTGTAGTAGCAAGTCAATGGAGGAGGAAGAATGATGGGGTGGAGAAAGATAGGAGGAAGGAGCGATCAGAATAGGGGTGAAAACAGATCAGATAGTGCTTAACTCATATCCGGATCTATATTTTTAGTCCAGATATAGATTCGGATATAGATATTGGACGAATAGCAAAATTTAAAATCATATCCTAACTAAATAGATAAGGATAATTTTTGAATAAAGGATCGGATCTTAAACGGATATTAATTAAATTTAAAAGAATTATAATATTTTATTTAGATATAATTAACACAACAATATTAAGAGTTTTACAACAAATAAATTTTTTGTATGCCAAATATATAAATTTAGAGAAATTAATCTCTATAAATAGTATATAACGTATTATTAGTAACAATATTAATATTTACTATTTAAATAAGCAAACTAAAAACTGTAAATCATTCAAAAAAATATGCGGATAAACGGATATCCGATATCCGTATCCGAATCCGAAAAATATATCTGACCCGTATCTGAATTTTTTTCAAAAGCTCTATCCGTATCCGAATCGGATAGAAATTTTCTATCCGAATCTGATCCGAATCAGGTCGGATAGTGGATCGGGTCAGAATTAATCCGACCTGTTTTCACCCCTAGGTCAGAACCATTGGCTACAGTAAGGAAGGCATTTCAAGACAAGGGCAAAAAGGAACCATAATCTTATCAAGAGTTCTCTGCCAGGGTCAACATGTATACTAGGTACCGAGACTCTTCATTCCTTAATATTATCTGTGGGTAGAGCTACTTTGCTGAGTACCTTCTTGTAGGTGAATCTGTTGCAATTAATATTCTCAGTTTTTCTCCCTTTTTCTACAAGGACTTTGTTTCAACTAGTTGTGAGTCATGAAAAATTCAGAATGATGTATTCAGCCTTTGTACTATACCACCTAATGGTTCTCTCCAATTGTTACAATGACCCAGGTTTTTCAAGCTGATCAATTAATTTGATCTCTCCAAGAGCTTTATTAGAGCTGTCAAACTAATATATAGCTGCTCAATTTGGGCTTAAGCTCGGCTCGAGTTTTAGTGAGCCAAGCCTGAATAAAATTTTAAGTTTAAAATTAGTTTCTAGCTAAGTTTCACCTTATCTACGCTCAGCTTAAAGCTCAAATTTATTAATATATAATATTAATTTTTGTTATGTATAATTTTTTACCATTATATCAAGATCTAATGGCTCGCATTTATCTCTCATCCTAAACAACTAACACAAATCTTATCCATCTCATCCTTTTATCTTTTATCAAGTCTTATTTAATTTAAGCATAAATTAAACTTAATCTGACCAGCTTGAATAAGTTTGAATTGGACTTCTTTTAAGGCTCAAACTAGAATTATATTTGGATTCAGCTTGGCTTGAAATAGACTTGGAATTGGACTCATTTAAATCTCAAGTTCAACTCATGCTCTAGTTAAGCTTTTAACTCGGACTTGGCTCAAAATTAAGCGCCTAAATTTGAATAAAAGTTTAGGTTTGAAATTATTTTCGAGGCGGAGGAGCAGCTCTCGGCTCTTGTTTACACCTCTAGGTCTGATATAAATCATTGGTACTCTTTTATAAGTTTAGATCCTTCAATAAATTGAATATTTGTTATGATTCATACTATTTCTTATACTTCAAAGTTTGATCTGTACACTCTGGAGCTATGAAGAGACTAAGAGAGAAATATAATCTGGATGGATCTCTTCGTGATAAAATATTAAATTCTCCAGATTGGTGTTGTTCCCGGAGGAATGGTAGTTCTTTGGAATCAATGTTCATAATATTCTTCGATCTTTAGAAAATTTATCAAAAATATCATATATTTTATTTTTATTATTATTTACATATTACCATATTGATATTTATTGTATTATTCAACCTAAGATTTTCGAAATAAATTACAAACCTAAAATTTACTTTATGCTTGGCTCGTCTATACTCGAGTTTAGTACGAGTCAAGCCTAATTTTGAGCTTTAACTCTAAATGATCTTATCAAAATTATAAATGAGTCGAGCTTAATTTGAGCTTTAAATGAGCCGGTTTAAGTTGAGCTCAATTCTATTAGGAATAAATATAAATCATTAGATAGAAATCCAATAATTATAAATTATATATAACATTTATATATATAATACATTAATTTATCAAGCTGAGCCAACGTGAGCCAACTTGCACTCATGCTTAGCTTATTTAACTTCGAACTGAGCCTAGACCAAATAGAGTCAGCTCAAGTTGCCAATTATTTTGACATCTATGATTTGATTGCAAAATCTTACTTTAAATGTCTTAACTAAGATCACAATGACCTAAACACTCTTGAGTAAATTTATTTAAATCAAGGTAAAGGTAAAAGGAGAACATCATTTATTCAATTAAAGGTTGTTAGGTGAAAATTAACTTACAATATTTTGAGACATTGAAAGTAAAATATAAAAAGTCAATGATAAATCATAAGTATCCAAGTAGAATAGTGTAAATACTAATAATAACAAAATAAAGTCTGTTTTTGATCAATTTCTCCATATCTTTTCCTCTCGGTGGTGGTTGGGAATTTTCCAAGAGTTTTGATCAAATGCTATACTTCCCTGCGAGTATATCTATCAATATATATATATATATATATGTAAGTATATCTATTATATATATAAAGTACGGATACAGTGCCAAGTTATACTCCAGTCAGAATAAATTCAAGTTATCTCCTGTATCCAACCTCTCACTGGAGTTTATTCACTGCTATTCCTACAGATATAGTGCTTATTTATTACCCAGATCCTCCTGCTCCCTGAAAGATACGAGATGATGAAGACCATCACACTCTCAGAGGCGGCTTTATTTATTCTGGATCCTAACTTGTGGCAAAGATACACACGATTTCCTAGATCTTTTTTTATCTCTCTTTCCTCGGCTCTGCTGCTATTCGGCGATTGTTAGCAACCTTTCCAACTCTCTCTCTCTCTCTCTCTCTCTCTCTCTATATATATATATATATATATTACCCCAGAAGATCACTAAGCTTCTCGTTCTTCGAAGAAGAATAAGAAGAAAGAGAGCAGAGAGAAGGTTCTTCAGTTGATTCTCATGGCGACGACCAGAGGAGGTGAAATAACCGGCGGCGACGGGAACCCGGCGAAGCCTCACGTACTCGCTGTGGACGATAGCTCGGTCGACCGCGCCGTCATCACCCGTCTCCTCCGCAGCTCGAAATATCGAGGTATTATTCCTCGGATAACTTTATCTATTCCAAGAGAACAAGAATAATAAGTCCTTGTTATTTGAAGTAATAGCTAGTGACCGTTTTGTACAGTTACGGCGGTGGATAGCGCCAAGAGAGCTCTAGAATTGTTGGGCTCTTTGGTGAGTTACGTACTTTTATCTTGTTAAAGAAGGAAATAATTCTACTGGTCTTATTCTTGGATTATGAATGGAGTTATTCGACGTAGGAGCCGAATGTGAATATGGTATTCACGGATTACTCGATGCCGGGCATGACAGGCTACGATCTCCTTAAAATTATCAAGGTAATTTGCAAATTAATAACTATAATATTTAAGGTTTAGATGTTGTTGAATTTACGAGTAATGCCATTTGTATTTGATTATTAGGAGTCATCTAATCTGAGGCAAATCCCCGTCGTCATCATGTCCTCCGAGAACGTACCCACAAGGATCAACAGGTCTGGACCCAATAAGGGCATAGTTGTCAGTAGAACCATATAATTATTATTTAAAAATTTTATATATAACGCATTGTTTTATAACAGAATTATAATGTATAACCTATATTTTACTATTTATAAATCGAGTCATATGATTTAACAAATATATACAGAAAATATCCTTAGTTAGATTTAAACTGTTAGAATATTTCGTTAAGTAGAGATATTTTATTTTTAAAATAACTAAAATACTCTTAGTATAACTTAGTTAAGGGTATTTTCGTAATTTTTGTTAACTTAACTCAGAGATTTTGTTAAGTTTAACTAATCGACAGAGTGTTGTTACATATATTCGCTAAATTATAGAATTTAATTTATAAATAGTAAAAATATAGAGTGTAAACTATAATTTATACAAATTTTTTTTATTATTTATATCATTATATTATATTATTTTATATATTTGAAAAAAAAAACATTCATGACTTGGTTTTAGGTGCTTGGAGCAAGGAGCCGAAGATTTCTTGCTGAAGCCTGTTCGACCGTCCGATATAGCCCGTTTGTGCAATCGTATACTGCATTGAGGACAAACTTTTTTGTTTTGGTTTAATTGATGGACTCGAATATATTGAACTTTTTGTTGTTGTCGTTATCTCTCTTTTTTTTTTATCTCAAAAGAAAAAGGGATAAAAAAGAAGAAAATGCCAAGGGCAATAGTCCTCTTTGTATGGCTTCTTTTATTTAGATGGTTTATATCAAGTTCTATTGCTGATTATCTACATAGTAAGGTATCACATTATCTTTTATTAATAATATGTGGTAAAAAAGAATCTGGTTATCTTGGTAAGAGAAATCTTTATCATGATTATAGTGATTGGAAAGGCTTAGTGTAAATTGTGGCAAGTCTTTGTCTGGTGTAAAGAAAATGGCATAACTTGATCCTTCTTATCTTCCAAATTGTTTCTTGTTTAGAAAACATTACCTTGAGCTATAACCCCATACTTATTGAAGTATACGTATTTTGTTTATTTGCTTATCCATCATAAATTCGAGCTATTGTTGCACTAATTAACGTTAGATTATTAAGCATCGTAACCCATACTCAGATGAAAGAAATTCTTGTGCCTTCGTTGCATGGAATCTGCTTCTTTGGTACAAACCGGAGTCCTCGGATAATAGGTTGTTCGTTCAGATAAGCTGCGGTGCTCATATTCCTGTGCTTGGCTTCCAGGAGCTAGTAGATAGAGTGAAGCAGCGACTTGCAGGGTGGAAACGCAACACTCTCTCTCTCTGGCGGGGAGGATCACATTAGTGCAATCAACCCTTTTAGCCATTCCATGTTATTGGCTGGGCTCAACCTATGCGCCTGATTGTGTGCTGGAGTCCATCATGAAGATTGCAAGAGGTTTCATTTGGGAGAAGGGAGAAGGACGTTGTGGGATCCACCTACTTAGCTGGAAAACGATGATAAGGCCAAAAAAGGAAGGAGGTATGGGTCTTCACTGCTTGCGTATAGCTAAGCGGGCTCTCATGGGCAAACATGTGCTCAGTGTGTAACCATTTTTCTTTTAACCCAATTTATTATGGTCCAAACGTTTTCCTTTTTTATTACTAACATTCATAATGGTTAGAATGTTTTCTCATTGATTAGATGAAAGTTTTTTCATTGATTGAGATGGAAGTTTTCTTATGAGATGAACATTTATTTTTAATATGGTAACTCATAGCCATAAAACTTGATGGAAGCTAGGCTATATACAGTGGATTTGGTCTCTAAGCTTATTCACTCAATTCAGAAAAGTCACACCATCAAACTAGAGTGTTTGAGAGCTTAGAAGATCCAAAGCTAATTTGCAAAAATCATAAGTTTTGAAGTACACCAATAGCCGGAGGTATGATGATCTTTTGGGAGTTTAATTTTTCGATCCTTTATAGAATTTAATTCCGTATTTTGGATCGTATTCTTTTATTCTAACATTTGGTATCAGAGCAATTTTTAATCTCTGCCTTGGTGTTTATGAATAATCTTTATGCTCTTCTCTATTTACGGCCAAGATTTAGTCATAAATTAAAGTTTCCTTTGAGTTGTTTTTGATGCAAAAAATAAAGTTAGAAATTCTTAAGATATTGATTTTCTAAATATTCTATGTTTAAAAAAAAAAAGGGAAGAAGGTTTTTTTTTTTTTTAGCATCAAAACATTGTATTTATGCCGAGTTGTGGTGTTAGAATTTCTGGGTCTAAACTAGATTTATATGACCTGGATGAAGATTGAAGATGACCATGATTTGCAAAAATAATATTTCCCATCATTTTGCTCGCATATGTTGCTTAGAATAATATATGTAATTTTAAGTTGAATTAAATTGTACAAATTGATCGATTATACTCATTATGTAAATTAATGCATGCAATTTTGGGATGAATTTTGAAATTATCATAACATGCATAATATATGCAATAAAGTATATTATGTCTAATATGTGACTTATATGATTTTATTTAATTAAACGATAGCCACAACGTCTTTAATTAAATAAAATTATATTTTATAGTTTTAAAGATCAGATAGAATAATTTTAGACATTAATTGTAATTAATTATTTAAATATAATAAATTTTATCCCACAAGAAATTTTATTATATTTAAATAATTAATTAGGATAGAATATCAAATTATTCATAACTTACCCACAGGAATTATGAATTAAGTGATAATTTGATAGTTTTATACTCATAGAATTATGAATTAAGATAGTTTGAGAAACTCTATCATAAAGAAGAATGAATCTTATTGAAATAAAATTTAGCCCACAGGCAATTTTATATCATTTGATTCACTTTTTCAAGTATGATTTACATTGGTAAAACATAATTTCATTTATGCCTCAATTTAACATAAGCATGTAATATTGAATGCAGCTTCACGACCTGAGAATTTATCTGATATCCGTTGTGATATTCCCGAATTAAAAGGGGATAACTATAAAGTATGAAGGAGAGAGTTCTTATTCATCTAGGGTGGATGGACATTGATTATGCAATAAGAAAGGATGAACCACCTGCAATCACTGCTACTAGCTCTTCAGCGGATATTGCACTTTATGAACGATGGGAGCGATCCAATCGTCTAAGCGTGGTATTCATTAAGACTAAGATATCTGCTAGTATTCGTGGTTCAATAGATCAACATGAAAATGTCCGAGCCTTGCTTAAGGCTATTGATGACCAGTTCATCACTTCAGAAAAGGCTTTAGCAAGCACTCTAATTATGAAGTTCTCTTCTCTAAGGCTCACTAATGTCAAAGGTGTGCGTGAGCACATCATGCAGATGAGGGACATTACGGCTCAACTTAAGAAACTAGAGGTTGAGATGTCTGAAACCTTCCTAGTGCACTATATCCTGAACACTCTCTCATAACAATACGGGCCTTTTAAGATCTCGTACAACACACATAAAGAAAAATGGTCAATTAATGAGTTAATGACCATGTGTGTTCAAGAAGAAGGGAGGTTGGTGATGAAGCTTGGTGAAAGTGCAATGCTGACTACAACCCATAGGAAGGGAAAGACTCAAGCTAATCAGAAGGGGAAGGGTAAAACACCACCCCAAGCTGATATCAAAAAAGAGGCTAAGTGTTTCTTCTGTAAAAAGAAAGGGCACATGAAAAAGGAATGTGCCAAATTTCAGAAATGGCTTGAGGATAAAGGTAATCCAACCTCATTTGTTTGTTATGAATCTAATATGGTTAATGTTAATATTAACACCTAGTGGATTGACTCTGGATCTACAATCCATATTGCAAACTCCTTGCAGGGTATGGAAAACCTAAGGAAGCCAGTGGGAAGTGAGCAAAATATCTTATCTGGAAACAAGATGAGCTCACATGTGGAGGCTATAGAAACATGTTTATTAACTTTAAGTAGTGGCTTTGTTTTGCGATTAAATAGAACCTTTTATGTTCCAAGTTTTTCATGAAACTTGATTTCAATTTCCAGACTTGTACCATTGGGATATTCCTTTAATTTTTCAAACACATCATTCAGTTTATTTTACAATTCTGATTGTGTTGGGAATGGTATTTTGTCTGATGGTCTTTATAGTATTAATTTGTAAAATAATGTCACTTATGATTCAATGCATGTTCACACTGGCACTAAACGGTGTAATATTAATGAGGACTCCTCTATGTTATGGCACCGGAGATTAGGACACATCTCCCCTCCCTAGAAAGAATTAAGAGATTAGTGAATGATGGAGTACTTAGTACTCTAGACTTCACTGATTTTGAGACATGTGTTGACTGCATAAAGGGAAAGCAGACCAATAAGTCCAAAAAGGGTGCCAATAGGAGTTCAGGCTTATTAGAAATCATACACACTGATATATGTAGTCCAGATATAGACTCATATGGTCAGAGATACTTCATCACTTTTATTGATGATTACTCACGATATATGTATCTCTACTTAATTCATAATAAGAATGAAGCATTAGATGTCTTCAAGATATTTAAGGCTGAAGTAGAGAAACAATGCGGAAAGCAAATTAAAATTGTGAGATCAGATAGAGGTGGAGTGTACTACGGTAGATATACTGAATATGGACAAGCACCTGGTCCGTTCGCTAAGTTTCTTCAAGAGCATTGGATAGTTGCTCAATACACCATGCCTGGTTCACCGGATCAGAATGGTGTGGCAGAAAGAAGAAATCGAACATTATTAGACATGGTGCGGAGTATGCTTAGCAGCTCCAATCTTCCTAAATTCTTGTGGACTGAAGCACTAAAGACGGCAGTATATATATTAAACCGAGTTCCAACTAAGGCTGTCTCAAAGACGCCATTTGAATTATTGAAAGGTTGGAAACCGAGTTTGCGACATGTGCATGTTTGGGGATGTCCGTCTGAAGTTAGGATCTATAATCCACAAGAGAAAAGGCTTGACCCAAGGACCATTAGTGGGTATTTCATTGGATATACCGAAAAGTCTAAATGTTATAAATTTTATTGTCCATCTCATAACACTAGGATTTTGGAATCAAGAAATGCAAAATTTCTTGAATATGACTTGATGAGTGGGAGCGATCAAATCAAAAATATAGTTTCTGATACTGATCATTTAGAGTCTCAACCTTTCACTTTAGGTGATAGATTGTTAATTATTCACAGCACCCCTCAAGTACAAACTGGTGTTGAACAACCAATCATCGAAAGTCTTTAAGCTGTTGACAATAGTCCAGTAGATCAAGTTGTTGAAATTTCTGAACAACAAGTTGAACCTCATACTTCTCAAGAAGATGATAGTATGATATTAAGAAGATCTACTAGAATTAAGAGGTCAGCAATTCCTAGTAGTGTACCTACAAGAATCTGACTATAATATTGGAGTCGAAAATGATCCTGAGTCTTTTTTACAAGCCATGAGTTGCAAAGAATCCGAGTTATGGTACAATGCCATGAAAGATGAGATGAGTTCAATGAAGAGTAACAGAGTTTGGGATCTTGTTGAGTTGCCTGATAGTGCCAAAGCCATAAGTTGTAAATCCATATATGGTTTAGTATTTTAGGTCTGTCTCAGGAAACCTATATTAATAAAGTTTTAGAGAAATTTCGGATGAAAGATTGTTCACCGAGTGTAGCTCCTATTGTGAAGGGTGATAAGTTTAATTTAAACCAATGCCCGAAGAATGATCTTGAGAGAGAACAAATGAAGAACATTCCATATGCTTCTGCTGTAGGAAGCCTGATGTATGCTCAGGTCTGTACAAGGCCTGACATTGCATTTTCTATAAGAATGTTAGGACGATATCAGAGTAATCCAGGTATGGACCACTAGAGAGCAGCAAAGAAAGTAATGAGATATCTTCAAGGAACTAAAGATTACATGCTTATGTATAGACGGACAAATAATTTGGAAGTGATTGGATACTCAGATTCTGATTTCGCTGGTTGTGTTGATTCACGTAAATCAACATCTGGATATATTTTCATGATAGCCGGTGGAGCTGTATCATGGAGGAGTGTCAAGCAAACCTTGACTGCCACTTCTACTATGGAAGCAGAGTTCGTTTCTTATTTTGAGGCTACTTCACATGATGTATGGCTTAAAAGTTTCATATCTGGGCTTAGAGTTATGGATTCTATTTCTAAGCCATTAAGAATTTTTTGCGATAATTCAGCTGCTGTTTTTATGGCTAAGAATAATAAAAGTGGAAGTCGAAGTAAACATATCGACATTAAGTATCTAGCCATAAGGGAACGTATTAAGGAAAAGAAAGTGGTCATTGAGCACATAAGCACTGAATTAATGATCACTGATTCTTTGACTAAGGGCATGCCATCATTGAAATTCAAGAATCATGTAGAGAAAATGGGACTTGGTTCCACTATGTAATTATATATAGAATTTATGAATGAAACTCTTGTTAATTATGATGTTTTCTCCTATTAATGTGCACATTAAGTATTTGAGAAAATTCATAGGACCAAGAATAAACATAAGGTTTATTCATTAAGTGTTACCACATAAAGTATAATATTTGAGAACTAAACATATTGTAATACATGGAAGATAATACTTGTTATCAGAGGACTTATCGCCATGATTCGTATGTTTATTTCTTAAAAAGGATAATCAATGAGATTAAGTTAAGGCATCAATCAGGTCAAACATATGGACCAAGTGGGAGAATGTAACCATTTTTCTTTTAACCCAATTTATTATGGTCCAAACGTTTTCCTTTTTTATTACTAACATTCATAATGGTTAGAATGTTTTCTCATTGATTAGATGAAAGTTTTTTCATTGATTGAGATGGAAGTTTTCTTATGAGATGAACATTTATTTTTAATATGGTAACTCATAACCATAAAACTTGATGGAAGCTAGGCTATATATAGTGGATTTGGTCCCTAAGCTTATTCACTCAATTCAGAAAAGTCACACCATCAAACTAGAGTGTTTGAGAGCTTAGAAGATCCAAAGCTAATTTGCAAAAATCATAAGTTTTGAAGTACACCAATGGCCGGAGGTATGATGATCTTTTGGGAGTTTAATTTTTCGATCCTTTATAGAATTTAATTCCGTATTTTGGATCGTATTCTTTTATTCTAACACAGTGTGCTTAGGGGTCGATCAATACCTTGGGTGAATATCGTTAAGTCAAAACATGGTCACTTAAACCCATGGGAGGCAAAGCCAGCGGCAAAATCATCATGGTTCTGGAGAGCAATCTGCAACACTGCAAAGGAGCTGAGGGAGGCGTTCCAGAAGAGTATTGGTAATGGACAAAATACTAGTGTGCTGGAAGAGCCGTGGGTGTCAGCGATCCCGTTCTGTCGCCTGCCAAGTGTTATGGACATGAGCAAATTAAGGGACTATCAATGAGTGACTGACCTCCTCATGAACGGTAAATGGAATGTATATAAGATCTGGGGTTGCATTAACAGGGAAGTTGCCTTCGATATTGTCACAATGGAGATAGGTGAGGAGGAGGTGGATGATATCTGGGTTTGGGCTCCAGAGGCCACTGGCGAGGCTAGAGCAAGATCGGTGTACAACTTCTTAAGAGGAGGCAAAAATCTCGAATGGGAAGGTTGGCCGAAGTTGTGGAAGTTACCTGTGGCACCTCGCATCAAAGCTTTCCTTTGGAAACTCTTTTGGAATCGGGTTCCAACCCGTGAGCATCTCTAGGGGATGAAGTGTGGACCAAAGCTGGAATGTGAGATGTGTGGACTATTTTCGAAGACTGGAACTCATTTGTTCTACTCCTGTCGCTTTGCACTGGAGGTGTGGGCAAGTTTGGCTATGGAGATGAAGGAAACAAGGTGGCAAAGCTGGCTAGTGGGGCCGGATTGGATCACTCAAAGGTGGGACACAGACATGTCAAAAGATACATGGATCAAGTCCGTAATAGCGTCTACAATATGGGGGATTTGGAAGGAGAGGAATGCAAGGATTTTTCATGGTAAGCGGTCAACAACCAAGATGGTTGCTTGGAAGGCCACCTTGCTAGCGTAGGAGTATCTGATGGAGCCTAATGAAATGCAAACGCCAAGAATGCTAACAATTGCAGTGCGCTGGGAACAACCTCCAACAGGCTGGGTCAAAATCAATGTAGATGGATCCTTCAAGAAGAGTGAGTGCCAAGGTGGAGCTGGGTACATCATTAGAGATAAGGAGGGGCAACTACTTCATGCGGCTACAGACCCGACAAGAAGTGCTTCAGCAAGCTACTGCGAAGTGTGGGCCTTGCAAATGGGCTTGGAAGCAGCCTATGGTAGATGGGATAGAGTGATAGTGGAGTCGGATGCTCTAGCATTGATTAAAGTATTTAGAGGGGAGGATAGTGGCCCTTGGCGTTTGAGAGGAATCACTCAAAGATGTTTTTCTATCTTGTCTTCCTTCCGAAAGGTTAAGTTTAGTCACACCTATCACGAAAGAAATATAATAGCTGATTGGTTGGCCAAACTAGGAAGAAGATCAACTGTGGGAAGTGATTGGTGTAGGGCAGATAAGCTACCCCGAGAATTGGTAACAATCTTGGATTCGGATAGGTTGGGATCCGTTCGAACCCGCGATGTAACCACTAGCTGAGTTCTCATCTCTTGATAACAAAAAAAAAAAAAAGCTGCGGTGCTCATCAAACTTTCTCTAGCATTGACGTACGTATCAATCTTAGTGTTTATGGTATTGGAGTTGGCTTTTTCTACTGAGGCTGTATCATGTGGCTCAATCAGCTCATGCTCGGTTGGGACTCAGTTTGTTCTTGATTTGACCCGAGCCCAAATTGCTAATGGGTGTCATGGGCTAGCTTTTTGCCCGCCCAGCCTAGCTCAGAAAACAGTCTGTCGGGTCAACCCAAGCGGCCAGCCAAGCATGGCCTATAACATTTACTTCCTTCTATAACATTTAGCCAAGCCTGGCCCGGCCAGAAACTGAACCATCTGTGCCACCCCTAGCTCGCCGTGCTCGCCGCCGCCAAGTGGGTCCTTCACGAGGTCAAGCACATCTACAACCCCTACGTCAAGAAGAACGTGTACAATGAGCACAACTACAACAAGCTTCGCCTCTGTGGCTCACCGACTATGACAAGGTCATCTCGTCGATGCTGACATCGTCGTCCTCCACAACCTCGACCACCTCTCATCATCATCAAGCCGTAGACCTGCGCGATTCAACACCATGACAGCAATGCCGGTCAGGTGGTGTTGTGTAATGATAGGGTTACCCACCTTGTAGCTCCATCTCTAAGAGGAACCAAAGGATGTTTGCAACCAACGTCGCGCACCGGTATTGGTGGAGGTTGCATTATGAGATGGAGGAGAAGTTGAGAGTGTTTTTTAAGCTATTAGAGGGGAGAAGAAGCTGGAGTAGGAGTGGAAGAAGGTGGAAGACATGGAGTTTAATGATGGCCCGCTCAGGGCAGCAAGGGGAGGGAGGAGGATAGAAGGTTAAAGATGAGGAGACAATGCGCAGCAAGTTGACATTGTAGTGGAACGATGCCAAAGGAAATCAGAGAAGAGGAAATGGGGAAGACGATGAGGAAAGGCAATGAGAAAGACTATTCGGTCAATAAGCCCGGTTGGTCTGCTCTCTCACGGGCTGACAAACCAAAATGAGCTAGACTATTAGAGTCCGGCCCGACCTGACCCAATCATGGGCGAGCTGACGAACATAATACCCACCCAATTCGGTTAGTCCCGTAGGCCGAGAAACCAGCCTGGCCCGGACGCCCGGACGATAATCACTCATATTAGGAGCCCATGAATCCTTACTCTCCACGGCCTTGGCGAATCTACGCACCGACTCCTACAGTCCTACGATATCCTCCCAAAAATCCGAATGGAAATCAGACTCTTCGCGCCGCAGCGAAATCCCCGATCGCTCTCTTCTTCGTCTCCGAAAGGAACCACCTTTCCCGCTTCTCATGCAGTCGAGAGGAGGGATCTCTTCGCCGAGAGGGGCAAATGGATGGCCTTTGTTGAGACGGAAGGCGGCAATAGCAGCGGCGACGAGAAACTTCCACCTGGTGATAGAGAGGAGGAAGAGTCCGGTCCGGTAAAGAACTTTGAGGAGGTGATACCTTTTGGGGTGTTTCTACCTGAAAGCCGTTGCCTGGGCCACTGGGTCCTGCCATAAGGTCGTCTTCTATTCTTCGGAATCGAATGCTTGCAGATCCAACCTTTCTTTTCTAAAAGTTGGAATGGAGGTCTGTTCTCTGTTGCTACTCTAATGGAGATTATAAGCACTTGAGGGAATCTCTGGTTTTATGTCCATTCCTGTTGTGCCATAAGATGGGCAGAATTTGAGTTGCACGCTGCTGATCTCTTGGATGGAGTAGTTGTCGACATTGCTCTCGTGGATTTGTTGGCGTTTCATGTCAGATTCGGACGACCTTCCACGCCGACAGGTTTTCTCGGAGGAATCACACGTGTTTGTGGAGCTCTGTCTACCAGCAACACTGTTTTGATGGGATTGGTCTCATATTAACAAATTTAAACAGTTTCTTTCTCTTGCTTCTCCTTGCAATCCCTTGCTTGGTTCCAGACTAAAACCGAAATCGATCCAAATCCATGACCTTGACGATCGAGGAAAAAGAACAGAACTTTTCTCCTTTAGAAAACTTGTGTCATTAATTATTCTATTTATACTGCTAAAAGAAGGTCACTCAAAATGCTTTCTTTTTTCATCTACCCTTCTTGTTCAAAGAGTTCCTCGCTGGGAGATACTATAACTAATTGTTTGCTATTTGATTCTAAATTTGTGCTCACTTTGATCCAGGAGTGTATACTATGGATTAAATTGTTCCTCTGAGTCAATGACTGACTTGATTGCATTTGGAGTTCGGTTTTCTACGTCCCTCTGCATTGTTTGGGCTGTGACCAGGCTTCAGAACAATTAGTCTTTATCTTGAAGGGTTAAAAACTAAGTAAATCTTATTTCAAGGATTTCCTTGTAAAAAGAATGCTGTAAAAACAGAGTTATAGATATTTTTTTTTTTAAACTTCAAGGTCATGCATATATGGATCTTTATGTTATTTACTCTTTCATTTAAGCTTGTTCAGCTTAGTGTTAATCCTGGTGTCTGGCTCTTGACGAATAAATCAGAATTTTATGTTACCCCAATTAGAATACGATATCAAGTTGTGCAATTATGATGGCAAAGTACATTTGTTTCAAGTTAGGTTGGATTAGAATGGTTGACAGGATATACTTGAGTAATAATGTCTTACTCATGTAGGTTCTGTGTTTCAGAAAATCCAGCGATGTGAAGGTGGCCATGCTAACATGAACCTAGTTTTCGTTGAGTCAAGCTTGTGATGACTGTCGTTCTAACCTATTATATGCCCACAACTTAACAAGTTAAAGATATTGCCAGCCTCCGTTCACTTGTGTAAGTAGGAATAGATTTATTATAGAATAAGTCTCCTTATTCTGGTGTAGAGTAACTAAATAATATCTTACCTTATTCAAATATACTAATTCAACATTTTATCTAATATTATTCCATACAATTTTTTAAAAATTATTTATTAATAACCCAATATTATTACTTCAACTTTTGAGATGACAATATATAATTACTAGTCATATCAGCTACAGTTGTTATCTCCTCTTTTCTCTCCAAAGGCAGCCCCGCATACTCACACAGTGCAAAATATTACTTCACATACTTGAGTGCGTGTTTATAAAGAGGGGTGTAGACGAGCTGAGCCTGAGCGAAGCTCCAACTCAGGCTCGACTCGAAATTAATTTCGAGCCTTAGAATTAGGCTCAGGCTCGACTCAATTCAACTCGAATTGAGCCCGAGCCGAGCCAAACCAAACTCAAGCCGAGCTCGAGCCTGAAATGAGCCTATCATCAAGCCACATTTAAGCCAAGCCAGATCGAGCCCAAGCCGAGTCGAAGAAGAAGAAGAAGGAGGAGGAGGTGGGTTGGTGGGGCATCGGGACGGCTTGCCGCTGCCAAAGGAGGAGGAGGCGGCAGCCGTAGCACCGCTGCTGCAATAGGAGGAGAAGGAGGAGGAGGAGGAGGCAGCACCCTTAACGAGCCTATTGAGCTGAGCTTGAGCGAATCGGCTCCAGCTCAGGCTCGGCTCAGTATTAATTTCAAGCCCGAGCCACTCGTTGAGCTTGACAGCCCTATTTATAACCTCGTATACTCGTGCAATGTGAAGGTATTATCTTGCATACTTGAATGCCGGGTTATAACCTCGTATGCCTAAGTATTGTGAGGTTATAACACATACCCGCATAATGCTGGGAAATTTTTGAAATATCATTTCCCGCCAGCTCAAGAGTATTTCGTCATTTAGTTTAAAGCATCACCAATTCCAGTACTTTCATATCACATTTATATCACATCAAATATAATTATTATTTTTTATACTAGTATTGAATTAAATTTTAGAATAGTTTATACTAATAGCTCTCTTATTCTAGTATTAAAAGTTAGAATAATTATACCTTTTCCATCCTTATTCAGCAAGTTAAACACAGCTTTAGTACTTAGAATCATATCACCCGCTTCGCTCACAACTAGTTGATGTTGCTACCTCACTTTTCTATGTTAATTTTTATCTTATCAATCCCCTGCTTCTTATGTCATCTAGCTGCATCCTTCGCAACTGAAGGATTCTTCTCTCTATATTAGTAGTTAGACCCATATGTCCAGTGTTTAATCTTGCTCACTAATAAGAAAACAATTCAATACTGTTGGAAATCATCCACATCTATCCTTACTATGAGACACACACGTGTTTACTTTATGTAGTCAGAATGTCTGCGGATGTCTAATTGTTGATGGTATATTGTTTAATGCAGGCTCTTCTCTCCTATAGGATGCAAGGAGAAGATGCAGGCAATCGAGATGCTTGGTCTCCCCACTAGTGTTATATTCTTATATGTGCTCCTTTTCTAGTCAGTATAGCATTAACCATCCACATCTTAGCCATGCCTTCACATATGTAACAAATTCCAAATATTACTATTCCATTCAACAATGTCACTGAGAGACAATGTGTGTGGTTAAGAGAGACTTTCAAGCAACATAAATATGACAAGGATGATGGATCCAATGATGATTCCTGTCCAGCCTATACTACATATAATATTACTTGTGTGACCTTCAACTCTGCGTACCTTATCCATCCACATTGTACCAATCTTCTTAGATCCTATTCTGCAAAGATTGTGTACGTTTTATTTGATTCAACTAGGTGAATTGCAGAGAGATCTTTATATGTTGTTATTTGACAAAGAAAGCCCCATCAGGTTGCGACTCCTGTTTTGTCTTTGGACCATATCATGACGAGAGCAAATCCCATTAGAGACATCAACACAACCTGTAATGCCAAAGAAATGACGAAAACATCCATCACAGTCGGCTTATTTACAGGTCACATTAATAAAACTTTTCAAACATAATGAAGACAGATGATGATGACGGGGCACGATCATTTAAGTCGCATTGGGAAATTCATCTTGGCTCAACTTGAACATATACAACTTTTTGGCATGCCAGTGGTCTCGCCAGCATGTAGCATCTAAAGCTATAAGAATGTAAAGATAACATGATGCTCCTACTTATTTCTAACCATCATAGTTAACCTGCAACATTAGCTCATCTTTGATTTCTACACATTTTTAAGGAATCAGACCTACAACAGGAAGTCTAATTATGCAGAAAAGAAAAGAGAGTGAATTTACATATCAAGGTAATGTAACCTTTTAATGTAATTCAAATGACCATGATACAAAGGGAACAAGTGACATACAGAGATTGCAGGAGGCACACCCACAAGCGGATCTTGAAAGAACTTGTTTGCTAGAGCAAGAGCCAGAAGGCTGCTCTGCATCCCTGAAAAGATTAATAATGACTAATGAGGCATCAAAATGGCACAAGTAAAGAACATAGCCTAAAACATATGAGAAAAGAGAGAAACCTGTCTCAAAAGATATGGTTCTTTGTAATGCTTTCACATCAGCTGCCTTACGGAACCAAGTACCACTAAGACTATACCCAGCAATAAAAGATGATGCATGAAATCCAAATATGAGCAGCAGAATGGCTACTCCAAATGGTGAAATAATGGCTTCAATATTTGTCGCCAATGGTGAACCAACACAAAGGGCAGTCACAAACACTGATAGTGGAGGAAGAAAAGGCTGAATAGCAGCACAAAGCCTTGGGAAGAACCTTCAAAACAGAGAAAGACACCAAACATCATACCTCATGCCTCATGGAGATGACCAACCAGTAAGAAATACACTAAAATATGGGAAATTAGAAACACACATAAAGCTACTGCAGATTTTTCAAAACATAATGAGAATACTATGTAGAAGAAGTTTGATTAGTATGGAAAATACCATGAAGAATTAACTCCAGCAACCAAAATACAACAGACTGGCATTTACGGCAATACTTGTAAATTATTGCTCTGCCAAATTAATGCTACTGCAGAACAGTTTGATCTACCAAGATAGAAAATCCAAAGTATCGAAAGACACCCCACAACTTGAGTCTAGGACAAGCTGATTGTGGCTAGTAGTATACCTGTTTAAAAGAAGTCCTGCGGCAATTGGTGCAACTACTATCTGAATAATGCTGGACATCATTCCTTTCACATCGACTGGCAACTTCTTGCCAATAAGCAAGAAAGATAAAGTCGGTGTAACAAAAGCTGCTGTAGCAGTAGACAATGATGTCATGACAATGCTTAGAGGGGCCATAAGAGGGTCTGTCAGGAAAGTTGCGTAATTGGAAAGCTGTGCTCCACTAACACATGAAACTAGCATGATTCCCGCACCTAACTTGAAAGTCATTAACTAATATCAAGTGATAGTCTTCTTTCATGTTCATAAACAAGATCATGATTGAGATCATTCCCTTACCTAAAGAGGTAGGGAGATTGAAAGATGAAACAGCAACTGTGCCAAAAAAGAAACCAAGCAAAGGTTTGATGACAAACTGTCCAACATATCCAGCGACAATTGCATCTGGTCTTCGGATTGCTTCAACAAAATCCTTCGGGCTTGAATTCACACCAACTGCAAACATTAAGAATCCCAGTGCCGGTGCATAATATCTGACAGGTTTTTAATATAAATATCAGTGCATATTGGACTTCATAAAGCTTGAGATATATTAAAGTACAAATGATCAATATTAAGAAGAGATCCCAGTAATAAATTTCTCTATAAGAACATTTATTATTGAGTTACTGTAGCAACAATTTGTTTTCTTTGTATATGCATTATAGACGCAGTTTTGATGCAAGTCTAAAGCCAATCTTAGTGGAGTTTTGGCTGTATTCCTAAATATAAGTTCAATTCTTTTACTACTGAATCAGTTAATTTGCAAGAAAAATATCAATTCCAGTAAATTAAGCCTGGAAGATGAGGAAAAATGGTTTCCTAATGAAAGTAAATATGTAGATTATGTAGAGAAACAATCAAAATTAACAATAAAGAGAACTAGCAGATTGTCCATTATTCACTCTGACAGCAGATGCATGAAGCAGCTACTAGACTTTCATTCATGGAAGATAAGGAAAGAGGGGTCCTAATGTCAAAATCAAGCTATGGATCACCAAATTTAAGAGAAGCAAAGGAAGGAATTAGGGACAATTGCTACAGTTGCAGTAATTTCTACTGTTCTTCCGACCTATAAGTCACAAGGAGAAAGCCAATATAGAAGAAAGTAGAGGATTTAAGAAGACAAAAGAGTAAAAAAGAGAGAAATATTAGAAAAGATCTTATTGTAAGAGATTGGAACAAACTTTTTGGAAAAAGGAGGAGCCACTAGCCTCTTTTCCAACCATTTGAATAAAGAAAAATGGTGACCAATCCCCTTTCCCTTCTGCAAGCATTGTATGCTTCTACAATTTCTAGTAACTGGCTGGAGCTCTGTGCACTAGTATTCTCTCACTAGTAATTGCAGTATTCAAACCACAAAAGTTGTCATTAAAGCTGACTTAGAAAATCAATAGGTTTTTTGGGGTCGTTCTAGTGGTGGAACAGGAGAGCACAGTGATGTAAAGATGCAGATTAAGAAGAGAAAATTGTCAATAAAAAGAATAGTATAAAAAAATGACAAAAATATTCAGTCACAGTCTTTGTTTTAAAAAATTACAGCCTTTTATAGTTCAGGACTTGTTGCATTTCTTACTACAATCTTTATGAGCCGAAATGTTGATTTGACATGAACCCACAGTATAAATTAGGGAGCTACTTGGCACGAGATTGTACAAGTATACAACATACGAAATGACCAAGAAATACATATTGCAACCCCCATTGAAACTCATTAGTGAACAATTATGATCATTAAATTTGAGAACCTCTAAATGTCATCCATACCAATTTGGTTTAGTTTTAAACACTACAATAGCTTGTTATCTAGTCTTCAAGTCACATATCTGACCAAGATTGTATGTGGACCCAGATTGCTCCATCCATATCAAGCTCGAGTCCTAGACTTCTAAGTCACTTTTAAGCACCACAGTCATCAAGTATTTTCCCTGTTGAAGAGAAGTTCTTTAAGGGCTTTATTATAAAAAGAAAAACCAGCAAGAGAGCAATAGCAAGTTCAACTTACAAATGAATAGTATTCTGGTCAAAAGGACAACCTTAATCAAAGTTGGCTTTCTTTAATCAAGATTCTTCCACATTCATCAGCATATGTGTCTGCGTTCCCATTATATTAGGTATACTTGTCATTTATCCATTCACTATCTTTTATTTTAATATAAAGAAAATCATCACCATATTTTACTTGCTTCTTGCTGCTGTCACCCCCTATGTTGAACCTGGAAAGCAGATGCTTTGCATGTATCCTCTTCATGTAAAAAGCTTGGATACACATATTTATCAAATATAGTGTAGATGATATCTTAAAAAGGGCATGGTATCAAGGATACTGATTCCTTTTTCTTTACAGATTGAGTTTCACATAGGAAGAATATGGTCACCTCAGCTCATGCCCAAGAATATTATCATAAAATTAATACACCTCAAACCATTGAAGTTGTGGATCAGTAACTTACACCAGGAGTTGTGAATTTAAATTTTCAGTAGTGGACATTCAACATTGAAGAGTATACACTATATACTATACACAAGCATAGCAAGAAGAACATTTAATAATTACTTCTTGAAATTATCAGCCGATTCAAGTGAGGAATGTAGATGACCTGTTTGTGAACCAAGTAAAAGATGGCGGGTAAGCAAGCGCCAGAAGTGTACTCCCCAGTACTACATGGGGAATAACGGAATTCGCCCCCTTTAGTGCCTTCAGGATATCAACTTTCCGATCCTGTACCTCCTGAAACAAAACGAGCAAGCAGCGAAAAGATCGCCCATCAAGAACACAGTCACGCGATCAATTTCCGGATATAAGATTGGCCACCACATAGCAAATCAATACAAAAGAAACGACAATTTGGGTAAATCCACCACCTGGGTCGGCGACAATGCATCTTCCCCAGTGAAGGAATCTTGCTCGAACGATCCGCCTGCTGCACTTGCGCAAGCACATCTCCGCTTAGAAATCACGGGAAACGACGGCCTCCGCCGTGAGAGGTAGCAAGACGACGAGGGAAGCGACAAAGAGACGGAATCTGGACGAGATCGCGAAGAGAACTCATTAGAGAGAGACAAAATCCTAAAGAGAGAGAGATGGGGACCTGTTCGATGGCGGAGGAGAGCAGAGGAGTGAGGAGAGAAGGCGGAGGAGATGGGCCGCCTCAAGGCAATGGAATTGGGATTCATGGAGGGGGTAAAGATAGTTTTTTTTCTTTTCTTTAAGGGAAGACTTGGGGAGTTCTTTTGAGTTCTTCTCGAAAGCCGGATTCTTTTCTTTAAGGGAAGACTTGGGGAGTTCTTTTGAGTTCTTCTCGAAAGCCGGAAGACTGGGAGAATGAACGATAGATACACTGGTTTTGGAACTATTCGGCCTAATCCCATTAAAGCTAAAGTAGTCTGATTATTGATTAGAATAATAAATAATCCGTAAGCTTGAGCATCTCTAACTTTCGCTCCATATTTATTAAAATAATAATATAATATATATTATTGTATTAGCTATTTTAAATTATTTAATAGATTATCTTAGTATTATTATTTTGTAATAAAAAATATATGATTAAAAAACTCTCATCGAGATCTTTAAAATAAAACTAATATTCAATAGTTTTAGAAGTAATTTTAAATTACTAATTTTTTAATTAAACTTATCGAAATTACATTATATAAAATAAATATCGAAATAAGCATTACATTACATGTCATTAATTAAAAATATTAAAATTACATTGAAAATTAATTTTGAGTAATTATATTTTAAGACACATAATTTATTAGACTCATTTTTATAAATAATAAAAAATTAAAAATTTAAATTAACTCAAAAATAATTTAATATTAGACTCATTTTAAAGGTCTCGATGAGACCTTTCTAATGGTATTATTTTTGTTAAAAACCGATTAGTAAAACTAATTATATACTTAATTTAACTAACTAAATTATTTAATAAAAGATATAAATAGAATTAAAATTATTAAATGTAATAATTATTGAGTAATTTTATAATTTTCAAAAGGTTGAAATGACAAATGGAGCCGGCTTCCATTTTTATAGTGGAGCTAGCTCCAAATTTGGAGCTAGCTTTAGAGCCCGGTTGGAGCTCAATCAGCTCCAAATTTTAAATTTGGATTTCGATTGGAGTTGCTCTTAGGAAATAGTTTTTGACCATATTGTCTTTTGCCTTCTTTTTTTTCTTCTTATTCTTCTTATTCTAGTTCACTTTAGCAAAATTATAGATTGGATTAGTGACATCTATATACAAATTAATACTACAATAGTAACTTTTAAGTATAACGCTACTTTCTGTTGGTAATTTCATGTATTTGACATTAATTTTTTATTAACTTTGAGCCAAGTTTTAAGTAGGGCCCACACATTATTAATGGTGAAATTAATTTAGCTCAAAGTGTACTTTATTCTCAAATATTCACTTAGTCAAATCCATAAAGAGAAGTGAATGAAAATTGGCTCTAAAGTGAGTATCATGGCAATGAAAAATAAAGAAAAGTGAGTTTAGTACCATATTGGATCTTTGAGAAATGTTAGTATAGTATATAAGTAACAAACTTCTTATGAGCTTTTAGCCCCAAAAGGGGTACCTATTTTGTGGGTAAAGGTTACTATGCAACTTAACTTACACACGCGCGCGTCGCCCGGCTCGGCTCGATTCGCACGGGTCAAGTCCAATTTTAATTTTTTTGCCTGATACGGGTTCAAATCTGGTTTGATTCGGGGTCGAAGTGGTGTGTCTCTTCAATAAACAGTTAATCAGTCAGTTAGTTCGTTGTGCATCTTTTCTTCGAGCCTGTTTAATTCTTCTGATCGGAATTTATTTTTCTTTCATTCTTTTAGATGGCTGATATAGTAAAGAGTACTATTTCCCCTATCACTACTCCTCCAGTACCTATAGTTTATGGAGAAAAGCCTGAGAAGTTCTGTGGTGCAGAATTTAAGAGATGGCAACAGAAAATGCTCTTTTATCTGACCACCTTGAATTTGGCTAAATTCTTATATGAAGATGTGCTTAAACTCTGAAAAGAGGAAACTGATAGGAAAGTAGTTGCTGCAGTGGATGCGTGGAAGCATACCGACTTCCTTTGCCGAAACTATATCCTTAATGGACTGGACAACTCATTGTATAACGTGTATAGTTCAGTAAAAATGTCTAAGAAATTATGGGAATCTTTAGACAAGAAGTACAAGACAGAAGATGCCGGTGTAAAGAAATTTATAATCGGTAAATTTCTTGAGTACAAGATGGTTGACACTAAACTAGTGATTAACCATGTGCAAGATCTTCAAGTGATAATTCATGAGATTCATACTAAATGGATGGTGATTAATGAATCATTCTAAGTGGCGGCTATTATAAAAAAATTGTCACCGTCTTGGAGGGATTTCAAAAATTACCTAAAACACAAACGCAAGGAAATGACACTTGAAGAACTTATTATCAGATTGAGGATTGAAAAAGACAATCGTATTGCTGAAAAGAAAATTGGAAGCCAATACGTGTCAAAGGCAAATGTTGTGGAGTCTAAAAAGGACAAGAAAAGGAAGCATACCGGCGAAGGCTCTAAAAGTGGCAATGTAAAGAAGTTTAAGGGCAAATGTTACGTCTGTGAAGCAAAGGCATCGTGCTCAGGACAGCTGCTTGAGAAAAAAGGAGAACTCAAAGAAGGTGAACTCTGAAAAGAAAAAACCACAAGCCAATGTAACTGAAGTGGAACACCTTTGTTCTGATGTCGATGACATGCACCTCTCCGCTATTGTCTTGAAAGTAAACTTGATTGGTTGTAATCCTAAAGAATGGTGGGTAGACACTGGAGCTACTCGACACATTTGTGCCAATAGGTGGATGTTTTCGTCTTATCAAACTACAACAGATGAAAAACTTTACATGGGCAATTCATCAACTTTCAAGGTGGAAGGAATAAGAAAGGTTGTGTTAAAATTGACTTCAGGAAAAGAACTTACTCTTAATGATGTAATGCATGTGCACGACATTGGAAAGAATTTGGTTTCGGGATCATTATTGAGTAAGAAAGGAATGTAATGACTGTAACTCCAAAAATAAATAAAGAGGAATCTTCTTCTTACTTGCTTAAGTCTTGTGATGACATGGTAGATTAGGACATATTAATTATTGTACATTGCTTAGATTAATTAATCTTAATATGTTGCCTAATTTTTAAATTGATTTAAATAAAAAATATGAAATATGTGTTAAAGCCAATTAGCTAAGATTTCGTTTCATTCCATCGAACGAAGTACAGAACCTCTAGAACTTATACATACCGATGTATGTGATTTAAAATTTGTTCAAACTAGAGGTGGGAAAAAGTATTTTATTATTTTTATTGACGATTGCACAAGATACTGTTATATGTATTTGCTAAAAAGTAAAGATGAGGCATTAGAAATGTTTATACATTTCAAAATAGAGGTTGAGAACAAACTTAATAGAAAAATTAAAATACTAAGAAGTGATAGAGGTGGTGAATATGAGTCACCATTTGCATAAATATGTGCAGAAAATGGAATAATTTATTAAACAACGGCTCCTTACGCTCCACAGCAAAATGGTATTGTTGAACGTAAGAATAGAACTCTAAAAGAGATGATGAATGCCATGTTCTGGTTTACCCCAGAATTTGTGGGGGGGGAGCTTTGCTTTCTGCAAATCACATTCTCAACCGGTTACCCCATAAAAAATTAGATAAAACACCTTATGAGTTATAAAAAGGTCGAAAACCTAGCTATAAATTCTTAAGAGTGTGGGGGTGTCTAGCAAAGGTTGCAATTCCAGTTCCTAAAAGAACAAAAATTGGACCTAAAACTATTAATTGTATATTCATTGGTTATGCTCATAACAATAGTGCATATCGATTCCTGGTTCACAAATCAGGTAATTCTGAGGTACATGAGAATATAATTATTGAGTCTAGGAATGCATCATTCTTTGAGAATATATTTCCATATAAATCTACATCAGAAGTAAGTTCTCTCAAAATAACTTATGAAAATAAGCAGGACCAAGAGTCTGCAGGAAGGAAAATGATAATGAATCTAGACGAAGTTAGAGGGCAAGGACTTCTACGTCTTTTGGTCTTGATTTTCTAACATATTGTTAGAAAAAAAACCTCAGAGTTATAAGGAAGCAATATCTACTCCTGAAGCTCCTTTATGGAAAGAAGCCATTGATAGTGAAGTTGAATCCATTTTGCAAAATCATACCTGGGAATTGGTGGATCTTCCACCAGTGTGTAAACCTTTGGGTTACAAATAGATATTGAAAAGGAAGATGAAAGCAAATGATTCAATTGACAAATACAAGGCAAGACTTGTAGTCAAAGGATATAGACAGACAGAGGGAATAGATTACTTTGATACATATTCACCTGTAACAAGAATAACGTCTATCCGATTAATAATTACTCTTACGGTATTATATAATCTGGAAATACATCAGATGGATGTGAAAACTGCATTCTTGAATGATGAATTAAATGAAGAAATTTATATGGAACAACTCGATGGGTTTGTGGCTCTAGGACAAGAGAGAAAAGTGTGCAAATTAGTTAAGTCTCTTTATGGGCTTAAATAAGCACCTAAACAGTGACATGAAAATTTTGACTTAGTTATGATGTCAAATGGTTTTCACATTAATGAATGTGATAAATACGTTTATGTGAAATATACTTCAGATAAGTATGTCATTGTATGTCTATATGTGGATGACATAATAATAACTAGTAGCAATATTAATGTCATTAAAGCTACCAAGAACATGTTGGTTAACAAGTTCGATATGAAAGATATGGGAGTTGCAGATGTGATTCTTGGTATAAAGATCACTAAGGCAACTGAAGAGTAGGTCATATTTCAATCACATTATATTGAGAAATTACTCGATAAATTTGATAAAGATAATAGCAATATAATCAGAACACTTGTAGATGTGAATCTTCATCTCACAAAGAATACAGGTGAATGTATATCTCAGTTAGAATATTCTCGGATAATAGGCAGTTTGATGTACGTCATGAATTGCACTCATCCGGATATTATATACTCTGTGAGTAAACTGAGTAGATATACAAGTAATTCAGGCAGTGATCACTAGAAGGCGATAGTTAGAATACTCAGATATTTAAGATACACCACTAACTATGGATTGTACTATTCAAGATATCCAGCAGTACTTGAAGGGTACTGTGATGCAAACTGGATTTCTGATACAAAAGATACCATATCCACAAGCAGATATGTCTTTACACTTGGAGGTGCATCTATTTCATAGAAATTTTCTAAACAAACATGTATAGCTAGATCCACTATGGAATCTGAATTCATAGCATTAGATAAGGCTGGAGAAGAAACAGAATGGCTTCGAAATTTCTTAGAAGATATTCCTCTGTGGCCAAAACCTGTGTCCGCAATTTGCATACATTGCGATAGTCAATCGGCTATAGGAAGGGCACAGAGTCAAATGTATAACGGTAAGTCACGACAGATACGTCGTAGGCGTAATACAATGCAACAATTGATCTCAAATGGTATAATATCCATTGATTATGTAAAATCAAAGGATAACATCGTTGATCCATTAACTAAGGGTTTAATAAGAGATCAAGTATATTGTTCATCGAGAGGAATGGGTTTGAAGCCTACCACCTAGAGTAACGACACAACGGCAACCCAACCTAGTTGACTAGAAATCCCAAGATCTAGGTTCAAAGGGACAACCGAGTTGTGGAGGCGTTCTCTGAAATCACTGAGGAATTAAATTTCCTACACATTTCCTATGGTAAAATAGTGATAAACATGTACTAAGTGTTAGGGTAAGCAATGCTTTTAATGACTCTTATACTTTGGAAATCCAAGTGGATTATGGTAGGATACTCTTAATAAGAGGTCACCTATGTGAGTGTGAAGTGGGCCGCTTTTATGAGATGACTAGACTAAATCTCTAGAGCACTCAAAGAATTACCAGGCACGTCTAGGGCCGAAATGGTAACAACATATAAAATCGACTGTGTTGAAAGGAGCTATATGCGTATTATTGTCTTGGTTTATACAAAAGCTGAACAGTTCAAGACATCATGCTCACTGGTTAGCGAATAAACCCGATAATACTTCACTATGGAAGGTTCAAAGCCAAAAGCTACCTATCCTGATGCGATAACTTTTCGTTGTACTCTCGATTAAGTCTGCATTTCATATGCATTTTCAGCCAATTCATTCATGTGGGGGATTATTGGTAATTTCATGTATTTGACATGAATTTTTTATTAACTTTGAGTTAAGTTTTAAGTGGAGCCCACACATTATTAATGATGGTTTAATGGTGAAATTAATTTAGCTCAAAGTGTACTTTATTATCAAATATTCACTTAATCAAATCCATGAAGAAAAGTGAATGAAAATTGGCTCTAAAGTGGGTATCATGGTAATGAAAAATAAAAAAAAGTGAGTTTAGTACCATATTGGATATTTAAAAAATGTTAGTATGATATATAAGTAACAAACTTCTTATGGGCTTTTGGCCCCAAAAGGGGTACCTATTTTGTGGGTAAAGGTTACTATGCAACTTAACTTACACGCGCGCTGCTCGGCTCGGTTCGCACGCATGGGTCAAGTCCAATTTTAATTTTTTGCCTGATACAAGTTCAAATCTGGTTTGATTCGGGGTCGAAGTGGTGTGTCCTTTCGATAAACAGTTAATCAGTCAGTTAGTTGGTTGAACTTGACCCGAAATAGTGCATCCCTTCACAGTGTAACTATTAATTAGTTTCAGACCCGAAATGGTGCATCCATTCAGTGATCTTTTCGTCGAGCCTGTTTAATTCTATAAATAGGCTGTCAGTCAGCATAATTTCATATAGATCTAGAGTCGAGTCTTTAAGTTTGAGTCTACATTTGAGAAAGAGTACAGCACAATTCAGGTTCAATCAAGGCATTAGAAAGCTGCTTCCTTTCCAGTGCAAGGCAGTCGTTGTATCCTAGGAGACCGACGTCCACTGTTCTAGAAGCAATCGGTGGAGGGCGAATTGGTCTTAAGGAGATAGTGTCCAACACTAGACTCAACTATTCAAAATTTTATATTCTGTAATCTGTAAGTTTATTTAATTTATTTTGATCGGATTTTTTTGTGACTTTTTGGAATCAGATTGTTACCGCCAACAATCTTAAGACCAATCTTTGTTTGTTATTCTGATTCCAATCTTGTTCTTTTCTTCTGATCGGAATTTATTTTTCTTTCATTCTTTTAGATGGCAGGAAGAACTCGTCTTATCCTCCTTTGCACAGGGTTAGTTCTGTGAAAATATTTATTGATAATGAAAATTATGCTTACATTATTCGAGTTTAGTATAATGTAATTTGTATGGAAATCATGCTTAGATTATGAAAATGTTCATCAATTTATATTTGTACAGTGTAATTTAGATTTTAAGCCTTTTAAGTTTTTTTTTTTTTTTTTGTTAACTTGGCCTCTAGATCTTTCATGTTTTTCTTATTTTTCCTGTTAATCTTTTCCGACTGTTATTTGTATCGTAAACTTACCTTAATTTGGTCATATTTTTATGAAGAACTACTTATAGTTGTTCTTAGAGCTTATGTTAGTTAGAATTTGTGTTTATTTATATATGTTGGTATACCAAATGACCCAAGTTTATTTTGAATAACAAGATAGGTAGGAGTGTACAGAATAAGTTTGAGACCCTATAGTGTTACTTGAATATATAAATTTAATTGTTTCTAAGTAGCATGTGCTGTAATATATGTGAATTAAAAATGCAATCACCACACACTACCTATACAAAGTAAAAGACTGACTTAATGATGTTATATGTGTTATATATGAAGTGTCAACAAAATAATATATATATCAATAGAGGTTTTAAGATTTAATGATTTTGATTCACATACTTGTCTCAATGCTTCATTCACTAAGGACCACTATCAATTTGATAGTAAGATATTACTTGTGATTTGTGGCTTTAATATAATTTTCAATTCTTAGGGCTCACATGATAGTGTTAGTATTATTAATTTTTCACATATGGGCTGAATCCTTTGTGGCTAATTTGAATATGGAGGAGTTGGGTTTTGGTGATCCAAATGTCCCATAGTGCAATAACTACTAGGGTTTTGCTAGACGCTAGTGACAATTGGGTATTGAAATACCCATTTCTTCCACCAAACTACTATAATCCGTAGGCACAAGAACCTCGTATCTTCTCTGCACCTACAGTCCAATGATATTGTTGAGGACCATGACCATATCACTAAAGTCTTCACGGATTTCTAGTAGTCCTTTTGGCTAATACCTTTTATGGTTTCTATCGCCTCTTCGGCCTATCATAATGACCTCATGGCCCCTTTTACCTAGGTTAAAATTTAGACTTCTTTATGGGATCTATCATCAGGTAAATCCCCTAGGTTTGATAGCTTTTAGATTGAGTTTTTTAGGGCTTCTTGGGAATCCATTATGCAAGAGTTGGGCTACGCTATTCTGTTTTCTTTTTTACTTATTGGCTTCTTGCCTGCCCAATGAGTTCAAACCCTTGTAGTGTTTACCCTTAAAAAGTTCTCTCTCAGAATTTCAAACTTGCAACCTATTTTGCTTTACGATGTGTGCTACTAACTATTGGCCGATCAAAAGGATAAAGAGCTAGTTTCGTTTAAGCAAAACGCCTTTGTGGTTAGATGATTAATCTTTATTAATGTCTTATGTGTGCAAGGGATTGTGTGTTATATAGAGAAAAGTCATTAATCTTTATGTGTTTATCAAGATTGATATGGAAAAGGTCTATAATTAACTCAGTTATAAGATTATTTTGACGGTTCCTAGGGCTATGAATTTTCTTTGTAAATGAATTGCGTGAATTTGTAGTCATATTTTTATGCTAGTTATTCTTTTATAATTAATGGGTCATCACCTCTTAACTTAACAGTTTTTGTGATATCCAGTGAGTAATTCAAGCTCTTCTTATATTTTTATTTGTGCTCTCAAATTCTCACGAATTCTTAAATAGAGAATGGATAAAGAGTCGTTTAAGGGTGGCGGTGGGCATACCAATTGTTATCCTATATTCCTAGATAGTTATTATTGTTATTGGAGTCCCGATCACTAACTTTGGCTAGTGTCAACCTTTGTTACTATCACCATGCGAACTCGCTAAGTGAGAATTTTTCTCTCTAGGCAAAGTGTATGGTTCCTTCTCATTCTCTCTCCCTCAAAACATTCTTATGGAGCTCCTCTGGGGTCGGCTGCCCACCAACATCCACATCCCTATTGATGTCTTTTGCCTACTATTAGGTTGAGCCTAAGAACCCTCTCCATTTTTATTTGGATTTGGGTCACAATTATGACATGTTTATATCTTTGTTTATCCTTCTTCGATGACTAGGTTAACGGCGACTAGATCATGGATGGCAACTCGTTAAGATGCAACTAATGCTTTCAACCTTTCGGTTGTTATCCATACTTTGTGGCAGATTTGGAAGGCACAAACTTTCTGCTTGCTTTTCTCAATAGCCCCAATTTTCATGTAACTCTATTTTGTAGAGCATCTAGTTCATGTTGTATGAATGTGCCCTTCCTTGTAATGATGCCTTCTAGATTCACCCCACTTACTGTGTTGTTAGTTCCTTCTCTCTCTAGGATGGTGTAAACTAATCTTGGATGGTGAGAAACATTGTCTATGTCATGGATTCTAATGGTTGTCCCATAGAGTAGAAAAAGTTTCCCACTCCAGCGTCATCTTTGCTAAAGCTACTAATCTTGTGGGCTAGTTTGAGGTTTTGCCCTTTAAGTTCAACCTCTTGAATGCTTGCATTAAATTAGATTCACTAGTTAATTGCTTCCTCTTATATTCTTAGAGCTCTAACATTATTCAAATGAAATAATTACTAAAATTATCCAATAAATCAATCTATCGATTATTCCTAAGGCCTCATTTACTTTAGAAATAAAATTGTTATTATCAGAGAATGAGGTCTTCATTTTAGAAATAGTTATTCTTATACTCACTTGTATTTAAAAATAAGATTACAATAATTGCATTTCGTGTGATATAAAGTGAAAGAAAAAATGTAAAAATATATTTTATTCTTATGACATTACTATAAATACTTCTAGATTGATGGAATAAATATCAAAGATAAATTATAATTAAATTGGTGTGTGATATAAAATATAATTTTAAGAAATAATATTTATATTCTAAAATAAGATTATTATGATATTTAACTGTTATTCTAAAATAAAGAATTATATTCTGAAATTAAAAATAAAATTATCTCTAAAGTGAACTAGGGCTAGGCTTCTCACGGCCTACATCTTTCTCCTTTTTAGAAGAGTATTTTCTCAGTCTAGAAAAATATATCATCTGCTTCCCAAAATATCACAATACAAAAGAGGCCATATTTTTTTAACAAAAACACAAGAGGCCTTGGTATATCAATTCTTTGTTCTATCAATTTCACCACCTAGAATGGGAATTCATTTTTTTCCTGGATAATTCTTGGCTGGAAAACCAACATGAAACAAGTTATAATATAATTCTTCCCTTCCAAAGATGATTTCAATTAAAAAATTTCTACTTGAAAAGGGTTAACAGATATCACGAGTACTGGAGTATCTCCCTTTTTGAGGACTAAAATATCTCTTTTCTTCTAACAAATAGCCAAAAGGAACGAGCAAGCCATGGCATGGCATCACTAAACTTTAATACTGATTGAGAGAACCAACTGTTCTATTTGTTTGGTCAAGGCCCTACAATGATATAGTAAACAGTAGTTCAGGATGGAAATCAAAGGTTTGTATTCCAAAGTTTGGTGGTAAAGACTAGCAGTGGCCCATAAATTTGTAGAAGTGCCACCTGATAAGGTCTTCATAAGCTACAAGATAGAGGACTGAATTGCTACAGTAGAGAACAATTCAAGAATGACTTTAATGAAAACCTAGAATTTATATCCTACAGATAGACATTTGCTCTTCGATCAGGAAATTTTTTCCAGCTGAAATTTGTCCATCTTCAGAGAATGATTGTGCCTAAGATGGTCTCAGCTGCCACACATTCTATAATTTAAAAAAAAAAAAAGGAAGCTGCATTACCAGTGCCAGCACAGTAAATGAGAAGATGCTAATTTCTTCAACAGATATAAGGTCTAAAGTTTCTTCAATTCCCTGAAAAGATGGGAGTTAAATTAGATCGACCACATAGCTAAAAAGGCTCCCACTTCATTTGCTTCACTTATCAAAGCCGTTTGTTAAATATTGAGAACTAAAGCAACAGAAATGTTTTACCAAGAAACTTATCCAGCAAGAGGATTTGCATGAATTGTCACACGGTTGAGCCTAATTTCAGCAAGCGGTCTATCCCCAGGTCCTGTCGGGGTCTGTTAAGGCAACAAGATTAGCACTTGAGCCATTCGTGATACAAGAAAGAAAAATTGTCTGTACTAAGCAGTAAAAATTAAAAAGACCTACCTTTTCCATAAGATCAAGGACTTCAAACCCATGGATAACTTTTCCAAATATTGTGTATAATCCATTAAGGTGTGGCTGCTTTGCATAAGTGATGAAGAACTGGCTCCCATTTGTGTTAGGCCCGCTATTTGCCATTGAAAGTATTCCCCTAGCATTGTGCTAATAACATACAGACTTGCATCAGCAATCAGGAGGAGAGACATACAATGTGATTCAACCTTAGTGCAAAGAAAGAAATCAACCACATTGTGGCAGATAGAATTTATAGGCAATGCAAGTCATCAAAGGTAAAGCGTTTCAAAGTTTCTGTTCTCTCCCCTGAAAAAGAGGAACATTTTCGCAAAAAAGGATCATTTTTTTTCATTTTTGGCCAAGGGCAGCCTAAAACCAAGGTCAAAATCCTTGCTACTCAGTAAGGGAGCCATGTGCCCTTTTGAGGTAATATTCCTTTTCTTACCGACTATGGTTAAAAGTGCTAGAATAAAATCAACAAACGGTGATTTGGTGACAGATCACTAAAGAAAAACCTAAGCGCTGACTATAAATTTGCTATCCACTTTGCATGGAGTTGAATGATTGAGAGAATTTCTTTCTGATACCTTTAGTGACTCCCGGATCTCATCATTGAATTTCTTTCCCCATATGCTTGTTCCTCCCTTGCCAGTCCCCGTGGGATCTCCACCCTGGATCATGAAACCCTTGATATTTCGATGAAATATAGTTCCATCATAATAACCGCTAGCACACAATGCCAAAAAATTCTGCATAAAATTCGAGCGCAAATAAGTTGAAACTCAGAAAACTAAAAGAGTACTTGTAATTCTAAAAGAGTACTTCACATACTCAAATCTGATATTGGGTAATTCTCATATATTTAATAGTAAAATAAGATGAAAAAATGGAAACCTTGGTGAGATCATAATTAAAGGGTTGCTTGTCAGACTCCAATATGGAAGAGGCATTCGAACTAAAAACTAAAGATAACACAATAAACTAAAACGTAAAGATATCACATATTTTATAGCAGATCTATAGTCACAGTAGTCAACAAGTAGATGAAATAAAGTCAACATGAATTATACAGCGAGATAACTTTTCCTACCTTAAAAGATGTACAAAGCTCCATTAGTCTATGTATATACATACATACAACATATATATAACCCAACTCACTATTTCACTCTCCACTTCCTCCCCTGTCCATTGATCATTTCTTCCCTCCCTAGTCCAGTCTATTCCCCTCCTGTCCTCCATAGCATGATTCAATTGCTCTTTCCCTCTCCTCATCCTCTAGAGACTCGAGTTTATTCTCCTTCCATCACTTGCCTAATTGCCCTGTACACTTGCTTTCTTCTCCAGCAATATCCATCAATTCTTCCTGCCACTCTTTGCTGCTCCAGCTTTGCCCTCCACATTCCTTTGCAATGTTACCACCCCTTCATTTTCTCACTAGAACAGCATCTCCTGTCCCACTCCTCTGTTAAAGGATATCTGATGACAGACCAATGGTTTATGGAAGAGTCAAAGAGGTGGATTAAAAGCATTTGATGAGGACAATGAGAAAATTCATCATTTCCCCCTTAGAAAGTAAGAAGATAAATAAAATAAAGCACAAAGAAGAATATCTGTGTTCAAGGAAAGAGTGAGGTAACAAGAAAGTGGCACAGATAGATTATAGGAATTTGTCTAATTGAAAGATGATTAACAGTTTGTTGTGCCTATCCTAGCATCTGCACTAGAGTGAAGAAATTTCATGTAATACTATCCTTTGACTCTAGAACACAAGTTGTACTCAAGCGTCTTTTTATCTACGACCAGTCGTGTTGCACAGACAGATTGATATTTATAATTTCATTCATAAAGATACAAAGATAGTCTTATATATATTTGATTAAAGAAATTATTAAGTCTTCTATTAATCAAGGATTTTGGTTTCCATCTATCCTGATCTGGATCAACTGAAATGAACTAGGATCAACTATGAGGATCAGTCAAAACGGATTAAACGGATTAGGTGATGGGTTCCGGTCAGGTATCTGTCGGATCAACAGATACTCAAACTATTTCGAGTGGATTTTGATCATTTTGGCCAAAAATTGCCGAGAAGCCATCCGACGGAGAGATGGTCAGACCTCATCTCTCTCCCCCATACATCCTGACGAAGTTTTCCAACGCTAATCCGTCAAAATAGAAGTTTGACAAGCTCAAGCCATGGAAGCAGAGATGCAGCGAGGGGCAAGGGCAGCGATGGTGCCGACGTCGAAGTGGTGAGCAGGAGATTGATTGAAGAGAGAAGAATGAGCGAGCGAGAGCGAGAGAGAGAGAGAGGAAGTGATGGAGATTTTTTTTCTCTGACTAAAAGTGACAAAAGGGGAAGAGAAAGAGAGCACAAGAGAGATAGAGATCGAGTTTTTTATCAGACTTAATATTTAAGCAATTTATATTTAATATTTTTCTGTTATTTTTTTAATTTAAGATTTTTCTGCATTTTTAATAATTTTAGAATCTTTACATAATTAAAAAACAATCCAATATTGGTGGCTGAAATGGTCAATACAACCGAATTTAATAGCAAGTATAATAACAAGTAAAAAGATGATATCCTAATATTCTCCTTAACGTCTCATTGTTATCAAGAGCCACCACAATAATCTTTCTCTTTCACATAAACAACTAAATGCCTCTCTTTCAGAATAGTGCATTTAAGTTGGGACTAATCTGAACTTGAGGCCAAAATAAAAAAGCATCTCGGTTTCGCCTCCACCAGGGTTCCAATATGCTCTACTCATCCAGGCAACTATCCCTCATAATTATTGAGCCTAGACGAAGCTAAAAAATGAAGCACTATCTTCTCCCTTTCACGAACAAAAATCATTTAAAAGATGCAACACTCGCCCCTCCAAATGCACATACTAACATACATTTAGGGGTGAAAACGGGTCGGATTAACTCCGATCCGACTCGGATCAGATTCGGATAAAAAATTTCTATCCGATTCGGATACGGATAGAATTTTTGAAAAAAATTCAGATACGGATTCGGATACGGGTAGGATATATTTTTCGAATTCAGATACGGATATCGGATATCCATTTATCCGCATATTTTTTTAAATGATTTACAGTTTTTAGTTTGCTTATTTAAATAGTAAATATTAATATTGTTACTAATAATACTTTATATATTATTTATGGAGATTAATTTCTCTAATTTTATATATTTGACATACAAAAAAAATTATTTGTTGTAAAACTCTTAATAATTTTATGTTAATTATATCTAAATAAAATATTATAATTATTTTAAATTCAATTAATATCCGTTTAAGATCCGATCTTTTATCGGAAAATTATCCGTATCCGTTTAGTTAAGATATGGTTTTAAATTTTACTATCCGTTAAATATCCGTATCCGAATCTATATTCGGACTAAAAATATGGATCCGAATATGGGTTGAGCACTATCCAATCCATATCCGATCCGTTTTCACCCCTACATACATTACCTCCTCATCTCCATGATTTTCTCTATTATCTGAATTTTCCTACTAACTTTTCAGAGTTCCTTTGATTTTTCTAATACTTAAAAATGCCAAAAGATAAAACCAATTAAACCAGAAGTTAAACAACCAAAACTCAGAAATGCTTCATTTTTTGAACTGAAACTAAAACCAAACCTATAACTTCTAACCATGTCCACATCCCTATATACTAAAGAGTACTAAAAGTAGAAATGCAAAACTTTGTAGAAATGATACTAACATACAGGCAATGTTTAGTTACCACTGTATTTTTCCAAGAAAATCATGTATCTCAATCAGATCTTAAATTAATCTAAGTAGCGGGCAGCTAACAATAATTTATTTTACCATGACTATGACACTATAGAAGATGAAATGATCAGCTACCGTCAGAAACATATTTCAAAGATGAGCAACTTGTTACTAAGGGTCCTACTCACAATATGCTTTCAAAAAAATCAGCAATCTCATTCGGAACATAAGCTAGTTTAAATTCGAGGCATGGTAGCAATAATTTTTTTACCTACCATGAATATGACAATAGAATGACAAGCCACTTGCTACTAAGTATCCTATTCATTTTCAATAACCAGTAACCCTAACAAAGCGATATAATGAGCAGTGATGAGAATTCAATTGCATTAGTAGAGTACCTAGAAGAGTCGCCCATGACCCTTACTAGGTTATGCAAGGTCACCAAGTCTTGCAGCGGAAAGTAAATTCACATCAACAAGTTGCAAACAAATCCAACCACCTTCTTACAATTCACCAGTTCCAAGTAAGTGAAACTAAATCGCACTGTATTAGGTTAAACAAAGCTACCTTCTTTTTTCGAACAAAAGGGGAGCAACCTAAATTGTGAGTTCGACCATCAAATCTAACAAATTAGAACCACAAAAGTCTAAATCAAAACTAAATCCCTATAAACTTAGCAAGTCGATTAAGAGAGGGAGGGAGAAGGATATAAACCTCCGCTGTCTTGGCGACCTCATCGCACGCGATCTCGCACTTGATGTCGCCAAGATTCGTGTGCAGCGTCACGGACTGCAAAGAGAGGAAAGCAACCGATGAATCCATCAGTAAGGCTACGAGCATTAAGACGAGGAAGGGATCAACCTACCATTGGATTCTGCTCTTCGCTCGATAGATTGGATGTGGAAGAGAAGTTTGCGCAGGTGGTCGGGAGTTTGGAAGGAAATCGAAGAGTTCGCACTTCGCAGTGTTGCGATGCTTCTGGAGAAGCCGAGGAGGAGGTAGCGAGTTCGATCCGGGTCGGATCGAGTGATTTGTGAAATATTTGATCGGGTCTTGTCCGATTCGATCCGATTTATAGTGTCTCAGATTATTCCGATCAGATAGGGGCTCGATCAAGCTCGGCTACTTTTGTAAATATAGGTTTGAAATTGTTAGTTTAGGCTCAAAATTTATCTAGTATGAGTAGGGGTGTAAACGAGCTTAGAAGCTCGGCTCAGCTCGAGAGGTGAAAAATCCCGGCTCGGCTTGAGCTTGAGTTCGATTCGAGTTAGAAAATCTTAACTCAACTCGGCTTAGCTTAAGCTTAAGCTTGATGAGACTTGAGTTCAACGGGGATTTGAACCCTGGTCGGCTGGGTTATATTTTTATTTTGATATACATACATACATATGTATATATATATATATATATATGTATGTATTGTCATCTCACATATTATATATCGTTTATTCAAGCTAAGCTCGAGCGAGCTAACTCTAGTTCGATTCGGCTCAATTAATCTTTCGAGCTTAAAAGTCTAGCTCAGCTAAGCTCATTTAGAGCTCGAGCCGAACTCGAGTCGAGCTCACGAACTAGCGAGCTTTTTTGACAGCCCTAACTACGAGTAAAGTTAATTTGCTCGACTCCGCTCGCTAGAGCTCGAAAAATATAAATATGAATAAATATATATAGTTAAGATTCTTTAGATTCTTTAGAATGGGATCTAAAGATCCATTTCTACTTAATGAACGATAGTTACACTAGTGAAACTGGCCTTAGATCCTTGGCAGCATAAAGATTGAACAATTATTTGCTGCATTCAAGCAAATAATTGTTTGCTGTGAGAACCTTTAATGAACGATAGTTACACTAGTGAAACTGGCCTTAGATCCTTGGCAGCATAAAGATTGAACAATTATCTGCTGCATTCAAGCATCATATGCCTCTAAGAGTACAAGGGAATTGAGGATGTGAATAAATGAGTATCCCAGAACTCAATTAAGAAAGAGAGCCATAATTGCAGAAGTAATTGCAAACAGACAGCAAGTGCAGAGGACAAGTGATAAAAACTAAAAGAATGCTCTTGCATTGAAGCTATTTGATGTTTGAAGACAGTTTTTGAGAAACCACAATAGCAATCAATGGAAAGAAAAAAGAGGTTTAGAAAAGTACATCTAGGATTTCACAAGGCTCCTGCAAAAACCCTATCAGAATTGCTTGAAAAACTGCAGATCTTTTGCTTCTGCATCACTGGAGAGGAAAAGTAAAATTAATATTTGAATCAATATCAGAGTTCTTTTAAACATGGAAAATTTTATCTGGGTCCATTGATTTACAGGAGAAACAAGAAGATGCTGATGCTACTAGGAATCCTTTTAATACACTACAGCTGTCAGAAGAATTCCTAAGTAGGGGACTACACGGCTACACCATCAATCTGAACCACTAGGCAAGAAGATAAATATTTGTTAAGCACAACAGCAGTACTTAGGAGAATGGCAGCAGTGAGCATCCTAAGTCTCCTGGCCAAGCCCTAAAATACTTCAAATCCTTCAGCACACGAACTGCAGTTGTATTCCTTCTCCTCAAACAGTAAACTAGAGTGTGATGGCACTTGCTTAGTTGCTGCACAGATGAAATGTTGAAGTGGAATTCTCTTCTCACGATCAAAGGGCATTCATTACATGCTAACTCATATGTGGCAGCAAAGCTCATTTAAGCATTAAATCCTCACAACTTTCATTTCCATGAGTTAGATTGAATATGATAATCTTAGCATGTTACTTATTAACTTTATGGCTTTCAGTTACTCTCCTGATCCTTTCCACAACTACAGGGATATCCTTCTCAGATAATGTTGTGAAACAGCACCGAAACCATCCAGGTTCAATACAATGGCAAGATGATCCAGGCGTCATATTGACCTTAGCTACGTTCAACAACTTATCACACAGCATGCGCTCCCCTTTCTCACTATATGATCGAATAAACTTGCTCATGTCTGCCCAACAGTAAAATCCTCCACTGCTATTAAAGCATTCAATACCTAGTTGTTTCAATGCATCCACAAACAAGATGTACATCCGCTGGAGCCTCTCCCTGTTGATCTCAAGGTAATCTGAAATGAACTTTGTATCTGAAAGCATTGAAATAAGTAAGCGTTCTGTAGGAACTGAAACAGAAGAGAACCTCGCTAGCTTTGCAGCAGCAGCCAGGACATTATCATTAAAGGAATAGATGACCCCCACTCTAAAACCCGGTAGAGATAGGTCTTTTGACAATCCATATATTATATGGACTCTGCTCTTATCAAAACCTTCTGAATCTAGGAGATCCAACACACTCACAAACTTGTTGCTTCCATGAATTGACCCAGCAAATATTTCATCAGAAATCAAGTGTATGTTCTTCTCTGTAGCAAAGTCAAGAAGACCATACAATGTTTCCCGGTTCAGCAGATAACCCACAGGGTTCGAAGGGTTAGAAATGAGAATAGCACGGACTTTTATCCCTCGCTTCTTTGCCTGATTGTATGCTCTATCAAGAGCAGAAATACTAATATTAAATTTATCAGTACTTCGACATGGAACAGGAATCAACTCTACCCCAGTGCGCCACTTAATGTCTCTATCCCACCTGCACCCCATTACATGAAGATGTATGTTACATACTTACATCTCATTGATTCATTACATCAAAACTAAATATTCATTTGTGGAAAAGAAATTACCCAGGGTAATATGGTGAAGGAACAAGAAATGCATTTCCTGGATCTGCCAAACAGAAGCTTAAAATCTCAATTGCAGGAGTGGCACCAGCAGTTACCACAATTTGTGACGGATTAAATGAAACTGAACCTTGCATCACTTGGCCCATAAATCCAGCTATAGCCTGTTTAAACATCCATCAAGTACTCGTATAAAAAAGTTTACAACAAGAACTACCAAAACATCTCATTACTCCATAATAGACCAATGGAACAATTATTTTATACTAAGAATGAGCACAAATATTAAGCTGTCAGTATTCTCAAATAAGCAGTAAGGTGCTAGCTAAGACAACATCCAAGCATAGGGAATTTTAACCATCAGATATCAAACTACATAATCCTTAACAGGTAAAATTTCATATAAAAGACAGTACAGGAATACGAAGAATTAAGCTAGAGATAGACTGTCAAATGTTATCTTTGTATTTTATGACATATATGTATTGATGTTGTTTCACGTGAAGAAAAGATATCAAGAAAAATTTCACTTGATCAATAATTTCTATTTTTCTGTTACAGTAGAAGAAAAGAACAGATATTCCCATGTTTCACATGCATTATACAAGACTCACAGGAGAATCATTAGATAGGCAACAATAATAACAAATATATTGCAATAAGCCTATGACATATTATCAACTTAAGTAAGATTATCACTACGAAGAATGTAATAGTCAAATATTGAAATTATTGCTCCAAAAGCTCAACATTCAGTTTTAGTGTGTAATATCCGAACTTGGAACAGATATTCACAATTGCAAATCCAACTTACACAAAGCTATAAATAAAATCATCAATTCTTCGTATGGAACACTACAAAACCAATAATCTGTTAGCAATCAAGTATGCAATGTGCTTTAATGGTTCTCACAAATCATAGTCACTTCATGCCACACTTAACCAATCTTTTACTGTCCAACTTGACAAGGCAAATTCAGTACACTTCCAGACAAATATGTTGCTTTCTCCTTGCAGAGCTAAAGTTATTAGTCATGTAGCTTGATAGTGTTCTGACATACCGTGAAGTGAACCCGAATCACTCAAGTTCTTGGGGAAGAAGAAAATAGATGTCAATATGAACCATGCTAGCAGCAACTAAAGAAAATAAGCAAACTTGTAGAATTCCGAGGATAAATTCATAAAGCCAACCCGAATAAATGACCTATTTAATTGATCAAAGTAACAGCAATAAACAGTTTAGATACGCCCCATAAGCAACTCCAATAGTTCCTAATATGGACATCAAGCAAATAAAATCCATCAAAACAACTTCTCACAAAAAGGTCAAAAAAGAAGCAGGTACTATTTTAACACCCATAGAAATAATAAGAAAACTAAAAAAAAAGATGATCTTTTTCAACTTATTTCTTCGTACCATTTTCAAATCAATCAACCCATCGAACGGTTGATATGTCGCCAGCCCCCTAATACTCAATTCCTCCTTCCCAAGCACCGCCTCCTTCACGTTCCTCTCCAACCATTCCCACACCAAATCCAGCGACAACTGCACTAAACCAACACCAAACACTTCATAACTTCCCCCGAGAAAACCCCCAAAGCAAAAAAAAAAAAAAGAAAAATAAAAAGAAAAGGAAAACCGACCTGGTTCTCGGCCAGTCCGAGCTGCACGATCCCGTCGGGATTCTTGACCGCGTCGTAGGGGTCTTCGGAGCACCTCCTCAGCCCGACGTAGTAGGCAGAGTCGCCCTCCTCGGGCTTCACGACGGCGGCGGCGCGCGAGGAGAGAGGCGGCGCCGCGCCGCGGGGGGAGAGGAGACCACGTGAGAGGGTCCGGTGGATTCCAGCGGCGGAGATGAGGTCAGGGAGGTTAGAGGAGGAAGGAGGAGGGGAGGAGGCGGGGCGGTTTCGGGATTTGAGATAGAGCTGGAGGAAGTAGAAGAGGGCGCAGGGAATCAAGGAGCCGAGGACGAGGCCGCCGCGGCCCTGGACGACGCCTTGGAGTGGGACGATGATGCGCATCGCGGGGCCGTCGGATCGGGGGCGGGAGCGGTGGGGACCGTCGGATGCGGAGGAGGAAGGGGTGCGGGTCATCTGGGGAAGGTCATGGGCGAGAGAGAGAGAGACAGAGAGAGAGAGGTGGAGGCGGAGATAAAGAGGGAAGGGGGGGGGGGGAGGGGGGAATGTGATGAGAGTGTGTTTTGCTGCAGCTGGGTGTTTTTTTGGGGGAAAAGGAGAGAGGGAATAGGGGGGTGTGATGGAGATCTTTTTTTCGGTTTTAAGAATTTCCTTTTATTCTCATTTATGCTTTCCGAAAATTCGAAATGTTTTTTTTTTTAAATGTGCAAATAACACCCTATATTTTTATTTTATTTTATAATTTAACACTTTCTCTTTGGGAATTTTGTAGCCAGACCCTCCTCACGGTCTATGATTTATATTATAAGTTTACTCATTAATTTACCAAAATATCCTTTAAACATGTCTAACGTTTACGCGTGCCATTTAAACCCCTTTTTAAGTCAATGTCCCACCCTACCTCACCTTACCAAATTAAAGACTTTTTCTTAGATCTTATCACCTTACCCTAACACACCAAACAGTAATTTAGATATTTAAAAATATCTTTAGTACCTAACCAATTTTTTCTTAGTTAAATACATATTCTTTCATTCAAACTTTTTCTTAGATTTTATCACCTTACCCTGCGCGAAGATATCACTAAAACTCCCACTAAACGACTGTCCAGGTTTCAAACTATATGCGTCACCGAACTATTATTCCGAACTAAAGGCCACCGAGATATTACTCCAAGCCATCCCGTTGAGCAAAGATACCACCAATTATAAATACCACCAATTATTAAGTTATGCGTCACCGAACTATTGTTCCGAACTAAAGGCCACCGAGTTATTGCTCCAAGCCAACCCGTTGAGCCAAGATACCAAATCTAGACTAGATAACTTAATAAATTAGCTAAAACTTAGTAAAACCTAAGTGTCTCTATATATAGGGAGGGTTGGCTCTTAGTCTGATTCATATCTAGTTTTCAGGCTTTTGAATGCTAAAGATAAAAAAAAAAATCATGTTTAGGTTTGTAAGTCCTGCAAAAGTAAAATAAAACGTTTGTTTTGGTTTCTTTTGCATAAAGAAAATAAGGTTTTTTTTATTCTTATTGACACTAAAACCTATTTAAAATAAAGTATTAACAATTATAATGAAACCATTTGACTCTTTCAAAACTATCGTTACATCCAACCAACCAAATTAATAACGTACTTTTTTTAGCTCTAATTACCGTTAACACCCTATTATATAGATATTTATCTTTGGCTATTTTATTTTGCTTTTCGGTATTTTACTTTCATTATTTAGGTATCCTAAGTAGAGCAAGCACTAACTTTTAAATCTTAATACCTAAATAATATTATGAAAATTATAGGCATACATATGATATTGTTATATATATATATATAATTAATTTTCCCCAACTCTGGATCAAACTTAGAGTGCCTCAACTTTTATTTGTGTCACTTAACAACATTAATTTTGTAATATAAAATAATTAAAATCTCCTTTTTATTTTTAATATACAGTTACTAAAATATTAGAGCATCAAATAATTATCAATAATTTCATCTTGCATAAAAATAAAAAATAAAAAATAAAAAATAAAAATTTCCTCCTTGTATCAAGGTACTTGTAACCTCAGATAAAATTGTTTAAACCAATTTAGAATGGTCTTTTCCTAGTCTTAATTTATATTTAATCATATAAGTAAGACTTAATTAATGTAATAATATTTTTTAAAAAAAGCACCATAATTTTAACGGCGGCAATGTAAAGATCACTAAATTCTAAAATTAAAGAATCGTCCCAACCACTCTTGTCCAAGTCTTTCCTTTCTTGTCTCTCATTTAGGGCTATATGTGGGTCTCATGCATTGCATGATCCCCCCCAAATCTTTATTAGATCCCATAGAATCTTCCCCCTAACATAGTAAAGTAGTAAAGAATCCTCCCTCTCTCTCTCACTCTCTCTCTGCTTGCCAATTGGCATTATCTGGTTGCATCCTTACAAAGGAATTGGATTGGAATATAATACCCACCTGATGTCCAAGTTAGGGGGGGGTCATAGAGTTCACTTGGAAATTTGAGACCTAGATGGCCCATCAATCAAATGGACCCATTCGCATAGAAGAGATAGGATACTAGTTCTATGGACGGTCCATGTTGCATGACAAACATTATCAGCAACTGTAGCCACAAATGTGTCTGCTTGGTCATAATAACGTTAGGAAATTATGGGGAATGATGAGTCACAGTTGGACTTTCCCTGAAGCCAATGGAGTGGTCCGGGGCCGGGGCCGGGGCCAGGCCGGAGGGAGTTCGTATCGGTTTAACTGGGACACTATTAAGTTTAAAAAAAGTTATCCAAACGGAAACTTTTAGCTATGGTGTAAGCAAATGGAATGAGTGTGAATCAGGAGCTTTGTATACATTTTGTTGCCAAGTATCTTCTCATTTTTTACTCCACTCCCATAATTTAACAATCAATTGCCAGGTATCAATGAATTGCTTGGCAAACTCTTGGAAACGTTGTTCTCAATGGAAAGAAGACTTGGAAGCAAGTGGTGTAGGTGATGGTCGTTGGATAAACGGATAGGAAGAGAAAGTCCTGGTTACAAACCTTTTGGCCCTATTAGTTGATTTGAAACATAGGGTTCTGGAAAGTTTCAATTGATTCTTGTGGTGTTAGCATTATTATTATTCTTATTATTATTTTCTTTGGATGCCAGAAAATAACGCGAGTAATAATCTTAATGCTCTTAAAAAGAGTATACGGTACACAAGAGTATTAAGTATAAACTTGCTAAAATTAAGCTAGCTAATAGGGCTCGGCTCGGCTCAGCTCAGTCAGGTCGGAAGATATAATGAGTCAGTCAGCTCAAGCTCGGCTCGAGAGTTTTTTGAGTCATCTTTCTCAAACTTAGGGTTCCTCTTACCAATTATTATACAATGTAGTCTAGTGCTATTGTACATAATTAGTTAGTATCCGGGAAGGTTAATTATACTGGAATAATCTATGTATATTATTACATATAATGATGTTTGTGGAACAAAAAATAAACATGCTATAGATAGGGAAGCAAAGTTATGTTTCAGTAAGTTTTACTAACCATCTGAGCATAATCCCATTGGCTTAATTCATCTTCAATATTGTAGTGTTATAAGACTACAATGTACTCAATATATCTTATGATCTTATATGTGGTGACATGTTTTGACATGAGTTCTCCATCTAATTACATATATTTATGATGGTAAATCCAGTCACATTATTTTGTAGGCATGGATCTCAAAGCTAAGCATTAGTAGATAATAGACAATATGTTATCTTTAATTATGTGAAATGTAATTAGTTAATTACAAATATATATCATACATCAAACCAAGGAAAAGAGAATAAATCAATTTGATCATTCTTATCCCTTATTCTTATCCTAAAAAGAAAATAAGAATGGCACCATCCTTTATCCAATGATAAATACAACCTGACAAACTTAGCACAATAGCAGTACTTCATTCATTTTGTAAAACATAATCCATTTATTATGTTCTCTTCTCATCATAAATATCATCAAAAACACACTATACACAATAGGAATAGCACTCAACTATTGGAAATAATCTAACAATTTGGGATTCACAAACCAAAAGAGAGATGCTTGCATGACTTAAATTCTCAAACTTTGGAAGCTTGTTAAACCTTCTACCGGGTCCAACAAGAAACAGACCAAAAGAACCAACTTGCAAAAATGGGAAGGCAAAGAAACAAGAGCAAGACAACGACTAACAAGAGAGAAAGTATAAGATTGGAGATTTGTACCAAATATTTAATGAAGAGATGGTCAGTTGCGGCCTTTGTCCCGTCCAAATTGCTCCAAGGGATAGAGGAGTCTACAATGTGACAACCAAAATTATATTAGTAAATAAGAAGAAAGAATGTCTGTCTGAATTGTGCCTGTTAATAGATTAACTGATTTTTTTAACAAGACTAACTAGTCAGGTTAGTTTCAAGCTCTCAATGAAGAATCGAGTGTCTCGACTACTAGAAAACCGATTAAGAGACGACAACTAGTCAAGTTAGCTAAGTAAAAAATTTTTGCAGTGATACCTATTTGAATAGGTAATGGCACCACTTAGTGACTGTAAGACTAGCACTTACTAGTTTGAAAACAAAAGGAATAAAGACCCTAACATTGTGTTACATAGCATGGACTCTTATAATGGGCCAGGAACAAGCCTAAGTTTTTTTGGGCTAGGGTTTAGACTGGTTGACTGCATTAGTTTACTTCAAGCTTTCGGCCCACTCTGTTCTTGATTTAATCAGCAGACATTGAGCTCATGCAGAATCCAATCAGACCTAAACGAAAGATCCAATAGCTCATCATTTATTATATTCCAATCAGTGGAGGATCACAATAGTAATGCTCTAATGATAAATTAACAGGCAACTTTGGCAGAAGTCACATAAAAAAGGGTCAATTTGAGGGGGTTGGAATTTCTACATTTGTCCTACAAGATCCATCCCTTTCTTTCTTTATCGTGATGAGTAAGTAAATTGTCCTAGTTATGCAAAGTCATCATCCAACAATAGACAAAAAATTGGCAATCAACTATAACTTACTTCTATACAAGCACAACAATCTGAAGTAGCTCCTATCCTAGATTAGGCTTGCTTTCCACTAATTTCTCATATTTACCTAACAACACTTATGAAAACAACAAATATCGAGATTCCAATAATGATAGCTAACGTAAAATAAAACAAAGATTAGGAATCCAAGTTATTGATTGAAATCCCTAGTCCTACTCCTGCATTAGTCAGAAAATTACATGGATATAACAGAAATAGAATTTCTCTAAAGATTATCTCAAAAGACTGTAGTCCTTAAAGCCAAGCATAAGACCCGGAGATACTCAACATGTCTAGTAGACTGAAAATCATGCAAGATCTCAAATTGCCCCAAACTTTATGGTTAATAGCTATAATAGATGTCCAGAGACCTCATCCAGTTGCAAGCTACCAAGTTACTATTAGTATTCTAATTTAGAGTCATTAACCTATAGTTCACATCCCAGTACATTCCATAGAATGTCTAGATTAATAACACCTAGTATGCTAACGATAAATACAAAAACAGGAATTGGTCACAATTGAATAGTTGGAAGTTATGTATTGTCTCTTTCTTTTCAATTAAGAACCACCAAGTAATCATAAAATACAATGGATCAAATACTATTATATTGAAAGCTTGAAGAAGTGCTGTGTAAACTTGAGCTCCATCACAATCACTGAATTTATACAACGATTAGACCTTCTAGCTATCCATCTTCTAGTGGACCTTTATCTATTTCGTCGTTATGATCTTATTCCAGTTCACTATTCTAGGCAGATAAGGATCTTAGCTTTATGTCTTATGATTAAACTATTGATCTTAGTAGGTCAAGATCTTTTGCTGCAGAAATAAATCACCATAAAAAAAACCATTTGGCTCACCAAGTTGTCATTACATCCATCTCTTCTAATCAGTGTGTCACTATGTGTATAAGTTCTTTTCAAAACAACAAACTGTGCATTGAGACAATGCCTTACACACTGAAACTATATCAAGTCAATGATCTATAGAAAGTGTTTACAATGTAATATTGCAGTAAATGTACCACATCAAGTAGGAAAATCACTTTTCTGGAGGTGGATGCTCAGACAAAGTCAATGAAATACACAAAAGGAAGATATGTGGCATGATATTAACATTTTAGTTGGATTGTCACCATTGCAACCTCATCGCCAAAGAATAACATGGAAAATATATTTAAGTAAGCAAACCATATCCCCCTCAAACATAAAATAAAGCATCCTATCTCCGATCCTGTTTGATCACCCTAAACTGTTAATTAATAATTATATTCATCTGTGGGCCAAACAAAGCTGGTTGATTAACTTTACAGGACAAATTGCACAGTATGCCAATAAGCAATCTATTTAAGGCAGGATTTATTATATTTGACTAGCATTTATACTTATTCTAAAGCTGACCAAAGCTTCTTTTTCTTCGTAGGGTCTATTTTTCCCACATCAACATCTTCTTTATATTCCCCCACTTCACACTATACTGCAAGTTTTGACTGTTGCACTCATGATTGTCATTTCATTTTCCCTATGCCATCATTAATGTATTATTTTTCCCTGTGAAATCATCAATTCATATTTACAACAACCTGTTACATGCCCACACTTGTTAGAAGCTCAGGATTGCTATCACCACTAAGGCACTAATTTATCTCACAAGATCCCGTTGCAAATTTTGTATGATATATTAGCTAATTTTCATTAAAAAAAAAACTATGGTACAGCATGAGCAGTAATAAAAAAAACCAAATGCATACTTCATAAGTTGTTTGTTATAGTCAAAGAGGTTAAGGTGCTTAAAGTATTACATCAATTGGGTGAATTCTTCTAAAAGAAAAGCATTAATTGGATGGATATATTAGGCTGGCCAATAGGTTCTTTTTGCTAGTGTACCTTTCGTACTTAGACAATATTTTGTGTGTGTATGTGATTGAGTACTTGGAAAACAGTTGTGTTGAATGTCTATGTCATTGACATGAAATAGATAGATATATGTGCTTTGGTCAATACCACCACACATACATTACTTTATAACTTGCATTTCCCTTAATTTTCAATAGTGATAATTGAACAGAAGATGAAACTTTCATCATTGCTTTCGATTTACAGGGCCAGTTAAAGTTCCTTAAATCACAATTCAATTCCTAATTTTCCCTTCATCGTATACCAATTGATTTAACTAAAAAATTATTGTGATTCATGATTTTGATGTTCTTAAGTTTCGTCTACTAATTAAGACGATAATAGTTGTGTGTCACACCAAAGAATAAGTAGCCTCCATTCTCTTCATCTTGTTCCTATCTTCTCAGATTTCATTTCTTCAATTCTTGAACAACAGTATAAACCATGTGCATTCAATTATTTTAGTTGTCCAACATTTTTTGCTACATTATCTAAATTCGGATCAGTAGTGTAATGACAAAGATTGTTCCAGTCAGGTGGAGATAATGTTAATAGCTAACCCTGCTACTTGGACTGTTTTAGATCAGATGATTTCACAGTTAGGAGATGTTGCTAGTCCTAAACATATTGAAGGGACATCAGATAAATGTGTGGAGGGGATTTGTCAATGACTATCTTGCTTTACAATATATACCAGTCATTGTGATCCTTCATGCTAAAATTATCAAATTACATTTGTTTCTCTATCACTTCAGCATCTCAAGTATCTGAATTTCCAGAACAAATATTAGCTGAAATATAGCTTTCATGCCAGCACAAATAGAATTTCCCGAAGCAAGTTCGAGAAACATCATGCTTGTTACATTCTACTGGTTTGGCAAAGGACAAGATTGTATGTCCTTTTCAAAATATGTTTTACCTAAAACATTATCTGCTACTGTATATGAAAAGGAATTACATGACTAAGGGCTTCAAGGATTTAAAATTCCTCCAACAAAAGAATATGGGAAGGAAGATGGAAACTGGGAGTGGACACTAAATGCAAGACGGTTGCGTAGGATGGCAAGAAAGAAGAGTAGAAAGGTCTGATCAGGAGTAATCTTACTTACATAATACTGATAATAAATGTTCCACTTGTAGCATACCATGTGCACATGTCTAACATAAGCATCACAACACCGACAACCATTTGGTTGGAATTGGAACCAAACTTCATATGCATGAATTTAGCACCTTTGCACATTGCAAGGCCCAACTGAAGTACCTCAGAAATGCAAATAGGACCAAAAAGACTATGATTGCAGGCATCGATCATATAAGGTAGACGAATAAGTATTCCATAGTGAAGCAAGTGGATATGAGAATCTAATACAAACAGATTTAAAAATCTGTTACAAACAACACTCAACATTATGATTAAAAAAAAAAATAGTAGGCAGTTTAGAGAACACGAAGAGCAGAATGTGATGTCTCTGAGACAAAACAACAAGCAACTGGCGGACTACTTCACAAAATTCTATGATTAGTCATAAGTTCTAATTTGCCCACTTAAAATATAGCTACCGATAATGTTAAAAGGTAAAACTAAGTTAAAAATGGGAACTTTGGCAAAAGGAGACCTTGAATCGAAGGAGAGCTGTAGGGTTCAATCTCGCTTCGGCCATGTTGGAGTTAAAGACGCCACAATTGAAGCCAACCACCTCGAATGACAGCGAAACACAGCACACTTCCGGCCCGGGATGACCAAAAAACACTAACAACAGTAGCTAGAAAGTATAGGAAAGAAAACAACAAAGCTAGATTAGCAAGTAGCAACAACAATAATTTATTAATTCAAGCCTTTGATCCTGAGTCCCAACTAGCGGGAGATTTTGACCGACTAGATCTAAAACTTATTTATGAAAATAGATGATAGATCACCCCAAAACTTAAATACTAAAACCGGTCGAATTTACTGTAGCTCTAATTAAAATGCTTATCTTTTAAGCGGTTTTCTAAATAGACACATTCCTAGCCTAAGGGATATGAAGTATTATCCAAAGTGTTTTAATAAAAACGCTAATAAGATTAGCATTTTAGTTAAGAAAATACTAATCTCATTAACGTTTTACTTAGAGTTACAATAAAATAGATCAAATTTAGTATTTAAGTTTGTGGGTGATCCATTTTGATAAATATATTTAAAAAAATAGATCTATTTTGGTCAACAACTCCTATTAACAGTTAAAAAGTAAGTTCTAGAAAGTGGAGCAGGAAAGTAAGATTTAGAAAATTGGAGTTTCTAGAAGTTATTTGTTACGCTATATGTATTTGGATACACATAATCGTACACATGGTTATGTGATTTGCATGAAAAGATCTTCTAATTATGGTATTCTAATTTTGGGCTAGCAAATTTGACTTTTTTTTTTTTTTTTTTGCTCATTTAACCTTTATTGAAAGTATATATTTAGATGTGCAAAGTAGAAGCATACATTTTGCATACTTTTTTTATAATTTATGTTGGTAATGTATGTTATTTTTTTATTAAAACTTGAATACATATCTTAGCAAAATTGAAATGCGCTACCTTTTTTAATATTCTTTACTTATAGTTTTAGGATACGATATTTTTTCGGGGTTAAATGCATTTAACCCCCAATACTTATACCCAGATCATTTTACTCTCCTATACTTTTAAAAGTCTCAAACTAATCTCTATACTTATGGCTAAAGTGAAATCGTTAATAATTTTATTAAACTTAACTAAACGACGTCAAAATAATTCAAATGTCCCTATCATATTTGTTAGGTAGCAATGCAGATTTTGATATGATGCAACAAAATTACTAAAATAGTCGTAATAGTAAGTTAAATTTAATATAAAAATTGTCAGGCTCACTTTAATCATAAATATAGAGACTAGTTTGAGACTTTTTAAAATACAGAGGAATAAAGTGATTTTGAGCATAAACACAAAGGGTAAAAATATATTTAATTTTTTTTTTAAACTTTCTTAGGGCTAAATGAGTAAAAGAGGCATGAAAGTGTAATCAAAATTTTTATTATAGTTATTTCTCTATCAGTTTGTTGTGGAGAGCACTATGCTTATGAGGAAGCATAGCTATCCTAAAGCAATATGATCCTCATATAATTTCTAGGAACACAATAAGAATAAGATAAGATTTAGTATAGAAGATATCTTTTGCACACTAAAATATGGAGTTGTTCTGCATCATTATTCTAATGCCAAAGTATTGTTTCCAAAGTGCAAGTCACTTTTTAATAAATATCAAGTAATACAATTAAATAGTTTTGAACCATTTGAATAATTATGATACTTTAAATAACACAGTAACAATTATGATATTGTTTGTTAATAAAATAAAGATCTTTTATAATCTTCAGAAGGTTAGGCAAGAGACTTTTAATTGATCATCTATGCAATCCTATAGCCAACCCAAATAATTGGAAAAAAAAAATGTAAATGTTGTTTGCTAGCATTGATTGATTTCTATTTAAAAATATATAATAATATGTTGGATTGGACCCTATAAATATATTAGGCCAAACCCACCAAACTTTGAAGGACAGAACTCTCCAAGATTACTCAACTGAGAGTGTCTCAAAACTGGTGTCTTTGGTATCTTACTTTCAGGGAGTAACATGTATGTGTATGTATGTTGTCTCATAGTATAACATCAAACATTACTAGGATGTACTTCTTGGTGCCCTAAACAGTAGCCCAAATTTAAGTTTTTTGCTACAGAAATTTAAAAACCTTTTTTGTCACATTAAATTAAGATATTTGGAAGTCATGGAGTATAACTCCAACCATAGATTTTGATTACTAGGTAGATTTAGTCCCATAATTGAACCACAAAACCTTTTTTTTGCTACTAACAGTGTATACCTATTGGTCCTTGTGAGGTTGGTCTGAGTTATTGTATTCTTAGCCATTTTGGCTCAACTTGGAAAAGAAAAGAAAAACATGGAATACTATTCAATATTTAAATGGTTAACTATAGATGAGTTGCTTTACTTTGAGGGTAACTCAACTCCTAAACATGAGAAAGATGAGGCTAAATGGTCATAAAATTTGAATATTAGGGTTGAATGGTAGTGATAATAAGAGCAAAATGAATCATTTATCTTCCTAAGATGGTCATAATCTGACTTCAATAAATCATCACTTCAGTTTTAAGATAGTTTGAACCGAAAGCTTAAGTTGTTAATGAACGATATTTTTTTATATTTTGGGAAATTTGTATATAACACCCTACCTTTTAGTTAAATTTGTATTTACACCTTACGTTTTCACTATTTATAGATTGAGCCCTATGATTTAATTAATATTTGCAGAAAGCACCATGTGTTAGATTTTAACTAACACCGTTTGGGCAGATGGGAATATTCCGTCAAATTTACAATTAATTTTTTTAAATGATGAAGATACCCTTACACTTCTTTTTCCTCCCTATTTCTACTTCTTCTCTCTTCCTCTCTTTTAGGGTAGAACCCTATAACTTCTTTCGATCAAGAAAATGTAGGATTTTCTCTTCTAACAACTCTCTCTTCTCCTCCTCTATCTTAGGTTTGATATTTTCTTTAGATTTAGTTTTAGATTTGGGAAATGGCATAGCTTCCATTTTTGGAAATGGCACAGCTTGGGTTTTACTTTTTACAATAATTTCACTAATCAAATCCTGAACCTACATCCTATTTGAAATGTTAAAGTATAGATTTCAGAAATGGCATAGCTCAAATTTACTTTTTATGTAGCTCCTAAGAGGATTAATGTCATCATCAATGAGCTCAAATTTGAGTTGCAATGATGTGGGCGAAAACTTTAGTTGCCCTTGTGGTAGGGGTGTTTGCAAAATAAGAAGAATAAAAATAGAAGATTTTAAATTAACAATGATCGCATTGAGGGTTTTTTGAAATCTGAGATAGATTTGGGTATTTGTTGGGTTAAGTTTGGTTAGGTTAAGTTAAGTTAGGTTAGGTTAGGTTAGGCTAGGTTAGGTTAGGCTGCGTTAGGTTGGGTTGGGTTTGGGTTAAATTGTGTATATGTTGGGTAACTTAGACGAGGGTATTTTGGTAATCATATTAGTGTAGTTAACTTAATCGTGGGGTTTGATTAAGTTAAGCTAACAGAACTAACAGCAGGGTGTTTTCTGTAAATATTAATTGAATCATATGACTCGATCTGCAAAAAGTGAAAACGTACGATATAAATGCAAATTTAGCTAAAAGGCAGTGTTATATACAAATTTTTCTTATATTTTATTCTAACACTACATGCAAAGATTTGAATCGACGACTACTGGTTTTGATATAATTTTAATTCATTGATTACTTTAAAAACTTTAAACGTTAAAGAATAATAATTTTTATAATTTATATTCTAACAGGAGACAGTTGTGACTAAGTTAGCTATATGATTCTATCAAAGAGAAGGGTTCAATATACTTCATTAGCTACTCTCTTTCACATAATAAATGCACATTCAAAACTTATCAATTGGCAAGAAAGAGACCTCTCTCTCTCTCTCTCTCTCTGAACTCAATTATAAACTTGGTGGCCACCATCAGGTATATCATGGCCTTCAAATCTGCAAATTAATCATGCCGTGTGAGAGGTTGTCTCCTCTTCTGTTGAGCATTAGTCACATTATGGGGAAAATATTATGCCCACAAATATCTTATTGAAATATGAGTCATGAGATGTTGCCACATTGCTAAGTTTATTAATGGCATGACATAAATTTTTAGTTTGCCGTCTAACAACTTAAATTCGTTGACCAAATTAATTATTTAAAAAAAAAATCTATCGAGAATATCTTATATTTTACTTTTATCATCGTTTACGCACCGCCATATATATATTTACTATAAGACTCTCGCATTTAGCTTAAAATACTTCTTGTTAAACGATCGGTTACTGTATAGATGAGTTAAGATAACTATAGAAGCAAAATTACATAATACCTTTAAAATTATTTTCTAGGTTAAGGTAAAAATAAATTGAGAAGTAGATTTTTAAAGTTAAATTAGTGGGTTTTTAGGTATTTTAAATTTTTTGAAATTAATAAAATATTCTCTATTGCATTAATTGTTATTACCATAAAAATTAACCAAATGTGTTTTTGCTCTCATCCGACCATGTGGATCGAGTTAGTCGAGTCGAGTCAAGTTGGCCTAATTTACTTATTATTTTTAATTTTGAATTAAAATAGATAATCTGCATATAAATCTGTCTTGCTGGGATTTACTTCTATAAATATGAGTGGTTATGAGTTAATTAGAAGGCGTAGAATGATATTGAATATAGTTATTTTTATTATCTTATTTTTATTTTTTACCCTTATCATTGAAAATAATAGATCTAACAAGTCAAAGCCTAAAAAACATATTAGACCGTCATTTTATTGGGAAAATATTATGCCCACAAATATCTTATTGAAATATGAGTTATGAGATGTTGCCTTATTGCTAAGTCTATTAATGGCGTGACATAAATTTTTGGTTTGTTGTCTGACAACTTAAATTTGTTGACTAAATTAAATTATTTTAAAAAAAAATCTATCAAGAATATCTTATATTTTGCTTTTATCATCGTTTACGCGTTGCCATATAAATATTTATTATTTGATTCTTGCATTTAGCTTAAAATACTTCAAAAGCACACTAATGTTAATTTTGTTAAATGATCGGTTACCGAATAGATGAGTTAAAGACAACTATAGAAGCAAAATGACATAATACCCTTAAATATGTAGGGTATGAGTGGTCATAAGTTAATTAGGGGGTGTGGAATGATATTTATCTTGTTTTTAATTTTTATCGTTACCATTAGATCGTCTTTATCTTCTTAGGGGTATATCGTAATTCTATATTCATTCAAAACTTCTAAGTCCTACCCATCATCCTCCACTACAAGCCATCCTACCTATCTTACGGCCGTCCACTATCACTCGTGGTCGTCCGATACCCTCCGACGATCGTTGATCTATCCAAATTTAATATTCCCTTATTATTTTATTTTTAACTTTTCACATAGACCTCAGATTCACATGAAACTAAGTCCATTAGATCCATAACTCGTGAGGCTACTATCAATAAAAAATTCATAATTTTCTTACATCCTGATCTATCAAAGTCTTATTTGTAACAGTTTTTGAGACATTTAAAACAAAATACAGGTGGTCAAATAATAAATGCAAATAGTATTGAGTGCAAATGATAATAAAAATAAAATATAAGGTGTTTTAGATAAATTTATCATTATTTAAATATAGTATTGGAGTTGTTGGAAGTATAATATATATATATATATATATATATATATATATATATATATATATATATATATATCCACGACCTAAGTTATGAATTTTTTATGGTTGGAACCCTACATTATAGTTTTTTTATAAGAACCCCTGTCTTTAATATTAAAATATTTAATTATCATTATAACGCCTTAATATTGCTATCATAATTTTAGGTTCTGAAATTTCTAAACACCCCTGGTAAGAGAACAAATTTAGTACCCAATGACATGAGACTAATTTCAAATGAAAATTTTGGAAAACATTTCCATATGAGCAAATTATGGCTATTAATGAGCTTTACTTAGGAACTTAAGAAATATCATTTTGAAAAAGAGAATATATATTTTTTTCTTACAAGTCTAATTAGGTGAGTTAAAATTAATCCAAAGTTTTAAATTAATATTTTCATAATATATATTATAAGTTTATTACCTAATTTTAAGTTTTTAGATTAACTAGTTATCTAATACCAGCAAATTTTTCAAGAAATAATTACACGAAGCTTAAATCATTGGCTTAGTCTCACCAAACACCGAACCCAGTTGTGCACATCCAACAGTTCTGACTATATCCGACATATCTTTAAATCCCTATACACTTAATCGGATGAAATTAGCAAAGTCGGATGCACACAACTTATTGCATTGTTATGCATCCGACGACCACTCGGGTTGACCCACACAAGATTAGCTCACATGAAAACCGAGCAGGTGTGTTAAAGTTATGATATTGATACATACCAAAGTTAGTTTCTCTTAGGTAAGACATTAATTCCTATAAGTTATAAAGGGTGATAATATGCAAAGTTGACTATAATTTGCCAAGTCATTGTATCAGTAAGTAAGTTTACCCAACATAATGTGGAGAACAACGTTTCCAGTGAGTTGTTGCTCCCATGCATTCATAAGCAACTTACATGCAAGCCATTAGGTACTCCATTTGGTTTCATGCATATGTTTATTATATATTTATCATATGAACCACGATTTAGTCACATATAACAATATACAAGTTATCCTCTGAACTAGCTATAAAGAGTAAGTGAAAATATAATAGTTTAGACTTTTATTATTATTATTATTATCGAACTCTCATTGAGACAGGAGTTATGTATAGGGAGAGAGTTCGAACTCCCAGCACAACGGACCATACCATGTTGGACAACGACTCAACATGATATAGTACCATTTGAAACTCGAGAATTAGGGTTTAAGGTTTAGGGTTTACGTTTAAATTTTTTATTATTTTAATACTTTTTTGACAATAAAGAACCTCAAACCGTTAGGAACTAATTCTTTAAGCTAAGCCTAGGTCAACGGAGAAGTCTATTAGGAGAGACTTGGTAAGGTAACAAATGAATAAGTTTAATTTGATAAGGGTGGAGCATGTGGTGGTTGGTAGTTACAACGCCCGCCATGGCTATGATCTATTAATAAGATCCATCTTGGACCACTATTTCTAATGCATTATATATGAACACCTCCTCGCTTTAAATTTTCTCATCCAACATCTTACTAATAGTCACCATATATAATGCCAAGGCATGTGCATACGAACATGTATATGTTTTTCATGTAAAGATAAACGATTCTAGATCGGGTCAAATTTAAGTCAATACCTGTGTAACTCGTTTACTAAATGGGTCGCAAGAATTATTGTACATGTTAATTGAATTATAAATGTTTCATGTCATAAATACCTTATTATATCTTAGATAGATAGTCAGGTCATGAATAAGATTGCACCACTCGGAGCCAATAACTATAATGAAATATGAAATACTATATAAGCGAATCGAGTCTAGTGTGTTTGACACTATATCCTTATAAACAATTACATATTATAAAATATGAAATACTATATAAGCGAATCAGAAGAAAAATACATAATATTTTTATACTTTTTTTTTATATAGACTCTTATTCAATTTAAAATAATGAACAGCCACTAGTGAAACTAACAATGAGCAACTACTTACTTTAACTTATGATTTAATTCTTTACTTAAGGTGCATTGTATCTATTCAGATAATATACATACAGAGGAAGGGTCGCATATCCTGTTATCTATTTATGCACTCTAAGTAGGGGTTTAATATTGATGACCGAAAGAACCGAGTATCTTATTGAATCAGACTTATTTCATCAACTTCAAAAATATTGGGCACGACCAAACTTAATTTAGCAATGCATCTTAATTATATTAGAATATAAGATAACTTATAACTTAAGTTGAGTGTTTAATAGTGAACTTAAGTTGTTTTCAACCCTAAGACACTCTCTTTCTTTCTCTCTTTTGTTAATTATTCATATCATGCATGCATCTCTGAGATAGTTGTCAGTTATTCACATCATTCATGCATCTCTAACATGGATTTGTGGTTGATTCGTCAACTCATGTCATGTCATGTCATGATGCATGTCAACATCCATTATAAATTTGAGTAGTGGAAGCCCATCCTTAGCATTCATGATCTCCATCCATAAACATATTAAAATATAAGATCTAGAGATTTCCTGTAACATGAACGTACGTTATTACATGTATGATAATGGATCCATGTGCATGTGTGCATGGCAGCTGATGACATGCATGGAATAACATTATTTAGTTGTCAGAATCCGTTAGTTTTAGTTTCTTCTGATTTAATGACAGACAGTACGCTTCATGCAACAGTAAGAGAATTTACGTTGCATGCATGCAACTTGGTTTAAAACGGAGTCCATTTTTACGTATACCTCTTTCTATTATATATATATATTGACCTTTTTAACTATATAAAATGTTTTATTAAAAAGTAATATGTGAGTGTCACATGATTGATATTATTCTCATTAGGAACTATTTTATCCTTATTTTAGATAAATAGAAGGAAAAAAAAATATTAAAGATAAAGTGATGAGAGGTTTGGGAATAAATAAACAATGGTTCGAGAGATTTTATTATAATTATTTCTTTAGAAAAATTATAATACTAAGAAAATTTAATGAAATTCATTTATATTCATGTGCCTATTAAAATTTATGTTCGATCCGTACATTATTATTTCTTGAACTAACCATTTAAGCATCCTAAGATCCTTTGAATAGGGTGGTGGTTTTAGTGATTTATTGGGAAGAAGATACAATTATCGAACTAATAAATAGCGATAAGACGATGTCTAAACCACGCAATAAATATAATAATGAGTTTGGTTAGATCAATAGTTCCTTCATTTAGGGATTAAATTATTTTGTTCGACTCTTATGAATTTTTAATGTCCCAATTAAATCGATGCAGAAATACTAACATGATATCAACTTATTTTATCTTGATATGCACAATAATTTGGAGTAACTCATACCATGAATCATGTTCTTGAAAGTTAAAATAATCTCACAGACATAAATACAGACAAATCTAATTATATGTAAGATTTTTACATAATTGCTACTAAAAACTTTCTTAAACATTATCATTACCACTGAAAATATTGAGCTCTTTCAAAAATATTATTTTATTAGTTAAATCTAACTAATTACTGTTCAAACTAAATTTAAATTTAAAAGATTATTTTACCACTGTATAAATTGTTTAAAATTGTTCTAAGGTTAGGAATATTATATAAATATTTATCTAAAATAAGGATTAAATAGTTCTTAAAGAGCATAATATCAATCATGTGACATTCACATATTACTTTTTAATAAAAAATTCAATGAATAATTAACCAAAGATGTATTTTGAAAATGATATATATATATATATATATATAAATTAGCTCAATTTTAACTTACCTCTTTATATTTTAAACTTAAGCACTTATCTCTCCCCTCCCCCACACCCTTTGCAGTTGTCAGCACCAATATTGCAATAATTTTCCATCCAAAATTAATAACTTTTAATTGACACCAACATTTTTCACTATAAATAAATTGCAAAATAACTGAGCCCCTACCATTTGTATATTAGACTCTACTTCTTGAATGGTAATTAAGGTTTTTTTTCTTTTACGTTCTACAGTTGACTAATAGTCGCAACTCAATCTAGACGGCAAGAGGATTAAATATTTAAGTTCAAAATATATGAGGTAATCAGGTCAAATCATAAGAAGATTAACTAATATATATATATAATTTGCTATCTATATCTAAAGTTAAATATAGACATAAGATTGCATGGCACAATTAAAAATGGCCCACCACAATGAAAAAGGGGGGGGGGGATCCAAGTAATAGTATTCCAACTAGCCCATTCAATCTCATCAATGCCTCTCACCTGTCTGAAGGTTACACTAGTGGCAATGACACCTCCACCCTCATTTATACCCTTCACCAGAAATCAACTACTCCCATGCAACCTTCTCCCTCCACCTCCTATGCTGCTATAAGCCAGTAACAATTAAGCTTAATTGGATTTGTTTTTCTCTTTTTCTTTTTCTGTGTTTATTTGTTGAACACCCTACTTGGGAGTTTTGGTATTTTTGTGCTTTTATTGGCGATAATTAAAGGAGAACTCTCCAACATGTTGCCCTATTTATGCATGTTTTTTCTCTCTTCGGTATACATTGATCAACTTTGATTTCTTTCTCTCTTCTGAAAATAAGAGTAAAATAATTTCTAGAGGACCTAAAATTGATCGCTTGATATTTGTATACTATAACTATCGCTCATTCATACACTCTATAATGTTTCTTTTGGTATATACAAACCCCACTTATTATGCAAAAATCTCTCAAATCTCCATTCAATTAATTTTTATTACTTTCTCCATCCATAAGTTATCATATGATTAAATTTGTGACCTCTATATCCTTATTTTAATTTGGAGGGAAAAAAAGAGAAATATTAATACACAAAGTAGAGGGATATTTTTGTCTTTTAACATTTAACATTAATAGCACCCGACGGTCAGAGAATTTTGATTTATATGTACCAAAAAAAAAGTTTAGAAGATAAATATGAAAATGAGCAATAGTTCGAGGAGTCTATGTAAATGGAATTATATATCCCTAATTATTATTCCACACCTCCTGTTACCGCCGCATAGAAATATATATATATATATATATATATATATATATATATATATATATATATATATATACTGCAGTAGCTACTACTACATCTAAAGTGGTGAGTTTCTATGGGGACCATCTTCCACACTTGCACTATAAATTCCTCGGCCCACCTCCTCCTTCCATTCTCATGGCAGTAAACCAAGCCAGAGACCCAACTATTTCAAGTATAGTAGATAAGGAATTATAAATGTCCCATTAGAGTTGTGTATAGATAACTCTCTCTCTCTCTCTCTCTCTCTCTCTCTCTCTCTCTCTCTCTCTCTCTCTCTCTCTCTCTCTCTCTAAGTGCTCTTCTATACTATAGCATTCCATGCAATCCTCCTAGTTAGTCTCTTGTTCATTGGTGAGTGAGTGATTGATCTCGTAGTAGTGATGGAGAGGAAGGGGGAGTCTCCGTTAACTTACGCTGATAACGAGGAGTTCCTCCAGATGCTCAAGGAGAAGAAGATGAGGTGTGTGTGTGTGTGTGTATATGTGTAGAGAAATTAAGTTTGTTATGTATGTGTTTATTTAGATATAGAAGATGATGATATTGAATTATGAGTATTGGAATGGTACGTAGCATGGGGATCGAAGCGCCGAAGGTGGAAGTCCGGTTCGAGGGATTGACCGTCGAGGCCGACATGCACGTCGGCCGGAGGGCTCTCCCAACCCTAATCAATGCTACTATCAATGGGCTGCAGGTATCACCAAGTTTCCATCTTTCTTTCTTTCTTTCTTTCTTTCTTTCTTTTTCTATCTATCTATCTATCTATCTATCTATCTATCTATCTATCTATCATGTGTGCATGAAAGAGGTTGGCATGAAGGGTTTATGGAGACAAAACTATAAGTTGGCAGTTACTTCGTGTAAAGTTGAAAGATGTCTTCCTGAAGATAAATAGCAAAAGGAAGGTAGTGAGAGAGAGATAGAGATAGAGGGATAGGTGGAGACATTTAAAGTACTCGTAGTTATGGCATGGGATCTAACCAGTATACCGTATGCAACTTGAGTGGTACACAAAGATCTCATCACCTCATTCCTCTCTTATCTGGTCATTAAATAGGCCCTAATTAAATAACTATATATATATATATATATATATTAATATATGGTTAAACTAAAAAATTTGTGTCCAATTGTTAAGAATTAAATATTTAAGAGATTTATAAGCCTCCAGATCAAGAATAATAGTAGCTCGGATGTGGTAAAAAGAATTAGTTTAAAGAATTTGTCTGAAAAATGGTGATAGTTTGGATGACTAAGTGTAATTAGTTTTATTTTATTTTTATTTGAATTGTTGACTAAACTACTGTTCCTCCCAAAATATACTACCATTTTATTATAGTAATAAGTGTTTATAGTTTCATTAGATGGGAAGATGTATATTATTTGTATGTGTTGGATGTTATATGTGAGGGAATGCTTATATACTCCTATCTAATAATTTTAGCTTTTTAGGTTAAATTAAAATTTAAAATTTGTTCTAAGCATTACTTTTGACTCGAATTATTTGTATGTCTTCTTTTGACTTTGACTCGAATTCTTATCTTTATAATTATCATTCATAATTACCTTTTTAATATTTATCATTCAGCCTTGTACAACCTCTTATGAGAAAACTTAATGATAAACAGTAAACAACATGAACACACAAGATTTACCTAGAAAACCTCAAACTAGGGTATAAATCATGAATCATTTTTGCTATGATCAAATCAACCACTAATAAAGAGCAAATACAAGAACCATTTACAAATTACTTGTTGAATCCTACAATTATATCTAAAGTTTTTTTGTTCACTAGATTCCACAATGAATTGCTTCACGTAATTGTTTGCACTGATTTCTTTAACCCTTGAGATCATACGAACTTATCTTAGTAACCCTTGAAATAATGAGTTGTTTCAAGAACAACGATGAAATAATCAAGAAAATTCTTTAGGTGCTCAAGTCTTTTATCTTCTTGATCAATGAAGAACTCTTAACCTGATCTTCACTAGAGCTTCAATTCACATTCTTCAATTGAGTCACCTATTCTAGGGTTCAAGTGCTTATATAGGTTTCCAAAATATGATAAACTTAGTTTATAAATCAGTCCAGAATAAGTTAGCTTTGTTAGTGCATTCGAATGCCCTTAGTGAAATAAACAATTCAACCAAGGCCATTCGAATGGCCCTTGTATAAGACATTTCTATTCTCTAGGAAATGCATTAGAACACCCTCAGAAGCCCGCTACTCTCGGGCATATACGTTTAAACACTTACAAAAGCTATTTGAACGCCAAATTGGTGGTTCTACTCTTGACCTTTAACATTCAAATGCCTTGCATAGAGTTCTATCCTCCGGCAAGAGAGTTCGAACACCTCCAAAGGCTGTTCGAACACTGAAACGCTAATACAACAAACTTTAAGCATATCTTTTATAATATAATCTTTATACAAGTCTATCAACACAATGAAAATAAGATTTTATTCACTTAATTGCCAACAAAATAATCTTATACATTGAGTTAACTGTAATCTAATAACAAGTAACGAAATCGAGAATAAAATGCTAAAATCTCTAAATACCCACGATCATCTGCCTTTAAAACTCCTTTTAAACACTTACTTACTCAAAATATTAAGAATATTTTTGCATCTATAGTTAACTGAATAAGGCAATCAAAAGTCAATTTAGCTTGGTTCTATAGTGTTATCTTAAAAGTCATAACAAGAACTATAAATGCACTTTAATTCCGTTTGCTTCAAAGCAAACTGCAATAAATGATACCGAATGGATGACATCAAATAACACTGTCCTTTGGCAGTATACAAAGAAGCATCATTAGGATTAAATAGAGGAAGTGAATTACTGATAAAAAATTACTACTAGACCTCTTCATATCTATCTATCTTTCTTTCTAGATGAAAGAGGAATCCAACGGTGATATACTTAAAAGGTATAATAAGAACACTAAAAAATTAAGTGCTATAACCGATTCAACATATTATTATTTATTGTTTAATTATAATAACTCCAGTTTAAGAAAGAGCTCTTTTTGCATGTAAACCTTTGTAAAATAAGAGTAAAATAATTCTTAAAGAGTTTGATCACATGTGATAATTTATGTTTTAATATTTGGTTAAAAAATTAAGGATAAAGATTACTGATGAGTGATTCATGTACAAACCCTAGAGAACAAACTTCATCTTTATTTTTAGTTACATTTCATGTATAAAATCAGGATTTATCTGCAGATAGAACCCCTCTATTCTATGAATAAATGTTAGAAAAAATTACTTTTAACTATAGCAAGCATGTACCTTTTCCTATTAAATGTTATGGTTAGTTATATTTATTGAGTTGATCCAGACATCATGTTGATAGAAAAATATCTTCCATTTTTAGATGTAGCATATATCCATACATCAACTACTGTAGCTGGGCCTTGAGTAGTATTTCCAAAAATTAGAAACTTGGGAAATTAGGTCGGAGAGAAATAGATTATGTTTTACTCTCACGTAGTTAGGTCTAAGTTCACTTTACTCTTATCTTTTTATAGTTTTATTTATGTCACTTTATCTGTCAAGACTAAAGTATAATCGTTTTATTTTCCGTCATACTAGATCATATTTCATGTTGAATTTGATAATATCTATTAGACAAAAATTGTTGAATATTGGATAAAGTTTTGAATAATATCGATTGGATGATAAATATATTAAATATACGCATGTGTTTGTAGTGTTTTTATCATATGAAATTCATCAGTTTTATTTTAATACGTCGAAAAACATACCTAATTCTCTACAACTTAGTCTCTAAATAAATATCTTTAAATTCGATCTATAATTCGAGTGGCGTTACGAAGTAGATCTGGAACGATTTGAAGGTAAGAAAAATATGATATTTTTATATAAGAAAATCTTAAAGTCACAACGTAATATCTCCTTGAGTCAATCCGATTTGACATGATTCACATTAAACCATAGTCCCGGGGTAACTAATAATATGTTATTATTTACTAAAATCGAAATGCAATATTCTTATATATATATATATATATATATATATATATATCCAAGTCAAAGAAAGAGTTATTGACTAATATGATGGGAATAGATTTGGTGATAGATATTGTAGATAAGAAAGTCTTATCCAACCGTCATCAAAGCCAGGTCCAATTTCGGATAAAAGGTGGGGTTATCTATCCCTCTCACGATAGGGGACCAAACAAGGATAAAGAGGTCCGATAAGTGTTCACATTTCAAGCCCCATATATTGAACTGTACTGATAAAAACATTATATAATTTACACTTATATGGTCGATCAAATCAAAATTAATAGTGCCACTCTGAACTTTTATTTATATCACTATACTCCATTGTTATTCTAATATATATAATTATCTAATAAATATTAATTTTATAATAAATGAATTAAAAATACTCTTTTTTTATTTTACAACAGCTAATTAGAAAAATTATAAAAAATCTAACATAATTAAAGTTTATAGAGATATTTAATAAAATACTCCAAGTTAATCAAATTTAACATTAAAACTATTAAACCAGAAAATTTTAATGAAATTTTCCAAAAAGAACCTTATATTATCTCTCTAGAAAATATAATATAAGAGGGTAGTTTTGTAATATCATGTCCGCTTCTAAAAAAATATTCGGCTTTTGATGCTTTCCATCAATTCAGGTTAATATGGGGTGGATTTTGAAAATGGGTAAAAACATAAATATATGAAATTGTAGGGTGCAAAATGTGACTTTGAATAAATAAATAAATAAATAATATACGATGAATTGTTTAATTTGTTTTGCTCGATTTTCTTTTTATTTCACTTTGTAACACTAATTTACGCATCACCGAATTATTATTACTACAAATATAAGCTTCTTTTTAACTACCTACAGACTCTGTAAATAATTAAAAAAAAGTTTGAGTAATTATGCAAAATAGCCCATATAAAATTTAAATTTTGATTAATTTGCATCAACTAATATTTTTTATTTTTTTATTTTGGAAAAAAAAGGAAGTAGCAGGATTCTCGCATTTATTTTCCAAAAAGAAAAGAGCTGTCAAAATTCTGAAAGGAATGAGTGGGATTATAAGACCATCAAGGTAAGTACATGCTTCCTATTTCCATTTTAAAGATTTAAATTTAAATTTAAATTTTTTGAGAATATTTTCATTAAATCTTCTTTCAATGTATGGAGAACTTGCATAGGACACCCTGCATTTAATCAATTTTGTGGTTCAGATCCTGCAATCGCATTTTTAACTAAGATTTAGAGCTCATAATAATAAAGTGACATAAATAAAAGTTTAGGTGAGTAGTTTGATTTTAGATTAATTCAAAAAGATAATTTGTACTTTTACGTTAGAAAAAACACACACCGAGGGTTATTAGTGAATAAATAGGCGTTGTTGTCTTAAAAATGTCACTAAATAGGAGGTCTCATTTATAAATAGTCAATAAAGAGGAAAAGCTACAATAATGCAGAAAGAACCCCAAGAGAAAAAAAATAACTTGGAGTAAGCTGGGAATTGGGCTTGAGAGAGAGAGAGAGAGAGAGAGAGAGAGAGAGAGAGAGAGAGAGAGAGAGAGAGAGAGAGGCATTCTACTACCTGGAGTAACCGGGGAACTGCAATGGCGAGGCGAGATGATCGCGAAGATACGATCGCCACGGACGGCGACTGGGCGAAGCTGAGTAGCCGAAGAGTGGCGATCGCCATGGCCTTCTACTACTCGATCAACGGTCGACAGCGCAAAGAGGAACCAGGTAAGGCATAGAGGAAGGAGAAAGAGCGATGGGAATGTCATGTTTTGGAACCCTAGAAATCACAAGGATTTGTTTTGTTCAATACTAAATGCTTATAGCAAGATGTGATATTTTTCGGGGTTGATTAATTTGCTTAGAAAGTCTTGGGTAAGCAAAATCATGGGGAATTAATTACACCAAGAACCCCGACCAGTTTTACCTATTTCAGCTGTAAGATGACGACAAATACTTTTGTAAGTATTTAGGTGGACCACGCTACCATCAACTACAACACTAAATGCCCTTGTCTTTTCTAAATTTAAATGCTGTATTTGCCTTTTCTATGTAGAGGATGCTTCTATCTTTTCTATATAAAATGCTGCTGTTGTCTTTTGTTCGTTTTATATTCATCAGGAAATAGTATATGTACGTTCTAAAGAAATAGGGTATGGAGAGACAGATTAGTTCTTATTTTTTCTCCTCCAGCAATATAACAACACTCTATTCGTATTCTTTTCATTAGAACCAATCTGTCATACTATCTACAAGTTTATTATTGGTTACTATATCTATAATTGAATTTAATGAAATATGTCATATTATCTACAAGTTTATTGCTGGTTACTATATGTATAATTGAATTTAATAAAATGTTTCATATTATCTATAACATAGTGTATTTGAAATTATTTTCTTTGAAATCTCTAGTTAGTATCTATCGAATTCATAGTAATTGCCACTGTTTTGAAAAGCGGAAAAGGCAGCCGCCATGGCGGGGCAGTGCACCGGCCGCCCCGCCATGTAGAAAGGCGGCCAAGTGCCTTGGCAGGCTGCCTAGGCGCTATATAGCGCTAGGCGGGCTGCCTGGCCCGACTTGGCGGGCTAGCGCTTCGGCCCGCCAAGTCGAGATGCGGTTATTAGTGAGCGGGTCAGATTTTATAGCGGACCGGGTTTAATAAAACTAGCCAATATAAAAATACCAAACACTATGTTAATCTCTCATTCTCTCTCTCTCTCTCTCTCTCTCTCTCTCTCTCTCTCTCTCTCTCTCTCTCTCTCTCTCTCTCTCGCTGCACATCTCTCACCGACAAACCCTAGAACTAGCTCTTCCATAGCCGACGGTAGCAAAAGGCGGCGACCACAGCGAAAGCAGCAAGTAGTTGACGGCATCAGGCGACAATGTGCGATGCTCTCTCTCCCACTCTCTCTTAGTTAGTCTCTCCCACAAGGGTACTCATCTCTCCTCTCTCTCTCACTCTCGCAGTCTCTCTCAGTTTCTCTAACTCTCTCCCACTCTCTCCCATTATGAATCAATGGGTTTACTGTTTTCTTTTCCCGAGCTTAAATGTTCCCAATTTTTCCTAACTTATTTTTTCAATTACTCTTAATCTGCTATAATATATAGTTATAGGAATTAATTAGAAACTTAGAGGAGTTAATTGCTAATTACTTTATAAATTATTGAATTAAGATTACAGAGAAGGAATTTTTTTTCAGTGTCATGCATTATTAATTGGGGGAATTACTAATTGCCTGCTATTTAAGTATATAATTTCTGATTAGAGGATTTTGAAATGTGATTCATGTGAATAAACTAGAGTTAGTAAACAGATATCTCAGTTATTTAGTTATCACTAATAAGCAATTAGCCAATGTGAAAATGTTATTTAGTGTTTTGGTTTAGTGCACTATTAAAATTTCTGTATATACTATATTTATTTATTTATTTATATTAAAAATGCTAGACCGCCTTGTCATCAGCCTTGTCGCCCGCCTTCCGCCTAGGCGCTAGATGGTGGGGTGGCCGCCTGCCACCCGCGGCCTCTTTTTAAAACATTGGTAATTGCTTAGTTATTAATTATAGAATCCATAGTTAACAATTATGGAATCCAGAGTTTTTTAATGGTTTTTCCTCTTTAAAAAAAGGATAAATAGTCATTCTCAGCGTCGAGATCAAACACTGGCTTGCGTACTTCATCCTCCGAGAATGGTAGGGCTAGGTCAGATAGGTCAAGGTCATCCTTAGGGAATAGAGAGGGCTAATTAATTATAAACAAATTGAAGTGCTCCTTGTAGGCAGAGAAAAAAGGGTTGCAAATTTCTATTCAATTGGAAAAATGGCGGTCCTCATGTACCAAGTTAGAGATAAAGTTCCTTCTCCGTCTACCATATGTATAGGAACAGAAGAATAATTTGGTATTGGCATCCAATTCTTTGAGCCATAACTGGCGGGATGTTTGCCTCAAAAAGACTTCTTCTTGAAGGAGAATATCACTGAAGTTATGGATAGGTCAGCCCTCATTGCCCAGTCAAATAAGGAGAGGGAGGCCACATCTTCTTGTCTATCAAAAGAGAAATATTAGCAAGAAGAGCCTTTTCAGTGCCAAATACTATTAAAATCTGTAAAGCACCAAGACTGAAGTCTGACCAAAGGAATCTGAGCTTGAGGAGGAAGGAGGCAGACGCATTCGCTGAAGAAGGGGCAGAGATCCACCATTGGCGAATGAGGCTCTTAAGGCTAGGGTGGAGGAGCCAAGCCTTCTCGAAGCGATAGAGTTTAGGAGATTGAGGAATGAGATCCAAATCAAGGTGTAATTAGATGTGAGGCAAAGGAGGGTATTAGAGTAGGATCCCTGGTAAGAAGCGTCATAATCCGATGACATGAGAGCCCTATTGAGCTTTGACAAGATTGATGGTTGGATCACGCAAATCATTTCTCTTTGAGAGAGCAGTCGAGGAGACCATGAGTGGTATAAAATAATTGAAAGCGGTAAGGTCAACCAAGGAGAGCCGTTGGATTTTTCATGGGAGAAGTGGACGGCGTTGAAGTCACCACATGTACAAAAGTTATCCTTGACCACGGAGATAGAGTAGTAGAGCTCAACCCAGAAGGCAACCTTGAGATTGGAGGCTGTAGGATTATAAACATTGATAATTGAGAAGAGGACCCCTAAATAAACCAAAGCAAAGAAGGGCTCAACCTAATAGAAACCTAGTTGTCGAGACGATGACCCCTAAATAAACTGAAGCAAAGAAGGCTCAGGTCAGCAAGCTTTATTTTTTGAATGCAGAGTAATCACACGAAGAAGATAACACTAAGTCACAAAGGCATCTTTCTTTTTTACAATTTCCCCCCAGTCCTCCGATACTCTAAAATACAATCTTTATAAGATTAGTAAAAAACCCCAAACAAACACTAGGAAGGGTAAAAAAAAAATGCAAAGCCCAGTAGACAGCTAAGCAAGGCCTTTTCCATTAGCCTCTCTCATTCAAATAAGGCCCACGACCTCGACCAAATTTTCGAGCTTGATAGAGAAGCTAAGCGCTTGGGCTAAGGACGTGAGTTGGGTTGAATCCAAAATGCAGGCTTCGTCGTCGAGTTGGACCGGTTGAGCAATAACAACTTGCCCAGCAAGCCTCCCCCTTCTTGAGTGGCTCTCTCAGGAAGGGCTATGTAAGCTGAAGATATACTTGGACGATTGGCCCATGCTTCCACCAACTTCCGTAGGTAGTGGCTAAGAAGCGTCAAGGATTTGACTCATTGCCAAAAGGGTGATAGTTGTAGCCTTCTAAGCCAACATCAGACCTCAGAAAAGCACTCAAGTGAGGCGGTGGGCCTAGGGCATTTAAGGCTGAGTCGAGGATGAGAACAGTCCATGCCACATGGCCTCTAATGATTCGTCTGTCTAAGGAGATGGTGTAGAACGTGAGGAGGCCAATCTTTCAAGATTCACCTTGTTCACTGAAGGGGGGAAGTGGTTGGTCAACCTATTTAGGTTGGCTTTTGAAAGGACAATAGAAGCCACCTTAGAAATAGTATCCCAGGCTAGGGAGGGTACAGGAGCAGTAACCTCTCCAGCAGTCACGTCGAGCCCATGCACGTGATGAGAATGTTCTCCACCATGTCACTAGGGTTGATCTCAACCACTCTTGCGCAGTGGAGATGCTCCATCTACAAAAGGCACTGAAACTCCTTAACTGTCGAAGTGTACTGCCTGCACTCGTTAGCTTTCACTGTATTACGGTAATGATACTCTACTAGGGGCAGACATTGCTCCTGATGGATGGCTTGGAAGTGAGCAACTTCCTCAAGCCATCGGCTCCAATTGACCTTGGAGTCAGAGGGAGTTTAGAGGGAGGCAGAGATGGGGCCCTCGACCTAGGCTTGGAGTTGACCCTAACCGGGTGACTAAAGCCTGCTATAGAACAAGGACCTTCTTGGTGATGATGGAGAGGTCTTCATAAGATACTATTGTCTTGAACGCGAACAAGTTACAGTGCCACAAACAACCAACATCGAGCAACTCTAGATGCTACAGGTAGAGATGGAGAGGACAACCTACTTCTTCCAACAGTCGAAATGTGGGTCATGATAAGAAACCCAGGCACAATATATAAAAGCAACCTTAGAGGACCCCTAAGAGACACTCTAGGGTTGCTAAATGAATTTGGCTCCATGAGCATGAAGAACATCTTGTTGAGCCACCTTCCACGGTAGCTCACAAGAAGAGAAAGGGACCAAAGAAAGCTCATCCGAGAGTGGCCAGGCTAAGTATTCCTGGCCGCTGAGCTCTACTAAGCTTGCTAAAGTTATTTGAGGCTTTCTTGGTCAATGCCCCTCTTGCGATGGCTATGTCGAAGAGAAGGAGAGTCTCATAATCTTGGTCGGCACCCGTGTGAGGAGGAAGGATAATCCTACTGGAAGGGACTTGACCGATAATAGAGGATCTAGAAGATGAGGCCATTGGAGCTTGGAAGAAGAGCAACAGCTCTTATGATCAAGCTTTCCACACGAAAGACACCTTTCAGCATTCCTAGTACCCAACAACATGATGCCCCTGTTCACAACGGAAGCATCAACTGGAAAGAACTCGAAATGGAGGTTGAGAGGTGATGAGGGTTCATTGACAAGGATGGTAGGGGGAGGGGAGTTGGCAAAAGAGGAGGGAGTCTGGATATAGGTGATAAAGGAATGAGGCAATGAAAAAGAAGAAAAATAGTGGACACAGAGGGCTAGTACAAGAAACTTTAAAGGAGTGAGGTCAGGGAAACGGGAGAGGGGAATGTGTAGGGGATAGGAAAGGAGGCAGGTGGAATGGATTTGACAAAGGAGGCGAAAGGATGCCAGGCTTAGGCTAATGCTTCGAAGGGAAGGTAGAGTGCTGGGAGTGCCACCAAGCATTCGACAATTAGAGGAAGGGTCCACTAATACAAGGACAACGTTCCAACCGACGAGAAAGAACTCGTCAGTCATTATGAGATGAGATTAAGGGGATGTTGAAAGAAGCAGGAAGGGTAGGATTGAGGCGTGGGCATGGTTGACAACGTCCAGAGTGCTAGAGGTTGCGTTGAGAGCCATCGGTCTGGCCGTAGTGAGCATGCTCACGAAATGCCGATCGGTGCAACCAATTTCATCACTAAATTGCTTCAGCTTTGCCAAAGCCTCACTCTATTATAAATCTCTTCGGCTTCTACTATAGTTGAATGTAAATTTAGAGATTTTACATAGTCAAAGAGGTAAATGCACCACGATAAAAAATATAGTCTATTTGAAAATAGGCAAAAGCTCAGGTAACTAGGTCTAATTATCACATTTTTTCCCATTTCTAAATATAACTTGAAAAGTACCTTTTGTATATTTAGTTGTTTATCTTGAGTACCTTTTTGTATGTTTAGTTGTTTACCTTGAGTTTTTAACCAAACTAATTGCCTGCAAAAACTTGTTACCCAAATAAGTTGGTCCTTGAACGAAATACCTAATTAGGTGATTTTTTAGAGTTTTTGACCAAACTAATCCTGTTCCAAATTATATTTATTAATATAGATTGTTCCTCAAACTTATTACCAAAATTGATCTATTTTACTATAGCTTTATAAAACATGTTGAACCTAAAAACATTTTACATCTAGGATAAAAACGCTACCAAGATAAGCATTTTTATATAAAAGCAAAATTTTAACTTAAGCTGTTAAAATACTAACTTAATTAGACTCCTACAAATAAAACATTAAAATGTTCAGCGTTTTAGTGTCAGATCGCTGAATTGATCAAACGGTTGTGTAAAAACATAAAACACAAATTATTTCATCATTTTAGTTAGGGCTATAGTAACATAGATTCCTTTTGGTAATAAGTTTGAGGAGCAAATTATTTTAGTAAAAATAATTTATAACGGGGCTAGCTTGGTCAATCGCTCAATTTTTTATCATACAGGTATCAAACTTTTGATCTTCACACTAAGTCGCTAATCCAGAAACGGTTTATATGCTAAATAGGAATTGCTCTTTGGTTTGACGCTAAGGATAAATTGCTATTTTGGGTGTCTTATTTTGCATGTAATACTATCCTTCCCTCTTAAACTCAAAGACCAAACTATAACTATTACATATGTAACCAATCTAGTTGATTAAGTAATACTGAAACTAAAATTTAGTAAGCATTACTGTAATTGAATTGTACACTTGTAACCAAGTAATACTACTTAACAGTTAAAACATATAGAAAAATAAGGACTAGTTACTTCTTACTTATAATAGCATTTTTTTTTGTATCTTTAACCATTAGTTAACCATTTTATGCTCGAATATTAATTTTCCATTTTAATCGACTAAGAACTAAACAATATATTCTTAGTTTAAAGCTCATTTACATTGTTATTCTCTTCAGATTTGTATAGTATTCTAATGCAGTTGTAAGAGGAAACCAATAATAAGTTAAAGAGATCTATATATGATATAATCAATATATCAAATATCAATTCAGTCGTGCTTGGATAAACTTTATGACTTGTGACGCATTTTTTGCGATCAGGATGACACTTGTCCTTGGACCACCAGGATCAGGAAAATCCACTTTTTTAAGAGCCTTATCTGGAAAGTTGGAGAATTCGTTAAAGGTAAGCAAGCCATTTTTTTTTAATGTTACAACATATGCCTTCAAATATTAATCTTCATATGATTAGTTGACCTGTAATTTATTTTTTGCTTGTTAAATGATATTTGTTGCCAGTTCCATGGAAGGGTAACATACAATGGAGAAGAACTTAGTACTTCAAATCCTCAGTACATGTGCGCATATGTCAGTCAATTCGATCTTCATCATGCTGAGATGACTGTGAGGGATACAATAGATTTCTCTTCTCATTTGTTGGGAACAGAAAACGATTTCAGTAAGAATTTTTTTCTGTTGTCCTTATTTATTTATATGAGAACAACTAAACAATGATCTCCTTCATTCCCAGAAGAAATTATTTCTTTATGTTTAATAATATAGGATGCATGTGATATTCTCATTTTTTTTGCATAATAATACAATCAAGTTAAACTTTAGAAGATCAACTTATAAGGTCTCAATTGAAATCGAAAAGTATAAAGAGCAAACAAGAATTATTAAGGTGTAGCATATCATCTAATGTGGTAATTGTAAAAGATCATAGCCTCTTGATTCGGAATCCAATTTGCATAGTGGTTTCAAAGTAATTCAATTAGACGTTCCGTGGATAAGCTTTCCTTTCAAATGTATGTGAGAAATTTTATATTTTTCTAGGTAGTGATAAAATTTTATACGATAACTAATAGTGTACATTTGCACCTGTTTCATTTAAAGCATGGTTACTTTGTAGATATACAGCTACTATTTAACTCCTTAAATAGATTGATAAATACCAGTCAGATAGTTATTGACTTATTTTAGATATCTAAATAAACAAACAGATGGCTATTGTATATAATGTATATGTATAGGAACAATCTCCAAACCATGCATTAAAATCTTTTTGGAGGCCTTTATGTATATGTATACTCTCTCTCTCTCTCTCTCTCTCTCTCTCTCTCTCTCTCTCTCTATATATATATATATATATATTTATGCCCTCTTGTATATGTACACCTAGAAGCAAGGCATGTATAAACATATTATGTGATTGTAGATAAAGTAAGAGAAAATATTCAATTATAGCAGGACTTAACTGCTTTTAGGAGTATCTTAACCAATTGAAGGCTTACAACAGTTATGTGACTCTAGGTTTCAATAATATATATGCATAGTCATTTCATGTATTCATTTCCTTGTCCATTAAAATTCATAATTCTTCTGGTTAATTATGAAGTCATCATCAGACAAACATTATTTGCCAGAAGGAACACTAATTTTTTATGATGAATTTGATAAGATAATTTGGTTACTTTACTTTAGAGATGTTAGGAGGAGCAGTAAGAAAGAAAAAGGCTACCGTCAACAAGTTTGACTCAGAGATTGATGCTTTTCTCAAGGTGTTGTACTATGTCAATTTTTTTTTATCAAATTTGACTTCAGTATTAGTATTTAATCTACCAGTTGGTTTAACTTCTGTACTTATTTTGTTAGGCCACCACTTGTGGAGAAGGAAGCAACCTTACAACAAATTATGTTTTGAAGGTAATTTCATTTATTTTGTCAAAATTTGCAGTTAGAAAATTTAATGATAAGTTAATATTTCTCTTATTGGAAGAAACAATGAAGAGTAACTTTAAAATTGTCTTCACACTGTAATGCACTTGCATAGATAGACTTTGCAAAGGATGTCCACATAAACTTTTGTTCCTTAACTTAGTCTCTTCTTACTATCTAAAAGTTGTCTTTGAGAGAAAATCTCAATGGTAACCGGTCCATCTTCTGATGATTGAGGTCTTCCATTCATATCAGGTTCTTCCACTTTCTAGCAAGTAGCAAGTAACAAGATAAACAGATGACAAGTAGTATATGGGTTTATGATGAGTAGGATTCTATGAATTCAGAATCCACAAGGCTCCGTTCACTTGTGGAATAAACATAAGCTTATTCTAATATAAGCCTCTTTATACTAGTATAATAACTAAACAACAATGTATCTCAACATTAGTTAATTAATAACTTACCTACTTCTCTCTTCTTTCACTTTGCACCACTAAAAGCATAAATTGTTAGAGTAGTTGGTAAGTTAATATGATATTATAGCAAAGGTCCCGAGTTTGAATTTTGCCAGACCCATCTATCTATTAAAATATAAAAATCTCCACCCATTTAAATCAAATCCATCTTTTGGCCCATCATAATGACTCAGCCCTGAAGTAAGGGAGAGTGTTACATAGAAAAAATAAAAAACTATCATTCTCTAATAGAGTAAGCTTTTAAAGTAGTTGGTTTGTTAACATAAAGGTTTCCTTTAAAATTATATTGAAGTGAGTATTTTAACTATCAGAAGTGTTATAACTGTGAAAGATCTTATTTCTCAATCTAGATTTTGCTCTTTTAGAAGATTATTGATACATTTCACGTAAGTTTCTTTTTAAGTAAAACTCTTATGACCTAGAATTTTATAGCATTCATCTATACTGGTATAATCTGGTGGATGATCTATAAGTTGTGAATATGAAACTTAGCTCAAACAAAGTTTTGTGGATCTTCTTTCAATTATTTATCTTGCTTTTAGTTTTCTAGAAGCTGCTTAGAGTAACTGTCAGAATGCAACAATTTCACTTTGTTTACCTGTTATCTATTTTCCTTAGATGACAACTTAAAGTTGGAACTATACTTGGCAATTGGCATTTCATACTAAGCATATGAAAATTGTTTCTTGATGACAAGTTATTACTTTAAACAGCGATTTATTCCATATGCATCTCCATATTTTATTTCTTTTAGTTGAATAGTCTTATCTTATGCAATTGAACCAAAATTTACATTATTACAAAAGCTTTCCAAAGAATTTTGAGGCTTGCCAGTGGTCACTAGACTCACTACAACTGCCAAGAGTTAACTACGTTAATGGTTACCTCAATTGGAGAGATGATTAAAATGGCATCCAAGTGTAACTTCTATTGAGTTGCATTGCTAGTTATCTCGTGTGCCTTTTCAAACATTATCATTTTGTTATTCCCACTTGATTATAATAGGAATTTCATTCTCATAAGGGTCAGAAGAAGGGGTTCTCTATTCAAAGGCAGGATAACCTAAGTCTTAAAGGGAACAAACTGTCACCAAGCATTTTTTGACCTTCTTTATGTTGTACATTGATGTAGGAGGAAACTTTTCCTGTAGGAATTCCCAGTCCGAAAATAAGATGACCTAAGGAGCAACTATCACCGAACATCCAGTGGTTCCAAACTTCCATTGTTTATCTTTTTTCACTGCTCTAGGAGTTAGAGGAAGTTTTTCTCAGTGGCTTTACAAGTAATAAAAAGAGAGGTAATAATTGAAATTCACAAAGGGAAACTATATGCAATTTGATGTAAACTAGCACAATGGATGATCTAACATTATTATTGGTTGAGATTTTGAGAATTGCAACTCCAATTAATTAAAAATAAATTGTATAGGTGGAGGGCTTCTGGGTGAACGAAGTATTTATTTGCACAAGCAAAAAGGGCAGTCTTTAAGGTCAAGAGTCACAGACATACTGATAAAAATATAAAATTGAGGGTTTCTTGCATGTATACCCTTCTAAACTCCCTTAGTTGCTTTATATACCCCTCTAAAGTTAATATTTATTTATATACCCTTCAAAACACAACTTCAAAACACTTATTTTTTTGCATGAATGCCCTTTAAAGCTAATCAACTATGAAGATTCAATCCATTTAATGTATTTTCATCTTAGTTATGGGTACTTTTGTCTTTTTGCCTATTGAAGGGTTTAGATTTGACCTATAACTGTCAAAAAGTAACCTGAAGGGTATTGATGCAAACAAACAAAATAAGAAGGGTTTTGAAGTGTATATATGCAAATACTATATTTAGAAGGGTATACATGCAAATAAGAGAATTTTGAAGGGTACGCATGCAAAAAACCCTAAGATAAAAGCTCTTATAGTAAATTAAGATACAATCAGAAGAATTTAAGAGTTAAATTAGAAGGTAGAAAAATCTTTGAAATGAAAAATTGGCAAGAGTGGAGGGGGAGGGGATTTAAAGAGTGAAAATAATATATGAATTTCTGGACAAGAATATGCTCAATATATATGCAGGACTATGTATCAATGGGATGATATGCAAGACTCTATGGTTGGTGTATATGCATTGACTTCCACTTTTAAGAGGCACAAGCATCAATAATCACTTCAAAAGTTTTTAAATCAAACTCCTCTTGAGTGTTGTCTATGTAAATTGCTTCACACCCAGTAGGAACAATCAGTCTCTCCTCAACTTGAGGCATTATTCATCTCATGGAGGAGAGGAAGAAATGTGTCTTGAGATGACGGATCAGCATCCATTATACTGAAACTTATGCTCTACCATGGCTGATTGGATTGCCAGAGGCCACCTAAATTAAGAATACACAAAAACACATATTAGCAGCAATAGGGAAGAATAAAAATGAGGATATATTCGTCCATTATTTTTGGACCAAAATAAACTTAAGTTCTTTTCCCCCAACAAGGACATCTAGGTCATTTTGCAGTTGATGTACTCTAATATAACTGCCATATAAGCTGAGTCGCCCAATTCTGATGGTATACTAATGGATGAGTGACATGGAAATGTTTTCAAAGTTTAGGGAGGATATTATAATATGAAAAGCTTAGAAGATCCTCGTGAAAACCAAATATAGCTCAGAGGGTGTAAACATAATTAACCCTACCAATATATTATCAGATGGGAGTGTCTAATCATTGCATTAGCAAATGAGATAACATTTGACCTATCAAAAATTTAAAACTAAATCTCACCAAAGATTATAAATTACTATGTTGGCAGCTTGGCAGGTGGTTTTTAAGCTCATCCCTATTCTTTTCCTAGCTTCCTATTCTTCACTTCTCCCGTATGGTAACTAGACCCTCTATGCCTTTACTACTACAAGGTTTATCACAAGATAGAGAGCATTTAAGGAGACTTCTATTCTCTCCCTCCCCAACGTTGCTACCACCCATGGTTTGCCCTTACCCCCAGCAAGGGTGCTGGTAGATCTCCACCACGATAGGATCACTGAGGAGGGAGCATCAGGAGGATCGCGCCGCATGGGATAGGGTAATTATGTAATTTTCTATATATATTTATTTTTATATAAAAATTATTGTGATATATTAATGAGGGGTATAATAGTTATTAGGTGTATTCCATCATTGTTGTTTGCCTTTTCACTTAGATTCTAAATTTAAGAGGAACATTGTAATCTAAAAAAGTTTATGAGGTCCCCATAAAAACTGGGTATAAATCAGGGGTTGTAGTTGTAATTAACCCTTTATTGGTCCTGCTTTTTCGTCCATCAAGTACCAAATTAGTTTCTATTCAAATACTATTACATATGCACATAAATATCAACATAATGGTGAAACTTTATTTCTAATCTGAAGCTAGTTGCTTTATAAGGGACTATCCAGTAATCTATTTATCTATCTAATGATGTGTTAGATTCTTTTGCAGTCAATGAAGCTATTTATAAGTACACTTTTATTTATAAGTACACATGTATTTCATCTTCTTTTGTCTAGCATAGCAAGTCAACATATATAATTGATCTTTGTACTTTATATTATAGAAAAAGCTCTTAACATTAGTTTATGCAGATGCTTGGCTTATCTGAATGTGCTGATACAATAATAGGAGATGAGATGAGAAGAGGAATATCAGGAGGACAAAAAAAACGAGTTACAATTGGTATGTATTGATGCAAATTGATTTATCCTAATGAAATGGATGATATATATGAAACATGATTGTCCTTTTATGAGAAAAGAATTTTTTGGAAAATAAGCATATGATTTAGTATTGAATCCTAAAGAATACTCTGAAAGAAAGAGAACCATGGGCCATATATATCTAATCAACTTTAAGTATAATGACAATTTGGAAGATCACTTTTCTAGTCCATATTTTTATGGCTTGCAATCATGTAATGAAGAAAATAATCTTAAAAGATGCACTTTTTGTCAGAAACATATGTAGAAAAACAGCTAAATGGAAATTTCCATAATTAATCAATGAGTTATGGAAAAAGAAAATTGTTTACTCACCTTGAGCCCATTGCTGGAAAGCTCAGAAGCAAGTACAGAATGATTAACTATTTCAAAAGAGAGCCTAAACAGTTCTATACTTCCATTAGATGAATGTGCTCTCACATTGAACTGATTCTTTCTTAAGCACAGATAGAAAATGAAATCTTTTGTAAGAATTCCTTGAAGGATTGTTGTGCAGTGGTTAGTGAATGAAAGGTAAAACAAGCAATTGGCTAGCTTAATGGATCCTCTACTCCCTCATTTGAAAAGGTTAGTAAAACAGAGAAGTGGCACTTTCCAATACATGTAGGAAATAGAGTGCTAGGAATATCAAGAAGTCGGCTTTCATGTAAAACCTATTCTAAAGATCATGTTTGGTAACTGTACATATGTTTATTGGAAGTTTTTCGCACCTTGCCACTCCTTTATGTGATTGCAAGTCGGAGCTAGGAAGTACGTAATTTGGAAAATCAACAAATTAACTGTTGAGTCATAAATTTTGAAAGATCATTTTTGTTACCTTTCCTTGAAATACTTACTCAAATTTCTTCACTTTAATTTCTTGTCCTTCTTGGGCATATCTTTTATTTCATATTATGCAAAAAGATATGTAAATAATACATTTTACATGTGACAATTTAAACATTCTAATTTGTGTCAAGCCTCTAAAGTTGATAATCATAATACATGGAGAAGTGGAAAGAGACTTTGTTTGATACCATGTCTTACTTTCTTTTGGATCATAAAAGATTATATAATGCTTCCTTGGCACCTTGACTTTTGCTTTCATTAAATCAACTTCTTTTAAATATAATCTTCCTATTTTACTAATGGAAAAGAAATTGGAATTACCATCTCACCATTTAGATTGATTCTCTTTAATTGTAGAGTAACTTGTAATATAAGCAGATTTAGAGAATTACCAAAAAGATGCTAGCAAGGTTGGAAGAACTAATCCTATTTTTGAAAAATTGGTCCTACGGGGGAGTGTTGAGGCGGCAGATATGGTCTAGAAAGATGATCTATTGAGAGGAGTCTTCCTGACCTTACGGAATATGGAGTTTCTAAAGAGGGACATCTCCAGATGTCAAGTGATAAGAGTCTTCATAGGACAAGTATATCTAAAATTGGTTTGTGATGTGGTGGGTAACATGAAAAATTGAAGATAGATTTTTTCTAAGTTGCACCGGAAGAGTTTATTCACTCAACTTCTCATGCATACTTTGTGCATTAAGGTTTTAACTTTTTATAACCCTAGGAGAAAAAAATAATGTTTTAAATTAATTAGCACTAACCTCTATGATATGCGTGTTAGATCAAGTTTATGGTCTTAGGACTCAACCTACTAATAGTGTAAATTTGGTTGAACAACAAGAAGAAATGCACATTCTTCAAGATATAAAAAAGTTTCATGTTCATTTATACTTACACAGCATGTCAAATTTGATGCTCAAAGCAATCTGCTGGTATATTTGCTAAGGAAAAAAAAATAGCAACTATAGATGGTTTACATTATTTATATTGCTTGTCCTTTATTTGATTGTGATATCTGGTACTTATTTTCTGTGACCATATTGCAGGTGAGATGCTAGTTGGCTTTTCAAGATGCTTATTTATGGATGACATTTCGACTGGTCTAGATAGTTCTACCACCTTTGAGATCATCAAGTTTCTCCAGCAAATGGCTCATTTAATGGATCTCACCTTGGTTATTTCCTTGCTTCAGCCACCACCTGAGACATTCAATTTATTTGACGATGTTATCCTTTTGAGCGAGGGGCAAATTGCTTATCAAGGTCCTCGAGAAAATGTCATCGAATTTTTTGATCTCATGGGCTTTAGATGCCCCGATAGAAAGAACATTGCAGACTTTCTTCAAGAGGTACTTGATTATTTACTATTTTATGACTGAATATCATCAGAAACCTTTTCTAAAGCATCTCCTTTTGAAAGTTGTTTAAAGTTGGTATGTAATTTTATCACTATAGTGTGTTTGTTCCTGATTTATAGCTAATCTGACTGAGATTTCTACCGAAAATATAATTTTTGACTATAAGAAAAGTAGGAGGGTGTTAGAATTTGCAAGCCAAGTCCTTCTGCAAAGTGGCACCTTCAATTATATAAGACGAAAATATATACTACCCTTATTCTCTGTAGTGCTTCTTATTTTGAGTTCCTTTTAAATGATAGGTAAGCCTAAGAAGAAAACAATCTAAAATATGATTAAATTATAAAGATAAGTCCAAAATCAGAAGCACGTCTATTGTCAAAATTGTTATCAATAGGTGATTGCTCTGAATTTCTCTTATGTTTGAATTGAATCGTGAAAATTTGCTAAGAGGTAAATTTAGTTGGTAGACTGCTATCATCTTCTTTGTAAATTTTGATCAAGACAGAGTGATGACAGCTTCAACCTTCAAGTAAATTGTTTATATATGACACAAAAATCAACTGCTTGAGGAGAATTCAATCACTATATATTCAAGCAACTTAACAGATTCCAACTAAGGAGAATTAGTAGTTCATTTAACCATAAATTTTGGTTCAAACAGATAGTCACAAGTGAATATAATTTTAATATATGCACAGTAAATTAAATCAAGTCTTCTCACAAAGTATATCCTACCCGTCCACCTATGTCCCTATGGATAACTTATATATCTTTAGATATGTCATCTGCCATTTTCCACTTGAATCCAAAGCTTTCTAATAGCTGAAGGAAGTTGTCCTTAAGGAGCCCATGGTTGGTAATTATATACAGAGAAATGTCTGCTCTTTGGGTATTTATTATTGTATTTTTCGTTCATTTCTATTATTATTTATAACTGTGTGATGTCTACCAAATTATGAAGAATAACTTTTCGTTGTGAATGGGGGACAGGTCATCTCGAAGATGGACCAAGCACAATACTGGATTGGTGATCATAGTGGATACCGATACCGTTCAATTGAAGATTTTGCAGAATCCTTTCGTTCTTTTTATCTCGGCCAAGTAATAGAGAAAAAACTCCGTGAGCCATTTGATATTACAAAGTGCAATGCAGCAATCAAATCGAATGGAATCCATACCATCTCAAGATGGGAGGTTTTCAAGGCATGCTTTTCAAGGGAAACTTTATTGATAAAGAGAAATTCTCCAGTGCACATATTTAAGACCATACAGATAACATTTCTTGCTTTCGTGATTATGACACTTTTTCTCCGAACAGAGATGAATCACCAGTCAGTAGAAGATGGTAACAAGTATATGGGAGCTTTATTTACTGCAGTGGTGATAGTAAACTTTAATGGCATGACTGAGCTAGCAATGACCATAAGGAGACTTCCCATATTTTACAAGCAAAGAGAGCTATTAGCTTTGCCTGGGTGGGCTCTCCTTTCTTCAATTTATATTCTTAGTCTTCCGATGTCATTGGTTGAGACAGGGATCTGGACCTGCTTGACCTACTTTGTCATTGGCTTCGCACCTTCATTTATCAGGTATCTAATGTTGTCATTGTAAAACTCTAGCTTCTTGTAAGACAAAATGGAATGAAAAACGCTAAGGACCATCTGCATGGGTTTCATAGGTTTCTTCAGCAGTTCCTGGTACTTTTTAGCATGCATCAAATGGCCATAAGCCTTTATCGGTTCCTTGCTTCTCTAGGAAGAACACAAGTTATGGCAAACACCCTAGGGACTACAACTCTCATTGCAATTTTCGTTCTTGGTGGCTTCGTAATATCAAAAGGTTAATTATTTCAACTTTGCATAATTGGAGCTATGAAATTGTTTGCTATTCTCACTGTTGTTGTACCTTCAACAGATGATCTTCAACCATGGGTGCGTTGGGCTCATTGGGCCTCTCCTTTTACATATGCACAGAATGCAGTATCACTCAATGAATTCCTCGACAAAAGATGGAATACAGTAAGCCCTCATTAAATTAGCAAGTTGCTTTCGCTGCTCTGACAAATCTGATATTGCATGACAGGACACATGTTAAATACTATGCAGCTGCAAAATGATATTTCATAATCCCCATTTCTGACAGGAATACATTGGTGGAGATACTCTTGGCATGGCTATTCTCAAGTCCAGAGGGATGGCCACAGAATGGCACTGGTTCTGGATTTCTGTTGGTGCTTTAATTGGCTTCTCTGTCATCTTCAACATTCTCAGTCTATTTGCTTTGATGCTCCTCAATCGTATGTATTAGAAAATTAAGCGTTAAGCTATCATTCTCTAATAACTTAGGTTTTTATAGAAGATAGTAAATATGGTATTAGGAGCAGAAAGTCCTCGGTACAAATTTTGTTAGTCCTATTTGTCATTTAAAATATAAAACTTACACTCGTTGAATCAAATTAACTTTTTAGGCTTACTAAAATATCTCAAGCCCAGAAGTGAGGAAAAGTGCCTGAATATAAAATATTAATCTTTTGTTCTCTAACAGGTTAGGCATTTTAAGATGATAAATTGGTACTATGTACTTCAAACAACACCATGTTTTTTATATGCTTAAGTCTTAAGGAGGATTGAAGCTAAGTTGTTTGGCCCGTATTAATATGCAGCTCCACACGAGCATCAGGCTACCATTGATTCTAAAGATGTAAGGCAGATGGAATATACTGAGCTAAAAACAACAAATGGAGTGTCACCAAAGGATCAAATTGTCTTCCCGTTTCTGCCTCTGACCCTCGTATTTAAGCATGTCAATTATTTTGTAGACATGCCTCCGGTAAATACGCATCTACTTTATTGTTGCTACATCTTTCTTTCCTCTCTTCTTTATATAATTACTCATACATTATTTTTTTTTCCTGTCCAGGAGATGATAAAATATGGAGCAACTGAGAAGAGGCTTCAGTTATTAAGAGATGTCAGCGGTGCTTTTAGGCCAGGTGTTCTAACTGCATTGATGGGGATCACTGGTGCTGGCAAAACTACATTGTTAGATGTTTTGGCTGGAAGAAAAACTGGAGGGTATATTGAAGGTACTGTCAGCATATCTGGTTTTCCAAAAAAGCAAGAGACATTTTCAAGGATTTCCGGTTACTGTGAACAGACAGATATCCATTCCCCTTTTGTTACTGTTCTTGAATCTCTGCAATACTCTGCATGGCTTCGCCTGCCTGCAAATATTGAACCCCATGGAAGAAGTGTAAGTTTCTAGGACCAATTTCATGTTCATTTTGTTTGCATTATTCATGAGCTACTCTTTTTTCTTATCCTTTCCATTCTTGTTCAGATGTTTATAGAAGAAGTCATGAGATTAGTTGAGCTAACACCCCTGAAAGATGCCATGGTGGGAATCCCAGGGGTTAATGGTCTGTCAGCTGAGCAGAGAAAAAGGCTTACAATAGCAGTAGAGTTGGTTTCTAGCCCTTCAATTATATTCATGGATGAACCAACGACTGGGTTGGATGCTCGTGCTGCAGCAATTGTCATGAGGACAGTCAGAAAGACTGTGGACACCGGGCGGACTGTTGTCTGCACAATCCATCAACCAAGCATTGAGATATTTGAAGCTTTTGATGAGGTAGGAACTAGCTTTGATGCTTAAATATTACTAGTGGATAGTTTTCCCAAAAAGAACAAGATATGAGAATTGCATGAAGAGGAAGAGGTAAAGAGCATGTATACATAAATTGGTAGAAACCAACCAAAAATGCCTCCTTCAAAGTGGAAAAAGCTCAAGTCAATTGAGCTACTAATGCAGAAGAGTCTTGTCAATGATCAAATGAAAATATCACTTAGGATAGAATATAAACCTTTAAAAGGTGAAGTATCCATTAACTTAGCCCCTGATTTTACTTCAACAAGGTAGACATTTGTGGCTAGAAGAAAAATTTAGAGTCCATACATTACCAACAGAAACAAGACATAGAACGCAGAAATAACTGAATAACAAATATCATAAAGGAAAAGCAGAATTACCTAGACCCTCACAGCTTTGACATCCCACACTAGCTATTTGCTCAGTAAAACTTACTATATCGAATAAAAGAAATCGCATATACTTTTTCTTCTAACCATTTGAACTCTTTGAGTAATCGTAGTTGCTACTGATGAAAAGAGGAGGGCAGATCATTTACAACGGTTTTCTGGGTCCTCTGTCTACAAATATGATACAGTATTTTGAGGTAAGGACAGTTGAGTCACATTGTTATAGCTTTAAGATGCAGGGAGGATTTTAAAGTGATCTGATAACTGTGTGGCAGGCTATTCCAGGAGTTCCCAAAATGAAGAAAGGCCAAAATCCAGCAGCTTGGATGTTAGATATTACTTCACATACCATGGAATATGCCATTTGCACAGATTATGCAGAGATTTTCCGTAATTCTGCTCTATATATGTAAGCTAAAAATAAGCATGTAATAACAAATCAAGATTGGAAACCAGGTTAGCTACTTAGCTTACTGAATGATGCTCATGCCACAGGGAAAATATGCATCTAATTGATGAACTGAATAAACCAAAGGCAGAGATAGAGGATCTTCATTTCCCTCCTGAATACTGGCTGAGCTTTAGATCACAGTGCATGGCATGTTTGTGGAAGCAACACCGTTCATATTGGAAAAATCCTGAACATAATGTTGTTCGCTTCATAAACACACTTGTGACATCACTTTTATTTGGAACTATCTTTTGGCAAATTGGATCCACTATGTAAGTTTGAATTGATGTTTCCTCTTATTGTCCTTTTAGAGTAGAAGATGTTTATCCTAGTTCATAAGATCTTAGCTTTCTTTCCCCACTGTGGAACAGTACCAATGAGCAGGATATATTCAACATACTGGGAGTGTCTTATGGATCAGCATTGTTCCTGGGCTTTACAAATGCTAGCATATTACAGCCCGTGGTAGGGATGGAGAGAGCTGTGTTCTATCGAGAGAGATCAGCTGGCATGTATTCTTCCCTGCCTTACGCTGTTGCTCAGGTAAGGAAGTTAAAATAGTTCATCTAAAGAATGTTGAAGTAAATGGTGCATATTGAAACTTTAATCAATAAAGAAATATATCTAATCTTGTTTGATACAATGCTTATCGCTTGCAATCTCTGAAGCTTTGGTGTCACATGCAGATTGCAATTGAAATTCCATACATGATGGTCCAAGTGTTTGTCTTCTCAGTAATTCTATATCCAATGATAGGTTTCCAATTCACCGTAGTAAAGTTCTTTTGGTTCGTTCTCTTCATGGTGTTAAGCTTTATCTACTACACACTATATGGGATGATGACAGTTGCACTTACACCAAGCCAAGAAATAGCTGCTGGGTTAGCCTTCCTTATTTTTATTCTATGGAATATGTTCTCTGGCTTCATTATTTCTAGAAAGGTATGCTAATATCCTCACCTTCTTATTTTATTAACTCTTGGAAAATCAGGATGTTGGATTTATAATACTTACACTATGTTATTGCAGATGATACCGGTTTGGTGGAGATGGCTGTATTGGGCTAATCCTGCAGCATGGACTGTCTATGGTGTCATGTTTAGTCAATTGGGCGATAGAGATGAATTAATTCATTTGCCAGGAGGACAAATTCAGACTGTGAAGGAGTTCCTTGAGGATTATCTAGGATTGCAAGATCACTTTTTTACTCTAATTATAATCCTTCACGTTGTAGTTATTGTATTGTTTTTGGTCATTTTCATTGTCAGCATCAAGCATCTGAATTTCCAGAAGAGATGATTTCAGCACAGAGATGGACATAATAACACAAGCATGTGGGTTGACTTGGACTCGTTTGTTCAGTGCAAATTGAGCAAATACAAAGCCAGAGACAACAATTTCAAGGTAGCGAGCATTTAGATTGCTCTTACTTTCTCTTTGTTTTTCTGCCTCCTATCAAATAGTTTGGGTAAGAAGGTGATTTCATATACAATGTTCATAGAATCATCAAAGGTGTATCAGATAAAAGATTCTGTCCTATTATAAATTAAGTCTCAAGCAGTGGATATAACAAATGCTCTTTATAGCTGTGATATTGTAACATGTCTCCTTTAGTAGATAAATAAAAGTAAATTCTTGTAATCTGGCAACAAGAGCTGTGAAGTGACATTTAAAATCTTCCATGAGACTAGTGTTTGTTGGAAAAGGAATAAATCGACAAACTTGATCTATGAAAAACTGCATCGTGCACAGACTGACACGGCCTGTATGAAAGCATTGATCATTCCATGAAGGGGTTAAGGTACAAGTCAAGAAAACATACAGGACTCAAATTGGGAAATATCCCTGAAATCAGAGCAAATTCATGGAATTGCGTCTGCACCCTGTCAATTTCAAAATTAACACAAGATTTCTTGGACTCTGATAGGAAAATCCTCAGAGACAGTGGTCATCCACATTGCTAAGAGTGTCTTTACCCCTTAGAGCCCTTGTGGCCAATCTGTCCAGTCTTTGATAACTTCAAAGAAAGAGTTTTTGAATTTCAAGGGATAATATATATATGAATAAGGGATTCTACATGGATATACACAAAAACGTGCAATTGTAAGAAGAAAAAAATAAGATAACAAACTAATAAATAGTACTGGGACAATTACTTGCCACGTTAAGGAGTACATTAGATCAGTAGCTGTTTGATCCAAAACTTACAGAACTGCAGCCCAGACTTATTAGCATTGATTTGTTCAGCAATTTTTACTTGTATGATAGGGGGCCAGATCTTGACACTGCGAATCTCGGCAAAGGGCTAGGTCCATGGCCTACAGAACTTGATCCATCGACAAACTTTACTTTCCGGCTAGAACTGTACTCTAGCGGTCCAGACCCTCTCATACTACGCATTTGCTTCTCACTGGCCTTTAACCTTGTACTATCCCCATCATAACCTTCCTCATGCTGGTGTGTCGACGAGCTATAGTTACCTGAGTCATACGGGTTATACTGAGGCGTCAAATCACCTCTGTTCTGCCTGATTGCAGGAGACGCATGAGCAAGAGATATAAAGGGTGATTGCCTTGGTGACGGTGCCAGTAGGTCTGTGATCATCGATGAAGAACTTCCATAGTGCTGACGATGTATTGAGCGAAGAATAGTATAAGGTACATGAACTTCAAGGGTACTTCTTGGGAGGTAGGGGGAGAGTTCACAGAGCTGGTCCAGGAATATCAGCTTGGGAATTATATATGCTCTACATTTAAGATGAGAAAAATATTTATCAGAAAAAGCACAACCCCAAGTAAAATTTCACTAAAACATACTAGTAATTGTCAGAACCAACTCCGAGAGAAGCCATTGAGAGAAAATGATATATTTGGCTATGGTAGCTCTTTAAATTAGAGGTCATTCAGAAAAAACAACAAATAATAGATAGTGAAAATAATATGCCAAATCAATTGAATCACAGTTATCTGTCCTTGCATGCATTTCCTGTGACCATCACTATATGTGTGGAAGTCCCATCTAACTTGTTGTCATAGCAATAGAGGTTTTCTGCTTAGTGTACCATAGAGAAGCTCTATAATATGTTAACCATGCGGCTGCTCTGTTCAAAATCTTCCAGGAACATTTCTCTCACACAAGAACAAGATTACTTCGAATGTTTGAAATAATTTAGCTTTCAGAATTTTCAACTTTATGTTTCCAACACATAACCAACATAAATAACTAGGTCAAGTTAGGAAGTCCAAAAGAAGTAAATAGAGATTAGTAGTGCATGAGAATAATACTCTGAGACGATCATCTTTTGCAGAAATGACTAAACAACAATAATTGTTGTTGTTGAAGAAAGACTTTGGCAACATTTCTACTTGGATACTAGAGTACTAGTAGAAAAGAAAACTTTACCTGCTGCTGTCATTCCATGAATCCAGTACAATCCCTGCAGAACATTTAACATAAATTTGCATGGCAGACTTTATGTTTGCTACAACTGAGACACGACTCAGCGTTTCAGATTCTTGCATCTCACTAGCATGCCCATTTGAAAGCGACTGCCTATGTTGTTCCTTTTCCATTTTAATATACTCACTTGCTCCAATAACGGCACTGATACACCTGCAAAAGACAAATAGTTGTGAACCGATGTTGGCAGCACATGTCCAGAATCAATCCTACATTCACCAGAGCTGTGGTGGCTTCTAAAATATGAGGATCAAGAAATGAGGCCATATGTAAGTCTTTGATGATTAAAAATGGTCCATATAAAGGAAGTGCAAATCAATTGGAAGTTTAACAATTTCATTGTGGATGCTGCTCTAAATAGCATGGTTCCAAGTTTCAACCGATCCCGAGTGGGATCGGCCAAAATGGATCAGGAGCCGAAATCAATCTAGCGACCAGTTTCGGCCAGGTATCGGCCAATCCCACCTAATACGGGCTCTCTCTCTCTCTCTCTAATTTTTTTATTTCTTCTCTCTCTGTTGCCCCATCTCTCATTTCTCTCTCTACTCTCTCTAGCCTCTCTCTCACTTTTTCTTCCTCTCTTTCCTCCAATCTTGCTCCCTCTTTTTCTGTCTGTCTCTCTCTTTAAATCTCTGTTACTGCAGCAGAAAATATGTTGCAGTAATAGAGAGTTGGATAGAGAGACGAGAGAGAGGGAGGAAGAGATTGAGAGGGAGTGGCAGAGAGACGAAGAGGGAGAGAGGGAAAGAGAAGGGAGAAAATAAATGAAAAGGAAAATGAGAGACAAAAATTGCCTTGCAACAATAAGAGAGAGAGGAAGAGAGAGAGAGAAAGAGGGAGGGAGTGAGAAGAAATGAAAAAAAAAACTAGAAAAATAAAATTTGCCTTGTAGCAGTAAAAGAAGGGAGAAAAAGAAAAGGGAGAGAGAAGTAGAATTTTTTTCTTTGCCTTGGTAGTAATAGAGAGAACAAAAGAGAGGGAAAGAGAAGGGAGCTCAATTTTTATCAAAATCTTGAGTAAATTTATGCATTTTTTAGTTTTTAAGCTTCCTTCTTGAGTATTTATAATTTTCTTATTTTCTTGTCATTTTTCTAAATTTTTAAATTTTTCTGTATTTTTAAATGATATTTAGAATTTTACGTAATTAAAAAATAGTCCGATTCAAACAGGTAATCAATACAACCGATATACATCATTTTTTCGAATGGCCAATCCTGATGCCGATATCGAGTTTTGAAACCTTGTTAAATATATTTGACTTTTGTAAAAAAATCATAAATATTTGTAGTAGTTGACAAACGATGTTTATGAATTTGTATCTGCTAAGTTGATATGAGAGATATCAAAACCTATCTGCTAAGTGTTATTAGCAAACTAATTGTCATCAATAGGGGACTTGCCTGAGACAATTTTACTATGAGTATCCATCGTTTTGTCATTTGGTTCATTAGACGCAAAAGCATAGCGTCCCATGACAATATTATTAACCATTAAAAACCCGATACCTTCAAAGTGTACAAATCCTTTGTCTCGACATCATTGACATCTCGTGTCATCTAGAAAGTCAAAAAAACATTTGTATTACTATGTTTGATAAACACCTTTGTTGTGTGGTTTCAAAGGTTGAGCAAATCAAATTTACAAGGATTATGTAAAAGAAAATCCCAACTCTTACTTATTTAAACAAGGATTAATTAATATATTAATGAAACAAACCCTACAAACTATTTGCCCACAAAAGAAGCAAGTCCAACACTTTTCGACATTCAAAGAGATCTTGATCTTTCAATAATTTCAGAAAAATTGCAGCACAATAAGTTTAAACTAATCAACCTTCTAAATTCTATATTAATGAACTTCAGTGGTGGCTAATAAGAAACAAGACAATATATGAAACATAGCGATGTAAACAACAGGAAGAATTAAGGTTAGTCAGCTCAAAGATGAATTTCAAGCTATTAAATTTTACCTTGCTAAGCAGTGTAAGTTGTTGTTGAATCCTCCAATATTGACATTATAAATAGTCATACTCCACATATTAGACACCATAAATGAAGCACAAAGATATGGAAGCAAGTTCCAAGAATTATCATTTGCAGCACCTGCTTCTACCATAATGGAATATATCCACTCTGTGTCATGCTCACCACCTACGCCAATACTGCTAATAACCCTTCTCAACCTCATAATTTCATCCTTGTCGGGTATCTCATCTGGCAACTGCTTAGCTACCCCATGTAGTAGTGAATAAATCAGCGGTGCTTTTTCTTCTAGAACTGATCCAACAGCCTCTACTAGCAATTTGCGGAAAGCTATTGCCTGCCCTGCTTGAATACAAAAACTAACCAGCGTTTCCAAATCAATAATTTGCTTTAAGTTTGCTTCTCTTTCGATCCGATCACCAGAATTTACACTACCAGAAAGGCTCTCTAAGGCTTCACGGTTTGATCGCAATGTTGTGTCAACGCAATTTAATAGTGCAGCTGTGTGTTCTCTAAGCATCTTGTCAATTCGATCAAATCCGTAACCACCAAAAAGACGAACAAGGGCTTTCAATTCTCTTACATCAGTAAACGACTCTGCTGAATATCCGCCAATAGTTTCTGCGCTCTTAAAGCAATTCCCAGCTGTCACAAAAATGACTCCCGCACCAGATATATCCTTAACAATGTTCTCAAGATACCAGTTGCTGATAATCTCTATGGCAGATCCTGTTTGCGTCTCTGCAGGTTTTTCAGAAACCTGTAAGTAGGAAGATGTCCCACTGAAGCTCTCTGATAATAGAACTTCTCGAATGCCTTGAGTTAGGTCCATACTAATGTGCTGCTCGGCTAGATGGATGATGCTTATGTGTCTTCGTAAGAGTGATTCTATGATGGATGGACGCTGGAGGCAGCTATCAGTTCTCAATATTGCATTTAGTCTTCTCCTGAAGTTTCCGAGGATGCAATCTCTCATGTACTGTCGAAAAGAGCACAACGAAAGCAGTTAAAAAATACCTTTAAATCACACTCAGTATCAAAAAGTAAGTGAGAAGGAACTTTACAAAAGAAGACACATTAACATGTAATCTAGACCGCAGGCTATAACCAAGGAGAGCATATTGATTTTCCTGTAGAGAAATGTCTCGATGAGGAGAATTCGAGATTTCACATTTCAATGGAAAATACTCCTTTCCATCTCCAAGCTTCGCAACTCAGAGAAGCATTCACAAAAGAGAACAAAAACAGACCCGTAAAATCTTCTGGACCCAAAAAAGCTCCATTAGAAGCTGTTTTTGCCTGGCATGTTTTCATTTCATGTAAGTGCAATGTAGTAACTGCTGACCGGAGATGTGTTTTCATAGATGTTCTAGACTTATCATGGGTTTTTGGCCTTCTAGACCCTTGGTCCAACCAAATATTCAGTCATATATATTTCCAATTTGCATTATCAGCCGCCTTTACCCTACATTACTGCAATATATAACTTGTCACAATTTAGTATCTTTATAACACAAGCAGATCATCCATCTAAACATCCTAATAACAGCTATAGTGATGTACACTTTTTGTCTTCCAGATTGCCCACAGCATATTTTTCGGATGCAATCCCACAGCCATACCTCTAATCCAGGAGGCAACCCATGTGATGATATGTCACAACATGCCATCTGTAGGCTAGCATGGAGTGCCACAGGAACAGGAATCCTTGACGACATAGACAAACATAAAATCTAAAAACTCAGCGAGGTCTTTTCACCCATACAGAAGCATGAGTAATTGTGCTATCTATCTATTGATATCTGGAGATGCCATATGTGAAAGAAAAATACAGAGACCAGGTACGAACCTCACGTAGAACAAAAACATGGTTCAGCACACATATAGGTTCCATGTCATTTAGAACAGAGCATAGATTTGTCAGTCTCTGCATGGCGGCTTCTAACCTGTCTTTAGGATAATTATAAACTTTCTCCAAGTTGTAAAATCAAGAAATATTGAGTCAAAATGAATTGACTTACATTTTGACAGAATTACAATTTTCAGGGTAGCTCTCATGTCCTGGTGCTACCAAACCGGAGATTACTTTTGTTTTCATTGCATTGTTCAAACGAATAGCTGCTTGCTCTGGAAGAAGCTGAAAAAAATTCAGTATGGTGAGTTCTACATTGAGAAATATCTTCCTCGGAATACCTAGCAGAATGTAGATATGTGCACACCTGCATTTCTAATGAGCCAAATCCACCTTCTGAATCTAGAATATTTATCAAACCTTCCAATCCACCCATGATGGATTCAATGAGAGATTCTACATATAATATGGCATCTCTACCTACTTTATTCACCTGCATTTGCAATAAAGGAAGGGTCAACATTTTACAACTTCCAAGCAGCTTATGTGTAAGGAAAGCATATTCTCAAAGTAAAACATAAAGAAGGAAGCAACAGGCCAAAGTTACAATGCTGTAAGTTCTTTTGTATTAGTCACTTCTATCTCTCTTTGCAGATTACATGTTTTCTGCATTGCTAATTGTCACCCACAAATAGGAATAATTAATGATCCTTGATAAAGTACATCTCTTTGTTGCTATCCATCCTTCATACAAGTAACCCATACACTGCTTTTGTACTTGTTTTCATGCAAAGCAAAGTTCTTGGAGTTCATAAATTAATCACGCCTAGAATAAACATATATGTTACAATAGTTTGAAATTTACTACCAACTCATAACCTAATTTAACTTGTAGGCTACACAAGGATTGCAATGCCAATTGGCACGGTTGATACATATAGTACCAGTAAATAATAAGTATCTATATAGAGAGAGTATCAATACTCATAGATATATCACTTTCTATAATAAACTGCATGTGCTAAACTAATATTTAATGACAAAGACTTAATTTAGCTCCTAAAACCTATTTCAAGGCCCTAAAAAAGTTCAAAATTTATTTTATTGGCATATTAAGGTCATGCAATGTGCTACTGATACCGGCTTGACATGGTACATGCCATGACACGTCGTGCCAAGAGAAAATCAGCACAATTCATACCCCTCTAGCACATCAATCATTGAAGGTAGCTGTTATATGTTGTCTTTTCATTTATTATTCTTAAGACATAAGATTAGGCAATTATCCACAGAGTTCATCTGATAGACCACATGTCTCTATATGCACCAGCCTAACATACATACATTAGATGGTACTTTGGCAGTCTACGTATTGCTGCTGTCTTTTAAAATCTTGTCTACCATCTATTGCATAAGGACATAATTATTCTTGATGTTGCAACCATGTAGTAGTTATTACTTTTTAGCTTTCAAAAACTTGTGTAATGTAAAAACTAATACCTCTTCTGGAACGATTGCAGAGGCACATTCGGGAAAACAACTAGCTACTCCAAGCCATGCACAACAATGTTGTGGACGTCCTTCCGGACCAAACATTGTGTTGCGGAAAACCTGTTAGGATCAATTATTGGCATAGGGACAACAATTGACACAAAAATCTGGTACATGTTTTGGAAGAGAAGGCATTTAAAATATTAATATGTTGCGATCTAGCAACAATTGAACAAATGCTTACAGCTGTAAGATGTTGATGATAAAAATATAGCTTTTTGAGGCTTCCATGCTTTGACAGTTGACTCTCAAGTTCATCCACACATCTAGTAGATAAATACATTATAGTGAGCGGACCAAAAGGAAATATACACAAACTCTATGTGAAGCAAATATGTCAGAAAATTAACCATGAAAAAGTCAAACCACAGTGAATAATTATTTACATGTCATCTTTGATGTGGATAAATAAACAAAAATATCAAAATTTTCGCAGTCTTGTAGTAAAACTAATATATCATGATGCTACAGATTGTTAGGTAGCAAATAAAAGCATAAGATGTCTGTTGAAGCATGCCTTTGATATATCTTGTAGTAAAACTAATATATCATAAGCTACAAGATCGATAAAAAACTTATCTACTGTCATCCTTGATATGGTTTAGTCTAGGATATAAGTAGCTACTACAATGTATAAGTAGCTACTACAATGCCATTTATCAAGGGTCCATCGTCCCTTGGCTACATTTGTCTACCAATGTGCAGGTGCTATCACCTGATGCATATGTACACTATGTAGCCCTTCAACTGCAGACATTCTGCAACTTCCTCTTAAAACATCTGATATAGCTTTGGTGTCATCTGAAAGAGTTTCACAGCAAGCCCCTCCTGTTTGGTTATTTTAATCATTATAATTTTAGCTGCTTTTTGGTAACAGCTCTGTAAGGTTGGCATCAGCTTGATAACCAAATAAAGTATATTAGTATAACGTGTTGAGTTTTATACACTCTCAACCTTGAGCTGTTCTCTGGGTAAACCTAAATCGGCAGGGAATTATCTATATGCAGGTCCATATGCATTTCTTATTTATTGACACTTCAAGTTCATAAACATGCTTATATGGATTGTAGCAGTGGCACCAATATACAAATGTTAATTAAAGTATTTATTTGTTAGTGACTTTCCAGACATTATTAATTAAAAGCAGAGAAAATTATCTGCGGTCAGCTGTTTCTTAGAAGTTAGAATGGTAATACTTCTAAAGATGATGGGTCGTCAGTAGACATTTTAGAACAGTCAGCCCTTCAGTTTGCTCGCATGGCCTGAAAGGAAAATGCAAAGAAGTTTTAGGCTTATATTCACTGATCATTGCTCATCAGCATGTCTTAGCATTAGCAAGCTAATTTTCAAGCTTATAATAATTACAATTTACCCCCGGGTAAGACCTAGAATCAAGGTACCCCCTTGAATTTGAATCTTGCACTTAACCACCCTGAGGTCCTAACCAGTAAGCAAGTGTTAGAATTTCTGTCTAACTTAACAAAGCTGACATATTTTCCCTTAAGAAGATTGAATTAATGGCAAAATGCCCTTTTCACTATTAAAGCATCTACAAAGAAGACGATGGCCTTTTGTGCAACAAAACAAAATTTCACGATTCACATGGGACCTTGATTTTGGGCCTAACAGCAGGGGATATATTGCATTTAACTCTTGAAACTAGTGAAGCTCATTAATCCCCCTCCAATTATGAATATCGTTGTTTGGTTACATTCAGCTAATGTACAAATCATGGATCCAAGTTTTAGCCGATCCCACTCCAAATTGGGGTTGGCACCGATAAATGGCTGAAACCAGTCCAAGTATCAGCCAGATCGCCGATACCCGATACGGGCTCTCCCTCTCATCTCTCTAATTTCTTTATTTCCCTCTCCCATGCCACATCTCTCTCATCTCTCTACTAGGGGTGGCAACTCTTTACCCGACCTGATAACTTGATACAATAACCCGGATCTTAATTGGGTTCGGCTCGTAAATTGAGTCATGTTCGGGTTTATATAATTGACCCGTTTGACCTATTTAAGTACACAAGTAACTAAAGTTTAACACTTAAATCATTCACTCAATCACCTTCTCGTTCTCTCCACTTTCCAGCACAGACGCAGCCGCCTCATCTCACCAAAACAGCAAAAAAAATTTCACCACGCCTCCTCTCCAATCTCTCTGACTACCGTTTGCCGCCTCCCGCTTAGTCTCCACCTATTTTCTGCCCCGAGAGTTCATCGGTGTCCGTCCGCAATGCCCCCGCATCTCCTCTCTCTCTCTCCAAATCTCTCCAACCGCCTCCATCCGCGGTGCCTCCCGGCTCCCACCTTCATCTCCGTTCGGGTGCCTCCCACCTCTTCTCTCTCTGAATCTCTCCAACCCCCTCACCCTCGTCGGATCTCTTCCCTATCTACCCTAACCCTCACCGTCGCTACTGTCCTTCACCGTAGCTGCTGCCCACCGCCTTCACTGTCGATGTGGCTTTTGCTAAGGTAACATATAGGTGAGTTAAGGGTGCCTCCGCGCCTCCTCTCTCTCCAAATCTCTCCAACCACCTCCGCCCACGGTGCCTCCCGGCTCCCACCTCCATCTCCACCTCTGTCCGGGTGCCTCCCACCTCCTCTCTCTCCTCTCTCTCCAACCCCCTCACCCTCGTTGAATCTCGTCCCTATCTGCCCTAACCCTCACTGCCACTACTTGCCACCTTCACACCGTTGCTGTTTCAGCTAATTTTTAGTTTTTCGATGCAGTTTTAACTCATTTTTTTAACAGTGTATTTTGAGTTGTATAAGTTTTGATGTTGTAATCCTGAAAACCTCAAGAGATGGACATATATGTATTAGGATTGTAATTTTGATGTTGTATGGGTTTTGAGTTGAAAATAAGTTATTCTGTATGTATAATACACCATTTATATAGGATAAATAAGTAAATATTGATTTTTTTATAAATTTTATATTAAATGGATTAGATGGGTCGTATTAACGTGTCGGGTTAACATGACCTGTTTAAGTATACAGATTAGATGGATCGTGTTAGCATGTTGTGTTAACCCAACCTCTTTCTTAAACGAGTTAGGTGGGTCAGGTCGTGTTACCATTTATAATCGGATCGTGTTCGTGTTTACCAAATGCAACCCATTTATTAATAGAATCGTCCCCGTGTCAAGATAAAGTTGACCTAACTTGAACCCGCTTAACCCAACCGGATTGCCATCCCTACTCTCTACTCTCTCTCTCTGTCTCTCTCTCTAGCCTCCCTCTCTCCTTTTCTTCCTCTCTTTCCTCCAATCTTCCTCCCTCTCTTTTTGTCTCTCTTTTAATCTTTGTTATTGCAGCAAAAACCTGTTGCAATAATAGAGAGTTAGATAGAGAGACGAGAGAGAGAGTGGAGAGTGGAGAGTGGAGAGTGGAGAGTGAGAGAGGAAGGAAGAGATTGAGAGGGTGTAAGACTGAGAGAGAGGGGGGAAAGAGAAGGGAGAGAGAATAAATAAAAAAGAAAATGAGAGAAAATTTGAGGTTGATACTCATCGGATACTTCCATACCCTCTTCGTATCTATATCTAATATGATACTCATCGAATACTTTAAAATACATATTAAATATTTCTTTAGTTAAAAAGAAGTTAATGTTGCAGATACTTCTCAGATACTTATACTTTCCAAATTCCTATTGATGTGAATCAAATTGAAGGAGATCATTACCTTTTATTTCTTATCATATCCCAATGATTTGTCTTTGTGAAAAGATTGAATTCGCTTGTTTATTTTCTAACCTATATTAGGAAATCGCATTACAAAGATCAATTGCTTCCAACTAATAGATTGAATTTGTTCGTTTGTCTTACATCTTAGTTAGTACTATGCTATGTAATATATTGATTAATGGTAGTTCTTTTAGTGGATAAATTGAAGGTCTCCTTATATAAACTAGCATATGCAACAAAAATATATATAATTCCTCAATTTAGGAAATTTATGTATAAAAGTTAACTATATATATCCACGAGCTACATATCCTAAGCATATCATATCCTTGTTTTTTAAGATTTGTCATATCGGCATATATCTATATCGTATCCTATCATATCTTGTATCCTTATCCGTGCTTCATAGTAATAACTACCAAGAATAGCAACACTACAGTTTTAATTCTTACAATTGAATATCATAATCATCAAGACAATCAAAACAAGAATAAAAATATATTAATTTATAAACCTTGCATCACCTTGACCAATTATAGGCAGCATTTCCTTCTGATACCAAGCCTTCCTTTCCAGTGGATACTGTAGCCTTCTCAAGGTGTCTAATATTTATAGATGATCGTGAAGATGTGACAATCATTAAAATTGATAACCAGTGCTTACGCAGATCCTGCATATTAAATCAACAAAATAAAAGTAATAAGAAAGTACATAATTCTGTCAAAATTAAAATTTCTAGGTAAAATGGCTTGAAATGAATTAATTTTATCATGAGATGAATGACATGGGAACACTTGTGGTCATCTTGCAAACATGGTGATCAGGATAGTAGCAAAGAGGCAATTTGCCTATTGTTCATCATATTTTTAGATTTTGGGTACCAAGTACGTAGTACATACCAAATAGTCTATATTGCATAAGACAAAGAAACTATCTTTGCTTTCTTTCTCGATCATGTTTTTAACACTATGCTACAATAGTACCATAAAGGACGAGTCTCAAAATTTGAAGAGAACAGAGATAGCGAGAAGCAAGATTTTGAGGAAAATGCACTAAACACTCCATCACTCTACATGTTGTAACAATAACCCAATTACGCACTAAAAAGATAGTTACAAGATACATCTGATCCATGAATAATATCATAAAAGATAGATACAAACTTTTGACTGCTACTTGGTATAGGGAATGGGTCTGCAAAAGTATCTTAAGTGGCAAAATGCCTTCTTACGCTGAGTGGAAGTTGCTGCATTGCACAAACTATTAAAACAGATATTATTGCAGCAAATGAAAGTCAACCAGTTAACTAATTCAAATATGGGATAATAACTAAGAGAGCTTCAGCCAAAATAGATGTCTATGGAGAGGAGGAATCACAAAAGTTTGTATCTGATATGAAGGATATATGTACCTAGAATAAATTAAAGACTTCTCATTGCATGTACGATAGAACTGCACAACATATGTCCAGACAAATGCTGTCATTCTCGTTAAAGAAACAGGAAGACAAGGTTCTCTGGTGGATTTCCAGTTTCCCACACCAAGTTTGAAATTTGAAATCTTAAATTACCATATTTTTCCTATGCTTTCTAGACATCTGAGAGCATATCCAGAGACTTTACATGGACTTAATCTAGTTATTACTCACACTCCTTACCTGTTGTAGATCTCAGAGAAAGTATGGAAAGCAAACAACTTTGTAACTCATAGAAATGATATCACATCCTTTAAGTCTAAAGTAGCACATTAGACGAAATCTCTAATACAAGAGCAAATCTTTCTTACAGATAAATCACATGTAATAGCAGAAATACTTTCTCCTTGAGGCTTTGGAATGTTCTCTAGACAATGCACAACTTGCTGAAAGAGGCCCTTCAACGTGGCATCTAGGTCAAGAGCCACCATTCCTGGAGTACCGAGTAAGAAACGAATTCTTCCAGCACATGATGATAAGTATGAAAGTGCGTAACCTTTTATTGCTGCAAAGAAATAAGCAAGTGGTAAGCATGTACCTCCAAAAAAGTTTTTCTCTAGTCTAGTTTAAAGATCCTGTTTAGCTAGAATATTTGCAAAGGAAACTTATTAAACCAACTTTCAAATTTATACAGAAAAAAAAAAACATCCATTTAGAGCCGACCCAAAAGTTGACACTAAATTTAATTCCTACTGTGGTTGATACTTGATGACTAAAATCTGTTATCTTTCACAGTTCAAGAGACTTTTTAGATCACCTGGAAGGTAAAACTAGTTAGGCTTACACAGTTCCTCTGTTTTTCTAGGTGTTCATGCTGCAGATTAAGATGTACAAGACCAAGACTGCTCATTCAGCAGTACAAGATTGTGGATTAAATTCAGCCTACAAATGGGTTCAATTCTATTCACCACAATTGTTCTTCATCCATGCGAACATTCAATATCTCTCCGGTCTCACCGGTAAAAGAGGGGTAATATATCCATGCTGCCTTTCAAAAACAGGTCAACCTTTGGGTAAAAAGGACTAGGAAACAGCACAAGGAATGCTGAATAGCAGTTCAACATTTAGAAGCTTTCAGAATTAAAACATCCTTATCATTATCCAAGCCTTCTTTCACAACAAGCGAGGCCAGCTAGAGAGAAACACTCAAATTTGAGAAGGATCTTGCAAGAATTGACATTTAAAGACTGATTATCAACCTAACACCGACACTCTAGAAATGGTGCATAAATCCAAGATGGCAAAACAAGCACATGAGAGGCCCCACGATAAAATGTCAATAGCTAACAAACCATAAGGGTGGCCCACACACAAGGCTTCTTCCAACATAGGATCAGGGGGCAGCAAAACGTACCCATTTCTAGAGAGACTGTTGTAATGATGCATCAATGACCACATGGTGCATGGTAGCAAGCCATACTTTACACTATATGATGTCCTCTATCCTTTTTTTGCTTTTCTTTATTTGATGACCTCTATCCAGGAAATGAATATTGGATTATTTAAAATTTAAATTGTTAAATGGAAGAAACATAAGCTCCCTCAACCTGCTAAGTGGCTGCTGCAGTAATAGCACAATTGCCCGGTTTTCTGCAGGGAGGCTAAAACTTTCATCAGCCTCCAAATCTCTCCCTCAAATTTGGAGGTGGATGGCTACCTTCCCACCAAAGTCCCCCTCTCCTTTGGGAAGTTTTCTTTTCTCTCACTGTAACCTTCCTCTCCTCTCCTCTCCCCTCTTATATAGTTTTTCCCTTTTAATAAATATAAAAGACCGCCTTCACCCACTTTTCTCAGTAAAAAGAAACTACTTTTGAATGATAGTGCACTTACTTATGTATTAATCGACGATGGTTGAGCCAACCGGCACAGGGCGTGCCGGTCGGCACTTGCCGTGCTAGCGACGTATTGCACGTGGCACAAGAGGTGCCGCATGGCACCCTCCTAGCAGCGGTCTCGTCACCGTCATCGCCCATTGTTCGAGTGCCAGAGAGTTCCATCGACGAAAGCACCGTCGCATTCCATGCAGACGCCCAAGCCCTAAGAGGAAGAAGACCTTGAGCAGGTCGGGGCGAGTGAATAAAGAGACTTAAGTTACGGATCAACATGCAAATGACGAGCGACGATGGTGGGGAGCGGCGACGACGAGGTCTAAGAATAAAGGTGAGTAATCTTCCTCCTCTTTTTCTCTCCCTCTCTTGCAGCACGGCTGGCACATGTCGTGCATGCTGTGCTGACCATGGTATCAAATTGCCTTCAAATATTGACTATATAGTAGGTAACTTTTGGAACCGGAACCAGCTACAAATTAGAAATTCTTGGTTAATAAATCTTCTAAGTTCCATAAATGTGAAAACTGAAAAAAAAAAATTGAGAGAGAAGAGGGTGCACGTGCAACCCCCTCCCCTCTCCCTCTTCGGCATGCGACGAGACGGCTGCAGAATTCTCGCCGAATCCAAATCTAATTTAGATTTGGATTTTTACTCTATAAATTTAACCTTAGTTCTCTCTCTACTTAACCCCCCAACCTCCTTTCCATTTTTTTCTTCTCCTTCGTTTTCTCATTTCTCACCATCTAAGTCACGCCATGGAATCAGCCTTTCGAAGTGTTGTCGAAGCCATCAGAAAGGACCACGTGACTCCTTAGTAAGCCCTCTCCCACCCCCTCAAGTTTAATTTCAGTTTAATTAGTTAAAAATAAATACCTAATTTGTGAGATTTTAGCTTCGTCGGTGAATCACGCCGGCCGGCGGCTTCGGGTCGCTACCGCTCCACCACTGAAAACCTCTTATCATTGGCCTCGTGCCATGGACGTTCACCTTTGGAGCCCTCGTGGCTCCGATCGCCGTCAACCATGTAGTCAATTGTCTTTTGTAATTTCTTCTCCACCTCGTGAGTACGACGACTTCGCGAGAGCGTCGGGGAGCTTGAGGTGTGGCCGTTGAACTCACCGGCGAACACTCTCTATCTTCTCTTCCTCGCATCAATCGTGGGGAGGAATTTGGTTGGGCTCGGGTTTAACCTGAACCGACCATTTTTCTTATGTTTGCAGGTTCGGGTTCGGGTTTGGGTTCAGGTCTGGATTTCGGATCCAAAGACCCGACCCGAACTACTTAAATGGAAGGTGGGCTCCCAGTCCATTGCATTTTGGTTGGGCCTTAGCCCAGACCGATTGATTTATTAGTGTGGGTTGCGGGCCAGTAGCAGCCCAGCCCAATCCAATAGATAATTTAACCCATTTTAGTTTTTTTAGTTTTAAATTTTAGAAATTTTGATATTATTCAATTTAAAAATTTTATTGTTATTTATTATGGAAGGTAGTGACCTTTAGCACGTGAGCTAAAGATTAGAGATTTCAGTTGTCTTACCTAGACTCAGGTGAGTGGGTTCGCTCACATATTTATTTATATTATACTTCGTACCTTTGTCAGACCGTGTAATTTGCTATGTGCAAATTTATTTATTTCATTCTTATATGCAAATTTATTTATTATACTTTCTGTGTGCAATTAATCATTATACTCAGTGCATCGACATACCTTGTGCAAATTACAAATTTTAGTGAAAAGAAAAATAAAACTAGTATTGGTATGACTTAAAGAACAGTCCCAGTATAAGTCGCTTGCGGTTTTCCGTGGTGATTCAAGTTTATCTGAAAATTCAGAAAAAAATCATATATCAAATTACTGCGGTGACTTTCTTAAATGACTCTGGCGGGGTTAAGGAACAGGAATCAAAAACTTCCTGATATAACTCTAACCTCTCTCAAAGGTTAGTAGAAAAGACAGGGTGCGCTGATTACACAGTGACACCTCCTGATGACCCTAACTGAATCAACTATGAGAAAAAACCTTGAGCATTATCTCAAGATAACTTCTAATTAATGTGGATCCACAAGATATAGACCCATTGAAACAAATGACATTATAAACATCGGAAAGATATTAATATGTTGAAACTGAGTAAAGTTACAAGTTATGACTCTCTACCGTTATCATTGTCATTAAATTAAAAGCATGCCTGTTGAAAATTGTTATTTATATTGTTGAACTTGGGTTTTATTTAACACTATAAATTTTATAATTATTTGGTTGAGTGGATTCTACTCACTGAACTATAGTTGTTGGCTCATGGATTTTTCTTTTTCTCCTTTATTATTTCAGGTAAAGGTCAGCGTGGCGACTGAGCAAGATGCACCGAGACCCTATCTCTACTTAGAACCTTCCTATTTACCTTTTAGTTCTTTTGGTTTTATGTTTTAAATTAATTGTTAATTTAATTTTGTTTAGAGACATAGTAATGATGACATTTGTTTTATTTTCATTGCAATTAGTTTAAATTAAACAAAGCAAATCCTCTTTGTTTATTTATTCTTGCCATTGTACACTTAGGAAATATTAGTAACGCTTCGTATATCTTAAACGTATTGAGGTACATGGTCGGTCATGATTCCGATTTCGGATCGTGATAATAAAGGCATCCCAAGAATATCATGTGATACAACAGTATATAGATAAAATTACCAATGAGATGGAGTTAAGACAAATAAGTTCTGGTTTAAAGATAAAATACAAAATCTCCAGAGGTAAGCACTAGATACAAGATAGGAGGCATAACCTGCCCACTTTTCTTTAGTACATTATGATTACTCAGACTCTAAATAATCATGAAGGTTCACTAACCATTCTCTCAAAGCTCAAGTTGTGTCGAAAGGTAGTTCTAACATTTTATATTCTAGCCTTCTCCCTCAGCTTAAGACATTTTAATAGTCCAATGAAGTGGATATGAATTGAATGTGTAGAGACTTTATATTTTAAATGACAGAGACCTGGTGGGATTTGAATCTAACATGATGTTAGATAACCATCTTCTCTAAAAGTTCAATCTATTAGAGAAAGGTGGTTCTAATTTTTTATATTCTAACAACGGGAAATGTAATTACAGAAGGGGACTATCGGATTGATGCCATGAACATTATATAGCTTGTAGAGGACATCTTTCTAACTGCAATATATACCCTTGACATAGCCTCACATGCAAAAGACCCCCTCCATTAATGTTTTCCTTGCTTCTCCTTGTAGTTATATAAAACTCTAAGGTGAGAAGAGAACAGAAAATATGGCAAAAAGGTGTGTCTATGTTCAGAAGTAGGTTCAGCACCAACACTGCCACCTACAGCAGATGGGTTTCTCTGAAAGATGTGCAAACATGTTTCTGTAACCATCATCAATTACAAAGAAATTAACCACAAGATATTCAGACTAACCTGCAATATATTTTCGAACTAAACAGCAAAGTTTGTCCATTCCATCTAAAAGGAAACCAATAGTAGGATCTGCTGCATCCTGGAAAAAGTAAATCAGCAATTTCATATCGCAAAACCATAAAGCAGAATGCAGAAAAGAAAAGTAACTAGAGCTTACAATGTCAATTGGTTTCAACCGCATAGCTTTGGAATTTGATGATGCAATTCCAACATGTTGAAAGTACCAAACTATCTCACACTGAGCTAAAGCTAGTGCAGAAAAGACCATCTGTACATATCGCAGACAGAACCATTATAGATGATCAAAAATTGTAATTTAAAGAATATCAAAATATACACTGGCAAATTCACACAAATAAACAGGAAAATGGAGATCTGAATAAATAAGAATATCTTTTACATTTTAAAACCCCAATTCATAAGACATTGTAACTGATTCAGTCTTACTCCCTGTTTCAAGAAGTAAAATAGCTAATTTCAAAAGTGAGTAGAAAATTCAGCTTCTAAGGATTTACATAAGATATTAAAGGTCTCATAATAACTGGAATAGTTTGATGAGCATCCCTTGCATCAAGCCATCAAGTTGGATTAAACTGAAACTCCAATTATTAATTTACTGAAGCACATATCATACCTAATTTCCAGCATCAACTCATGCTGGATTCAAGCTATCACTTGACTCGTAGGTTCTCACAAAGATTTTAGTACATGGGATAAACATAGCCAGCAGGTAGTGCATTACCTGAATATTAGGTGCCAATAAACTAGGTTGATCAGCAAAAAATAAAACCATTCTTCCAATCTCTTGCTTTAATAGAATTCTCCTTTCACGATGTATGGCATCACAAGATATCAGCGCTTGTTCGTGCACTTCACTGCAACAAATAATCATCGTAGTCTTAACATGGCAATCCATTGGGCATGTAACCATTAAATAAGGAATCTCAATGTCAAACAGCCAAACAAGTGAAATTGGAAATGGTCAGGAGTAGCTAATGAGAAATAGTGTAAAGACTTGAGAAAGAAGAGCAAGATGAACAGATATGATGCAATACTATGAAATAGAAGCTACTGGCTGGAAGAGACACAAGTTAACTACACTTCTCACTGAAGACCCTCCTCCAATGCACACAATAACACATGATCCGCACCTGCTTGGTGTGAAGCAAGCTCAAGTCCTTTATAGCTAACCTGTCGTGAAAAGGCCAGTCTAGATTATCCAAAAATCTTGCTGAAGGAGTAGGTGGCATTTTCTGGTAAGCATCTCCATAAATCACATGTAGCAGAGAATGGGAACTTACAAATGTATACATGCATTAGTAAACACATCGCAATCAAGTTGAGTTTCGACATCATCATACTGCTTTTAGTTTTCACAGAGCACAACTTGTTATGTTCCACTGATTAGAAACCTCGCGTGAGGATTATTCTCCTCATGCCTCAAGGGAAAGGTCTCAGAAGCATAATAAGGCTCACAGATGAGGTTATATATTGTATCAAGAAGTGATTCTAAAGTAACCTATCGCAACTTGTTTAAGCCTTACACCAGAGCCATAGATGCTGAAATAATATGTAATATATTTTCAAAAGGTCATGAGATGCAACATGACTTGATGGAAAAACATAATGAATCAGCATAAAAAACAAATTATCTTGTGCAACACGTATAATAGCCATGCATGTTTAATTAAAAATATTCGTAGCTATCAACAAGACCAACATTTATCTGAATTAGCTGAATAGATTAATGAAAAAAGTGGTTTCAAATAATAAGTATAATGTTTCCGAACAACAAGAATATTTTATCATCAATTATCTCAAAGGTGTCTACATCTATGATTACTGCAATATCTCAGGGAACAATCAACCAATAGTCTAGCACCAAAAATAACTTAGGGGCAGTAGCCCAGTTAAATGACTTGTACTTAGAGTCACCTTAGTGTGGCACTTGCTGGGTAGGAGTGTCAAAATAAACGAGCAACTCAGGGTCAGCTTAAATATAATATTTATTATTATTATATATATTAATATATATTATATATAAATATATTTATAACCATTGATCTTTGATCCAATGGCTACTATTATCCTATCTCTATCTAACCCTAACCTAAAATCTAATAAAAATTTCTCTAACAAGCCCACCTCCTCCTTTTCCTTCATTGACAAATCACGGCCACCTCTTTCTCTTCCTTCAGCCGCCTCCTCATTCGGTAAGCCATCGTCCCCACTGCCTCCTCCTCCTCCTCTAATCAAGCTCAGGCTCGGTCTGGCTCAGCTAGAATTGAGCTGAGCAAAGCCAAAACATCAAAGTAGGGTTGGAAATTAATTTTGAGCCAAGCCTGAGCTAGAGCTAGCTCACCCCGGCTCGGCTCATTTACACCCATACTTCTGGGTTCCTCAACAGGGAGATCTGGTTATGGTCACTTAGTGCACCAAGTTCTTTCAAATAGTTAAGAAACTATCACTGGTTTCTCCAAATCTGCTCACTAGCTTGCTAAATTAACTCCAAATATGGGAGTATGTTCCTTCTCCCTTCAGTCAATCCAAATAAGTTCACCCTAAGAGCATTCCATCACAACCCATGAAGACCAGGGAAATCATTCCTCCGTGCAGCCAACTCTTGCAAGCTAGAGAAGATTTGACAGTTCAAAGCTTTAACCATATAGGCATACCAATGGTCATGATACTTCAGAATACTGAGTTTAAGATAATGCTATTAAGTCATCTTGGGAGAGATATGCATGACATGAAACTGCAGAACATGCTTCCAAATAATTTATGGAATATCTACAGACAAGTTTCTAGTTCATTGCTCAAAGGAACGATGTCACAGCTCAACTTCTTTCTAATAAGAAACAGGTCATCAATGTCTAATGCCAGCATGTCCCAGCAAAGTAATTTATAATTTAGTATATCTTTCTAATAAGATACTGAAATTACAGACTCATAATCAGAAAATCAACTATCTTAAAAGATGATCACAGCAAATAAATGCATATTAATACAGTTGATCAACATACCTTAACATTTTCTCAACCTGCTTTGCAACATTATACTCAAGATCTGCTTCCTTTTGTTTAGCACGTCCTGATTTGGCCAACTTCTTTGATTCTAAGACCCTTGGAAGAACATAAAGCTGATAATCTTCATGAAGTAGCTCGTACTACATAACCAATTATAGAAAACATCATCAGCATTAGAAAACAAAGAACAACTTTAGAGTTTAGGCATCAGAAAAGAATAGTTAATTACCTCATCTCTAAATAATGGGAGAATTAAATGCTCCTTCAATACAACCTAGAAATAAGAACATTATACATAATGAGAAAAGGAGAAGAAGAAGAACCAAGTACCATCACGAAGGAAATAATTACCAGGATGGTTGCAAAAATGCGAAGGAACATCTATAATACTGAAAGAAAAGCTACCACACATCAATCATCTAAGAAGACAAACAGTGTGCAATCAATCAAATTAGAGTATAGAGACAATTAAACAAATGAAGAAAGGATGTCCATGGTAATATATATAAATTGGCTATAGATTTTATATTCACTTAAATTACACATTCAATTAGTTCTGCAACTATAGGATGGATGTAAACCAGGAAATGGAAAGCATCTGAAATGTGTAAGTGCTAAGGCAACAAAAAAGAAATGCTCACAAGGCACAGGTAGTGAACCAATGACAAAGACCTTCACCCCATCTCTCTCAAATATTGCGGGCCCTTGATAGGAAGCATCCATGTATGCCTTAATAGTATTCTGGTATTACTTATCAATGTATATGTTAAACATTATATAGTACAACATGCAACTAGGAGGGTCATTGGCACTTAGCACAAACCATACAACTATTTTGGTATAGATAATGGGATCTTATATTAACAGCCGACCTTTTCTATCAAAAGAGCATTAATGCTCAATATTCTAGCACTTCATCACTATAGAAGTATAGATCATACAAGAATATAGTGAAAGGATGACGAAATGATAATCCGCAATAGGAGCTAACATTCAAGGTAAGACGCATGTAGTTCTTAAGTGTGTTCTACAGCTGAAGGAGTAGGATGATCAAAAGTCATCTGTCTACACTTAAAACAAATTTCCAGCTCTTTCTAAAAAACATTAAGGTTAACTTTGATCTAATCTCCAATTTAATAGTATGATAAAATGATTCTGAGAAGCTAACTCAGCCCTACAAATACTAAACTGGTGATTACGTGTTCTATTCACCAAAGTATCCTATCATGCAAAATACTAATACATGAAAAATCAGAATAAGGTTACGGAGATTGTAATAACCAGAAATTTAACCAAAAAAAAAAAATTAGCCCAATGTTTCTCTTCCTTCTCCCACTCAGTGCCGCTTTGATCAAGATAATCTCACCGATAATGTTGGGGTGAAGGAACGTGTTAAACCTACTCCTCCAGTCTATAAGCCCTTCTTTGCACTAGGTTCAAGGAGGGTCCTAAACTTGGTCAAGGACCCCTAGCCAAGTTCAATAGCCAAACATCTTATTATCTTTTTTATTCCTAACCAAGTGTATTCCCCCAATAAATAAAATAAAAATAAAATCTAAGTTCTAATATAAATTTAAATTAATTCTAATTTTACCCTTAACATGATTTAAATCTATTACTTTTATCATTACAGTCTAAGGTTAATTTTCTCCATTAATTTTATATATCATTTATTTTCCTACAAAACTAATACTATTTTCACTTTTTTACATCACATCAAAAGTAATAATTACACTTTAGCCTGGTTCACAACCAAACACCATATTTTCTTTGTCTAGTTTAAGGTACCTAAATCAAGACTAAAAAATAGGATCAGCTAATCAAGTTTGGAGCTTAGCCTCAAACTAAACACAGCCTAAAAGCCCCCCATCTCTCCTCTCCACCTCTATACAGTATCTCTCTCTCTCTCTATTCTCCTACTTTCTTCTCCTTCATCATCTCTCACTAAGGTGTGCATTGTCAAATCCAATCATCAAAGCGTCACCAAAGCAAATAGAGACTACCTTGAGATTCGCAAGTGAGTCCTCTTCAACCTCCTACAGTTATGGGTGAAAACGGGTCGGATTAACTCCAACTCAACCCACTATCTAACTCGATTCGAATCAAATTAGGATAAAAAATTTCTATCTGATTCGGATACGGATAGAAATTTAATTAAAAATCAAATACGGATTCGGAAACGGGTTGGATATAATTTTCGGATTCGGATACAGATATCAAATATCTGTTTACCTGCATATTTTTTTAAATGATTTACAGTTTTTAATTTGTTTATTTAAATAATGAATATTGATACAATTACTAATGATGTGTTATATATTATTTGTAGATATTAATTTTTTTAATTTTATATATATTTGACATACAAAAAATTTATTTTTTTAAACTCTTAATATTTTTGTATTAATTATGTCTAAATAAAATATTATAATTCGTTTAAAATTCAATTAACATTTGTTTAAGATCCGATACTCTATCTGAAAATTATTCGTATCCGTTTAGTTAATATGGTATTAAATTTTACTGTCTGTCCAATATTTGTATCTGAATCTGTATCCGAACTAAAAATATAAATCCGGATGTGGGTTGAGCATAATCGGGTCCGTATCCGATCCATCTTCACCCCTACCTATAGTTAATTTCAGCTTAATGGAGTATATAGTCATATAGCCTCATTTTTGTATCTGTGGCTTCATTGGAGTGACTCGTTGATTGGCAACTTTGACGCACTAGCCTAGGAAGCTTCATGTGGGTAGCCTCGTGTCATGGGTATCCCTCATGGGTTCTATAAGCCCCTAGTGGAGGCTACACCATGTAACCTCCCTTCAAGCTTCCAAATCATATTTGTGACCGTCGTAGTCTTCTTCGATCGTATTTAGCCGCTCATATGTTTTCTCTTCCTTGTGGACGGTTTGATGTTTTGTTGTGTGCCCTCATGGTTGGGGTCATCGGAGCAATAATCTCCATGACCATCAACCATGGAGTTTTAGGATGACTGTTGTTGGCCACTCCAACCAACAAATCTGTCTCTTTCTTCCCTCGACTTCCTCTACCTTTCAGTGTCATCCTCCATTTTTCGACCGCGTGACGGAGAAGTTAGTGGTGGTTATCGTGGCTTCCATTGAGGAAAGGGAGTTGTACTCGATTCTATCGATGGGTGAGCATTATGGTGGGTCAGAAGTATGGTCCAACCCTTTTGTGTGGCTCAACCTAAATTGAATATGGTTTGGTTGGGTGAGCATTGGGTTTGGGCCAAGAGAGGGCCCAACCGATGGCCTATATGTGGGTTGTGACTAACAGCTCAACCCAATATGGTTTGGGGTTGGGCCGAACCATTTGTTTAGTGTTGTGAGCTGCATGTCTTAGGCTTGATTTTGGCCAAAGTTAATTACATGTTAACTTTAGAAGATTTATATATTGCATAATTAAAATATAAATTTATTTATGAATAAAGGTGAAGATCTTTATTTGGATTAGAGATTTGAGTTATTCCACTTGGACCACAGATGAGTGGATTAACTCACGTATTTAAAATCTTATATTTCGCACTATAATTCCATTGTTTTACATTTGTGAAATATGATACTTTGTGTCATACTCTACTTCATGCAATAATATAGTTCACAAAATGTTAATCTTCGTGTATTACAATTTTTCGTGCAAATAGCAAATATTAATTATGAGTAGCTAACAAAACGTTCACTATGAGTAGGTAGGACTTTAAGAACAAACCGAAACTAGATATTTTTCGTGTATCTCCTTATGGTGACTCAAATCTACCTTAGAAGTCCAAAAAAGACCCATTTCTAATCAGCCTATAATCCATTTAGATGACCCTGGCAAGGTAAGAGAACGGTCTCATGCTAAACTATAAATCTTTCTAAGATGACTCTTAACTCTATGGTTATTAAAAAAAAAAAAAAACCAATGTGCATTTATCCTAATAACTATAACTGGATTAGCTACGAGGAAAAAATTTCGAGCATCATCTCGTGGTGATTTTCGAGTTGATGCAAATCTAATTCACAGGCACAAACCCAAAATAAGAAATATGACATTTAATGAGATCAAAAAATTCTGCATAATGAAACTAGTTTGTCACTCATATTATCATTACTTATGCTTTATTATTCACGTTATGAAAATGTTGGTTATTATTGTTAAATATTGAATTTTGCTTTTTAAGCATGCCTCACGGATTCTAGTTTTTACTAGCTTTGGATGCAATCACCTACTAAGCTAAAGTTGTTAGCTCATCAAACTCTATTAATATTTTAGATGCTAATAGACATAGGGAATAAACATGGTGCATTAGGACTCTTTGTCTCCACTTAGGATTTGTTTTACCGTTTACTTGCATTAGTTGTTTCAATATTATTTTGAGAGATATTTGTTATCTAAATTGAACCTCCTTATTTCAACGAGGGTTTTTATTTAATTAAGTTAGAGTTATTAAGTTACATTGAGTTTCTTTTCTATTGAGGATTTGGAAAGTTAATGTCAATGCTTCGTGTACTCCAATCTATTAGGGTATATGGCAGGTCATGATTCTGATTTCGGATCATGATAGAGATAATCCAATTTCACTCCTCTCATATACATTAGGTAGAACTTTTTGAACTATGTGAAGAAAAAAAATAAAGATATGTCATCTTTTAAACTTTTACAGAATTTTCAAAATTGGCATGTAGATGAAGACATGTGCTGCAGTATTATGAATCTGGAAATTGAAGTTACTCCAACAATAATTGATTCCCATTCATCAATGAAGATTAAGGTTTTAAAGGATTGTAGGCAACAGTTGGTTGGACAAAGGGCCATGTAACACTTAGGCGCTAGACAGGTGCCTAGACGGCCGCCTAGAATTCAAGACAGTTCAAAAATAAACAAACAAATTACAATAGTTAAAGAAAAAAAGGAACAATCAAAAAAAATAAATTAATCCCTCTTGTTAAGAGCATAAATTAATCCCTCTTGTTATGGCAATTTTGAATTTCAAGGTCAACCTACATACTGAAATATGATACGAGATGCTAAGGCGACCACCTAAGCGGAGCGTAGTCATAGGTGATTAGGCAAAAGTTTTTCAAAACAATGATGGAGATAAAGAATGAACAAACATACCATAGCAATATCAATGCTAGTCACACGAAGTAGTTCATCAGGACAAACAAGAAAACCAAATAGAACCCACTCCCGATATGATGTGACATTAGCCAAGTCTTGAGCCCTCTGATAGCAAATAACAAAAAACAATAAGAAACTAGAGATTTTAATCATGTTAGGCATTAATATGGAAAACATAATCAACATAATCATCATAACACATTAATAGCAAACCAACCATGGGATGAGCTGAGTTCGTCAGTATGTCAGGATAACGAGGGTGAAATGGACTTAGAAACCCCTCATTTCGTAGCTTTTTTGTATCAGTTGAAAGGAAAATAATGGGTCCTACAGCTTCCAGTACCTGAAGAAAGAAAGAATGGTGAGGTCAGTGCACAAAAGAAGAAATTGAGAATATTACTGCAAGCATTGCAAAGGGCAAAGTAAAGGTGCCACTGAGAGATAACAATGAATCAGGGTAAGCACAAAGGGAGAACATGTCATGTTCTGAAGCATATAAGTCAATGATCTAAACTACTATTGGAGGGTCAACGAAATTTCAAAGTTAGTTGGTACTTGATAGTCTAACATAACTTTTCAAGAGAGCAGGTTTTCAGGCAACATAATATATGTAATTGCATGGCTTGGCATAGGATACTATATTAGGTGTTCCAGCAGAAGAAAATGCATATTCCGAAGATTCACAATAATAACTTCTTTAACTAACCAAAAGAATTGTCAAAATATTTTTTCAGAACCTCAAAATTATACCCTTTTAACTCACAACACAAAAACCAATACTGATCCTCTCATAGTTGAATTATTTGCCTTGCCTTAATGTAAATGGACAGACTACCATAATGAGTTATGCAAACAATAGGCCGAAACCAACAAAAATGTAACTCCTATAGAGGAATTTAGAAAAGAATGTTGTTAGAATATAAAAGATAAAAACCATTATTCTCTAACAACTTAAGTTTTTAGAGTAGTTAGTGAGTTAATATGATATTAGTGCAGGATAAGCTAAGCTCAAATCCCACCAAGCTTGCCTTGCTAATCGAATATTAGTGCAGGAACCACCAACTCATGTTTATCAAATTAATCATCTTTAAAGAAATTGAAAACAATAATCAGTATTTTATTTGTTCAGCAGATTAGCACTTATGAAAAATCCATAAATTAGCTCTACAAAGTACAAACAAAGGATCAAAACATTATTGATGCAGGATATGAGTGGGCAAAAACATATAGTTCAGCAATATCATGTGTATAACATTGATATCAAAACTAGTAAAGGATAGCAGTATGACTTCTCCGATGCGAGGACTGACGAAGTTGAGGTCATCTTGCAACCCTTTGACAGGTGGATCATAAGAGTCCACAAACTGAACTAATCTGCAAATCAGGAAAATTAGGTAAGTAAAGCAACAAAGGAGAGCATGCTAATAAAGAAAATACTGTTCTTACTACGAGATGCATCATAGAACAATTTCACACAATTAAGTTATGGATCAAACACGACAGGGTGATCCCTCAGATGATATCCACTGCACTCTAATTGGCAAATCATAAATATTTGGAAATGCTTCTCGTTAGGCAATAAACACCTTATTCCACTCAGAAGAAGAAAGGGGGAAGATCATTGTCAGTAGACGAACCCACTACTATGCATTTTTGCCAGAAATTTTTTCTGCTTAAATATCTATGTGGGTTACTGTTAAAAATATTGACCGGTATATATCTGACAAATTGTGGTCATCTGAAAGCCTTGTTAAATGGGAAGGTTGGTAAAGATTACCCAGGATATATCTAGATTCTAGAATGTCCCAATAATACTTCCAATTAAGTTCTAGCAAAATTTATGAAAATATCAGCATCCTCTCTGTTATCATAATTTAAAAGTACTAAGTACTGATTATTGAACAGCCTGATAGGTATCTAAGATATCAAGGATCACATATCAAAACATCTTTCCTCCTTCCAGTGTCTAGTGAAATACTCTAGCGTCTGGAATCTCCTAATAAATCAAAAGGATAAGGAATGCTACTAATCTACTTATTTGATATGAGCAAGTAGCGATGAAGAAACCAACAGATCATCTCTAAAACATGTTACAGTAGCAATTTAATGAAATTTATGAAAAATGCTTCAGAAAACTTGCATATTGTACCAAAATGCACTTAATACATTTGCATAAGGATGTGTTTGAGAAATAACTTTCCTACCGATGATAAAACTCACAATCTCGACCACTTTTTAGCATGCTGTGCAAGATGTTATACACCTGCAGCATCATTTTTCTTGGTATCTGTATGAGCAATCAGTTCAAATATATGAGCATGTGATCATCAGAATAGCTAGTAAAATATTGCTTCAAAAATATAGCGCATACAACAAAAATAAAAGAGATTTACCTTGTCAGAGAAAAGATTTACTCGGACAAATGAACAGAAGAGGTCCATAAAAGCATGCAGGATCAAAGAATTTTGATGGGGCTGCAAAGAATAGAACTATCTTCTTCACAAATGATTAAAAGTTAAGTACTCAGGCAACATAAAGAAAACTGAATTGGACTATAAAGAAATTATCTTACCAGCAATGTGATAACTGTACTACTCAAGTCCAAGATGAGTCGCAATGCTTGTTCCCGAAATGCCATTAAATCAAGAAGCAGCTAACAGGAAGAGAAATTGAAAGAACATTGACCACATTTCACAAGGCAGTTATAACCACATTGTTGAAATACTAAGATAGTTTATACTTTATAGTGAAGAAAGGATCTGCATAACATATTAATGGTTCACAAAATCCTCCGATAGTGAGTACCAGAGAACTATTTTGTTGGGCTTTTGGAAATGAATGCAGCATCAGCTAATATATAAATGTGAATGACACAGACAGATCAAAAGATCAGTTGTAAAAGCTGCCAAATTTCACTTGAAACCTTCTCATTTGTGATTTGTACTCTATTGATGCAATAGAATTTCAATAATCAAATATAGATCTCACAACAGATATGAAAGAAAGGGGTGCATATCTTCATTCTTTAATCAAAAATTTTACATATCAAAAATAACAGAAATGCATATATTCTGATGGCAAAAGTCCTATAAGGACAAGACAAGAGAAAACCCTAGGGGTTATGGGAGGTAAGGTTTAACTTTTGCAAACAGAAAGGGGCAAAATAAAACCTTCAATAGCTTCTCCAGTCCAAGAAAGAAAAACAGAGGTAGAGATAGAAGCATGCCATTATATCAACAAGGCATCAGGTTTTCATATCAAAAGAGAAGAGAAAGAAGATTAGAGAGTTAATGACTGAAATTGGGGAAGGAAGAGTACAACCACCTGACTGAAAATATAGAATAATAAATATCTTCCTAAAAATCCTCAAGATTTATAATTTCGTAGTGACATAGATGAAGAGTCTTTAATAGAACATGTTCTGGTGAATAATTGAGTTAACAGGAACAAAGAAACAATAAGGGCATAAAAAGACTGAAGTATTAATCCTATATATGTGCATGAAAGGAATAGAACAGTAATAGGCACATTATATACCATGATCCACGGCTCTAGGATTTGAAGATAAGCTTCTGCATTCTCATTCAAGGCATCAAGAGCAACCTTATCAACCTGAAAGATACTGCAGTTATCAAGCAAGACTTAGTAATCATGAAGGAAGCTCATTCCAGACAGAAATGATCTTACTCTTTCAAGCTGAAGTTTGTTTGGATGCTCTGGGAACTTCTTAGACACAAGTATGCATAGTTTTGGAAAGTTGGGTATTATGCCAGCTTTCCAGAAGGAATCTGAAAATGTATGTGAAGCCAGATCTGGGTAATCAAGAACATTGTTTAGTCTGTACATTTTGGTTAATAAACCTTCTGCGACTTTTGAAAGTTGAACCACCCATTCCATTTGGAGAGCTTTTTGGACACTTCCAGAACCTGGAGGTCCGTCCGTACTCATATGCTTCCAGCTTGTAGATGTTGAAGGGGAAGAATCTTCAACATTTAGGTACTCTGACCATCTAGACATGCTGTCCGATTTTATGGATCTAGGAGAAGAGTCCTGACTAGAGAAAAACTGTCTAGGCCTTGCCATGACTCAATACTGCAAGCATAAGTCTTTCATCAAATGGTGAAATATTTCAGCATTTTAGGATGTCCAAAAATATTGATTCACAGAATATATTTAACAAAAACGACTAGAGTATAAATTGTCATGAAAAAAGATAACAATCTCAGACTCAATTCTATGGTACAAGAGCTATAGAAATGTGCTGGGGCACATGTCACGAACCAGCTTGCTAGCACGGCTTGGCCTGTGCTGGCAAAGGTGTCTTTGCAACCTTGTTGAATAAAAGGATAAAATGAAACTAAACATAAAGTTCTACACTGATCTTATGAAAATGAAATAAATTCTTGGAATTTTATCTCCTATGTCGCTGTACTACTGTTACCGTTTCCAATATCCAATATTTGGAGGAGTCACATATTGTAGTTTCACAAAGAAAATGTAGCTTCCCAATTTTCATGTATTTTTTGTAATTTGGTTAAAACAGTAGGGGAAATTTACAGTCAAAATCAAAAAGAAAAATCACCTCAAATGATCAATTTACACATATCTACATGATCTTCCTAACAATTAAATGGCAATTAACAAATTTCCTCTTTCTGGTTTCAACTTTTAAGCTAAGAAGTTGAGGGAAAATCCAACTTTTCCCAATTTTAAGTTTTTAACAAGCATCAGAATTCATAATTTGAGAATTTCGAATGAGATGACTGTTGAATTCTTGAAAAGTACAATTATGTAATCTTTCCTTCAATTAGTCACCAACTTTAAATTTTCTCAATTTTTTCATGATTTTTTTCTTTGTCTTCGAAAAGTAGAATGTTGATTTGTTTCCAAAGTTCGAGACGAATCTCACTCCTAGATGCAAATCTACAAATTCTTAGCCTCCCCCCATCCAAACAATGGAAATCAGGATTCTATGGGAGTTCACTTTAGCACTTTGGGTTATAGATACACTAACATGGAAATCCTTTAACATACGTAGTGCTAGCAAAGGGACTCCACATAAGTGCTTGAACAGTGAGTAAAAGTTTTAAGGCCACTCTTGGCCATTAACCTGTAATTGTTAAAAACAACATATAAAAGGTTAATCATTGCCCTGGTTCAAAAGGAGTTACTTAGGCTCAATTTGGGGGAATGTGAGCACTATCATGGCAAGGTTGGCATAACATAGACACAGAGCAGACTCGTTAAGGGTCAAGTTACATGACAAGTAACCAACTCATCTATAAATGGATCAACTTGGATGGTATGGCTAATGTCTGGTAAACAGATAAATCAAATTTTAGATATTTTCTCAGACTGTGCCAAGATAAACTATCAAGATATCTTGTGTTTGATCCAAAACAACTTGTTGGTAGACCCTTCTATTCTCATGCATAATCAATATAACAAATTTACAATGCAACATATTTGGGCAACAGGTCTAGCCAATTGTAAGGCCTTATTCATGCAAGCATGCCTACGAAAGTTGTGCCTCTTAATAGCATAGAAGTAAGCTAGAATGGGACCTTAATGAGAAGAAGTCTTGCTCAAATTTCCTAATCCATAGTTTAAATAAGTTCTAAGAGAATATAGCTATATGATGTAACTCCAATAAGAAGCATATGGATATGAAGAAATATAATGAGGTAGACAGATCAACACCAAGCCAAGGGATCTTGAGATTCCATTTCCACTCCAAGTGCCTTTTTGAATTAGCACAATAAGATAAACAGTAGGAATGGGAAACTTGTTGCTTAGTTAATCATGTAGGTGGTCGGCGGAAGAAACATGATTTTCTAAGCAGTTGCAAAGGATATGAAGCTTAAAAGATTGAGAAAACGGGAAAGTCCACTACTAACTCGATCATAACATACCATAATCTCTAAAGCGATCAAAGTGAATTGAAGCGAATTAAATCACTCTGCATATTCCTTGCAACCGGCGCCTACACTATGTAAATGCAACTAGAGATTCTTGATATCTACATCAGTTTCACCAGAGAAAAAGAAAAATCTACGCATTTCTCCACTTCACAGTGCTACACTTGACACATTAGGCTCTCGGGATTACAGCTTACTACACTGGGGCATCCGTTGTTGCTATCTGGGTTGTAATTTCACGAATTAAGATCAAAATTGCACGTCGTTCTCAGATTTAGCCACGCGGGAGATGGACTCTTAACGGGAATCAAGAAATCAAGAACAACGAAGAGAACGAAATGAATACTTCAAACAGGGACATAGATTTGGACGCAGAGTTCACCTGGATGGAAGCAGAATCCTCGTATACAGCAAGAAGCACGCCTCCCTGTCGCCGTCGACCCTCGAGATCTACAGATCTAGAGTAGCGGAATCGGGATCTCACGACAGTTGAGGCAATGGAGACGAAGTAGACGAGGAGAGAGAGTAGGGGTGAATGGAAGCGTCGCCGATAAAGTTATTCCGGGTTTTGGAATTTCTTTTTACTGTCGTGTAAAAATATAAAACGGAGTAGATTGTATGGATCCACTCATGTGTGAATTCGATCTATTATCCAAACTTTGGTTGCCACGTATGAATATATGTCGTAAATTCCTTTTGGAGGTTGCAGACGATCGGTTCTCTAGATTAAAGACGGATCCGTTACTCGGATTTATTTTATCTTTGCTTGTTCTTGACTCCGAAGCATTTGATGTGCGCGTCAGGACGTGCTTAGTGGAGACTGGAGTGGTGGGGACCGGAATATCGGATCGTAGAGAATGGATGGATCCGGATTCGGATCCGAATCCGACCCGTAGGTATTGGGATTTGGATCTAAATACCCCGATCCTGATAAGTATAGTTTTTGGCCAAACTAACTCTATTTTAAAATTTATTTACCAAAATAGGTAATACCTAAACTTTAATACCAAAATTGGTCTATTTTACTATAGCTCTAACTAAAGCGCTCAATTGTTAAGTATTTTCTAATTAAAGACCTTCTTAGACTAAGAGATATGAAAGTATTATCTAAAGCGTTTCAATAAAAATATTGATAAAATTAGCATTTTACTTGAGAAAATGCTTATCTTCTCAGTTTTTTAAGCGTTTTACTTAGGCTATAATAAAGTAGACTCATCTTGATATTTAAGTTTCGGGCTGATCTATTTTGGTAAATATATTAAAAAATATATCTATTTTGGTCAACAACTCCTTAAAGAATTGAGAAGTTATGACAATGAACACATAATACTTACAATATATGTACAGTATTGAGGAGTTGAAGCTATATATCTCGCCCCTTAGGTATTTACGAGTTAGATCTAGATACTTCAATCGTAACTCAATATTTAGGAGTTAGATCAAACTATGTTTAATGTCGATTCAATTAGCACCTGTTAATTCTATTGGAAGCAAAAAAGAATTAAATTGACATAAATCTGATACATTTAACAATAGCTAGGATTCAATGCATGCTAAGATGAAATTCAAAATATGGTTAAAGAGAAATGTCATTAACATGCACGATTCTTTCAAAGTGAAAGCATCTAAAATCTAAATTTTTATATGTCAAATGCAACTAAGATTATATTTATTGATGGAGGTTAAGGGCATAGTTATATAAAAGCTATGATATATAGAAAATTATAAAATATAATAATCTATATATTTGCCTTATCCTTCTTTGTATAAGGATCATCATCAGTTGGACATTAAGTTGTTTGTACATAAGATTAAGAGATTTATTATTAAAAACACACCGATTAGTATTGCTTATTTATAGATGTGCATTCTTGAGAAGTATAGTTATAAAATTTTATATTAAAAGGCTTGGAAGGAAAAATAAAAGATTATTGCAAACATATTCGATGATTGGATTGATTCTTATAATCAATTGTCATCATTTATGCATGTATTCTAATATAAAATTCTGGTACAGTTGTTGTGTGGGATAAAGCTATTTGAGCGAACCAAATAAGAAGATTCTTAAATGTATCTTTGGTCATTTGATCCTTCCATCAAGAGAATTAATTATTATAGATTGGTGTTAAAGTATTAAGAAAAACACGCATTTATGAAAAATATAAAGAGATTTTGCCTATTACATCACTATTGGATTAGAATGATGGTGTATTCTCTCTTACTTTTGTTATGGTAAAAAGTATGAATACTTTAATAACCAAATAAAAATAATATAGAAATACATAATAATAATAATAATAATAATAATAATAATAATACGAATAATAATGTACTTCTCCTTAGCCTTTTTAATATCGAAATCCTATTAGGAAATATAAAAGATACTACATCGTATATCTTTAAGTTTTATTTCCTCGTATATACACGCTACAATAGTGAGAAAAAATAAAGAAGAGAGAAGTCCTACACATTAGAGAGAGAGCGAGAGAAAATGCGACCTCAACGGTGATGGTAGTATGCTCGGTATTGCTACAGCAATGGGTTAAAGGCAAAAGGGAGAGAAGAAAGAAGATTTAGAGAAAAAAAAATTATATCTGTTATGTTTATGTGATTTCGAGTGTGCTAGCATGATTAGCTAGATGAGTGTCACTATTAGAATATAAAATATTAAAGACCATTATTCTGTAACAGTTTAAACGTTTAGAGTAGTTGGTGAGTTAACATAGTATCAGAACTAGAGATTATGGGTATAATATCCATATTTGTTTAAAATATATAAAAGTCCACCAATTTAAATTAAATCAACTTTTTGAGTCCGTCAAACTATCTTAGCTAAAAGTGAGGGAAAGTGTTGAAATATAACATATTAAAGAATAATGTTATATAACAACAAAGTAATTGGTGAATTAACAGCCACACTAGCAACACTTTATTGAGAGCTATGTCATAAAAATCGATAATGTATCACAGATAGCAAGCCCACTAATTTTGCTACAATTAGTATTATAAAAAACAAATATTTATAGCAATGTGTGAATTTATTTATTTTTAACATTTTTATATAGTATATATAGGCAAACCTAAAGGATATCCAACTCTTTCTTAGATTGTTACTAACTAGGTCGATGATAAACACCAGGTTGAGTGTAAGCTCTGATCTCTATAATATTAAAAGCTAGTTAAGCTCTGATTTCTATAATATTAAAGAGGGTATAAGAAAGACGTAATACTCGATGGTGAAGCGTCTAGTAAATGAACACTTTGCCCAATTCGAGTCACAATAAGCACGTAATTTTAAGTTATTATGAAAGAAAAATAATAATCCTTGGCCTACTGCACTCTTAAGGTATCAAACCACTCGAAAATTCGCTTCCATATGCTGCTTCGTTGGTTGATGCATGAATCAACTTAATACATAAGCCAATGTAATATCTAGCCTTAAGATAGTCAAATATATCAAGTGACAAACTAGTCTTCTATAGTCATTCAGATCTTTAAGCAATTCTCCTTTATCTAAAAATTTTAGCTCTTTCTCCATTGGAGTGTCAATTGAGACAACACCCAAAAGCTTTGTGTCTTTAATAATTTTCAGCGTATATTTGCGCTGTGACATCAAGATTCCATTTCATTAATAGAAGCCTAATTGCAACAGCTAATTAACCTTCTAAAAAACTATGATGAAGGTAGCTCTAATCTGAAGACTAACTCTATTACAAAGCTAAGTTTGTCTAAATCAAAAATTATAATTAAAGATTAGTATTTACGCTTCTGCAATAATATTTTTTTATAATTTCAGTCGTAATTTTGAAGGAGAAAATATTTTTTTGTTATGCATGCATGTCACATCAGTTCATTTGGCAAGTTAGGAGTACAATTGTTGATTTTTTTTTATTTGGCTATGCATGTTAAGTTGGTACAATATTTTTTGGGGCTGCCATGCTGAGTGGGTTACTATTCTATTTTTGGACAAATTGTTATAATGTTATTTCTAAATTATTAAAAAATTGGTAAACAATAAAGTACTTCCAATATATTATGTATGATTTTATATGCATCCATTATATATATAATGATAGACCCAATGAAAGTTTATATAATAAAAAAATTAAACTAATAATGTTGCTCTTAATAATTGGTCATTATCAATTTTACTAACTTTAATTGTAATTGCCATTTTGTTAATAAGAACTTTATAATATTTTTAAGTTACAATTATGTTTATACATTTAATAAATTATGAAAGCTAATTTTACCACATTTAATGCCACTGTAATTTATTAAGTGAATTATTTTTTCAATTCAATTTATTTCTGCCTAACGATGAAATAAATTATTATACAACAACTGTTATGATTAGAACTGAAATAATTTTTGACGTTTTATTATTTATTTCAGTTTAATTAATGTTAGTCCTTCTATATATAATTGATTTAATATTATTATATTAATTGTGGATTTGGAGTTGATAATAGTAAGTATATCATTTTTTTTTTCTAAATCTAATGTTGCAATCTAATATAGCATTAAATAATATTTATGCGTAAATATCTAGAATAGTACTATTGAACAGAACTAATTTTTTCATTTGGAAAGAGTAACTTGAAATTTCTCTTGGTGTTTTGGAAATGGATCGGTCATTAATTATGGACACTCCTAGTCAAGATGAGGTAGGGAGTGATGAGGTTATTGGAGGTGGGTTTTTTTGATTCATCCTAGTCTTTGGCAGTAGTGATGAGCCATGACTTATTGATGGTGTTAATGTTGAAGAGCATGATGCTTGTCAGCAACGGGTCAATTGGCCATATGGTGCTCGGGACAGAGGGAGGAAGAGAGGCAATATAGGTATGAGGACAATGAAAATATTAATAAAAGAAATTACAATGTACCATTATAGATAGATGGGCAATTTAGTTATTTTTTCAATTACATTTTATTTTTAATAGTTCATAGGGTCATTATGTACTAAAAAGGAGTTCAAAGGGTTATATTCAGGGAGTTAAAAATAAAGTATCTTGACGTATATTTTAGTCGTTTAGGTGTTTAAATATTGTTAGTTAAATATTTTACATAACCACTAAAATAGCTGAACTCTCCAATTTTATTATTAATTTATGATTATAGCACTGATGGCAAAACAAGCCACCTATGGTAAAAATATTCGGATGATGCCCATTTTGGTAAAAAAAAAAAAACTTGGCTAGATTTTTATCTATAGCCGAGATAAAAGTGTATTCATCCGCATACCGGATCCGTCTACAATCCGACCCGTTGATCCTCTGAGTGCCACGTTACCATTCCTAGTTGGCGTCACGTGCCGACCGCTAGGGTTTCTTCTTCCCACACCAAACTGTATAAAAATCTAAACCCTAACCCTCTACTCCTCCTCTTTCCTCCTGCTGCTAAGAGCGCCCACATCCTTCTCTCGCAGGAGAAGCTCCACCACCATGCCTTCTATCCTACTATCCTCTCACGAGCTCGAGGAATCTAAGAAATCGAAGTCCAAGAAGCTCAAGAATCCCGATTCCCCGACCATGGAGGAGGACAAGAAGAGCAAGAAGACGAAGAAGAAGGCTAAGTCCGACGAAGGTGAGATCGAGAACATAGACGAATCCCCCTCGGAGAAGAAGTCCAAGAAAAGTAAGAAACGGAAGGCATCCGATGACGACGAGAGGAGCGAAACCAGCTCCGATGCCGGAGAGATCGCGACGCCGGCGGTGGTGGCGGCGAAGAAGGCGAAGGTGACACAGATGGAGGAGAAGGTGTCGGATGAGGACGGGGAGGTGACGGCGAGCGGAGATGAGGATGCTGAACTGGGGCCGGATGCCGTGTCGAAATTTAGGATTTCGAAGATGCTAAGGGAGAAATTGAAGTCGAAGGGGATCGAGTCGCTGTTCCCCATCCAATCTATGACGTTTGATCTTATTCTTGATGGGTTTGATTTGGTTGGTCGAGCACGAACTGGTCAGGTATGAACTCTTTTGGCTTTTTCGCTTTTATTCCACTGGTTAAAATGCTACCAGAAGCTAATTTTCTCATTTTTCACCTTTTCTTTTGGGTTGGGAAAAGGTCATATTGGTGGTTTTGTACGTTGTCTGCTACTTTTATGTGCTTTTAGTTAGTGTTAATTACGGAAATGCGAGACATTTGAAACGGCTCTGGATGATTCTTAGGATGCAAGGATGAGACCTAGAGAACTTCTTCGTGCATCCATAAATTTGATGATCTAATAGAGATTTGGAAATATTGGAATGAGATTACTGAGTTAGTCCACCTTTCCTAACAGATCCATGAAAAACCATTGAGGAGAGCACTTTTTGATATGTAAAGTATGTCACTTAGATGGTACAATTAATAGGCTTATGGTTATATGTGACATCAAGCATCCATGTAGGTGTCATTTGATAAGCCTATACCATTTGTGATCATTTTCCTGACTGCGAGATGATTCTTCCATGTGTGTGTGATTGTTGTAACTTGTAAAGGCATGTGTGATAATTTCAGTGATAAAATAATATAGTTTTTCCCATAAAAAAGGCAACTTTTAAACAGAGGTTTGAAATGAGAATCTGAGAAATAGATGATATGATTTTCTTAAACTGTGAGGTCTGTGTGGATGCTGCCTGACATGTTGTCCTAAAATCCCTCAGTTGTTGTAGAAACCTTATGATTTATGTGATATGCTGTTTGGCTAACTTTTGAGGGCGGAACATTCTCTCTGTCTATCTTCCAGTTCTGTGTAGTTACTTTTACTGGGGCTCTTGTTGACGCAAGTAATGAGTTCAGCCTTTTACTACTATTACATCTTATCATCCTTGATGCAAATGGGCTCCTTTTCATTTGTTTAATTTATGACTAACTTCAAATATTACCCTTTTTAAAACTATTTGCAACATCTTTCAAAAGGTTGTCATCTATGCCTTGAAAGTTTGTGATCTTGCCTTGTTGGGCTTCTTTTGATTCCAAATTCTCACTGCAAGGTTGTTGCTTTGTTATTTTTTGAAATCTGGACAGTTGCGTTGACTGAATTCTTATTTCACTTCTTCGTGTACCCTATTCACCTGTCAGATTTTTACTTGTTCTAACTAGAGTGAAAACGTTAGTTCATTAAACATTTTCTCAATGGCAGGGCAAAACCTTAGCATTTGTGCTGCCTATATTGGAGTCTTTAACAAATGGACCGCATAAGGCATCTAGGAAGACTGGTTATGGAAGACCTCCAAGTGTATTGGTACTTCTGCCAACGAGGGAGCTGGCAAATCAGGTACATGTTGGGCAAATTGATTTGATTCTTAATCTGCAAGTTGTTTGTGCATATATAATATATTATACTGCTTGTAGGTACATGCAGACTTTGAGTTTTATGGTGCAGCAATGGGTCTATCTGCGTGCTGTTTGTATGGTGGGTCTCCATATCGTGCTCAAGAGCTTTCCCTTAAAAGAGGGGTCGATATAGTTGTTGGAACACCTGGACGAATAAAAGTAATCTTTTTCTGGTATTTTTGTGATTTTGATGCTTTCAGATTTTTCTGGAAGTTTAATTGTTGTATTTGTTTTCCTGATTTCTCACATACTCATCCTGCACAGGATCATATTGAAAGAGGGAGTCTTGACTTGAAATTTTTGAAGTTTCGTGTTCTTGATGAAGCTGATGAGATGCTTAATATGGGTTTTGTTGATGATGTTGAACTTATCCTTGGTATATTCTCTTTAACACAATTTTTACATGGTCTTGTAGGTCTTCTAACAGTTATAAAAAGACTGTAGGTGAATTAAGCTTAGATAAATATTCCATGACAAGATGTCTGAGTTTCTCATAGTTAGTTGGATAGTTTCTCACTGTTATGATTGTTAAGTTCTGCATTTCTAAATTTAAGTTTGTTATAGATTCTGTGTATCATTGGCATGGTCTGTTGGGTGGGGATTTCAGGGATGACTTACATGTCTGGCTCTTATTCAGTGGAGGTCCTTTTTGTGTTTGCAGGAAAAGTTGAGGATGTCAGCAAAGTACAGACGCTTCTTTTCAGTGCTACACTACCTCTCTGGGTGAAGAAGGTGTTTGACGAATATTTTAATGCATAAGTTGAAACTGTCATAAGTTTTAGCAATTTCATTGAGGGTTTTTTAAATGTATCTCTATGTTTCTTTCTTTGTATATTTTCTGATTCATTTCTAAAAACTGCTAGATTTCTTCAAGGTTCTTGAAAGCTGATAAGAAAACTGCAGATCTTGTTGGTAATGAGAAGTTGAAGGCCAGTGCGAGTGTTAAGCACCTTGTCATGCCCTGCACTCGTGCAGCAAGGCCCCAGCTTATTCCAGATATTATTCGGTGTTATAGTCGGTTGGTATCTTCTATATACACCATATAACTGCTTTACTCTTTTATCTAGTTTCTTACAACTCTGTGTTTACTGACTCAGTGGAGGCCGAACCATTATTTTCACTGAGACAAAGGAATCTGCATCAGAACTTGCTGGATTGCTGCCCGGGGCACGAGCATTACATGGAGACATAATGCAGAGCCAGCGTGAAGTAAGTAAATTGAAGACAAAGATCATATGCTATCTCTCAGTGATCACATTCATGTTAGAGCTAGATATTCTTGGCTTAATCTAGTGTGTATGATATTTTTTAATTCAACCTATTTCTTACCAAGCCATTTTTTCCTTTTCAGTTTGTGTTGTATGTGATTCCAATGTTTCATATCAGCTAGGCATAAGTGACAAATGTGCATATAATTATATTTTGCATCCATAACCACTTACTGTAAGATCATGATTATAAGGTGTTACAATGACTGTACTTGATTTGATTGAAATGCTTTTCTATTTCTTGAGCCAATATTTCCTACTTTGGAAAAGTATATCAGGTTGTTGACAAAAGATTAGGAGATTATTTCTGTAATGCTGAAGAAATAGGTTTAGCACTTCATTTTTATTCCAATCTTTTCATAGTTGAATTTCATTATGAATGTTTGGAGTTGATGTTATGCAGGTCATACTTGCTGGATTCAGGTCGGGAAGGTTTCTAACTTTAGTTGCTACAAATGTGGCGGCACGTGGCTTGGATATTAATGATGTCCAGTTGATTATTCAGGTATCCCTTGTTTCCTAAAATATTATCGTGGATCAAAGCTTTACTCTACGAAAAAAAAGAGGCGCTAATGATTTTATTAAATCTGCAGTGTGAGCCCCCACGTGATGTTGAAGCTTATATCCATCGTTCAGGACGCACTGGGAGAGCTGGTATATTTATCACTACCACTTCTTTGTAATTATCCTTTTAGTTCATTTCTTTCTAAGTGTTGAAATTAACTTTCAGGCAATACTGGTGTTGCTATACTGCTTTATGAACCCAAGTATTCATATAGCATTTCTAGAATAGAAAGGGAGTCAGGTGTCAAGTTTGAGCACATCTCTGCCCCCCAACCTTCTGATGTTGCTGAATCAGCTGGTACTGAAGCAGCAGATGCAATATCAAATGTGTCAGACAGGTTTGGTATTTGATTTATATGGATTATTTTGACTTGTAATTAAAATCAAGTCCTGATGTAGTTTAGAATGATGGGATCTAAGCTGTACATTTGTATTTGATGCAGTGTTGTTCCAGTTTTCCGCTCACAAGCAGAGCAGCTCTTAAGCTCCTCTGGTTTATCTCCTGTGGATTTGCTTGCAAAAGCACTTGCAAAGGCTGCGGTATGAATTTTCTTCTCTTAAGCTCTTCATAAATGTTAGGTGGTAGTTCTTATGGTAAATTGCAAAATTTTCCAGGGATACACTGACATCAAGAAGAGATCGCTGCTTTCTTCCATGGAGAACTGTGTGACTTTACTTCTTCAGGCAGGAAAATCTATCTACACACCATCGTAAGAATATGATCTTTTCTTGCTTTCTGTTTGTTCCATTATAATTACCACAAATCGGATACTGAACTTGATTAATGGTTAGTGTATCTATTCGTCAGAGTGCAGATGATAACACTGACTTGAATGCATTTCCTTATTGAAACCATTTTTTAATGAGCAAATTTCTTTGTTGTTGCATGATTGATCCTCTACCATGTTGCTGAATTTTCATCTGTAACTGATTTTACTCGTTCTGGTACTTGTTACTTAGGTTTGCTTTTAGTATCTTAAGAAGATTCATACCTGATGAAAAAGTTGAAGGGGTCAAAGGTCTATCTCTTACTGCTGATGGAATGGGTGCGGTGTTTGATGTACCTGCTGATGATGTGGCTGCATTCCTTGATGGTATATATATATGCTACTAGTCCGTTATGCTCGTAAAATTGAGTTCTTGCTTATTTAGTTTTCTTGCAACATATGGATGATCTGCAATTGTGTAGCTCTTAATGTCTCGGATCTGTATCGGTTTAATTAATGCTTATTAACTCTCTGCTAGTATTTTCCATAAGTTGGTTTGTTTCAAAAGATTAAAGCTGCGGTGCAATGGTCTTGACTTATTTTCCCCTTCCTGCAGGTCAAGACAATGCCAACATGGTTACCATAGAGGTAGTGAAAAGCTTGCCACCGTTGCAAGACAAAGATCAAGCAAGAGGAGGAGGAGGTGGACGAGGAAGGTATGGTGGCGGCGGCTATTCTGGTGGTAAAAGTGGCGGCAGCAGATTCTCCGGTGGCAGAGGTGGCAGCGGCGGTTCAGGCCGAAGAGGGTTTTCTAGCAGAGGCCGTGGTGGTGGCGGCGGTGGCGGAAACAGATTTAACAAGTGGAACTGAAGTAGTTACATGATTTTAACCCGAAACAGTGAAATATTTTTGGAGTGATAGTTCACCAAACTTGGCTACGATTTATATTATTTGTTCCTGTAACAAATTCGTAAAGAGTTGTAACGTGAGATTTAAACAGATTTCAATATTATGATAAAGTGATCTTAAAAGCTGCAATGAAGAAATATTTTTGTTGATGAGTATTCAGAAAATTCTCATTTTATTTAAGTAAACATATGACAACTCCATTTCAATGGTGTTTTAATTAACCTAATGTTATTTTGATTGTACGACTGAGTTTGGGCACAATTTTATTGGATACGTATATCTTAATATGTTATAAGTCCTTGATTTACAGAATTTCTCCAGCTTTTTTCTTTGTAAAATTAGACATATAGTAGCCGTAGAATTTTCTAAGTACGCATTAATGCGATAGAGACGTGGAAGCATTCCAATATGGGACCATGATTAGTTTTGTCTGTCAATCTTGTAGGTTAATTTGACTTATAATAAATCCATGAACTACTACATTGACTTTGGAAAAAACAAGTTGACTGTAGATATGCCTCGAATTTGCCAAAATGGGAAGTTATTATATTGTAAGATGGGCTCTCGTTTCTCTCTCCCACACTATTCTTTACTTACCTTCTCCAGCTTATGGTTGCCATTCCTTAGTTATATATATTATTAATTAGTTAGCTCCTAATTTTAATTAGTTGATCTCGTATCAAAGAATAGTAGCGCTAAGATTTAGTGTGTTACATATAAAGAAGGTAAGCTTATTAAAAATCCATGTGTCTTTACTTTTATTACCATTGGCATCCTGAATATTTAATATTTGACCTCTCCATTTTATATTTAATTTCTCAACAAAATTCTGAGTTAATTTTAAGGATAATTCTATTTACATTCTTGAACTATTGTCATTTTCCACAAACGTCTGAGTTTTTTCTTATAATATATAGATCTCCTAAACTATAAAAAAAATCTCAAAATGAATTGATTAATTTTGTGAACATAGAATGCAGAGTTTGAGTTAGAAAGAAAGAGTTGCTTAGAGTTATTTCCAGTGCAAACAAAATCTTAATAACTTCTTTTATTCATCATGAGCCCATGAATAATTAGCTATATAAAAGGACTAGTTTCTTTTAAAAAAAATTTACAACTCACACATTATATTTTATCTATTTTGTAATCTTTGAGGTTTTTGTAATTCAACTCCTACTTTTTCCTTATAATTTTTATTTAATATTCTTCATTAATTTAAATGGTACCAGTAAAAAAATATTTTATTATAATATATAAATTAATTTATAAATACTTAAATAACTCATGTCTTCTTTAGAGGAGGGCAAAGAGGCGAAAAAGAGAAAAATAATGTCAAGAGTGTGATTTTAGTAATTTGGATAATAATAATTAGTCAAAATAACGTCAGGATATTAAATGAGAATTATTAAAGAAAAGGGAAGGATCGGATTGCAAAATCATCAAAGACGATATGAATTATAAAATAGGTAAAATATAAGGTATGATTTATAAAATACTCTTTTTTAAATATATAAATTGAACAATTAAGTTGAATCTTGAATATATATATATATATATATAGCTTTGGACAAAAGTACTAATTTTCTCTAATACATACATCGGACAACTAAACTAGATCTTGCATATATAGCTCTCTAATAGTTTTTTTATTATTAATATCAACCTTAATGGGAGGAATTAGACTTATAATTTCTATTATAAGTTGATAAGATCATAAGACCTAACTACTTATTAAGCAACCATAGTGGCGTACAACTCTAATAATTTCACATGCATATTTATTCTTTGAAGATTTTGACGTATCCATTTCTCAAATTATTTTTACTGAAATAAATTACTCCTAAAATTTGACAAACTAATATTGACCAAGTTACTAAAATATCATCACCATTCTCTCTTATTTTCTATATTCCTTGACCATCTTCCTTACCTACATCCTCCACCGTCGCCATCTCCGTCATTCCTCATCTTTCCCCCTCTCCCTCTTCCTCCTCCTCCTCTTCTTTGGGAAGAAAAAACAGAGGATGAAAAAGACATGAATAATGTAGGTATTTACAAATTATTTTATATATTATAATATAATATTTATTTCTAGTACTATCTGAGTTAACCCAAGTTGTTAAATAAAAATTACAAAGAAAACTAAGGGGTCGAGTTACAAAATCCTCAAAAAGATAAGGTGTGAATAAAAAAATAGGTAAAATATAAATTTATAAAAAACCTTACATTTTAAAAGTTATATATAAAATTAAGTATATTCTAAAATCATTGTTTCAGTCAGTAACTTTTAAAACATAAGTCACTAACTGACTCAGCGACTTAGTTAGTGAGATTAAATATATTCTAAAATTATTATTTCAGTCAGTAATTTTTAAAATATAAGTCACTAACTAACCGAGTCAGCGACTTACGTAACAATTTTATAACTATTTAGAGAATTGCTAACCTTAAAAAAAAAAATCTCCATATAAAATTGCTTTCCGATACATCAATTTTCATATAAATCGTTGATAAAAAAATAATTTATATGGAAAAAATTTCTCATCACAATTTATCTTGAAACACACCTAATTTCGTACTTAAGTTTTGAAATTTTTGGAATGGCTGGTTAGGCCAAAAACTCTGCTATCTCTCGGTAGGTGGGTTGTTCCTTGCAGATCCAAATATCTAGCCTCTATCTATCGCCCAACATCAGATTCCTCGCATCCCAATTCTTGGCAGCTCATAAGTAGAAGTTCAAAATATTTCAAAATCCTGAGGAGGTTATGATTCCATGTTTAGTTGTCAAAATGTGAGTGAGAGAGATTTGAAGCCAAATACCAAACTATCATAGATGCTTTTTGAGAAGTGTTGGTTTTCTATCGCTTTTAGTAGTACTTTTAGCAATTATCTATGTGAAGAAGGAAAAGAAAAAGGTTTAAGGTTGGCTTTGGCTAATTTCAAGCTTGAATAAAATGTTAGATGATCTACATTTCATTAAAATTAATTTAAACATAAATATAAATCGAGCTTGCATATGCTCGAGGTCGCATTAAAATTAATTTCGAGTCTAATCCAATTGAGTAATCTCAATTTATTTTAAAGTTAAGCCGAGCTCGATCGAGTCTATTGAGCCGAGCTTGAACCAAGCTCGAGCTGGCTCGATTTGTCTTCTTCTGTTAACAGGCTTGCGGATAAATAGCTCAAAGGAAATCTACCCATGCTCACATTGAGCAGATCATTAAAAAATCATGGAGTTCTCCTCACAAGTAGTAGTATCTCTGCTGCTACTTGCTGCTGCTTTAACTTTTCTACTCCTATCATTGTTGAGATCACTCAGAATTACTACTACTACTACTACTACTAAGAACAACAACAAGAATAAGAAGAGAAGATATCACCCAGTGGCTGGAACCATATTCCACCATCTTCTAAACTTCAATAGGCTCCATGACTACTCCACTAGCCAAGCTCGCCGGCACAAGACCTACCGGTTGCTCGCGCCTTTCCGCCATGAGGTCTACACCGCAGACCCTGCAAACATTGAGTATATCCTTCAGACCAACTTCTCAAATTATGGCAAGGTATCATCTATTCAGCTTCTTCTTCTTTTTTCCCCTTTTGGTTTTAAAGAATAATTGGCTTCTTTCTTATCTTTCTTAACTTGAACAGTAAGTACAAGCTTTTATAGCATTTGGTGGTATCAAATCATGAGGTCTTGAGTTTGAATCTCGTCAGATCTATCTTATCAACTAAATTTTAGTATCAGCTATTCAGCTTCTTCTTTTTCAACAAAAAATAAAAAAAAAGTTGGCTTCTTTTTTATCTTTCTTGACATGAACCGTAGATGTATTTACTGTTCAGTTTAAGCTTTTAGAGCATTTGGTGGTATTAAATCATGAGGTCTTGAGTTTGAATCTCGTCAGATCTATCTTATCAACTACACTTTAAAAGAAATAACTCCACAGATGGTGTTTCTTTTATCATTATAATCAATCTCTGAGATTTCATATTCAGAAATACAAGTAAATATATTAGCACCAAAAAGGCCCAATAATCAAATTGTCAATTGGTTTCCTTTTAAGGAGTTTATGATTCCCTGGATGACTCTTAAGATGTATAAATGATTTTCCACCAATCTCTAAAGGATAATGTTAATCTGATTTTAACTAAATTCTCATTATCTGAATATGTTAAGTTCTCTTTTTGAATTTATGAGGGAAAAAGTGCTTTACATGGTGAGAGGATTACTTATGAATTTTTAGAGGTTTTAGAAAGTACACACTATGAGTCACTGATGAATAACCCATTTCAGAGTACTTTCAGACATTAAGTAGTTCTGAGGCCATCTAGAGAGTAAGTGTTGAGATGCTAGATGGCAGGATTGCTGTTATATTACACAAGCCTAAATTGCTACCAAGAAGGTGGTGGATTACTCAACTTGTCAATTTGGCCTTACCATTCATAAGACAGGTTGTTCTTATATCACATTCAGAATTTGGTACCAATTTCTAGAGGCTGGACATCAAGTTGATAGCCAGTCATAATATTTCTCATCTACTTTGAAGCCTTCTCATATTTGAGCTATCCAACCCCAGATTGTTAAGGAAAGGTTAGAATATGAATTTATTCCTAACTTCTCTCTTATGCTTTCATATTTCTCTGACCCTCTTCTAGATTCAAGTTTTCACATCTACCAGCATGTTGCTTCTAGTGATAAATCATATAGATAATTGTTATACAAATCTTTGTGCCAACCTATGTATCTTCTCTCTTTTCTGTATGAAAGATTTTGTAACAATTACCTATTTGATTTAATACTAGAAGAAAAAAGTAATGCAAAAAGAGAGTTCATAACTAATCTATAAGAGATACATGGAACATCCTTTGTGATGATTATATTTTACATATCGATAATGGATCAACGCTGCGGTCCGATGTTCTAGGGTTTTACCTCTTCTAGTCTTAGACAATTTCTTTTCTTTGTATAGGCTATGGAAAGTTTAAACCTTCAAAATTGATACACCTTCCTCATTTACCTAAGCGAAAAGTAGGGACTACTTTAAGGATTTATTTATGACCAGCCTAAACTTGATAATTTTACAGGGAGAATATAACTATAGTCTGATGAAGGATCTCCTTGGTGATGGAATATTTGCAGTGGATGGACAGAAATGGAAACACCAAAGAAATGTAGCAAGCTTTGAGTTTTCTGGGAGGGTCTTGAGGGATTATAGTTGTTTGACTTTCCGAAGCAATGCAGCCAAGCTTGCTTTGCTGATTTCAAATGCTGTGAGATCTGAACAGATATTTGATATTCAAGTGAGCAATCTTGCTATAATGACTATCTACTACTTAGCATACTCATTGAAAGTTAATTCTTAGTAAGTAAGAAGCAATATCACTTACAGGACCTATTCATGAAGTCAACAATGGACTCAATATTCCAACTAGCATTTGGTGTGGAACTAAATTGTTTGAGTGGATCGTTCGAAGAAGGAAGCAGATTTGCAAAGGCATTCGATGACTCAAGCACTTTGATCGTATGGCGCTACGTTGATATCTCTTGGAAGATTAAGAAGTTCTTAAACATCGGATGTGAAGCAATATTGAGGAGAAGATTGGAAGTAGTCAATGATTTTGTGTACAAAATGATTCTAAGCAAGATTGAATGTATGTCTAAGCAACATGATGCGGTAAGATCTATTGTCTCTTACATTCTCTTTTCTGTCCACTTATCTTTACCTACAAAGCTCTTTAGAAGAAGTATAAAGACATTGAAGTGTTATGTTGTGTTGAAGTTGTTGCTTCTTTGTATAGATGGATGTAAGGTCTAAGGGTGATATTCTATCAAGGTTTCTGATTGAGAGTGAGAATGATCCAGATAACATCACTCACCAGTACTTGAGAGACATCATCTTAAACTTCATCATGGCAGGAAAAGATACGACCGCCGTCAGTCTGTCATGGTTCTTTTATATTCTCTGCAAACATCCTTCCATCGAAGAAAGGGTCGCCCAAGAAGTCGAAGTAACTACAAAAGAGTTTGGAATTTGTACATCAATAGATGAATTTAGTGCAAAGTTAACTGAAGAGACCATCAACAAAATGCAGTATCTCCATGCTGCCTTAACTGAGACTTTAAGGATGTATCCTGCTGTTCCTCTTGTAAGTTAAACATTCTCAGCAAAATACCATTGTTTTCGCTAATCGCAGTGTCATCAAAAGTTTAGGATGTGTGATACAGGACCCAAAAATTTGTTTGTCAGATGATACTTTACCAGATGGCTATGATGTGAGAAAGGGGGATCTGGTGGTTTACATGCCTTATGCCATGGGAAGATTGAAGTCCATATGGGGTGATGATGCTGAGAATTTTCGACCAGAGAGATGGCTTAACCGTGATGGAAATTTCTCTCATGAAAGTCCATTCAAGTTTACAGCATTCCAGGTAGTGATGTAACTAACAATCACAGATGTCTAATAGTTTCTATCCTAATTATTATCCTAGTATAATATTAGCATCAACAGCCCCTTTCTAACTCTTAGGATATACATCTGACATTCAACAGTAGGATTATACAAAACCTATGTACTCATAAAATCTATTTGTTTCAATGCAGGCTGGACCAAGAATATGTTTGGGAAAAGAATTTGCTTACAGGCAGATGAAGATCTTCGCGGCTGTCCTCCTGCGCTTCTTCAGATTCAGGCTAAGTGACGAAGAGAAACCTGTCAATTATAAGACCATGATGACTCTTCAAATCGATAACGGTCTTCATCTCCACGCATCGCACCGATGAAACCAGGATATATATCTGTTTATCTATCTATCTATCTATCTATTATCAGTATTTGCTTGGTGATTTGTCACTACTAGTGGATAATAATCTTGTTGCAATTATGATAGGCATGACCAGATGTTAGTTCACTCTTCTATAGCAGTCTACTGGACTATTTCATAGCATCATGCATCTCTTTATTTTATCCCCATCAAGAATGTCGCAGAAGTGATTTTGTTAGATGATCCTTCTGTTCTCTTGAATCACTAGATGCAAAGATGATTTTATACTAGGGCAGACATCACCATGGATCACCGTTGCACAGAGAATTGATTGCTTTGGCTATTGTTCACAAGGTTGTGCACTGGATAAAAATCCATAGTTCTGAACTTTGAAGGCAATGGTTATCTTCTGCGCCAGCTTCATCATGGCAATATTGAATCTAAAGTCCAAAAATCAAGTTGCCAATCACCAAGGAATAAGGATACTGTTAACATGAACTGTTTCTCTCCAAGTAAAAGCAACATGATAAAAATAGCTACACCGATGAAATTATGCCAACTCATAAGAAAATGAAACAATGGTTCGATCACATAAAGAAGTAAAATATCAGTTTGACCTCAAAGATTTGATACTAAGAGAAAATAAATACTAACAGCTATGGGCTAGTCATGTAGCCAGGAGTTCAACTCCTTCAGAGGATGGCCCAAGACCGACATGTAAGGAGAATAGAGAGAACCACACGGCTAGTTAGTATGAGCTTATTTTGTTATCATATCCTTTTTACTGCATTTATTTGCTCATATTAGATCATATCAGAAGAATACATGGATCAGATGATCATATGCTCAGAATGGCAATGATTTAGAAAGAATATCTCGGGCCATACTATACTTGGCTGGATTACAAATGCAAGGAGAATATTTGTCTATAAAACAAGCATCTGCAAAATTGGAGGATAGCGAAACTTGAACAAAAACAAAATGGTCAGTGTCATTAGGTCAGGTCTTCTGCTAGAGTTGGAAGTTGGATCCCTGGCCTAGACATCCAACCTCTGCGATTTCTGTATTCTTCAATTGCCTGTAATCTGAGTCTTTCCCGTGAAGCATCCAAAGGATTCTTGATCCGCTATGAAAGGATAACAGCTTTAGTTCATAGTACTTCAAACCTCAAAATACTAATCAGCAATCAAATTTTGAACTGTTGAGAAGGACCAGGGATGAAAAGGGATACCTTAGGGAAGGTTAATTTGGGTGGAGCTTCAACAACTTCACCAAATTTGATTTGTTCGCACCCAGGGAAATTTCGGACGTTATCTGTCTTGTCATTCTTCTTTTTCTTCTTTTTGGCTTCAAGGTACCTTAATTAACAGCAGATGACATGAGATTGCAATCCAAGTTATTTCAAGAGCACGTTTTCAAAGAGAGGAGGTAATTGAAGAGTTTATCAAGTACAATCCAATGCAATCATATTTCAGCTGTCTAAAATAAGAGAAATCCAAACCCTAAATCATGTAATTACTAAATAAAGAATAAAAAGATAGCCAGTACACAGCTGCTCATGTTGCTCGAGATTTAGAAAAAGTAACACTTCTCAGAAAATGATATGGTTTGGCAGCATTTCGATATAATTAGTGTCCTCACCAAATCTACCATAAATGGAGCTTTAGATACACTTAAATCGACATTTGTTTGTTATTTCCTTCTGTTACATACTCTTCAATTGACATTTTGTTATTTATTAATTATTTTTTTCATGTACAAGTATTTTCTTAGCCATCAAACGGGCTCCAAGTATGAAAATATGACACTATGAACCGGCTGGGGGACAAGGATTACATATGCCAATCCTAGAAAGAGCATCCACAATTCACAACTTTGATACCAAGGAGCAAAATGACATTATGAAGCATTGAAATCTAGTGGATAGTTTGAGCAATCTATTAAAGATACTTACATCCTTGGACTTCTGCCAATATCTCTGTCATCTTCTCCCTACCTTTTCGGTTCAGTTAGACAAGTAACATGAGCTAAGCTGGAGTGTTCAGACTATATATTTTGAGCAGAGTATGAAGAAACAGAGTCTTCAACTTTCACATCTCCATGCATCATTCCATGGATATCAAACTCATAGACCTAATTGTTCAATGTGATACTTCTTGATAATCTAGTTAAGGCATGTTTGGTTGCAGAAAAGTGAGGGAAGTGAAATGGATAGTTTCAGCCTTTCAGGAACTACCACACTTTCTATTATTTGGTTGAAATTAGTGAGTTGGAATGCGACTTATTAGACCTCCTCTAACTTGTAGGACTTTCCTATTTTTGACCAAATTCACCTTCTCTCCATAGGAGGGAGAGTCGACTTCCCAACTCTAGTTCCTAGTCACATGCAAATCATTAAGTTCCTAAAATAATCTATATTATTTTCCAACTTATATACCCTTCTAAAATCTATTATTTACATATATATACTCCTCTAAAATTAATATTTATGTTTCTCTACTTTAAAATCCTTGATTTTCTTTCATTGATACTTTTTCAAAAGAAATTTCTAAATACCCCTCAAACCAAACTAATAATTAAAATTTCATCAACTTGACTAAAAAGACAAATACCCTTATTTTTTATACACTTCTTTTTCAATTAATGGTATTTATGTCTTTTACATAAATTTGTTAAAAACTGACATGAAAGGTACATATGCAATAACTATGACTTTTACAATATAAACATATAAATATAAATTTTAAAAGGATATGCATAGAAATAAAGAACTTTAGAAGGGTATAGACATAAATAAATCTTTTTTTGTTTAGAAGTTTTTTCTTCTATTTTTTATTTTTCTCAGCCAAACAATTGAAGATAAAAAAAAAATCACAACGTCAAGTTCAAACTCTCTGTCTCACCAGATATTAGGAAGTCACAAGTTTAGGAAGTAAGTTCCCCAGGAACTTTTACTTTCTAAGATCACCTCACTTCCTAACAATCAAATATGCTCTAAATAAGAATCACATACTGAGAAGTTCAACCTAACCATTGGGGAGATCTAAAGTTGCCACAAAGAATATTTGATAAATAAACTAGGTGTGTACACCTCCCATGCTTGTGGTTACTAGAAAATTAATGTGCTTAATGAAAAGAAGCGTAGCATTCTGAAATTATTCTCCTTAGTTGCAGTCCCCTCTAGGCCAAGCCTATTGACAATTTATTCCTTATGCCTGAATCATGTGGCCTCCTTCACCCAAAAGCAAGAAAAACTACCAGCACTCAGCCACAATCTCTGTGGCATCATAAGTAGCCACTCCTTTCATCCAACTCCACAACTTATCTTTGGTTACCTGTCTTTTGCCAGTAGGAATAGTAAAAGCTACCTTTGTAATTACTCCAAGCATGAATCATGTGGTCTCCTTGATACAAAACCAAGAAAAACTCCCTAGCACCCAAGACAAGCTTTTTGCCATCATAAGTGACTACTCCCTTCACCCAACTCCACAACTTGTATTTGGTTACATATGACATTTGCCGATAGGAATACCAAACACTACTTTTCTAACCTCCTACAGGAGAAAAAAAGGAAACTTGTTGCAAAAGATGGGTTAAAGTTATTACACACACAACGTGAATAGATAGGCAAGTAATATATGTATCGACCAGTGGAGCCTATGCCAACTACATTTCTCTTCAAAATAAAAAAGTTTTGGTCAGAATAAATTGAACCTTTGTTCAACAATCGAGTATAGCCTAAATACATATGTATATCAACGAATCAAATTTAATAACCACACAACAGCTTTGAAGGAAAATATCATATAATCATCCAAAAGATCAAGGTGATAAATTACTGCTTAAGCTTTTAGGGCGCCAATGTAATGACAAAGAAATGAACAGCTGTTACATATTAAATATGCCATTTAGCAGGCAAGCACTACATAAGCATTTATGTGGTAAAGACATCAGTTCAGTTAATACCAGAAAGAACTGACTGTTGCTTCGTATCAGAACTTATCTTATCAGCTAAATTCAGAAGCTAACTGCAAAGGCTTAATATGTTCTAAAATGATGCTCAAATATCACTATAGTTTGCAGGAATCTGGTTTGTCTGTGACCACGAAAGGCCGATATCTCAGCAAAGAAATACAAGCTTACAAAATGTTATGGTCCGAGTATGGCTCGATCCGCAGCAAGGGTCTATACATTAGCTAAGGTGGGGCCAACCGTTTGATGAGGATGGAAGGTGGTGGACCATGATGGAGAGAGAGAAAAGGAGGACAGCAATGGTGGTGATGGAGGTAGATTAGATTATGACTACTTTTATATTACTCTTACTCCTATGGTAGTCTAATGCTAAATGATAATCTCAATGCTTCAATTTATAAACAAATGGATTGACACCTCCTATTTATAAAAGTCAAGTACAACAAGTTTTATTAAGACTATGACTAGCCTTAAAGCTTACACAACTCAAATTAAAATTAATCCTAAAGGTTTACATGACTCGAACTATTATTAACCCTCAAGGCTTACATAAGAGATAAATATGAATTAACTAAAAGATAAATAGCCCATTCAATATGGCCGGGATTACTCCCCTCTAACACGGACCCTTGGCCCGTGATGCTTGATTCTAGCTCGATTTGGCTTGGACCACATAGGAAAGTTCCCAATTTTATAGAAACACTAAGTCAACACTATTCTATAAAGCATTAAGATATATGCTCAATAACCCTAAACAATTAGTAACAAAGTCATTCAGCATATCTAATGCACTTACTCATGCATGAGTATTGGATATTTGGATGGACATACAATATTACTGTTTTGTCTACTGATTGTAAGAACAGAAAAAACTGTTATGTCTTTCTCAGTTTCTTGAACAAAACATACTAGGGACTAACCAGATAAAGTCTAAAATCTAAAGTACCTGGTACTAGATAGATGTTCAGTTAACTGGAAGGAAAGGCATATAAACTCATTCGAGAGGACAACAGGTTAAATTTGAAAGGCAAAAAATAAACTGTGAAACAAGCAGAGACAGTTTGATGATGAAATAAATCAGTATTTGCAAATAAATATAAACCCAAAGCTTACTCCTTGCGTTTCTTCTTCCTTGACTGAGTACCAGACTGATCCAAGTCCTGAAAGCGGAGATCTTCAACTGTCTTACGCTTTCGTTTTCCTTTCTTAATATCATCAATTCCTGTATTTTGATCTTTCTCTTTAATATGTGTTTCCGACATAACTTTATCATCATCATCTCCCATTTTTAACTTGGAGTCAGCAGGAGAATGCATATCTTTTGGAATTGCTTTCTGTAGTTAAATTTTCCACTCTTAACATTAACATTGAGAATACATGTTTTCCCAAAGAAAATTACTGAACCTAGTCCATTCTATAAAAGTGCATTTGAAGCTACATCTCATAAGTACTTAACACATTATTCTACACAAATGAACTATGCAATCAATTATAATAAGTGAAGGCAGACAATTTGTTAACACATATCAGGAATCATCTTACAGTCTGAGGCACTAGAAATCTGACAGCTCAGTAGACATAACATAATATTTCTATAATAACGTAAGCAGTCTTGAAATCTGAAAATACCTAAAGATTTTTTTTTTTTGGTTCACAAAAGGCACTATTGCCATATTTCATTGAAACAATAAAACAACTTATCAAGTTTAGAACTATCCAGACTTATCAAGCCTATAACAGAAAAAAAAAACAACATATCCCCCTCACATCCAAACAATCCTACCAAACAAACAACAACTATACTAGGGGTAACCCCACAAAATGTTTACATATCAACTTACATCCAGAATGGAAACAAGCAACATAAAAGACCCCGAAATGTTTTGAGCTATGAGATGACTCCCCCTATCTGAGCCATGTAAGCAAACAAGCATCATAAGAGGTTTTGAACAGAGACAATTAGACAAAATCCTCCCCAATTTACAGGCTGCCATCAGCTAATTTATGATCTCCACTATCTGAGCCATTTTTTAGTGTTCTTTACCGCCTCTTCTCCCTGCAATCTTGCCCGGCAAAAGAATGGAGAAGTTATTCTATTTTGGAGTTCTTCCCAAGATTTGGATTTATCTGTAAACACACTACCAATTCCTTCTAGCATAGATTCCAAATCAGGGCCGTAACCTAGATAAGAATCCACTTCGTAAGGTCTTTTCGTGTTAGTTGTATCCAAAAACAGGTCCTTAGCATGTTTAGGCGTGCTGGTCATTCCAAAGTCAGGAGCTATTCCTCTAATAAGTTTCTTCACATACTTACATTTCACAAAAAGATGGTCCACAAGCTCCTCTTTAGAGCAAGGACACAATCTACATTTCCATTCCAACCCCTCTTTTGCAAATTACTTTTTGTTAAAATTTTATTCCATTACATCAGCTAAGAAGGCACGTACCTTTAAAGGTATTTTCAATTTCTAAATAGTTGGAAAAGAGTGAGAGATAATACCTCCATAGCTTAGAAAACAATAAAGGGATTTCGCAGTATAAATCTCATTGCTCACAAGCCACCATTTTATTTTGTCCCTGCTTTCATTGAATCTAACCCCACTGCTCTCCACCAGAGCAATCAAATCTTATTCATCCTTCCTCTGATTTCAATAAGATGTCTTCTATATTACAAGTTCCAATTAGTTCCATTCTAAACATTCTGCACAGTTACTTTTTCATTCCAAACAATCTCAAATAAATCAGAAAATCTAGTAACCATATTGCATTCTTCACACCAAATATCCTACCAAAAGCTAACAGTCCTCCCATTCTAGACATCCCAGCTAGCACCAGTGTGAAAGATCTTACTAGTCTACATTACTATTCTCCAAAAGGGAGACACCCGTGTGGAGCTATTAAGTTTAACACTTTAAGTTTTTCGTAGAATCTTTGCATAACTACCTCTACCTATAACTGATTCTCAAAACTGAGTAATCGCCACCACCACTTTGCAAGTAAAACTCTTTTCATGTCAGATAAATCAATAATCTTCATTCCTCAAAATTCTTTACTCATACATTTTTTTTCTATTGGATCAAAGAGCATCCCTTTATAGCCTCCTCCATACCCTTTCACAGAAAAATTCTCCTCAATTTATCAATCCTTATTTTCGCCCACATCAACATATTAAAAAGGAACATATAGTATAACGAAATAGAACTCAACACTGAATTGATTAGAGTTATCGCACCCCTAAGGAGAAAAATTTACCCTTCCAGCTCGCATGCTTCTTCTCAATCTTATCAATCACTGGTAACCAATCACATTTGGCTACTTACTATCAAGTAAAGGTAGTCCCAAATATTAGGGAGTTCACCAATTTCTCTTTCTTCTCAGGATTTCTACTTAAATACACTAGAGAGCTCTTATTAAAGTTTAATTTCAAACCCAACACTACTACAAAATAGTACAGAATAAATTTCAAAATACCAACTTCATGTTCATCTACCCTAAAAAATTAGTGTATCATCTGCATATTGCAAGTTTATAATCCTTTTAGGTTTCACATCCTTGCCCAAAAGAAAGTAGCCTGCTCAATCATCTTGTGCAAGCCATCCGCTATACAAAAATGTAAGGTGACAGTGGATCCTCTTGTCTCAACCCTTTGTCACACAGAAAGTATTTGCCTAACTTCCCATTAATCATGACAGTTGAACATCTAGTCGTGATCACTTGCATCACCTAATGAATCCAATTATCAGGGAATCCTCTCCACTTCAAGACATCCCGCAAGAAGTCCACTTAATCATATGCTTTTTCAAAATCCAACTTCAACATCAGCCCTTCTCCTTTACTTTTCTTAACCTCAAAAATGATCTCATGAGCACAAGCCTAGTAGTCAGCACTATTTTATAAAGGCACTTTCAATTCCCCTATAACACTACACAGTCTAGTAGTCAGCACTTTTGAAACAATTTTATAGCTATTGTTCAAAACTCTAGTGGAGGCATATGAACTATACTCAGGCATATGAACTATGCCTAAGCGAGGTGAAGCTAGAGGAAAGTTCGATGGAGGCCTGAAGTAATAATGACGTGAAAATACCTAAAGATATGGAATCATGAAATGGTACAGCAAAATAGAATTGCAATTTTAGTAGCCCAGAACTACTACCGCTTGATACGATATAAGGAAAACTTTGGAGTTATTACATCTTGTTACATCACCTACCAAAACTGTCTAAATTTTTTTTTATCCTACTAAAAATCCTATAACCATGGTGCCAAGTAATCCCTGGAAACGTAAAGAAAGTAGCATAACAAAACTAAGGGGAAAACACAATACTAATCATTGATTTCAATAGTTTATATGATACTGTCTTCTGTCATGTCTCCACGCTTGTATATAGATGTATAGCATTAAGCAAGTACAGAACTATCTCAGAATTCTTAACTTCCCCAATTCCTCTGATACAAACTTCCACATCTCCAACAGAAATTCTTGTACGAATACCCGGCGACCTAATTTCCCATAATTTTCTTTTACAAACCGTCGAAGTAGACGTAATCGACATATCAATGCGAGCTAGAAAATCCAGTCAATAGCTAAAAATCTAACAATTCTCTACCCATAAGCACATAAACAATAAAAGCAAACAAATTCTGCAACCCCAAAATAAAACACCACGACAACTTACGTTTCCTCCTTTCTCTTTCTGTTTTCCTGCATCCTTCCCACTTCTCGAAGGCCCTAAAACCACCATTAAAAAGTTAACACAAGGCTTAAAGATTAGTGCAACGATAAAATAAAATTAAAAAAAAAATCCGAGAAACTAGAGACCTGGCTTATTGGAAAACGGGTTGTTCTTGAGCTCCATAAGGCGGCGGAGTTTAGAAGGGAGGGCTTCGAGCTCCTTGAGCTTCGGAGGAGGAGGGAGGCGAGATTCGCCCCCATGGGCCGCTCGGTAGTTCTTCTCCCTTCGCCGTTTTCCTTTTCCCACCATTGCACTCGCCTAGGGTTTATTCAACCGAAGGGGAGAAAGAGTGGAGCGGACAGGCGGCGGCGACAGCTGACGCAGCCAACGCCAACGAGGAGGTTCAAAGTGCAAACTTAAATTGGGGCTTCGTTTTAACTTGAGTTGCTGCATAGGCAAAAGAAGTCGGCAAACTGATGCGTCTACTCACCGACTCATCCCTTAATTACAATACGTTGCATACTTCCGTCTCGCTATTGGTATCTCTCCAAGTCAACGTATTCGGAGTCTACTTCCTCTCACCATTATTTCCTCAAGAGCTCTCAAACTCCCCACCATATTCTGAGAAAGAAGAGAGGGAGAGATTGATATAGGAGGCGGTGATTCGTGAGACAACTATATGTGATGCACTATTAAAATTTTGGTTGAAACTGAAGTGCTATAGTAGTCAAAGAGCCTAAGCGATGCAACAACGAAGTCTGACTCGAGGAATACTATGATAATTAAGTAAAACTTGAACTTATCCACTACTTGAACTTATATATTAGGTGGATGTATAAGGATAAGGAATAATCTCTCTTAATCTTATCTTTAGCCTCCTAAATATTTAGGAAAAATATTTAAAAAACTTAGTAGCTAAGTTTTACTTATAATTATTTAAAGTTTAGCCAATAAAAAGAAGTGGGAGCTTCACCAAAAAAAACTTGTCTTTTTTAAATGTTATTGAAGCCTCCTTTTCTTTTCTTACTTCTACACTATCTTATTTCAAGGCCTACACCATCCTACAGAGAAGTTGGTGTGCCACATGCCAGTAGGCCGCCAACACGATATAGCCATCGTTGTGGGGAAACTATTGTATGCGATAAACTTCAAGGTCCAACAAGGATCTTCCTTGAGGCCAATCGAGGGATCGAGCAGAATTGTATTGATGATCCATAATTTAAACATACAGACTAGAGAAGCTGCATTGATAGGCTTCTCCGTATCAAGGCTTTTGCATTATATTTAGATGTAAGTGAAAGCACCATTAATGAGTTGGAGGGTTTGGGAAAGAAACTTGCAAACAAATGTAGAGGATGCGAGCCGAAAGAAACTGCTCGTAGAGCTTTGGATGTGTTAGCCCGTGCATGCTCCAAGTTGCGGAGAGAAGCATAGCGTAGGAATGGATCGATTCTATTCACATCTATGATGTGCTACGTATGTGACTCAAGTATCAAAGGACGAAAGTCTACAACAAGCGGGTAGCTTTGGAGATCCCATTCCTCACGTTTACCGTTGTCCCCAGACTAATTTCAACTCATCATTGACGAACCTTCGCCCACGTCTGCCTCCGAGTCAACTCGCAAACGGCGTAGGAGGCTTTCTCAAACCTTCTCTGTTTTCCTCCAAACCGGAGGGTCACTGGGGGATGTCTCAAGCTCTTGCATTCCTCTCGTAGAGTACTGTATCGTCTCAGACCAGATACATCTATGGAAAGAAAGGATTTCTCAACCATGCATATAGATGTCGAGACAGCAAATTCATATGCAATGTTAGCATATCGCCTTGCTCTCCATGACTTCTTTGACTATAAACTTGGTGAAGCTATACAAAATCTACAAACTCTCATGGGCTTCAAGTTGAGAGGGAGAGAGAGAGAGCAGATCTGCGAGGAGACATCTATAGCTCAAATAATTACCTTTCTCTCGTTAACAGCGATCTAGTTACTATGTCTAAATGTAAAAATATATTAACCGTTAACGGTAACAACCAATATTACTCCATACGAGTTAAACAGTATCACGTATAACCGGTAGAAAGTAAATAAGAATAGATCTAGTTAGTTGATTAGGTTGATGCAATGCAAAAGAATTAATTAGGTGGCAATTCCAAAAGAAATAATTTAGCATCTTTTAAGCCTTTGGCAATCCCTTCATAATTCGGATGTCTATTGAGAATATAAAAAAGAATTAAATTACTTTCACAAAAACATAATTTGATATTTTAATTTTTGTTGAGGGATGGCTCGTCGGTAAATATTTTTATTAACTTGTACATTATACAATGATTACAGCCTGATAAACATAATAAAAAAGAGAATAATGACGACGACTTTTTGACACAAATCACATATCTAACTATAATATACTATCAAAGAAACGTAGCTCACATAAATTCGTAGGCGCAAAAGCTTTAAGTCAATTTATGGCTCCATCACCCCATAAAATAGGTAAAAGACTCGAGGGACGATAAATCTAAAGAAAAGATAAAAAAAACCTTATTAGTAATTGGTCTAAGAGTTTCTTACCGATATAATTAATAGAGCCACTATTTGAAATAGTGATTTTAGAAATAAAATTTGCTGATATAGTGCGCGTTATTTAGTCGATTTATATATTTAATACTCGAACATTTATGAGTATTCAAAATATCACTCACTAATAAAGTAATTTATATTAAGTGAAATTACTAACGGGAATAACAAATTTATATATGTATACTTGTCATCCAATGTAGCATTCGCGTCGAGTAAAACTTAAGTTTGAAACTCACTCAAAATTCGAATAAGAAATTGAGTTCTTATAACTTAATATTTTTTTTATACTAAATATATATATAATATAAATTTATAATAAAATATGTATAATTTACACAAAAATACACTAGGAGTCTATTTTTGCTATTTTAATTACTCATTTTTCTTTTTATCTTTTTCCGCAAATGTCTCTAAGAAATTTCCCACGCACCGAAACATGGCGTCAGTTCGTGCTCGTCTCCTCATCTCCTCAGCCTTCCCCTGCTGCATTCTTCCCTTCTTCCACCCGCCCAGAAGCCTATTCGTCAACTCTCCGATCCGTAGCTCCCGAATCCTCGCACGCATCACCGTGCGGATGGCGTCCCCCGATTCTCGAGGCGCATCTCCTCCTACTCATCCCGCGGCCCACACCGTCACCTTGCCCGGTGGCGAACCCGTCGAGATCGTCGCCGGCCCCGGCCTGTCCGATTCGGATTTCAGGTTATTATGGTTCCCCTCTATAATTTTTTTTATCTTTTAAATTCTTTATCGAGAAGGGTTTGATGTTGGCTGTTGCTTTGAATAGCCTGATTTACCATTCTATACCGTAATGATAACTTTATTTACTATTCAATTATTATATGCAATAATTGGCATGCATTGAGGGCTATGATCAGCGCTGTATTTATCATTATTCTTTTATCCACAGGCGAGCTATCGATTCTTCTTTGTTTAAGCAATGGCTGAAGAATATGCAGAGCGAAAGGGGGATTTTAGCTTATGAGAAGATGTGTTTAAGACAAATAGAAGTTCAGGTTGTCTTTTAATTGTTGTACATCTATGTAGATGCGCGCACGTACTGCTGAAATTACTCTTTGATAAACAATGATACTGTTATTGTATAATGTCTGGATTACTACTCCATTTTCATGGTGAAATCCAATTGTTTGAAAGCAAAGCGATTGCTATGAGTGAGACAATTCCTTGTGGCTTGTATAGGAACAATAACCGCACCACAAGCAACATACCGCCTCTTAAGCTTTATTATCTGGAATTGGTATATTAGGCGTTAAAGTTCTTTTGGCCATAAAAAATCATACCCAATTGTATGTCATAGGCAATTTTTGTCTTTTTACCCATTGTTTTAATTGGTTTTTCTACTTTTCGAGCTTTATTTTAAATGTCTAGTGTGTTGTTGGCAGAGTGTGGATATGTTTGGAAGACGCGTTGGCTTTTTAAAATTCAAAGCAGATGTACTTGAGAAGGAAACAGGAGCAAAGGTAAGCCGTTAGAAACTATTTAAAAATATAGAAATATTTTAGCATCTCTTCTCAAGTTTCAACTTTGTAGAATCAAGTTTATCTTTCTTTTCAGGTTTACTTTTATATGTAAACTAATGTGCTTCTAGCTTCCTTATCAATGATGTATTGCAACTGATTCTAAAACTTTTTATTCTTTTTATTGTTTTCTCTGGAGAGTTGTCATCTTTTTACTTATCCAAGATACTTGTGCTTTCTATTTGTTCACTTTCTAAATAACTAAATATTCATCATTCATGTCAAACAGTCATTACTTTTCCGCATATATTTCTTGGGGTTCATGTTCTAGGAATATGATTATATCATATCACATTATTAGTTTTAAGTATTTTTAATTTATTAGTTGGGCTTGCATAAGGGAGTAAGAATCCAATGTAATGAGTATTTGCTATCATACACCAACTTTTTCTCTTATAGATGTTTTAGACGTTGATTAAGATAATGCATATATATGAAGAGAGAAAGGATGTCTATTGCTTCACGCATATGGATCAATGCTGGCCGTGCCACCGTTGGCACAGGGCGTGCCGACCGGCACACTCGTAGCATGGCACACATTTAATAAAAAATTTAGAATATTTAAAGATGTTTTGGATTTTTGGCACGTAAATTTTTGGTTTTTAGCAAGGTTTCGAAACTCGGTGTTCGAAACAGTATCAGCTATCTGAAAAAACGATACGTATCGGCTATATTAGCTGCTTGTACCAAATCAAATTATTTTTTAATTATATACAATTTAAATATTATTTAAAAACTATAGGAAATTTTTTAACAAATTAGAAAAAATAATAAGAAAGTAAGGAAATAAAAGTTACTCATATATGAAGTCTAAAAACTTATTTCTCTCTTTTCATCTCTTGCCCTCTTTTTCTCTCTCAGTCTCTTTTCTTCCCTATCCCTCTTACCGCCGCAACCTAACTCCCATGCATGATTTTTTTTCTCCATTTCTTTTCTCTCTCCCTTCTCTTTCTCTCCCATTGCCTAAATTTTAAGCATGATTTTTTCCTCCATTTCTTCTCTCTCCCCTTTTTTACCCCTTCCTCTCTTTCTCTCTCCCTCCTATCTGCTACCAGGCATAGTTTTGTATTTTTTATTTTTTTTCCCACGTCCCTATCTCCCGTCTCTTCACCTCTCTCTTCTTTCCTCTCTCTTATTGCCGCAACCCACAAACTCTCTTTTCCTCCTTTTACTTTCTCTCTTTCCCTCTCTCTCCCCCCCCCTCTTCTCTCTCTCCCTCTCTTTCCCTCTCTTTCTCTCTTACTCATACCTGTCTCGAGCGGGATCGGCCGATACCCAGTCGAAACCAGTCAAATAGATGGAATATTTTTCAGAGTTTTGTTCATATCATGATACTGAAAAAGAAAATATATAGTTCTAGTAAGAATGTGACTGATAATTCTAGTAAGAATTTGACTTTGGACACTTGTTCCATCTTTTTATGCTGTATGGGTGATGTCTGTGTGAAAAAGCTTATCTTTTATGTATTTACTTGCTTTTCTTTTCTTGCATCAGTTATTACCTATATATATAAATATATACTCTTTTTGAGGTAATGCCCATACGCATTTTGTTTATATGTTTCCTGACATCATTTTTAGATTCCAGGAATTGTGTTTGCAAGGGGGCCTGCTGTTGCTATCTTAATTCTATTGGAGTCTGGAGGGGAAACCTATGTTGTTCTTACAGAACAGGTATGCATTTTGATTGGTAATGTGTGCGATGTCTCCTTTAGTTTACTTTATACTTTGTTGTTCAGAAAGATTTAATTTCAGAAGGGTATTGTGCTAAATGCCCATAAAACCTGAGAAGATGTGGAATCCCTTCAATTAAAACTTTGTCTCGAATTAATTTGACTTTGCTTAATTGAATGTCTTTTGAATACCCAAGGTTAGGGTTCCTGTTGGAAAGTTCATATTGGAACTACCAGCTGGCATGTTAGATGATGAAAAAGGTGATCTTGTCGGCACTGCAGTTCGTGAGGTAAGATCTGTTAAATTTCCTAACATCAATAAAGGGTATAATATGCATCCACCAACGTAGAGCCTAGAGTTGAAAAATTGTTATGCTTGAATCTATAAGAGGAAAACAAATCTGTGTAACTAGCAGAAGCATCAGTGCAAATGCATTTAATAACTAAAATAGGCATTACAATTGACAATCAATTTCACACTGTAAGTTGATAGAAATTGTTGTTATATGTGCAGTTACCTGACGTCTGAAATGTCAATGCTAGTTAGGAACGTAGAACAGTTAGCTATCACACAAGTGTTTCTGGTACTGTGATACTTGAACTAAAACATGAGTATGATATAGGGGTGAAAACGGATCCGATACGGATCGGATAGTGCTCAACCCATATCCGGATCCGTATTTTTAGTTCGGATACGGATTCGAATATGAATATTGGACGGATAGCAAAATTTAAAACCATATCCTAACTAAACGGATACGGATAATTTTCGGATAAAGGATCGGATCTTAAACGGATATTGATTGAATTTAAAATAATTATAATATTTTATTTAAATATAATTAATACAAAATTATTAAGAGTTTTACAACAAATATTTTTTTTGTATGTCAAATATATAAAATTAGAGAAATTAATCTCTATAAATAATATATAACGTATTATTAGTAATAGTATTAATATTTACTATTTAAATAAGCAAACTAAAAACTGTAAATCATTTAAAAAAATATGCGGTTAAACGGATATTCGATATCCGTATCCGAATCCGAAAAATATATCCGACCCGTATCCGAATCCGTATCCGAATTTTTTTCGAAAGTTCTATCCGTATTCGAATCCGAATCCAATCCGAGTCAGGTCGGATAGCGGGTCGGGTCGGAGTTAATCCGACCCGTTTTCACCCCTAGTATGATATGAACATTTGAGAAAGCTAGACTTCAGTTGCTGCAGCAGTAAAATACTAAAATGTGCAAGATAGTGAATATCACGACGGATAAGACTGGTAACTGCAGATATACTGCTAATAATTACTGATGACGGACTCTCCATTGAAGAGTTCACATTCTACTGATGAACAACTGACATTAACACCCTTAACTTTTACTGCCAACTTTGTGTGGCTGAAATGAGGCAGGAGAGCGGCTAGTCATGTGAACTAGAGAGGGCCATGTTATAGGTACATAAATTTAGACATAATCTTGAAGTTTAAAATTATTCAATAGTGGAGCAAACATGTAGAATTTCCTATAAAACATACTCAAGAGACCTTCACATTTCTACTGAGCATTGCATAACATGTGTTCTCATTCCAACAAAGTGTGTATCTAAGATAGAAAAACCAACAGGCAAGCCTATTTGATAGATATTACTATCCCAAGTGATATTGAAGAGCATCATGAAGATGGGGTATACATGTGGACTAATAAGTGAAGATGTGGAAGAGTCAGTGGTTGAAGCAGCAACGTGAAGGATATAGCTGCACATGAACATCAGTTACAAACTAGGGGATACTGGGATCTACATGTTTCAGTTGAATTGATCAAGTACCTATGATTGAGTGGTTGATATTTTATTGTGAATGTAGGGGCATGTGCAACAAGAATGTGAGAGGTAAAGATGGTTAGATTAAAGACAACTTGGAGGAAAGCTGAGGAGAGATAGCTTGATGATACGATAGGATATATTATTGAATGAGGTTTCAGAGAACTGACCAAATAATCATGGCATTTTGTTGATTATGGCGAATAGTACCTAGTGCAATCAGGCGTTCGATTGATGGTAAACTGAAGCTTATGGTGAGCATTGGTAATGCAAGTATTTTAGATGATATGCAGTATTTTTGAAGGCACTCTCTTGAATATGTAAGAAAGTTGGGAAAGTTGAGAGATAGCTTGACGATACGATAGGATATATTATTGAATGAGGTTTCAGAGAACTGGCCAAATAATCATGGCATTTTGTTGATTATGGCTAATAGTACCTAGTGCAATCAGGCGGTCCATTGATGGTAAAGTGAAGCTTATGGCGAGCATTGGTAATGCGAGTATTTTAGATGATATGCAGTAATTTTGAAGACACTCTCTTGAATATGTAAGAAAGTTGCCCACTGACTTGAGAATTTCAAAGGAACCTTTGATTTATTTTTCAGATGGATCTTGACAATTGCTCACCAAAGTTAAGAGTACATCGACCAATATATTCATGCTTATCTACCATAGAGTAGATCTTTTGTGCTTCAGACTTTTCGTGTGTATTTTGACCATTTGGAATTATAGTGAAGTCGTTTTACATTCAACATATCTTCATGATCTTTTCATTAATTGGCATCTTAAATTTTCGTAGTGACATTTATATGAGATAGGTACACTATTTAGTTTGGGGTTCTTTAGCAATTATAAGATAAGAGATGACCATACTTGCATATCAGCTCTAGATATCGCAACTCTCTTGTCAATGATGCTTTCTAGTTACCAAATGCTGACAGGTTGAGGAGGAGACAGGTATATGCTTAAAGATGGAGGACATGGTTAATCTCACAGGTTTTCTTGACCCAACAACTGGGTGCAAAGTTTTTCCATCACCGGTAAATTGTCAACCTTTCTGACTAACATCTAATTTAATTACCTGGTTAGATGTAGAAGGAAAAGAACTTTGCAAATTTATAAAGATTTATTAAATTGTTAGCTGCCATGTCGTATATAGGATGCTTCTTGGATTCTGTGCTGAGTCATGCAATACAGGAATGTAGTACTTATTCATAATATGGGTTCCATTCTAACTAATTGGTTAGCTGTTAGAGGTGAAATAATACAACTGATTGGATGAACCTTACATTTTTATTGCAGTCCTCTTGGAGAATGATTGAGTTGATATCTTCATAATTTTCTCAAGTGAGGTTAAATCTTTTCCTTTTACAGTTTGTGTCTTTCTTGTTAGGGTGGTTGTGATGAGGAAATAAGTCTGTTCCTGTATAAGGGGCATGTTGATAAGGAGACTATAAATGCACTTCAGGGAAAGGAAACAGGGCTACGTGATCATGGTGAGCTAATCAAGGTACATTTAGTTCCTTACAATAATCTTTGGCGAGTGACTGCAGATGCAAAAGCTCTTTGTGCAATTGCTCTATATGAAATGGCCAAAAAAGATGGCCTTTTGCCACACGGTGTTTCTAGATGAGTTTATGTACAATTGTTTCAGACTTTCAGTAGGATTATTGTCTGAAGTCTGAACAGTTTATAGGTAAAAGTTCCTTTCTGATATGGTACCCAGCTAAGTGACTTGTATTTCTGCCAGTTAATCATTTCTTTTAACCTAGAAATCAATGAAAGTAAATTCTTCCATAGGTGTAATGCTATGGCACTTGATCATTTAATCCTTTTGCTAATTTGAGATTTAAGCCTTTTCTTTTCTACTTAATCCCAAAAGAAACAGCTCCAGCAAAAACTACAACCTTGTATATATGAGTTTGTTCCCAGCATTGATGTCCTCTTTATTATTTTGAGGTATTTACTTTTAAATGCTTACTGCCCAAAGGTGAGTTAGCCAGTTAGAAATTAGCAACACATATTTCTTATCTTGAGTTTCCCCCCAAAGCACTGCCCTTCTGGCTTACTACTGTCCTTCTAATATGCTATGCCGTTCTTCAACACAAAATGATGTCCAAAAGATTGGATGGCCATAGATTAAAATTTTTTTCCTTTTCAAACTATTTATAAGGTATAAATGTCCATAAGACAGTTGATCAGGTCTCTCTTTTGAGAAACATCTTTTGATCTTGAGGACACTGAAAGTCTATAATATAACTTGATTGATCTCTGATATTTAGTAGTAGACATGCGCTAAATCAAACCAAGTTGCTTTGTGGTTTACTGGATCTTTTATCGCCTCCTGGAGTATATGGAGTTTCAGTTGCCTTCTACTTTAATTATTCCAAAAAGCATTTTCTTCCATTTTGCACGGGAGCTTCTTGATTGATTGTCTCCCTGCTTAGACATCTTTCAGTGGCATGCTTGATTGTGCAAAAAGGCTGTCTTGAACTCTTGTAGATGTTAATCAGTTTGTTTAGTAGTTACCTACCGAGGTGAATTTATGTTTTTGGTTGAAATTCACATTCTGAGCATGAATTTGATCGAGATTAGATGTGTATATATCATTCTGCTTTCTTTCTTTTTATCTGTTGATATGGAGATAATATTGAAGGTTTCAGCATGAAAAAGTTGGATTTAGGGGTAGGGTGCATTATTTCCTTTACTTTTCTTTCCTGGGTATGAGAGCATGCATTGCCTACTCTTCACCAGGCATTAGAAGCACCTCATTAGTGCCAGTGGGATTATTTTCCAACAATCAAAGAGATTCATTGTTCGATACTTTTAAATGATCTTTGTGTTCTTTTGTTTTGACTTGGATATTTTTTTTGTTTCCAGATAGTTTCGGAATCAATTAAGTTGAATTCAATTGATTTCATTTGGAAATGAATTCTGCTGTTTGGGAAATAATGAAACTGAAATGAAATTCATCTAATCTTGTTGTTTGAAAGAGATAAGAATTCATTTCATTATGTTCATTCTTTTTAACCATACCTAAAAGTTCCAATAAATATGTAACATATTTAGGATTAATTTGATATTTGAAAAATGTAATTTAAGTGGCAAATAAATTTTATCCAAAGTTGGCCTCGAATTATTGGATTTTATTGCATACATTGACATACATCCAAATCCACGAAAATCAATTGAAATCTCATCACTTAATGGTTTCAAGCAAGAATTCCACCCATTTGGTGCTTCCAAAATGGGTGTTAGGTGCTTAGGCCATTGTGGAATTTGAGTCAGCTACTCTTTATACATTTGAGGTTGGAGTTGGTAGATTTTATGCTTTTTTGGTTGGTGTAGATTTATCTATTTAACTGTTTGATAAATTTTATTCAATTATTGTAGCTTTTAGTTGATAGTGTATGATCTGCTATATTTCTGCCCCTTTTTAAGCCAATTTAGAAGATTTGTGTAGAGAAAAATTAACAATTTACGGAATTATAAATTAAGCCCTCTCTTTCATTATTTATAAATAGGGCTTTCTATTTGCAAACAAATACTGTGCAACATCTCAAGTTAAGTTTAATTTAATAACCACTTGACGGAATAGATATTTTTATATTTTCTTAATTACCTCTGTCTCACTCCTCCAATATGACCTTTTAGATTAAACAATAGTAGTTGAAAACAATTGATCTTGGGATGTGATGCTTGGATGCAGTTCTAGTAATTTAGAGGTTTGATTTGATCTTTGTTTGTTGACAATTTGTATTGTGATTTATCCCCAAACTGTTTTAGACGCTTAATTTCATTGGATGATCTGATTAAGTAATATCTATCTCAAACATCAAACAGTAGTGTGGGTTGGTATTTTTTTTTAGCAAATAGAAAGCTCTATTTATAAATAATTAAAAGAGAGAGATTTATTTATAATACTAACTAATATAGTCATCTACATTTTCCTGGGAATAGATATCATTGTATCCATTTGAGTTTTTTTTTGTGTGTCATGCAAGTGCTCAGTTTTCAGGTGAACTGATCTTATTTACACCCAAAGTCTTTCTTTTTCCCTTTTTTTCTCTTTTGTTTCCTGTGGAAAGAAACTTCTATGCTGTTCTCCACCTCAGATTCTCCTTCAAATTTGTAGGTGTGAAATATGTAATTAGTGATGACCTTGCAGCCATTGATGCAAGGCTACTTGCTTCTAGTTTCCTGCTATTCCAGACTAACAAGTAAAAAAAAAAAAGAAGTAGAAACAATTTATTGATATTTTTTTTTTCTCTTTCCATTGATTTCATGATTTTAGTTTTGAGATATTTCTTTTAGTAATTAGATTTTAATTAGAGGTTTGGAATAAGTCTTTCCTTTAGGTTGTCCTTTATTTTTCCCTTTTCTCCTGTTCTTTCATCACTTTGTGTGGATAAATTAGACAAACGATTATAATCTTTGATCATCTCCCTTGATGAGTGCATTTTGAGAAGAGACCAAGAGATAATGGACGGTTCTCTCTCCAAAAGCAAAAGTTAATTTTCTTTTCTCTCCCTTTCTTTTCTGTATCTGAGTTAACAGTGAATAAACTCTATAATACCAATTTATATTCTCAGATATTGTTTTAAAGAAATAAACTTTTCCTTTCCCTTTTCCTTTTTTTCTCTTCTCTCTCATCTTTTCCATCTAAACATGGCATAGAAGTTTCTATCTTGTCTAATCACTTGGGATAGAAACTTACCAACCACTTCACTGCTTGACACACAAAAAGGCACCAAAAGTAAAGGTATACTCTATTGTCAATGGGCCATTGAAGGAGACTAGAGAAGAATAACATCCAAAACTTGCCATCTATTCAGCACTAATGAGCTCCTTATTCTGGACCACAGCAGTACGTCAATCATGCAAGGAGTATGTGATGAAGAAAGCCACAGAAAAAGGAGTTGAGCACTAAGCCATCACTAATGGTAGTTGAGCCATAACTTTTCTTAGTTTAACTGGTTAAAGCAACGGCCAGTAATAAAAAAGAGAGATTCATTCCAAGGAGATAATGTTTTGGTATCAAGGAAGAGAAGGGTGTGCGTGTTTAGATCTTTTGTCTCATTACTTTCCAATGAATTCTAATGGAAGGGATCAAAATGGAGGCCCACAGAAGAGATTAATGGGGGCCCTTTTGATTCCTTGATCCATATTCTCACCGCCCGGGCGTGGACCGCCGACTCTAGCCGGTGGAGCCGCTTGTGCCCCACCGTCGTCCCATTTGTGACGACCGCCTTCCCGTCGGCGTAGACCTTGTGCTGCTTAATTCGCTGCCCCATTGTGATTGCCTCCTGGATCCTGATCACATTGAATCTAACAGTTGGGTCCAATTCACCCAGCTTAAGCCAGTAACCGGATGTCTGCCGGCGGCCGTCGACCTCCGACGGCGCCCAGTAGGTCGTGTCTTCGCCGTCGAGCACGTTGCACGCCGCGAACCCGCCATTCTTGCCGCCTCTTTGGCTGCTGGCCTGAGCCTTGCTCCCCTTGGCGAAGTCCGTCGAGAAGATGGTGTTGAGAGCTGAACGGAATTCTTTCAGCCTTACGACGTCGGCATCGGATATCAGCCCGGTGGTGTTCGGCGGCACGTTGAGCAGAAGCACGCAGTTCCGGCCGACTGACTTGTAGTATATGTCTAGCAACTGGCTCAGCGGCTTCGCCGTCTCATTCTTGTGCCAGAACCAGCCCGGCCGGATCGACACGTCGCACTCCGGCGGCACCCAGTCAGTCCCCCGCGGATCGCCGGTGTTGAGGTAGCTGAATTCAGTAACTACATATAATCAGCAATTCTAACGACTTATACTTAATAGTAATGGATTAGGAATTTACTTCTCAATGCCTGCTTCTCCAATCTTTAGCATGGTTCTGTTGATGCTGGACCAGCAGGTCGGTCCGGCGAACCCCGACTCGTCGCCGACCCACCGGATGTCGGGGCCGGCATCGGAGAATATGTTGATGGATCCTTGCAGCTGCTTCACCGTTTGAAACCAATCCTGGAAGTAGTATGTCATGTTTGTGGCATTCTTCCCCTTGGCTCCATCAAACCAAATCTCTGATACACTCCCATATCTAAGAACACAAACACATTGCAGCGAGACTCAATCGTGAATAAGAAGTACAAATCTTGCACGGATGGTTTGCAACTTTGCGTACCTAGTGAGTAATTCTTGCAGCTGTGCCATGTAGTATTCGTTGTACTCAATCTCCTGGCCGTAGGTCTTCTCATGCCGGTCCCACGGCGAGAGGTAGAGCCCCACGTCGACGCCCCGGGAGCGGGCGGCGTCGACGAATTCCCGGACGACGTCGCCGCGCCCGCCCCTCCACGGGCTCCGCTCGACGGAGTGGTCGGTGTACCGTGACGGCCACAGGCAGAAACCATCGTGGTGCTTCGCGGTGAGGATCACAAGGTCGACGCCGGCCGCAGCGGCCGCATCGACCCATTGGCCGGCATCGAGCGCCGCCGGATCGAAGAGCCCCGGGCTCTCGTACCCGGTCCCCCATTCCCGGTCCGTGAAGGTGTTCATGCCGAAATGGAAGAACATTATGATCTCCCGGCGTTGCCACCGGAGTTGCGCCACCGAGGGGATGGGGAGCACCGGCAAGGGTGGTGTTGCAGTCCTGGACTGGAGCTGTTCGAAGTGAAGAAGTAAAACCAAGAGCCAGAAACTTAGCCTTCTCATCTTTAACCTCTGCTTGTATGAAGCTCTACCTATTGAATGTAGTTATAGGAAAACAGAGGAGTTGGAAGAATATATATTGAGTTCCAAAGATCAACACATATTGATCACTGTTGGATAACATTCATATATTTCCTTTGATTCTTAGAGCATTTAACCCTGAGGAAGGTACAGAGTAACTGGTGGATCAATGAGTTCACGTGTTGGTTTTCATCTGGGCATATGAAAGATTCCAGGGAAGAAAGAAACAGAGCAAGGTTTTGGACTTATGCCTGCCAAGAGTATCATGTGTCATCTTCTAGTAACACAAACAAATTTCTTACTTTGTATTTGGATTTTTCTTCTTCTTCATCTTCTCTTGCTTCATGGTGAGAGAATAATGCAGTACTTGTCATGAAAGCATAGATGGATGGCATTTTTCATCTTGTCCATTTCCATGTAGATAAACTTACCCATGAGCATTTAAGGATGTACAAAGAAAGACTTTCAATAAATCCAATCAGTTGAACTATGTAGATATAATTCTAGAGATATTAAAATAATATAAAAACTAATTTGAGTCAATAGTCATTGCTATTGATACCAGAAGTAAGAAGAAAAATGAAGGAGATGGTTGAGAAATTCTAAGTAATAGATTTTCACACCTTTCAGTTCAACACACAATGGGAATAGAAACTGAATCGATATTTTATTAAAACCTCTCTCAGGGATCACAACCCAATAAACTTTATCGTCACAAGCCCATTAATTATGACATGGACTTCTATACATTTAAATTCTAAGAGATATTAAAATAATATAAAAACTAATTTGAGTCAATAGTCATTGCTATTGATACCAGAAGTAAGAAGAAAAATGAAGGAGATGGTTGAGAAATTCTAAGTAATAGATTTTCACACCTTTCAGTTTCACACACAATGGGAATAGGAACTGAATCGATATTTTATTAAAACCTCTCTCAGGGATCACAACCCAATAAACTTTATCATCACAAGCCCATTAATTGTGACATGGACTTCTACACATTTAAAACCATATCAACTTAATTATATTTCTAAAGCCTAAAATAAATTTAAACTTATAGATCACTTAAGCGGGCTTAACATTAATGACAGATCCATATACATTTTATTAAACATATGAGCCTGCTAATCAAATTATTAACATTGAATGATTAGAAGATTAGGCTATGGTTTTAGAATGCACACTAGAAATAATTTCTTTTAGAGAATTAGAAATTTAATACTGGAATTCAAACTCATATTGCCATTGTACCTTAAAGATTTATGAAAGAATTAGTCTAATTTATACTAGAGAAATAAGGTTGTAGATTTTGAAGAAATAAAACTACTCATGGATGAATTGAATTTTACATAATTATCACCAATTTTTTTAAAAAAAATATTACAAGTATTACTATATTTTTAAAATGTTATGTTGTTTCAAATGATTGGGCTATTTTAAAAATACTATTTGCCAGTTAAATCTAACTCTCAAAATTAAAACCCAAATTGAAAGGACTATTTTACCTTTGTATGAATTGCTTGGGCTGTTCAAAACCCATTTAATACCTGATATCATATCATAATACAAGAAGAAGATTCATTTTTTATACAAGAAAAATAAATCAATAACACATATTACATTCATATATGCTTATGAATGTTTTTTAAAAAAAAATAATAGTAATAATAATTGTAACTTTGAATGTCTAGTGATTTCAATGGCAATTATAGAATTTTAAAGAATATATGGTCAATTATAATATTTGTGGCAATCATATGAAAAGAAAACTATGACTAAATCATTGGGTGTATAGACTGAGCATTCTTTGCTATTCTTTCATATGTTGTATAAATCTATTAATAAGAGCACAAAATGTGCACTCTATCAGTCAAGAATTTAATGAAGATAATATCTGAAACTTGTCAAATGATACACCTAACTTTTATTAAATTCAACAATTCACTCAAAATTATTAAATATATATTATTAGTCTATTATTTAACATCTTAAATTTTTGGATATTCTAACATGACGGCACATCCTACTAACTAATCATAATTAATGCGATATTAGGGACTCATTCAGGGGGCATGTTTAAGGCATGGTGTTAGATGTTGGTCCGGTAATATATTTATGTGCTTAAATATTTTGGGCAATTAATAATCTAATCAAAAATAATTTAGTAAATTACTAAAATACTCTTGATTTTACTATGGGTACTCTGGTCAACCCACCCAAAAATGACATTAAAAAAATGCTTTGTGGGGGTAAAAAAAGATATAGCTAGCTTGTTTAGTTAGGTTACGCTCCGAACTCGATTATAATTTTTTGAAAAATAAACTTAGATTAGTTATAAAAATAAAATAAAAAGATGATTGGTTACTGAACCAAACGGATACCTCCTAGATTATTATCATTTTACATAGTGACTCTTTGAATTTTATTTTTAAGTACTCAATTACCATCCAAACTATCATGAATAGGCCACTTAGCCCCCTTATGTTAGAATTATGTTACCTAATTACATCCATAGTTGTGATGTAATACTCAAGTGACAGTAATTTGACAAAAATACCCTCTTCCCATCTACACCGGATCCTCCTCCTACCATACGAATCCCCCCCTCCCCCCTCCCGCTCTCTGTCTTCCTCTCCTTCCACACCGCCTACTGTCGCGTCATCCTTTCCTCCGGTCCTAACCCATCCGCCGTCAGTGTCGACATTGCATGTCTCCTTCCTCCTTGGGCTCCACCTTGTCGTCGCCACCATCGGGTGGAGAAGACTAAAGAAACAGGATAAGATCACGATCACTATGGCAGGAGATAAGAGGTCGGAGAGACATGTCAACCATAGCCATCATCGGTCGAAGATCGATGAGCTTGCGTCGGCACTAACATCGAGCCTTGGAATCGAAGAGATCAACGAGGCGAGCCAGGGAGGAAACGAGGAGATCAAGTTCTAATCTCAAGTTTACTTTCGGCACGAGTGTTTGTGTGAAAGAGAAACAGGGAGAGACTAGCTGCTTGCCATGCTCTTTATTTTTTGGCACGAGTGGGAAAAGAGTAGGAGAAAATACTACTTCACACGGGTTGGGTGAGGGAAGGGTCGGCAGAAAACAACAAAGGGAGTTTTGACTCTTTAGTTGGCAGGAAATGTGACTCCTTTGGTAGTTGTGCCACTGTTTCTACTTTCTAGGCTCCAATTCTAAGTTAGAATATCTTTTTGAATTAATTTATAGGGATAATTTATAGGAATATTTTCACATATACTCTCATATATAAATCTTCTGACCTTGAAAGAATTCTTGGTTGAGTCTCTTAATTTTGGAGTTTTATAAAGATAATAAAAAAGTTTGTGAGTATACGTGATAAACTACGGTCACTTATAAAATAATATCAATTCCAGAGAAAATATTCTAATTTTTCATACTAGAAGAAGAGTAGCAAGCTAATATTGATATAAAATTAGCATTAAAATAATGGAGAATGAAATTGTATTAGGTAGGGTAGTGATGATAAAAAAGAAGATCAAAATACTATAGAAAGAAGTGCTAATTAATCTTTGGATGATGTTTTAATTGATGGGAATTGATGATGTTATGCAAACTTGAGAGTGAGTACCTTCCAATGAGGACATTTTTTTTTTTACATGTTTAAATGTAATGTGGACTTATATAGACAATATAAACTTCTTACCATAAAGCCAAGCATATTTTCTCGCACCATGGACAACTATTTTTTACTATACAATGCGAACATATTTTATTGTCCGGTGTATACTTAAATATAATGCAAACATATAGGGGTAATGCAGTGTGGACTGTTTAGAATACACTTAATGTGACATTTGAGAGAGAGCGAGAACAATATACTATGATTTTTGATAAAGAGAGAAGATTACACTTGATGTGAACTGTGAGAGAAGACAATAAAACAGTTGATTTTTGAGTGTTATCCTCCCGGAGCATCTCCAACGGTTGCTCTATATTTGGAGCCAACGGTGCACTCCAATGCAGCAGAGCTCTATTTTTATTAAAATAATAATATAATATTTTATATTTATATTAGTTATTTTAAATTTTAATAGGTCTTTTTAGTGTTATTATTTTTTAATAAAAAAAAAATATATGGTTAAAAAACTCTCATCGAGATCTTTAAGATAAGACTAATATTCAATAGTTTCAGAAGAAATTTTAAATTACTAATTTTTAATTAAACGCATCGAAATTACATTACACAAAATAAATATCAAAATAAGCATTACATGTCATCAACTAAAAATATTAAAATTACATTACATGAAATAAGCAGAAATTAATATTTCATAATAAAAATAATAGATATTTAATAGTATAGTAAGTCATTTTGAGCTTCGAAATGCACTGATTGAACAATTATGACAGAGCCACAGGAATGAAGGAATATAAATTTTAATGTAATTTTTATTTGATGTATTTCATATATGATGTATTTTAATATTTAATATTTACATTGAGAAATAATTTTGAGTAATTATATTTTAGGACACATAATTTATTAGACTCATTTTTATAAATAATAAAAAATATAAAAATTTTAAATTAATTTAAAATAATTTAATATTAGACTCATTTTAAACGTCTCGAGGTCTCGATGAGACCTTTAAAATGGTATTATTTTTTGTTAAAAATTGATTAGTAAAACTAATTATATACTCAGTTTAACTAATTAGATTATTTAATAAAGGATACAAATAAAATTAAAATTGTTGAATGCAATAATTATTAGGTAAATTTGGTATTTTCAAAAGGCTGAAAAGACAAATGGAGCCGGTCTCCATTTTTTGGTGGGACTCCAAATTTGGAGCCCCACTATGCATTGGAGCCCGGTTGGAGTTGCTCTTAAGGATAAATATATAATTTTTTTGTTATTAATATGATAGTATAAAATGAGAGGAGAGATGAATAAAAATTATTATACTAGTATAAACCTAAATGGTTGTTTAGTTACTATACCAATATAAGGAGTCTTATGGCCAATAGTTTAAGAAGCTAAGTATAATTAAGCTAAGTATAATTATCTTTTTCATTTAGGTGGATACATTTTTAAGATTAACATTTTACTCACCGTATACTTAGTAAGATTTCAGTTCATGGTTTCCAAATATAATTTGAAAGCTATCTACCCAAATACAGACATAACCTATTACTAATTATGTACTAATTTGTTAAGTAATTTTGAGCATAAAATATAAATAAATATTAAGTAGGAACAAGAACACAATATATAAAAAGGGGATAAGCCATTTCTTAAGCCTATCAAAATATCTCCTTTCAAAATATATTATTTATAAAGTAGTTGATAAGCTAACACCATCTATTTAAAAAGACATCATAAAAATTATTTTCTCAGAGTTTCAGATCTATATATATATATATATACATATATTATTTTGTAATTATTTTTAAACTATTTAACTAAAATACAATGGATAAGTGTGCCATCAGCAAGATAAATTATTTTTAAAAAATAATTTAAATAATAGCATGTCCTATGGAAGTGTTTTATTGTCTTAAATTAATAGAAGTCTAAAGAGCAATTTTATAAATAATTTTCTACATAAAAATAAGATTTATGTGGCTAATTATTTGAAAAAAAAAACCATAATAATTTAATAAATAGTTTAAAAACTATAGTAGATGAGCTAATAAATTCAGAGAAAGAAGTCCATTTTCGCCAAGTTAAAAGTAAAAGCTATTAGGTCGTTTGAGTCCAAGCTCATTACTTCTAAACGTATGTGAGAGATAGACGCAGCATCGTTTGGTGCTTATCCGTGTATTAGTTCTACTTTATCTACCTAGTTTATTCGTGTGGAATTCATTGGTTGTGTAGTTGTTATTTGCATCTATTCTGAATAATCTGAATAGCTCTTATAAACTCGGATAACTCGGAGCCCCAAATTTTTTTTTTTCGAAAGTGGTTTTAGGTATCCGGTGAGATACCCGAAGCATCCCTATATAATAGACTAGCAAGATTATTTGGTTGGATATGGAATTAAACCATAGAAAAAGATAGAATTCTATCTCGGTTAGCTAACTTATCCGTTAATAAGTTAGGCTTCCCGATAACAATGAGAGACGATCGAAATTTTTAAACATGTATAAAATAAAAAAATATTCAAGAAAAGTATATCGCCATCACCAAGGATAATCCTTCTTGAACTTTAGTATAATCAAATTCGGATTGTAAACGAGACAACTCATCTAACCTGATTATTAAATGAAATCCTATTTGTGTTTATATAATATGATAATCCGATTATGATAACCTATTATAATAATAATAACTCATCTATCACTCAAATAATAAGTCCGTTTAAAACCTGAACTTATATAAATTTGAATAATTATGTTTACGCGATAACCTATTATCATTTAATAAACGACTCGTATTTGTGTTTGCATCACCATTAACCTATCTCAATCTAAACCCAGTATGGCAAATATATTATGGACAGTATGGTAAGTGCTCACGAAATTATTTTTGGGGTTAAAAAATATAAAGGAGAGGGTATCATACTAAAGTTGGACTTTGAGAAAGCATATAATAAGTTTTTTCCACCATAATGTATATTAAAATATCTGCTTTGACATTCTCCTCTTATATATATATATATATCACAATGTATGGCCAGTGCCCTTTAAATATATGATCATGAAATGAAATTTTCAATCAATTTAGAAATATGGGTAAAAGATCTAGATTTACTAAAACAATGGGATTATTAATATCATATGTGTATTAAGACAATTTAACTTTCTCTATTAAAGTATGGATAAAAAATTAATAATTTTATATTAGTCTAAACCACAAGGAGGCGAAAAAAATACAAAGGAAAGTTCATAGTAGTTTAATTTTAGGCATAACTATGGGGGATAGTTTAAAATTTACCCTAAACCAAAACAATCTTCCAAGCAGCCTACAAACTCTCCTTGTATGCTTCATGGCAGTAAACTCTCTTGCTTTACCAAGCAATTTGATAACAATTTCCATACAGTAAATCATAAATCAGGTTGAGAATTTAAAGTAGTCAGCAAAATGTTTCTTCTCTTTATCAGTTCTCAACTGTGAATTGTACTCCAGCCAAAGTGATACTTTGGAAAGGACTTGAATAAAGATGATGAATGATTTCAACATAAGCTAGTGATCTACACAATTCATGGTTTCGCAAAGTAAAGTAAAAAGTAAAAAACCAATGCAAGTTGAGCTTCGAAAAATAAAAAGTAAAGTTCAACTCCCCTTTGGCGATGGTCTATAGCTTAATTTGAGAAAATATAGAACAAGATATTGAAAGACTAGATAATAAGCTTGAGGAAATATGAAGGTTCACTTGCTAAAATACTGATGCCCAGATAGTAGGATTTACGAGATTGAAAGGAGAGCAGAAGCGATAAAAGAACGCATACTTTAATAATGATAAGAAAAAAAATATATCAATTGATGAAAGTAGAAGAGCATATAATTGCAAACCTTGGATGCATATGAAATCAACATGATTTCCAAAGATTACAAGGTCACTCTTCAATAAATCAACTGTCTTCATAACAACACTAAGTAGCCTTCAAGCTCACCTCAAATAATGGTAAACATTGCAGAATGCAAAAGAGAACTCATAAACTTGAAGGCCTAATAATTGGTAATCAAGTTATCCATATATCCTAATAGCATGAGAAGAGTCATCGCAAAAACAGGAAACGGAAGCTATTTTCTGCTAAAAAAAATCAAAAACAGGATTAATGGGATATCTTAAATCAAAATGCTGAATGATTGGCTGACAAATTATATGTGCTTAATCATCCATGAGAGGCCAATTCTTTCATTGCATAACGAATATGTATTAGGAGAATGTCGTTTGATACTAGAAATACAATTGACTGTCTTAACTAGAAGTAGTAGAACACTTGTTCAAAGGATTTCTAGCATATATCCTACAATCAGCTTGCATGAATAGCAACCAACCTGAACAAAGAATAAGGCAGCCAAACATGGAAAAAGCATGACGAAGCATTTCATGAGATGACAAAAGAAGAATCTCTAAAATGAAAGAAAAGAAAAGGACAAGAAGCAAATACATTCTTAGATCTTGTTCAATAGTGCATTTAGGGCCTTGATATGGAAGTTCCTTCCATCATTCAAGCAGAGAATAATTTATTATGTTCATTTTACAGCTTAGTACTGTTCCAGAATCCAGAAAAAATCAATTACTAATTCTTAAGATATTCTAGGTAGTTTAGATAAGAAAACAAATTATTCTTTTATAACATACACTAGCTTGTAAGCTATCATTCCTAGATTTAACACTTCAATGCACCAAAATGGTAAAAAAACTAAAAACTTAACGAGCAGAAAAAGCTACAAATCTAGCATGTCTAAGGAAAAGAGATACAGTTCAAGGAACCTCCAGGTGAAGTCGAGCAATAAAATTACCATGTATGATAACTAGAACCAAAGTCAAAAAAGAAAGGCTCCAATCAGCATGCCAGGTCTATTCAGGTGACAAGTGACAACTAAATTATAAGGTGGACTTGCAACAGAAACAAAAACAATAGATTCGAAATGCATAATGAAATCAACACAGTATACTGAACTGAATAACCAAAAGTCATGTACATGTACATATTTCAAACTATGAAGTATGAGCACCCATGTATATACCCCTAGAATCACTTGCAGGTTGCAGCTTCTTATCAATCAGGGTTGAGGTAGCAGGATCCATTAGTGAATATAGAATTCCCATGTGCATAATTTTATTATGTTCTTTCACCATGTAAATGTTACACAATTATGATCCAGAACCCACTACATGAAATTTAGAGAACTGCCAATTAGAGATGGAATTTTAAATGGTCTGAAAAGATGTTACTTTCCAATCATGAAAAAAAAAAGTTACTTGCTTTCAGGTTCAGTTTTAGTCTGTCAATATGGATTGCTAATACTAACAGTTATTTTGTCTCACTCTAGTAAAGGACAGTTATTTTGTCCACTCGAACAGATGCATACAGCACTCAATAAACTATTCAGTATTCAAGCACTTCTATTGAGATATTTATGACTTTATGCTTTACAAAGAGATATACCCCTATTTCTTGCATCATTACTTCATTAGAGAAGAAAAAAGGTCAACACATCATAACATGAACACTAACTACTATCCAACGATACTCTGATTGTGTTGTTAGAAAGGCCTGCATGGTTAATATCTGTTACAGGTTGTATTCACTTTATATGGGGGACCTTGGTGACCGGTTGTGTCAATAATTAAGTTTCAATAGAAACAGGGGCTGCGGCCTGTTTGTCCAAAAAAAACTACCATCCAACGAGATCTTTAAGCAAAATCAACTCTTATATGGCAACCCCAACCAGCCCCATGCACCACCAGCACCTTCTCACATGCATTGCACATGTCTGATCCCAAGGGTTCTTCAATCAATTAGAATGCCCAGACTTCCAACATATTGTATCAAATAATGCATTCAAAGATTATATATAAAGGTATATATCAAGTATCCCATTATGTGCATAATGTATACTTCCATCTCACAAAGAAAAGAAAAGCCATCTAAGAGTACAAATAATCAACAATAATTACTTAACCTGGTAAAGCCCAAATGAACCTCTAAAAGACCATCAATAAAGCCCCAGAATATTCATAAGCCGCATATTTATACTGTTATACACAACCACGTTAGTATAGATTTACATCAAGGGACTCCAAAAATAAAATCCAAAAATGAAATTGAAGACTCCAAAACACTCAGCATACTAGGTAACTAGTCACTTAATTCCATGTCTAACCTATTCACTCCAAACTATAATGCACTCGACCATCATTAGGTTCCTGATGTTGCATTAATAAAACACCAAAGAAAGCAACACAATAGGTCATATAAAAGCACTTGCATATAGTTTAAACAAAAGGACATTAGATAACTTTCAAACAGTCTGATTCTCAGTAAACATATTCAAGCCAAAACATTTTAAAAGAAACAAGAGATATAACTAGTATTCAAGTTGTATCTTTCTTACAACATAAACAGAGAGATGGAGAGAGCAAACTGTTACTACTAGATTATAGATGACTACATGTCATCATATTTAACTGTCATTGCCCATGGGCAGAACTACAACATGAGCCATTTGTTGGACAACTAAATGGAAATCAAATAGAATTGCTGACAAGGAGAACTAATCCGATAGACATGATACAGTATCCTCATTCAATTCTATATTGAACTGTCTTATCAAGGTCCTAGACCAACGTGAGTTCCAAGTCAAGTAAAAGAAAAATACAAAGAGACACAATTCAGAGAAGAGTAAGACCTAGTTGATTCTGTTAGCCAGATTGCCTCCAAGAAGTTTTTAATCTTGTGATACTAGTCTTTATTAAACAATTGTATCGTGGTGGAAGAACCACAATGCAGATAGTTTGGAGCCAAAGTACAAGCAAAATGATCCATCGGAAACAATGATAATCATATGAAACTTAAGACAAAAGAAGAAAATTGATTCCTCTAGGCCAGGCTACCTTCAATAAATTGTTAAACTTGTGATACTAGTAAAGTATTAGAAGAAAGTCACATCAACAGCAAGGAACTTGAGAATCTTTCAAAATGATTACCTACCTATTAAGTACTAAGAAGATAGGACTTATCAGCTATCATATGACACAAGCAGACTGCTACAATGATGCCACTAATGCGAAAATTCTGCTAATATCATAATAACTATTCCCCTTAGTTGCACAACTTGCTCAAGCCATCCAACCAAAACTAATATTACAAGAAACATTGTCCTACCTCATCATCTGCTTTATATGATTCTATGTAGTCCCAAACCAATCAAATATGATCTCTTTATTAATGCAGTTGTTAAGATTATTCTCTACATACTAATATTCATGTTACATTTCTATTAATTACATCAGTATAATACGTGATCTACCACTGAATGAATCAAAAGACACAACCTGAAGTAATCAGTCCATAGACAAGACACTTTCTTGCAAATTGCATAAATCTCAATTGGAAAAATGAGAATGTGTATAGCAAATTTTGTTTCCTAAAGGCTTCAGAAACTAGTGCATATACCAGAAGGTAACCAAATGTATCATGGCCAACACAAATAACAAGGCTCGATGTTTTGCAGCTTTTGCTTGCTTCTCTTATGAACCAGATGTATATGTGTAACGTGTCTGAGCTCCAACAATTAGCTCTACAAGTTTAGCTGCACAAAAAATGAAGCAAGAATTACCAATGATGTACAACTTTAAACTTGAAAATAAAATATAACATGTTATTGCAGAGTAAAATAAAGATCTTAGAAGAGAATAAAGTCATGTGAACCTGTAAGTAACCCAATAATTGGTACTGGGCTCATGTATCTGTCGGCCTTCTCCAGTTGATGCCTGAGAATACAATGTGTAAGGCAGGGAGACAACAATAATCAATTGTTAAATTGAGATTAGCATAAGGATATGTGACCATTACTTGGTATACTTGGTAAAGAATGGATCTCTCATGATGTAAAGTGCACATATCAGCTTTCGTCTTTTCAACTGATCAAGCCACATAATACGCATCCACCAATATCAGAACAAAATAAGTTAAAAAAGGGTCCATCTCAATTCTCAACAAAATCAAATATACTTGCCTCATCTTTTTCAGAGGTCGAAAGCTGACAAAGTCTATCTCCACCTCCACAATGTTGACTAGTAGCATATGAAATAATGCTCATACCAGTCAAGTCCACAGCCAGTGAAACTAACCAAGGAGTCCAAGATCTAATTCCATATTTCCTAATAAACATCACATATATAAGAGGTCTCAAGATTGAAAGAGCCTCCCCTGCCAAAAATAAACGGCCTGAAAGCCCTCTTTCAGACAAGATGCTTAGTATTGTAGGCTTTCCAACCAACACAGCTGCAAGACAGATAATGTATCACAGTGAACATTCATAATTGACAATAACATGTGTACTCCAAACCCCATCATAAAACAGATTTAAGCATTACTAGAAGCCTCGGAAGTGCGGCGAATCCTGTTCAACGACGATGGATCCGAGACCTTCTTCGCTTTCTCTCCAAACCTGCTCAGTGCAGACATAGCTCTCCCTTCTAGACTAGCTGGAACAAAGACATTACAATCTTGGGTAGAATTATTCATCCGATATCCACCAGACCTGCCATGATGGCCTCCTGATACGTCTAGGCTTCTCTCATTCACTGACTCCCCTCCTTGAAAAAGCATCTTGTACCCACTATCATGGAAAGCAGCAAACCTAACCAATGCCCTGAATTGGACCAACCAAAACATCATGAATTCATGATAAGAAATATCAAGATGAAACAGTTCCTGCCAATAAACTAACTAATGACGCATAAATCTTACTTCACTCCCTCGGTGACAGTGAGAAAATTCCACTTGCCATTTTCACCAAAATAATATTGGGCAGCAACCTCAACAACAGTCTCCGCATCTTTGAGTGTCGAGACGAGTAAAGACCAAGGAAAAGACGACTCCCCAGAGGCCCGAGGATTTCCTCTTGTGGGAACTGTGTCAATGATATGTTGGTTCGCAGAACTGACTATGCCCAAAATTGCATAGACTGTAAAAGCAATTCAAATCATCAATTACCCACTTATCAAATTAGACTCTCTTGCAAATTTACCGCCTCAAAACGTGCAAATCTCAATGTAATTCTACCAGATGATATAAGATTATAAGAAGAGTTTGCACTGACTATGCCAAAGCTATTATATGCTATTAACCTACTTCCCAAAATCGAACCTTTTTCCAAATTTACCAATTCAAACGCTAAAGATTTCTATCCAACTCAATCAAATGCTACAAACTCATGAAAAAGAGCTTACTTGCTTCGGGAACGATCTCGGAATTGGAGAAGCGCTCCGGGAGAAGCCACGTGATGCCCTGGGAGAGCGATTAGTGAAGAAAACGAATCAAATCACGTGATTTTACGAGGACCCAAATGAGGAATTCGGGTGAGAAGAGAGGAATCGAGCATACATTGGCTAAGGATTCGAGGGAGTGGACGAACTCTCGATTCGTCCTGACCCAGAGCTTGTAGGCTTCCATGGCGGCTCCTCCTCCTCCTCCTCCTCTTCCTCCTTCGCAGGCTTAATGGTGTTCGTCGTCCTCCTCCTATTGGAAATTTTTAATTTTGTTCGGCGACGAGAGTTGTTTTATGATATTATCGTGGTGGGATCGAAGTGGTCCGAAGGCTAAACCCGAGCGTTGACACGCGAGTCGGGAGTCAGAATTGTTGGGCCGATATGGCTGTGAATAGTACTACTTATATGTAGCCTTTTAGAGTTTTTTTTATCAAACTAGCCCTCTTCCAATTTAATTTTATTACTCCTTAAACTTATTACTAAATAAAATCTAATTTTTTATAGCCATAATAAAAATATTAAATTAATTAGTGTTTTATCTCTAAGTAAAAATACTAATCAGTTCAGTATGTTTGTCTGATTATAAAATACCGAATTAATCAGCGCTTTGTGTATATAATTTTTTTTAAATTAAAATGCTAATTATTTTAATACATTATTTATGGTTACGGTGAGTGAGTGAATTAGACCCCGTTTGATTATAAATTTAAGAGGTATTTTATTTAGGTTAAAAAAATAAAAAAGAGTTCTAGCTTAATAAAAAGAACTCTAGTCTTTAGTGGATAAATAGTACATAAAATGGATCTTATTCAAGAGAAGTTCTCCTCTCACTATTTATTAGTACCAAAAATATGGATTTATTCTAAGTTATTTTAATGTCTATTTATATTTTGAAAGAAGAGTGTAATAATTAACTTTAATGCAGTATAAAATAAAAAAATGAAAAAAATATATATTTTGTTTTTTATGAAATTATTATAATACTATTTGATTTTATATAAAGTGGATTTATAGAATAAATACTAAGTGCAAATTAGTAATTAGAGTAGTGTGTTATATGAGATGTAATTTTGACGGTGTTCACTTTAAGAATAAATACAACTTCTTAGTCTAGCTAAATATCATAATAGCCCTACTCTTGAAACAAATACTATTTATTAAAATTATATCTTATACCGCACACTAATATAATTATCAATTTACCCTTGATATATTTTTCATTAAATCACTTTATATCAAATCAAAGGATATTTACCATAATTTCATTAAAATAAAATATATGTTTGTTATCTTCTACTTCACTCTATATCATATTGAAGATAATTATTACACCCTTATTTTACAATACTAGCGAACATAAAAATAATTATTCCTAAAATAAATATTTTATTTTGATAATAATAATTAATAAATAAAATTATAAATAGTATTTATATTTTAGAAGAGAGTTATTATGATGTTTAAATATTATTTTGAAACAAAGAGATATATTTCAGAATAAGAAAAAAGTTATTTTAAAGTAAACTAGGGCTTATAAGATAGAGTATATAAGAATATCATAAGATGATTAGAAGTGTATTCTAATTTAATTAAGGAGGAGAATAAAAGAAAGTAGAAAAAAATGCTTCTACTTAGGCTTTTTAATTAATATTTTACGTCTCAACTGGCATTGGTAGTTTAAGCTCCGTGACAAAGTGAATCCTCTCGGTCAGGTATTGTTAGAGATAAAAATAGCTCGAAGAGTACTCAATCTATATTTAGATCATATTTTTGCCATATAAATTGCAAAATTTATAAATACCTAACTTGCCCTTATCTTCGTCATCCCTTTTTTCTTCCCAAAGAAGAAGAGGAGGAGGAGGAGGGGGAAGGGGAGGGGGAAGATAGTAAAGGTGGTGGAAGCGGCGACGGCAATGACGACAATGGGGGAGATATGTGGGGAAAATGGTGAAAGGATATAAAAAATAATAGAGAATATTAGGGGTATTTTAGTAATTTGGTCGACATTAGTTAGTTAAAATAACATAGTGTTGAATGAGAATTATAAAAGAAAAAGAGGGGTCAGGTTGCAAAAATCTCAAATAGGGGGATGTAAATCATAAAATAGGTTTTCAAATATTTTTTAGTATATTTTGAATAAATTTACAACTTATTAAGTTCATAATAACTTATAAAGTGGTTGCTAGCTTGCATGCTTATAAACCCATGTTATAAGACTACAATAAATATTTATTTATTTTTATGAATTTTGCAATATTGAAAACTATTTGAAAATACCAAAAAAAATATTACCACTGCTAAAAAAAATAGTATATTTACATGATATTTATTAATTCTAGATTTTTTTTTTAACTTTAACCATTGCTTCAATTTAATAATACCATTTTTCAAAGTCAATGGGTAAAAAGGCATTTTGGTCCATCTTCAGTGTATATCATCATTTTTTCATATAAAAAATAATTATTATATTTTTAGCCTAGCTTATAACTAAACATTTAGGTAATAGTTAGTTCTGATAGATACTTATTCATGAATTAGAATTTTCTTAAATATATTTTGCAACCAAATAGTTTTTCTATACATATTTTGGTCAAATCTTATATAAAATAAATCACGTGATAAATTATATATAAAATCTTATTACAGGTAAAATTATGTTTCTAACGAAGATATTGAGTACGATTAATATATTTATTCATGTCTAGTAATCAAACACAAAGTTTTGCATAAATTTTTTCAAGGTAATAATTATATTTTATAGCCGAACAACAGAATACGAGTAAAGTTATATATATGTATCTAATTTACATGCATAAAATTATTCTTAAAAAATTTTATATGCAAATAGTTTAAGATACTCAAAATAAAACTAAAAATGAGTCTATTTTTCTGCATTCAAGATTAGACCCAAACCAATTGGAATCATAATTTATGTTTTTCAAATGTTATCTCATATCAAAGAGATTCCACTAACCCTCCACTTTTTTTTAATGTTACATATAAAACTCAGATCTCAACTCCACTAAGCTACTAGAATAAGCTTAACAAATATGAAGACCTAATAATACTTATACATCAAATATAGAGACAAGTAATATAGAAGTAAAAAATATAACATGATCTTCATCATAATCTAATTTAGTTGTGCTTACCATTAGTAAACTCTATAAATAAAGTAAGCAAATTAGAGCTCGAATTGTGTCCACAGTTAATAGCCCAACCCAATAGCTCATAATATTTGATCCAACTCATTTCTCTCTTCCAAAGATCTCGAGGGTGCACTGCTTAAAGAATATAAAGATGAGATTGGATTAGTCTCGTGGGCCCCGCATAATCTCATGTTTGGTGCGAAATTAGTGTCCTCCGCTTCTTTTCCTTCTACTCTTTTCTAGAGAACTTTTCTTTCCCTTTTTGTCATCATCTCATGTTTGGTGCGAAATTAGTGTCCTTCACTTCTTTTCCTTCTACTCTTTTCTAGAGAACTTTTCTTTCCTTTTTTGTCATCGTACTTGATCTCTCTCTTCTCCTCTATTCTCAGCTCCTTGACCCACTTAATTAATTAGACTGCTTAGCGAGCATTGAACTGAATCGAGTCAAAAACCCTAAGCCTGAGCCAATGCGCAACCCAAATCATATCCATGATTGTATTGAGCTAGGCTTTAGCTCAGCTCGAGTTAATAGAAGTGTTGAATTTGCTATGGATATCAGAGATTGGATTCGGTAACGTTCAAACTAGAGGTGGTTTAGGAAAATCCAACTGTATTTAATATATATATATATATATATATATATAAAGATGAGATTGGATTAGTCTCGTGGGCCCCGCATAATCTCATGTTTGGTACGAAATTAGTGCCGTCTGCTTCTTTTCCTTCTCCTACTCTTTTCTGGAGAACTTTTTTTCCCTTTTTGTCATCGTACTTGACCTCTCTCTCTTCTTCTCCATCCTCTGCTTCTTGACCCACCTAATTAATTAGACTGAATCAAGTCAAAAACTCTAAACCTGATCCAGTCCGCAACCCAAATCATATCCACGACTGTATTGAGCTAGGCTTTAGCTCATGGCCTATAGAAGTGTTGAATTTGCTAACGATATCAGAGATTAGACTCGGTAACCTTCAACCTGCACATCTTTTACCAAAAATGGTTTAGAAAAATCCAACTATAATTAATGCAGATATATATGTCTAATAAAAATTAATCGAGTTGGTGCAAAGTAATTATGCTAAGAAACTCTCAATTTGATGAGGTTAAGAGGACATGGGAAAATAGAGCACATAAGTTGACAATTTAAATTTTAATGGAAATAGATACATCATTTTTCATATATATATATGAACATGTTCATAATAAAGTTATTTTTCGTTCAAAACAATCAACGTTAATATATGCCACACATTATAGTTGATATTTAGTAAATTTTTCACTAAACTACTATATGTTTGTACTTTAGACTCATTATATTCCGTTTCATAAGAAAATTAGTCTAATTATCTAACTTATATATCGTAAAAATACCTCATTTATTTAGCCTATAATTATGTAGGTGATTATGATTTATACAAAATCAATAATTAAAAAAAATAAATATTGCCTTATTCCTATATATGCACAATAACTATAATGCCCCCTCTATAACTCTACTTACCCACAATAATATGGTTATACTCTCTAGAATAAAACTTTGCCAACAAATATTTTAGGTATTTTAATTCCTAAATGCAAACTGCAGGGTGTAAGTTATAAAATTTCCTAGCTTATAACATTAATAATAGATCCTCCAGACTGTAGGAAATTATACAGCCAGGGTTGGAGAGAATCCATTCTCTCTATCTTAAATACAAAATTAATTACTCAATTAATATCTAAACCCTTGGCCACCTACTACCTCCACCACCCATCCATCCCTTTGACTCAACTCTTACTCTATTTCAATTGATATCGACAAATTTAATTAGTTATCCACCAATTTAAAATTTTGGATTTGAAATTTTAGTTTGGCCAATGGAAACAATTACCTCCAAGTGAATATTACCAATTTATCCTTTTATATTTAGGAAAAAAGGAACTAGTTGTAATTATCTTTTAATTAATTTACCAACCTTGGTATATAAAAGAAGGAAATTATTTTGTCCAACCAAATTTGCCAAGTTGATGTAGCTTCCACAATAAATGTCATGAACAATGACTGTCATAGGGGGAAACAGACATAATAGTTTGTATAGATTGTCAAAACCCTAGAAGAAGATCTAATGTTTAAACAAAAACTCTATTGAAAGCACACTGTGTTTTGTCTTTATTATTGTCCACAAACTATTACATGCGTAATTATCGCTCTAATCTTGCAATTTTCTTTTAATTCCCCTTCTATTTTTATCTTAATTTTAAAAACACTTAGCTCAAGGGTATCAAAATTCTATATATAATATTTGTCGGTTAAAAAACTAATGTTAGAAAATTAATGTATTAAAAATGGGTTAAATATATTTTACATCATTAGTTTATCCGGTCTTTATACTTACGATTAAAGTGAGATCATTAGTTTGTCCAAATCAAGGGTGCACACCCAAAAAATTTTAAAAATTGAATAGAACATTAAATTCCCACCATTTAAAATTTTGTATAGACAAAAATGACTTCTCCTCGTATGTGTGTGTGTATATATATATATATACCTTGAACTAAGAAAAAAAAAAGTATATAAATGTTACGAATTGACTTGATCCGATTCGTAGCGGTTGAGATTCAATTCTACACGTGATTTGGGATATGTGGGTGGGGGAACAGATTTCTAGGTATAAAATAGAGGTGATGATGGAGTAGAGGCCAAGTAGTTGATAGAGGTGGCTCTGCAATAGATGATGGTGGTGGTGGTTTGCGGATGCAATAGATGGTTGAAGATTATAATTGGCCTATAACTGTAGTAAAAATCATATGGGAGATAGAGATGATTAAGATAGAGAGATGAAGGGGGAAAAGTAGGTCTGCCCTACAGGATTAGGGAGATCGGCAGAAGAGGAAGAGGTGGCGCTGGTTGATAAAGAAAGAGGGGAGAGATATAGAGGCCGGTGGCCTAGTTGAGAAAGATTTTAGGGCAAAAGCTAATTAATCTTTCATTCAAAGTATATCTAAGATACAAGCCATAAGACTTTATTTATAGAGTTTAAATCAAAAGGTCTAAAATAAATTTAACTAAACCAGTCTTCCTTATCTTCTCAGATTAACCCTTCGTTTTGCTGCAAATATATTTCGAACTTTGGAGAAGTAGTGAATACTAAAGTTGTAGATCTAGAGGTTACCGATCTTGTCCAATTAGTTTGATACTATTCGAATATCTGTAGAATATTCTGCGAATATTTTTCCAAAACTGCACAGAGTTGAATTTAGCTAATTAAATAAAATCTTAACCTAGTAATACTCTAACTAAGCAAATAAGATAACTAGACTCAATCCATTGAGCCTAATATCCCCATGATTTTACCCGATCTAACCCATATCGCATCAATAAACCTCTAAATTTAAAAAAATAAAATTGGATCAGACATATACGTCGGAAAAAAAATGGAGATAATTTAGAGAGTGATAATAAATTTTTGTGGTCCTAACTATCTACCATTGGTCCAATCTGAGGCAGACAAATAAAGTTGGGCAAAATTCATTCATGCCTACCACTCTGTTTGCACTGGCCCTACTTCCCATTTTGGTGATAAAGAACACCATTATTGTGCAATTGTCCAACTAGACTCATCGATCACCTAACTCCTTGTTCTTCCAATCACTGTAATTTTGGCCATATATATATATATTATGCATCACCCACAGAGATGAGATCCGACGGCTGAGATTGCCGGAGATCTCTAAGCCCCTTTCCCATGTGTGTCACACCATCAGTGCATCAGAGTGATCAGACAGTTGGTAGGAAGCCAAAAGAAAATATTAAATTATTCAGGGAGTAGAGCCAAGTGGCATTCCGGCTTACGTGGCAGTCCCCATTTGTCTCCACAACGAATTTTCCGGCACTTTTACATTATCACCACCCAAAACTTTCAAAATATCAGAATTGCCACTACGTTCTATAAAATATCGGAATTACCACCTTTTTTATTTTAATTTTTTTATAAAATGTTTTAATAGATTATTATTAAAGTCAATAAGCACGTATAAACGACTAAAATATTTAGTATTAGATAGCTTTTAAACTATTTTTTTAAAATAATTTGTGTAATATCTCTTTTCTTATGTTTTCTTTTTGAATATTTTTACATAATTGCCACTCAAGACTTCATATCATAATTGCCACTATGGTTGAATTTTTCTTGACTAAGATGTATATAAATCGATAAAAATGTCTTTTTCTTACTAACCAAAAAGTTATTTTCTTGTACTATGATTTTGATGGCATTAGAATCATTTTAAAATCTATACAAAAGTTAAATAGCCAAATTTGAATTTAATTGATTGTGATTGATTAGTTCTAACTTAAAGGGAGGACTGTTTTGAAAGAGTTCAATAATTCTGATGGCAATTATTAAAAAGATTGTAAGTTTATGATATTTTAGAAGTTTTCTGTGTTTATTTTGTAATTATTCTTTTTAAAAAAGTGACCTAAGTTTTAGACATATTATGTGTGGTCACTTTATTAATAAATTTAATTCTATTTATATTTTGTGACGCTTTAATATCTTTCATTTTCTAACGTAACATATTCAAATAGCTATTTGCCCTCAAATTTGCTTTAAAATAAGAGTAAAATAATTTATATTTTTTTAATAAATTCTAATAGACAACTAATAAAATAGATATTGTTTTAATAAAAGGTGTGAAAATAGAAACAATAGGCGATGGTTTGTTGTATGGTTTCGTATTGAACTAATAGATAATTTTCCTTATAAAAAAATAATATAAATCTTTTATTGTACTTTAGCAAGCAGTAGACAGTAACCAACTAAGATACTTTTCTTATAACCATGAAGGTCATAAGTTCGAGTCTAACTCTAAATAATATTATTAAAAAAATATTTAATAACTTGGGTGTCTTAACTTAATGCTCAATAGTGAGCTCATCTGGCTTGATAGAGGGTTGACATTTTGTTCCGTCTATCTCATAAATAATAAAAGTAAGAAAAAAATTACTTACTTTAATTATTTTAATTTTTATATTTAGTTGTAAAAAATAAATTTGAATAAATAACCTGTTTAGTTAAAAAAAATAACCTATATTTTTTCTTTTTTAATTTTCTTTCTTAAATTTTAAAGAGACTCCATTTCAAACGCCACTTAATAGCAACCAATCACACCCTTACAATAAATTCAAAACCACTTAGCCCTCCCAACCGTCTGATCACAACCCAACGGCCGCCTTTATCGCCCTCCTACCGCAGTCACGTGCCGAGATCTCCTACCTCCAACTCCGTTACGCTGGAGTCCTGGAGATGGCACAAGAGCAATTAAATCTGAATCCATGTCCAAAGTTGATCCTGAATTCGAGACTCGGGGTGAGAGCTATATATTCGTCGGTCTCGCTTCCAGGGCGGAAGAGACGATAGGCGAAGGAGAGAGAGAGAGAGAGGAGAATCTACGATCTCGACCTCTAAAGCTTGGATTTGTCGCTATGGATCGGAAGGACGTTGGGATTCTTGCCATGGATATCTACTTCCCTCCTACTTGTGTTCAACAGGTGGGGTTTTGGTCAATCTTTGGGCCGAATGCTTAGTTTTTTGTTGGATTTGTTCGTGTTTCTTGTTGGAGGTGGATTTATTTCTCGTTGTTTTTGTTGGCGGATTTTTGGTGGATTTTTCGTTTGGTTTCTGCATATCCGTTCGATTTACTTATCGTATTGTCGTGATTTTGGAGAAGTTGTAGTTAATGAGTCGTTCAAGCTTACATTGGTAGCTATTGGAAGGATTTTTTGGAATAAAGTTTATGATTTGCTTGAATTTGTGATTATTGATATCATTTATTGTGGTGCAGTTTGACTTATTTCTGAACTTTATTGAAGAGTGGCCAGATCTGAGATAGATTTCCTTTTTCTTTTCTTGATTTAATATTCTGAGGCATGTGAGGTTTTACGTATGAATTTTCTGCGGCTATACTTGTTCCTTGCCGAGCATGCTCCATTTCTTTTTATAGTTAAGGATTAGGTGGTGTATGGGGGTAAACTAAGGATATTAAAGTAGAGAGAGAGAGAGAGAGAGAGAGAGAGAGAGAGAGAGAGAGAGAGAATGGGGTTGATGGCAAGTTAAAGTAGCACATATTTCCTATCCTTTTTAGATATAGATTCTAAGTTACTTGAAAAATATTTTCTGGGGTTCCCCTGGTTAATAGCCAAGTTAAGTATATATGTTATTAAGTACTAACTTTGTCAGTTGTCCAATAATTTGTACATTTTGCCCTATTCTCGGACAAATGGCTTGGATTATGATTTCGTTTGTTAGAAATAATTATTATCCTATTGTCTTCTCTATAGGAAGCCCTCGAAGCACATGATGGGGTTAGCAAGGGGAAGTATACCATTGGACTCGGACAAGATTGCATGGCTTTTTGCACGGAATTGGAAGATGTGATCTCCATGAGGTTAGCATTCCCTGTTCAGCAATATTCATGTTTGTAAGAAATAAGTGCTCAACTAGTGTTTGTTGAAAGTTCTTAATCTTCTGCATATAAACATTTCCCTGTTTCACATCTTGTCTATTTTTTTTCCTGATTTGCTTTTGGACTTTGTGGCTTCTCTATATAAGATGAATTATGTGTTGGATGCAATCATTATTTTGAAAACAAACTATTTGGCTCCTATGCATCTGACATATGCGGTGCCTGTTTAAGAGTCCGTTTGGGAGAAATACTCAAATAGGCGACTGCCTTAGCATTTTGATAATGTTCTAGATTCCTAGTATGTAGGGTGGCTTTTAAATTTCAAATTAACCAGAGATTGGCACCAAATTAATGGAATCTAAGGGCTTTCTAGATTCTCAGAATTAATTTAGTTCAGTTATTCTCTCTTGGTTTCATGTATTAATCTTGACTTCTATTTTATTTACCAACTGATTTATTTATTTATTTTTGAGCCACTTTGACCTCTAGACATGTTCGGGCCTCCACCTATCGCCTAGGTGCTAGGTGATACAAGTATACTACACCAACTTGCCGACCGCCTAAAGTCTTTTGAAATCTTGGGTGCAATTTAAGGGGAAGAATAATGTTTCTTTTGATTCATGGCTTTGATAATTTAGGTAGGAGAGGAGTATCTTGAAGTCTAGGACTCCTTGAGTTGGTTAATGATTGCACTGAATATTAATAGATTTATTATAGAAAGAAACATGGCATCAGTAGTTAGACATAGGCGTAGAGGACATGTAGTGATATATAAGATTTGCAATAATGATCAGCGCATGCTTTTCTTTTACAGTCGCGACCTGTTAGTTAATATAAATACTGTTTCAATAGGCAACTCTAGGGATGAGAAATTATCATCTATATAAAGAAGTGTTCTAGTCTAGCTGGAGATACAGTTTATCATCTTCTGTATATAGGTAGGTGCTAACACAACATGGTCTGATGTAGTTTTCTTAGAGGTATACAGCATTGACACTATAGCAGTCCTGATCATTGGTCATTTCATATATCAGGATTACTTCCAAGAAAATATAACTCACACCAGAAACTTGCTGACATACTATTGGGTGGTAAAGATTTTGATTTTGGATTATATAAGTAACATTTGTCATGTAATCAATGAGGTTTATCATTTTCTTGTCGGTTCCTTCCTCCTAGCCAGCACGTGTGTATCAATTGGTTGTTGTCCATAGCCAAAATTTCCAAATAGACAGTTCCTTAAAATTTCCAAATAACCCACCCTATGTCGTATCCTGTTGTGGTTTAATTAGATAGTTTTTCATGTGAGAGGATCCATAAGTAATGGTGATTAATATGACGTGCTCTGTTTTCTTGTAAGTTTAACAACTTGGGTTTCATGCATAAAACCTGATTGTCATTTTCCCCCTTAATTTTTTCCTTTCTTAACTGCTGAAATTAGCTGCAATTCATAAAATATGTTTTATATTTTAAAAGGAGGGCCATAAATTGATTAGGTAGTAGGAATTATTGCCTGATATATTTAAAGAATTTCTTCTAAAACTTATTATATTATAACTATGTATCTAGCTGGTGCATCAGCCTATTGAGTGATATTGTGATATCTTATGCTGATCTTTTTAAGCTATAATATATCTGAGTCAACAATAAATCTTTGTTTTCCATTCAATATTGTGATGATAACTCATAACTCCACTGAAAGACATGCTATTTTTATCATAATCATTGGATGCTCTCAGCTGCTGACTATGTTCACACATTGTTTCTTTGATTCATATTCATTAATATAAGTTCCTATAATCTATCGCCAAACATAAGTATTACTTATTTTTATTGCTGTCCCTTTATAAGTTTAAATTCTTATCATCAGTTCCATTCATCTTTTTTATCATCTTGACACTGAAAAGAATATGCATTTAGCATGTTCCGTTTTGGACTATGCTTAGTCTCTTGTATGAATATGCTTCAATATTTGAATACTCATCAAGAGATTTCTGCAGCTTGACAGTCGTTAATTCCCTGTTAAAGAAATATCAGATTGATCCAAGGCAAATTGGTCGCTTGGAAGTTGGTAGCGAGACAGTTATAGACAAAAGCAAATCTATCAAGACTTGGCTAATGCAAATATTTGAGGTACCTTCCACATCCTTGATTATAGTCATAGTATCAATGTTTCTACTTCACAGATAATACTATACTCTACAATTTTAATATGTTTCTTTTCTATGTTGAAGTTTTGACCTTTTCTGTGGAAGTTAGTTATAAGCGTCATACTAAGTTATAACTGTTATAAGCATCATGTTATAGACTGCTTCAATATTTCCATGTTCGTCTAGGAGATCTTTTGACATTATTTTGCAATTTTTAGTAGCTTTTGACTATACTATTGTTAAACATGTTGAAAATACAAATACAGGAATATGGAAATACTGATATAGAAGGAGTTGACTCAACGAATGCGTGTTATGGAGGAACAGCTGCCCTATTGAACTGTGCAAATTGGGTTGAAAGTAGCTCTTGGGATGGGCGCTATGGACTCGTTGTTTGTACTGATAGTGCGGTTGGTCATCTCTCATCTATTAATTTCATTATAAATTATGTATATGAGTTATATTGAACATTTCTATTGGAGTAGTGTTAAGTATGTATCTGATTCAGAATCTCTTTATATATATATGCCTGTGTGTGTATCTTTGAAGTTTGAACAGGACAGTTATACTTGGTGATAAATAAACTCCTTGCAGTATCTAAGAATATTCCTTCACTAATATCATCGCCATCCTTTAGGTCTATGCAGAAGGGCCAGCTCGGCCTACTGGGGGCGCAGCTGCGATTGCAATGCTGATTGGGCCAAATGCTCCTATCACTTTTGAAAGTAAACTTAGAGGAACTCACATGGCTCATGTTTATGACTTTTACAAGCCCAACCTTGCAAGCGAATATCCGGTTTGCTTCTTTCTCATCTTGCTATTATTCTATTTGTTATATGTGCAATTTTTTTATAATCAGTTACATATAACATTGGTAGTGTAAATGACTAAATGGATAGAGCTCTAGCAAGTTGTGCCTCAGCTTGAAAGTAAACCAAGCCTAGCTCAAGTCCACTCGGGCTTGAGTTGAGTTGGCTAAAGGCTGATTGAGCTAGACTCAATTTAACACAGAGCAAGCTTGAGCTCAGCTTGGGTTGAAGTTCAGTGAAAACTAGAACCAAGTGTTTGATGACAAAGGATATATACAAATAAATATACAATACGCTAGAAGTTCAGTGAAAACACTGAAAAGAGATTCGAACACAAGACATGAAGTAAGAGAAAAGGAGCTTTTAACCTACTACAGCATCACATTCTTGTAAATATTCTTAATTGAGAAATTATATGTAATATATTTCTATATGTAGCACATCATATCAGCTATATCCAGCCATGCTTGAGGGGTTAGCCAGCTCATGAGCTTATTTGATGCCCCTATTTTTCAGATTGACTTCCGAAATGTTGCTTTTCTAATTGGCTGAAGTTATCTGATTATTATTGCTTATGAGAAAAAAAAGAAGAAAGCAACCAAAATCGTTCAACTTTTGAGTATGCTTATTTAAATGGATCTTTTTGTAATTTATCATTTTGTGATGATTCTAGTTTCATGGTGTTAAGATATGATTGTACAAAAGTTCTATCATACTCTGCATGTGGATATGTGTGGATATAGAAAATATGAAATGTCGTGATTACCACATACTCCACAGATTTGGATTGCTTTTCCTCATCTATCTTAAGAAATATCTTTTCTCTTCTTCAGAGTTTTGATTGTTATGGTGTATAATGTTATCATCAAGTCATTTATATTTGTTTCCTGTTATCTCTAGTATTTTCATGTCTCGTTAGTAATTACATCCTTTGCTTTAAGAAACTTTCTGGGTTTTTCATGTTGAGTTCTTAGATAGCTATCATTCTTTTACTGCACAGTAGGCAAACGTCTTAGTCTTTCAAACACTCTGGGGTGTCCCTGAGTCCTTGACAGAATCAACAACTTCACTGCTAGTTAGATTCATCTAAGAATGATTAGAGTTATTTGTTTCCATCAAAATATCTTCTTAATGGCATATACTTCTAAGGGGACGAAGTATCTTAAATTTTTGTTTAACTGATTTATGCTTTATTCACTTACAAACTGCACTTCATATTTCTTCTCGGAAAAAACTAATGCTGAACTTGACATTCATCTTAAGTGCACAGTTCAGCATCTTGTTATCTCTTCATCTTGTAATTGGTAAATTATGTGTAGGTTGTTGATGGAAAACTATCTCAAACATGCTATCTCATGGCCCTAGATTCATGCTATAGACGTTTTTGTAGCAAGTGAGTTGCGACAAAGTATTATAAGTTCCGTTTTACTTCCACAAGAATTACTTACTGTCCCCTGACTTTGTACCCAATTCTGAATTTGTTGCATCCTTTAGGTATGAAAATTTAGAGGGAAAACAATTCTCCATATCTGATGTGGATTACTTTGTGTTCCATTCTCCATACAACAAGGTATGTATGAAATGTAATAATCTAATGCTTTACATGCCTATTCCTCTAGTGCGAAGAACCTTTTGGAGGCTTATTGTTTTTTTCATTTTTTATTACAGCTTGTACAGAAAAGTTTTGCACGACTTTACTTCAATGACTTCTTGCGCAATTGCAGGTTCTTATATTCTCATTTTTATGCTCCCTATAATTTTTATATCTCCACGTGAAGCTTATTTTGTCTCTGCCAGCGCATAAAAGTTACTTGGAACATAGAGCTTCTTTACTTGTTAATTTTCTTCTGTTTCACATCTTTCTGTGCTCAGGCAAAATACTGGAATCCTTGGAAATAAGATTTATCTATGCTTATTGAATAATTCTACTTCCAACATCATAACTGAAGTATTACATATTTTTGTTTCCATTTATTAGAAAATGTCTTGTTGATATATTAGTTTTGTAAACTTTGTAGTATGTTATTCAAAATGCACACCTGTGAATATTGATAGCAATTTCTTACTGGATATCGGTGGAAGTAACATTCAAATATTTTTGGACTACAAGTAAAGCTTGGCTTGTTAGTCTGTGCCGATGCAGTTTATAATATGTAGATATTCTGAATTAGAAAACAGTTCTGTTTTTAGAAAACTTCATTCTCCTTACAAACTATCTTTAAAGTAGATTTTTCTTTCCTAGTTTATTTCATTAATAATTTTATTGTCAGCTCTGTTGAGAATGACGCGAGGGAGAAGCTACAACCTTTTTCAGATTTGACCAGTGAAGAAAGTTACCAAAGTCGCGAGCTTGAAAAGGTTTTTTTTGTCTTGCTCTGGCTTTTAAATATTCCTATTAATTTCTGTTTGCTTATGTTTCACTTCTGCAAAATCTTCAGGTCTCTCAGCAACTTGCAAAGCATTTTTATGAGGAAAAAGTTCAACCAACAACTCTGCTGCCAAAACAAATTGGGAACATGTACACGGCCTCTCTGTATGCTGCATTGTTATCTGTTATCCATAACAAGCATAGCAATCTGGTGACTACTCTACCTTTATTATGCTATTGTCTCTATAACTTGATTATTGGCCTCCTTAATTTAGTTTTTAGTAACTTCACAGGAGGGTCGACGGGTTGTGATGTTCTCATATGGCAGTGGCCTATCTTCCACAATGTTCTCATTTAAACTTCAGGATGGGCACGATTCCTTCAACTTATCAAACATTGCTTCGGTGCTAAATATTTCAAAAAAGCTGGAGTCAAGACATGTGGTATGTCCCTTATTCTTCTATCTTCCTAATGACTGCACTCTGCAATTATCTTTGTGGGCAAAGTTTATTATTTTTCTCACAAGTTTTGCAGTTTAAGTCTTTTGATCCGAGCTTGTATAGTTGTATCTAGATATGTTAGGGCCCGGTAGGCACAATAACTGCATTTTCTTGTCATGTTCTAAATATGTTTCTGTTAATATTTTATTGGAATTTGTAGAATCTTTATCTCATTGAAGTAATCTTGATCTCATATAAAATTATTAGATAACTCAGATACCTTCTCAAATGTTCTGGACACTAGAGAAAATTGCATTTTTGTTGTAACCAAACCTATCTTTGTTGTTATTTGTGGTTGTGTTTATAAAGTGCCACAATGTAATTTTTGCTGAGGTACATAATTCAGAAGGGAAGGTGGAGTGCTAATTTTGTTTATCTAGTGAGTTTGAAAAGGACATTTTCTGATAGAATCTTTGCTCCACTATATTCTGTTTCTTAGTAGGCCTAGGGACTATATCCGTATTAGCAGTCCAAAATTATGCTCAAGAAGTTGTATGAAATCAATTCTGTAATCTGTAGGACTTTCCAATTTTTCAAATAGCAAGGTTTCAGATGAATTTCATCTTCAATAAAGAAACTTGAATAATACTGTGAAGTGAAAAAATTTATTTGTTTTGTACCTCATCAGCATACAACGCAGATAAGAACACCACTCTGCAATGTTGAAAGTCTTAGTGACTAGTGATACATTGATTATAACTGTGATTCTTGTGTGTTTAGTTTCCCTTTTTTGGTAGAAAATAGTCCAGCAATGAACTTTTAAATCCCCTGAACCTGTTTTACTCTTCCTACAGTTTCCACCCGAAAAATTTGTTGAAAACCTCAAGTTGATGGAGCACAGATATGGAGGGAAGGACTTTGAGACAAGCAAGGACACAAGCTTACTCTCACCTGGAACCTTCTATCTTACAAAGGTCGATTCCATGTACAGGAGGTATTACAACAAGGTGGCAGACAACATAGCCACCGGAAAAATAGAAACGACACCAGTAGAAAATGGCCACTAGAGAAGAGCCTGTGCGATTCGAGGCGGCTTGGGTCTTCGTTAACCTATTGATGTTGCTGCTATTCCCCTCCATATCTCTATTCTCATCCAATGATATCAAGTCTGGTATGTTTGTAATTCTTAGTAGCAGGTGTTTATTTCAATGATATGGATGAATCCTGTTTCAAGTTGATTTCTAGTTCTTTGGGGTCGCAGTAAAAGATCTTGCTGGCCTCTCGCAGTAAAAGATCTTGCTGGCCTCTCGCAGTAAAAGATCTTGCCATGAGGTGGTGGGTTGTACTGGATCAGAGCTCTACAAATCCGTACAATCGAAACGCAATATTTGTTAGTGGATTTTTAAAATTAATGTTACATTTAATATTATTTTTATTTGTTTATTAGTGGGTTGTTGGGCTTTGATCTTTCTTAACAATTGATTTAGTCCCGTTTACCATAAAGTAGGGGTATGTATGTATACAACCTGTGCTTTAGCGAGCTGAGCTTGTGCTTTAAACGAGCTCAATTTAATGGAGCCTCAAACAATCAAGCCTTATTTAATTTCAAGCTGAGCTTGAGTTATGCGTAATTGAAGCTCGAGCTGCTTTAAACAAAGTTTGATTCGAGCCTACTGTAAGTTGAGTTCAATTTAAGAATGATTTGAGTTTGAGCCTTTCAGTTCAAGCCTTATTCAAGCAGTAAGCTCTATTTAAATTTAAATTTAAAAAAGGGCTTGATTTAAGATAGGGCAAATTATATTTTAGCACCATGTATTATTCAGTTATTATGGTTTACTCTTACATTTTCACGTAGTTGAGTTCGAACCCTACGTTTTGAATTTATTCATGAAAAAAACACCCTAATGTTAGTTAGTCGCACCAAAAGAAAAAAAAAAAATTAGTGTGTGATTTGATCATATCATTCATTTCAAACAATTGATTACAATGTGATACAATAGAGAAAAAGGAGAAAAAGGCAAGAGCGTTAGAGATAAGTCCCACACTTGGTTGTATTATATATTGAACAACTATATCTAAACAAACACTCAAGACAAAATATAGTGGAGATAGAGCAAACGCTTCCTGTTTGGATCAATTAGGAGCACTACGCGAAGAACAACATGAGTCTTAAAAGATTGAGCACTCAATCAAGGAGCAAACTCAAACAGAGTCCAATGAATTTAACAAAACACTAGGCTTGCCACGATGCCCACTAATTCATGAGTTGGTCAATAAAAGATCTCATTCCTTTTTCTTTCTTCTAATTTGGTTAGATTAAATTTTTCACCAATTCGTGAGAACCTGTAGCAGTGTAGCTGCTGTTATGTACACCATCATGTTATCCATTGTGGCAAGTTGCTATAATTTTAATAGCAATTTTTTTATTTTTTATTTATTTAAATGTTTGGAGGGACTAAAATATAATGTAACATTTATATTTATTTTTTCCTTGGATTGCATTCCATTATATATAATGATACAAAGCAGATAGATGTAAAGTTGTTGGTTTTATTTATTCTTATTAGAAATTTTTACATTATTGCCACCAAAAAGTTTCAAAACATTATAATTGTCACTACATTCTCTAATCATAATGTGCTCTTTTAAAAATATCATTCTATTAGTTAAATTTAACTAATTATAATTAGAACACCAACTTAGATATAAAAAGATTATTTTGCCCTTGCATAAATTATTTGAAATGGTTTACCTTCGCCTTTCTTCACTGCCGCGTGTTCCTCCGATCGAAAACAAATATTTGGGGCCACGTCGGTACGACAGAATATGCGTTAGAAAGGTTAATCCCTCTCCCCCCCATTTTTTAGTAAAAAATTAAAAAACCGAGTCGAACTTCTAAAAAGCAGCATGCCCGCTTCCATAGAACAATATCGTGGCAATATAGACCTAAGTGAGTTTATTGGATCCTGGGGAACTATCACAAGTTCAGCTGACCTATAGAACGAGAATGCTGTGTCGTCCAGCGGAGCTTAGAAGAAGGTGACTCGGAGCTGAGATCAAAAGTGCTGATAAGTATTTTGCACTCTAAACTTAAAAAGGAGGGTATTTTAGTTATTTCATATGTTTATTAACTTTAATAAAAATCTATTAGGATTATTCGCAATAATGGAAAAATCCTTTTTTTTAAAAAAAATTAAGCAAGAGATCAATAACTAAAATCTTACCTTCTTTGCCGACTTCACCTCAAAGACTGTAGACGTAACCTTTCTCATGGTTTAAAGGAGAGACGGCAACGATATACATGCCGGCGCAGACTTCCAACTCACAGTGGGTTGGAGAAGAATTTATTTGCGTGCTTGACGTGAATCGATGTAACTTCTCGTTCTTCCAACTCAAGATCCCAGCGGCGAAGTGACAACAAAGGCGGGGAGGGTCGTGGTTTCCCTTTCTTGGGTTTTCGAGCAATGTGGAGATACTTTTCAGCCGTGTTCTCGGTTTGGTTATCTATCTCCTTTCCTCTTTAACTCGATTCTTTGATTCGAGCGAGTCATGGCAGGAAATTAAGTAGTGACAAATGTTCGACAAAATGCCTCAGAGAAAACCCAATGGGGTGCAATAGGCGGGAAGGTTATTTTAAAATGGCTTATATCGTTAGACATCACAATGCATAAAACCTGCCAAAGAAGGTTTGAAGAAGAATCGACAGAACAATTAGTTCGAGTATGAGGATTATGTTGCAATTATTTTTAAGGTGGGGATAGAATTGAGGGATTGGGAAGATGAGTGCCTGTTGGGTGTACTAATCTTACGAAGGAGAGCATATTTTATCTGCATCGAGTTCATTTATTTTGTTGAATACTTCTGAGCAAGAGCATATTTGCTTGAATCAGTGTTTAGAGCTTACTCAAAATGGCATTGCTTTGTTTATATCATAGTTAGTCGGTGGAAAAAACTGTAAGTATGTGACACATATATGAGTAGGATTTGTACTTTGTTTTTGAAGTACTAGGAAATAAGTTATAAGTAGCAACGGCAACAGCAAAAGAATGGCATGAAGTTTGTACAGAGGTTGGTAAATGTGTGAGATAAGAAATATAGATGTATATGTGAATTGATAATTGAATGATGTATAATGGACACAGGTAACACTCTGTTTGCCCTGGACATTGTAAATGATCAATAAGGAAACCCAGTACTGTTGGACGAAGACACTAAAAGGAAGAGGAGGGAGGAAAGGAGGATGATGATAATGTGAGTAGTGGAGGAAGAGAGGAATTTACCAACATTTGATTTCCGACTGGAATATGGTTTGTAAATCTAAAAGGTCTGTTTAAAACATCTCACATTTAGTAAGAAGTACATAAGTATGGAAACTTAGAAGTCTTTCATAGGACATGTTAAATTTAGTAAGAAGTATGTTAGAGCACCTAAGGGGGTTATCTAGAAGGAGAAGTTGCAGATGATAGATGGCGTATCACGTTTTTTGTTTATAATGAATAAATGTTTTTCGTCTCAACACAAATATCTGTGAACCAAGAAATTACTCCAGTTGCTAACTATCTTTCAAGATACTACATGAAGTTATACCCCATGTTTTTTAGTATTTTATTGTTCTTTTCTGAAATTCTATCATGTCTAACGATTTCCAATTTTCTCATATGAAATTCTTTTCCTGTAATTCTTTTTTTCTTTATTTTGTAGTTTGAGCAACACCAGAAATTCAGACTATGACATAACACTTGGACAAATGTGCAGTCCTGTATCCTGATTCAAGTTCTGAGCATCACTTGGCTGTGAGTACCATACTTGGTAGATTTTGTATTGTTCACAGCTAAATGGACCTATAAAATTTTAAAGAACTTCAGCTACCCTTTTTTTTTGTTGAGGGAAAGGCCGTAGGCGTATATTTCATTCATTCATAGAAACAACGTGATACATAAATTGAAAGGGTAAATAGGGTGATGACCCTTTGATACAAGGCCCCCACTTGGATACTACAACCAATTCTTTAGCCTCCTTGATGATGAACAACTAAATTAAACAGACTAGCTTGCCAAATATTCCATTGTATCAATGTAATGACCATTGGTGTAAACAGAGTTCTTTGTTGACAAAGAATAAAGGAATGTAGTCTACAGCCAAGCATTATTGAAGGGTTTACATCAATGAGAAATATGAATCATGAATCTCTCTAAGTTTGTCTCAGTTTCTTGTACTTCAAACTTCAATTATCTTCTGGTTGAGGGCCATGTATCTCCACCTCTCCTTCTCAATGAAATCTGCATCCAGGAACTTGGCAATGAAAGCCCAAAGTCTGTAGGCGTCCTCAAAATTAGTTAAGAATCCAAGTGAAGCATTTACGACATTTATTCCCATCTCTATATTCTCTTTTCCTTTACTACCTGCAATGGTTGCATCACTAGCCCTTCTCTCCAATACTATGTTACTCTCTTCTTCATATTTGTCTGGGAAGCAGATGTTTTTCAAGAATCCACAGCTTAGAGAAATGTTGCTCCTATCTGCAAGCTTTTGTACAAGTGAAGGCTCAACTTTCTCGCCTTTCCAGTCGAACACATTGAATGCTAATGCAGGTCCCCTATCAAATTTTACTCTTGGACCATAGATCTTAACTAAAGAATGACCACTTTCGGAGTGAGGATGTCGCAACTTAAAGAGTGCAACATATAACCAATTAGTGATACATCGGAGTCTGCTTCCTATGAGTATCAGACCTAGATGATCTGCATGATCTAGTCCTCTGCATTCAATCTGCATACTGTTATCTGCATCCTCGACAATTTCAGATGATGGTTCTCCTCTTTCTTCTTTGTTGTTTGTCATAGGTTCAGAAATTCCAGATGTCTCACCCTGTTCACTTCTTAGAACTTGCTTCTCTTTTGAATTCAGATGACTTTCATTTTCTGTTTGAGCAGGAGCATTAGAGAGATGGGTGCTTATTGGCCCTGAGAAAGAGCTTGTGGTTTCCAAATCATCTTCCACATTTTTGAACTCGCAGGACCGGGATTCCAAGTCTGTACTCGAATAGTCATCTCGGAGCAGAGACAACCTTCTTGCTGGGACAATGCTCACGATCCCGATACTCCTGGCAATTGTCGATGTCTGCAAGACCTCACATCTGGATTTCTTGACGAAGAGTGCTGCAAATCCAGATGGGTTTTCCCCAAACACCTTGTAGAAATTGCAGATGATGAAGTCTGGCTGGATAAGGGAGAGTCCAAAGGTGTCTACGTCCTTTGGCCCCAGTGCGCATGCATCAAGCATGATATGCCAACCATTTTCTTGAGCTAAGCTCATCCACAAGTAAGGATATCTCGCTCCTGTCATCCTGGATTGAAGCGGAAAGACAAAAAGTCCATTCCGCTTCTTCTTTCTCTTAATCAATTTCTCCCTCAACTTAGCAGAGTAGATCCTCAAGCTTGGCCATGTAAAATTGGCAGACATGACTTTTGCCCCTCTCCTCTGGGCGCTTTCCGCCATAGCCGTCGCTGCTTCGCTCTCGTAGTCGTACACAGTCAACAGCCTCTTGTTAGAATGGAACGGATAAGTTTCTGCCAGCAACCTGAATGCAGTAGTCCTATTGGCAGTACAGACCATGTTGTATTCCTCGTACGAGATGTTGAGTGATCCCATAATTCTCTTCTTGATTGCCGATTCAAGAGCTGTCTCTCGACTCCCACGTTGCATGTGAGATTTCAAGCTCTCTGACTTATAGGAGATGCTGAAGAAAGGAGGCTGCAAGAGCGAGGATGGTGGAGGGGTGGATGATGTCGATGCTACGGAGGAGGTCATCTGTGCATGGGAGAAAAGGCCGAAGCCAGCGTAGTCGAGGCAGACGTGATTCAAGAGGTGTTGATACTCGCTGCTCCTGATGCGCTCCGCTTGTTCCGTGTTGCCGTACTGCGGAAAAGCCGCTGCGAAGCTTGAGAATGCATCCGGTAGGGACGGGAGGGACTCGTGGTTGGTGAAGAAGATGTTGGGGAGGATTGAAGAAGTGGTGGATTTGGTGAAATTTGAACGTGAAATCATGGTGGTGGTGGCAGGAACTCTGGTGCTTCTACCCGTTTGATTGTTCAATTCTATCGGGCTAAGGAAATTCGCCGGGCAGCAGCCCGGGGCACATCCATGGGAGGAATCCCTCACGCAGGTCGATAGCATTTCAGCCTTGTTACTTGCTTCTTGCTCCTCCTTGCTTCTTCCACTCTCTCTCGGTGGCCTTCTGAGGTACTTGTTGATGAACGAAAGCATTGTGCTTCATGGGTTGGTATAGTGGCTGCACCAGGGAGGAGGCTGTCATTTGAACAGGTCAGCTCACTAAACTGGCCACATGTTTCCTAATTATATATTGCTAAGCAGGCCCCCTGGGCTTTCTTGGTCATTGACCCTGGGTCAATAAGCTGCTAATGCCTTCTTTACCATAAACTCTATTCTTTTACAGTAGTTTACCAGCATGTTAATAATCTTCGATATGCTGACAAATCCTCGACTGGGGTCAATAATCTTGGTTTTTCCAGTCGATTTTTCAATCGTTTAAGTGGTAAAAAAAAAAGAATAAAAAGATGTAGTTGTCGACGCAACGATACAACTGATAGAGAACGAAAGGGTCATTGTTAGCGTCGGCAGCATGCTGGCCCAGCTATGATGGCTTGATGTGCCATAGCCTTCACCCTTCTTGTTAATCTAATGTAGCTTAAACTGAAAAATAGCAACTAGCTTATCGGATGACCTTCTTCTATAGTATTATCATTTGTTTATGTCATCCGTAACACTGGTTTAGTGCAACCTTCTGATGCTCTCTCTTTTTCTTTTTTTCTTTTTAGTTGCTTGGCTGCAGACAGGGAGCTGCAGTTGGTGGAACAAGTTGTATGGCCTGAGCTCAGAATAGGTGAGTGTAGTTACTTTGCTCTATTTGTGAATTCCATTATCATTTTGTACATTCTTGGCCTTTGATGCTAGCTTTTCATAGAGGGAGGGATACATGGGAACATTTGCTTGACATGAGCAAGTCAACGTTTTGGGCGTCGGAATGGAATGCACTGCCTAGGATTCTTGTGAGATAATGGGGTTTGCCCACTTCTGCAAGTAATCCTTGTGACCACTTTATCTGATAGATTTTACATAATTGGTGGGGTTGCATTTGGAAAAAAATATAAAAATATCTAGGAATTCCTGTTGCTTCTTCTATTCTATTTATATCCATTTCTTTTCCTAGAAAGTGGTTTGTATGACATCCCAATTTGTTTTAACAACCAAGAATTTAAAAAAATAAATAAATAAGAAATTAGAGATAATTATTTAGATAATGACAGATTTAGTTTTATCCTTTATATTTTAGGATTTTAGATTAAATCAAATTAATATTTTTTTATTAGGTATATCTTTAAGTAAGAAAATATATTAGAATTCTTATCCTAGCAGGACTCTTATATCTTTGATCCATCTTAGAGGAAAAAAAAAAAGAAACCCTAAAAGAAAGTTTTTGGGCGGCAATGTTATGGTACCATCGAAAAAATTAGGTTTTATGAGCGATACTATAGCAGTGTTACAGTACGTAGATGTGAATGTTGTCATCTCTTATTTCATCATCTAAATTTATTTTTGTTATATACTTTTCTTGTCGGTGCTACCATTGTCGGAGTCAGTCATCAAGGAGTCGACTGGGATAAGCAAATCGCAGTAAAGAAATCGTATATGAAGACTTTTTACTCACATAATTATCATCTCGTATTTCATACTATAATTCTTTTGTATTATTATTCACGTAGTATTACACTCTGCGCATTATTATCTTTTTATATTGTATTTCGTGTCATACTCTACTTCGTGTAATACTTCAATTCATGAAATGTGATCTTCATGTAAATAGTAAAATATTGGCTACGGGTCTGTAGGACTTTGAGAACAGACACATGCTGGATATTCTTTGTGCTTCCCTGTGATAACTCAAGTCTACCTTAAATCCCAGGGTATAGACATATTCTCTATCAATGCATGACTCATTTAGGTGACTCTGGTACAATTAAAAAATAGTCCAAGGGATAGATTCATTTCTGATGAGTACATGATCGGTTTATGTGACTTTGACGCAATTAGAGAACAATATCATGCTATATTAGAAATTTCTATGAGGTGACTCTAATCTCTTTAATAAAAAAGATGTGTTGCGTTTATTACATAGTGACACCTTCTGGTGATTCTAACTGGATCATCTATGAAAGAAGACTTGAGAGTCATCTCGAAATGATTTTAGTTGGTGTGAATTCATAGGTACAATCCCAAATTGAGTTGGTAATATTAATATTAAGAAAACTTGCAGAATGAATTGAGCATGTTACTTATTAATCGTACTATTATTACTTGTGCTTACTATCCATATTATGAGCATGCTGACTATTGTTATTAGTTATTGAGCTTTGATTAAAATTTTATATTAGATAAAGTATGATTTTTCTAGCTTTTGAGTGAATTCACTCGCTGAGCTATGATCGATTCATTCAAAGCGCGTGCCCTACATGTTTTGCTCTTAACAATCCGATTAATTCTCCCGGTGAAAAAACATTAGACATTCCATCTTCTATCAAGATAAATTAGGTAAAACTTCGTGTATCTCAAATCTATTGAAATATATGACTGGTCATGATTCCTATTTTAGGTCGTGATAATTTTCATACCAAGACTAAAATCATTTTGTGAAAGTTAAGAAAAGAAACAGGAAGGTTAAAATTTGATTGAAATTTTTACATCAACATATTCCATTCATTGATCTTGACCCCATAGGGAAAGCTTAAATTTGTTGAAGCATTTGGTTACAATACTGAGAGGGTAATATTTTCCACTCAACGAGTTGATTGTCTACACTTTAGTTTTAATCATTTTTTAATACAAAAAAAAAGATTGTCTACATTTGAGTGTCTTTAATGGACAGTCATAAAGTTGTTTCCTGGTGGTGGCCCCTAAAAGTATACGTATCAGTTGTCTGGTCTTACACGTTATCCAGACTTATCTGTTCGGTCTCCTGTGTCCGGATAGAAACATTATAAGACAGGGAAATCTATATTTAAACATCTTATATATTTCAAGTATCTATGATTTAAAGTTCACGCCATATATTTTTAATATTTAATTGCATCTATAGTTTGTAAGATATTTACAGAACACGCTCTGTTTGGATTTATTAATTAGAGCTAATTGAATCACGTTGTTAAACTAACTGCTCTAAGTTGGAATCCACCTTTAAGTTTGGTTTTTTCTATCTCCTTTCTAGGAGAAGAATGTGGATTGCTGAGGAGAGGTTGAGGGTGAGCTCCTCTCTTCCATTTTCATCATGTTATGTCTCCCTCTTCTAGCCATGAGATTTGTGGCCAAAGAAGAACATATAGTTGTGCTCTAGAAGAATGATGAACAACTTTGATGCATATTTCTGCCTTCTGCCATGTTATTATTGACCTAACATGGAGTGTGTGTGTGTGTGTGTGATTTATTAATATTAAAAGCATTCATAAATACATTAAAAAAGAAAAGGTGGGACGCTAAGCATAAAAATTTCCCTGTAAGATAATTTCTTTTTCTTGCATACTGTTCACATTTTCATTGATTATATTCATATTTGCTGGTCTTAAGATAGAATTGAAATTAGGTGAAGAGCCCAAGTAGGCAATGCCAACCCAAACAGTTTTCAAAGATGTCAAGAATTCTTGGTGGTTAGCAGCAGCAGGCAAACTTATCAAGAGTTTGTCATAAATTCATCTTATGGTTTTCAAGTTTGGACTTGCCTTCTTCCTTTGGCATACACATTATTATGAGGCAGTTCATGCAGGATAAGTAAATTTACAGGTAGCCATTTAAATCACCAAGCCAATGGCATAGCCATTAGGTCTGAAGATGTCTTCATCACTCCATGATTCTTGACCAGGAAAATATTTTTGTTGGCTATCTACATGTTATTTTCAACTTTATATGCCTGTCTCTAGCCCAGATAAAGAAGGGAAGGTTGCAGACTTACAAAAGAATAGCTTGACAAAAAGTGAAGAACTATTAGAAATAGATGTAGTTATACAGGGAAGAATGGAGAAAGAAAGATCTATCAATATAGCCGACCTCAAATAGTCGAGACTTCGTCAAGAAAAACCATAGAAAATAGATCCTAATCATAGAGAGAGCAATGGGGGGAAAGAAAGATCTATCAGTATAGCCGACCTCAAATAGTGGTTATTATTGTAGATGAAGAACGCGTTGCATTTGTGGTCCAGTTTGGATATTTTTAAAGGAATGGGTTAAATTTAGATGAAATAGTAAGCTGGAAGAAGGTATGAATGCTCTACGCCCAATTTGTGGACCTGGGTCACAGAGACCTACACATATAACTTCTTTGATTGCAACGTTGTGCAGGAAACTTGTGGATTTTGTAAGGGGGAAAAGTGATTCATGAGACTTTCTTTGTCTACTTTTGTGAATCCCAGGTGACTCTCTTCTCTCGCAACGGTCTCGCCGGCCAAAATTAACTCCGATGGCTCCTTTAGACGACCTTTTATTACGGTGTTTTTAATATCTAATAAATTACTTTTGAGAAGATACAGTTTTGATTTGAGATATTCTATTTAAATGAATTTATTTATGGAGTATTGGGCAATATATATATATATATATATATATCTAAACCTTGTTGAAAGAACAATTAGCTGTATTACTCCAGCTATAGACATAGAATATTTTCTTCTTGTGGTTTGACATGGTTTTAACTTTTATCATTATGCTTTTTAAACTTGAACAGTTATTAATTTTGTTATGTTCTACACCAAATTATAACTTTTAGTTGGTCAATTACAGTGATGTGAAATTTAATTAACCCTACAAAAGATACAGAATGATATGAAGATGGTAGGAGTGGTCCCACTGAAGCACATTGAATCATGGCATTTTCACAGTCAGTTTTGGTTGGGAAGTTTAGTAGTTGCAACTTGAGTTTAAAATACATGAGGATAAATTGAGATCGGCCAAATTATAAAATGGTATATTTTAATTTGCCCTAAAGAAAGACTAGCATTCTAACCTTATTAATATTTTTTTTTCTTTATTAGCTTAAGCTTTTAGATTAATTGGCAAATTAATATAGTATCAAAGCTAAAAATTATGAATTTCACCTCGATGTGCATCTTCTTTACCAAGTGTTAACTCCGAAAGTATGAGTCTTTGATCAAACTAACCCTATTCCAATTTATTTTTATCGAAGTAGACTACTCCTCAAACTTATTACCAAATGTGATCTAATTTATCGCTAAACTAATTAGTCTTTTATTTCTAAACAAAAATACTAATTAGTTCAGCATTTTAGTCTTGTCCTAAAATACTGATTAATTTAGCGATTTATGTATATAAATTCTTTTAACTTAATCTTTCAGTAGTTAAAGAAAAAAAAATTACCTAAGGATAAAATTGCCGAACTGATTAGTGTTTTTAAAACTACTAATTAGTTTAGCATTTTTATTAGGACTATAGTAAATTAAACCTTGTTTGTTTGGTAATAAGTTTGAGAGATACTCAAATAAAAATAAAGAGGGGGGTGGGGGTGGGAGAGGACAAAAGATAAAAGAATTAAGTTTTAATTATTTTAGAATTAGATTAATGCCACACGTGAACGGAGTCAAAGCTTTTAGAACACAAGAATGATTGATGAATAAGTTTGGCAGATATAGCACTATCTAATTTAAATAATAATTACTACCTTCTCATATGTTATATTTTAAATTTGATATAAAATATTTTACTTGCACATTTATAAGAAGTTTTTGACAAAACTTAGCTGTGTTCTCAAACTTATTACTAAAAGAGGTCTACTACACTATTAGCCATATAAAAAATGATTAACTCGCAGGAGTTTTACCTTACGATAAAGCGCTGCTAAGATAAGCATTTTTAATATAAAGTAAAAGTTTAACTTAAGCTAAACAGATTATTATAAATAAAACACTAAATATTTCAGTATTTTATAATAACATAATAACGTAAAATACTTACTACAGTATTTTTTTAATTTTTTTTTTAAAACTTTTGGTTATAAGTTTGGTGATAAATAAAAATTAAAATATTGCTAGTAGTTTGGTGTCCATGATGAGACACTTGATTTAATTCCGAGGACAATAGTAGAATTGACAAGAACAATAATTCAAAGGTGCTGAGGCAGGGATTTGCTCACAGGAAGGAGAGCTGTCCATTTTCCTTGTCTTGTAGAGAAATTATCTTTGTCATTGATAGAGCCAAACGAACGCTCTACAAGTTTCCTGGGTCCATATATTCGTCTGTATTGTTTCTTTATGTCACTCTCATTGTTTCAACCATCACCAGGAATTGAGCCTTGATTGCAGGAAAAGCCTGTGGAAAAAAGAAGAACAAGAAATTGCTAGTTGACAAATGCCAGATCAAGATATGGAGCTTGACAAAATATCAAACTTAGGTAATATGACTGACTATGTACAAGGTCTCAAATATAGAGCAAAATGTCATAGGTTTATCCAACAACATTGTAGAAATAAGGAGTTGATTATGTAATGCTGATGATGGGCTATAATGAACAAAGTATAACACAACAAACTCATGAAACATTAGGCTGGCTAAGAAGTTCACAAAGAAAAGAGAGAAGATAAACCAAATTAGGTGGGAGATATACCAGTCTAGACTCTTAAGCTACAAGCTTCCTTCCACTGGATGAGTTTGTGACCAAAATCCCTCAAGTAAATATGAGATTGAGTGCAAATCTTTCTACGAATCATATTTGAAGTTCCAACAGTACAAAATCTGTTGTTGCATGGATTGACAAATTTCAGAAAGTCTTCTTCCAATCTAACAGTGATCTGATAGTATTTTACATAGTAAAGTAAGATAAACCCAAAAAAAGAAAAAAAAAAAAATCTAGTGTCTGCATTGCCGCCAGATGTCTGCTCATGAATCAAAATCATCAAAATAACACACCAGATACAAGGCTGCCTATATCATCAGCACCATCTACTATTTTATTAAGACAATTGCTACAACAAAATAAAGCACTTGATTGATATTAAGGGAAATAAATAGGATGGATGAAAAGATTGACACGGTCAACTCTCAAGCAATAGCCTAAAGATCTGTGAATTTCTTTCTGACTAATTAGGGAAGTGGGTTATGCTTTCTGCTTGCCTTTCTTCAGCTTCTCTAATTCAGATTCGGATTCTTTCAGTTGTGACTTCAACATGGATATTCTTTGTTCCAGCTCCTCTACAGTGCCCCTAATTAGAGAAGGTTTGTATGGTGTAAGAAAGTGTTGGGAGAACTTTCTCAAAGCTTGGACTCCGCATACCTGCAACAACCAAAATTCCATTACGAGTGATAAACACCCGACAGGAACCGAAAATAAACATCTGGAGAAACTTTCAGGAAAGCAGATATTGCTACCTCTTCTGGAAGCAAGGGTAACTTGGTGATATTAAAATCATCATACAGCATGTAGAACTGATCGATATATTTCTGCTGCATCTTGATTCGTGCTTTTAGCAGCTTGGATTCAGGAGCTGCAAAAATGAAACACGAGCAAATGAATCTAGATAAATGGGCATATAGAGAAGCTTGAAAGGAGAGGTGTGTATGGTGTGTCAAAAGGATAGGACGCTCTCCAGCCAGATTAAGCCGAGAGTTCAAACTTTAAACCTCAGGCCTGAGCCCAGATGTGGACCTAGGCTGTAATTTTTGGGCCTGCCTAAAGTTTCAGTTCAATTTTTTTCCCAAAATTCAGACATGATCTTGCACAGGACAAGACTCCTATATTTTGGACTGGGCAGGGGTGGGACTGTAGAAAGCTGAGAGTTTGGCCTGCTACCTCTGGATGGACAATAATTAGTTAATTTCAGAGAATAGATCTAGAAGAGCTATGTACCTTCCTCATCAAAAAGGACTTGATTAATGATGATATTGTGTGCATCTATCTCAAACTTCGCTAGTTCTTGCACCAGTCTCTCAGTTTCATAAAGTGAAAGAAATTCTGGAATGCAAACACATACAAAGGTCGTCAAGTCCTGTCAACAAAATTGTGACCATGTCAAGAGAGACATCTTAACTTTTCAAAGCATACAAATCAAGAGAAAAACATTAGATTCAAAATTACATGATTAGGACAAGACCAACATGACATATAACTACCGTAAGAATGACTCAACTAATGTACTAGTCAATATACAATATATTGGACTGATACAAAAAAGTAAAATATGGATGCACAATAATGATAACTTGCACACAAGAGGCCAGGAAAATTTGACGACTCATTAGCTGTTCAGAAGTTTCTCATGGAAGTAAATGGCAGAGTTGCAGAAACTCCACTATGAAGTTGATGATTCCATTTTACATGCATAGAAGCATAGTTTGGCCCTAGATGCTGGCACATAAAGCCTTTGCTCCTTATCGTCTACAAACAAACCCCATGATGAAAATCATCTAGTGCGGTGAACACTTCAACCTCTATCCCTCCCCTCCTCTCTCCCTCATGTGTCCTTGGAAACCCCATTATTAATCCAATGTTCACAAATCTACTATTGAAATGTTGAAAATATCATATGTGCCCTTAAAAACACCAGGACTTTTTCATAAATTGATATTAAAAGGCTGTACATATCACTTTTATCGATCATTATATTTGTAAAGATATCATATGTTCCACTCAAAATTAGGTAGCCATAAAAAATGCCACTCAAAGTTACAAAATATAGCATTTTACCTGCACAGAATATATAACCTTTTTTTCATATAACTACCGACATAATATTTTATCACGAGAAGTCTATTTTAAAATCCATTTTTTTCATGTATAGACTAAAATGCCATTCAGGTGGTTATCTTGAAAAGGTAAGCAGAGGAACAGAAAAGAAAGACATCTAATCAAAAGAAAAGAATATACTAGGAACATTCCTAATGGACTAACTCAAGGTGATGCTGTAGGAGACAAATAAAAATCCTGAACAATGGTAGTAATGTTACGAAGTCCAAACTCCATATGATTTACAACCACCCTAGCGTATAACTCTCAAATGACAATCCTCAAATAAATAACTAGGTGCACATATCGATCAACCATAATAGATAACTGCAGTAAATATTTCTAACAAATGACTCACTAAACAGAGACTAAAGGCCTGTTGAAGAATTAAAGTATCTGGAAGGTTTGTAATCTTACTGGATCTTTGAATTGCCTGTTCACTTGTTCAATGACATCCTTCATCCCCTCCAGTTTTCCAAGCATTGCATCCTCACTAAATTCATCACCAAGACCAAATAGACGAGTAGCCTGTCAAAATTAATAGCATGTCACTTGCCACCAAATTGCTGGTTGAACAGATAATTATAGAAAATGAAAACATATTAGCTTAATTTACAGGCACAACTATAACACACTATAGCAGAAGTATACTAGTATAGGCATGGGCACAAATAGAATATTTGTGCTAATGGTATTGTAGCATTGAGATCTTCAAGATGATGAACCAGAGAGATGATAACATATATCATACTCATATAAACTAAGATTAACATAACGGAAAACCAGAATTAAACTATTTCTACAGGTTTCCAAGGCTTATGCATTACCTGAGTCAAAAGGCCACCAAATTTGCTTTTCAAGGTCATCACCTTTTCCAGACCTTTCTCCAAGGTTGATGGGAACTGCAACAAACGTAATGTGTGGCCCGTTGGAGCAGTATCAAACACTATAACTGAATAATCCATTGTTTGAACTAATCTGTAATACAAAAACATTTAATTATACTTCTTATCTTCAGAAGTACTATCAGGAAAGGAAAAGAAAAAAGACACAGGTGACTATAAGAAAGCAGAAACCTATCTTGATCTAGTCTATCCTCGTACAACCCAAACTTTCATTCTACACATGATAGAACCAACATTATTGAACTCGTTCAAATGTGGATTATGCAAGTCCCAAACACATTAAAACCAAATGTACTAGAATTTAAGGTGGATAAGAGAAATGATACCGTCCAGTAAGACCATAATATAATCAAGAAAGAAGAAAAACAATTGGCTCATTTCTAGCTAAATTTCAGCTACTAAACTTTACAATTGTTTTCTTTATATTTTTCTGAATAACTTTTTTATGCAAAATCTGGTATGCACCTGCATAACTGCATATAGTGGCCAACTTTAGAACACTCCAATTATAATGAACTCAACCATAGGGACCCTGATTCCTAAACCTCATTTATTCATCAGAAAGATATATATCATTGCTGGAACGACATATGAAATTACACAAGATTAAATATTTCTCTTACCATCCATGGATGGAAAGAATGACTGAGGTACACTATCATGCACAAGGAGAAAGAGAACTCACTTTAACATTTCAGCAAAACTCATAGCCTCGTCAACTCCAGGGATTGCATTTGTTAACTCCGAAAGAAAGCTATCAATCCCCTCGTCATTTGTTAACTCATCATTTTCTACCTTAGGATCCACTTCCTGCAAAGAAGATACAAAAGACAAAATGGATAGTTGATTATAAAAGTAATCAATTCAAAGAAAGAAAATATGAAAGAATCAGAAGGTATCTTATAACCTAATTGTAGAAGAAACTGCTGCCAACAAAATGCCTTGATTGATATATGAGTTAAACAAAAGTACCACAAGAAAATCAGTAACTTTTGGGACAGAAATAACTTGCAAAACTAATAAGTGAAAAATATGCCATTAAATAAGATTTTTGATATTTGGGGCTGCAATGAGGCAGTCAAGCTAGGCCATAGCTTTAGGCCTATCATAGAAACTAAGGCCAAGGCCACAGCCTAAAAGCAAGCTCTTACATAGCCTGATCAAGCCATGTCGGTGCCCCTCTTGAGCTCAGTTCATTTCTCTAGTATAGCTACAATATAGGCCCTAATTTTTTATGGTCCAAAACCTTGAGCTCGCCTGAGCAAACTCAGAGTTCAAGGATTTTGCCGGACATTGTGTGAAGAGACTGAAAAATGTGGCTCAGGCCCAGCCATTTCGTCTTATCCTGGTCAATCTACTTAGACTATCATACACATTTATATCATTAGTGGTGAAAAACAGGTCTCATGAAGCATGGAACAGCAATGACTATTTGACCAGATATTCCTATGTCCACTGGTAAATTATATACAAATATGCATACGTATGAATGTGATCAATAAAAAATACATACACATATGACGAAGGAACCTATGATAAAACATCACGTATGAGTCAAGGATTTGATTGGGCCTTGTTGTTGGGCTCGATTTTTATCTTGCATATTATCTTTTTCTTTCAAAATTATATAACCCAAAGCAAGGATGACCGTACAAATGGTGGCATAATACTTGGCATTGGGTGTGCTAGTGACATGGCCCTATGCGGAGCCGTGCCAACTGACACAGGTGCATGCCGGTCGCGTGCTGACTTGTGCCAATGTGGAGCCCATTTTTTTAATATTTTCTTATTTCTATCGATCATCATCAAACAACTTTAGAGTTATTTTTCTGCTGGCAAATGAAGTCATCATTATCATCAATATGATGGAAGATTATCAACAGTATTTAATGCAACATTTTCGTGTTACTCTTGTGTCGGCAAATGAAATATTTGATTCTTCCCTACATTCTATATTTAACTAGATATTAATTTTAATTATTGAACTATTATCACTTAAAATTATGTGTTCAATTATATTATAAAGCATTCAATCATATTATGAAGTGTTCAATTATTAATATAAGTTTTAATGAATATATCTAATTATATTACGTGTTAAATAATATTTATATTTGACTATTGCTATATTTTTAATAAAATAGGTTATTTACAAAAATAATCTAAAGATAAAATATTGTAACGTAGGTTTTAATACATATATTCGAGCCAAAAATCAAAGATTGACGTGCTGAAGACCTAAAAACATCTTTAAATATTCTAATTCTTTTATTAAAAATATATTAAATGAATGCCAGTGGGACGTAAAGGCGTGTCGAGGGAGTGCCTTTGGCACAACCATTGTTAATCCAAAGTCCCTTATATGTTTCATTAGATATACAAGCGGAAGACCTCTAATGCTTTGGCTTCTCTACATGATCTAATGCAAGGTTTTATAAAGATTGTAGGCAATAGACGGGCAAACAAAAGACCATAGCCTTAAGAGCTAGGCGGGTGCCTAGGTGAGTGCCTAGAAGTCAAGACGGTTAAAAAATAAACAAATAAAATAAATAATAGTTAGAGAAGAAGTTAAAATTAATACCTACAATGTAAACAATATACTAATGTATCCTTGTTAAAAACTATAGTAAGCTATTAGGATCCATTGATTCATCAATATGTACAATGATTTTGGTTTTTAGAATCAATCTACATACTAAAATATGATACAAGATGCTAAGATAGTCATCTAGGTGGGACTTAAATGAAGCATAGTTTTATTCTATCTAAGATAGGAGCCTAACATTACGCAGATTTTTTTAAAATCATTAATCCAACGCGATTCTTCAATTAATACGACACATCAGTTATTTTTCTCTTAAGTCGCCAAAATTAGACAAGGATATACAGCTTGACGTAGATAACTAAGTTAATTACAAGGTAACATGTTTTGCATAGGCAAGATCTCATCCTTCTACGGTGATTCAAAAGAGTGAAAACCAATTAAAATATTATGAATGTTTTCAAACAAATCACCATTTGAATCGCCTTGGTTCCCACCTTAAGTGAAACCTATCTAGGACCGCTTAGGTGCTACACAATTTATAAAATGTTCAATTCTTTCGCTTGCTATGTTCTTAATGAAAACATAATTCTTTACCTTTTAAATTTCATGGATTAATTTAAATGTTTCATTCATACATTATATTCCAAAATGTTTAATTCTCCTTACCTTCTTTGAAATTTTACACACAAACCTAGTCATTCTCCCTATCATATTTTAAAATCTTGACATGTTTGGATGGAGAGAATAGGAGAGGAGAGAAGATTTTCTCTCATTTGGATTAAATTTTTTTGGGGAGAAAGAGAGAGAACAAAGAGCCACGCACTTTTTACCTCTCCAAAAGTGGAGAGAAAGAAGGAGAAAGGAAGAGAACAGAAAACTTGTACTCATTTTATATTTCAAATATGCCCCTATTCTACTATTCACTTTAATAACATAAGGCATGAGATATTCACCTATACGAAATTGTCATATTGGATTAGGTTAACATATGATTTGATTCGATTTAATTGATCTTGATACCAAATTGTATGAGTGTTTTGTCATGTTGAGCACCAAGAAATCAAAATTCAACCCTACCATGCTTCACCACAGAAAAAATCAAGTCAAACCAAAAGAAACCCAAGTACCAAAATCCCATAAAACCCTATAGAATCCAATCCAAATCCAATCTTTTCCCAGAATAAACAGGGATAAACATTGAAATCACTCCATAATCAAGGAAACTTAGGAAAGCTCAAACCTTTTCTTGTAATTGAGGAAGCTAAAAGACCAGGGGAAAGTAATCCATCGCAAGTCTTTGTTCTCGAGTATCTTCGAAAAATTCTCGATGTTATTACAATATTAAAAGATAAAGTATTATATTTCATTTATTTAAATGTGAAATTCGAGGAGCTTATTCATTGTCTTGCAACTTCGATTTAAGGCATTTGTTTATCTTGTTTTGCAAATGATTTTTGTTTTTGTGTTTGAATGAATTTTTTTCCCTTAGGTTGGAGGGTGAGGTTTGGTCAAGGTTAATTATTTTGAATAACTATAAATGTATAAGTTAGGCATCACAAAAATATATTGTAGATGATTATTTTATTTGTGGCATCAAGAATCCTATTAATAATACTAATTCATATGTTGTAAATGGAAGGCAGGAAAATAAAAAATATTGATTTATCTGAATGCGATCGAAAGTGACAAATGTCAATTATTCAAGTGATTTGTTATATAACATATTTCATGAATGTGCTTCAATGAAACTTTTATCCAAAGCATCTAACATATTCTACTAGACAAAGCGCTAATGGTGGAAAAGCAGTTAGGGAACAACTAATTAGTAATTACTAATGAGAAAAGTAATGAAGTTTTACACATGGGGCCCAAATCATTTTAACATCTCTGTAGTATTCTTAGAAGATGTCACAGCATTCAAAAGTCAGAAATATCTAAGGTGGAAGAGAAAGTCGCAATATTTCTTCACATTTTATCCCATAATGTGAGAAATAGCATGATCTTTTGAAGAAAATATATTTTAAAAAATTCCAAGCTTGTTATGATCCTGCTAAAGAAATGAGTGTTTTTGCATGGAACCCAAAGACTGAAATGTGGCATACAGAGCCTAAAATTTAGAAAGCGCTAATTGAGGTACATGTATAAACATAGCATAAATTCTTCTCTAGAATGTATGACCTTACACTAACTGTAATTTGCTTGCTATTTTTTCTTTCTTTCTTATAGAAAAATCTTGCAGCAAAAAAATGGATGGTTAAGAATTAATCATTATAATAAATTGTTGCAGTTGTTTGCAAAAGATAGGCCCACAGGTTTGGGTGCTGAAACTCCAAAAGAGAAAGCACAACAATATACTCAATTAGAAAGCTTTAAATATGTATATTGATAATATTGATTAGACTGTAAAGGAAAATGAAGTAATATTGGAACTATTCAGTAATATGACTAATGATTCTCTTTTCATAGCAAATAATCCTGAATTAAATGTTCAAGGATCTTTTCAAGCTACATTATCCTCAAAGGGCAAGAAAAGAAGAGCTCCAAGAGAAAAGGAAGTGAAAGAATATGAAGTTATAAAGGAAGCAATTCATGACGTTACTTTGACAATCAGAGAAGGAAATGATATTATTGCAAAAGGGCAACCACGTATTTATACAATTTATAATGAGCTGATTAAAATTGGAGTCGATTATCATATACATTTCACTATTTCAGGGCTTACACATTTCTTATAATAAATTCCTATACAAATCCAAACATCTTTTGGATGCCCAACTGAAGAACAAAAAGAGTTCTTCCAATAGATGATGCATGATGATTAAATTATTAAATAACAATAGTTTATATTACTTTTATTTATTTAAAGAGTAATCTTATGAATATTATAGTTTATGCTAAATTATTTTAACGATTAAATAGTAGATGACGGGTATAATAGTAAACATATTCTTCTCTCTTCTTTTCTCTCTTTAAACCAAACAGACTTACTTTTCTCTTCTCTTCACTTGATTACAACCAAACAAGACGAGAAAAAATTATTTTCTCTTCTTTTATTTTTTTTTCTCTCTTTTTCTAGTCTCTTCTCTCCTATTCTCTCCGTCCAAACAGCGTGTGAATCTGGCGCATGCCTTCTAAAATTTAATAGCCATGATATCTAATGCAAGTATAAATCATATCTTTCACATATTGTTTCTACAGTAAAACCATAATTAAAGTAACTTACATCCCCTTTTTTTCTTAGAATTTCCAAATGCATGTTCTTTCCTTTTCAATTCCACCTGCGTTCTCAAAATTTTGAAACATACTAAGACCAATACAACCATAGAACTAAAAATTCACTTAATCTCCTCTACAGGCATCAACTGACATGCAAATCATCAACCGGATCAGCAAAAAGAAACCATGAGATCAAAGGAGCATCATTCACCATGAACAAATTCCGGAACCAGAAACCCAATCCGAACCAACCCGTGTAAGACGAAAAATTAAACAAGGCAGCACTGATAGCGTAATGGATCGAATCGAACTTAGCGTACCATAGCGAAGAGATTGGTGAAGCCATTAACCAAAGTGGGGATCTTGGTAAACCGTTGCTGGAACGCGTCGCTAAGGTTGTGAGCGGGGTCAGTGGAGATGACGAGCACGGATTGCCGCACCTCCGCGAGAAGAATCGATATTATGGAGCTGCAGGTCGTCTTCCCCACTCCTCCTTTCCCACCCACGAAGACCCACTTCAGTGTCTCCTGCTCCAGTACGTTGCGCACCGATCCTTCCGGCACCTCCATCGCCCCGGCGGATTCGATCAAAGGTATAGCCTTGATCTCTCCGTCCCTTCTCTTCTCTCCTCCTCTTCTTGGATCCAAATATTAAATTTGATTCTCTCTCTCTCTCTCTCTCTCTCTCTCTCTCTTCCTTTCAGGGGAAGCACGCAGACTGTTCGACGAATGTCCCCTATATAGGAGCTTCGCGGCTCGTGGATAACCTCTAAGCCAAGCTAGGAATCGTCGGTTTTGCGAGATCTCTGTTCTCACGTAGAGCCTCTAACTCAATAGTTATCGTGGTTTAGGGCGGTTACTCTTTTCTATTGGGTTCATCTAATGGGCTGGGTGGGGCGAGAACCCTCGACACAAGCCAAAGCCGATTAGGTATCAGGCCACAGACAACTAAGCTTAGTATAGATGCACCATCATCTTGAACATTGATTATGATGATAATACTTATGAGATGGAGAGAGAAACTACCGAATCAGCCGGCCTAGGGTTTTTATCCTTCTTCCGAACATTTAGCATTCTCCTGGCATGCCGTCGCCCACGGCTTCGACATTCTTTGATAAAGTTACGAACATGGGCCTATGTATAGCTTTGTTTTATGATGAAAGAGTGATTTGCCTAGCTTGACGAATGATCGAATTCTCAGAATCAACCACTTAATTTCCTATAATGGCTAGATGGAGGGGAGAGGTCTTCTTTTTTTCTTGTGAGGTTTCTTCATCTCCTCTCTCCCCTCCGTGTCTTACTCTTGAGTGGGCGGCGAGCTAATGAAGGGTAAGTACAAGAGCATCGCCCCTCAATTTTCTCGTTTGGGTAAAAGATATATTGCAAAAAAAAAATGGGATTAAGCTAAATGAGCATCAAAGATCAACATAACATCTAGCCTCGAAAATAATACAATACGAAAAGTGCTTGATGACTCCAATAGCACTGTAATGTTTTTTGCTAATCCAAGCATGCACAACTCTGCATTCACTGTTACAAACAGTAGGAAAAAGAAAATTAGATAATCTCTAACTACTAGAATGGTGGAGAGCGAGGACGACAAGATCCTAACCAGTACTAAAACAATAAGGTTAGATTGCCACAAAAATCATCAAACCAATCAAACATTCTAAACCTTAAGTCCAACACAATACCTACTGCCTACCCTCCAAGGACTATCACAAATTAACGAAAGACACGAAGGGAGAGCCCCAATGTCGCGCCATGTCGATGAGGAGTGATCGAGACCAAGACTAGCGAGGAGGATAAATGAGAAGAGAAGAGGTTAGTGTTTGGCATTATGCTTATGTCTTACTTGATACCCTTCTTTATTTTATGTTGTATATTGTAGATAAGTTCCGTTCTTCCCTTAATATTTCCCTTGTATAAGAAATTAGAGCTATGTGAAATTATGAATGATTTATTGCCTATAGACTTTCCTTTAAGAAAATAAATAAAAGATATGCTATATATCACATCATTATGTTGGTAGAATGTTTGTAAAGTGTTTATAAAAAAGGTAACATTACTAAGTGTTAGCCTTCTTATTCCAGTGTAATAACTAAACAACGACTTAGCTTCTCTTGGTATATTAATTCATAATTTTCTCTCGTCTTATTTCAAACCATTTTTTTAAAATAATTTAATAATAATTTATAATTACTATTTTACTTTTAGATTAGACATCAATTAATTACACATCACCTCAGCTACAGTTGAGATTTCTTCTCTCTCCTATCTCTTTTCTCTCAAAAGATAATAAGCTACACTGTCACGCACTACATGATTATATGCTTGTACTGTCACACACTAAATGGTTATATATCTATACTACCATTCATTATATGGCTATATTTTTGTACTATCACGCACTACATAGTTATATGTCCCAACTACCATATATTTATAAGTTCGCATTTGTCATATATCTATACTATCATTCATTATATGGCTATATTTTTATACTATTACGCACTACATAGTTATATGTCCCAACTTTCATATATTTATAAGTTCACATTTGTCATAGTATGGATATCATTTTAACTTCGCATTTATAATAGAAATACTATAATTTTAAAATTATATATTATTACTATTACTTTACATCCAAACAAGAGTATTTTCATCATTTTGTATAAAACATTTCCAATTTCCAATACAAATTTACTATACACTAATATTTTAGTATCAACTTTGTGTTACGCAAATGTAATTATTACTCCTTATATTAGTATTCAACTAAACAACAAAATAAGTTATATTGTAGGGCTGTCAAAATAAATGAACGACTTGGGCTCGGCTTGGGTTCAACTCGACTAAGCTAGAAAATAATTTCGAGCTAAGCATGAGCTAGAGCCTACTTGCTCAGGCTTGGCTCTATAGGCTCAGTATAAAAAAGATTTCTCAAGTCAAACCCTAAATTCCTAATGAATCTGCCTTAATTCCCATCTCATAGTCGCTCAAAGCCTCAAACTCTCCCTAGCTCACTCTTAGTCACTCAAAGCCTCAAACCCCAAGTCATGTCGCCTCGTCCTTCTCCACTGCAGCCCACCTCCTCCTCACCCTTTCGATAAGTTGTCTCCTCCTCATCCTCCACCTCAAGTCGTAGCCCTATGATCGTCTTCCTCCTCAAGTTGTTGCCTTGTCCTCCTCTTCCTCCTTCACCAAGTCCCATCACCTTGTCCTTCTCCATTGCGACCCTTCTCCACCGCGGCCCTTCTCCTCCTCCTTCTTGGGCAAGCTAACTCCTCCTCATCCTCCTCCTCAAGCTGTTGCCTCGTACTCATCTTCCTCCTCAAGTTATCTCCTTGTCCTTCTCCTTCTCTAAGCTACCACCTTGTCCTCCTCCATCAGTCAGCAAGAGGTATTCTTAAGCATTAATTAATATTATTATTTATACCTTAATGTGCTCAGTGATTTACAAATTTATTATAGCTCACATTATTTATCTATAAGGCATATTAAAATTGTTATCATATACTACAACCTGTAGGTCAATCACCATGCTAATATAATATGTATCTTGGTGCATTTCTTCAAAGAATAAGTGTGGCTTTATAGTTTGCTACTTAATTTTATTTTTGCCATCTTATTCATTTGTAGTCGCAGTTTATTATAGAAGATGGTCTAGACTCAGAATCTTCACAGTATTAATACTATTCTTTATATCCTTTTTTTTATATTATGAATTAGTGTGAGTGATTGTCTTATTGATCATTATCAGCTCACGTCTGATGATTTTGTATGACAGACTTTCTTTCTTTTTGTTAGCTAAATAATTCATAACTTATTATACCCTCTTTTCTTTTTTTTTGGCAATTACAAGGCCAAGCTTTTTATGGTGTTAAAAGTCCTTGACACTAATATTTTACAAGTGTCAAATAAATTTAATTATAATATTTGGCATGCCAGTAAATTTTATTGTAATATTTGGTAAGATACAAGTAATTTCTATTACAGCAAGTGATAAACTTATAATTTGGATTTGCTTTTAGCCAAATTTTAATAAATAGTACTATGTTAAGTTTTGCAATTGGTGTGATTTGGTTAGTTTTAGTAAAGTTTTGTATAATTTAACTTAGTTTATTTGATTGTCTTTTGTTATATTTACACGTAAAAATTTTGAAATTGGTGTGATTAACTCTAGTAAAGTTTTGTATGATTAACTTAATTCATTTGGTTAGCTTTTGTTTGTTAAAATTTTAAAATTAATGTGACTTATTAGCTTTAATTTTTACTATCAATTTGGTTTGCTTTTGTTTTATTTACAGATTTAATTTTACAATCAATTTCAACTTATTTTAGCTTAAATAGGTTGTGGCTAGGTTGGGCTCCATTTGACTTGGTTTGGCTCGGTTTGAATAAGTCTTGATAATAGGCTCAATTCAGGCTCGAATCTGAGCATAATTGTAAGGTTTGAAATTAATTTCAAACTGAGCCTGAGATGGAGCCAGCTCGCTCAAGTTTGGCTCAGTCAAGCTTGGGTCGTTTACATCTCCTATTATACTAGTATTAATTCTCTTCTTTTGATATTAAAATTTATTATACCTATTCTAAAATTAGCCTCAGTTCAGCGTCTTTGTTAGAGCTACAGTAAATTAGACCTCATTTGTTAATAAGTTTGAAAAACAATCTATTTCGGTAAAAAAATTAGAACACGACTAGTTTCATAAAAACCTCTTTAATAAACCACTTTTTATAATTAATAATTTATAAAATTATATATCTTAAAAAATATCTTTTATAAAAGTGAGAGCTACTTCATTCACAATCATAAATAGCTCTATGTGAGAATGATACTCAAAAAGAAAAAGGTGAGAATGATGTGAACCCTGGGTAAACTTCAATTCATATCACTTTGCTTCCTGTGGTCTAAGATTAATATAATATTGTTAATTTTTTTTAATATAAATTTAACAACAAAAATACAAGAAAAATAAATTAAAAACAAATATTAGAGAAAATTGTTACGGACCAGATCTGGAACGATCCGTCCGTTGGATGATTATGAAAATTTAGGTGGAGGTAGCCTCGTGAGTTAGGATTCTAATGGCTCTGGTTTCACCTAAAAAGAAGAGATAAAAATAAAATAATAGAGATATTTCAGGGAGGGCAGAACAGTAATAATTCGACATTGTGGTGGTCGTCGGAAGGTGGTGGACGGCTGTGTAGCCGATTAAACTCATATTTCTCTCAATGATGATCATTATCAACTCATATTCACCCCTATTTATAGGAGTAAAAATCCTAACAGATTAGATCCACATGCGGATTATCCGATTTATTCAAAATTCAAAATAAAAAGATAAAGCTAAGTAACTAATTTCTAGCGTATCGGATCCACAAATAAATTATCCGATTTATTTGAAATTCAAAATAGAAAGATAAAACTAAGTAACTAATTTGACTCGACTCGACTTGACTCGACTTAACCCATGTGGTCGGATCATAACAAAAATTATCCCACTGTAATAAATATTAAATGTTAAAATGCACTTTCAACATTTTCTATCTTCTCATATCTAAAATTATAATCTCCCAAAAAAGAATGATAAGCCTCAAATTTAGTAATTATTTAACCTTCTTTTAAATATATGATCAAGGAATAGAAAATTTCAACCTTCCTAAGAAATAAAGGTAGAAGCATTATATATATACTCAAATAATAGGATTATTAATGTCATAGGATACTATTGCAATTTAAAAGTTAATCTAAATTACCCTTTTATATATATATATATATAATAAAAAACTAGAGAAATTGATCAAAAACACCATGTATTTTACTTTTATTATCTTCTACGCTCTACATTATCGGTATTTATTATTCCATCCATGCATTATGAATTTAATTCTCAAAAACACTTTACGTGTTTAACCTAACGGCATCTAACGAATTAAATAATATTCTATTAATTTCAAAATTAAAAAAATAAACAGCTAAATTATGTCCCCTTTTTTAACTTAGTAGTGAGGCCATTTAGTCATTTTATACATACAATTAAGTTAACTAATATATATAATTATTATTAATTCATAACATAACAGTGTAAAATAAAAATAAAAATAAAAATAAAAATAAAAATAAAATAAAGAGAAAATAAAATGCTTTTCGTTTCAATGGCCGAGAAAATTTTGTCCCTTTCTCAGATGGGTTGTATTAGTTAAATGGCATTATACCCATTTCAAAATTCAAACCCCTTTGCCACGCCCCATCAACCCCATCACGACCGTCCAAAACCACACGAACGGCCGCGATCGGTTCCCAGAGCCCGAGGCAAGACTTTGAAAAGGTGAGACGAAGCGGGAGACACGCCGCAATCCGGATGAACGGCGGCGATCGGTGCAGTTAAATAACGGAACTGAGATTCGTCGAACCGTACACGTGGCGGCCGGGGAATGGGGTGTTACGGGGTGGTCGGTGGCGGCGTTCCCACGACGAGGTAAAGAGAGAAAGAAGCAGTTGAGGGTTGCCATCCCTTTCTATTTTAAATTTTATGGAATTTTATAAATGACACCCTATTATTTATCTATTTTATAATTTATATCTTATTTTTGAGATTTTTATAATCTGACTTTTATTTGTTCCTTATAATTCTCAATTAATATCCTCAATTAATTTAAACGGTACCAATAAAAAAAATATTCTGTTATAATATACAGAATAATTTATAAATACCTAAATTACTCATGCCTTCTTTAGAGGGGCAGAAAGAAAGACAAAATAGTGGTGATGATATTTTAGTAATTTGGTCAATATCAGTTAGTTAAAATAACGTCGAGGATGTTAAACAAGAATTATAGATAAAAAGAAGAGTCGGGTTATAAAATTGTTAAAGATAGAGTGTGAATTACAAAATAGGTAAACTATATAATATAATTTACATAATACCATTACTTTTAATTGAATCTCGAAACTTCAAGCCCGATTAAGAATTCAAATAAACTACCCCATAAGCTCACACAACGCTCTTTTAATTTTTTCTATATTTAAAAAAGCGAGAGTCTTATTCACGGGGTTGGAGAATTCGAGCGGGTTGATGGTCATTGGTTTGAATTTTATTGGAACGATTTGAACTCAACTTGTTGTGACCATATTTTTTTGAGATGGTCAGCAGTTATTCAATCTATATATTATTAGATGTATAGATCAACGCATTAGTCATACGTATTTCATAGTTATTTATGATCATACTGGATATAATCCTATAATCCCTACTATTCAATTTTAAATATAATCAATGCATATATATATATAGAAAGAGAGAGAGAGAGAGATATGAAATACTATTTAGAATTGTCTTTTATTGGGCAAATTGGAATAAATTGCATTATTATGAGGGCCATCTAGTGCTTTCTATAAGTTACTATATGCCAAGTCAAGAGAAGACCAAGAAACCTTCATCCATATCATGATGTACATATAAGTTTTGGAGGAGAAGTCTATAACTATAAATATCATGCTGTTAATTCCTCTCTCACTCTCATAAGTTTTCAAGATACTTTCTAATTTCATGTTAAGGGAACCAAAAAAAAGCTTGTTCACTATATGCTAAGTTGGGCCATTAGTCCCACATTAGCTATGCATCACACTAAGTGGATGTAGAATGAGAGCTTCCGTTGCTTCCAGGTAGTTGCTAAGTATTCAACTTTCCAAAGAGGACCGCTTCAAGCTCCTGTGTCCCACGTCAATATCCCATGCTCATGACTCCTCATGAATAATTTATAGCACTTTGGCATTACTATTATTACATTAAATTAATCAAAAATATTAGGATTTTTCTCTTAGATTATTGAAAACTAGCCACCTGTATTTTTTTATTATCATTTAAGAGTCGGAAGGCTAAATATAGGTTGGGCAAAGAGTCAACTCTCTTTAAATACTAAGGTACTAAGGCTCATCAAGTTTTAATCAATATACTAAACCGTCTAAACTGTGCCGTCGAATTATTGCTTTAAACGAAACGCCACTGAGACATTGGTTTAAGTCATCGCGCTGCCAAATTACTGCTCTAAGCCAACCACACCGTCGAGTCATTAAGTACCACAAATAACTAAATAATTTTTCTTCACAGTAATTATTTGGAGCTGCAGTTGGAGTCGATCACATAACCTCTGTACTCATACTTAGGAGTAGATTCTATATCGGTGTAAGAGATAAAAGACAACTATTTCTATCAATAAAGTTATTACTCTTTTTTCTATATATAATTTAGATTAATAATTACGCCATAAATATCACCAACCAAGAATGGTAATAATTCAAATTATGTACAAATTAGTACAATTTTTTTTGGCTGATCCTAATTAGGAGTTGATAGAAGACCTTGACTCTTTTGGGGAGGTTTCCTTGGACGACAACAAAGCTATGAAATCCAAGTAACAAGTCAAAACGAAGCCTTTAATTGGAAAAGTGTGAGTTTGGGGAAGGAAGGGGGGTAAGCAGAGGAGTGATGAAATGTGAGCAATAAAGAGGTCCGCTTTCAAATTGTATATTTTTAAATAATCAAAAGTGGGTGCTTCCACCACCGGAAAACCGTGAGAGCGCCGACATCTGACCCCCACTTGCTTCGGCTGTCGAGTCGCGCTGGAACCAGCGATGCGGTGGAGTTGAGCTTCCGTTTCCTTCGCCTCTCTCCGCTTCTAGTCTTTCTTCTCCTTCACGCAAGGTGGGTTTCTTCTCCAACGAGTTAAAAATTGAGTTTTTTTTTTTTTTGGGGGGGGAGGGTTTACTTGGACTCGGTTGGTTGGATCTGGAGAATTTTAGTCGTTTTTGGGGTTTTATTGCTCGGTTGGGGGTTATATCGCTCGGAATTTTGTTGGAATACGGGTTGATCTGGATGATCTAGGGTTTTCGTGGGGTTTCTTTGGTGATTTCTATTTGGGTGTGGGTTTTCTGAGAAGAGCGTTTGGATCTGTAGGAAACTCGTTAGTTTCTAGTTCTTGTCCAGGAATATGTGCTAAAGATTTGATTTTTTTTTGTTTGCGACTTTGTTTAAGTTTGTATTTTTCCTACTTTCCCGCTCGAATGTTCAGTTTCGGAGCAATGGGTACATTAGGATTTGGTCCCAGATCGAAGAGCTTGCGTTGAGGTTGCAAAGAGTTTGAGAAGAAGAAGGATAAGTTGGTTGAGATCGTGAAGGAGAGAGCTTTAGCCTACCGCCTGGAGCTCGAGCTCCGTGTGATGGCCGTTGCGAAAGGCAACATCATTGATTTACCCTACAACTGCTGCTACAAGGTACCTGGACTCGCCAATTCAATCCTCGAAACTCCACACATCTCTTACTTGGGAGATCGATACGTATTAGGGGAGCAACTGGGTTGGGGGCAATTTGGGGTAATCAGGTTGTGCTCTGACATGCTGACCGGCGAGACCCTTGCCTGCAAATCCATTGCCAAGGATCGACTTGTCTCCTCTGAGGACCTTCGGAGCGTGAAGCTTGAGATAGAGGTAATGACCCAGCTCTCCGGCCACCCCAATGTCGTCGATCTCAAGGCTGTCTATGAGGACGAGGACTTTGTGCATCTCGTCATGGAGCTTTGTGCAGGTGGGGAGCTCTTCCACCGCCTCGAGAAACATGGGTGCTTCTCCGAGCATGAGGCAGCTGTCCTGTTCCGCCATTTAATTGAGGTAGTGATGTATTGCCATGATAAGGGGATTGTTCACCGCGATCTTAAGCCAGAGAACATTCTCCTGGCTACAAAATCGTTGTCTTCACCAATCAAGCTTGCGGATTTTGGCCTTGCAACCTACATAACTCCTGGTATTTTCATAATCTTAGGACTATCTCGTGTTCAATTCATAGAAATCTGTTAGTTTGCAATCTGAATTTGGATTTGATTCAACAGGGCAGAATTTGTCTGGTACTGTGGGAAGTCCTTTTTACATAGCTCCAGAGGTACTTGCAGGGGGATACAATGAAGCTGCTGATGTTTGGAGTGCAGGGGTTATTCTTTACATCCTTCTTAGTGGGATGCCACCCTTTTGGGGGAAGACCAAGTCAAGGATTTTTGAGTCTGTTAGATCTGCTGATCTAAAGTTCCCTAGTGATCCCTGGGATAGAGTATCTGATTCTGCTAAGGATTTGATTGCTGGAATGCTACGAAGAGATCCTGCCCAGAGACTCACAGCCTGGCAAGTTCTTGGTAAGCTGCATGTCTTCTAAATATTTAGTAACTTTTTAACTTTGCTAGCTAAAGGATAAGTTGTAGTGTTGTGATCCTTCTTCCCCACTTTTGTGAGACTAACCTTGCCTTGGTTCTGTCCCTGTTGTTTTTAAGTTGTGAATTACAATAAGTTCACATCAACATTGCCAAACATGATCATTTATTGTAAGAGAGGAAGTATATAAGTTTAAACATACGCAGATCTTCCATGAATACTTTAACTTTTGTGTTTCTGTTTTGAGAAGTTGCTGATGTCCAGTATATGAATAGGACAGATGGAAGCCAGTCACTCAACCTTTTTTCTGTATCATCTTTCCATCTCAAATAATAAAACAAAGTGATGATAATAGGTCCACTATTTACTATTGTTACTGTCCGCTAATATCTCAAGTACTTCCCTTTTGCCCTGATTGGAGTTACTTGGGCAGTTATGCATGGGAACTGTATTTCAAGTTTTTCGTGTCTAAACATAGAATTTTCTCTTGGTTTCTTCTCGACACTTGCAGGATTGTAAACTTCTTCTATTGGTTTTGTGCAGATCACTCCTGGATAAAAGATCACACTGACCAGAGACAAGTTTCATGCAGACGAAGCAATGAAAGTAGTTACGGACAATCAGATTTGGGATCATGCTCCTTTGCTACCCCACTTGCATCTCGCAGTCGTGATGTGAGCTTTAGTACTAGTTCACCCATTCCTTGTCAATTCCTCGCAGATCAATCTTCTCCTGCATTTACTTGCAGATCATCATTCTCCACCTTCATTGTTGATAGTACACCTTGTTCTCCTTCCATTGCCTTCTCCTTCAGCAGCAGCTGCGAGCCTAGCAGTGCTATATTCTCCCCACAAATTCCATCAATGTCAAGCTTTTCATTCTTCAGCCCACCTCGCACCACTGTGCAAGAAGACTTCTTGGATTTCACTAGTGAGGCATTGAATGGCAACTCAATTGATAAAGGTGAAAAATCACATTTTTTTTTCCCGTTATTTCCTATCTACAATTCTGCAAACTCGTCTGATCTGCATCATTGTGAATCGCAGACCTCAGCTTTGGAAAGATTGCTGCATCTCCCGATTCTTCTTTGTGCGTCAACTGTGATATTAAGGTTTCTGATAACAAGGTGGCCGAGGTTAGAAGGGGCACAGCAACTGCCTCTAGAGTAGTGATTGGTATCCATAGTCGAAGGAATCACACAATTGGGCTTGGAGAGCTCGAGCAGCTCGATCTCATGGTTACAGAATCGGTCATACGTTGGGCGTCATGCACACACATCTCAAATACACCGTCTCTTAGGTCCTCTCTTGTTTGTTGACTGTTGTCTGACTTTGATGATAGGGTGGGGATACTGTAACACAGAATGTATTGATTCAGGAATGTAGCTTAATCATGAGAAAGAACTCTGCTGCCATAAATTGGCCAATCTTGGTTATGTTCTTCGATCTTTGCAGTTGGTGTGAATCTCGAACAGTTATGCTATCTATTGTTTGTCATATATGATTATGAGTAGTGATATAGTTGTGTTGGGTTCATTTTTTCTTATGATCTAGGTTGCTCAAGTACAGTCCTCTTCATCAATAAACGTTCCTACTTCATGACGTGGTACAGGGTCATGTAGAATTCTTGATTTGAATGTTATTGTCTTGATAGATTCAAGAACTGTGAAACTATCACTGCCAGAGCTTCTCCAGCATATATTTACAACCTTGGATTATATTGACTTATCCATTCCTCTGTCCTAAGACTTCTTCGATCAGTCAAATTTTCTCCATGGGAGAAAAGAAGTCCACATCCAAAATCTAGTCAAAGAATTGAAGTCATGAGTTTGGGTGGAGAGAAGAAAAGCTCAAAGTGTGTGACTAGAAAGATCATGGTAAATAATGGCTGCTTGTAATTCTAGTCTACAGTGATCAATCAGTGTAGTAGCTTCCATGGCTTTGCAGATTGGTTGGAGGGTATTTGTACCTGGAGAATACATTCACTACCTGAAGTTATCAAGAAACCTTTTCTATGTGCTCAGATGCATCAACAGATAAAGAAAGAGATGAATGCATTAACTGCTAGTTTAGGAGCTAAGTCCTGGGTATCTTCTACTTGCACTATTCTTATTTTGTAAAAGGAGAAGGAGAAGGAGAAGAGGAGTTTTGAACAAGGAAATGAATTATGGTAGTGATGATACAGACTAGTGGTAAAGGTTTCATCTATCTTTCCGAAGTGAATTCATTAACTATTCTAAAAACTTAAGCTATTAAAAAATACTAACTATTATATTTTTTTTATTTAACATTCATCTCTCGTTTCGAAGCTAAGATATTTTTTACTTTAACGGGTTGAGGTGTTTTTATATTTTAAATGACATACCGGAATTCAAACTTAAGATTTCTGCTTTCATACCATATTAACTCACGAAGTACTCTCAAAATCTTAAACCGTTAAAGAATAATTATTTTTCTATTTTATGTTTAACACTTGCAGACCCCAATAATTTACTTAGGTCAATAAATATAATATAATAAAATATGCATCTCTGTGTAGGCTGCACTATAATAGTTAAACAGACAAATTAAGGGCTTCATCCATTGTCAGCTGTGATGTTTGTAATCACTTTTCCATGAGAAAAGCTCAACTTATGCATGCATATCTATGGGCAATAGAACAAAATCCATCCCCAAAATCTTGGTGAGTTTTGAGCAGTAAACTCTTCCTGCTGTTTGATCTCCCTCTCTTCCATGTCCTTCTCAGTGCTGCTTGACAGAAGATCTCCCAACCCCATTGATGGTATCCCTTCTGCTACCAGGTTTACAGCACATCACCTGTGCTAATTAACCAATGTTAATTGGATTAGAATAGACACTAATAGTGCCAGTTTTAGGTGTTACATGACATATCATGCATTAAAGGAGAAATTAAATTCACTCTAGTAGATTTAAAATCATATCTCCACAGAGAAAATAATGTCCTTCTGGGTTCTATATCAATTACTCTACTGCTTTCAGTTAACCATTTTTATGTTCCAATCACCATTGTATTTGGGTATGTTGATATTTATTAGATTATATATTTTTATCATTAGTGGAGCGAGCCGAGCTTAAGTCCAACCTCGACCCGATTGATTAATGGGTCGATGGGTTCAACCTAAGCTCGATCCCTAATTGGAGTTTGGCCCGACCCAATCCGATCCGATCCAATTTGAAGAATACTCACATCTACACATTACCATGGCTCTATTAGAGCATCTCCAATGCTTGCTCCATATTGGAGCCAAAAATGGAGCAAGAGCCCGGTGCACTCCAATGCATCGGGCTCCATATATATTATAATAATAATATAATCTATATTATTATATTAGCTATTTTAAATTGCTTAATAGATCATTTTAGCGTTATTATTTTTTATTAAAAAATATATGGTTAGAAAACTCTCATCGAGATCTTTAAAATAAGATTAATATTCAATAGTTTTAGAAGTAATTTTAAATTACTAATTTTTTAATTAAACGCATCGAAATTACATTACACGAAATAAACATCGAAATAAGCATTCAAAATGCACTAATTGAACACTTATGGAAGAGGCACGGGAATGAAGGAATATAAATTTTAATGTAATTTTTATTTGATGTATTTCATTTTTAATGTATTTCATGTTTGATGTATTTCATATCTAATGTATTTTAATTCTTAATATTTACATTGGGGATAATTTTGAGTAATTATATTTTAGGATACATAATTTATTAGACTCATTTTTATAAATAATAAAAAATTAAATTTAAATTAACTCAAAAATAATTTAATATTAGACTCATTTTTATAAATAATAAAAAAATTAAAATTAAAATTAACTCAAAAGTAATTTAATATTAGACTCATTTTAAAGGTCTCGGTGAGACCTTTCCAATGGTATTATTTTTGTTAAAAACCGATTAGTAAAATTAATTATATACTTATCTTAACTAACTAAATTATTTAACAAATGATACAAATGGAATTAAAATTATTGAATATAATACTTATTGGGCAATTTTGGCATTTTCAAAAAGTTGATGTGACAAATGGAGCCCGGCTCCATTTTCACGGTGGGGCTCCAAATTTGGAGCCCCACTGTTCATGGCTCCAAATTTGGAGCCCCATATAGAGCCTGGTCGGAGCTTCATCGGGCTCCAAATTTGGAGTTTTGGAGCCCAGTTGGAGATGCTCTTAAGAGCTTGCATTTTAAGTAACTAAATTGGTCACACCAAATTAGTTAAATTGACTCTAATACCAATTATTGGGAAGAACACCCTATTGTTCATTCTCTTAACAGACTAATATCATAAGTTAAATTACTTATAAATATAAAATTAAGGTATTTAAGGTGTTCTAGGTTTTTTTTATCAGATGTCCAGAATTGGATGCTCAAAGTCTTTATCTCATTTTTTTTCAAAAGTATTTAATTGTTTGAAACACACCGAGTTATTAGTTTCGCCGTATAGATGAGTTAAATTAATTATAGATATAAATTATCGTTAATATTCTCGAGTAAGTTTCTTTAATATTAAGATAAAAATAAGAGGGGAACTAAATATTAAAGACATTTTTTTTTCTTTAGCAATATAAATATTATTTTGTATCAATAACTATTTTAACTCGGTTAAAAAATTTTAAGTAAAATATAAGATTCGAACGATAAATATCAATAAGATATGAACGATATAAACACTAGAGTATTAAATTGAATACATATTAGGAAAATTCAGTATACACTATGAAATAGTTTCTGATGAGAAATGAGTTATAATTACTTTGTAGCTAATCCTAAAATATAATTTAAATATAAATAAGAGGTATATTAGGTATCTTAGATTTTTTTTTAATTAATTAAATGTCTAGAATTGCATGGTATATTGATATGTGGTTAATTCCCTTTTAATTTTAAAGTATTTTTGAAGTATTTTTAGTGTCTCGAATTCTTGGTCAAAATTTTCAGGCTTGACTCGATACCTTAAAAGTTAGGTAATGTTTTGCGTTTTTTTTGCATTTATACCCCTGTAAATATTTTATTAATGTGTATGTCCATCTAAAGGTGAAATTTGTATATGATCCGTCAAAATACTTTTAGGGATTTTTACATAATTGACACTAAAAAAATTTAAAATGTTATAATTGCCACCATTCTTGAAAATATAATAATTATCAAAAAAACATTGTGCTTTTTAGAAAATATCATCCTGTTAGTTAAAATCTAATTAATCATGATTAAAACATAATTTAGACTTAAAAAGACTATTTTAGCCTTATGCACTCAATACCATAGTATAATAAAATAATAAAATATCTTATTTTTTGTGAAATAAAAATTATTGATAAATATTTTACATCCTAAACTTAAAAAACCTGGTATTTTAAATTTATTTCATATATTTATTGACTTTAATAATAATAATTATTATTATTATTATCTATTTAGAATATTATGCGAAAAATTAATTACAATAACAATTCTGAAAGAGTAAAAAGATTTTAGTGCAATTTCAATATTTCAAAAAATATAGTGGCAATTACAATTTTTTAGAATTTTCAATTGCAATTATGTAAAAATCCCTAGTTTTCTGGACTAGATTGTGGGTGTGACTTTCGAAGAAAGCTGCCAATAATCTAATTGTTGGATCTTCTTGAATTTTGGATATGTTGCCCTTGAAAAAATATTTCCAACGAATCCAAGATTTGGGGTTTAGATGGCTAGATCTTGAGATATCTGCAAAACAGTGGTTGATGATAAGATATAAACCCTAGCTTGATAACTAATGGCTAGATATGTGTTAGGTTAATTCCTTGGTGTGAAGGGGGAGAAATTGTTGTAGAAGAGAGGGATTAGAAGTTAGAGAAAGCCGGCCAAAGACTTAGGCGGTGGAATGAAGGAAGTGGGAGAGAGCGCCAATGGCTAGAGATAGTTGAGAAGAAAATAGAGACACAATGCTGCTCACCATAGGGACCCAAACAACTAAGTTAAAAAAACCCTAACAAACCAATTAAACTAGTCTTCTTTATTTTCTGCAAATAGATTCCGAATCTGAAGAAGTCATGAATACCAAAATTATACATATGGATTTAGCTAATTAAATAAAATGGTAACCTACTAAGGCTCAAACTAAACTAAATAACCAAATAAAATAATTAGACTTAATCCATTGAGCCCAATCTCCCTTTGATGTGATCCGATCTGACCCAGTTCGCATCGGCTACCCATGATTCTTTGTCAAAATATTCCCAATTAATTGATCAATTCCATAGGAAAAAAAAAGTATAAAAATGCACTTATTCTTTATTGTACACAATACTTTCAACTAAGAGCATCTTTGTCTTTCTCATCAACTAAATAGCTTGGATTTAGCCATTTAGTAATCAAACAGTAATTATAAAAGTATTTATGCAAAAGCAATAGTTTTCAATATATATATGCAAATAAGGAGCCTTTTTAGGGGCATAACTGCCAAAAAAAAAAAAAAAAAACCCTTGGTCATAACGGAGACTAAAAAAGAGTCAAAGTTTCTTCTCAAAAAATAAAAAATTAAAAAGAAAGAGTCAAATTGCACGAGGAGAGTAGTAGAGAAAAAAACAATAAGCATACCGTTTATCTTCTTCATTTCTTATGAGACTTTGAATTGGACTTCTTAGATCATCCTGAAGTTATACAATTATCCTAGAAAAAAAAGTCTAATTTTCTTTTTAATTTCTTTCTCATCAAAATTAATATATGACCAAGTTTTTAATTCTAAACTTAATAAATTGACTAACGCCCAGTTTCTAGAAAAAAAATGAACAAATCATACACTTCTACTAAGTTAACGCCTTTGTCACTAAATTTTATGTTATCCTAAGAGAATTCTAGATCATTTCTTTGTTTTGTTCACATCAAGATGCAACTTCCTTGTTCTAACTAGTAAAGTAGCAATTGATTGTTATGTTTGGTCCACCTCATAAGCCAGGATTGAGTCTAATGAGATTGAGCTTGAATTAGCCGAAATGGTAAATTTGTAAATATGCTAATCTTTTAAATCTCTTGGGATATAGATATAGTGAATAAAAGGGTTTACAAGTTTATGACATAAGAGAATATGAGATGACACATGTATAAAGAGGGGAGATAGAGTTGTAGTAGTAGAAGAAGAAGAAGGTGCCATTGGAGGTAATCTTAGTGTGCAGGAAAATTTCGGTACTGATGTTCAATTACTTTTTCGGGTCATCTTTTGCTCTCTCCAAAGGTTTTTGTAGCTCTTGTTTTCTACCGTTTCTTTTTAGAAGCATGTGTGCTTGCCCCTAGTATTATCGAGAGAAGATGTATTTCTCTAGATATAGTGAAGAAGTTTGCTGGGGTAAGGTCCTGTTATTTTTTTGGATTTTTTATGTAAAAATTTCGGTGTGACTATACTATTGTTCCATTATGTTGATTGCTTCCGTTTTAGATTTTTATAAGAAATTAGTGTCTCTCATTTAATTGTGCATAGACGAAGAAGTTTTATGTCCTTAACATTGACTGCTCACAAAATGCCAAGTTTTTAGAAAGAACGAGAAAATCTTAAGATTCTACTTACAAAATGCTAAGTTTCTAGAGAAACGAAGAAAATCTTAAAGATTTTAGACCCGGAAATAAGAAAAGGTTTATTCTAGTATAAATATAGTAATAAAACAATTACTTATGCTTATACTAATATAATGATACCTACTTCTCTCTCCTCCCATCTTCTGTCTAATATTTTTATATTTATTAATTACTATTCTATCTTTAAAAAATGTCATTTTAATCAACAATCTTTTCAATTTATTTATTTTTCTTCGTCATCTTCTCTTTCTCCTCATCCATTTATTATAAAGAGTATCTTAGTCATTTGCCAAATTATTAGTTCAATTTTATATCACATAAAGAATAATTATTATACACTACACCGGTATACAACTAAACACTAAAATAATTTATACCAAAATAAACTCTTATACTTGGTCGATTATACTTAGCTCTTTTGTAATTATCACTATTTTTCACATTCAAACTCTAATAAAACCTGTGACCTAAGGAAATTTTTAGTTCGAAGAGTTCGTGTAGTCTCTTTCTTTCTTTTTTTTAAATAAAGAGTCTATATAAATAATTTTCTTAGTTTAAAAATTCTACGTGGATAATAAATAAAAAATTAAATCTAATGTATATAAAAAATTGTGCTACTTGGTGGACGCAGTTTAGCTAACAAAGATTATTTTCGTAGAATTATAATACATAATTCTAAATACTAGAACTTTAATCCATAAATTTAAACACCAGATTCTATTAATTATAATACTAATACCAAATTCCATGAATCCTACCATCTAAAAGATTAAATTATTAGATAGCATGTTATTTCATGTGTAGCTTCTAAAAATGTGCAGCTATACTCTAATATCAAAAACCTATAGCATCCATAAAACTAGCTGTAAGCTTTAATATTAATTGACTAATAAATATACATATCACATCTAGATAGTCCCAGCTACCTCACTTCAAGCTCTCTTCAAATGATTTCACTACACTGTAACCTATAAATACCTTGCTGGGGTTGATAATTAGTAGATTCTTGTATTTAATTTATGATTAGGGGATGAGCTCGCCACCTATTAAAAAATAATCTTATCTCCAATAACCAGGGGAAAGATAAAAAGGAAAAAGAAAATCACTTTCAAAAAGTGGCCAAATATTGACAAGCCATGACTATTAAACTATAGAAACTGACCCCCTGACCAGCAAACTAACCCCACTGTGTCTCATCTATTGAACCTATCCAATCCAACCCTACCCAATCCAGTCAAAGATCTTAGCAGCAAAAGAGTCCAAAACCCACTCCCTAGTGGGGGGGTTGGGACTTGGGAGGGGGCCCACTGCCCATTCCCCAATCACAAGGGGCAGGCAAGGAGGGGCAGGAGGCCGTGCCCACGCTAAAGTCCAAACCCAAACTCAAACGTGTGGAAGTATCCACGGATGGCGAAACGTGGGCCAACCAGTCGCGGGCACGTATATTCTTGCGGGTGGGTCCCAGCCCTGGGGTGTGTGAAAAGCTGGCCGTTGAGATTTAGTCAGCAAATTCTATCCATCGAGAAGTTGACAGCGGGGGACGAAGAGATTGGTTAAAGAGTAGGGAAGCTTCGGGTTGGAGGAGATTTTATGCACCCTCGGTTGCAGGAATTCCCATTTTTGAGTGTCCATTAAAATGAATAACTAAGTTAAATTAAATAAGTCGTTAAGGATTAGGATTACCGTACCTCCTGGACAGCCCATCACAGGGTGCCAAGTAACCCAGATGTAGCAAATTCCTGCACCTGATGGTACGGATGATCTTCTCTCACAGCTTGCTGTTGGTCTGAAGACTGTGGAGTGGGACTGAGGGGCAGAAACGTCACTTTGCACAAACTGCCCACAAACGCGTTTACGCGGGCGGCCCAACGGATTTCCAACTGTCGTCGAAACGTCCCCGAAGAGCGCGGTTTTCGAGAACAGGAGAGAGAGAGGGAGAGATCGAGACACCGACGGAATCCAGCAAATTGGATACGGTTAAGGAGATTTTTTTAAAAAAAGGAAAAAATAATAGATCGAAGTGAGATTCTTCCAAAAGTCGGTTATTTGTCCCCCCCATCCAACCCCCTCCTGCCACGTGGCCGCCGCTCTCGGCTTCCTGGCTGCTTCCCTCGTGATCTATGGATGGCCGAGGAATTGCCGATCTGAGACCTCTTATCTCTTTTTTGGACTTATTCCTCTTCTCTTGAACAGATCCTTGCGTCAGAATGTCTCGAGGGATTTTTAACGTAATCTTCACTAGAATCTTTTTAAAAGATTCTAATTGTCATTTACGATTCTTTAAAATTATATATTTTAAAAAAATATATAAATATCTATTTTATAAACACGTCAGCTTTTCCGATGAATTGCCCGAGGAGCTCTATCTCCTCGGCACCTGAGGTGCCACACTGCCACCTCCCCCATAGTACAAGTGTCCAACTGTATACCATGCTAAGCTACTAAGATATCCCTCGCCCTTTCCTTTGGTCAAACTCTGACCCAAGCTGACACTCCCAACTCAACCAATTAAAAAAAAAATCCCAATTAAAATAATTGCCAGCTAAGCGTCTCCAGGATCGCCTCATCCGACGAAGCCTGCGCCACGTGCAGATTCTTCCCCCTCACTTTCCCAGCTGTCTCTTACCACACCGCCCCCTGTCTCCCCGCGTTAATGCCACGGACGCCCTCACATACCTATATATATATATTTCCCCCCTTCCTCTATCTCTTAGTATCTCTCACTCTTAGTATCAACACTAGTACTATTACTCTCATCACTCCATTTAATTGCTTCGTCTTCTTCTTCTTCTTCTTCGATGGAATTTGGCGGTGATTACTGTGACTCTGAGTACGCGACGGTGTCTTCAGCGCCGCCGAAGCGCCCCGCCGGGCGCACCAAGTTCCGTGAGACGCGGCACCCGGTCTACAAGGGGGTGCGCCGGCGCGGGGCGGCGGGCCGGTGGGTCTGCGAGGTCCGGGAGCCGAACAAGAAGTCGCGGATCTGGCTCGGGACGTTCCCCACCGCGGAAATGGCCGCGCGGGCCCACGACGTGGCGGCGCTCGCGCTCCGCGGCCGCAACGCCTGCCTCAATTTCGCGGATTCCGCCTCGATACTTCCCATCCCACCGCCGTTCTCCACGCCGCAGGAGATCCAGCGGGCCGCGGCCGAGGCCGCGGAGGCCTTCCGGCCGAAATGCTCGTCTTCCGGCGACGGCAGCCGCGGCGCCGCCGCGGTGAACCCTTCGTCCTCGTCGTCACCATCCGCCGGCTCGGTGGAGGCGACGTCGCCGTTCGATTTTCCCGGGTACGACCACGAGATGGATCTGGAGATGTATTATGCGAGCATGGCGGAGGGGCTGCTGATGGAACCGCCGAACGGCGGCTGTAATGGCAATTGGGACGACGGGGAGAGCGGCGGAGAGGTTTCTCTGTGGAGTTACTCCATTTGATACTACTTTTTGTTCCTTTGTACCCTTGTTTTTAGGGGGGGCGGCTTTGTGTTGGATTTGGGAGGTCGGGTGATTAGAACCAGGATTTTAAATGGTTCTTGCCTCGACAGAGATTCCCAAATCTGGAAATGGCTGCGTCGTAATGACTTCCTTATTTATTAATTTGATACTAATTAGATCACTCTCGTTCAGCTCATGATTGCTCTGAGGAGTTCCCAAACTGAGAACCGGGAAGCTGCGGCGGGCTCTGCTTTCTCTTGTCTCTTTTATCGTTCCTGGTCGGATGGGCAATTTACTCGTCTGGAAGAAGAGAGGCAAATGTGTAGTAGAGTTTCTGGTAGTTGAGACCAGTGGTCGAAATTTTTCACAATTAAATATTAAAAATAAAATAGTTTCTAGAAGTATCTAATTTCTCTCCACCTAGAACCTTACCACAGTCATGAGTTAAAATTAACTATATTTATTAAATGAAACTAATAAAATTTAATTATCTTGTAAATTAAACTAATATAAGTAATAATAAATCCGGACAGAAAATAAATAATAGTTTATGGCTTTTGGTGTTATTTATAAATTGAGTTAATATATTTTTACCCTTCGAATTTTATTTTATATTACTAAGGCATTCCTACATTTTAGTTAAAATGTAGTTAAACTTCAGGAACTCATAATGATATGAAGTAAAGTTGAGAGGTGATTTTGATTTAAAATATGTGGATAAAATGTTTTTAAGTCTTATAATTTTTAGAAAATAAAGTAAAAAAGAGGGTAAAATCCATAAGTTGTCACCATTTTTTTATATGTACGTAAATTACTTTCTGAATTAAAAAAATTATTCACATAATCTCTTTAATTCAGGGGTCTAAATGGTAAAAAAAATTGTTAGTTCGAAGGATGTACTTGAGAAACTATGATAGTTTTGGGGGTTAAGTATAATTAACATTAGAATTACCACTGAGGCACTCACTGACCGACGTGACCGTTGCGTTATCTGAAGCCTCAGAGAGCCGCTAAAAATTGTATGCTTCGGAAGCTCTGAAGAAAAGCTCTAGAAACGATGACTTGAACGTCGAAACTTCCGGCGACCAACGAGAGAGAGAGAGAGAGAGAGATGGAAACCCTTTCTTCTCCCTTCCTTTTCGCTTCCCAGCCAAGCCCTAGCCATGCCCACCTCCCTTGGCAGCTCTCCTTGCCATCCTCATGGCGACTCGCTCCTCGCTGGAGGCGCAAACCCAAGGCATCGATCCGGCCCCCACCTCCCGGATTCGACTACAAGTCGGCGGTCCTCGACGATACCCGCTCCGCCGTGGGGGCGGCGCACCCGGAGCTGATGGATCTGGTGGACGGCGGCGCCCTGGTGGTCGTCGATAAGCGGCGGTTCGGCCCCGTCCCGATCTGGCGGCGGGAGTTCGTCGAGCCGGAAGCCATCTGGTTGATCGGCACGTCGCATCTCTCGGAGGAGTCGGCCGCCGGGGTAGGCCGCGTCGTGCGCGCCGTGCGGCCGGACAACGTTGTCGTCGAGCTCTGCAGGAGCAGGCGAGCAATTGATCCATTATTCCTTTTCTTTGATTAGAATTTGATGGATTCTATTGCTTATTACGGACTAAAATTTGAAGTAGAATTATTGGGCATACAATCTACATACTTCAAATTAGGTTAAGTTACTTCACTTTCTAGTCTATGGTGAGTTATTTTCCTTAATTATTCTTTAAGTAATGTTAAAGATGTGATATTGTCATGTTAGGTATTGTGAGCTAATCAAAAGGACGACTTCTTCCCGAGTAAAAATTGTCAGTCATTCTTGTATTCTTCCTGTTAATATAGCCTTTACAACTGCAAATTAGTACAGCCAATAAAAATCTACACTATTATATGGTTGGGAGTTCATGGAGTCCTTCCATGACAACATAGAAATTTGACAAACTGAAGTGGTTAATTTTATTTATGATCGACTCTATGAATGTTCTTTAAGAAGCTCCTTCCATCTGTGATTTCTTGGATATTTTCTTTATATATAGCTAGTTCCTTGATATCCATGGTAGAACTTATTCTGCCTTTTTGATCTGAGATATATGAATGTTGCTAACTCGAATTTTTACAGAGCTCACATTCAGAGCTGGAATAATGTATGCATCCCCAGATTCTCAGGATGCCCCACTTTTAAATTCAAATATGTTCTCCTTGAGTGGGGTTAAATTTTTTGGAGCCATCAACCGTAGCATAAACTTGGGTGCGTAGTTTCTACCTTGCAGAAGTTAAATGCTTCTTGATGAGGCAAATAACTTTTTGAGTGTGATGTTTAAAAGATGCTAATATGACATCCCCTTGCAATGGCAGGTGGGCAAAGTGCTCTTGCTTTGCGTTTGCTCCTAGCACTTTTCTCTTCAAAGATTTCTTCCGGTGCAAATCGACCATTTGGAGATGAGGTAGTCAATTAGTAATATAAGGAATCTATTTATCTAATAGATCATGCTTCTTGGTACATCAGCTAAACTGTATTATTTCCATTCAACTTTCTGCTGGCTATTTTGTGGCTTTGCTTTACAGTTCCGTGCAGCTCGGAAAGCTTCTGAGGAGATTGGGGCTCAACTTGTTTTGGGTGATCGCCCAATTGAAATAACTGTATGCATCTCTTAGTTTTAATTTGGAATATCATTCTAGATAGTCGTGGTTAAACTTATATAGAACTATCTGTTTCTCTCAGCTTGAAAGGGCCTGGAACTCTCTCAAGTGGAATGATAAGCTGAGATTGATAAGCACAATTTCTCAAGGCATAGCTTCTCCTTCATTTGGAAAACCAGACAGTAATTTAAAGGTTCTTCACAAACTTAATTTGATTTTCATATCAAAATTGTATTATAGCAAGGAAATGCATTGTTGTTGCACAAGAAGCACTAGACAAGTTAAAGCACAACAAATAGCCTATGATATCAGTATGATTGGAATTCTTTTTATTAGCTAGACCTTAGACAATATTGTACAATGAAACAGTAATCTCGATCATCTAGGTATCTCAGAAGTTGGACATCTAGAGCTGGTATAACTTTTCAGTCTTTATGTATCTGAGGGATATCCAAATTTTATCTGTCCTGCTAGATTACCAACTGTTTTAATTTTTAACTGGTTATGCTGTATAACCTAAGCTACCAACCTGCTATTCAAGTTTTATTGTAAATCTAGTTTTATCCTCTAATCTTTTTCTAGCATCTGATGTAGGCTGAAGAAATGCCTGGCAGCCCATTTCAACTGTATGAGCAGCTGAGTTTATCATATCCTTCTCTCCTTCAACCTCTTATACATGAACGCGACACGGTATGTTTAGAAGTCCCATCTGAAAGTGGCTACTGGTTGACTTGTTTAAAGATGAGTTCTCTTGCAAGTAACTCACTGCGTGTAAGAAAAGAAAAAAAAAAAGAAATTTGGTGATCATTAAGTCTGTAATTATCTAGGATAGGAACATCATTTATTGTATTTGCCATCATTGACTTTGGAACATTGAGGAGACTCGATAATAAGCCAGAGGAAGGTGAGGATGGCATCTAGTCATCCTGCCTTTCATGACCTGAGCAATACACTGCTAGTGGATGGAAAGAAGGTCATCCACCAGGGTGAGCTGATTTCAAGATTCAGTTCTCACTTCGGATTGCATAGTAGGCTGAGGGACTGAACTAGAAACATCTAGACAATTTCCCTCTGCTCATAAAATGGTTAATTAGGTCCCAATTATTTACAAAGTTAGTCCTTGGGGTTAATATCTTGATCCTGAGGAGGAATAACTGGAAAAGGCAATGGCTCAAAATATGTTAAAACTTTTTATAAAGTTTAACGTATAGTTTATCCTCTAACTTGTGTACATATGTTTGTATATACATCTATATACGTCTATTCCAGTTTACAAAATTGTGTACCTCACTAACTGAATTCTTATGATACCCTGATTCTTGACCCAGATCATTTTTCTTTACCTGAATTAAGGAAGCATGAACCTCTTCTGTGGAACCAATTGTACTTTGGTTCTAATTCAGCACTAAGCATGTGCGAACTATTTGAATACTAGAATGATAATTTTCTCAAATTGACTCGTTTTTTCTGTTAAGGATAATTTGATAACTCTAAGTAGGAGTTACATAATCATATTCCTGCAAGAGATGCAGTAATTCCTAAGGAAAAAAGTGTTGCTAAATGCATCTCATACGATGTTTCATTTGACTACAGGATGAACCAAAACAAAACTATTTCTTAGTATTATGTCCATTTGAAATATGCTTGTGTTTGTTATGTGGGGGCTTCCTTATATACAGTCCTCCTGCCCAGGGAAAATCTTTGGGCTTCTTGATGTACATTATGATCGACTATTCTTTCATCACCTTGCTTAATACAATCAGAAACTTGCTTATATTTTTCTTTCAGTATATCTCATGGTCTCTGAAGAGGAGCAAGGCTGTGAATGGAAGTAAGACAGTAGTTGGTGTCATAGGAAAGGGTCACATGAATGGGGTTGTATATGCATTAATATCTGATCTGGGAGACTTGCGATTTCGTGATCTTGCTGGTAGCAAATCAGGTATGAGCTCCAACAGCTGGATTAATGCTGCAGTCAAGAGTTTGATTAGGGATACAGTAATAGGGTTCGCCCTATGGGCTTTGTATGAGCAGCTCAAGACCGTCTTATAGCACCTCAAAGTAGTTGAGTTGATTTTTTTTTTCTTGCATGTTTGAAATTCTGAACCACAAGCGCCTGGAACGCTAAAACTCATCTTTTTAATTCAAAACAGTACATGCAAATCTGGTTTAATTTGCATTTCTTGCTGTATATGGTTGAAATTTTATGTTTATATACCATGATTTGCCATGTAATAGTACAACAATAAGGTATGTTTGGTGTATCATTTGAAGAATTAGTTCTTTGTTGGTTGCTATAGATTCATGATATTTACTGCCAAAACAATGTTTTGTAATCATGTTTGGCTTCTTGATTTAGCAGGCAATGTACATCAAACATGATTATTTAGGACATAAATTCGTGCTTTAAGAACATTCAAAAGAAACATAAAATGTCGTGCAACTATACTTCAATCTTACAACTACTAAACAATACCTCAAAAATTGGAATTAAAATTTGCAAGCATACACACACACACACACACACACACAAACGTTATTAAGCTTTCAAGTAGTGCTCGCAATCACCAAAAACCAAAACTGCACCCAATAATAATTTTGAACATGTGATCCCTTGATGAATGCAAGAGACAAACCTTACCATACCAAGTTTTTGAATCATTTATATTCATAAATCAGTGATGCAATTGTTGGTAATTCTATGTATTTGACATAAATTTTTTATTAACTTTGAGCTAAGTTTTAAGTGGGGATGATTTAACGATGGAATTAATTAGTTCAAAGAGTACTTTATTGTCATATATTCACTTAGTCAAATCCATAAAGAGAAGTAAATGAAAATTGACTCTAAAATAGGTATCATGACAATAAAAAATAAAGAAAAGTGAGTTTAGTACCGTATTGGATATTTGATATAGTGTTAAGAAGACAGTGTTCAATACTAGACTCGATTATTCAGAATTTTATATTCTATAATCTGTAAGTTTATTTAATTAATTAATTATTTTTTTGATCAAATTTTTTGTGACATTTTGGAATCAGATTGTTACCGCCAACGGCAACCAGTAACCTAGTTACTAAGAAATAGCTATCAAGCTATAATTTTTCTATTAAAACTGTCATATTTGAAAATAAAATATAAATTTCATAGATTCTCACAAAGTTACCTACTATTCCAATTACTAATTTTAAATTAAAAAGTATATTTGAACTGCTTATGTTAATATTAACAATGATTACGCATTTCAAATGAGTCAAAAATACAAGGGATAAACTAGCTGAGGGGTGAAATATATTATTACCCTAAAACTTATTGGGTTTTTTTTTATATATAAGGACAAAATAATTTTATGTTAATTTAAGTTTAATTTTAACAGTAATTTGTTAGATATAAATAAGAGAATGATATATATATATATATTTTTATCACAATTATGATATGTTGAAGAATACGGCGGCTTTTATTATATTTTAAAAGCTTTTAGTGGCAATAATGTAAAAATCTCAAACTTATTTTGTCTATCCGCTTTAAAATCCCCAACGCCATGAATTACATATACTGATCCTCTCTCCTCTGCCTTTCGCTTGAGCTAATCCCAGAGAGCTTCCCCCAAATGTTGTCTCTTTCTCCACCCCTATCCCGGCCCTCACATTCGCCGTTCCCGGTTGCAACACGCCCTTACGTCCGCCGGTCTCCACGTCTTCTTCTTCCTCGCGCCGCCGCCGCCGCCGCCGCCGACGACGACTACCACGCCACCGTCAGGTCTCTCAATGCTAAAGGCCGCCACACCCCAAGGAAATCCCTCGGCCAGGTCGAAACCCTTCAAAAATCTTCCTTGTAAGCTAGTTCACTCAAAAGATACAATCTTGAGTCGAATTCTTTCTCTTCTTCTAGCATTACATGTTGAATTCGAGCGTCAACGAGGAGCTCGCTAACGTCGCTGGAGTCAGGGAGGGGGACGTGGTGCTGGAGATCGGCCCCGGCACGGGTTCCTTGACCAACGTCTTGATTAATGCCGGTGCCACGGTGGTCGCGGTCGAGAAGGTTTGCTACTCATGCTTCGCGAACAGTCCCCATCTTTGTTCTTGAATTGGAAAGAAATTTGTCGTTTTTTTGGGTGGAATTTAATAAACCAGATAGGGTATTACTGACTATTGGGTGCTTGGAAGAGCTTCTTATCTCACCGAGTTAATACTTAATAATTTTAGTGTTAGAAGATTGTGTACTAGTTATTAGCAGTTTTTATCCATTTTTGCCTCTTAGGTTTTTGAGTGATATCTAGGGGCTCTTTGATTGCTGGCATCTAGAAATGCAGTAATACAGTCCGAGATGCAGCAGTTTTCTTTACTTTGGGAGTATTTAGGAAAATATCTCACATTCAGCTTGCGCCTCTCCGCCAATGGGAGACTAATTGGGTAATAGTGATGGACGTTGGAGTAGCAGCCTGCAGCCTGCAACTTCACATGCCACCAAGTTGGTGGTGTCAAGATGCAGAAAAAAATGTCATCATGTAGGAATCCTACAAGAACATAGTCCTTCCAAATAGACAGCCTCATACTACTTTCTTGTCTGCCAGCAACTCGACTTTCTGGCAGTGGGACAGCCCCATGGCTGAAATTTCAAATTAAGTGTTGCAATTTGAAGTTTTAATTCTGGTCCTTTCTTTTTGCATTTGTTAACATCTCTATTATTATCTATCCAGGATCCACACATGGCCATGCTTGTCAAGGATAGGTTTGGTTCTACAGATCAATTGATGGTAACATTCATAAAATATTGATCCACATATTGATATGCCTGTTTTATGACTACTAGTATGTCAGCAACCTTCTTTGTAGTTAGATTTATAATAGTGCAATTTTATGAATTCCTGATAGTTGATGGCATGAAGCTACCCAATAATATTCTTGATATAGTGCTTACTCTTGCCATGGAAGTTTGGATACTAAAATGCTTGGAAATTCTTTTGCTTGGTCATGTGCACCTTTTCTTCCCATGTTCTCATGTTGGGGGTACCTAACAATTCATTGACGCTTGTTTTGATATATCTTTACTAGAGAAGCTTTTGCAGATGGCACAAACTCTATTCTGGTTTATAGAAGGGAAATATTGTCATCTGCCTTTTTGTACTACAGTGGTTGTGGTCATTGAAATGTATCTAAGCTAATCTTTATACTCTGGTATGCTAGACATGTTACTGTTACATATTAATTGTTGTGATGGAAGACCAAATTAGATTATCTGAGATTCTTTGTAGATTATCATGCACACTCGTAGTGTAGTTGCTCCAACATTCCATTTTAAAAGGCATTCCAAAAGCAACATATATATGCTTGAAAGTTGTTTTCAATTAATTTTTGACCTCGGGTGGATAGACTTTCAGTACTGGTGATGCTAATTAGTATTTGTTATTGGAGAACATAGTGTTCAAGAAATTTAGCTCATATTCCTTAGCTGGATGTCTCATTGAGATCACTTGTATCTAGTTTCATACTTTCATTTTAGTTTACATCCATTTTTCATAGAAGAGTTATTGTATTTTTTTGTTAATTAGATGATATTGTTCCTGACCATTCTGTACAGGTTTTGCAAGAAGACTTCACAAAGTGCCACTTTCGTTCCCATTTAATTTCTTTGCTGGAGAAGAGGGCATCCAGGGGTGTGGAACAAAGCTATGGAAAGGTTGGTTTAATAATATGACTTTTGTTTTCTTGCACCTGACATGTGCAGAGTATGCAGTATATATAACTTAAGCACTGTTGATGGTTTGTCCCCTCTGAAAGAGAATATGGAGAGGATTTTGGTCTTCTTTTTTTCTTCATTGAGCATGTGATGTGGGCAATATGTCTTTATAACAGTTAAATGTGTGTGTGGTTCTGTTCGTACACATTTCCCTGCGTTAGCAATCTAAGAAAAGATGAGAACATGACACCTCAAGCTAGACTGTTTAAGGGCCTGTCGTTTGCCAATATGTATGTATAGGGTAAGGTTATGGGTACGAAGGACAACTCTATTAGAGTATTAGTTACTACTTAGTATGAAAAAGATCGTGGATTATGATCTTATAACTACACTGCATAGCATGATCTACTAAATCTGGAGTATTCAAAAACAAAAAAGTCATTCTAAGAGATGTCTTATGAATTGTTACTGTGGGCATCTGCAATGTCTACATGATCAATTGATTGCAAACTGAAATATGGTATTCAATATTGATACAGTCATACAACAAAAAAAAAGGAACTATATTGATCCACATGACCCGAAAAACAGTTGAACATAGGACATCCCCGAGTTGGGTATTCTAGGTAACATGATAAAATGTGTGTCTTTCTTGCTATCTTTAGAAAATCTTTGACATTCACTGCATTTAAGCTGTAGATAACTAGCGGTAGTTGTTGTGTTCCATAATAATCGAAATGAGTAGAAGACGATGGTTGCAGAAAGATGACGATAAATTTTAATTTGTTAGTTTAGATTTAGGTTGTGTACAGAATGTCTAGAGAAGTATGTAGGTTATTGTGGAAAATAATTCAGCTGTCACTATCCTCTCCAGAAGCAAATCAGCATTTGCTGAATATATTCTTCTACCATTCCATTTTATTACTCAAGAATTTCAGAAGATGAACTTTGTAATGTTAATAATCCATATATTCTAGTTTTAGACCTTTTTACTGCGAGAAAAAGCTTAAAAGTCTTTTTGCTTTTAGAAGTATAACCTGCTATCTTCTCAGTTTGCTTATATCATGTTAATTTCTGGTGAGCAATTAGTTCCTTGTCTTGCAATGTAAAGTGCTAAAATGTCACTGTCTTTTTCTTGTCGGTTGTAGCACACATAACACCTGCTCTCACATATATTGATCCAAAAGGCGGAATTGTGGAAACATATTGAACTGACAAAGATGGCATTTCTTTCTAAATGTTCACATGATTTTAGTGGATTATAAATAGAAGATAGAGGTCATCACTATGTGTTCTCTCAATGAAACTAATAGTTTATTTTAAGGGAAAACGCCTTTGTAGATAAAACGTATGTGATGCCACTATATTAAGTATTAAGTTAGTTTAGTTTCAGATAACTTTCCATTCGGCCATGTTGGGTTATGTTTGCTCATTATTACTAATAAACATGATTCTTCTGCTGTTGCATACTATTGTTTTTTTCGTTTTCCAGGTTGTGTCAAATATACCTTTCAATATCAGTACTGATGTTGTAAAGCAGCTTCTCCCAATGGGCGATATATTCTCTGATGTGGTACTTCTGCTTCAGGTTTGAACCATTAGCTTATATGACCATTCTGAACTACCTTGCCGAGATAAATATAACACCAAGTGCCACAGACATACATGAAATTCAATTGCCATTACACTTTCTGTATAACGAGCTTGGGAAATGCTATTCACACAATTTTGTGTTTAATATTTTCTTCATCCTGAAGATATTCTAAATTATAATAAATATACTTTTAGAATGTAGATTCACTAAGTCCTGACCCTCCTGGAATTTAGTGATCATTGCCAAGAGGTTGCTTCTACTAGTTTGAAAGACCTGAACATTTTTTTTTAATTCTCTTTTATCGAGTAAAGCTGCAATAGCTGACTCAATTTTTTGGTATGACTATGAAATAGTAGGACTGTAGGATATTAAATTTCTAGAATTACTGGAACAATGAATAACGTAAAGTTATAGAAATGGTATTGTTTTTTTATAAATGAGGGCAGATGTTGAGATGAACTTCACAGGATGTAATCATCTAACAGATGGATGAGTAATTCATTCGTTGATTGAGAACATCTTTCCAGTGGGATAGTAATCTCAAAGAAGTAAACTACTTTCAGTAAATTGGATTTTTATTTAATTGAGCTGACCAATATAGTTCGAATGACTAATGTAAGGATGCAAATATGTTTCTTTTTTTCCCTTCCTTTTTAAAATTGAGCCAGTGGGAGAATTACATGAGTTAAGCTTGGTTACTTAATAGAGAGAATCGAGAAAATCTCTATAGGCACTCTAACTAGTTGGGACTAAATGCTTGGAGGATTACTTGAGTTGTGCTTTGTAGTTGGTTGAAAATATTTCTCTTTTGAACTGAGTGATGCAAAATACTCATTATCCTTTTGTGAAACATTGCTGAAAACTTTTAAGCTCATTGATGTTTTCAATTGAATTGTCATGACCCAAAATCGAAATCATAACTGGTCATATACTTTAATACACTTAAGATGCATGAAGTCTTAACAAATATTTTTCTAAGTCCATAATGACAAAATTTAATATGAATATCTAATTCCAATAAATATACTCCAATAATAATGGAAATAGTTAAATGTCAATACTAATATGTTTTCAACCAAACTAAAATAACAAATAGTTTAGAACATAATGACTAATATAATTGAAAGATAGAAAGGCAAGTCTAAAGTGGACGTAAGCTCCCGGTATATCTTGCTCAGTTGTCATACTGATTAGAAACTGAAGTATTAGGAGAGGAATCTCATGAGCCAACAATCATAGCTCAATGAGTGGAATCCACTCAAAAGCTAAAAAAATCCAAACTCTATAGACATAATAAAATAAATCTCCAAATTCAGCAATATAAAATGTTACATCAAACATGCTTATAATAACAATAATAATAACGACACAAGTAATAATAGTGTAAGTCATATCTCATTGCATGCTTAGTATTATTATATTGAATTTTCTCAATATTAATAATGTCATATGTCTCAATTGGGTCAATGCCCTATAGATTCACATCAACTAAAAATCATTTTGAGATGACGCTCAGGTCTTTTCTTCATAGTAAATTCGGTTATGATCATCAGGAGATGTGGTCACTATATGATAAATACACTTCATTTCTTTCCCCAAGGATCACCATAAGGTATCACTATGTGATAAATACACTTCGTCTCTTCCCCTAAGGATCACTATAAGGTGTCACTATATAAAAAACTCATCTTGTCTCTTTCACTAACTTTTAGAGAGGGATTAGAGTTGCCACAAGAGTCACCTAAGAAAATCACCCTAGTGATTTAAAAAAGATAGGGCCCTCTCTTAAATTTTTAGATAGACTTGAGTCATCACGAAAAGTTACAAGCTATCTATATCGGGACTGTTTTATAAGTCATATCAAATATTAATTATATTTTTCTATTATATTCATGATCAATAAAATTGCTATTTGCACAAAGTATAGTAATACACTAAGTCATATATTTTACATATTTACTTTGCATACAAAAATATGATATTTAATTTGCACAGAAAAATACGTGATTATATAAAAAATATGAAATACAAGATGGATAAAAATGTGAGTAAACTCACCCACCTGAGTCTAGGTGAATTGATTGAAATATTTAGTCTCTGTGCTAAGAAAATTCACCACCTTTAACATGATTTCTAAAATAAAAATCTCATTTAATTAATAAATGGGCCAAATTTAGCCTTAGGTTGGGTTGCAACCAACTTGCAACCTACTCAAATCAAAACAAAAGGTTGGGCTTATGGCCCAAAATCTACTAACGCCCGAGCTAGGTTTGCAGCTAGTTGCACCTCGCAGCACACCAAAGCCCAAAACATATGGATTAGGCTTAAGGCCTAATCCCACTAAACTCATTGATTTGAGTCAAATTCTTTCCAAAATTTAAACCATCCTTGAATCCAAATTAAAAGGACTGAGCTCAGTTGTGTTCGAGCCCGAGCTCACCTTCCTCAATGGAAAAACCAGATGAAGAGAGGAAGGAGAGGAGGGTATTAGCAATCAATGACGTCGACGGTCCATCGACCGCATCGAAAGCTCCTTGCTACCCTCGCATCCACGTCGACCACACAAGGTGAAGAAGTTGCAGACGGCAACCTACGGCCTTACTCCATGGTTGGCGGCCATAGAGCTGGCTTCTACAACAATTTGAGCCACGAGAACTAAAAACATAAGCACCTATGACATAAGGCCAACGACATGAAGCTTTAGATACTCAATATGGCAACTACCCAAAGTTGTCGGTCGGCATATTTCGCTGATGAAGCCAAAACGTCCAAAAATAAAGGTACACACTAATTACTCTATTAAATCCAAATTAAATACGATGGGTGGGAAAGGACTGACCAATGAGTTGCATGATGGTCTCCGATTGTTTCGGTGGTCCAATCCCACTATGTAAGCTCCAATAGGGTAAGGAAGATGAAGAGAGAGATATATAACAATGTAGAAGGAAAGAAATAGGGTTAGGGTTTTTATTTATACGAGAGGATTTTGATTTCGATTTGGAAACTGATCGCTAAGAAACCTGCGACCACTCCTCTCGTCACGTAATTTAAGGAGAAAGAAATAGAGTTAGGGATTTATTTATATGGGAGGACTTTGATTTCGATTCGAAAACTAATCGTCAAAAAACCCGCAGCTATGAAGCATGGATACTTCATTTGCCCCTCCGTACTGGTATCTGGTACGTATGGGATACGGTCGGAGGAGTATCCAAATTTAAAAAATTAATTTTTAGTTTTTCGATATGGCTCTGATATGGTCGGATATGGCTCCAATTCATATCTTGATCATCCAATTCTTTTCTTTTTTCTTTTTGTGCTAAAAGATAATATAAAACATATACTTTATATGTATATACGATTGTCTAATCCTTCATGATACTTTAAGGCTTTGTTTATTTGATAATGAATTAAATATATAACTTGAAACCTATTTAAAAATTCAAATTAATTGTAGACTAATAGTTGAATTAGGCTTCAATGTTTCACTAACATTTTGAGTTTCATATCAGTTTCTATTACAATATTATTCTAAAGTTTTAGGCATATAGAAATTAAATATGCAACTTTCTTTCCTTTCATCTTGTCATTTATGGGATAATTATTTTTTGCCATATGTTATATTGGTTGACAACAAATTAAAAATATATTATTTATTTATTGGTGTATCCATGCCGTATCCGTATCCTATTTTAAAAAATTCATTGTATCCCCATATCCGTATCCCACATCTGTATTCATGCTTCATAGACTTGTAGCCACTCCTCTCGTCACATAATAGCGAGGGAGTGAAAAAGAGGTGCACGCACGTGCAATGCACATGATTAACTTGCTCTTTTTTCCGTTTAGCTTCCAACTGCCAATTGGCCCCCCCCCCCCCCCCCCCCAACTTCCATTTTTTGAGTGGTTAGGTCTTAGTGTTTACAAATTTCTTACTATAACCTTTTGCACTTGAATGTTACACAATCTCATACAGATCTATGTATTCTTTTTACTTAGCGTAACAGATTTGAACTATTTAGCATTTTCATTTTCTCTAATATGTGCTGCCATTTTCTTAAAGCTTGATACAGATCCTTCTTGTCGTAAATACTTTTTGTACCTTGCCCAAGAATTTAGTACTTGGTGTCATGTTGGGTCTACATAATTTTCTAATTTTTATTAATCATGAATCATGATCTTATTTCCTGTCATGGTGGCCATTTAGGGGTGAAAACGGGTCGGATTAACTCCGACCCGACCCGCTATCCGACCCGACTCGGATCGGATTCGGATAAAAAAATTCTATCCGACTCGGATTCAGATTCGGATACGGATAGAATTTTTGAAAAAAATTCGGATACGGATTCGGATACGGATCGGATAAATTTTTCGGATTCGGATACGGATATCGGATATCCGTTTATCCGCATATTTTTTTAAATGATTTATAGTTTTTAGTTTGCTTATTTAAATAGTAAGTATTAATATTATTACTAATAATGCGTTATATATTATTTATATAGATTAATTTCTCTAATTTTATATATTCGACATACAAAAAAAAATTTTGTTGTAAAACTCTTAATAATTTTGTGTTAATTATATTTAAATAAAATATTATAATTATTTTAAATTTAATTAATATCCGTTTAAGATCCGATCTTTTATCCGAAAATTATCCGTATCCGTTTAATCAGGATATGGTTTTAAATTTTACTATTTGTCTAATATCCGTATCCGAATCCGTATCTGAACTAAAAATACGGATCCGGATATGGGTTGAGCACTATCCGATCCGTATCCGATCCGTTTTCACCCCTATGGCCATTTGTTTACAGAGACTGCAACAACTTATGAGTTATGCATTTTATGTAAGCTTGTTACATTCCTTTTTGCTTCTACGCTTGCTATTGCGATTATAATTTGGGAATTCTCTCTTCTATATGACATTGCAATGGAAGAATGTATCCATTTTATTTTATTTTTATGATACTACATACATATAGAAGTTATAGGGGTGTCCTAGCAGATAGTTAACTTTATTGGTTTTTAAGTAGTGAAACTTTTCAGGATGAGACTGCATTGCGCTTGGCAGATGTTTCCTCACAGACTTCGGAGTGCCGGCCCATCAACATATTTGTGGACTTCTATTCAGGTAGATCAGTTCTTCTGTTGTGCACATGAAATCTCATCAAATCTGCTGTGTGTCTTTGGTTAAGGTTGCCCATCCCTGAGCGATAAATGATCAAACTTGTTATACATATGCTTGGGAAAATGTGCATTTAGTATGATTTATCATAAGCAGAACTCTCTTTTTGGTTGGTGGCATCAAAAGCCTTAGCAAATCGGCCAAATAAGTATTCCTTGCTGAGAGTAGTTACATTGAGCAAGCCTGACGGCAATGACTGTGACTGTCCTGATAAGTTGGCTAAATTTCAGCTATTCAACTTTAACCAATCCAAAGCACATTCAGATACTTGCCTTTACAGTAATTTAATATTTCTTCTTCTTGAATAAAATTGGCATCTTATAGTAGTATCAATCATCATAGTTTATTTGAGCTTAGGGAGTTGCACAGATGTTCCCAACATGTCCAACGGAGAGCATATAGTGTACCAACAATAAGTTCTTTAATATAGGTGTCAGGTTCGACACAGGAGAGGAATACCAAGGAGACCATAGTAGAACTAGTGAGAGATGTTTAAAGAGAGAAGCACCAAAATAGTATTACAGAACTGATATGTTATGCTCCACTAAATATTATTTACAAACTTACATATAGTTTTGCTCTCTCTACACGCCTGAATGAGTCTTCAGGTTAGTACTTGTGTCAACAGGTATGTTTAGATTTCTTCCATGCACAAACAGGAACAGTAACAATAATCAAGTTAGGGTAAATGCAGATTAAAATTTTTTTTTTTACTAAATATAAATCCTTCTAGGATAATACACTATTCAAACTGTGAGGAATGAGGCTATGAGGCTTTAATTATAAGGATTTGTGAATGTATTAAATTGTCAGTGCTACATGAGGGATATAATGATGATTGATGACCAATAAAACGACAAATTTGTCTGTCCAATTCACTATGTTTGGCTATTGGAATTTTATTTCTCCATTTATTTCTATATTAAATTGCATGCTGTAATACCTGAATAACATACATTATTTGATTTGTTTCATCTATATAGATGCCAACTACATATTGAAGGTTGAAAGATCGAATTTCTTTCCTCAACCAAATGTAAGTAATATCTATGTTTCTTATACTTGGTTGTTTCATATTTAGATGATTATTCTATTGCCTACTGTTTCTTGTTTTCTTCTTTGATACATTAATGGACATGACACGACTCTAAATTCCTACGTATCTGTGGTTCACAATGTTCATTTCTTTAATTTTCAAGTTTCCCAGAACTTCTTTAATGTTTTTGTGATCAGAGATACAGCCTTAAACTGAAAGAGAGTAAATTGTCATTTATATGATAGATCCACATAGCCATTTATTACTTCAACGAAGTTTTGCTCTACTTGTTTCTGCAACAGAGACAATTGTAAAATAGTGAGTAGCATGAGAAAATTATGATCCTTAAATTTAAGAATGGGGCTGATCTTTGAAGCGGCTTATTTGGCTGCAGGTTGATGCAGCTGTTATTAGATTTAAACTGAAGCAAGTTGCAGACTATCCACCTGTTGCTTCCACAAAGGGCTTCTTTTCAATGGTTTGAGCAAACTCTGTTGCACAATCTCTTTTGTGGTTACATCATCATTCATTTATGCTCTTTTGATCTGCAAACTCTTGTCAGTGTGTAGGATAGATTAGTGTTGTGCATAGATTAGCATTGGGGCAAATGTCAGCTACTTATCATAGCCATCTGTGAGACCATTTGAATTTCAAATCATAAAATTTTTGGAATTGGCATTTCCAATTAAGTCACCATGGATAATGAGATCATCTGCTTTGACGATCTTTAAAACACTACATCTCTTGGTGAAAAGAAAATGCCTCAATGCGGCAGCATCACCAGTTGTGCTTCAAGTCGGTTCATCACCCCCCATCTTCTGCATGAGGATAACCTTTGCAGGGAAAGAGTTCTAGATTAGGGTTTTGTAGGGAGAGTGGAAGAAGATTGACTTAAGATGTTGGATTTTTGGTTTCGCCATGTTTGATCCAAGATCCAAAAGATAATAATTTTCCACTGATGCAACCCTCACCGGTGCGCTCTTTTCTCTCTCCTTCAGCTTCCCTTTTGTTTATTACATTCTTTTTCTCTCTGTCTCTTCCTCATTCATCCTGCTGCCATTGTCAGAGAATTTCATGCTTTAACATAAAAACTGTACCTGCACTTCAAGTCCATAATTTAAGTCTTGTTTTCAACAGAAATTTCATTCCTTGGATTCCTCTTTTGGGTGTGAAAGCCCTTGATTATACTCATGGACTCTAATGTATGATGCTCAATCCTTTTCTCCTCACTAAAATTTAGGTGGTGGAGGTGCAGTGCATTGCATATGAGCTAAGGTTTGGGTATTGGAAGATAAAATACTATGTCTGCTAGTGCTTACTATTTACTACCTAGTATAGATATTGTTCTAGGTAAGATATGCTATTGCAATATTGGAAGCTCTTTTCTCTCAGTTCTGCTTAGTATATCTGTGTCACTAACTTTGTTAAAGTTATCTGTTGCTATCGTATTGCGTGTTTCCTTTTTGTACAAAGCTGCTTCTATTTATTTTATCAAACCAATTTTCCGCAGCTATACTTTCATGTTGGATTGATCTTAACTGAAACTAACACTGGTCTAACGTTCTGTTCAAAGTCACTTGACTTACTAACAAGATGTGCCAGGATCTATCCGGCTTTCTTCTTGCAGGTGTATTCTATTTAGTCATACCTCATGGGGGATAATAGGCATATCTCCTAGCGTGTATGATACTACCGGTACCTCCGGTGCCTCGTGTCTTCGAAGTTTGAACTGTTTTCATCACTTAATTAATAGAAACTGTACTTTTAAGGTTTGTGAGGTAGAGTTCTCCAAGCTCATGGGAAAGTGTATTCTGTGGGTTCTGTTTAGATTGAACTGACACAAACCTGATCTATTTCCAAATATGTGTTCTTGCTTTCCAAGTAAATGAGGCAGATGTCATTGTTGTTCAGGTAAACTCTGCTTTCAATGGGAAGCGTAAGATGCTTCGAAAATCACTTCAACACATGTGCCAGCCTGCTGAGATTGAGGCTGCTCTCAGGAGCATCAGTCTTCCAGTTACAGTAAGTTCGTAAGTAATTTTTGATGCTTCCATTTCTTCTTTCGTCCAATATTAATTTTTCTCCTTGTTATTGACTGTGGAATTACAGTCCAGACCTGGAGAGCTTACCTTGGATGATTTTGTGAGGTTGCATAATCTCCTTGTGAAAGCATAGTACCTTGTGCCCTCGAAGGAGGTGGTTCTCAAAGCTCATTCACTAAAAAGATGAAAGCGGTATTTGCATCTTAATGTCAAACCGGAGTTTCAGGCATATTCTACAAAGAGAAGAGCACGCATTTCCATGGAAACCATTTGCCATGCATAAAATGATCTCCCGACGCTAAGGTCATCAGGGATTTGAATGTCGTTACTACTGATGTCACTATTTCTGCATTACATGATCCTCCTGGTTTTGCAGATCTTTGCAATGCAACCACTGGAGCTCCACGTCATCCTATTAGTAGAATTGAACTAATGTTTCAAAAATCCTCACCTGACGGAAGAGAAACTCGCACAGAATGTACATTAGTCAGGTGGTTAAAATGCTAGATCACAGCATTGTCCAAGCCGACTTTTCTTGAGAAAAGCAGTGAGAAAAATGCTGATTGGAAATAACTACAGAAAGGATTCCAAGTATTGTTAGTTTCAATCTTATGAGATGCTCCAGGAGAAGACAAGCAATATATTATACACGAGATCTTTGTTCTTCTTTTCATGCAAAGAATCACATCCTAAGATGAGTAAAGAACTAGTAATTGCTTTTATATTACTTGCTGCAAGAGCTACATGAAAATGTAATCAGTACACATACTAACGAAGTGATGCATAAGTACATCACTGTTTGTGAAACTTATTTTGGAAAATGTAATCATTACTAAATAACAGAAAATATTCTTTCTATAATCTGATGGTGTTCTTTTGAAGTCTGAGCAACTGAAACAAATAGAGCTGATGGTGTTTCCTACCAGACAGATTGCCATGCCTTTGGACTGATTGCTTTCAGTGGTGACTGGTGTATCTATATATATGGCAGCGTACCGGCACGTAGCATGATGGTGCCGTACGGCACCTCTCCTAATGCATCGCCGCTCACCATCGATCTCGTCGTTGATCGCCAATCGCCGATTGCCGCCGGTTTTGTGCCCTAGCCCCAGAGAGAGAGAGAGAGTTAAAAACTTAAGTTGCGGGTACAGGATCCGTCTCTCTCTCTATCTCGATCTCTCTTCTCTCTCGGGGGCTAGGGCACGAAGCGGGCGGCGATCGGCGAGTAATGGCGACGGTGACTACAATGGCAAATGTGAGTATCTTTCTCTCATTCTCTTACGGCACGGCCGGCAAGTGTTGCGGCATGTCACGTGCCGTGCCGGCCGGTGGTCGATATGGTCCGTGCTTGTGGCACGGCCATTGTTGATATGGAGTAATTCTTGATTGAGTCTAGCACTAGCACTGTTGTTTTACATGGTGTGAGAGATCTTGGAATTTATTCAATATGCACATGTAGCAGTTTGCTTATATATAATATTAGGTGAAAGATCACACAATTTATTTTGATTGTGTAGACGATTGGCTTTGCATGAGCTAGGTAATAATTTCTCAAAACAGTAATGCACAAGTACTGAATAGGCAAAGTAATTCCTGGTCATTTGCATGAATAGTTTAAATAATTTTCAATTTTGCAGGATCATATATTTTCTCTTTTACTTCGCGCAACTATCCAAACTGTTTCTTGGGGTGAGGCGATGTGCCGTATTTATGTATACTCTGTAATAACAAAATGTGCATCGACTATAAAAAAATATATGCACTTGATTTTATATGCTAAATCAAAAGAATGAAATTGCAAATGCCTCAATAACGAAATCATTTTAGTTTTTCATGCAAATGAACCCTAGTTTTTTAATTTATTTTTTATATCAGAGGTTTTAGGCTTGTATGGCCCAAACAAGGGCCAACCCTCCCTTTAATTGAGTGCATGGCTCATACAAACACTGTTTGAATGGAGACTGTGATCAGGATCCTTCAGTCTGTATGTATACAATTGAAGCTTTTCTATCACTTTTTGAATCTGGGCTAAGCCTAGTTATATTTATTGAAGTAAAGCTATTGTACAAAGGAAGAGGGAGAGGATTACAAGGAGAGAATTGATGAGAAGTCCTTAAAAGAAAGAGGAGAAGAGGATGGAAGACACTCATTCATGGTCTCCAAATATATATCAGAGAGGGAGATTCTGAGACCAGTGAAAGTTATAGTAGCCTTCTGTTAGAAGACTCTATTATTAAGCTCTTTCCAGAATACAAGGTGGTCAAATACCTTGCGATATCTACCTCCGATGGACGGCCGTTGTCCGCCTCCTCCTCGTCGTCGACCAAAAGGCTCGGGATAAATGAATAAACTTTTGAACTATCTAAACTGAAGTCAATAATGAGATATAAATTGAATCTTCTAAACCATGCTTCATATAATCTTGTGTCTCTCAGTCATCTCCTGGCTCCTGTTTCTTCTCCAGGTGAAAACCCTACAACCTCAGAAAGAGATTCATAGTCTTGAATGTTACTTTGGCTGCTCCCATGATGTTGTTGATTGTGTTGTAATAGCACTTGGTTCATATTTTCTCTGTGGATGTCTTGTCTATTTATTGCTTGCACTGCAACATAGTTGATCTCAAGTGAATCATAGAGTGACAACCTACAAATTGGACAGGTTGAGTGTTTCTGGAGCCATATATCTATACAAGATAGATGGAAATTATGGCCACATTTTGGCATAATTCTCAGTAGATCTCTCTCTTGGTATTCTCCTAAACATATTATACACCTGCAAAGTGGTGGAAATATTTAGTTTCTATTGGGTGTTACTTGAAACAAAATATAGATTTTTTTTTTTGCATGTATAACCCCTCTTGTGTGTAGAATCTCTCTAGTTACTTTTTTTTTCATAATTATATATTAAAATCTAAACCATTTAATAAGTGAAAAAGATAAAGACGCGTTAAAATAACGCATGATAAAAAAGGATGAGAGTATTTATCTAAAAATTCTGAGACGTATACATATAAATATCAACTTTAGAGCGGGTATATACATACATACCGGATTTTAGACATGCAAAAAGAATCACAAAAATGTGAAATGAGAGTTCAAGAAAAGCATGGCTAAAGAATTAAAGATAATATGCAGACATACTGATCTTCTCTGGAATGGAAGGACTGTCTGTTGTACTTTATAGTGGGAATTGCAGCAAGAACAATGGGTTCAAGGCCGTCATCTTCATTCTCTGGCTGCTGCAGGAAAGAAGTCTGCAAGTTTCATCATTTCTCACAATTTTAACTAACAAGAGTAGAACAATTTTATACTAATGTTTGTCTCAAACTATTGATCATGATGTTAATGTCTTCAACTTTTTGTTACTCTAGAATCATGATCACATTCCAATAGTTGAGATAGTTTTAGGATCATTTCAAAGAAATCTAACACTACTCAAATATTGTAGTCTGTTAAAAAAAAAAATTTGTGACCCTAGCAAACATATGACAAAGCAACAACAACAACAACAAATTCAACAAGAAATCGAACCTGGTTTCGTCGCTCCGGAGGTAGTTCAAGGTTGAACACAGAAGCCTCAGAATCGACCGGGCGGCTACGCCCGCAGATAAGGCGAGCGCAAACAAACACGATGAACGTAGAGCTCATACCAAATCCGATGACGGTCGTCGCCAGGTTCATTCCTGAGCCTAACATTCCCCTAAATTAACCAACTCTAAGGTCCTTAGACTAGCCACCAAGACTACCAACAACAATTACACCATCAAATTGTGCATTTGGAGCCAATGAACACCCAACCCATTTGAGATTATATGGAATAGCTTTGTGGGATGGCAAAGAATTGAGGGGAGAAAGAAAGAAGACACACAAACTTTTAGCATATCTTCTTTACTTCCTTCCTGGCATCAAACAGCTATAACTTCTGCTACCTCTGTGTTTGTGGGGACCTGCCTGCCCTTTTGCTTATATTCCACAAAGTTTTAAATGTCATATATCAACATCAGTGGCAGTATCCTTGCATTTATGAATTAAAAGGGTGAAGAAGATGCTAAACTTGGTTGGCTTGAACTATTACTACTCAATGATTGATACGAGAGAATAAAAAGAATTTTGTCAGCACTAATCAAATCAAATCAAATCAAATCTGTGGATGGTTTCCTTGCTAACTTCCAAACTTAGCTTTATTTATTATATATATATTTTTTTAACATAAATTAATTTGATTCTATAATATTTTCTTTTTTTTTCTATTAAAAAATAAAATATCTCGAGTTATATCAAGGAGGCCCATTGGCCTGGCTTGACTAACAAAAGAATATAAATGCATAAAAATTAATGGGATAATTATGCCTAAATCTTATGAATTATTGTCCAGTATTATATAGACTCCCCTCATTTATTTTCCTGACACATTGACTTATTTATTAATGCAAAACAATTTAAAATGTTTATCTAACATATTTTCTTAAGTTAAAAAATAATATCATGTGATCAATTTTATGAACAATTTTACTCTTATTTTAAAGGAAAGAAAATAGAAAAAAAATTAAGGATAAATGATTAATATCTAATACTTTCTATTAACTTCATTAAAGGAGTGTAATATGATAGTGCTCTAATAGTTAAAAAAAAAAGGCTCATAGTGTATGAGTGTTTTTGAATTTGAATCTCAATGACATAGATTTAAATGCAATACTATTGAGTTTCCACTTTTCTCAACAAAAAAATATTAAGAAGGACCCTCTACTAGGGGTATACATATATAAAAAAAATCAATGGGTATACCATCAAAATTCAAAAGAATATTTTTAATTTTTAATTTTTTTAATATACCTCTTTGTCAATATCCCTCACTTTAGATCTCCTAGCCTACCTTAATAGAGTTCTTTTGCATTTTTCTAACTTTTTCCCCCTCCCCTCGCAACTTTGGCTAAGAGAAGGGAGAGGTATCTTCTCCTCCCTCGAGTATATTTTCAATTTTCTCCTTTTCTTTTTTCCTTCATTCCTCTTGTCTTCTTCTCTTTGTCCCCTCCTTCTCTTGCTCTTTCAGGATCTCTTCTTTCCATTCCAAACCATTACTGAGCTCGGTCGCTCCCCCATCGTCGATGCCTATGTCGTTGTCATTGTCGTTGCCATCTCCTCTTCAACACCATCGCTCCTTTCCCCTACCCTCCATAGCGTCTCACTTATCTCCTCTTCCATATACTGTCATCATTCGTAGTAACATATTGTAGCTCTTTCCTCTCTATTTCCACCCGTCTAAGATGATTGTTGAGCCACTATTTACTTTGCTCGTCTTTCTTTAGCTTTTTGTTGGGCTATTAAACTACACCGCTTTAAAATCCCCAAAGATCGAGATGAAGCTATAGTTAGCAGACCAATGATATTTATAAGATTTGAGAGTTATTTTATTTTGGAAAAATTGCATATAACACTTTATCTATTAATAAAATTATGGTTTACATCCTATATTTTTACTATTTACAAATCGAGCCCTATAATTTAACGAATATGTACAGAAAATACCTTCCTGCTAGATCAGTTAGTTAAACTTAACCAAATCTCCGAGTTAAGCTAATTAAACTAAAAATTACAAAAATAACCTTAACTAAGTCATACTAAGGGCATTTTAATCATTTTAAAAATAAGCGTATTTTGATCATTTATCTCTACTTAACGGAATATTCTGACAGTATTACTTCAAATATAATTTAATGGGTTTTCTGCACATATTCGCTAAATCAAAATGTTCAATTTGTAAATAATAAAAATATAGGGTGTAAACCACAGTTACGTTATAACAGGATATTATATACAAATTTTCCTTTGATCTTTTATCTTGTTCGCCCAGTGGGTAATTTCCTTGTAGTGCCGGTAGTGAGACTGTTTCAATATATATATATATATAGGTTTACCAAATCTATAAAATCTCTTTGAATTCATTTACTTACGGGCTTTCGAGAAAAGAATCTCAAGTTTATATGGGCTAAAGTTGAGTGAATAACACCTAACTAAATTTAATTTCCTCTTTTATTATCCTTGAGTTTGAGAAGATGCCTAACTTCAAACTCCCCCCAAACATTCCATTCCCAATCCAAAATCTTCTACCAGTAGTTAGTTCTCAACAACCTCATTTCTATCATCACATTATTAATTCTACTACGAGACAAGAGTGATTGCAATTACAGACACGCTCTTATTCCACTTGTCCACGTTGATGGCGAGGTTTGAGTTAATATTTTAATTAGTCTAATAAGATCAAAAGGAAACATGATTAGATTAACCTCCATTCCATTTTAATCACGATCACTATCAAGATGACAGAAGGCAGGCTGCCTTTTCATGATTAATACACAATCTAATTATGCAAATAATATTAAACTTAATTAGGGCAAGATGGGTGCTTAGTGTTAATCTTAACTAGTTATGTCATAAGAACTAATTAATTAAATATATAAAAATCAACATTATAGAAACTCATGTCAACTCTTAGATCCCGCACATTTCAAATTGAATATAGAGAGTTTCTATATGCGCAATTAGAACCGTCGAATATAAATATCATACATTATTATTTGTAATTAAATATAGAGAGTTTTAGTTTGTGTGATCAGAATTACTGAGTTACAATTCAAGAAGTTGATATAATATATCAAAGTTTTAAAATAAAAGATTTATCTTTTAAATGATACCTAAGTTTTGCTTGGTGTCACATCATATGTATATATATCCCTTCAAAAGGTATCTTTTAGATGCACATATAGCTTAGAAATGCATGCTTGCATTTATGCCCCCCTTACCACTATATGTGATATTATATATACATGCAGACATTTTTCAACTTTTAAATCCCAAGAATATGGCTTTATATGTAGACATATCTCAAGGGTATCCATGTTTTTTTATATATATATATTTTGGTAAACCTACAAAGAATTGAAGGAAACAGTGGGAAAATAATAGAGAATTAAGGTGCAAACAAGATAACATATGTTTAGTATTAAGCTAATATGTCACCTAATAAACATCTAATTGTGTTTCATGAACCCTATTATCCTGTCTTTTGCCCTTTTTTTTGACATGGTAAGTAAATAAATATAACATACATGAATAACAGCTTATGTAATTAAAAACACTCTATGTTTTATTTTCATTAGTTTTTTTTTAAATAGTTAGTTACTGTATAGATAAATTAAATTAATTATAGATGTAAAATAATCGTTCTTACTTCATGTTAAGTTTTTTCAAAGATTAAGCTAAAAATTAAAATGGGTACTAGATTTTAAAATAAAATGAGGCATTTTAATTACTTTAATATATGTTTTAGTTTTAAAAGTAACATAATACTTTGTTGTGTTAACTGCTGCTAGGTTAAAGTTAATGGCATTTTTGAGATAATTAAAAGTAAAATGTAAGGATTGAATAAATTTTTAATAAATTTGACTATGAACTTGATAACTAAACCTTCGGTTGCTAATCTTCATCCATAAGTAATTATAGATGTAAAGTAATCTTATTAACTTCTAATAAGCTTTTTTTCAAAGATTAAGATGAAAAATAAAACAAGAATTAAAATCAAATGAGAGATATTTTCATTATTTTAATTTTCTATTTTTAAAAGTAACAAAATATTTTCTATTCTGTCAATTACTGTTAGGTTAAAGTTAACGATGTTTTTGAGGTATTAAACACATAAGATGTTAATTGATACATTTTCCTAGAATATTCTAACATCAATCTGACTGTGAACTTGATAACTAAACCTAATCTTTTGGGTTGCTAATCTTCATCCATAAGTAAACTACAGTATAAGTTTTATCTCTATATCTCATGGCAATCATAATAGAAGCCATTAAAGTAGACCCAAGTATCTACCAAATGGCCAATAATGAGCTCCAACTTAAATAAACTAGCATGTCCACCTCTCACCAAATGAGACGAGTTACAAATAGCTCCATGCAAGAGAATAACAATAAAACAACTAAGAATAAGACAAAGGGATCAAAGAATAATAACCAAGAAGCATATACCCACCTCACTCCTTTCTTACATTCATATATATAATGTGTGTTTAAAAGTATACGCAATTAATCCAACTCACAACCTATGGCAGTACCTGAGACCACCACCATTACTACTACTACTACTACTACTACTACTACTACTACTACTACTACTACTACAGTTGCTGGCAGAAACCCTAAGCCGACCGGTGGCCGTGGGCATCGCCGTTTTGTGGGCGTCAGGCAGCGGCCGTCCGGCAGGTGGGTGGCCGAGATCAAGGACTCGACGCAGCACGTCCGGCTCTGGCTCGGCACCTTCGACACCGCCGAGGAGGCCGCGAGGGCCTACGACGAGGCCGCCCGGGCGCTGCGCGGCGACAACGCGCGAACCAACTTTGGCTCGCCGCCGGGCGGGGGCGGCGGCATAAGCTTCTCTTCGTCGAAGCATAGATTGAACAAGAATCTTGACAGTATCATAGCTAGGGCAACTGAGGGAAGGTCTTCTAAGACTAGGGTTAGTGACCACCTCACCTTTGCCGGTGTATTCCATAGGAGCCAGGGCTTATCTAACAAGTGTCAGCTGGACACTAAGAGCATGGAGAAGGTGGTGCAACCTAGCTTTATAGTTCCAAGGACTATGGAAGAGCCATTGGATTGGAGTAGTAATGGAGATGAGATGGGAATGTTTCATGGAAGGTTTGAAGGAGAGGTGGTAGGATCAACAAAGAGGTTTAAGGTCTCTTCTTCTGTAATCGTTCCTCCTACTTTTAGTGCTTCTCAATATTATGAAGAGAGAAGTGATCATTAGTTTGGTTAATGTGTGTTTATGAGTTGCAATGTTATAACTAATTGAGGTCATGAGAATTAAAGCTTTCCTTCCTAAGGAAGGGAAGTTTAGTTAATTTTATATTAATGACTTCCCTAATGGGTATTATTCCCCAAAAACTAGCTTATTTGTCATGGGTGTGTGTTTTTTTTCCTATTTTAATTGCCTCTTTTTCCTAATTAATCTGTTGGTCTTAGACCAATCAAATGAAGGACTCCTATAAGCTAGCTCTTGATCATTGATGCTTAAATATAAAGGATGGAGATGAAGAAAGGAGACAAGAAAGATGATCAGAAGAAAAGAATTTCTCAAGTAGTAGTATGTGTGTGAACCTTTTATTTCTTATACCTCATTTGCCATCAAAAGGCATTGCTACCTTCTTACTTGGGCAATCCAAAAGAGAATCCTATTCCTTTATTAGTCTCTATCAAAGTGGGATTTTTTCTTCAATAAGTTTGGACAAATATTTAGCCTCCTTGTACTTTAGATCAAAGTTATTTTTATTAATTTAAACTTTGTTTTACGTTTCATTATAAAAAAGAGGTATATTTAATATAAAACATAAATGTATTAAGTTTCAAGAACTCAATCTTATTATTACTAAAATCTAATATATCCTTTTCTGTAAAAAAAAAAACTCTATATTTAACCCTTGAACATTACAATTAAATTAAAAGGCTCTTGAATAGTCTAAATTCATCATCTAATAGGAGAAAAAGAAGTCATTATACTTGATTTTAGACCAATCAAGCTTGTAATATCTCAACTTAATTGCAAAGTTTCCCACATTTCACAGGAATATCTAAGAAATATAACTTTGTTTACTCGTGAAATATGCATAAGCTTATTTCAGTACAAGCCTCTTTATAATATAATAATTAAATACTAATTTATCTTAATACTAGTTTATTAATATTTATTTCTCTTTCCTCTTATATTCTATCTAATATTTATATTTATTAATTATAATTTTACTCTTAAAAAGACATCATTTTAATCAATTATTTTATCTCTCTCCTCCTTTTTTCTCTTCTCTTTTCTCTTCTTATCCATCCATTAAAATATATTTTAATCATGTCCTAAAATATCTGAACTTTTTATATCACATCAAATATAATAATTACATCACTATACTTATTTACAACTGAATATTATAACTGTTTAAATTGATATAAACTTTCTTATGCAAGTATTAAAAATACGTATAACAAAACTAGCATGAAAGCTATTTTAACCATTAAATGCCCATAAGAGACGTGGGAAGAAGGCTCGTCAAGTAGGAGAGTAGCTTGTTGATTTGTTTTTTGTATTTTATTTCTTTGTTTTTATATGCCTCACTTGTCATTTCAATTGATAACATTATCTTCTTGCTAGAAAAATCCAAAAAAAAAATTATATATTTATCTGAAGTAAGTCTCTTGCGAATGGATTTTATTTTCTATAGATTTAGTTTAATAGTAAATCACGCAAAGTTGGGATCTACTCATTGGCATTAGGTGAAGATCACTCTCACAATACTAGTTTTTAATCAAATGGATCAATTCCTTTTCAACAAGATAAATATTGGACATTTATAAAATCATATATATATATATATATATATAAACAAAGAGAAATATATTTTGAGACTAAAATAGTTAATTTTCTTCTTGTAACCCTATTAAATAGCCTCTGAAAAAAATCCTACCAGAGCATTTCTCCCCTAATTCGGCTAGGAGGGGAGAAGCATTCTTTTTCTTTCGTTGTTTTTCAACCATGATGCTGTTGTAAGGCCACAATTTCTTGCCCTTCTCCATTTAGTACTCTCTTTTCTTCTCATAGACATCGATCTCTTCACTTTTGCCACTCTCTTAGTCTAGTTAACTATCTCTTTGTAGGTTGTCTATCCGTATTGATTATTAATTTTCGTATCAGTGGCCTTCAATGTAGTTGCCTCTGGGTGTCATGCAAGGTTATATGTGTTTGGGTCTAACAATAGTCACGACAGAGGCACCGGATGTAGGACTCTTTTCCCATACAACGTCATCTGGGCCATGTGATTTGTATTATCCTCTATGTGCTCTTCAGGATTGTTATATTGTACTCCTTTTGTTATATCTTAGATGTTTAAAAGTTGTATTGCGCGTTCATGGGCCCTCACCTAATATCATCATCTCTATTGTGTATCAAGCCTATATCACAACTAGGAGCTAGCCAAAGAAAACCAAAAATATCTAATAAAAGGCACAATACCTAGATTCAACAAATGGCGGGAAGTGAGCAAGAGGCAACATGTAGTAGATGTATTAGCATCAACGGAGATGAGAAGGGAGGAGGTGCCATTAGATCAAGAGAATGACTAGAACTGATTGATACTGTGCATAGGAGAAGGAAAGGAAAAGGAGGAGGGCAGAGCGGCAATAGAGATGGATGGCATGATGACAATGGTCGTGGCTATAGTGCCCACTATGATGGTAATAAACATAGCGACCTCGAAAGTGGTGGATAGGGCTGTCAAAAAAGTTCATGGGCTCGTGAGGATCGTGGGCTCGACTCGAGCTCTAAATGAGCCAAGCCGAGCTGAAGCTAGCTCGCCCGAGCTTGGCTCGATTAGGCTTGATAATATAGCAGTATATATATAAGGTGACTATATCTAGTATCCTTGAAATAATTGTATATTATATTTTCACAAAAGTTAACCTCCTCGGCTCCTCTCTCCTCATTCTTTGTCAAAATTGATTAGGGCAATCTTAGGCCCCCTGGTCCACCAACATTAGAATGGCGAGATCAAGTCTCTTTACCTTCTTCCGGCCTCGTCTCTGCCCCTAGTTCACCGACATCACCTCCCCCCAAATGAAAATGGGCTATCTTCTCTAGCCTCTTCCTCTTCTCCTCCTTCCACCTTCAAATATAGACGCTAATTCTGACCTGAAGATTAGCCCTTCTCAAAACAATGGCGATTGGTGTCGCAAGTTCGTACATGAAGATGACCAAAGGTCAAGATGCTCCCACAAAGGAGATCTATCCTAGAGAGCTCAATCAACCTATAGTCCCCCCAAGTTGGTGGTCTTAGCTATTTATTTTGTGATCTAATTACCTCATTGGATCTTTTATCGTAGGATTAGAAATATACAGATTTGTGGGTGTATTCCACCGATTGATCCTGAATACTTTTGCTTTCAAAACAATTCCAAGGCCCTTTCCCTCCTTTGCCGCCTCATTGATGCCTAGCCTTCGAATACTTCGATCGAGCTGTCGAACCAAGCTTGAGCCTCATCAATCTAGAGATAAGCTAAGCTGTGTTAAGCTTTTTCTAGCTCGATTTGAGCTTGAGCTAGAAAATTCGAGCAATTGAGTTGAGACAAGCTAGGCCTAGCTCACTCAAGCTTGGCTAGTTTACATCTCTAGTGGTGGAGCGAGCCATTAGGGAATAGTAAATAGAGAAAGGAGGACAAGAAGAGAGGAAGGACGGAAAAGGAAAGAAACATGAAGAATAGGAACAAAGAAATAAGGAGAAAGAGGATAAAGAAAAGAGAGAGAATGAGAAAAAAAATTTGAAGTTTGTTTGAAGGTTGTTTGAAGCTTGTTTTAAAGTATGTTTGAAGCTTTTTTAAAGTTTATTCAAAGCTTGTTTGAACAACTTCGAACGTATCTTTCCTGAGAGCTCTAAAAGATAAAGCTAAGTATTTTGTTCGACTTCGATTGTCCGAAGATGTTCGAACAGAATTTCGAACTAGATTTTTCTGAAAGCTCTAGAAAAATAATATTGAGTAGCTTGTTCGAAGTATGTTCGAAGTTGAACAAGACTTTCTCGAGAGCTCTAAAAAAATAATACTGAGTTTGTTCAAAGTTGTTCAAACAAGACTTTCCTGAGAGCTCCAGAAAAATAATACTGAGTTATTTATTTGAAGTTGTTCAAACAAACTTCGAACAAGATTAAATCATTCAAAGCAGCTTTTAATGGGTTTGTTCGAACATGTCGAGAAATGTTCACTTTTTTAATTTAGATTAAGGTTTGAGAAGCTTACTTTTTGGGAGCTATAAAAAAAGTCTTAAAAAAATGGCACAACTCCTGGACGCCAAAAAATCTCCGGAGATCATTCAAAGAGAGAGTTTGGGAAATCAATGTTTTATCTTGTTGGAGTTCAACTACATTGAAAATTTAATTCGATATTATCTCAAGGGTTATAGAGGCAAGCTTACAACCTTTAGAGTCATCAAGGTTGCGTACTAAGCACGGAAAGTGGTGTATTGTCAAGCAAAATACTATTAAGAGGATTGTGGAAAATAACAATCGGGTTGTAAGTATTTTTATAGTGCTTGATTTGATCTTACAAAAGATATCTATGATTTTTTACCATTGGTTGAAAAGAAATTTTTCCACGTTAAAATTATTGTGTTTGATTGTACCTTATGTTTCATATTTTGATTGTCTCCTATCATTCTAAGTAAAATAGATCTTTTAGAGATAATTAAACATTTTCATGGGAGAGAGGAGAGGGGAGAGGGAGGTGATCTCCGGTTCGGATCCGAGAACCGTCAAGTAAAAAAGTCTGTTTGAAGCTTGTTCAAAGCTCATTCGAGACTTGTTTGAACAACTTTGAACGTATCTTGCCTAAGAGCTCCAGAAGATAAAGCTGAGTATTTTGTTCGAAGTTTGTTCAAACAAACTTTGATTGTTCAAACAGAATTTCGAACCAGATTTTTTTGAAAGCTCTAGAAAAATAATATTGAGTAGCTTGTTCGAAGTATGTTCGAAGTTGAACAAGACTTTCCCGAGAGCTCTAGAAAAATAATATTGAGTTTGTTCAAAGTTATTTAAACAAGACTTTTTTGAGAGCTCCAGATAAATAATGCTGAGTTATTTGTTCAAAGTTGTTCGAAGTTGTTCGAACAAACTTCGAACAAGATTAAATCATTCGAAGTAGCTTTTAATGGGTTTGTTTGAACATGTCGAGAAATGTTCATTTTTTTAGTCTAGATTAAGGTTTGAGAAGCTTACTTTTTAGGAGCTATAAAAGAGAAAGTCTTAAAAAAAAAACTTCTAGACGCCAAAAAATCTCCTTGGAGATTATTCAAAGAGAGAGTTTGGGAGATCAATATTTTTATCTTGTTGGAGTTCAACTACATTGAAGATTTAATTCGATATTATCTCAAAAGTTATAGAGGCAAGCTTACAACCTTAAAGAACATCAAGGTTTGGTACCAAGCACGGAAAATGGTGTATTGTCAAGCAAAATATTATTAAGAGGATTGTGAAAAATAACAATCCGGTTGTAAGTATTTTTATAGTGTGCTTGATTTGATCTTATAGAAGATATCTATGATTTTTACCATTGGTTGAAAAGAAATTTTTCCACATTAAAATTATTGTGTTTGATTGTGTCTTATGTTTCATATTTTGATTGTCTCCTATCATTCTAAGTAAAATAGATCTTTTAGAGATAGTTAAACATTTTCATGGGAGAGAGGAGAGGGGAGAGGGAGGCGATCTCCGGTTCGAATCCGAGAACCATCAATTAGGGGAGAAAACAATTTCGTCCCAAACCCAGCAGATCTCATTTCCTAAATTTGAAACTCACCTATTTGAACAGTTCTTTTTGGGTCCAATGTTTTTAAAAATCTATCAAAAATAGGTCTATCCATTTTTTTTAGGAAAAGAATTATTTATCTTCGGTTCCGCATCAGTCGCAATAGTTGCAAAGATTTTTTTTCCAATTGCGGATAAAAGAATGATGTTTTAATGAACGTCACTTTTCTCCACGTGGCAACCGACCATTGGCCAAAAAAGGCTTCTCCCTTGACGTCGTCGCATATATAACTCTCTCTTCTCTCGGACAAGAGATATCTCCTGTTCGTTTTGCCGGCGCCTAGGGTTCTTCTTCAGATCCCAATTTTTTTCTCTCTCTCTCGAGGTGAGATCTTCGATCAGATCTTTCTAAGTTCTTGTTTATGCTCTGGGAGCCATCAGATCTACATCTGTTTGCTCTTATATTTGAATCTTTGCTTCAGATCTGTAGGTTTTGGCATCTGATTCGGTGATTTCGATGTCGTATGCGTTTTATTTGGGGAGTGAATCATTATTTCTCTTTCTGGACTCTTGATCTGTTTGTTTATTTCATTTTTCGGGTGTCTTCTTGCTTTATTTGAGTTTATTGATTGGCTGTTTATCTTTGGTTTGTTGTTCTTTAAATCTGGAATTTTCTTTTAACCAGGGATTTGTGAAGTATGAACTTTGATAAGGTTGCTATTGGTCAATGCAAGAGTAATTTTATAAACCCTAAAATCTTGCAAGAGTAATTTTATAAACCCTAAAATCTTGCAAGAGTAATTTTATAAACCCTAAAATCTTGCAGATCATGTAGTGAATAAGATGTCACTTTTTTAGTTATGTTTAAAATTTTAACGATGTTTCGATAGAAGTCATTGTAAAGCATATTCCTGGTGATCACTTATCATAATTTGAGTTTTTGAGATGGTTGACAAAATTTGTTTCTTGTTCTTGTTGGTACCGAACAAGATTTAGTATTAATTTGATATGCTTGTGCTTTTCTTCCTGCAATACCTTTTATCAAAAGGGTTAGGTTGGACCATACGCACACCGTGGCTCACCTCATAGCAACGCAACAACAAACACACACACCTATTAGGGCCCCATATACCTTTTGCAGACGCTCTCTTAATGCCCTCCAGGAATATGCTATAGCATCATTCTGTTAGCTGCTTCTTAAGTTTATGAAGTTTCCAATAATTCCGTTTCTAAGTAGGAAAAATGATCATAACTTTAAGAAGAAAGAAACATAGGGATCATGATCTCACACTTATGAAGAAAGGAAAATACTTTCTATATTCATGGCGTCCTGCCCATTCCCCTCTGATCCTGTTCCCACTCCAAATCTCTGAGATTCATATGATAAGGTAACTAGCATAAATTGGCAAGAAAAAGGATAAGCTGAACCTAGATGAATTATCTTATGTTTGAATAGGACTTTAGATTGAAAGTTCATACCTATTAAAGGGCTAATGCAATATTAAACTCTTTTCCCTAATTTTTGGTTTACTTTCTTCTTAAAACTAAATAAACAATGAATCCAATTAGATTATGATCACTGAGCATATTGTGATACCCTTGTTATCTTGGGATTGAAGAAAACAACGCTGATTTGCAGAATCGTCTGGCAGTTCTTCTGTTACATATTTCCATGTCTAGACATCTAGAAGTTTATGGTATTTTCTTATTTCGAATGACTACATTCCTAAAGACTTTACTTGCATTCCTTTTTCTTTTTGTCAATTTTTAAGTATCACATTTTATTTGCATTGTCATGTATGATATATTGGTAGTTGTTATTTATGGATCTTTTACTTATCTTTCATTATTCTATACCTTTAACAGTTTAACTATTCTATTATACAATCCAAGTTCCTTATGCTTGATTTAGTTTACGTATTCTTATCAAATGTGGTTATTTATCCCTTCATTTTTCAGCCTGGAGTATATTGCAGTCAAATCGCCTGTTTAAAATGAGGCCCATTTTCTGTGGCAATTTTGAATATGACGCCCGCCAGTCTGATCTTGAGCGACTTTTCAGCAGATATGGAAAGGTGGACCGGGTAGATATGAAGTCAGGTATCTATCCATCTCTATGCAAGCATCTCTACTGTTTGAGGTTTTGAGCTGACTTTTGACTTGTATAACAATACTCTTCTTCCCCCGAACCTTCATTTCATAAATGCATAAATACAGAGTCTAATCAGAAACTACAAAGGGGATGATGATATTGGGTGCACATGGTATTGTGAACCTGTATCATCCCCTTTTCTTCTTGCTATATATGTTTCAAATGCATACGAGATTTAGCACAACTAATTATGAATGAGGTAATATCTACTTTCTGAAATTTGGTTAATTTATGCTACATTAATCTTGTAAACTTCGAACGGTTTACACGTGAGAAATGCTCTCTACACCAGCGCCGCCATAAACTTGTAGCCACGCCATTGTTACTGTCTCTAGAGCAGGAGAACCCACCATGTCGAAGATGTGATCTTTGAGAAAACTGCATTGGCCTGTCAGTTGCTAGATTGCAAGAAGTTTCATCAGCATGTCATTGCCATGGGAATTACTTTCTCAAGTCCTGCTGGAGAAGTGGGAATCAGGATAAGTTTAGCAAAGCAGTTCTTTTTAAAGGTAAAGTCCCATACTCAACAATTTCTTTGACGCAGGAATATCTTGGAGCACCCGTGCTCTTCCTGGTTGATGGACTGGGCATCACCTTTCCTGCCATTGCCCGCCTCATCTTCTTATGTATTTCCAGGAGCTGATCTGATCCACAATTTACTATGGCATCTGTTCACCTGGAAACATATCCCACGCGACCATTGCCTTCCATTTTCCATGAACTTTGCCCCCCCTCCCCTCTCCGATCATCTTTTCCATGCCGATCTTGCGGCCAGGCTGGACAATAGATGGAGATGGACAGTCTGTATAAGTCCTGCCACGAGAGACTTACTTTTGGAAAATTGTACTCTGACGTCATTTAGTTCTCCATATAAGGTCTGTTCCTGATTTTCGCCCATTAGTAGATGTAGCTTTTACAGAGCGAACAGTTTCTGAATGATTTATGTGAGCCACGAGACTCAGTTTTCACTATCTATTTTTCTTTTTTTCCCTTCTCTTTTATAGGTTTGTTACTCTGAATTATTTCTTTATTATTGAGAACATATTCTTTTTGGATTTAACTGTACAGGTTTTGCGTTTGTCTATATGGATGATGAACGTGATGCTGAAGATGCTATTCGAGGACTTGACAGGATAGAATTTGGTAGACAAGGACGCCGACTTCGTGTTGAGTGGACAAAGGTAACAGTTTGATGTGACTAGTTGATAGCACAGTGTACAACATTGAGAATCTTCTTATGCTGATCTTACACTAACTCTAAACACTTTACTGTAGCAAGAACGCGGCGGTAGGCGGTCTGGCAGTTCTAGAAGATCTCCAGCTAATACGAAACCCACAAAAACCTTGTTTGTGATAAATTTTGATCCTATCAATACCAGGATGAGAGATTTGGAGAGACACTTTGAACCTTATGGAAAGATTTTGAATATAAGAATCAGAAGAAATTTCGCCTTCATTCAGTTTGAGTCGCAAGAGGATGCCACTAAAGCATTGGATGGTACAAATATGAGGTTGATATCTAGCTTTCCCTATATGCGTAATCTTTCATGTATGCCTTGATTTCTGCATTGTCTTTTGAAAGTAAAAGTTTTTCACATTTGTTATGGAAAGTTGAAACGTCTTATAGCACTATCAGTTTCTCCCTTCACTGTTAAGCATTTGAGAAGTACTTGCTGGTTCATCCCAATCAGTCAGTAAGACAGAACTTAGATTTAAATGGGCATATGAGGAAGCATCATCAAAGAAAGTAAAGGACATATAAGAAACACTCTTCAATGTATGTATCAAACAGTACGCATAGACTACTCTGTTGCACTCTTTGTTTATCTTGTTACTTTTGGATTATACTAGTCTTTCTCTAAAGATGTGAGACCTAGGTGTTACCATGGTGGAAGTAGGCTTTGCTTAGTTGTCGTGAGTACTACTAATGCTAACTTACACACAATCAGTAGGATTGGAGTTGGATTTCCATTCTTATGGTCTCAATTCGATTTATATAGCTAATGCACTGCATACCCTTTTGAAGAGCTTCATTACATCAGAACCTGGAAGTTTTACATTGTCTTTTATTTAGTATTGAAGAAAATAATTAGTGTTCTTTTTGAAGTTCTTGTTTCTTGTTAACTTTCATGTCACTAATTCTGTTTTTGTTTCTTTGGGTGATGCTTTCCTTTGGTTTCTTTCTTGCCTTGGGTGCAGCAAATTGATGGATCGGGTTATTTCAGTGGAGTATGCACTTCGTGATGATGATGAAAGAAGAAATGGGTACAGCCCTGATCGAAAAGGCCGAGATAGATCCCCAGATAGGAGTCGTGATCGTGGCCGATCTCCAAGTCCCTATGGTAGAGGCAGAGAGAGGGGCAGCCCTGACTATGGTCGTGGTACCAGCCCATATGGCAAACCAGATCAAAGGGGTAGTCCCAATTATGGAAGAGCTGAAAGTCCTTATGAGAGGCACCGCAGGTTAGTATAACTATGATAAGATTTTTCATATTTAATATTCTTTATTATGTAGAGAAATCTTTTCTAATTTATTCTGTTTGACACAATTATGCTATTTGCTGGTGCAGCCGTTCTCCTCCTCCAAGACAGGAAAGGCAGTGAAAGCTATGATTCCTGTGTGATTCTGTGTTACCTGTTAGTGCTGCACTTAAATAGGTGTGCTAGAAGACATGGTCTTCCTTGTTTAACTGACAAATTTCTAGGGAACTAGCACTGACTATTTTTTTCCTGATTTGTAGACTTTGTAATGGGTTTACTGCTCTGCTTGTGTTAGACTATTGTATCTTAAAAGATCAGTGGTTTGCTATTACTCTTCTAGTTAACAAAAATGAATTCTCCTTGCCTTTGATACATTGGATGCTGTAGATGCAAATGGTTGCTGCTTTTCCATGTAGTTTCAGGGACATAGTATTTGACATCTCTGACTCAAAGTTAGCATAGCTGCAACTCTGTTAAGCAGCCATATGAATGATATTCAAGTTACTCTATAAACTAGACATAAGATCATATGTTGCAAGTTGCTTCGGATTGTAGGAGTCAAAGTTGCTGTCTTTAAAGTACCCACAACTATCCTGCTTGGGAGCTCGATTATCTTGATTTTTTGCAACTGATTTTAATACATTGGGGTATGCAATTCCAATGGCACAAATAACCTCTCTCCCATAGTTTCCTGTATGTCTCACTTGGTTTTGAGTTAGTTTATCTACGAATTGCAGAAATGAGTTACTTCTGAGCATAACCATGGGGAGCTCCAGTGAAGAATTTTGCCTCCTTTCCACTCAAAATTTTAGAGTTGGTATCAAAAAAAACAATTGATTCATCTCCAACCCAAAAGGATCAAATGCGGACATAGAATTGCAACTGATATGATGGGAAGTGAATAAAAGAAGTTGGGTGTTTTACTGTGTTATAGTAGCTCAGATCCAAATTACTCCCCACTTTAAACTGGATGCATGATATTTATCAGATTCAGATTCTGGTCCAATATAAATCAATTTTTTCATATTATATTTTAGAGAAGCTCGGGAAATTAACGGCCTCCCAGTAGAGCCATTGCTGCTGGTTTCGAACATAGGAATACTCATAACCACGTCAACCCTTTGAATCATCAGCAGCAAATTCTCCATATTATTCTTTGGAAATCCTGATAGGATTACTCAATAACTTATCAAATAAGGATTAGGACCCCGAAGGACATCATATGAGTCTAACTTTGATGCCACTCCTAATTGCACATAAAAGTGTATAGGAACATATATTAATGACCATCCAAAGTACCAACAGTTGATAATCATATGCTAATTCCAGATAAGGGAACATAAGGCCATCATGTGAGGCATAATTCTCAGATAAGCTTTGGCTCATTATCCAGTAGCCATGAAGCTATATTCTGGCTCATATCTGTTCTTCTGAAGTGGTTATTACTAATAAGAGAGATGGTCTTCAATGGAATAAAGAGTTCTTATTCTTCAAGCCATTTTGGACTTTGCAGGAGCAGGAAGCAACTGTCAAACAAAGGCCATTAGAGAGTTAACTTTCTTAGACAATTTATTGAAATCTATTATCAGCACAAAGCATCAAGTAATACCTGATAACATGAGATCAGGGAGGTAACGAAACCAAATGCTCCCGTAACACGGGGAGTGACCTTCTTCGGTGCTAGTTGAAGAAGGCCAACAGCAACCACTATGTCCATTGCTGACTTAATAAGAGAGAGCAATCTCTCATTGGACTTCTGTAGCTTTATTTGATATTGCTCATCCTGCAATCACCACAGAGAGGAGAATTGATAAGTGGAAACAACTTCAAACCAAGCAGGGAAAGAATTGCAGTAGAACATACTTCGTATTTATCCTTGTGTTTTAGCTCCCGTTCTAACTTCTTCATTGATTTGGATAGCCTTTGAAGCTCTCCCAACTATAAAAGTATGGATTCACGTTATAAATCTCCATTAAATCATGAAGAAAAGACACTATACTCCTACATTATAGCTTGTAAAACAGTAATTCTTCCGGAAAAAGCGGACCTCAACTAAGGTGCCACAGGCAGAAGAACCCAGCCAACAGTAAAGTGATATCCTTGCAATTAGCTCTGCTCGTTCTTTGTTCTGCGAAAACCAATATTAAGCAAATTATATTGCCTAAGCCAGCAGCGAGCACAAAGAATTTTCAGAAGGAAATTAGAGAAAGGAGAGCCAAACCTTGTATATCCCTGTCCTGCCTGCCCACACAATTTGATCTAGAAACAGGAAAGTTGATAGCAATGCATTTTTGGACTGTAACAGCCAATGCCATGCAACAGAAAGATAAGCATTAAACCACTGAAATGAGAATACCTAATTCTCGCGAGAGAAGCTATTAGTTAAACAACATTATTAAGAATACTAATATCCCCTTACCTTTCCAAGTAAAATCAGTGGAAGAGGAGTTCCTTGAGGAGGTGGACTAATTAAGCCATGCAGGTCGTTAACAAACTGCAAAGAGTAGGCAGATGATGCTACATATTGAGCTAAAAATGATTGACATACTATGCTGTTCAAATTCCAGATGTTAAGCTAATAAAACAGGTCAAAAAGGATGACCTTAAAAAGTCGAAAAACTTTCCGGGCAAGACTAGTTGATTTGTCGACATTTTGTGCAGTGCCAGGTTCTCCATTGCTCACAAATTTCGATCCATATTGAATAGCCCTGCAAATCTTATCTCTGGCTTCAGCCTTGTTCAGGTATAGAACTAACAGACCGAGTTCCGCCCGTGTAGCATCCAACGTAGTCATCTTATCCAAGAGACCTGCTGAGGTTAAAGGTGCAACTCAGTGAACCAATAAGTCCACAAACAGAAGAAGGGTCTACAGAAAGGAATAGTGGTACAGGAAACAAGAAAAAGTCTAAATATATGACGTTAAAACTACCAAAGTATTGTTTACTGCAACGATCAATCAATCATTCAATAACAGTATAACAATAAATGAAAATAGAACAATATATTAAGGGAAAATTACATTCTGACCCCCTTGACTGTAAGCCAGTATCACTTAGCATAATTCAAGAATTCTTTTTTTATTAACAAGCTGACCACTCCAACTATCATATTTCTACAAATTTGCCCTTCCATTATCCTCTGTTAAGATTTTTCTAGGAAATTTTTTTTAATAAATTTTTTTTTGACAAGGATGCCTTTATCTCTCCTCTAAATCACAAACTCTAACATATTCCCAAACCCTATGTTTTCTTTCTTCTCCATCTCTCTATCTTCTTCTAATGCGAACCCAAAACACATGTTTCTTTCTCCTCCATCTGTTTATCATCTTCTTCCTTTAACTCCTATACAGAACTTATATTCTCTTTTCTTGCATCTATTTCATCATCATCTTCTTCTACCTAAATACCAAAACTAAAATCTATCTCTTCTTCCTCATACATCTCTCCATTATCTTCTTTCTCAAATCTAATCCCAAAGACTGTCGTCTCTTTCTCCTCCATCTCTTCATTGTATCCATTAATCCCAAAACAAATCTCATCTCCTCTTCTCAGTTAAGAGATCCATGCCTCCATCAACAACAAAAGAGTCTCTAGTCCCAACTATTTGGGATCAGCTATTCTCAGTTAAGAGTTCTAAGGTTTAAAAAAAGAAACTTTACTTTACGGTACAAAATATTCACAAAGTATAACCAAAGGGGTCCATGCCGCTGTTACCCCGCGTCATGCTTCACAAAGAAAACCCTGGTCTTCATTAGAAGACCCCAAAAACCATTTGTAAGTAAGATATTCTTGTGGGTGATATGTCATATATGTCTATAATAAAGGGGGTCACATGTAATTTTCCCAAATATTAAGAAAGGAGAAAAACTAAAACAGTCAGATATAGCTATCCTACGAGTAAATCATAAACTTAAGTCTGGTTGGACTAACAAAACTATTGAACTTCTGGAAAAGCTGCAATAATGCACAGAACCGGCTTTAGGACTGATCTAGTTTCCAACTGAAAAGTAAAGCATTTGTATTATGTTTATGTTTCATATGGTAGAATACAGGAAAGAGAAGAATGTTAAAAAGAGGAGAAGGACAAGAGTATATAACAAGAATTGAGACATAGATGTAAAATGGCACTGCTTGATGTTTCTTCTATCACTAGAGCTACAATCTTAAATCTAATCACTCTATTAAATCTAGTTTGGGGTCCATTTGACATCATTGCCACTATCTCTCTTTCTTTTCTTTCTTTTTTCCTAATTGTCATTTTGGTTTACATAAAAAGACAACAAGAACATCATTTGGTAGGCATCAATCTATTGTTCGTGTAGACAGAAAACTTTGTTAGGCATCAAATCACATTAATTTTCCTTTTCAAATATACAAGAGCATCCAAGCACTGTTCAATCTCAAAATATATATTCTTGGGACCAATGTATCGAAAACAATACCATATAGGATTTTGATGACGGAATACAAATAAGAGAAAGGAATGCATTAATGATCAACACTATTTTAGTTCTTTAAGTATCATAACTAGAGAATCCAAAAGCACATAGTGACTGACATCAGATATCAAAAAGACCGCCAAATCAATAATGTTCTCTCCAATAAAATGTTCCTTCCCAACGTCCAGACATAAACTAACACATCCTTTCATTCCTTCAAGTCAGCCTCCAATGGAAAGCCTGGGACTTTTAGACTCTGATAACAAGCTGATCCATACTGTACCTCTTTAAAATCGCAGATTGCAGTAGGAGCTCATTCTAGAGGTAAAGATGAGCACATGCAACAAGCAAACAATGGCAAGAGAAACATTGCCAGCTCAACGGAATAAGGACACAAAGGCAGGTGGTAATGGCAGTAGAATATGTCTAGGCACTCGACATCCCTACCTCCTGAGCAGGTAGAGAAGACAAATACCAAGAGAGATATAAGCAAGAGTAAGTATCCAAGTTGAAATAGGATTCACATGGCTACAGACTCATAAATCATGAATCAGTTTGGAAGAGGTAGGCTGATACATGTGAAAAATAGCTATATGCTCATGCTCGCTGACAATTAAAAAGTATTAAGCGGAGATGTTAGCAGATAAGGCATCACAATAGAGGATGATAATGAGTAAAAGAAAGCAACTATGGAAAGGATGCTGATGATGTGTGGAAGATGTACAGATAAGGGGTCTTTTGATAGGGAGTTGAATACATCCCGCTTCAATACCCCAAGACAACAATTACTCCATATTCGATTATTTATTCAAAATTTCCAACTTTACCTCAAGAACTTGAACACCCATATCACACAAAGGAGCAAACAGAAAACCAAAAACTATTTCATACTGAAGGAACTATTGAGAAATACCAATTTTGCATCAAAAACATAAAGACCCACATCACATAAAGGGAGAAAAAAGGCAGACACGAATCGGAAAAAGAAACAGGAACCGGATTTATGCACGCCACCAACAAAATAACTCCAACAGCATGGCATAACAGGCGATGACAGATGGGATAGGATGATTACCCAACGAGAAAGACGAGGATTCGAGAGTTGGGTTTCGATTCACCGGCTTGGCCGAGCTTTAAATTTGATAACTAGAACAAGAAAGGAGTACCCAAAATAAAAGAGGCTCTTTTATTAGATTTATCTGGATTGATGGATAGGCTCTCCCACCTCGAACACCACAACACCTCGCGAGTAACAAGTCCGATAAAAATATATATATATTTCATATTAACAAAAAGGCTGCGCGGTTTATAGACTCGGACCCAAAAATAGACACCCTCCCCCCCCCGCGAAACTTTCCTGGGTCCCGCGTTATTTTCGCGCTGCGGTCTCTTTGCGAGTCGAATTACGCGGTCGCTTTTGGCTCGCGATGTGGATGGATGTCTATCTTTAACTATGGGACGTGTGTTGTGTAGGTTGTCCGAGTTCTGACCGTTGGATTTGAGGGGGTTTGATGATGATGTGAGGTGATGGACGGCTGGGATGGGGTGCCGCCTTAATATTCGAGATTAATCCGAATGGTATCGAGTGGGATTATTATAATAATAATCCGATCGGGGGGATTAAGATAATTAAGAGTTAAGAGTGTAGACCACGGTCTTCATTAGGTCAATTGTAATCCATTAAGAACAAAAAGAAAGAGTTCATCATGTTGGATTGTTTTCTAATTTCTGTTTCTTAAACTAAAAACTAATATGAAAATGTTAATAAATAAAATAAAATTTTGCATATAATAATGATTTATGCCTTATATTTTTATTATTTGTTAATCGAATCTTATAACTTAGTGATTATATATACAGAAAACATATTAATTAAATCTAACTAAACCTCTGGGTTAAATTAACTATACTAATAGAATTACGAAAATACCCTCAATCTAGTCGTACTAAGGACATTTCAATTATTTTAAACATAAGAATATTTTAGTTATTTTTTAAAATAAAATAATTCTACTTAACGGAATATTCTATCTAAAATAGAATATTTATTAAATCATAAGGCTCAATTTATAAATAATAAAAATGTATAATATAAACCCCAATTTCGTTAGAAAAACAAGGTGTTATATCCCAATTTAAATAATATGATATTAGCTTGGTTCATTATTTTTGTCCTAAATAGATATTATAACTAATCCAATCTCATTATCTCACAAACAAACACACACTTAGTCTGGATACTTTAAGAAAAAGTACACTTTTATCTCCTTATAGTTATGGCTAATATAATAATTAGAATAGTTACAAGAAAAGAACACTTTAAGGAAAAATGCTTTTATATATTTTTTATTTGTGTTATTTAACCCTCTTATAATCTATGATAGACTATTAGTTTTATTTGTTAAAACTAATGGTGAAGATAATTTGTTTTAGTTGTTAAACTTTTGATCATTTCAATTAATATATCTCTTTTTAAATTTTATTTTATAATGTCTAAAATACAAAAGTGAGAAAGATTGATAAGAAAAATATATATATATATATATATTGACAATATTTTCTTTAAAAAAAAGCATAACACAAAAAAGGATTTCTATAAAAAAAATACTTCTAATTAGTTGACATAAACAAAAAGGATTTGGTCATTTTATATTAAAATTAACATCAATTAATTTTAAAAAGTAATATATTAATCTCTTTGTAGTGTCACTTTAAACTTTTATTAGTGTACTCATCATTGTTCTATTTTGATGTAAAATTATAATCATGGTTATCTTTGGATCTAAAATCTAATGGTTATACATAGATTATAATTACAATGAGGTTAAATAACGCAAATAAAAGTCCATTAAATGACTCTAAATAATATTAATCCTCGTACTATTATATCACGCAAATCTAATCCAATATACTAGTGCATGTATTACTTTGTATATGAAAATACATTATTTTTAATTCTCTATACTTCTTTTGGAAAAAAAAAATCTTACTTGCTTTTACGTGTTACATCATACATATAAAAGAATATAATTCGGCAAGATCTATAAATATAGACCCAACCAGTAGTGTAAGTGGTTAAATTACTATCACTTGTGAAAGAAATCATGAATATGTAACCCACTTTACCACTCTTAGCATAAAGTTGATTTATGATGAAAAATTCAGGTGAGCATCACGTGCATATAATTTGGGCTTATTATGATCCGTGTGAATTTTAATGGCTTATTATAATATAAATATATATATATATATATTTTGTACGTAATTAGGCTAGGGGCTCATAATATATATATAAATTGAATATATACTTTTATTGGACTTGTATCTATAAGAAGGAAAAACTAACCATATACATCAAAAAAAAAAAAAAAAAAAACTAACCTTAGTATCCTTATATTATTTTGTTCATATTTTTAAACCATGTCAGTTTTGATTTATGCTCAAGTTGAAGTCAAATACTTGATTGTTTTAACTTATATTAAGACTTATATAAACATGCTATGACATAATTAAATGGTCCTATTTTAAACCAACACAAATTGATCTCCTTCAAGTAAATACAAAATGGAGTCAATTAGTTTGTTTTCCTATTTCTAAGGGTCTTAAATTGGAATTTAATGAAATTATTAATTGAAATTGAATGTAAATAAGATCCAATAAACTAAACCAATATATAACAATCATATCACATGAAACCTTTTCAATACAAGATATTTCATTGGCTTAACACTATAGTTTAATTTGTCATACATATACCTTATTTAATCAGAATTTATTGAAAGATATTTAGCAAGATAGCATATCTTTATAGGACAAAATTAAAATAAAATTATTATTAAAAGAAATAAAAATTTGTGGATATTACAATTAGATCAGAGTTAAAAAATTTAAATTTAAAAATATTCAAGTAGCATGAGCTAAGTATAATTTGATTGGGGACAAGAATAAGCAAAGCATTGACCCAATATCATATTAAGTACATTTAGTCATTGGGTGTGGGTGAGTATCATATCAAAAGGTAATAATAATACAACAAATTGGTCTTTGCCAAGTTGGCACACAAATCCATAGCTTGGACATTATGGCAAGCCCTAGACTAAAGAGTTTTTGACCATTCCAAACTTGTTTTCTTTTATGCATCTATTGCACTTTAAATTTTAAATATAAATTAGATGAATTAAAAAAAAATTGTTGGCCGCTAAAAAAATTACAAAGTGATCCAATAATTTTTAAATTTAAATTGCTAGCTGAATTTATATGAATTTTTATCATCATACTAAATCATTTTCTTAGTTGTTTTTAAATTTCTATATAAATTGTTGATCTAATCAGCGATTTTCTAACTCACTTAGTAATTTTTAGTATAATTCGTGACTTATATGTAAAAATTTAATAACCGCTAAGAAAATTACAAAGTGGTTAAATAATTTTTCTTTAAACTCACTAACCAAATTTATATGAATTTTTGTTCATCGTACTTAACAATTTTCATGGCAGTTTTTAAATTTTCATATATATTGTTGATCTAATCAGCGATTTTCTAACTCACTTAGACTTATATTTAAATTTCAAGATGAATTAAACACGCGATAAATAAAAAATAAAATTTGGCAGACATACAATATTAAAAAATAATCCACTCCTTGTACCTAGATTATTGATTTAATGCATCCTAAAAAATCATTTGAAATTCATATATTAGGTATATAGTAGAGGAATAATAATGCACATGTTATTAAAGAGTCACTCTGCCACTATACATCTTTGGACATCATGTGAGCATTTATAGCATTTTGATCATCTTACCAATCACCTTTCCTTGATATGTTTGTTGGCCACAATGTAAACTAGATCTTAGGAATAATATGTAATTAAATGATCAATATTTTAAGTTATCTTAGATTCCATTTGATTAGAAGTAAATAAATAAAGAAGTGTGTGGTCTTATTGTGCAAATGTACATGTGGGTTTATTTTCCTTTAAAAAAAAAACTTCTTTAATCCAATAGAGTCATAAAGGCAGAATGCACTATTGTGGTTGGTTGAGTTCTCTTTTTGGAGTTTATTTTTGTGTGGTCCTCAAGACCCAACCACCTTGTTAAGAGAATGACCCATTCAAGGTTGGAATATATCTCTCCCTCTCTCTCTCTCTCTCTCTTCTTATAAGTAAACATATTTTTTGGTGAGTGGAATATTATCTAAATTGTGAAGATTTGCTAATATGCAGAGTTAGAGGAGATTTTTCTTTTTAGTATATTATCATATGTAATTTAAGTTAGCATATCGATTGCGTGTATCTGATGATAACGATCATTTTTGAAATCGGATTAATTATAGCGTTGTCGTATATATACGATAAGCGTGTGTGTATTTGATAATGTGCCAAAATATAGAATTTAGACAGAGGGGATGGTTGTCATCTATAAGGTCTTTATATCAAATCATGCAACTAAGAGAGAAGACAAATGATATTTCAATACTTGCCTCTAATTTTGCTCTCCTCATCTCATCCAAATAGGCCAAAAATTATCTAGCACTTCATAAGATTGATCAAAAGTAGTGGTCATCTCTTGAATATGTAAGGGAAGAAAGCTCTTGAGAGTCATATTTTTAATAATTTATTAGCACGTATGGACTAACATTCACACAGTTTTGTACCTAGAAAATCCACCCATTAAGAGGGTTACAAAAAAAGAAAGGGCCCCATCAGTTAAACATGCTTGAAATAATGCATGGCAATAATTGGTGTGACTAGGAATCCATAACACTCAAAAACAGGGAACTCGATATGATCATAATTGGTTGTCTGAATTCTAGAACTAATGTCACAACTGACTTCCAATAAGCATCCTCTAATTGGCCTTGGAATCTTTGATAGTTGGTGGTGGAAGAGATGCAAATCTGCAACTCCAACTCCAACTCTCCATTGTTGTGCAATTAATTATTGGGATTTTATGCCTAGTGAGTAACATGACAAACTATGCGGCTTCTTCTCCTACCTACACCTCATATGGCCCTGCTTGTCCATGTCACACGCTTTCATCCAGCAATGCAGCTGCCTCTGAGCTCAGAGATGCTGCTGACAAGTCTTAAGCTTTCAACAAGGGCTTGTGAGTGGGTGGGTGGGTGGGTGGGTGGATGGGTCTAACAAGAGGGTTGGCATTAATTCGGCAATTAAACCATCATCTCACATTGGCAGCATTAAGCTTAAAGAAGAAGAAGATGTTTATATTTTCAATGGTAAGTTTTGCAAATGAAGCATTTTGGTTGCCAAGGCATCCAAGTCAATGAAGGAAGGCATCCAAGTCAATGAAGGAAGGCATCTCTAACACAAGCACCCAGTGAATAGTTTAAACCCTAATGGTATTAAGATTATAAAAAAAAAAAAAGAGGGAATGATGAGCTCATAATAGAGACAAGAACAAGTGTAGAGCATCCTTCCAAATCCCACTACAACAACCCATAAACATCTTTCCTCAATTCTGTTTGGGAACTGGGCAGTGGTCCCCCTCCCAAATCTGACAGAGAGATGAGATGAGATGAGATGAGATGAGATGAGATGAGAGATTACAGAGTCAAAACAAAAGTTTTTAACAATTGGTATATGAATCATGATTCATCTCCTTGTTTGGTCTGCCCTTTAACATTGGTATATGATATATATATATATATATGTGATGAAGAATACAGTATAAATGGCATACTATTATAACTTTTTCTTTTGGTTCCAATGGCAATTGGGACGGACAGATCATGAGATCATTTATTCTTCATCATGGATCTTGATGAAGAGTAATCTGAAGACACACCCTCCAAAGCTTTTTTATAGATATACACACAAAAAGAATAGTAACAGCAGAAGGAAGAAAGACCTCTGAGGAGATAGAACAAAAAGGAGCAAGAAGCAAGCAAAAGCCCAATCAACAGAGACTGCCACCACCAACCCACATCTTCCTGAATCCAATTCAGAGCAGGGTGATGTTTGGTTGTCCTCTAAATCTTGGTGCCAGATAATTTTTTTTTTCACTTTAAGAGATTGCACTTAGATTCAGAACAGCTCCCAGTCGAACCTCGGGGTGGGCGTGGGGGAGGCCGCATAGGTGGCCATGGTGGTGGTGGATGTGGCGGATGAGGTTGACGGTAGGGAAGATAGCAAATCGAACGTCTCCCAATTCGTCGTCACCACCGCGGGAGCCGGCTGCTGGAATTGCCTCCTCTGCTGCTGCTGCTGCTGCTGCTGCTGTGGCGGCTGTGGTGGTTTGTACTGCGATTGCGGTTGCGGTTGCGGTTGCGGCGGCGGTTGCGGTTTGTTGATTTGTTGCCCATTGGCTTTTGGAGTTGCATTCTTGACCTTGATGACATCTAGTGTTTCCACATATTTCTGCACTCTCTTCACCTGTGTTAATGGAGAAGAAAAAGTTATCGCCTGTAAGCTATCAAACGATGATTTAATTCGAATTTGTGTAAAGAATGCAATGTTGAATTGGTAGACATTAACCTGTATTCTTCTCTGCGCCTTGATATCGCCGTCGGCGACGATGGCGTCTAATTTAATTAGCTCGTTCATCAACAATTCCGTGAGATTTATCACATCGTTCTCGACAACCTTCCCGCCTTTGTTCACAATCGTCTCCAATGCCGACACCTGAACATATATCCATTCTAACCATTAGAAAAACGAGCATAGTAATTGAATGAGCCAAAGAGAGAAAGAGAGGAGGAGAGTGGTGTGGATACCTTGGAAGCGAGCTTGTCGACTTCGAGGCTAATCCGAGAGATGGACTTCGCCGCCTTCTCCATCTTGTCGGTCCGACGCATCTCAAGGAGCCGCTTCGCCTGTGCCGTGGGATCCTCTAACAGGACTATCTTGGACCGGTCCTTCACGCCGCAGGTATCGAGGAACGCCTTGGAATCCCTCTCCTTGTCCTTGTACACCAGCTTCTGATCCTCCGGGTGAAGCCCCGTCCTCGCCGACAGCATCTTCTTCAGCTCACCTAAAAAATTAAAAAAAACAAACCCCAATTGGTTCACGCATTTCATCGAACATATCAGCTGCATTAATAAAACTCGACGCCACTTCTCTCCTACCGAAGGAAGCCTGGGAGCTAATGTAGATCTCGTGGTAGACGCCGGCGTACTTGACCTTGACCCGTATGGTCGGCACGGGGACGGCAGCCGCCTCCGAATCGGGGTTCCGCTTCTGGACCAACATCCCCCCGGGCCTCACCTCCAATTCATCCTCCGCCGCCGCCGCCGTCTCCTTCATTGGTGAAAAGGCCGTCGCCGTCGCCACCGCCGCCGCCGCCGCGCTCTTCGCCTTTACTCGCATCATCTTCTTCTCATCATCAGATCCTTCTTCTTAAAAGAAGAACAAACAAACGAACAAACAAACAAACGAACGAACCCAGATCTATCAATGCCTAGAAAAAGAGCAAAATTTATCGGACACAGAGATCAGAGACCGAGATTTACTACTCCAATTCACCAACAAGCAACGAAGACAGAGATCGAGAGATTAGAACCCAATAAACGAAATCTTCTTCTTCCGCTCTTCTTAGCTCGAGGAGAGAGCGATAAGAGGGACCAACAAATGGAAATGGAGAAAGATAGGAGAGAGAGAGAGAGAGAGAGAGGAAAGGATACAATCATACAACTCAGAGACAGCCGAATATTTATATTAATATAAAAATGCATAGTAAAAAACAAAAAATAAATAAAAATAAATCATATTAAATGAAATTAAAAAAAGTAGTGAAGTAGGAGAGAGGAGTTGGTATTTACTTCTCTCTCATCCTCCCAAATATCCCAATCCCCCATAAACTAACCGAAAGCTTAAATTAAAACGTCGGATAAAAGAAAAGTAAATAATAAATTAAATAATAATAAAAGGAAACGGAAAGGAGATCTTGTCCACAGTCGCACTCAATGGCTGGCTCGAAGCTTCTACGGTAAGCCGCGAAGCCGCCTTCGCCTCCAAGCAAACCCCCCCCCCCCCCCCTCCTCACATTACCAACCTTTTCCTTTTCTTTTCCTTTCTCCTCCCCCCTTTATTTTTGTTAAATATTAATGCATTTCATACGACATGACCAAACTACCCTTTATTTACGTATTAAATTTGCAGTGCTATTTTGGTCAAATACTAGAATTATAAGCACCGCACTCCACGTTTTTTCCAATCATGGGAGAAAGCATTCGCCGGAGATTTCGTGCCGTGAGGTCATCTTTTATTTACTTTTTCCTTTTTGAGGAAATTTAGGAGGATCGTCCGTTACGCTGTCCGTTAAATGTACCGGAGCGTTATTTTAAACCTTTTTTTTTAAAAGAATAATCTAAATAGACTGTCAGTTTGCCCATTCGCAGAGGTAAATTCACGAAATTGCCATATTCCTCTGGGTACTGCTACGTTAAGCTCGCTTTGCTGCAGATTCTAGTCGGCCACGTCACGCCCAACAAACGACGCGCTGGCGTCCCACGTGGCGTTTATCCTTGGCTAAATCGTACTATATTCGTGCAAATTGTAAAGTTTCAGATAATTACACCCTAGTGAATTTTTTTATTTTTTATTTTTTATGCATAAATAAATATCGGAAAATTAATGTTTTTTGTTATGCAAAAATAAGAATAAAATGATTATTTTAATATTTTATATACTGAAAAAGGGGAGAAAAAAAGAAGAAGTACTGATGGCATGCACACAGCACTTTTACACCAAAAGTTTCCGTGACTCGAAATGATGACCAAATTCTCCCACCACCGGAGTACGTGTCGGTCATTCCTGAGGTTTAACCCGCGGGGCCCGCCTCGGGTCCCGCGTCCCTTTGTCGTCACCCGCGTCGCGTACCCACATCCCCACCGACAGTCCGGAACTCGCGCGGCGCCTCCCACTAGCCACGTGGCAGCTCATCCGCCGTCCATCCGCCGTGCGTGACCCGAAAGGGACGGTGTAACCTACCCGTATAGAAATCCCCCGCGTGGGGCCCTACCCCGGGACTCGGCACCCACCTCGCCACCCACGACTTCCCCCCCTTCTCTCTCTCTCTCTCTCTCTCTCTCTCTCTCTCTCGTTCAATGCCGAGTGGGGATTAATAATTAATAACATGACAAGCTAATGGAGTATTTTAAATATTATTGTGAGATAATTATCTTGTGATGGGAATTGGATGAATGGATGGTGATATTTCCCTTTCGATCTCGTGCTATGTATGTCATGTGAACAAAACTAATTAATTATGTACATATAATTAAGTTTGTCAACTTTATGGAATGCAATATAGTTGGTATAGTAACTCCCTTATCTACTAGAAATAATTATCTTTTAATTTAAAGTATTAAGAAATATTTACCAAAAATGTCATATATTTTTCCTCGATTATAGTGTTAATTTTACCCTAACGATGGCGAATTCTAAAATACCTCTTATTTAACTTTAAAATCTCCTTCCTTATTCAATGTCATTGAAGTCATTTGGTATCTCTAATTAATTTAACTCCTCTGCATAACAAATGTACAAAAGGCTCAATAAATTGTTTTTAAAGTGTAATTAAGGCCTCCTATGTTGGCTTACAATTTTGGTGACTCCCATAGTTACTGTAGGGGAAGAAAAATTAACACAAAAAAGAATTAGATTCCTACTTCTCTTTCATTGCTTGAAAAAATTGGATCTTAATTTGATGTAACCTAAGGTTCTCTTTCTATTCATCCTTTTCTTCTTTTTCTTCGTGCTTAGTACCTTTCCGTGATCTTGACACCAAGATATTTGCATTGATTGAATCATATCTTTTAATAGAATTATAGTTTGTATCTTATATTTTTACTATTTATAAATTAAGCTTTATAATTTAAAGTATGCGTGTAGAAAATGCTGTACTGCTTGCTGAATTTAACTAAATCAATGGGTTAAATTAACTGTAGTAAAAAAAATTATAAAAATACTCTTAACTAAGTCGTTCTGACTTTACTTTAGTCATATTAGATATAAAATATCTCTACGTATTCACTAAATCATAAAACTCGATTTATAAATAATAAAAATACTGGGTATATCCTAAAAATTCCAATTTTATCGGATACATCTGAAGAGATATACGGGCGAAAATCATAACAAATAAAAATATAATTTTATTAAAATTTATCGTTTTAATTAAAAATAATGATTTAAAAATGGTCCTCATGTATTTTTAATATCTTTTAAAATAGTTTACATCCTCCATGCATTAAATGCTGTTAATATACACCAATGATTAATGAGTTGACCCAAGAAAATTCCAACTAATTTCCAGGCATATAAATATTGAGTATTGACCAAGCTAGTCTATGAAATTTATATCAAACATCTGAAGACTATACTTGCAATACTTAAATTCATATATTAGATTATATCAAACCACTTTAAAATCATCTTTAATAGATTGAAAAAATTAGTCTAAAAAAATTAAATTTATACATATTTTTTATTACTTATGTATATTTAAAACTTTATTTGATCATGAATTGAATTGCAACTAGGAAGTGGTCCTTATGATGCCAAAAAATTTAGATTAAGATATCTATCTCCATAGATGAATTGATGGGACCCAAGAACAGTAGATGTGAATGTATCACTAGCAATTGGTGCAGTTGGCAAGTCACCTTTCTCACATTACAAATCCTAAGCATCATTTTCCACTCAACCAAGTTTCCAAAAGAAAATTAATTATTAGTTTTAGTTTTAAGTTCATGGAAACCACTGCTGATGATTATGATTAGAAAAATATAGACATAAAGGGGGCATGATATTAGCTGTCTTAGCTTATAATATAATTTGCATGAGCAGCAAACTATAAGACAAGTATTAAATGTCTAATTGCCATTACTAATATGGTGATTATGCTTAATTATTATATAAGACCATTAGAGTCACCTACTAATTGACTTCAAAATTTGTGAGCTGTTATAGGGTATCATGTAAGCTGCAACATGTGTTTGATATATGATTGGTAAACTAAGTATACATGTAGCAAGTCACAATTTTATTAAATTTTTTGCTAGTCTTCCCGAAGTTCAAAACATTCTTTTATCTCAAAATATGTTGAGAATATGAGATTGAGCTGAGTAGTATAGTGGTCGGGTCTTACCATTCCAATCATGTCTGGGATGCGCAAAAGAGAATTTTTATTAGTTTTTATGCCTATGTGCGTGAATTTAACACGTGTAACTCAATTGTCTGATATATATGAAGGAAGTCGATATAATTTATAGAAATCTATGGAGTTATAAACTTAAAAAAGTGTAGCTCGGTTATCTTGAAAGAGTAACCTAGTTGTTAAACCTATTTGTCGGAGAGGCTGATCTCTTTGTTTAGCTTATAAATAACTTATGGGCTTATAAATTATAAAAAAAAAACTACTTCCAGAATATAACTGAGACATGATATTAGAAGATTAGACCACTGTTTATACATATGATTCTAGCTTGCAGACATACTTAGATCGATTTGAGCATCGTATATTCGTATGTCAGATGCTGGCCGATCCATTGTGCAGCTCAATTATCATAGGAGAGTAATCTAGATATCAAACATACATGTTAGAGAGGCGATATGACCTCTTCATCTAGCTTACAAATAACTTATAAACTTATAAGCTATATAAAAAACTTAAACATTATGAATATAACCAATAATTAGGACATGAGATCAAAGGATTGAGCCCTTGTCTACAAATAGGGTTTTATTCTAAAGACATATCTATATAGGTAGACCTACACTAATTGGTCCACCCTAATGGATTTGATGAATAAAAAGAAAGGCACTGTTAAATAAAAGAGGACCATGGGATTAGTTAGTAGATATAATTGATGTTGTACTTCTATGGAACTTGGTCAGTCCTCATCAAACTTTTTGACCATTTAAGTAATGGATGAACATAACTTGCAGAATGGTTATCTATAGCAAGAATGCACAAGATCTGCTAATATACAAAGAAGAAAGATTATGGCTTTATGATCCTGTTTTATACCACTTAATTAGACCTTAAATCTTCTTTAAATGGTCTTGGAATTTGCAATAGAGTTGAGTGGCATCTCTAGCCAAAAATCAAAGAAGTTAGGTACAAGAAAAGCTATGGGTGTTCTTAAGAAGAAGATGCCATTTCTTCAACCACCTTTTATATTGATGTCTTGAACTAAGTGGAGGGTATTTAGGTGGGGGGATATCTGGAGAATAGGGTTGTTTAGAAGAATATTCTTAACATATTGAAGGTTCTTAATGCTCTCTTTTGGAGAAAAAGGGTTTATTCTTTCTTAACAAAAAATTCTATTTTCTTTTTCTAGTTGAATGCATTAGCTTTTAAGGATTGTTTGTAGCTCTACAAGGGGAACAATTCCTAGTTAGCATTAAAATTATAGGTTAGAAATGATCATTAATTTTTGGGGTTAATTACACCTGAAAAATCTAAACTATCAATGCATTCACATATAACTCCTCATTTAATTCTTGTGACATATTTATTCTTTCAACTGTTTAATATTTTTGCACTCTCCCGACAGTATTGATGAAAATATTAAATAACTATCTCACTCTTAAATAAAGGTAAATTAGACTTCCGAGCATCTAAAATTAATCCTATGATAGATTAAAAATAAATAAATAAATAAATAAATAGACAACTAATAAGAGGGGTATTTGAAATATTTATATAGTTAACAGCGTCAATGTGTCACAAAAAATAAATAGCGACAGTTGTATATAAAAATAGATAATAATTCAGCTAAGTCTATAGATGTAATTTTTTTTAATTTATCTTATTATATATTTTGTTCCTCTTGGTTGTTGGTTTACTTGTGGTTAGATTTCAGCAAGTACTATTTTGGAGGAACTCTAAAGTGGAAGGACAGTGTTAAAAGTTGTTGTAGCTTTAGGAGCAATTATATCAAGATCATGAGGATAATTAATCTTGCTGCTTTCTAGACAATGATATGTCTCCAATCTAAAGCCACTCCATAATCCTTTTTATACTTTAATTATGGTATCTAATTAGTTACTGTTGTCTTACATTAAATTGAGGGAAGTGGAATTTTAAGACATTAAAATATTTCTATCAGCCATTGGTAATAACTCCGGTCCCCGGCCCTGCTCATATATTAGGGTTTAATTTTATATCTGATAGGATTATAGACTATTTATCTAGTCTATTATTAGCTTATAGGGTTATAATTATAAAAAGATTTGATGACACTTCGATCCTTTGAACTATCACGTTTTTTTCACAAATCTCTCTGTTACGATCCGACCACATGGGTTAAATCGAGTCAAGTCAAGCCGAGTTAGTTAGTTAAATTTATCTTATTATTTAAATTTTAAATAAATTGAATAATCCGTATGTAGATCTCATCCAACAGAAATTTTTACTCTTATAAATAGGAGTTTAGCCAAGTTATTATTTTTGTCCTTATATTTTATCATAATCGTTAGATCGCATTTATCTTTCTAGGAGTAGATCATAATAGTAAAAGCACCTCGATCTTTTAAACCCTAGCCATCTTTCTCTATCAGCAGCCACCCTATCTTACGACCGTCCACCACCACCCCTGGCTGTTTGCCACCCTCCAACGATCGCTGCATCGTCGATTAATTACTGTTTTATCCTATTTGTTCTTGCTCTAAATTTTATTAATATCTTTTCATCTAGATGTCGGATTCTTGTGAAACAAAATCCATTAGAACTCTAACTTATCAGGTTACCTCTATATAAATTTCACAATTTTCTTACGTCCATATTAATCATGATTTGGTTCGTAACACTCTCTTGATTATTTTTTTTGACATATAAACCCCCAAGATTATCAAAAATATGCCAAACATCCATTTCTTGAGGTTTTTATTAATTTTTCCCCATAAATTGTCATATGTAAGTTATGTGAGCAGCTAGCTACATGACATACTTATCTTTACGTAGAAATTTTAATTTACTAAATACCCTTACCTTCTTCGAGAGAGTGTTTTAGCTTTTTAGCTCAATCAAGCTCGAATTAAAATTAATTTTAAGCCTATATTTGTGATCAAGGTTGAATTGAAATTATTTCAATTCGAACTAGTTTCAAGCAAAATAGCTCAAGCCAAGATCGACCCTAAATGAGTCGATCAATAAGGAATTTCAAAACTTAATCAATTCAAGCTAAATTTCGAGCCGGATAATTAAATTAAGCTTAATTTAGATTTGAATCAAACTTAAATTAAGACCTAATTCAAATATATAAATTAATAAAGATATTATGTATTTAGAAAAGATGTGACAAGATTAAAATTTAGAACCAAACTCTATAATATCATATTACATAACAATTTGTTTAAGCAAATTTTAGAATATAATATAATTATACTATAATATTAAAACTATTACTCATATTATATATATAATTATTATTTTGAGCTTGACTTGAAATTATTTTCGAACCGAGCTCGAGCCAGCTTAATTATTTTGACAGCCCTATCTACAGTGTCAAAGAGATGAGATATTTTTAATAGTTCGGGAGGTCTATATATTATAGAAAAATAGTTGAGAGGAGGAGCTTGAAAAGAGTGGTAATTTATAGGGTCTAATTATAATTATATTTAAAAAGAAATCACAAATAGTAACAAAAAACCCAATATCTCTACCAGAAGGAAAAGAGCTAGGCTAGGCTTTTCTAACTTTGTTGCATATGTACAAAATGGTAGTACAAAGAAAGATTCCAAATGTTTCTCAAGGAAACGAAATAGATATTTGAAGCATTTGCTTATGTCTTTGTTCCTTTTCTACAAATTCTTTCTGTCGATCAGTTTTTGTCTTTTAAAAGTTTATACCTTTTCTTCGGATTCACCTACCGGAAAACTACCAAGATTTGTTTGGAAATATACGGTTCACCTCCGGAGGGGGGGTTGGGATTTCATGGACGGCGGCGCGGTTTATCATCTGATTGAGATGTCATAAATTTTTACTCTCTTTCTCATATGATCAAAATAATTGAGCAGCTCGAGCTCAGCTCAATTTACGCTCAATCTAGGCTCGGTTTTGACATAATTTTGAGCCTTCATTGTTTCAATCTATCTCTAAGAGTTGTCGACAGGAGTGAAAACGGGTCAGATTAACTCCAACCTGATCCGCTATCTAATCTAATTCAAATCGGATTTCGGTAAAAAGTTTCTATTTGATTTAGATACGGATAGAATTTTTAAGAAAAACTCGGATACGGATTTGGATACTGGTCAGATATAATTTTTGGATTCGGATACAGATATCAGATATTCGATTATGCGCATATTTTTTTAAATAATTTACAGTTTTTAGTTTGCTTATTTAAATAGTGAATATTGATATAGTTAGTAATGATGTGTTATATATTATTTGTCGAGATTAATTTCTCTAATTTTATATGTATTTAACATACAAAAAATTTATTTTGTATGAAAGTCTTAATATATTTTTTATATTAATTCTGTCTAAGTAAAATATCATAATTTATTTAAAATTCGATCAACATTCGTTTAAGATCCAATCCTCTATCTAAAAATTATCTGTATCCGTTTAGTTAGGATATATGAGTTGAGCAATATCTGATCTATAGGATATATGAGCTGAGCAATATCCGATCCGTATTCGATCAGTTTTTGCCCCTTGTTATGCGGATATTTTCTCTAACATCTTTGAGAAGCAAGAGATTATAGTTTTACTGTAATTATTCTAATAATAAAAAGACAGGGGTGCAAGACTACAATAAGTACATAGTACAGGGTGTGAAATGTAAAATACCTTTTAAAACTCCAGTAATAGGAAGACAGGTTGCGACCGCAATAAGTACATAGTATAGGGCGTGAACTGCAAAACTCCTTTGTAGAGCTCCATCGGATATCCACCATTTGTAAATCTCGGATACCATCCGAATCAAATCGGATTCGGGTTTAGTCAATTTAAATCCTAGCAAAACCCAGTAACCCTCGATTCAACGTCTTCTTCCTCCTCTTTGTTATACGCCAAAAACCCTTCGCCGCCAAAGCACGCCGTCGATATCGCAACCTAGAGCCCAATCCATCATGGGAAGCAGCAAACCCACCCCTTCTGCTATCGAGAGCGACGAGGAACAGAGAGAAGAGCTCTCGGAAGAAGAGGTCTCCAGTCGCAATCTCTCTCTATCTGTCTCCTCCAAAACCCTAAGTTTGATTTGCTTCACCTAAACTCTTCTAATTGGATTTTTCCTCTTCCATGGACCAGGAGTTGGAGTCGGGTTCGGAAGAGGAGCTCGAGTTGGAGCGCGAACTCGCCGACGTCCCCTTCGAGGAGCTCCAGAGAGCGCGCGCCGATGGGTCGCACGCTGCCCGCCCGGCCAAGCTGGATCAGAAGCAGAAGACTGGACGAGCCAATAAGAACAGGTCTCGGAATTGTTATCAAGTTCGGATTTTGATTGGTTCTGGTAGTATTCGTTGTGGTTTTGGTGTTGGGTGTTGATGGATTTGGGACTTTTTTTTCTCTCTCTTTCTCACTCTCTCTTTTGGGTGGAATTGGAGCAGGCCGATGGAGGTGAGCAGCAAGGTGCGGCCGAAAAAGCTCAGGGAGGTTATCCAGGCACCAAAGAAGGTGAGTTTCCTCAATCTTTGATGAAGAAAGATTGTGCACTAGTGGGAAGATCTATAATTTGGTTTTGCGGCTTGATGAATGGTAAACTGTTTGGTTTGTTGGGATTGTGGGATTTTGATGCTCTTCTATACAGGGGCAACTTGCAAGGTGGGGTTTTGCCTTGTCCTGCATTTAGTTTTGGTCGGAGAACCCTAGAACTTGAAGAGTGGATTTAACTAACAAGTTTTGTGTGTGTGTGAGAGAGAGAGAGAGAGACCATGTGCTGTGAAAAATATCTCTTCAGGAGTAACAGAACTGCAAAAGTACCTGGTTATCTATTTTCAAGCCTTTTTTCTGAACTAAGCAAACAACTTGCTCACAGTCAGATTCACTTATTAGGAACCAAAGAAGTTGGTTTTATGACTTTATTCAACTTATGTAGTTTGGGCCAATCTTGATCAGGTTCTGAAAAAAATGAAAGCTGAAAGATGTGGTCTTGGGTTTTTTTTGTCCGGAAAGGAAACCAGTTTAGTCGAAACTCTTTTGGATTCTAATAACTAACTGACAACTTTAACAGCTTAAGCTAAGACATTTTAATGGGCCCACCAAGTAGATTTGAATTAAATAAAGGTTTTTAAATGATAGATAGGACTGATAGGATTCAAATTCAAAACCTCTGCTCTGATACCTTGATATTATCAACTACTCTGAAAGCTTAAACGGTTGGGAAATTGTGATTTTTATATTTTATATTCTAACAGTTTCAACCAGTATTAACTACACACACCCACACAAATATCATATATGTGAAAGAATGTCTGACCCTCGAACATAATCTTTTGCTTTCAGAATATTATAGATGGGTATGTTTAGTGGAAGACTGAACTGGAATGTGGTCTTCATGTATAGGCAACAATCACAATTACAAGATCTATAGTGTATTGTTCTTGTGTGAATCAATCATATACTTTCATTATTGCATGTTTAATTAGGTAATTCCCAAAGTCTTATTATTGGCTTTATAACACCACATATTTTCTTCTAGGTTGTACGAGATCCACGGTTTGAATCATTATGTGGAACTCTCAATCCGGAAGGGTAAGTTTCGTTAATGCTTTATCCCTTCCCTTTATATATGTACATGTCTTCTTGGAATAAGCAAAGTATTGGTTTTTTTATTAGGGTTTTTGTATATAAGTTTCTTTTTATTAGGGGTGTAAAAGAGCCGAGCTTGAGTGAGCTGGGTTTGGGCTCGATATGAATAGCTTGAGCTCGAAAGAGTAGAATAATGTTGGCTCGACTCAGCTCGTTTAAAGCTTGAGCTCGGCTTGGTAGCTTAGCAAAGGCATGTGAATTGGAAAAGAAGAGTTGGGTTTCATGGCCAACAATGGTGGGTGAGATGATGATGTGTGAAGAGAAGAGGGAGAAAGAAGAAAATGGGAGCACAATAAGCAAAACATGAGGATAATATAGAAATGATCTTACCAGTTTCCATTGCCAAATAAACCAAATGGGCCTCTTTCACCTTTTTACCTTTGCAGAAGAAAGAAATGATCTAACCAGTCTTCTCATCTACAGGAAGGCGCCTTGAATTAATCATCTTCTCACAAATAGCCCAAACAGCATTAATCATAGATTGCTTCCCAAGAGCATCGGTAATGAAATAGTAAGTATTCGTATCAGGTCTACACTCAAATTCATTAAACCAATTGAGAGTGAGAGTGATTGCGTGAGAACATGGGAGAGAAAGAGTCGAAGTGAGAGAGACGAAGAGTACTAACCGTACCGTTGTTGTCGAGTTCGCTGACCACCATCACCACTATTGCTGTCAATTATTTGCCAACGTGAGAGATAAGGAAGAGGAAGGAATGAAATGATTTAGGGCTTTAGAAGAGGTTTGGGAGCTAGGATTTTAGAAGAGGTTTGGACGAGATGGGAACATTAATTGGTTCTAGAATTATTCCTTAGATCTAATATCCAATGGTTTTAAATTTCTATTAACTTAAAATTATATATATATATATATATATAAGCTGTAGTAATTGAGCCCTAATCAAGCTGAGCTCGAGTGAGTTGGGGTGATTGATTTTTTGAGCCTAACAGTCCAGCTTGGCTCACTCGTTTAGAGCTTGAGCCAAGCTCGCAAATCAAGCGAGCCAGCAAGCTAGTTTGATAGCCCTACTTAGTATAACTTATATCTTGTCGAAGATCGCTATTCAATTCTATTGGGAATTTACATCCTCCTGCTGCATCATTCTGTCTAATCCCTTGGTCTTTACTATTTCTATTTACATATTTGGATTTACAAGATGCTTTGATCTCTTCAACTCAGGTTCAGAAAAAGATATAATTTTTTATTCGAGGTGGAGCTTCCAGCAGAGAAGGAGGTGATTTATCATCTTTTGTTAAGTGGTTATATCCTTGTGGACTAAATTATGCGACTTTTTCCTGCGCTGATAGGTTTGCGGTGTTGCAGAAACTCCAAAAGCTGATTAAGAAGTCAAAAGACCCTAATGCCGTCGAGGAATTAAAGAACCACATCTCTTGGATTGTAAGTTTTTTGGCTACATATGTTGTCTAATCTGAATTTTCTCTGTTAGTTGGGTATCATCAATATTAATTTGTACTAGTGCTTCATTCTATTTGATTGTTGAGGAATGTGCTCATTTAATATTTGTCGTATTTCATGGACTAGTGAATTTTAATTCTGTATGTGTCAATACTAAGACATATGAGATGTTAACCTGGTGATAATGATTTAAATCAGAAGAATTATTGTTCCTTGGTGCATGATCTTCCCATAGAATACGATGTCAAATGCATCAGACTCGTTGTGTTTTGTAAAGTTATAACATTGTTTATGTTCTTTTAGTGATTTACCCTAAATTAGAAAGATTGAGTTTCAGTCTCATTGTGTTTTGTAAGGTTATAACATCTAATTGTTTCAGTTCAAAGATGGTACATCTTGTCCTGTTCGAAATTCAGAATCATCTTTTTCCATATTGTTTGACTAGGCTGAAGCTGATTTGAGGTGTAGATTTGTATTGGCCTATTAGGTTATTACTTATTAGCAACTAGTTAATTGTTTAAGTTCAAAGATGGAACATAAATTGTATTACCAATTAGTTAATTTAATTTTCTTTTATATGTCTTTAGTTGCTGTAAGGATTTTCGTGCTTCCATTTTTCAGTTGTCTTTTGCTTGAATTTGGTGGATAGCTTCTTTATTGATAGTGTAGTTGGATATCCTGGTTCCTAACATCTTGTCTCAGATAATGATTATGGTTATGCTTTACCTGTAATGTACGTAAGCCTGTGCCTGCACTCTCAATGATGTGATAAATTTGAAGTAAAACAAACCATGCATCCATGGTTGAAACTTTTATAAATTTGGGGTGTAATTCCTATTTGATTTTTATGAATTAGATGACCATGACTCTGGAAATTGTCTAAACTCTAAATAGATATCAAGGGGAAAATGAAATTTTTGGGGTTAAAATCCTATAAGATTTCTGTTAATAATGAGATGAACATGACTCAGGAATGTCTAAACTCTAAAATATATATCATGGGGCAAATGATTTTTCTGATCTACTTCCTTGTGATTATTGTCAGAGAAGGCTCTGAAGAATATGGTCTACTAGGAGAGCATATGGCAATCTTAAAAGAAACAAAAAATGATATCCAAACTGTAGGAAGAGCAGCAATCTACTCTTGTATGTCAATTATCTGAAAATGATTCAGATAAAATTGAATTGCTAACATAGTAGTGCCTACCTGGACTTTTTTGTGTGATGCATTGGCAACTGAGAAATAAAAATTTCAGCTCTTCTAATAACAGAGATGCCATATGGTTTATCTACAATGGATAAATTATCTAGCTGCTGAATGGAAATGGTGGCTGCGATTTGGTGAGGCAAGTCAGCAAAGCAAAAGATAGTTGAGATTGGATATCACATTTGTTGCTCAACTATCTTTCGTCTAAGATGCTATCATGATCTGGCTGTTTCAACTCTGTCAACTTTGACTACTAGGGAACTTGAACACTGATTCTTGGGGCTTAAATTGAAATATTTGGAGACTCAAACTATGCGGAAGAAAGCAGATTGAGAGCTTTGTATAAGGCCATGATTATTATTATTATTAGACTTATATGTACTAAACAATGGGCAAATCAGGAAGAGGAACGAAGGAAAGTTGAAATATACTAATATACATAGTAAAATGCTTGATTATGGGAAAGTAGCTAAGTATACACTTTTATATTGACATGTATGCGGCTGATGTTACTTAGCTGAGAATTCAATGTAAGGCATTGTTAATGATGTTTCTTCAGTCGATATGATTGACTGATTAAATGTAACATTGACCTTTCCTTCTTTGTTTTTCTTGAATTAGAACATTAAGATCCTTTTTTTTGTTAGCAAATGATAATTGTTGGGTTTGAACCTTCTTGGCAGCCTCAGTTTTTTGGTTAGCAAGTGCTTGAAAACTTAGTTATGCAAATCCTGTAACTCAGGTAGAGAAATTCTTCCTATCATGATTATAATTAATGTTCATACAAATTTGTATGTGAGCTTCAGAGAGCCTGGTAAAAGGATAATGTTTATTAACTTTGACATAGGTATTCCTCCATATGGTTAATTTGATACAGTAAAATTGCATGCTCGATGTCCACTTGTCATGTATGTCATTTTTTATTTGCTAGACTACTCATCTTCTGTGAACACCATTTGGAATCTTCAGGATAAGCAACTGAAGTCAGCTCCTCGTAAGAAGGCTGAATCTGAAATTCTGTCTGAACATATTAAGAAAGAAAGAGAAGCAGCGAAACATGGGAAACAGCCATATTACCTGAAGAAATGTTTGTCTACCTCCCTCCCTCCCTCCCTCTCTCTCTATATATATATGTATATATAGACTATGTTAGACACCAAAAACTTTTACTATACAACTGTAGCAAAGAAGTGCAATCTAACTTTGTCTTATATGGGCAGCGGAAATTCGAGAAAGGAAGTTGATTAACAAGTATAACGAGCTCAAGGTATATTTTGTGCCATGAAAACATGACTAGTCTTTAACTTTGCAAGATTGGCCATCACTAATTGCTTCATTTTCCTCTAAATATTCACAGGAAGCAGGAAAGCTTGAGTCCTACATTGAGAAGAGGAGAAGGAAGAATGCTTCTAAAGATCACCGCTACATGCCTTATAGGAGGCCTACTGATGGTGTACAGTAGTGATGCAGAGTTCCTCTTGCTCGAGCACAAATATTTCCTCATCCCATCTCAACCAGAATTTAGATTGTTACTACTTTTCATGTTAACCTTTGCCGTTTTTCCGTCAGCAATCGATCATAAAGGTGATTCAGATTCAAAGGTCAGAGACAAAATGGAAAACTAATTCGAGAGGCGGGAAGTAATTATGCTTTTAGAGTTGTAATCTAGTAGCTAGAGTGGAGGACCTTTCTATTATTCTTGTTAAGTTCTAAGAACCCAATAGATCCAGTTCCTTTGCTACGTTTCTATTCCCTTTTGCACCAATTAGGGTGGGATTGCTGGAGGGATTATAAATGGGGAGATGAAAAAAAAAGAATATGAGCAATGTGAGGTAGCTTCATACTGAATAAATTCTTATGGGAATGCAATGACTAAATGAGCAATCGAACGAGATTGCCTTTTTGTTGAATTGTATCCAATGACTATTCATGAGGATTTCATCACAAGCATTCGTTCTTCTATCTATTTGAATAGACTTTGCTGTTCTTCTGTTACATATAAATGTAAAATTTGGTGGCCATCTTTATTCGAACTCCAAATTTGAATTCCATAAATAAAACAAATTGTTAAATATATTTTACCCAATGTATTTATACCAACGGTCTCAAATTTATCTATAATTAAAGTAAGACTGTCAAATTTTTTTATTAAACTTAATTATAGACTAAAATATTTATATCTTGTCTGTTAGAGAAACATGCATGTTTTTAAGATAATGCTTCTAAATAACTAAAATGGTTATAATTTTAAGTTAAATATATGAGACTTTTTGAAGCATACGAGTAAAATTATCTTTGACATAAACATATGGCGGTAAAATGTAGTTAACTCATATGAATAAGAGTATCATTGACATTATCAAACTAAGTTTGGATATGTTAACTTGTTAAATCATGGAGAACTAAAAATTTGAGTCAGAGACAATTAAATAAGAAAAATTATCTTTACCGCCCTAACTTTTTCTTGTTTTTGTGATTTATACTTTATATTTTTAATATTTATAAATTGCACCATATGTTATAACAAATATTTGTAGAGCAGATTTTAAATTGAATTTAAGTAGATTTGTAGGTTAAGTTAATTACATTGTGGACATTACTAAAGTTCAGAATTTGTTTTGGGCTCAGATTTTCCTAATGTAAATCACTTTAGGTTGAGCAATAGATGATCTCAATGCCTATAAAAGAGAACTAGAGGTTAGGGAAGTATTATACTTTGAGATTTCTAGGTTTTCTATACATTATACTTCTACTAAAAGTACTAGGAGAGCTACTACAATTGTCCAAATGCTTAGAATTTTAATTTAGATGTACTGAAGCATTTAGTGAATCTACTCGTCGTCCAAAGACAATTTTTTTTTTCTTGAAGATTAATTTGTAGCACGAGAGCAACCTAAACGGAGACTGTCTATATCAGGAGAGTAGGTCATCGTGTGGGATGCATATAGTAGGAGACCTAAACAATTCGACATTGGAGTGTTAAAAGGATTTGTAAGTAAATTTTTTTTTACCCTTCGGTGAAATAGATGATCCGGTTTAGATGAGTTTGTATTTTTTTTTCCACTCGATAAAGAAAAGTTTTCGAAGTTTAAAAGAAAAAATTGTATCATAGTTTTTGATGTATTGTCCTATCCCTACTGCTTTTGTTTCTTTTCATTTTTCTACTCAATTTAATTTTTTTTTTCCATATGTATTTAATTTTTTTTCCTTTCTTTCTATGCATGCTTTTATCTTCTTATTATTTGCCCACAAATTTGGGTTCTCAGAGAGGGATGAGAGATCTATTATTAGTTTAAATTTTCCTCTATTGTTTATTTGGAAAACTGCATCCCATTTACACTTCTTATAAACTATATATATATATATATATATATTTTTTTTTATATTCTTTGATAAATCTCGTATCTAAATTTTAATTGAGTTCCCAAAAATTCTTCTCAAGTTCCATTTGTTTGACATTTTTATCAATGAATACAAAATTGAGAGAGAGATACAATTTCTAGCTCATAAGGGTATATATATTTAGTAAACAATACATTAATATTGGTAAAATATTTCTTCTATTATATCACCTATTTAGAGGGTGTTAGTATTAACCCAATGGTTTGATGAGTACTTAAAAATATATTGGGTGCAAATTACAAATATGTAAAACGGTAGGGTGTTAGATGCAAAATTTCCATTGCATAAACAAAAGTAAAGACAAGAAATTTCCCTAATAAGTCCTCGAAAGTAATTCTAAGTTTACATTTCTTCTAGTTTAGGTTCTATGCATAAATATATTTAAATTTTTTTAAGGTACCATCCATAAACTAGTTAGCAGAGAGATGCTTTGAATTTTATATCCACCCACTTTCTAATTTTTAGAAAAACTAATAAATATATCATCCCAAGGTTTGAAACTCTTTTTATTTATGTATATATATTGAACTGATATCGGTTTAAGGATACATTACTGTGATTCACCACCTGACCGGTCATATTGGAGGATCTCTACAAGCTCCTCAGACAGATTAGAGTTACAATCCCGCACAACTCTATTAGATGCTTTTCTCTCATACTTAGCCAATTAGTTGCTTTTTTTTTAATCTATACGCGTGGCAAACTTTAATGTCCTTGAAGGTGGTTATCATGCCATGACACTCATTAACAATGCCTCTAATACTCTATGGGACCTGTCGTTGACTTTGCAGAATTCTAACAACCATTTCAGCATCTGATTCCACTACGTTATTGGAATCTCTTCCACTTGCTTCATTAATGGCCTTTAGAATTGTTGTTACTTCACTGATCATTGGAGAGTCCTTGCCAATGGGCTCCGCTATTGATAGAATTAGCTGGCCTAACTTATAACTTATGATTATGCATGGTCCATCTTGATGGTCATTATCCTTAAATAAACTATCAGAGTTAACCTTAATCCACCCTTTGGGAGGCGGACACCAATGGTTATTGGTGGTGATCCTTCTTTATTGCTACTGAGGGGAGCTAGCCTGTCCATGCTCATGAGCCAATTGTAGCACTCGCATGGCTATAATTATTGGAGAGCTCACCTCCTCATCAAACACCTTTTGATTTCTAGCTTTCCATATGCCCCAATGTTTGAGGTGATGGTCAATTTGATCTGTGTGCTCCTCTCGCTGTCTCCATCACATTCCTTAGTAATCTAGTTGGTATCTAGATGCTCTCTAAACCCGCTTTCAACATCGAGCAAGTCAGCCATGCTATCTTAGACTGCTTTCGCAAATCGACAACTAAATAACAAATGGTCATCGATCTCTTAAAACAGCCCACATAGCCAACAATACTTCGTTGGCCCACAATTGATATTGAAGAGGAAAGCCTAGGCCCCACAAGGCCTTCTAGATAAACATTCTCACTCTAGGCACTATGGAGAGATGCCACAACATGGTCCGACCTGACCAGTGGTCAGTTTCAGACTCAATCTTCTTCAGGTAAGCATAAATTGATCGCGCCTTGGCTTCACCATCAACTGTAGGCGCCCACACCCATAAGTCTTCTAGCTCTTCTCTGCTTCAGTACATGGCATAGATGTGAAAGGCTAAGTCATTTTCGAAGGTTCCAATTAGCTTTTCCATGTTTCATTGTCATTTCTAAAAAGCTCTTCCACCTTGGACTCCATATTGAAAGAGAGCTCGCTAACATGCAAGGCCGGTGCATAAGTGGTACCTTCGAGATCCATAGGTCTTATAGCACTTGCGTCTCCTTACCATTGCCTATATACCGCCAGAAACCAGCTCTTAACTCCTTTGTCGTTTGTTTTAAAGCCTTCTATATCAAAGAGACTTGCTTTTCTTACCTCTTCGACCACAGTTAAAACTTGCCATAATTAACCACTCATCATTTCTAAAGAGCTCCACGTTGGATTCCATATTGAAAGAGACCTCGCCAACATGCAAGGTCAGTGCACAAGTGGTGCCTTCGAGATCCATGGGTCTTGTAGCACTTGCATCTCCTTGCCATTGCCTATACACCGCTAGAAACCAGCTCTTAACTCCTTGGTCGTTTGTTTCAAAGCCCTCCATATCAAAGAAACTTGCTTCCCTTACCTCTTCGACCATAGCTGCAACTTGCCATAGTTGTGCAACACAATATTCACCCAAGGTGTTTGCCTCCGTCAGAGCACACTAAGCATGTGCTTCCTGAACAATGCTCTCCTTATCGTCCGTAGACACTTCAGATCAAGACCACTACCGAGTTATTCCTTCAAACTAATTGCACTGTCAAGCCATCAACCGAATTTAATCAAGCTAACAAACTAGATACATAGGCACTTTAGGCCCTATTGAGCTTTTAGCTGTCTAGTTTAAGCTTCAAGCCATATGCGTTACCGAACAATTGCTTCGAATCAAACACTGCTGAAACCTATTCCAAGTCATTGCATTGCCAAGCTGTTCTTCCAAGCTAACCGCACTGCCGAGCTATCCACCGAATCGAGTCAAGCCACCAAACTACCAACCACCAAACAATTTCTCCACAATATTGTTTGGGGTTGGAGTTGAACTCATGACCTCTTTGGTCATGAGCAAGGTACCTACCAACTCTACTAGAATATATAAGTATAAGGTTTCAAAACTCACATCCCCAAGCAACTTGTTAATTATCCTATAACAGAGATCCAATTGTCCACAAGAGCAAATGCAGGAATTTCATGAATGTCTAAACTTGGCAGTATATCATTGGCCTTAAACTCAAACTGCCCAACAAGAAAGGGGGCTGTAGTAATTTCCTGCATTCTTCGATGCAGACGACCAGCTAACTCCATAATAGAAACTCCTGCCTTTATAAAACACACGCCCCCACCACGTGCTCATAGCTGTAGCGAAATATCCACCAACTCCGAAGAACATTCGAAGTTTACACCCACTAAAAAACCCACATTCCAGCTCTCTGGACCCCACCAAGTAATGCAGGGTGTACAAGTGGGTGAATTATGAAATGTGAGCAAAGTAATTCTTCGTATTTATATCCCGGTTTCGTCGGTTCCTAGCTCCAAAGCACACCCAATAAGTACGAAGCACGCGTCCGTCTCAAACGAGGCACTTGTCATCTTGACCCTCGGATCACGGCACCTCGCGGTTAGAGTGATCCGATGCTCGACACGTAGTAGGTGCGGAAACCGGTTGCTGCCGGTCTCCTGGCCTTGGGCGAAGTCCGCTTCTCGCTTCACTCGCCGCGAATCGTTTTTAAGACGTCGTCGGACGGCGCCGTCCCAAGACAGAAGGGTTTCGTATTATCCAAGTTTTGTTGTAATTTTCCTTGTCCTTTCCCTTTTGTTTCGCGGAATTCAGCTCGGATTCGAGAGATAAGCCGCGGTTTAGTAAGAAATTACTCAAATTTTGTTCAGTTGTGATCTATTTCTCCTCCCGCGATTCGATCTTTGAGGCATTTCTTGGTCGTTGATCGGTTACTCAATTTGGGTCGGTGACGTATTTCCTCTTTGTCTCTTTGCGATCTCTGTGCTTTGGTAATCAGGGCGATTTAGGGTTTTGCTTGCTGCTGTGGTTTTCTTAGATTGGAAGAAATTAGGGTTTTTGGTTGTTGTCTTGCGTTCATTTGTGCTGTGTGAGCTGAAATTTCCCGTCGACATGGCGATCGGCTTTATTATTCCAATATTGATCTGCATTTCTTTCAACATCCATTCCTTACTTTATCTTACTGCGTTTCTGATGTGATTGGCAGCTTAAAGATTAGGTTTTTCTAAGAGAGAGGACCCCAAATTAGGGTTTTCCTTCTTCCCAAAGGGGGTTTTCTAGGCAGGGATGGCGCTGGATAGCCGTCCAGATACTAATCGCCAATCCGGCGCCACCCCCTCGGCCGGCCTATCTCACGTTGCTGGAGGAGCTGTGCAGTCACAATCTTCCGCTGCTTCGGGTGTCTTTTACCAAGGAGATGGCCAAAACCCGGCCCCCGTGAGCTCCATGTCTGGGGCCGTGCGGTCTGGGCTGGGTGGGGTGCTCAGCAGTGCAGCTAACTCCTCTGGACCCAGCGTCGGCGCAAGCTCGTTGGTCACGGATGCTAATTCGGGCCTCTCCGGAGGACCCCAGTTGCAGCGCAGTGCTAGCGTGAATGGTGACTCTTACATGCTTCTCCCGGCCTCGCCCATGTCCTTCTCGTCCAACAACATCTCGGGTTCTTCGGTGATGGATGGCTCCTCCATTGTACAGCAAAGTCCTCACCAGGATCAGGCGCAGAAGAGAGGGGTATCTAGCGTCACGTCGCACTCGATGCAGCAGGAGCCTGGTGGTATGATGCGTGCTCAGAAGAAACCGAGGATGGACATGAGGCAGGAGGATATTCTGCAGCAGCAGATGATCCAGCAACTGCTTCAGAAACCAGATATTTTTCAGATGCAAGGGCATCAGAACCCACAGCTGCAAGCCATGTTCCAACATCAGAGACTGTTACAGAGGCAGCAACAGCAGCAACAACAACAGCAGCAGCAGCAACAGCAGCAGCAGCAGCAACAGCAGCATCAGAAGATGTTGCAGTCCTTCCCACAGATGCAGTGTGCTCAGATTGCCCATCCACAGCAGCAGCAGCTGAGGCAGCATCTGCTGTCTCAGACCATGCAGCCAGTTGGCGGTGCTAAACGTCCTGTTGAGAGTAGTATATGTGCTCGGCGGGTTATGCAATACTTATTCCACCAACGTCATCGGCCAGCGGTTAGTTGGTTACTTGGTGGTTTTGTATTGCTGCTGATCTTCTATGTTTCTAATTGAGATGGAAGAAATATCTAATACTATCTTCTTCCACAACAAGAATCTCGTAACACTTTTCCTTTTGTAGGATAATTCCATATCATATTGGAAAAAGTTTGTCATGGAGTATTTTGCACCGCGAGCAAGGAAAAGATGGTGTTTGTCTTTGTACAACAATATTGGCAATCATGCCCTGGGTGTTTTCCCACAAACAACTGTGGTTAGTTTTCGCATCCTTTTTACCTTCATATCTCTTACATTCTATGCACTAGAGAGTTCTGCACCACTAAATTTTGCAAACCAAAAATTGTGTGCTTTTCCGGTCCACACTACACTGCACAGCATATGCATATCGTTTCATATTCAGGTGAGCTGTCCTTCCTCCATGTTCTTCAAGGGAAATGAAAGTAAAACATTTTCTTACCCGGGATCTGAAAGGTGATCATGTGCAGCCGTGTCTAAATTCATGGAAAATCTGGGATAATGTGCTTGATTTAGAGAACATCAGGTTCTAGATTTCTACTCTCTGGGGCATAGAAATGGATAAGCATGAGCTGCACCATTTCATTGCTGTTGAAGCAGGTGATTGAATTCAAAATCATGTAGGGCTCTAGGCAATGACACATCTGAATTGCATACTCAATAAGGATCTCCGTGGGTTGATAAATGTGTTGAAAGGCTATCCTACATTTCCAGTGCTCTTTGATTTTTTTTATGTTCTTAAATTATTTCCAATTTGTCATATCTTATTAAGGAGATGGGAGAAAATAATTGACGAGAGTTGAAACTTACTGACTAGCTATACAACCTTTTGTTGTAGCAGTTTCAATTCTGTTTCACTCTAGAATATTATTTCTAACAGTTATACGTATACTCTGTATGAGTGGTGCTAACTTTAATCACTTACATACTTAGACCTACTTTGTTTCTTGTTTATGACTATGTTCTAAATTTTGGCATTTTTTCATGAGTTTCTATGAAAGGACATTTTTTCCTGTAAGCTAATTTGGATACTGGACAATAGTGGGGCATCAAACTCATTGGCACGTCAAAGGAATAATGGTTGGTACTGGGGTACCATGCAATGTGGAAGGCCTTAAGCCTTTTGTTGACAACTCATATAGAAGATAAGAAGTAAAAGGCTACTCTCTTTTCTTTGTCTGAAAAAAAAAACCATATCATTGTGAGGACTTAAGGTGAGACCTGCATCAAATAAACCATGCCTTGCAGGGCTTGACTGAATTATACATTAAAGACCAAGTGATATCTCTAATTTGAGATTTTATACTTGTCTTCTCCTCTTTCATTGCAAGTGAACAGCTTTATGGGTTGCATTCCAAGTAGGATACAATCACTTTATTCAGCATTACTTTCTTAATATTCTTCTTGTCATTGGTGTAGGATAGTGCTTCATATCGTTCCTGAATACTTTCTTAATATTCTTCTTGTCGTTGGTGAAGGATGGTACTTCATTTAGTTTCAACCCTTGTTTTTTGCTTTGTACTCATTATATTTTGCAATAGCTTACAATATTTTTTAAATTTTTTTATTTTGTTGCAGGATGCATGGCATTGTGACATTTGTGGTTCCAGATCAGGAAAAGGATTTGGTTAGTATGTTAATACTACTTCACAATTTTATTAAGCAAAAAGTTACTGTATAGCTGGCTACTTGTTATCTTATTGATTTTAAATTAGCTGATATTTTATTAGTACGGTCATATATGCATAACTTCTGAATGTGTACGGATCTAGTTCTATTTCACAATTTTTTGCATGAATATGAAATATCAAAAGTAAAATTCTGTTGGCCTGTTTGTTATTTTTCATTCACAACCAGATCAGGAACCCTGTATTTGTCATGATTTTTCTGTCCCTTAAAGAAATGAAAAGCTTGAAATTCAATCAATTTGGGCCTTTCGGTCTTATTTTGGAAGTTTTAGTTTGCAAAGCGAAGTAAGTGCTTGTTTGCCTAGTGGGTACTCAAAGTCATGGATGGCCGTGCCAACTGGTGGTCTGCACGGCACGTCACATGCCACAAGAGAGGGAGAGAAAAAGAGGAGAGAGACTAGTTGCACTTCGTCGTCATCGTCGCTCGCCGACTCTTGGGTCGTCTGTCTCCTCGAGACAGGAAGGGCTAGGGCATCTGTGTTGTGATCGGCAACCTCGGGCATGACGGGCGACATTGAGTGGCGAACGATGACAACGAAGAGTTTTCAGTGAAGCGCTGTTAGGAGGGGTGCATGTTGTGCTATGTTTCGGTATGCCGCCGACATAGCAAGTGCCGACCGGCATGCCCCGTGCCGGTTGGCATGGCCATCATTGCTCAAAGTCTTCATAGAAAGCATGGTTGACATTGCCTTTCCTGTTGGGTACACATTTCCTAAGGGCACTTCATCTTATCTTTAGGTGTCTGTTTCCTTGTTCATGGAAGGTAATAGTAAGAGTCATGACCTGCTGCAAAACCTGCTACTTCAACAGGATTTGGAAGAAACCAGATGGGTTATGGTGTAATTTAGAATCGTTAGAAAACTCTTTAAAAACCAATCTTTGAATAACTATTCAGTTATCTCTTAGTTGGGATTTCTTGTTGAATTTAGAACTGTCTGTGATATGTTAAGATTTCCAGCTTTTTAACATTGACTTCATCTTTGCACGTTAAGTTTCTTCAGTAAGAATTTTAAAATAGTGTAATATATAAAATCTTATCCTTGCAACTGTAAGAGGATGTTCTTTTTGTTCAAAACAAGGTCAAAGAGTCAGTTATTGTCTTGGCTTCCATCCTCTGGTGGAATATCTAAGTTTTAGACTATCTCAGGCCACTTTCAGATCTTATTTTTGTGAGCTTCAATTGGTTATATTTATCTGCAAAATTAAGAAAAATTAGAAGTTGAAAAAATGTATCTGAAAGTATTAAAAAAAAAGTCACTACGCATGAACAAATAATTATGTAAAAATAATAGATGCCATTCAACGTCAGCAATTCCTCCACAGGCTGTTACCGTTTAGGCAGAAACAGTTACATGCATGTGTATATATATGCTAAATCTGAATTGCAGTCCAATTTTGGCTAACTAATAGCTCAAAACATCAAATTGAGCAAACATGTTTTGAACCGGATTTCAAGTTTTATGCCGTTCTTGACAAATTGTAGTAATCACTACCTTCATTTATTTCGAAAGTACTGGACCTGATTTGATTAAGACCAAAATGATTATATTCCGTTTTGAAATGCCTTCCTATGTAGTCAAGCATCATCTATTTTTGACTTTGTTAGATCATTTATTTTTCTTATAGAACGTTTACTTATTACTATATCTTTTGAGATTATTAATCGGTTCTGTGTGTGTTACTGGTTTTTACCTTTTCCACTTACCTGAGAATGATTTAAGGAGCCAACTGAGACTTTACTTATAAGTATCACTTGGTTCTTGTTTTAACATCATTAATGCATCTATCGAGATAGAAAAAGTTGATTTTCTCGTGTTAGTTTGTTGCTAAATTGCGGCATAGAAATAAAATTTATAGTTTGACTAGGTTTATTAGATATGAAAAGTCAAACTCAAAGTCAAACGATCAAATTGAATCATAGTTGGATTAGGATAATTGAATCCCTCTTGGATTAGGAGAACTAAATACTACTCAAACTAGAAAAAGAAACTAAAAAGAAAAACCAAGCAAAAGTTGGAAAAACTAAAGCCAAAAAATAATAGGAAAATTAAACACGACAAACATAACGACATGGTATCTTTTAACGTGGAAAATCTCTCTTGCCTAGAGAGGTAAAAACCATGGACCTACTCATAGTTGATCGATTTATTTCACTAAGCAATATAAATAAGATTTATTTATGAGTCTTCCTAGACACTTGCTTCAGCTCATCAGTGCTTGATGATCAACTGTTGGTATAGCACAATGCACAAGTACTTGGATATATGTGAAAGTCTCTCCTTACACTTGAAGGAGAATATGCTCTAATTCCTGAGGTTGCATTTGTTTAAAACATATAAAGATGAGATTGTATCAGTCATCCTGTGGGCTCTACATAATCTCATATTTAGTGCAAAAGAAATAGACGAAATTAGGAGTCCGAACTATAAAAAGAGATATAACATCTCACTAAAGGGGGTGGGATAATTTATACTGAGGGGCAGGATAAGGGTCTTATTACTATATTGCCTTTATATAAGAAATAAAAATTAGATATATAAAAAAACAAACTAACAATCTTAACTACTCAAATATTATTATTATTATTATCATTATTATTATTTTTAATTTTTTGATTAGTATTTTATATTTATATTTATTTAAAATATTGCTATATTAAATAACTTTACATTTTAAACATTTTTATATTAACTTATTTTGTTATTTGTATTACTTTTGGTTTTAATTTTGATTATTTTGAAATGAACATGATTAATTTTGATAATTAATAGTCTTGTATAAACTAAATAGTAGACTAAAATTGTAATATGAGATTACTAATCATAGGGGATATGTTATACTTTTGGATAAGTGTAGAGATAACTTATCTCTTCTTATCTAATCCTACAACTAAATACACCCTGAGTGTTTAAATAACCTTTTAAATGCAAACCGCGAGATTAACTATTATTGTGAAGTAAAAAGTTGTTCATGTAAGTACCCGAGCTATGAATCAACCCACAATTGTGTCGTTGCAGTAGAAGTTGTTATAGACAACGCTCCTCCGGTACTCAATGACGAACCACTAATAGCACAAGCATTCAGACATATGTGGAAGTATCTCTCCACACTCGATGGAAAGTATGATCCATGTGGGAAACCGAGAACTCTCTAAGATTAAACTAGAAATTCCTTGAGTTTTCTGTGTTGGATACACCCCTCTAACCTCTAGTTCCGTCTGTTGATCAGTTACAAGTTGTAGTTGATGTTTGACTATTACTCAAAAACAAATAGTTTTTCACAATTATTAGGAATTTGAAGGTTTCAAGTGAGATCCTTTGATGGAATGGATCTTTTTGTCTGCTTCTAGATCCCTTAAATAATCTTTGCAACTCATACTAGAAGAATCCTAAAAAGAAATACCAAGTCTAAATATGTTTTTGAATTTCGATATTCAATGCTGCCGCTTGTGTGCGCAACTGACTTACTGGCTCTATTCTTGACTCACTGGGGCTGCACCCAACGATGCTAACATATGAGAATACATGTGTTTTTCATGCCGGGCACACAGAATAATGGGGTGCACACCCTGCTTGTATTGCTGAAAAATATCCTTCTTTGATTTGTTTTATGTTTATCCTTTGATTCTTTTCGCACATACATTCTTCCACAAATCATGCATCTTGATGTTACATAAATTTTAGATTGTACATCATATTTCTAAGTATTTTTTCTGTCTGCGAACTTACTATTACGTAAAATTGCACTAACAGTTGCTTAATGCACTAACAGTTGCTTAATGCTCTAGAGAACTGGGTGGTCTTATGGTGCTAACTATGATGATATTCATGCCTCTGTTCTTATTTTTCCCTTTATGGCAGTAGACTTCAACTTGGGAATAGCCCATTGGCATTAAAAGATTTGAAATTTCCAATATGATGATGCTGTTAATGCTCTAAAGATCCAATTGTTGGGCTTTTGGGCAACAAGGATGCTGTTATAGTTAGTTCTTTAAATGCAGGATACCGATGCACATTTTAGTATGAGCACTTATGCTGGGAGGGATGCTGAAATAATTATGTTCAGGAACTGGAGACTTTTTCTCATGGACATAAATGGAAGCTTCTGCACTTGTTCCACTTTGTGTCTCATAAGCTAACTGTATGAACAGAATTAATCACTTATTCCATCCCTTCAATCTGACCATCCTTCTTGTAGCCGTCTGTTCTGTAGTGAATGTATTTTATTTTTTTCTCCTCTGATTGAATGATCCTAAATTGTTAACCTGACTGTTCAAATGTATGTGTCATTCTCCATCTCTTCCTAGGCATAAGGTTTTTGCTTTTCTTTCTCAAGTTTTAACACTTCATATTTGATGATAACTGTAACAGAATAAATATTGTAGGACATCCTTTTTTTTTCTCCCAAACTAGTGGTGGCTTCCTTGTGAATCTTTTCATCTTTTCTATCTTGAATATGACATAAGGATCATTTGGCTGTCTCTTAATTTGGTTTGGATAATTACTTGCTACTCCTATGGTGCACCAACTGGCTTTTTTTCACTGTTTCATAATTCTTTTGGCTGTTCAGCTCTATCTAGGAGCTAGTCTTCTGTTATTTGATGCTGTCCTGTCTTTCCACACTTCGTGAATCATATTCCTTTACAATCTTCTTATTTGTTGATTTAGTATGGCTATTGGTCAACCTATTTACTAGTTCATTAAATGATCTTTCTTTTGGACTTAAATTGGCACTTCAGTGATCTGATAAAGTCAAATTATTTGAAACCCTGTCTACATTTAGACAGGTATTTTGGGACCAAAAGATGTTCTCTTTGGTGTTAGCTATATCCACTTCGTTCTGATGTAGTTATTCAGTTATACTCATTTGTAATTGAATTTTAGCTCATTTTTACAGTAATGTTCATTTCTTTGTGATTTCGTTCTAGAATCATTCTAACACGGTCTTGTTCTTGCAGAGGCTGCATTCGAAATACTTCCTAGGCTTTATCAAATTAAATTTGACCATGGGGTGGTTGATGAAATTTTATTCCTTGACATGCCGCAAGAATGCCGGTTGCCTACTGGGGTGATGGTCTTGGAGTATCCAAAAGCTATTCAAGAGAGTGTTTATGAACATTTACGTGTTGTTCGTGAGGGACAACTACGAATTATATTCACACCTGAACTAAAGGTTTCAACTCTAGCAACTAGGATTTTCTAGTGCCATTGTAACTTTTCTGAATGTGTTTTGATTAGACATATTTGTATTTTGCTGATAATTCTACTATTTAGTTATGTTCTATAACTGATTATAATGAATCCTTCAGATAATGTCCTGGGAATTTTGTGCACGACGTCATGAAGAGTTTCTCCCTCGCAGGTTGATAACACCCCAGGTATCTGTTCTTATTGCACATGTATTTAATTTTCATGCAGTTCATGCTGATTAAGAAAAAGAGTAGAAGTGCTCTATTTTGTACATGCATATTTATAAGACAATTTCATGCACTTCATTCTCATAATAGAAAGAAGTATGAAATAAAAAAGATTGCTCTTCTTGAAAACACATACAAATGAATATTGCTTAACATTCTGATTCATCTACAGAGCCTGATAAATTTTTGTATTTTGTCTACTTTGATGCTTTCCAAATTTAAGATCCAGGAATGGTTGATGACAGATCTCACAACAAAATCAACTGACCCTAATTGATGGTCATGAATCATGATGCCCTGAAATATCCAACTAACATGTACTTGCTGTTGTTGTAACTCTTAATTCATTTGATGTGCACACTACCAGAAAATGATAAAATATCATATATGATTGGTTTTCGTTATTATACAATTTCTAAAATTAGGAGTATGTGGTGGTTATCTCTCTGGTATCTATGTCAATGTTGTCCAGTGGCAGTCCCTGCATTTACAGCTTGGAATTTCTTAATTTAGAGCGAACCTTTTAAGTGGTATTCAGATCAGTAAAATTTATGGATTTTGTAAACTCAACTAAATGATGTTTCTAGTATGGTTGTTGTGGGTTACTCATAAGAATAGAATATACGATCATACTAAGAGGTTTGTAGTCAGTTTCTTTTCTCTTTTAATACATAAGACCTGCTGTTTGTTGATTGTATGCATGCCGTTTGTTATTGTGCATACATACAAATAGATCACCAATGTCCGTACGCATTTGTTAGTGTGCATGCTAGTGTTTTAACAGAATATGAATGTCCTAGATACTCAAGTTAGGCTTTCTGTGAAGCAGACTCTGAAAAGTCTAATTATCTGAATGCGTGAGGACTAAAACAAATGTAAGCATAAGCCTACATAATAAAATCTCACTGCATTATGCTGCATGATTAACATTGTCTTTCTTTCTGAAAAGATTACTTCCTTCTTTTCATGGTGTTACATATATACAAACTGGAGAATCTAGGTGCCCTATATACTCCAACGATGTGTTGACTTGGGACTTATTGTTTGACTTATTGGTATGAGTACTGACGTACTATTTTGTTATGTGTATTTATTTCTCCTCTCTTTTTTCATTCATTCCTTCTTCTCTTTAGATCTTTAGATATGTTTGTCGGTTTCAAAGTCATACTTTTAGAGTTCAGACAACTGCTTTTATTATATTATTATGTTACTGATTCATATGTATGCTATATAGTTCCATGACTTGGTTTATTCTGACCTTTCCTATAACCAGGTGAACCAACTATTGCAAGTTGCTCAGAAATGTCAAGCTGCTGCGCATGATAGTGGTTCAGCTGGAGTGTCACATCAAGATTTGCAGGCCAGCTGCAACATGTAAGTTAACTTATTCCTGCTGTGTAGCATAGTTTTATTCTAGAATCTCACATGAAGATTCTATTTATTTTTATTTTTGCAACTGAGAATGCCAAATTTCAGTCATGGTTCCTTTTTTGTACTGTTCATAATCATATATGAATATCATCAGAAACAAGGTTGGATCTCATGGAAGGCGGATCTTTCAATTGTTTATCATTTGACAGAATTTGTGTAGACAAGTAGTCCTAGGTTGACATGCATATTTGTTGAACTTATTTCTCTTTTTTTGTGTCACATTTCATCGTGGTCATAGTCACACAATTTCTGAGTAAATACATAAATGATAAATCCTCCTCAAGGAGTCAGTATTGAAATGTGAAGTTGCACTTGTGGCTTATCCCAAGATTTTGATTGAGAGCCTTAGTGTTTCCAGCAAGTTCTAAAAAGCGGTACATGCACCTGCTGAGGCAGTTGGAATATGTAGAAATTGTCCCTTGAACACCCCACCTAAACCTCATCTGCATTGGGCACAGGCAGAAGTAAGCAAGTTAAGTTACTTTTGCACTTGGGCAGCAAATTATAGATGTTAATATCTTGCCATTCATTTTTTCTTTTTTGTATTTATGGTTGTAATATTCATTTAAAATTATACTTCAATAGGTAGACTGAATATGTGCCCGCCTGAGCACTTGACTATCAAATGTAACATGGTGGCTTGACTGCCAGCATTCCACATGCTGTTCAGACCATTGATCTGCATTTTACATGCTCTTTTCTGAACATTTATCTTCAGCATTAATTCTTTTGTTTTGTTGTCTATCCCATGAGCCATAACAAGTTGGCTTTGTGGTAGAGATTATAGGCAAACAGAGAATGCCATTCTTCATTAATCATCACATAAAAATGGAGTGCATTGAGCAATATCATTATGATGTCACCAACTTCCTTGACACCAGCGAGCTTACTGTAGTATTATCTTGTTTTATACTTTTGAAGAACCTTAGAGATAATGGAGTTTTCATTATTTCTCACTGTAGATGCCAAGCTCTTCTAAAGCCATCAACAGCAGATGTTCCCACTCTTTTAAAGGCGGCTGCTTTGGTAGCTGCCATGGCGGGGCAGCAAGCCATGCACCTAGGCGGCCTGCTAATGGTGGGCAGGCCGCCATTCCTTCTCCTCTTTGTCTTCTTTTCTCTTTCTATCTTGGAGTCCTTTGTCTTTTTTTTTTCTCTCTCTGTTTTGGGAACTCACCATTTCTCTTTTCAAAACATTGTGGATTCCCAATGTAGAGAGGAGTCTTTTTCTGCCTTCTACCTTGAGGACCCATTTCTCATTTTCTCTCTCGCTGCTTTGGGAACCCACCACTTCTCTTTTCAAAGTATTTTGGTTTCTAATGTAGAGAGGAGAACCAGTGAGATAAGTTGTCATGCTCCATATATATATATCTATATACATATAGTTAATTTGTGAATTTTTGTTGTTATGGTTGTAAATTACTATTAAAGAATTTATATATGTTATTAATATACAATATCTATCACATATAATTATTTTTTACTTTTTATCTATTAAAAATGCTAGACCGTCTTGGGTCCGCCTTCTGCCTAGGTGCTAGGCGGTGTGGTGACATCTCGCCATATGTGGTCGCCTTTCAATACACTAGATATAGCACTCCTGTAATAGCTTTATAACTCTGAAACTCTCTGTCTGCTGATTAATAGAGTAGAAGCCTCTTAAGAAAGATTACCTACTTTAGAAACAAGCTTTTGTACTGTTAGCATTAACCTCCTGCACGATAGGTGTGAACACAGCTCTAACTTGAATGCTAATACAACTTATTTCTAGACTTCTAGGAATGTACCCTTTGTTGTTGAGTAAGTTCTTATTGTTCACAACTTCACATAGTTCGCTCCAAAAAATTTTTTGATATAAATTCTCTGACATTTTGTGACAATTTTCCTTTGGAAGCATTGCATCTTTACTTCTTCTTTTGACATTATTTGCTGGTGCTTTGCATTTCTCATGGATAGGGCCGTCAAAATAATCAAACCGGCTCGACCTCGGCTTGATAAGGCTCGATCAAGATCGACTTGAAAATGAGTTGAGCCAAGCTTGATCTATGAAATAGGCTCAAACATATTTTCGAGCTAAGCTTAATCATGAGTTGGATTGATCAAGTAGGCTCGATAAGACTCAAAATAATTATATATATAAACAATATGAGTAATATACTTCTATATATTCTAAAATTTGCTTAAATGGATTGTTATGTATTCTGAACTTGTAGAGTTTAATCTGTATTCTGATCCTATTATATCTTTCCCAAATTTATGAATATTTTTATTAGTTTATATTTTTATAGTTGAATTAGGCCTTATTTTAGGTTTGATTCAAGCCCAAATCAAACTTAATTTAGTTCAAGCTTGATTAAGCTTGAAATTGGCCCGAATTAAAATGATTTTAATTCAAGCTTGATCACAAATCTAGGCGTAAAATTATTTTCAATTCAAGCTTGATTAGTGCTAGGCTCGATCAAGCTCGGTTCGATTACACCTCTACTCATAGATGTCTTTAAAGCTTCTATTTATTATGGTTTTGTTAAATTGCTTTAAGCTGATTTTTTTCCATTTTTGTTTTTTAAATAGGTTTGTGACAGTGGGACGTCAGCTGGCAAAGAACCTGGAATTACAGTCATTGAATGATCTAGGGTTTTCTAAACGATATGTGCGGTGCTTGCAGGTAATTGAGATGTTTCTTCTGGTTGTTTACTGTATTATTAAGAACAGAGGGCAATTTTTCTGCTTATAAGTTATAAGTGATAGTACTATCATTGTTTTTCTGTGTGTTGGCAGATATCTGAGGTGGTAAATAGCATGAAAGACCTGATTGATTATAGCCGCGAACAAAAGATTGGACCCATAGGTCTGGATGCTGCTTTCTTACTTATAATACTGTGTGTGCATATAACTTGTTTGTGATTGTTTATGATCCAGTTCTTTTCTCAAAGCTTTTCTGATTGATACTGATAATTAGTTTTTGCCTAGAAGAAACATATCAAGAAAAAGTGTAGAAGTACTGTAAATGTTATAGTTCTTTTATTGGACCTCGATCATGTTCCCCATCACTTTTGTATTGAATTTAACTTGCATGCTCTGAAATTTAGGCAGTTTATACCAGAGTAAACAAATTGCCAAGAAAAATAGGAGGATCTTATGATCCTGTATATTGAAGATTTCGAAGTTGTTGACATAAGATGCTTTACTTACTTCCTGATGATAAGTTCAGAAAATTCTGTAATTAAAGATGGTAATAAGCTTAAACATTCAGGACTTCTACATTGCTGAAACAAGATGTCTTCTTCAATTACCTTTCTAATAGCAGAATTGGAGCAGTTTGAGAACAGAGCAAAAACAATGAATCATGCATCTGATGCATTGTATAGCTAAAACAATGAATCATACATCTTGAATTTCAGGATGTTGTTCTTTCTAAAAAGTTTAAAGTTTGAACTTTCAAGAGTTTCTGTTGGACATTATGACTATGACATAATGTATCATTAGTGTACAAGAACTGCTGCAGTGGATGTAATAAGCAGAGCACATAGAATAACTCTTTTGGATCTACTTCTAATCATCATTGAACCTAGTAAAGATATAATTGATCTCATTTGCAAAAATGCCCTGATATAGTGATTTCTTGGACGGTGATTGCCATCAGAAGTTGTGTTGGTTGCATGTGGTAAATAGTGAATCTCAGGCTATGATGAGAAATATGAATTGTCCATGTCTAAGTTGGAAATTATTTGGATAATTTACATATCTATAGAAGTTGAAATGCTTTAGGGTCATACGGATACTGCAAATGTAAAATAGGTTATTTAAGTCTTTGGTCATATGCTCCTTTGGCTGCTTTTTGAGTTTGGAGTGTGTTTTCCTACATACTTCCTCTCACTATTGGTTTTCTTTTTTCCAAGTAGTTTTTCATGTTTCCCCCCATCATATGCTTGTAATAACTTCCTCTTTGTAAAGAAGCTTCCTTATCTAATATATGTTGCAAACTTCTTGTCCTCATCCGTTATTTATTTGTGTTGTTAGTGTTTCAAAGAAATATGCTCCTTATCTGATAAAGAGAACTATTACACATTTATCTATCTAAAACTGGAGACTACGCAGTGGTGGGTTCAATACTCCTTTTTTTTTAATTTCCTAGGAATACATCTAACTGATATCGACCAAATAATGCACGAAAGAAGCTATTTTCATTGCTCTTAATTAGGTCATATGAAGCCACTTCACATAACCCACCTTTGATTGCGCTGTTGGTATAGTTGGCTCCATTAAAGGCCCAAAATTGCAGGCTCATACGGTTGCCTTGTTAAAGACTTTGTCCTTTGTAATTGGAATCTATAACTGTTCCAATGGCATCAGAGTTGTCCGGGACAAGTGCTACATGCACTCTCTTCAATTCTGAATGAAGTGCTACATGTCTATGTGCTTACAGATTAACAGAGATAGGATATTTTCATAGTTCTTTTTTTTTGTAATTTTCTTGGTTGCAGAAGATTAAGTTCTTACCCATAAGATGGATCTTCATACTTGGCAACTGACTTTAAATATTTAAGGGCAAGCCTTTTGTACTTGTATTGCTCTTCAAGTCTCATCTCTTAATATATAGAGGTTTGACATCAAATAGAGTTCTATATTTCAAATACAAGCTATGCTGTATGGTCGTCCTCATGTTAACCAACATGTATAGACGATGGTGACGAAAATCACATGTATTTTTAATTTTTCTGCACTGCTTTCACTTTGAACCCCAAACAGGGAGTCACGGATTATATAAGAGTTTAGGATTTCATTTCTTCCTTTCATTAGTTTGTCTTGTCTTTGTTCAGACTTTCAATTGGACTTGTATCATACATTAAGTCTTTCTCTTGCAGAGAGCTTGAAGAACTATACTGCACAGGCTGCTGCGAAACTACACGCACAAAAGATGCAAGGGAGAGAGCAATTGAATGCGAGCAGCCTTCCAACTGATCAAAGTACCCTGAGCAAAATTATGGGAATTCATCCAGGGATAGGCAGCCATATCAGCAATAATCTAGCACATACTGGAGTCCTAAATAATACACCACAGGTACTGAATAATTATCAGAACTTACTAAGGAACTCTGGGAGCACAAATCAGAACACACTTCAGCAGGAAGCATCCTGTTCCTTTTCTGGCCCCAACCAATCACAGCCTCTGCAATTTCAGACCTTTATTCCATCAATTCGGTCGAACAGTTTACCCAGTTCATTTCAGCAGCAGTCTCCTTTAAACAATAACATGATGCAGCGAAACAATCCACAACCCTCGGGTGCTGACGAACAGATGCAGCAACATGTTATTCAGCAGCTACTGCAAGAAGTGATGAATAACAATCGGGCAGCACCCCAACAATCGGCTGGTGGCCCTAATGTAAATGGTAATTTCCAAGGTGGGGAGGTGTTCAGCACTGGCGCCAATGGTGCTAGAAGCTTGCCTACTAGGATGAACACTGGACAAGTAAAAGGGGCGACAAGTTTGACAGGTGTACCAAACAACATGAGCAAGAGTGCCATTGGGATGGTTCCAAGTAGAAGCAACAGTTTCAAATCTGTTGGCAGTAACCCTTCTGTCGGTGGAAGCAGCATGAGCTCAAGGGCAGACATGCCTCAACACTTGGATCTGCCAGAGCTGGATGAGATTGCTAAGGAATTCGCAGAAAATGGAATTTTCAGCAGTGAGCCAGGTGATATGGGATATGGCTGGAAAATGTAAAGATGCTTATGTAGTTGTTTGACTATTTTATAAGTCTAAAATATGGAAAATGTTGTATAAATATGCGTCTGATTGCTTGTATATGGCTAATGGTGCTTCCAAAGTTGATCTAAGCTGGCAGTTTTGGTCATTTTGCCATTTGCAACATTATCTTACTAAATCTAAGTTGGGTCTTGTCGTTTTAGCTTCATTGCTGCTAGTCAGAAATCCTTGCAGCTAAAATATTCCAGGTTTTGGTTCTCGTTGGAGCTACTAATAGCTTTGATTCCTTATACCCCAGATCATCAAAACACTTCAAACAGGGAAAACTGTTACTCTTTGGTGTTAAATTATCATATGCCTTTGGCACATTACTTTTATTTATAAGGTGGTTGTCAGATTAAATGTAATAGTAGATGGCCCATTACCTTTTATTTATTTATATCAGTACATGGGACATTATTTAATTGAAAGTTTCTAAAATTTTCTTCCATTTTAGGTTGAATGACATCAATCTGGAAGGATGCTCTCTGTTGATGTTTATATATGTATATATATATATATATGCCTAAAATTATAAATTATCCTTTCCTGGGAATGCCTAAAATTAAACTACTGTCGTTGCTTCTCTGCAGTCTTAGACTAATGTGGTGGACTTGTTATATTTTTTATTCAAATTAATGGAAATGGCACGAAGAAAATTTAAAATTTTTTGGAGAGATTTTCTTTTCTTTTTTTGAGTGCCAGGATAGACATCAAAATGTTAAAATTGCACCTCATTTCATTAATTTTACTCACCAAATCTCATTTTTCAAACTTAACATAAAATACGTGTTCTCCATCTTCTATTATCACCTAGTTAAGATTATGAGTTTTAAATCTCAGTATTTTTCTCTTTATCATCATGTACTTTTGAATTTATGATCATAGAATCTCAATTGCCACAAAAAAAAAAAAAAAAGGATAGAAGATTCATAGTTGCTCAAACAATGAGAATATTTATACTACAGATGTATTATAGATATTTAATGGCTCTATTAACGATAGATTAGTTTTTTATATTGTTCGGACCACAATGGGCAAAATGATAGTTTAAGATGACAGTGTTCAATATTAGGCATAACCATAAAGGTTAATTTACAATTTACCCTATGGATGGATTAGCCTACACTGAATGGATGCTAAAAAAAAAACAAAGAATTCCCCTTTCATTACCTACAAAATTATCCATCCTTTGCTCGATCAACCACAACTTCCTTACCCTGTAATAAATTTTCGATCATTAGGATCATTAACCCAATCAGTATTTAAGTACCTTTTTAGCCTAAGATCAGATCCCTTAGAATTATACATATAATAGTTCTTGCCTCGAAGATAGCATTCCATCAATGGGAGTGATTCTTGGTTTACTTTGGCATTTAATAAACGCATTGGATAAAATCTATCTATCCATGAAGATAAAGACGGAGACAACTTCAAGCTTTTATCTATCGGAATATCTAAAGGTAAATCGGTTTAAAAGAAATAACATCAAAAACACAATACCACATGAATATTTTTTTCATTCTCCCCTTGCCACATTTCTTTAGGCCTTTTACAATCCACTCCACCCTTGTATGCTTAATATCTTCCATTAATGGAAGCATATGTTACCTTATCATCAATGTGGAAAGGTGAGCTGAAGGGCTTGAACATTCCCCTGATTTAGATGTGCTGAATGGTATAATGGAACAAAATCTTAAACATACCGTATAAGATTACAACAGACAAAAGGAAAGAAGAAATTTTAACATCACTCATCCCTCCTATTGACAAAAAAGAAAAGAAAAAAAAATCGATAATAAAAAAAAATCACTCATCTCTTGCATTGCATACACAAGAAACATGTACAAATGGCAGTAATCTGTGGAAGAAGAAACGACTTCTGTACAAATTGCTATCTGATAACCTTCAGTTTGTTCTGCAAGCTACAGATAAATGGGAGATATCTTCTGCTGATTCATACCGTTGGGCTGTATCAAAACAGAGTCAATGCAGAGACCCCCTTTAGTGTGTGTGCAATCAATCTGAGTCATGGAGAATTTGAGATTCATCGGCGAATAAGAGTCCTTTACTACAAAATCACCTACATGGTAATGAATCCACTCCCCAGGCTCATCTAAATAACACTTGGACTGTGCATTCTGACCATCTGAAGTTGATAGCTGAAACCGCACGGGCTTTATATCCCACCCATGAATGTGTTCAGGGTTACAAATCCGTCGACCGAGTCGCCTGGAGGCTCTTCCCAGATGAAGCCGGAAGAATAAGTTATATGTACCTTCAGGAAAGCAGAAGTCAATCTCTCCCCTTGCCTCAAGCCACCAGATCTGCTGGAGGTATGCAACCGTGCGGAACCTGCAAGAACATGAGTTTAAGCTTGCACATTATTTCTCTTATCTACAAGACATTGTTGGACCATACCATGATATGATATAATTGAAACTTAAAATAGAGAATACAGATTATATTAATCTGTAACTCTCTCTTTTTTCAGTTAAAACATCAGTAAGTTGGCCTCCAATTATTCGGCAAATTGATATCTTTCTTAATGAATTAACAACGACATCATTAAGCATGCAATCAAATCTGATTGAAATGCCTCAATATAGTCCATCTTCAAGTATTTCGTGATTTCTACTGAAGAGGGACTTGTGCCAATGTTCTTGTAGATGCATGCACTTATAATAGTCATTTTACCAATACAGACAGACTCGCACAAATAACAATGATAGTCAAAATCAAGAATCTTTCTTAGTAGCACTAACAGTTTAGTTATCCAACCCTTTTTCCCAGGATGATCATTTAAGTTGAAAATGCAAAACTCGCAGCAGTTATTTAATAGAAAAGTAAGGTACTTTGCAAACCTCTTCATCATAATAGAATGACAAGTTGCAAATGTACAAATAAATATGACTCAAAAGAACAGTTCTAAAAGCAAGCCTGCCAAAGCACACCCTGTTATACAACTTTTGAAAGGACAACAAACATAATGAAGGACAGCACTCTAAATGAGTATGCATTCAGAAGCCTACCTAGACAGTCCAATCTAGGCTCACAACTGCATGTTAGCAAAATGTTGAGAAGACCAATAAACGCACATGGCATATTGGCATATCATGATAGTTGAAAATTATGCAGGAATCAGAATCATCCTTTTGGAAAATATAATTAAAAAAAAGAAATAGAACACAGTACCTTCACAAGTTCTGCTCATTTTCTTACCATATGTAAATATTGCGTCTTTTTGGAATAGATAAGAAGCTTAATGTAACATAAATTCATTACCATACCCAACTTATCAAGAATTCAAGAATCGGCATATTTGCACCCATAGCACATAGTATGCCACATTTCATATTAGTGTCCATGCTTCATAGGACAAAGCATTGGAAAAGGAAAAATGGAAGAAAAAAATTAGCTCTGCAATAACTGTGGGGGCTTTTTTTGCATACATAATGCTCTTAAATACTTATACACATGAACAATTGGTATTCTATATATAACACTATATGTGGAAAATGACAGTTTCGAGGCATACAAGCACTTCCAAAGTTTCTTGAGGGAAATTAATGTGATATCCAAAACCTTGAATATAAATTCATGCAAAAAAAGTGCTTTAAGGGATATAAAGCAGAAAATTCATGGAAATATAAAAGCAGCCAGCTCTTGCAGGCTAGAAAATTGTGTTCTTTTCTTAAAAGAGGGAGAAAAAGAGAAAAGCTCCCCCTCTAAGGTGGTAAAGAACTAACCAAGGCAAACTACAAAGAACATCTATTGTAGCAGAAAACACAATCAAGTTGCTATAATTGTACAAGTTTGCAAATGGAACCAATTTGAAATGCAACCACTCCGAGAAGCTTCCAAGTTTTTCAAAAAATAAGAAAAAAAGAAGCAAACCTCATAGACATAATTTCAAATTGAGAGAAAGGCATAGATGCTCAAATTACGAAAAAACTAACCACCAAGAATCATTAATAGGAATGCCCAATTTATAGATCTTGTACCACTGACAAACTACTGAAGAAACTCATCTTGTCCCATGATCATTGCCTGCTTATATGGTAGAAATAGCTACAAGATAGTATACTACTAGACAGAGCAAACTGATTTTTAAAGAAGAAATAGACAGCGGACTTGATACCTGGATTCTTCAGTTGGAATGTACTTCCAATATCTCCTGTCATCAATTCCCGTGATTGACAGCGCCTTTGAAGAGAATGACATGCAAATCCCACCCCTCTTCTTCTCTAGCCAGAATTCCTACACCATCAATCCACCAAATTACCACTCATTAAGATAAACAATTCACAAAAACAGAAACCCCCAAACCGCATATACAACAACAACAACACAAAAAAGCAACTTTAATGAAGGACCTATCTCAAAATACGATCTTTTCCCTTAAAAAACACTCCCCACATACCCTAAATCCCCCGTCGAAGGGGTTCCGGCGACAAAGCCGAGCATAAATGTCCTTCTTGGTAAGAATCCGCTTGCAATCCTCTTCTCCCAACGCCTTCTCCAACAAGTAGGCATAGTTCCTCGGCAGCTTCGCCTCCCACACGAAATCCGCCGACGCCGCCCCCCGGAACTCCCGGCTCAGCCGCGCCAACCGGCAAATCTCCGGCGGATCGAGATGCATCAATACCTCCGCCACGCAGCTCTCCGGCAAGTCCCCCATCGCCGTCCTCCGACCTCGGGCGACCACTTCCGGCCCGAGCGACCTGGAAGAAACCCCTGCCCCCATAGAAGCGCGAAAACCGTACGCCCTACGCCTAAGCCCTTGCCCTAACGATGCCGGCGGAGAGAGAGGGATTTGGAGGCGAGGAGGAGGGCAAATCGGGAATTCTTGGAGGAAGGGGGGATGTTAAGGAAGAAGAGGAGCAGGAGGAGGAGGAGGAGACGAAGACTGCCACCACCACCCATTGGAGAAGCGCGGGAACGCCGTTGGAGCGGTTAAGGGGGGTTACGCCTTGGGTCGGATAAGTTTGTGGATAGAGGAAAGGCGGGGCGGAATAAGTGGGTGGATTTTATCCTAAATTCGAGTGGGTAGGCAGTGGACGGTCGAATAGTGCCGGCGAATAAGCTGAGCTGATAGGCGTCAGTGGATTCGGGGAGATGGATTAGGTGGTGCTCCAAAAAGTAGAGGGGGTGGTCGAATGGGCGGCTAAAGTCGAGGGGCTTCTTTGCATATCTGCCACTCAAAAGTCAAAAGTTCTGGAATATCTTAGCTAATTCATATATTCTTATTCTTTATAAATATATTCCAGTATTATACAATTCAACAATGGAGGGCTTATTCCTGAATTATTATTATTCTTATTTTTATTCAACTCACCACTCCCCTCTCGTTCTAATTAAAGTAAAGTAACTCGCTAATTATAACTTAAAAATACTGAATAAAGTAAAGTCAACAGTTACTTATCCAATATTGCGACGTAAATTCTATCGATAAGTAGAATATCTTATGGAGCGGATAGAGGTAAGAGTAAACATTGTGTATTATTATTATTATTATTATTATTATTCAAGTTATTATACTGTCGTATAAGATATCCGGGCAGATATAGTAGCAGCTACAAGGAGAAATAAAATAAGTTGCCAAGATATATTATATCCAAATTAAGCGAGAAAACAAATAAAGAATAAGAAGAAGAAGAAGAAGAAGAAGAAGAGAAGCTTGCTCTTATTCATGGTGCGGATAAAATCGATATCATGCTTGATTTGCGGTTATCCTTATCTGCATAGGATCCTGATAAGACTTTATTCATGACATTTGACCAACTGTAGGGAGCTATTCAGAACTTGGGAAAGAGACGGATAGAGAAAGAAGAAAGGCATCAACTTGCACTTAAACTTGTGGCATTAATCCACTCCACGTAGGTTGGTTTTGTTCCTCTCTATCTTCTATCGATTGCTTTACTCTCACGGAATACTTTATATAATCATAAAATAAAAAAGAGAAATTTACATATAACACCCTATTTTTTTAATAAAATTATGATTTATATCCTAAAATTTTACTATTTACAAATTGAACCGTATAATTTAGTGAATATATATAAAAAATATCCTACCGTTAGATCAAATAGTTAAGCTGGATTAAATTAACTATACTAAAAAAGTATTTTAGAAATAAGTGTATTTTAGTTATTTTAAAAATAAAATATCTCTATTTAACGGAATATTTTCACGGTGTTAGTCAAAATCTAACTCAGGATATTTTCTACACATATTTCACTAAATTATAAAGCTCGATTTATAAATAGTAAAAATATATGATATAAATCATAATAAAAACAAGGGCGAAAAATATCTAAGTAACTATCTTACTCTCAGCTTTTCTTTCTATATTTCCTCTTAAATAAGAGTCAAATAGTTCATAGAAAATATATCAATTAATTATATACAAAAAGCATTACAGATAACTAATGGAAGAGAGGTTTTAGTGTATAAACTATATGTAATTAAAATATAGATGTCATGGTCATATATGTAGGTTGGTTGGCAGACAAAGAGAGGAGCTAATGTCATTTTATGTGAGTGAAGAGGTTGGATTGGATAGTTCTTTCTTTTGAATGAATCAAGAATTCAGGATATTTATCTAGGTATGAGAATTGGTATAAGGATTGAGATATAATTAACATTGACCACTGTAGAGGAAAGAAATTAAAAGAAAGAAAGAAAAATCATTCAATTCAATCATCTCTTCCATTTGATATCCAAGTGGTCTAAAACAACTAAGAAAGCAAATAAAGTAAGAGATTGTTCAATTATAATGCCATTTTAAACATCATATCAATGTACATCCAATAATTAATTATATTAGCTAATAAGATAGTAGTTGATGGCCTTTTCTTGCACCAAATAAACTCATCAATTGCTCTAAATACTCACACTAATTAGCTAAGATAATAGGTCTATTTGTTTTCTTTCTTTCTTTCACATCTCTACTTTCCACCTATCACTAGAAAGAGTTAAGTAAACACAATTAATCAACAGCACAGAAGAACATTTAAAATTTCCAAGAATCTGCCAACAGTATAGCTGAGGAGCAAAAGAATCCAACTGATAGAGTGGATCTGAGTCAGCAATGGATCCATCCACCATTACTTTATCTATTGGCAAAAACACATCAAGACAAGTAAGAGGAGAAGTGTGAGTAGTTTATTCTTCATAAGTACTTGCTTTGAAGCTAGAAGATGTTGAAGAATAGTTATCATTAAGATGCCTAAGATATGATTCATCATTAAATAATTCCCTTATAATTCAAATCTTTATCAAGATTCAAATCTATTATTGATAACTACCACCATGACAAACTTGTGGGAATGGTAGTGATGGGACTACTGATGGATGAAGCTAGCATGCAAATGGGAGAAAGGATTGAAAGATCATTGTCACATTATCTAATTATTTGTTGTTAGCTAGTGTTGTGGGGGTTTTACTCACAAAGATGTTATCTCATTTGGGTTAGGGATAAATTCTCTCTCATTCTTAACATTGCCCAAAAACTTGTAATCCTTGCACTCCACTACCTTTTATCTACCACAAATTTATAATTAAATTTGTCAATAGGCTTTCTGGTTAGAGAAGCTCACCGACTATTCTAAAAGGTTTTTAAATAACATCATATTTCCCGCACACTTGTAGGCTTAATGGACTTAATGATATTCGTACTTGGGACATCCATCCGCTCTTTTATTATATTAACTGATCAACTATTTTACAAGCTTACACCCTCTATTAAAAAATAAAAATAAAAATAAAAATAAAGAATTCTTGTGAATTCTATCAACGGTGCATTTGCACGCTTGCCCCTAAGAACACTATCATTTTCATATATATTATGTTTTTATTCCTGCCACGTAAGGTATCCTACTCATCTATAGCATTTATAAAAAACATTCGAAAAGACTTATAATACTATTCATATTGCAAAGTGACCTCTTTGACAATGAGAGTAATATTGCAAACATTTTTGATGTTATCATATTATACACTGGGAGAAGATTGAAAATGATACCTCAATATCCATAGAATATTATTACTTTTAATAAATGGTGACTTCTAATCTTCCTCATCTACTCTTTAGTCCACATGAAATTCAACAAGTGAGCTTGCATAAGGTAGGTACAAAAGTTTCATGGGCCAGTCCATTGTTCAGATCTTGGCTTGGCCTAGATAACAGTTTTCAGGTCAAGTCGGCCCAACAAACCCTAGAACAATTTGAGCATCAAGGAGACACTAAGTTCAGTAACTAGAGCAAGCACTCTGAATTCAGTATAACACTACTCCAATTGGGTTTCTACATCTACTCTTTTATTATATTAACTGATCAATTATTCTACAAACTTAAACTGTCACTCTCTCTTAAAAAATAAAAATAAAATTAAAATTAAAATAAAGAATTCTTGTGAATTCTATCAACGGTGTATTTGCACGCTTGCCCCTAAAAACACTATCATTTTCATATATATTATGTTTTTATTCCTGCCACGTAGAGTATCCTACTCATCTATAGCATTTATAAAAAACATTCGAAAAGATCTACAATACTATTCATATTGCAAAGTGACCTCTTTGACAATGAGAGTAAGATTGCAAACATTTTTGACATTGTCATATTATACACTGGCAGAAGATTGAAAATGATACCTAAATATCTATAGAATATTATTTTGCTCTGCATCATACCAATTACTTTTAATAAATGGTGACTTCTAATCTTCTTCATCTACTCTTTAGTCAACATGAAATTCAACAAGTGAGCTTGCATAAGGTAGGTTGAGAAGTTTCATGGGCCAGTCCATTGTTCAGACCTTGGCTCGGCCTAGATAACAGTTTCTGGGTCGATCCGGCCCAACAAACCCTAGAAAAATTTGAGCATCAAGGGGACACTAAAACTAGAGCAAGCACTCTGAATTCAGTATAACACTACTCCAATTGGGTTTCTACATGGACTTTAAACACAAGTTTTTTTATAAAAAAAAAAGAAAAAATTGGGGGACTAGACCCCCAATTAGACTTTCAGAGATGGATAGAGCACAATCCATCTTCTCTAGAAATCTTTCAGAGAAATAAGAACATTAGAGGTAGAAACCTTCCATTTGAATTTTTTTTCTTATTTCTCTCCTTCTAAATCAACCACTAGGCCAAGGAGATAAGCATATCCCAAGCTGGTCTTACATTAATATTAACATGTATCTTCCTCTAATCTGTCCAATAATCCTTAAGAGAAGCCGAGAAAAAAAGAAGATCGACCGAGAGAGAACTTGATGGTTTGCGAAACTCAATTATGATACATCTAATAAGTAGTAATATCAGAGCTGATATGATGTATTTGTTAGCTATCATACAATTCAAGCAACACTATGCATGGCTAAAGCCGTTTATACCGGCAAATTCAAACACTGAACTTTTCAAAGGTTATGCATGCATGATGCATGTTTCCCTTTGCAATAATTTATTTGAAAATAAGCATCTTTGAGAGGGAATGTATCTCAAATTGATGGGCATATGGCAATACATTTACTTACAAGCTGAAGTATACATTTGCCCAAATTTTATTTTCAAACCGAGGTGAGGATATCAAATGCTATACAATATACATGGATATATTCTGTACCTTGTGAAGTAGCATATAAACAATATAGAATCCAAGCACAATATATTACTACAAACTTGCTATCAGAACCATATCGTGAAGTTCTCTGTCATATAAACTGATGTCGGCTTTACCACCCCTTACTGTGCTTACATGAAATACTCTACCTGCCAAAAGAAGATCATTCTAAGGTTCATGCATCAATTTCCTGTTTGAGATCTAACACATGAAGTTCAGAAGTACTTACATTGAAGGTCATTTTGCTTGCAGCTTCCCTGGACATTATCTAGCTAGGCCCGAATACCTCATATTTGCACACCGGGCATGTCTGGTTTAGCGATAAAGTTGATAAGTTATTGACTCATCCACTAACGGATAGAGTATAAAGAATTCATCCAAGTATTCTATAATTCTAGATCTACAGTCACAAAATACAGTATTTAGGGTTGTACTTAATAATCATTGACGACCTGTGTACTGTTTCATTGATAAGTTTGTATAAAAATGAGAAAAATTATATAGATGAGAATAAATATAATGCTTATGGTTAAAATGTCTTAGCATTGGTGAAAATTTAATTAAGAACGAATGTAATTTAGATGAGAACTTTGAGATGAATGATGTGACGTTACAAGATAAATCTCAGATTCACAGAGAACTTGATCGCAAATGAGGCAAAATGGTGGAAAAAGATAAAGGAACCCCAAAATTACAGACATAAGATCTAATTCATGTGGTGTGCTACAAATATATAGTTTGTCAGGCATTTCCAAGTATACTGCTTCTATTTTGTTAAATGGATGCAGAATTTGTTGGTTTCCAGTCCTGCAGAGGTTATGTTTTTGTGTCAGTCAAGATATAGGGTTTTGTAACCTAAAAATGTAGCAGGAACAAACAATGAGATTACAAGTTAGTCGAATATCGCTTCAACTTCTGCTGGACAAAGTCTAAAATTAGTACCGAAGTCGAGAACGGAATCGAGACAGAATCTTTTTAATTGTCTAAGGAAGTAATCTTCTAAATAAATAATAATATTACCAGCAACTTCAAGTAACCAAAGAATTTTCTAAACAGATCAATTGTTTCTTCAATCTATACAAGCATGAACAGTTCACTTCAGAAGACCAATGAATTAAATAAGTGAAGTTTGCAGAGAAGATCATACTGTAGAAGGTTTACAAAGAACAGCACTATTACCATTCTAAATGAGTTTTACCTTCTTATCCTTGAACCACCGAGTTATACAAGCTGCATGATAATAATGCTCACATGGCAAATTAATCAACTTTTCTCCTTTTCTGAAAGCTGATAGGCAGATGACACATCTACATGCAGAGGAGAGATAAAAAGACCCTTTATCTAAAGGATGAAGAAAATTAGCAGCAACATAAGCACTTGGAACTTATTTTGTTGAGCATTTAACTTGGCTTCTTCGGTATTTTCTTTTCATATCAAGAACAGGCTATTATATAGGATTATGGAATAAGAAAATGACTATTTTTGTCGAGCATTTGCAAGACCAGTTTTAAGTGTAGAGGCTTCTATGTCAACTAGTTTCAGTCAAAATAAGATTTAACAGTGATTAAATCATATTTCATCATAAATAGTTGAACTTTAGATGACATACATAAATCAACTGAACAAAGGTACTGTTGTCTATCATGCAGTAGCCTACATTGCTAATAAAATAAATAAATAGATATATCTGAACAAAGTAGCATACTCTTCATGATTCTCTTCCCCTGATGAGAAGTCTGGATTGTACTTTGAAGTATGCAAATAGGAGATAATCTCATCAGATAAACCTCTGCTTTCAGTTCCAATTTCTTCTCCTAATGATTGCAATTGCTAAATACAGGAAAAGAAAAATAATTTAGATGAGAGGCATACATAATATGCTATTTACATTTAAATAATCAAATGATGTAACTAGAAAAGTAGAGAACATTGATTCAATAATCTTCCTAGAGACAAATGTTGTCTGTCACTTGCTGGCCCAAATTATAAAGTGCCAACAGTAAATTCACATTACCACAAACAAGTATCAAGAGTCCAGAGTGCTCTACCTTCAACCTCAAAAAACATTTGCTTTCTCTATATCAGTGCCTCTATGAAATAAATGAACTCTTTTTAATTTCTCATCAAAGAAAAGCGCCATATCAGCCATGGCAAGGCTGCTATTAATAGGTCTGGTTATACACGGTATGGTTGAGCTCCAACAAATATAACTTCCACAATGAAGCATGAATTTTTTTTGAGAATGAGAATACCATGATAAAAATAGAAAGATACTAAAATGAGATATAGAAAAGAGATAAATATTTTCTTCCCCGGTTATTGTATATTAGTTATGTTAGATTACTGGTTGACCCAAAACTTAAGCTGTTAGTAATGAATCAACAATGTATATTATATCTTTAATAGAAAATTCGAACAGTTTTTAAGTTCAACACAAATACAAACAGTGAGAGCTGATGATTGATAGGATATTATTTCATGTTTGAGATAAGATCACTTGTACTATGCTTCTCATGCACGTTAAATGCACCTCATATGTCATATTATCCGGTTCAATGTTGTCTTCCTCTGTCACCTACACATCAGCAACCACATACTCGACTTCAGATATGCAGAGCTGGGGCGAACAAAGGCATGCAGAATCTATTACAGAAATGAAGAGAAAAGCATAATTTACCTCTGAGTAATTGTTGGTAGAGTTGGATTCACTAACTGGTTGGGAAGATTCGACGGATGCTATATCTAACATAAATCATTGTTTGAATATAATAATTAGCGTAAAAGAAGAATTTCACGATCATAAATATTATGTAGATGTACAGAATTCGGTCATTAGATGGTAATTATTTATTAGCAAAAGGAATGGCAACTTTGTAAGAGAAGAACATGTAAGCAAATATTCCTTTTTAGGCTTAGGCTATCCATGTTGCGGCATTGAGAGTAAAAAGTGTGTTCCTTTCTACATGCATTGATTTCAGGCATTTCACAACAATAGCTAATCTGACGCAGGATGATTTTAAACACACAAATGACCTAAGCCGATAGGCTAGTAAAAATCCTGTATATAAAAACATAGGCAAATTAATCAAATAATGATCTTCAGAGTACCTACAGAAAACTACGTGTTATATAAGCAGACCACAAAAATTCAATCAGAAAACAAATCTAGTAAATATGTGATAGCACGATGGATATCAAGGTAATAGGGATGAAAAAACCAGTAAACAACAAAACAATATGATAGCAATTCCTATTCAACTTCCAGAATGAAGTTACCAATTGGCTAACCAACAGTGAAGAAGCTCCAAAGTTCTGATAATCATATCTATAATCCTTTACTGTTGCACAATTGATCCTCTAACATGAAAATTGGCAACCAAAAATGGAAGTTCGATTTTCAGATAGGAAATAAAATTTGATCCTATCTGCAACTTGAGCAGAAAATCATTACATGCAATCTGATTTGGAAATTCAGATAGAAATCTGAAAGCAGAGCTTCGGAAGGAGACAGAGGAGAGGGAAAAAAGACACTCAGCAACAAGACAACAAAGGATCACAGAAGGGAGAGGAAAGACTGCTCCAAGACTAGTGAGTAAATACAGGCTTCATGCTCGAAAGTTCCAATTTCAGGTGAAAATAATACATGAAACTATAAGATATGCCTCCAAATGACCTTAGTCACCCAAAAGCCATCTCAAATACAGAATCATAACAATAAAATCATCAATAGTGTTGGAAAGAAATATCGAAATTAGATTTTGTTACTATTGTTATTGATTTGGTTAATCTGTTATTATCTTTTTATTATTTACTTTCTTTGTAGATAGCAGCTCTATCCTAATCTGTTGAATAGATAAGGCTAATTGTAGGAGAGATTATAATCTCATTCTATTTATGTACTCAATTCATCTTAATAAAATATACAATCACCTTGTTCTATTTAATTTTTCCCTTTTACATGGTATCAGAGCTAGAACCCTAGCAACCAAGTTCTATTGCAGCCATACTCTAATCCACCGAAACCTTGAAGATGATCATTCTTCTTCCCAAGGTGTTGATCTATCAGATTCATCAAAGGTAGGGAAAGAAAATCCCCTGCTGACCTCTCCAATCTTTACTTCATCCATCATTTCGATCATTTCAGATTGGTTCTCGTTTCTAAACCCCTCAATGGAGATAACTACTCCGGTTGAAAAAGATCAATGATTCGAGCCTTGGATACAAAAAAGCTCGGATTCATTGATGAGTCTATCTCAGCTCCTTCAGAAGCAGATGATCCTGAAGATCACGCCATTTGGTCAAGATGCAATGACATTATCCATTCTTGGATAGTCAACACCTGTGATCTAGAAATTGCTGACAGTGTGAATTTTTATTTCACTGCCAGAGAAGTTTGGGAGGACCTCGACAATCGATTCTCTTAAGGCAATCTAGCTTGCATCTTTGAGATCTAACGGGACATCGCCCTCCACAAATAGGAAACCACCTCTGTCTCCACCTATTACACCTGATTGAAAACCCTATGGGACAAGCTAGGAATGCATTGTGAAACATCACAATCAGAGCAACAAAAGATAATGTAATTTCTAATAGGTTTGAATGAATCTTACAGTGTTCGCGGACAGATCCTCCTGATGAAACCTTCTCCTTCGGTCCGCAAAGCATACTCCTTCGTTGCTCAAGAGGAGAAACAACGCCATCTAGGAGTTGCTTCCTCCTCCACCGAGAGAAACTCGGTTGCTACCATGGACGTTCGCAAGCTTCATTTGCCAACACTAGGGAAGAAGAGGAGCAATCCTGATTCTAACCACCGATGCAATGGACCCGGTTCTGGAAAGGTGCGACCTGCCTGCACCTATTGTGATGCTGATGGACATTGGGTCCAAAAGTGTTATAAATTACATGCCTACCTCCCTGGCCATCCAAAGGCCAAGTCTAATTCGGGCTCAGGTTTTGTTCAGCACAATTACTCTATAGTCAATTAGGCGAGCTGTGAAGAAGGTGGACCTAACACAACATTTACAGAGGCCCATTATGTTCTATGTCTTGAGTAGATTCATGCATCAACCCAGAAGACATTATATGGAGGCAGCCTTACATGTTGTTCGATATCTAAAGAGTGCCCCAGGTCAAGGTCTGTTCTTTTTGACATTGCGAGCCTACTGTGATTCAGACTGGAAAGGTTGTCCTCTCACTAGATGATTCACTACACGGTACTATGTGTTTCTTGGGTCCTCATTAATTTCATGAAAATTAAAACGGTAGAAAACTATATCATTATCTTCAGTCGAAACGAAATACCGTGCAATAACTGGAGCCTGTTGCGAGTTAACATGGCTTCGGTGCCTATTAGGAGACTTAGGCCTTATTCATCATGGACCTGCTTCCTTATATTCTTTATTTTTCAAGAACAAACGCTTTTCATTGTGTCACAAGTTTTCATATATAGTGTAGAAAAGTTTTCGAATCACAAAGAAAATCCAACATTACAGAGTTGCAAACCTTGTAGGTGTGGAAGACTCGAATTACTAGAGAGGAAAAAATTAATTTCACAAAAAAATTAATATATTATGGGACCATCTTACGAAGGAAATCATTTGGAGAAGTATCAATATGCATATTCTCCAACTCTTGCAACTGCCTAGCTAAAGCTTCATCAGATGCACACCATGTAGGAGGTGCTGCTCTTGAGGAATTCACGCCATTGCTACTTTGGCCATTATCACGATTGGATCGGTGATCCCCACTGTGAGAATTCCCCATCAGTGACTGATGAACAATTTCCTGCAATGGTTCTGAACAAAGTTAACAAAACATGACAAACAAGAAGCAGATAAACAGTATAAGTATATTAATAAAAAATCATGCATCCGTTATTGTGGCCATCTAATAGCTCCTATGTAGCAACAAATTTAACAAATTTAAAGATTTTAAATTAAATAATATGATGACATGTTAATCAGTTGAATGTATGTCTACAGTTGGTGGGTGGAAATAGGTACAATGACAGTGTGATGTTAGAAAAGTGCAATAGCATGTGAACTTATTTAAGGGGTAATATATATCACAAAATTAAAGGCAAATACACCATTAGTCTATTTAAAGTTTTAGACAATTACTATAGAGATCATGATACCTATTACATATTTTAGGATCAGTATATTATTTGTGGGACAATATGTAAAGAGATTATCATCAACCAAACTACAAATTTGATAACAAGAAAATTGGAGTATGTATGGATAGAACAAATCTTTCTGTCACACTTGCAAACAATCAAAGCAAAATCAAGAAACAGAGCATCATAGAAGAAAGAGTGATGTTATCAATTACTCTTTGTGAAATTATAATGCATCGCTGTTAGTTTGACCTCAAACTAGTGAATTCATCACAAGTGAAGTGGTACAACCTCAAATTACAGAAATGTTTTTTGCATCATAGATTTGTAATTTAAGGGATATTAACAGTATTCTCATTTAATTACATCTCAAAGCATACATGAATTGTTAAATGGAGAAAAAGGATCCATGTAATTCATTCCAAATAGTCAGGACTAAAGGCTTGAGCTTGTCGTATAGTATATGGGAATTGGCAAATAGTGAAATACTTTTGTACATGTACTTATAGAAAAAACTTCAATAATTCAGAAAAGTTTCCTAGCTAAAACAATGTCAGATATCAAAATCAAGGACCTCAAAAGAATTCTATATGAAAACCAAAGCAATCAGTTAATTACCATGTTTTTAAGATGATCTGCAATTTATTGACTGAGATCACTAGTTCTTTGAAACATTGATGGCTATGTAAAGTGCGGTAACCTCTGCTAGTCAACATCTACTGGCTTAGTAACTCAAATGCATATGTACATGAGTATCTCAACAATTTTCTTATTTAAACAATGTATTGTTGGCCTAGACCAGTTGGCACAAATCACACTGAGAGCTCACTAACGTGAGTGCACAACTTATTGGTCCATGTTTTAAGACAAAATTGTTGCTTTAGTTATGAGACAGACTCTATAACTATCCCTTACACATGCCTACACAAGTAGAGGCAAGTAAAGGCAGTGAAGTTAGTTAATTATTACTAAAGCTCATGTAGTACATGGGGTAAGCAACATTAGTAAGAAATCTAGGACTTTACGAACCATGACTTCTACCAACTGGCAAGATGGGAAGTTGCTTGTAAATTACAATATACATTAGTAGTTTAGTACGATCTGATAACATTTTGTACAGAAAAACATGAATACCATATGCTAGCATGCTTACAAAAGATCTAATAGATGATGGCTCATCCACGCCAACTTGTACCAAAATCTGTAGCAAGTATCATGGTAGGTGTACAAAAGAGCCTTGACCAGCATAGGCATGATACTTGATGTTCTAATACTTTGTTTGTAATCTCTTTCAAAGATGTAATCAAGCTCACCTGATCTTGGAGAACCTCACCAAGTGCAAGATCATCAAAGTAAAGGTCAAGTCCTTCAAAGCTTTCTACCACCACGTTTGGAGTAGAAGAGTTTACATAGTGCATGCCGTTTTGCTGCTTTCCCCTTTCTCCAGATCTAATTGCCATGACCAGTAAGAAATAATCCACTGACCCTGAAATTCCATCTTCGAAATCAAGTAAATTTAATAATGAATCTTCACATTAGATCTGATATAGATTCCCTAGATATATGAATTAGGCAAATGACATCCATATTGACTAACTTTTGGAAGCGGGCAGTTGCCTTATTAGCACCGTAAAATGAAAACAATAGCTTTGAGATCTCCTAGAGAAAAATAAACATCTATCAGATAGATGCCTATCTTTCTGCTCATGAAAAGTTGATTCTTATATGATTAAACTAGTTTTATGAAGAAATCATCCACGGGCTACTTATCTTGGTGTTTTTACAAGTTAGGAAGATAAAAAAGAAGAGGAAGAATAGATGACAACAGAGCATATCACAAAAGAATTTTTTAATCTTGTATCATATGGATCAAGAAACTCCACATGTCAAGGGGAACATGATGGAGATGGGTGCTTTCCCAAGAACATACCTTGTAGCTTCTTAGAAAAGAACCAAAACTTTTCCATAAGAATTTATAAAGATTTCCATACCAAAAACTAAATAAAAATCCCATGGAATCAACCTGTCTGGCTTCTCAGAGAGGAAGACCCAATGAGGAATAGAGAGCAAAACTTCTAGCTAAACTTTTAATCCCAGCAGAACTCGGAGTCCCAATTCATGCCGATAACTTTTAGATGATTCATATATTCCTTTTCGAATCAAATAGAACAATATGAGAAGACCCTACTTGGGTTCCACTTTTTTAAGATTCTTTCGAGTAAAACTCAGAGGAAAAAGGAAAATAGAGGATTAAAACCAAATCAAGAATCGTACCTTGTTCTTCTTCTTCTTCTTCTTCTTCTTCTTCTTCTTCTTCTTCTTCTTCTTCTTCTTCTTCTTCTTCTTCTTCTTCTTCTTCTTCTTCTTGTCCTTGCACTTCTCACTTTCCCACCACCTTAGTAGCACGGAGGCATCTTTAAAATGAGTTGAAGCAGTGGATTTTGTTTATGTTATAATGCACGTGATGTCGTTAACTCGCGGGCGACGACATAGCCGCCGGGATAACGGTTTAACGCTAACACCGTTGATCTTATTGCAAGAAACCACCTCTCCTTTGCATATTTACAAATCGACTCACCTCTGTCGGACAAAGAGCCAATCCTCTCTGGATACAAAGGTACTAAGGCCTTATCAAGTTTTAGCAAATATACTAAGTCGCCTAGTTTAGACTTTTGTGTATCGCCAAACTATTGTTCCGAACTAAACGCTGCTGAGACATTATTCTAAATTAATCATCTCTGAATACAAAGGCACTAAGGCCTCATCAAGTTTTAGCAAATATACTAAGTCGCCTAATTTAGACTTCAAACCGTGTGCGTCACCAAACTATTATCCCGAACTAAACGCCGCTGAGATATTATTATAAGTCATTGCACGTGGGAGCTGCTCCTCCAAGCTAACAACACTATCAAGCCACCATCAACCACTAAATAATTTTCTCCACAATAATTACTTAGAGTTAGAGTCAATCGCACGACTAAGTTGATTTTATCCCTTTCTTCCCTATCACATTTTTAAAGGGTACCTCTTGTTGTTTCCTATGATATTTCGAAAATATAGGTGTTCGTTTGCAAAAAAAGCCTTCTCCATAGTCTTTCGATATTAAACCTAATATTATATTAGCATCAAAATAAATACTTCTTCTTAAATGTTCTGTGCTGTGAATTAGACTAAATTTGGCAAAAGTTTTAGCTTCAGGAAACGCCGTTAATTAGTTATATCAACCACGTTATTGGAATCTTTAGTGGCCATTAACAGGGGACCCACAAATATCTCTATTAATCTTATTCTATATATGTCTTTGTCCAGGAGAAGTGGTTTGAAGAAAACCCTTCCAATATTTGGACTTCCAAACTGACTCATTCCCAGGCCTCTTTTTCTTTGTGGTCCAGCACTTGCCACTCAATTGGTGCAATATTGTTGTAATAAACAACTGGAATGCCAATTTTAATATGAGTTTTTTTTTTAAATTTTTTTAAATTTTTTTAAATTTTTTTAAATTTAAACACTGAATTGGTACAAGGATTGAAGGTTTTATTTTGTTTGTTTAATTTACAATGGGCATTTGATATTTACTTCCATGGCAAAATAAAACTAGTTTCATGTCTTTTATTGTTAAGGTTTTCTTCTAGGTTCACTGAATGGGTGCTGTTGGCCATTTCTTCTTTATTATAAGCATACAATTTCTTTCTTTCTTTCTTTCTTCTTTAGTGGGCCTGTGAGAGAGAGAGAGAGATTGGGCGGCAAGGAAGATGTAGACTTTGGAGTCAACATTTTACCTTTTATTTTTTGAAGAAAGACTTAGGGGAGTTGGAGTCAACTTAACCATGTAGTGCAGGGAGATTGCATAGATTCTTATCTTCAATAAAGTTTAGGGTAAATTATAGTTCATCTCTCATGGTTTAGCCTGATTTTAATCTGTTCCTTTGTTCGTTAAACTTAAGCATTCAAACCCTCTGTGGTTTATATTGAACCGTAAGTGATAGATTCTTCGTCCAAAACTAACTACGTTTTATTAGTGCTAATATTTTTCACTATATATAAATTATAATATATTTAAACTATTCTTATCATCAAGTCTTTTTTTATGTCTTAGTTCACGATTGATTAAGCCACAAAGGTTTTTAAGTTTGAGATATAATAAAAGAGTAACTTGTAATTGGGCCAAACCTTAATCGAAAGTTTAATTAGGGTTTAGTAATTTACTCCTTATTTTCTCTCTTTCAGTAGGGAAAGAAAGGAGATTGAAATATTTTTAGAGAAATAGGTTAAACTGTTTTCAATAAAGTCAATTCACTATCAAATTTACTAATTATTCATGTATTCTTTTTAGTAGGGATGTCTGCTGAACTAAAAAGAATAAACTTTAAGCAATATATATAATTCTTTTAACCTCTTTCCTCCTTGTGTGGCTACTACATTATATTTCAAAATAGACTTAAATTAAAAAAATAAAATAGGCTGAGATTTAAATCTATGAATTCTGAACAATTAAGATTTTAGATGACAGACCAACAATGTATATCATATTATTAACAATAATTATCCCTATAGAACCGAAGATATTAAGATTAAGAGCGAATCTTCGTCACCAAAAAGTAGTTTAACCTATATTAATCTTAATAGTTTGAAAACTCGCATATTTATTCAACAAGGTTAAAAAAATATACTTCATCTTGTAGAAAAGTTCAGATTAGGTTATCTGATGCTTGTTGATATTTTCCTGATATCCATGTTGATCTTAGTCTTGCAGATATTAATTAATCATGGTTTGATGTGATTAAAATATAGTTTTGAGTCAATAATGGCTAGTGCATTAGTTTAGTATAATACTTGCAATTAAATGGTTGCCAGGAAGTGCACCTCTTGATTAGTTACTAATTAAGCTGGAGCTTGTGATTAGTGATTACATGAGGTGTTTCCAAGTTGGATGATGTGGATATAAAAGGAATTGAATTGGTCATCGTATAACATCTTAAAATTTGAGTGGTTGGTTTGATAATTTAGCAAGATAGTAAATGGAGTCAATCAACTATAATAAACTATTTGATTAAATAATACAATCTAGATGAGTACAATTATAGACAATTCAGATGAAGTAATGAAAAAAAAGAAAAGAATCTATGGAATATTAAAAACTTTAAATGGGAAGCAAAATATTATAATACTATCTTACATGTAGAGAGGAAAAGATTGGAGATAAAAGATGAGAGAATGTTACTCCATCTTCTTCGAGATTATTAAATTTATCTTCACTATCTATTCTTGTTTGATTGTCCATTCACACGCTACTCTAAAAACTTTAGTCGTTAAATATTTATTCAAAATCAAAGATTCAAATAAGAGGACAAATATGTATGCTCTTCGTATAGAGAGAACTCACATGGAATTCATGTTACTCGTCCGATCAATATTTTTACAAGAAATCCAAGATAATAAGACAATTTATCATAAATAATCTAAACAAAGAATATCCAAATTACCACAGGCTATAGTAGGCCTAAAAAATATATGTTAATAATATAATTGAAAGTAGATAAATACTCTTGTAGGGGCAAGATAACTAATATAGTTATTAAAAAATAAAATATATTAAATTAAGATCTTGCTGGTCCTCGCCTACTTCTCCATGACCTCAAACTGGTGAGCATAAAATCCAACAGTATATACTTTTACAATTTAAAAATAATATAATACATAATACAATAATATAAAATATGCTTAAATGCTAATGTAATATACTCGTAAATTAATAATACACGTGGTGCTATGTCTAATATACATGACATGATCTGCATACTTAAAACGCATACAATATATAAAAATATCTTCAATCATCATGAAATAATAATACATAAATGATACCATAATTATCACAACATCACTACACTATCCTTAAATTACATAGGAGTCACTTGTGTGAAATGTATCTAATTATTACAATTGCTCTTCAATTATCTAGTTTCTACGTTGTCTTGAGATGGATGAATAAATCATAACATAAGTAAAAAAACCTAACTTAAAAATAAATAATGAAATATATCACAGAACTTCCGTCACGAGTTTGGATAGATTCAATTATTTATCTAGTTAAAATAACTATTAAGAATACCGACACCGCTAGTTATTAGAAGTGACTAATCTAAATAAAATATTATAAATAAATGATCTACCATTTTTAACAATGTCAAACTAAACAAAAATAATTAAGGAGAAAAATATTAATATTAATATTTAAAACCAAACTATTTGGGCTGTCCCATGATTGAAATGAAGGGGATGGGTTGCCTGCAGCCCACCACAACCCAAAATTTGGAGCTGGGCTGCCAATTTGATTTGCCCTAGTCCTGGTCCCAAAGTGACCAACCCACACACTTCATCTTCTTCCTCTTCTCAGGACAGAGAAGCCACAAGATGAAGATCCCATCTTCTAGCAGACCAGCAAGATTGAGAGCAAACACTAAACACCAAAAACTAGTTCCAACAATCCAGGTACCAATCACTAAAATGGTGAAGATTTTAACTTAAGACATTTCAAGAACCACAGCATTCTATCATAATTAAGAACTAGCTTTCAAACATAAAGACCAAGTACAACAAGCAAATGGTAAGTTGAACAAACTCTAGTACAAACTCATATATCTTTCATCCTTTCCACATCACAAATATTAAGAATGAAAGAATAAAAACAAGTATGCAGCAACAGGCACCAATCACATTAGAATCCTCCCTCCCCCCATAAAAATAAATATATGTCAAAGAATTATAGAACAAGTAAAACTAAAAATGATTCAGTTTTCTCCTTTGTTTGTATGGTATACAAAAATAAATTTCTTATCAATCAACTTGGCTGAGACGTAGATGAGGTCCCTGCAACAACATCAGCAGGTATCCATGCAGACACTGTATAAAGAGGCTGATCCATCCACTTGAGAGTAATGCCATCACTGCTTTCTCCTTGCTGCTCGATGCTGTAATTTTCCGACGACGACGGCGGCGGCGGTGAGTTCATCCTTAAGATCATCCGGCTCTGCAGCACCTCCCTTTCGCCGATGCCTCCGCATAGAAATCCACCGTCTTCCATCAACTGCTTCCACGTGTTGAACCTCTCGTACCTCTCCACCCTCTCATTCCCTTCGCAGGCGACTACGTTCCTCATCTCCCTCGCGAACATCTCCTCGACCTTGATCCTCGCCGCGCTATTCTCCGGTAGACAGGAGCCCAGTGCGTCGAAAACCGCAGAGTAGTACTGGATCGAAGCGACCAACCTCATCTCCCATGCTTGCTTGTTCAACTCGACTTCCTTCTCCGCAGTCACGACGATTTCCGGATTCGCGCTGCGTAAGAGACTCAAGAAACTCGCCAAAGCCGCGCCGCTCTCGTCGTAGAGCGCCTTGTGCATCACGGCGACGCAATTCACGGCGACACATTCGTTCCGGTTGACATGAAGCATCCAGAGCCGGACATCATCCAATCGGTCTGCGACGGCGTGGAAGGCGAAGGGGAGATTGAGTTCCTCCGCGAACCGCGCAAGCCTAACGCCGGTCTCCTGAAGGTCCTGCCTAGATTCTCCGATGCCGGTGATCCTGACATGGCTGGGCGGGTTCGGCCTGGAAGATAAGCTCTGGAACAGACTCGGCCATTGGAGTCCTTGCTTGATGTCGAAGTCGATGATATGGATGCGATCTTTTCCTTGGAAAGCGCGGATTAGCCTCTCGTTCAGCGTGAAATGGAGGAATTTTGGAATCGGGCTGACATGGTTGAGGACCTGCCATGCAATGGCATCTTCATCACCATCTTCATCATCTCGAGGAATCTGAGCGGCGAACTCCTCCCACGGCGGCGCGAGGGTGAAGATTCGAGGCCAGAGCTTGACGACTCGCAGCGCTAAGGCTTCGGTGAAGTAAGCCGCCACTCTGTGAATCGGCGTTCCTCGTGGGGATGCTTCCCCTCCGAGTCTAGCTATGAAATAGTTTGCAGCCTCATGGTGGCGAGAGCTAATCGACTCTGCGCATGCTACCAGCAAGCTCACGAGCTCGAGACCCTGCCGCTCCGTTTGGGTGTTCTTACCTTCCCCTCCTACAAAAGAATTCGCTACTACCTCGTCTCTGCTCCATTCTCAAACTCTCGTTATCGCCGGCGAATGCTGTTAACTCACCGGCTATTTTAAAAGATTAAACAGTTAGAAAACGATGACGTGGGTTGATAAAGAAAAAATAAAACTCAACGGAAATTGACACATTTGCCGAGTACAAGGCCAGGGAATCCCATACTTCGGCGAGAGAGAGAGATCATAGAAGAAGAAAGAAGAAGAGTATGATCTCTAATATGCATGGGCTTTCTTTAATTTTAATTTTTGTTTTTCCATGGCGAATAAATTTTAAGCAAGAAAGGTGGGAGAAGTGGGTACGGAGGAACGTCGGGGCCATGAAGAAAACGATGGGTTCGAAAAGGTGGGAGATTTGATGTGACCCGTCGGATGAGGATCGGACGGACGTGACGCCGGACGGACGGTGACCGTTGGGGAAGGCGAAGCTTCCTTCGTGTCGTGACGGAGTAAGGCGGTTAGTACTCCGGCCGTTTGGACTTTGGCGACTCTTACGGGCTTCGGATCAGCTGTGCGGCTACCAACACGCTCACGATTAAAACATCCACAGTAATTGGCCACGTGGAGGGTCCTTTAAATTTGCCCATAATCAATTCACTTGAAATCCTGTTTCGTGAGAGATAGGATGTAAATAATCCGGTAGCTAATTATTTGGGAACTATTTCCTTATCCTTTTTCTTTTTTCTCTTCTCGGTCAAAGCTTGACTTTAAAATTAATTTTGAGCATATTTTAAATTCGAGACTATATTCTAGAGCTACTTAAGAAATAGAATCAAGTCTCATCAGATTAAGCTTGATTGGGAGAGTGGATATGAATAATTAGATCCTTATCTAATAGTCATAAACTTTATATGTTTATATTTTGAATTTAAGCTAATGAATAGAGTTTGAAATTAATTTTGGGTCTATATTTTAATTTAGACTCAGGCTTAATTAATTTTGAACCGAGCCTAAGCTAAGCCTAATTCAAACTCGAGCTTGCCCAATATAAACATATTTCAACTCCGAGCTTAAATCATGTCTAATTTGAGCTAGAGCCTTAAACAAGCCCAATTGAAGTCTAATGTATTCATGCCGGTTGATTCAAGATTGATTTAAGCTTGAATTAAATAACGATTAAATAAATAAGTTTAAGATTAGATCAAATTAGTGATGGATATAAACCATTTGATCTTGATCTATGGTAAAAAATTATATGCAGTTTATATATATATATATATATATATATATATAGCACGTCTAGATATATTGTGGGATATGGTGAAAGAATAAAATAAAGTCCAATTTTCTATTTTTATGTAAATATTTAATCTATTTTTCCCATATATTGTAATACAAATATGAGTAATTTCATATTGCTCATAACTTTACAATGTAAATGCGCTGCCTCCACACGATGAAGAGGGCAATCCTTGGAAAACATGTTCTCAACGGTGCTCTCAAACCATGGGAGGCTAAGCCAGTGCCTAAATCCTCATGGATATGGAGGGCGTTATGTCAAGCAGCGGCCGAACTGAAGGAGGGCTTCTAGAAGAGCATAGGTAATGGGTGTAGTATGGTGGTTCTATAGGAAGCGTGGGCGACGTCCATTCCTTTTGGTCAATTGCCTTGCATGGTCAATGTGAATAGTTTTACAAGCTGCTGCTGTGTTGACACTCTACTGGAAAACGGGAGGTGGGACGTGGACAAACTGCATGTAGCTTTTAATAGGGATCTCACCTTCGACGTGGCCACGGTTGATACAGGGGGTTCGCAGTTAGAAGACCGGTGGGTGTGGGTCCCACAATTAATGGGGAGGCGATAGCTAAGAATGTTTACAAATTCCTGCGGAAGAAGGAAGGCTAGGCTTGGGATGGTTGGGCTCAGCTTTGGAAATTAACTACAGCACCTCAGATCAAGGCTTTCGTGTGGAAGCTCATGTGGAACCTGGTCCCAACAAAAGCCTACCTATTTGGGCTAAATTGTGGGCCTAACAATCCCTGTACGCTGTGTGGGCTTTTCCCTAAATTGGCCATGAATCTGTTTTACACTTGTTGTTTCACTTTGGAAGTGTGGGCTTGCTTTGCTGGGTCGGTCCAAGCACACAGAGGCTAAAATCCCATCATCGAACCAGATAAGGTGAAATCAATCATGGCGGCTATCTTATGGGGTATCTAGAAGGAGCGTAATCAAAGAATCTTTGAAGGCAAGAGTAATACAGCTCCTGCTATGGCAAGTAAGGCTGTGACTTTAGCTCAAGATTATTTGAAGGTCAGTGGGAAAGAGAAGAATTCAAACATGGGTACTATTAAAATTCGTTGGGAGCTGCCGTCGAAAGGGTGGATCAAAATCAATGTCGACGAAGCTTGGAAGGAAAGAGAGTATCAGGGAGGAGCATGTTACATTATTCGAGATGAGAATGGGTCTCTACTCCAGGTGGCGACAAAGCCAACTATAGCGGATTCTGCCAGCTATAGTGAAGTCTGGGCTATGCAGGTAGGGCTAAGAAAGGCTCATGGGAGGTGAGAGCAGGTGATTGTGGAGACTAATGCGCTTACGGTTCTAAAAATATTCAGAGGTGAGAACAATTGTCCGTGGTGCCTAAGAAGAGTAGTTCATAATTGCTTCACGTTGGTGTTGTCATTTAGGAAAATTATGTTTCTTCATACGTATAGGGAAGGGAATAGAGCGGCCGACTGGCTTGCTAAACTAGGTAGACATTCAGCTTTAGGGAGAGTCTGGAGTAATTCCAATAAGATTCCCTTGGAGCTGGAGACTATTTTATACTCTTGACAAAATGAGCACAGAATTGGCCTGGGATGTAATCCTTAGCTGACTTTTCATCTCCTTATAATAAAAAAAAAACACTTTACAATGTAAATATATTTAACTGTTAGGTTGTCAAAATAATCAAGCTGGCTTAGGTTTGACTCATCTAATAATGAGGCAATCTTGATTTTAGTAGGATTGTGGATTAATAGAACAGCTCAGTTCAAGCTCGACTCAAAGTTTCGAGCAGAGCTTAATCACAAGTCGGCTTGCTCAGGCTCGGTTTGATAAAATTCACAAACACATACATATATATACTACGAAAATTTTGTGACCATTAGATCAAGGCCAAATGGTTTATATCCATCACTAACTTGATCTAATCTTATCTTTAATCAACCCTTATATAATTTAAATTATATTCAAACTTTTTTTAATTCAAGTTTAAATCAAGTTTGATTCACCCGGCTTGAATTGGGCTTGCTTAAGGCTCCAGCTCAAATCAGACTTGAGCTCGGCTGAAATATATTTCAATTGGTTTCATTTAAAGCTCGAACTCATATTAGACTTTTTGGCTTAAGCTCGATTCAAAATTAAGTGAGTAGAGTCTAATCACAAGTCTGTATATATATATATATATATATATATATATATATATATATATACCTAAACTAAGTTCTTAGTCCCCCCTTATTTAAGAAAAGCAACTACTAAAGAGTGCAACTATTTAGGTTTTTAGTAACTCACACACTAGTGATGATCACTTCTTTTACCTCAAATCTCTTTGAGTGCAGTTGAGCCATGCGAAGGTAACCACTCCCAACCAACAGTATACAACTTCCATCCAAGTGACCCAGAAAAGAAAAAGAAGAAGAAGAAGAAGAAGAAGAAGAAGAAGAAGAAGAAGAAGAAGAAGAAGAAGAAGAAGAAGAAGAAGAAAGAAAGAAGAGACTCAAATTGCGAAGTCACTAGCCATGGCAGCAATGAAGCACCTCCTTTCTGCTGTTCTCTTGCTCATGGCAGTATCGTCTCGGTTTCCGACGGCTTCGTCGGAGAGTTGCTCAGCAGAACTTGCAAAATCCCATGTCGTGCTACGTCGTTCCTGGTACGCCGCCAGGCATGCAGTGCTGCTCGTCGGTGAGAGCCGTCGACCATCAGTGTGTTTGTGACACGCTTCAGATCATCAACAGCTAGCTAGCCTGCCAAATGTGGTCTTGATCCCCTCAGAGCAGCGCAGTTAAGTTTTCCTACCACTTCTACTCTAGCTTGGTATGGGGTTATGGGCAGCTAATTAACATGGAAGGGGAGGAGGGTTGCAGAAATAAAGTTTTGGGGGGGTTTTTAAGTTTCAAATTTATATATATAAATATAGATAGAGTCCTGTAGGCTAATCATAGGCTAGATATAAGAGTTAGTCTGATAGATAAGCTGTGTTGGATGTTTTTGATGATGTCGATGTCAAACCATACTAGATCTAGTGAGAACAACACACTACATTCTTTAAATCCTAAGTTTAAGATGTGGCTTTAACATGAGAAAGAACTAGAAGGAAGATGATTCATAGATCTAATATTTCTCTCTAAAGCAGCCTCATATATATATATATATATATAGAGAGAGAGAGAGAGAGAGAGAGAGAGAGAGAGAGAGAGAGAGAGAGAGGGGCAACAAATAGATTACAAATGAGCTAAACTACAAGCCATAGCAGATCAAACAAGCGCACACATACACAATCCATTTCAATTTCTTTCATCAAGAGATTTGCACTCACAAATGCTCAATCTCAGATCCTCTAAGGATGAATACTTTCCTACCACAATGCTACAGTGATGGTCGTGTTTCAAGTTTCATATTGTGTTCTTAATTTTATTGTTTCCTTTGGGAGCTCACGTTACATGAGTTGAGGTCAATGAGTATTGTGGACTGTTGTTGGCTTTCTTGGCATGCATTAGATTTTTAATTGCATAGTCTTCTTAGATATATTATAAAATCATGAAGTTTCAAGTACAACCCACAAAGGATTTGAACGTAATTCGAAACTCATAAAAGATGCATTCTACTCCCCAAAATATTGAAATTAATTGTTAATTAAAAAGGATTCATCTTTAGTTAGAAAGTAGTACCTTGACTTAAAATCCTCTAATTTAATTTAATTAAGTTTAGTTAACAGATTTAACAGTAAAATATTTTATGCACATATTTATTAAATCTTAAAATTTGATTGGTAAATAATAAAAATATAAGATGTAAATCACAATTTTTCTAAATTTATATCTAGCATTCGGTTCGAACTCCTAATCCCATTTATTATTTTCATACCAAATATGAGATTTATATAATCCATAACAATTAATCTAATGTCATCTTTATAAGAACAAACTAGCTTAAGATTTGAAGATAAATGTCTTTAGATAACAAGCAACCCAAGAAAAAACATGTCAGATAAGAAATAACCTCAACAACAAAGGAGACATCCTAATGCACAAAGGCCCCCTTTGATGCAAGTTGCTCTTTAGAAGGATCAAGTGCAACATAGCATCCATTAGGGCTCTCGTTGGTGCCCTACCGCTAATAGAACAAAGCTTCAAGCTAGACAACAAGGTCCATACTTAGCCATCACCTCTCAAACATCAACAAAAGAAAATCAATAACTGCATCTTGATATTTCAGAAATCATTGAGAAGCTTGAAAAAGTTTTTCTTTCATATCTTTTGAAGAACACATTTGACTCCATAACTATGTTTGTATTTACATAGTCATTTCTTGATACTGATCAGACAGCAGCCATAACCAGGAAAGTAATTCTTACTGAATGCAAGCTTTTGAAGGCCAAAAGCTTTGAGAGAACTCCTGTCCCAGTTGCTTTCACTGATATCTCCATCAAATACCACATCAAACCCCAAATTTATATTTTTATGTTTAACCATCATGGCATGTCATTTCATAGTTTCTGTATACTAATAACAACTTTCTAAATTAACTCTAGAAACAATGCCTCTTGTTTGCTGCTGAGGCCAAGATCACTCAGTGTCATCGCACTTTCTCCATCAGTAAACGCACGCCTAGGGTAAGGCCTAACCTGTCAGATTGAAATAGCGCAATCATGTTAAAGTCTGTATCACCAGCAAAGTCAAGGCAAAGTTCCTATATGACATAGTAACCTGTTGACACCAGCTCCTCTATCTACTTGTCAGAGAAAAGAATAATGAGAAGTAAATCTAGTATTTAAGGGGGGAAACACAAGGATATAATACAACAGCCAAACAGACTAAAAACAGCAGTCAAAAGAAATCTCCAGAGTTACAACTCACTGTTAGTCGCAGAACCCAGATTGCTGCTAAGAGATCTTATTTGACTTGACCTGCAATTTTATCACACATGGCACAGGTCCCATACTATGTTATCTAGAATTCTAGATGAGGGACAGTTAGCTAGAGTAGACTAGCCTCTTTAATTACTCAATATTTGTTGGTGTGATACTTTTACATAGACAATCCCAAAATGAATGTACTTTTGTGAATTACGAATTAACTGTATTTATCTCTCAAAGGTGTATGAAGGGCCTAAATCGTGTACAAGAGTTTGGCATGCCGACAAATAAAAAACTTGGAGTGTCCATCTGAAATTCTAAAATTGTCATGCTTCCCTATGTTGCTATCAACTCACAGTAGCTAACTTTGCAGCATATTGCATTGTTAAATTCCCAATACCTCCCCACTCACCTATATCTCCATGTAATACATAATACATACACACAGCACTAGACGAACTTCTCCATGTCAACCATCCTATTCTAGTTATAGTGTAATATCATCATCAATTTCCCCTTCTTGTGAAACTACAGATATCCAAGATAGCGGAAAACTCCTTATTCTTGTCCATTAAGTATAATTTTGCTCTTTATATCATGATTTACTAAAAATAAATTGTGCATACTTGAGTCTTAGATATGCTTAATTGAAAACCTATATATCCTAGAGTTCTTGTTCATGCTTCTAGCTCAATGTCTAACCCTATCCTAGATTGTCCATGTAAGAATATATTATCAGCAAATAACATACACCACAAAGGTTCATCTTTAGTTTGACTGTCCTTGGTTAAGTCATCCATAACCAGCACAAATTGCATTGGTTATGGATGAGCAAACTAAAGACATTTACCTTTCGGCAAATCACTGACGGCCCCTTGAACTGTTTTATTCATCATCTGCCTGAATGAAGAGAAAATGTCGCCTCTGAGAAGGCTTTCGTCCATCACTTCCAATAGGTGTGATCTTAAGCCAAGGGTGAAGATCCCAACAATCCTACTCGTGCATGTGCAGATGTATTTATTTTTTATTATATATTTAATTTTTTTTAGCATTTCATCTATTGAATTAACCAAAGACATAAAAGATGAAATTCCATAGTGCACGTCATATGCTGAGTATATATATACATATAAACAAATGTGGGACTTTAAAATGCAAAACTCATGACACCCAATATGATACTGCAGTCTGTTAAAAGTATCTACATTTGGGGGCGACATATATACAGAAAAAGTACCAATAAATAAGATCGTTTATAATTTTTATTTATGTCAGAAGTGGTATTAAGCAGTATGAATCTTTCATTTAAGATTATGTATAAACACATAAGTTTGTGCAATCTATATTTTAGATATCAGGACAGTCATGGGAATCTCTGTGAAATAGAGAATGTATCGCATGCTTAAAAACAAGTACAGACTACATAGGTCATAAACTCAACATCTAAACCTTGAATAATAGTCTACCCTTGAGACTATCTAGGCCCAAATCCCTTTAACATTGGCTTGAAAGGTACTATGCAACTGGTTTCTCCAAATAGATATTTGGGCTTATAAAACGGCAGGGAAGGTACTTTGTAATCGTGCACACCACTATACCAGCGGTTGACTATCATAAAAAATAAGAATGACATCTACATGGACTAAAAGGCCTAATATTTATGGTTAAATAAGTTTTCATCCCCAAGTGCTTGTGAGTTTTGTGTGAAAATTGTTTTCTATATTGTCCTAATAAGACTTCAGCAGGAAGATCTGATACAAAGGTAATGAATCTCCCAAACATAAAGTTGTTTCTATATTGGCATATCTTCTCGAAAATCAATGGTTTTGGACCATAAATTTAGGTAATCCAAAATGAAATATCGTTAGATATAAGTTCACTAGTTTGTCTTTGTACGTTTTATATTGCCCATTATAAGAGAAACAGCTTTCATACCTAGGAACAACTTAGCAGTTGCTATTAGGTTCAATCAATGTCTAATGTCTAAATCAATGAGCAACACCATTCATTTAGAATTTACATACCCAAAAGGTATATTAATTAAACATCGATTTCTCCCTATTCAAGAACTACTAAAAAAAAAAGGTTTTGTTACTCTTTATACCATCTACAAGAGATACACTTCTCTTCTATTAGTAAGAATGACTCATCTAGTGATCGCTTGATCAAGGGTTAAAATGCATCTATACTACATTTTACACTTAATTACTGTAGAATTTAGAGATCCTATACCAAAATGATTTGCTTACAGTCTGTGTTTTCATGACTATCAGCCAGTAACAACCAAGCAATTATCTCCTAAGAACATCACACAATATTATATTTATCAATATATTAATTTATGTCAATACAAAGAGGTAGATAATCTTTTTGTTTCTAGCTTTACAGCTACACTACAAATGGGGTAGATCTCCTTGCAGTATATCCTAATATTTCGAGAGGAACTGAAATACTCAAGCCATAATGATGGAGACCTAAGCACCTTGGAGACCTTCCCTCTAAGAGCGTATCATAGTGACTTCGAGGTTTGAAGCAAGTTTAAGGCATTACTCCTATCCTCAATCTCTCTTTTCAATCCTCTCTCACTTTTCCCTTTTGGTAGACATACAAAAGCCAGCTGCTCCAAACCGCCAGCTACCTTAAAGTCTATAACTCACACCTCTAATCATCCTGCAGACGTCCATCAAACAAAATGTGGCACCGAAAGTTGTAGAGCTAGTCGTCTTTCACATTGAGCCATTGAAGCAGCCCCCGAGGCTACAATTGGGCAATAGCTACTATGAGCGGACAGTCCTATATCAAAAGAGAACAAGAAAAGCTCTTCCGGGCATCAACACTTGTCAATTCTTGTATCACTCGAGGACTGATTTCACCAAAGGGGAATCCTAAAGCAAGAACACAAGGAGGTGAGGCTTGAGATTGCTTCAATATTACTCTTCTTGATTCAAGTAAACTTGAAATTGATCTTTATTGCTGTGTCTTTTCATTTCTTCAAGTAGTTGTTCTATGAGCTTAGCATGTTTAATCCCTTCAGCATTTTCCTTAAAATCAGTCCCAAGTTTTCTTTTGTATTTCTTATAAACCATTAACTCCTAATTGTTGTACTACATCACAGAAGTGTTTAGATAGTAAACAGATGTCTCACAAGAATAACTCATATTTGTGCCTAATTATTTTTCCCCCAACTTACACATCAGAAACAAATACAAAACATGCAAGTCTGAAGTCCCATAAGCTGAATTATTTGGGTTGACTATATGACTCAATCTATTAAGGATATGCCCTTCAATTATCTGTTACATTCTTCTATTTCCATCTCAAAGATTTTGTTCTCCAATCAGCTCCAATCTTACAAAGATATTCCTATGCACTTAAACACATTCAGGCACATAATATGCAGTTTGTTAGCTCTAGCACCAGTTAAGGCTCTTAATCTTGTTTTCTTGATAAGATCTAACCCTCTTTTTATAGACTTTTGCACATTAAACTATCTTTACTCTTAAAGTAACTAATTTCCATATCAGCCATTAAATCATGATCTAAATCTGGGACTCTATTCTAGCAATTGCTGAATTACTGACAACTAGAATAATGACATCAAGTACATGGGCATCAGAAACCAAGCTCATCTTCCGCAACTAAGTAATTGAAGAGCTGCTTAACTTAGGTGGATAATTAAGTGGAAATCAAATATGTAATTATTGGATGACATGCTAACTTAACCACATAGCAGCCTCCAAAGTAGAAGATTTTTAGTAATGCAATTTAAGCCATAGTACCAACCAGACATCTTTACTCAACAAAAAGAATCAATCAAACTGAATAATTTAACAATCATGAAAGGGGAAAGGAAGCTTTTATGTGACACAATCCAATTATTTAAAATGAGTAGCGGTAAACTAAAACAGTGCCAAGCTACAGGGAGAGAAAATTACCAACTTATATGTTCCAGGCTTCACCACCCTTCCAATGTCGATGAAATCGAAAAGGAACTGCAACAAAAGACATCAATAAGAATGATATATCTTAGCATCATCACTATCATGAGCTTATGATCATCACAAAAGTCTACCTGAAGCTTGTCAGATTTCAAAAAGCGACGTCCATGGCGACTGCCATCAGGCATGCGAACTAGAAGTGTAACAGCACCTTCATCATCTGGTGAAGGCTCTTGGGGAAGTGATGCTTCTTTTGCTGCAAGTTTCCTCTCAAATTCCTATGTCCAGCATCCATTACAACGAGACATGTGAAACATGAGCCAGCAAGTATATAGATAACTATCACAATCAAAAGAAAACTTGATACCATTGTACATATATAACAAGTAGCACCTCAATCTTTTAATAATATAATAAAAAACGACTATGCTAAGAAAGTAAAGATTCCTTCAAAGACAGATAACTTTACTATGCCTAGATGATGCACTAAAAGAAAAGAAAGGAAAATATTTCTCCAGAAGATCTGTAATGAACTTAATCTTAAGAATGCAACAGCAGCTTACCATATGAAGATCAAAATAATTTCATAAGAAGATCAAGTCGAGACAGTAGAGAAACTGAAGAATCACCAAATCCTTAAAATAGACCGGCCCAACACATTAACAGACAGTCAAACAGTTATAACTTAATTTTCTCAATTTAACTTCAAAATTAATCTCTTGATGATTGAAAACTGTATCTCCTGTGCAAATATATCCTCATTCTTATATTGATCAATATCCAAGATTCTCCTGATTTCTAAATGCTATTTTTTTCTCTATTTAGCTAATGTTATTCAAGGTTAACTCCAGCAGCCAACATGTGCATTTCGTAAGGAAACTAGTGCATCAAAACCAAAAAAGTATAATTGTCACATTCCAATCCTTCTGTTCTTGACTTCTTCTTGACATGATACTGTGATGTTTCCAGTAACTAACTATTTACAGGACAACCTTGTCTTAGTTGCAGTTCTTTAAGTGATGGTTCCCTGATCCACCAAAAATTTTACAATCGTACTTCTACTTGAACATGTGATACGAGTGCCAATCCTTTATGACTAAAGAATTATCTGACATAGGAACCACAAAAAAATCTTAAATTGGGATAGAACTGTACTGTAGTCATGCCTAATTGCCAATGGCAAACTGCAAAAATTTAGAAAAACCAGTGTGGCAAATAAGTTGTGATATTTTTATAGGAAACAAGGAGGCATTTGGTACAATATGACAATAGCCACACGTTTTAGTCCAGCAGTATGCTCCTAATACGTTATTTAGGGTTTTTATACATGTTTTGGTTTGAATATATGCATTAAAGTATATATTAGAATCTTTTATCCTTAGGTAATGTTGTAAATGGCCTATTTTATCAAAAATATAGTAATAAGCAAGCAAAAATATAATTCAATACATAATATGATTGAACACATTAACTAACTGACAGTAGCTTCACAATTAAAACCAAAACCTAGTTGAATATAGTTAATCCAATATGATTTTATATCAATTTTGAATCAATTCGAATGAACTTGACATTAATTTTGAATTTTTTAAAATTTGGGGAAACCTAATTTTGTTGAAAGTTTAGCTAAAAATTATAAAACTTAGATTCAAATCAACTCATATGGAGTCAATCTAATGTCTTTAATACCAATTATGACCCAATTTAAATGAATTTGACATGGTAATTTAGAATTTTTTTAATTTGGAAGAAATTCTGGGGGAAATTAAATTTTCCCTTTGCTACCTATATTTTTAAAGAGTTTTTTTTTTAAAATCTGGCACTAAAATGCTAGATCTATGTAGAATGACCCTTACAAATAATAGATCTAGTAAAATTGAACTAAATATATTATTTGTACACCTCAAATTAATTTTTAAAGTGTAAAATAAAGAAAGCAAAAACCTAGTGCCGACCAGCAAGGGTTAGTACAGGTCCATGCCAGTTCGGGATGCACTCATATAGAGTGTCGATACTCTATTGGCATGGCAAGTACCGACTAGCACGGTTATCATTGGAAATAACAAAGGAAGAAAAAGAAACAGCTAACACTTATTAGTGAAAAGACATAAAGAACAAATTCTTAACTCTTGTTTTAGATTACCTCTTCCTCAAGTTGTTTCTTGTGATTCTCCTCCTCCTCTTGTTTTTGTTTTTCAAGGGCAGCTTCTCTTGCAGCAGCTTCTTCTAAGCGACGAAGTTCAGCCTCCTGCATTGCCTTCAGCTCTTTCTCTTGATCTGCTTGCAGCGCTGCAAGATATTCATCATCCTGAAAAAAACAAAATATATAACTGTTAAGCCACAAAAGAACACAAACAAAAGTTACTAGAGAAATAATCAATCAAACCTGTTGTTCTCTTAGCAAGCGCTGTGCTGTCAGTGTGGGTGATGGAGGACGAGGCACCCGAGGATATAGTGGTGGGTTTCTGTCGGCGGGCATGTGGTTAGGTGGGTATGAAAAACGATAAGCGGTTCCTTCAGGAATTCCACCAAACATTGCAGCCTCAAGCATGACAGCTTCATCATGCTCTTCAGAAGATATGCCACCCCACTTATTTGAAGTATTAGAATTGATCAGTATGCATATTTCTCTTCTATATCTCTACCTAATAAATGCTTTCGAAAATGAGAAAATAGAGTTACAGTACCTCTTCTGACTGAAAAACATCTCCATTGTACTGATGATCATGAACGTTCTGCAGCCGGGGACTTGAGGGAGGGCTATGAACCACTTGTCCAGTTTCTGTTGATCCTGCATTTCCAGAAGAAAAACGCCTAGAACGGTGCCTAACTAAAGGTTCCTCTTCCATATCTTCAGTCTCCTCTTGGAGAGATGTGTTTTCTTCATATGATACTAGCTGAGTTGATGTTCCAACTTTCTCCGTAATAAATCCTTGCCTCCAAAAAGAAAGGACACGTATGAGCAACTCACAAGTAGCCAGCCATTTATGAAAACACATACAGTGATGATCACTAAAAACTTCTACAATGCTATATGGGAGAGCAGCATCTAAGAGAATGCCAATGGACTTAATTTGTCAAACCAATTTTTATCCAGTGCTTGAAAAGATAGAAAAGTTGGCTTGTCACAGTGACTCACTACTCAATGAAGTGGACGTGTACTTTTGAAGTAAAATCTTTTAAACTCTATTGAATGAGTCAAAATGGCTAATTGAGTGAGCTAGAAGAATAATTTGGTACACAAAAAATCAGATGCCAACTCAATTCAAATAAAGCTGACTTGGTCAACTCTTACAAGTTATGCTCCAAGCCAATGAGTTTTAGCTAGCTTTCAGTAGATGCTCAGCACAAGCTGATAAAACTTAAAGTGCTTCTTCTCTGTGCTATTTTCTATTTATCAAATGAATCACTAATAAGCAAAGATCAAAGAATATTAAAGTAATAAAGTGTGAAATATGTTAAATGGGCTACATCAAAACACAGAGCATGTTCTACAGAGAAGCATTTCAAATCAATCAAACGGAGAAAATCCTTGCACAACCTCCTGAATGTGTATAATACATATCCACCACTTTGCAGATTATGATTCCTTGTAACAATTATGTAATCCACTACTTCTGCATGTCCCCAAATTTACTACATGCTGTCTAGGAAAATGATGCCTCATCATAACCCAAAGTACTCATTTATTGAGGACATCATTGAGGAGGTGAGGAAAGGGAAAAGATATTGAGGACATCATTGAGGGGGTGAGGAAAGGGAAAAGATCGTCGAAGTCTCCATAGTCTCAGCAGCACTCCACCAAAGCATTACAATATACATTACATGATAACCAATTCAAAAATGCAGTATCAGAAATGTGTCACTTTTGTAACTAAACCATTTGAACAATTGAAAATTTGTCATCGAAAAGAAACAGAAGATATTCACCTTCCATTTGATGTAATATTTTTTCCTGTATCTTCCACCAGCTTGCCAAATAAGTTGGAAGAGCTATCTCCAAACTGCATTTCATTTTGACGAAGTGCTCGTGCTCTTTCTTGCTCGGCAGTCTGTAGATCATATCACAACAAGATCAAACACATCAACAAAGTAACAATAAGACTGAAAATAGAGCACAACGAGAACCTCCAAGGACAAAGAAACTGCTCGTGCAAGTTCAATGTCATCCGTGGCAGGTGGCTTATGGTCAACATTGGGACCAATTATATCCTACCAAACATGTATCAGGTGAAAATTGCATGGCTAGAAAGAAAACAGATGAAAGAACTTGTTGGGAAACAAATGGCGTACATCAGGAACTTGAAACTGTTCTGAATGTCCCTCAGCTTCCCTTTTGGAAGCTTCAATTGCTGCTCGGATCATTTCCTCTTCTATATCGTTGTTGTAGTCAGCCACATCAACCAAAGGAGAAGCACTGGGCCCAGGACGTTTTCCAAATGACATATCACCAGGAACATTATTCTGAAGCCCAGCAGGTGCTGATGGAAAATCATCATCTTCATCATCAATAATGACAGTCCCATGAATCTCCGGTCCATGCAAGGTTTCATGTCCAGAGATATCCTCAATCAATGGTCCTCGACCAGAATTCCCTGTTTGTGCACTACCATCCTTAAACTCAATGGGTACCTCTCGTACCTCCCGCGGATGTGAAACTCGTGGAGTAAGACCAGAAACACCAGCAGCTGAACCACCATCCAAAAAACTACGACGGAAGTTTGAATCTAGGAGCGCAAATGGGTTCAAGTCTCGAGCTGCAGATAGAAGTGGAGATCTTCCAAACATATCATCAATCGGATCGTCCATTTCCATCATATCATCATGATGGGTAGAGAGAGATGTTTGGCGTGTGCTGCCATTGAATTATCACACACCATAACTTCAGTTTACAAAATAAGGATGGCATTAAATGTAAATAAAATTGAAACACTTATCCAATGTATGAGAATTAACTTCATAGAAAGGACAAGTGAAGCATTCAAAATTATAATACCATACTTAGTCCTATCTCCTTCACTAAAGTACGCGTTCACAGCTTCGTTCAGATCACCACCATGCTCCTGAGATAGATTTCATGTGTAAATGATTCTGATAAAGTCATGTAACTATCTCAGGAAACCAATATGTCATAAAAATGGCAAACAAGGTATGAGATATAGGAGAAATTTATTGCAACAGAAACAATGAAGGATTGGCGGCAATAGTAGTGAAGCCAGACTAAAGATTTTAATTTCTAATCTGTCTCCAGGACAATCTACCATCTCTGATTCCTTTCACATGAATAAATAAATAAATAACTTCAAAAAAATGAGGAAATCAGCCTTGAATGCACATGTCTGTTAGGCCTAACATGTGATATTGCTTACTCTTTAGTAACACTACGTTTACTCTGATTTAACATTCAAGGACATTATCAAGATTTAGCAGAAGCAGAATAAGTCCTGCAACCTATCCAATCATTTATCTCAAAATTCTTCAGGAAAGAGGTAACAAATGCAAATACAACCCAACAGCTCTTTCAAGATTATCTGGATAATGCTCAGAGAGATAGTGAAACTACTTTACTCAGATGAAAAACAAAATTAATTTGTAGATGATCCTAAAGTCAAGTTAAAAGACTTAAACCAAGAAGAATCAAGAAGAAAACAAGTTAACATATAATGATAAAGAACACCAAGCAGCCGAAGTTACATCAGGTCTATTGCATTCCAAACTGGCTAAGAAACATCATTGCCCACTAACAAGCCAACAGTAACAAAGCATAAAGAAGACTTTTTTGATGTTGTTAATTTCCATTTGCCAAGAAATGTTGAAGACTTGAAGTAAATCCAACACGTGAAGAAAGATATGTATAAGAACTTTGAACTTTATTGTACAATATGTCGATGTGGATGCTCATTGGGTCTCTAATAGTGCTGTTATTCAAAGAAATAAATGTACTTATCATTTCTAATGTCATTCTTTCAATCAGAAAATCAGATATAATTGCAGTACATATTAGTATGACAGATTCTCATGTCTCTAACGTAACTCTACTACTACTTAAAAGAAGATTTTCTCAAGACAATTTTTTGCTGAGTAGCTGTCCTACTAAATGTGAAGCCGAGAATCTCTGTCCAGTTGCCCGACATATAAGCTATCTGCTATTAGGAGCCAAACCAAGAAACTAGAAATTTGTAACTCCACGTAATAGTCGAATAACCAGCTAAGATAACCTATTCTGCTGACAGTAAAAGCAGTTCCTGGATTAGAAGTAAAAAAAGCATACGGAATATAAGCACAATAGGAGGCAGTAAAGAAAAGATCGATCTCCTCTACTCAAGCCTAGAGAATCCTGTACAAATATATGGAGTTATTTTTCATAGCCCAAGGATTAAATTATCTCTGCCAATCTCAGAAATCATCCATTCTATGCTCTCCCGTATAGATAAATCATGAACAAAGATTACAGAAACGAAATTTCATCAGAGATGAAACAATTCGAATAGTCCCATTTCTCATCACGAATCACTCCTTATAACTCCGAGAAATCTCGCAAACCAATATAGTTTCTCTTTGAAACAGTTGCCGCAGATCTAATAAACCTCATCTCAGTATCAAAACGCGAAATTCGATCCAAATTTATCACCACCTCGCGGAAGGTCGTTCCTTTCTCTCCAGAAAAGGAACGCCTGCCGACGCAAACAGACCCTTTCGATCCACCATTCCAGCCAAACATCAAGCACCACACCAAGAAACCCTAACCCACAGAACACTAACCGCAAGAACGGGCAAAGGACCCTGCAGCACCACAAGGAAACCGACTTTAGATAGGGATCGGGAAGCAAAGGAGAATCCTACCTCGAGCTTCTGCACCGCGACGGCCTCGGAAGCGCCGGTGATGCTCATGAACGTCTCGATCGCGTCCTGCGGCGGCCTCGCCATTGGAATCAAGGTTAAAACTCGATTAGGGTTTTCCCCCCACCGACTTCGATCAGGGACGGAGAGAGGACGGGACGAGAGAACGTGGGATGGAGAACAAAGGAAGAGTCTTGAACACTTTAGTATACTCTTCTTTTCTTTTTTATTTTCCCTCAAGTAAATAGTTTTCTTCCACAGAGGGAGATGCCGAAATGGTGTTTAAAAATAATATATTTCTTTCCTTTATCTTTTATTTATAAACTTGAGATCCAAGGCTTCCTTTGGGCTTTTTTGGATACCTGTAATAAGAGTTTGTTGGGGTAGGAGGGAACGTGGACTTAGGTGATACTGATACATTGATCAGGGCTGTTTACTGTTACGTGCTCCGTATGGAGATGTTGGAGTGAAAAGTGTTTTTAACTTTGGTGAAAACGAGTTGGATGCTCGATTACTTCCATAGATTTGCTGGGTTTTACTAAACCTATATATCGCCCCCGTAGATACTGTCGTTAATATTTGATAACTTTTTTCAAACATTAAATGCATATAGTTTGACCACCTCACTTTTTCTTTTTCTTTTTGAGGAGGACGTTTAATTTAATTTTCCAATCTATGTACTAACTCATTTATCTAAATTATAGCTCATAAGTTAAATTAGCTGGGTTAGTACTGCTAATATAAACACGTCTTGTTTAAATAATCTAGTTAAATTAAACCCAAAATTGTATAACACCTTTGGGTTTGTGCTGATTATAAGGTGGACGCAAACATGATGGATAAAAAGAAAGTATAGATTCTATTTTAGTAAAATATAGATAAAAGATTGATAAGAAACTAATGGGTTTTAGATGAGCGTGTGATATGAGTCCTCAATACTTTCTTTTGAAGAGGACTTAATCTTGCCACTTAAGACATCAGTAAGGTGGTAGCTTAGTGGCAAAATAAGAGAATACTATGCCTACAAATAAACTATCACAACCGAGTAAGAACCATTATCATGACCAGCTACGAATAAGATCTTTTTTACATCCACCCGTAAAATATACACACAAAAATTAAAATGAAATGAAAAATTGTTTAACATTTACCCCTACAATAGTTTACGATTGTAGTTTCAATATTGTATAACCAACAACACAAAATTAAACTTTCAATATTGTACAACCAACAACACAAATAAAACATAAGGTTTTGCCATTTCTTAGAAGGCCTTTAAAGCTGTGTCTCCGACACCAAAAGCTAATACATGTCCCAATTTTTATGATAATTGTACATTGTTTCCATCTCCTTGTTCTGCTTAGTCAGTTTGTATAATTCAGTCATCTCGAGTTTTATCTGACTACAGTATTCCTAATCTGTATAAACAAAGACACTTAGCTAAATGTACATGCAATTATGTACATACATGTAAGTATATAAATAGATGTACATTGTCTTCCATCGTTTAAAAGGATGGATATGCAATCTATTATGCGAAAAAGGGGAACAAAAAATTGATCATCTTCATCGAAATGTTTTTGACTTCAAATGCTTTCCATGTAGCTGATCATGACCATGGTGGTACCCTGCTTTCTTCTCCTTGTACTGCTTAGTCATTTTGTGCTCGATACCTTCCAAGTCTCTCGATAACGGTCCATGCCTACTCAATTTGTGTCTGTTCTGCAGAACAGTTGAAGCATTGCTATGTTTATACTTGTGACCCTCTTGATGAACACGAAGAACATTATCATGTCTGAGGTATTGGCCACTTTCCACTGACTCGGATCGGTCATGTTTATCAAGCACATGATGAGTATGACTGCTTTTTAGCTTTTTATGTGCATAGTAAGGATGTTGTATGCCTTTATGATTCTTGGAGTAATCATATCCATGATGTCGAGATTGTTTGAGCCCTTTTTTGTGATTTGAGTGCATTTGATCTTCTTGATATTCTGTTCTAAATTGATCTTCCCACCAATCGTACATCGGATCAAAAAAGCCTTTCTGATGTAGCAGCCACAGAAGAACAACAACTGCAAGCACGAACACAAAATTTTATTTTTACAGGATGCTAAAGATATCTAAATCTTAACCAATTAATGATATTGATGAAAGAGAAATACCTGTTGGTAGTATTGCTAGAAGTAATCCGAACATCAGTATCCAACTCACACATATATATCGCATGTGGCAACTGAAGTCGAAAAAGCTTGAGCATTTTCTCCTATTTCAAAGAAGAAGAAAAGAACTGAACACTATGAATACACCTCTGAAAGGGAAATTACAGGAAGGATGTTCAATCAAATTTTGCACTTTGACAACCATAATTACCCTAATGATGTTACAAGTATTAGTTACCAAATTAAAAAAATAAATTTTCTTCTTCAAAGTTACACCTATAGTAAGTGTCAAACCTTCATAGAAAGTATAGAGCATATAGCTTAGGTGCATATTCATCAAAACATTTTTAAGATTAGTTTCTGAAAATGTATTTGCATGAGCAAGGTGATTAGACCCACATTTTTAACGTGGATAACTATCAATAAATTGTACTTGTTGTGTCATTACCAAGAAGAATTATTGAGATGTTACAACCCTGAATCTGATGGCTAAGCCTAAAAGTTGAAGTGAATAAAATCATCCTGATTTTCCTATAGGAAGTCTTGTGGAAAACAATCAAAAATGTTCACCATAACATTGTAAAAGTAAAACATGCAATAGTAAATGCTTGTGTCCTCTTTTGCTTCTTATTCGCTCACATTTCTGCTCACTTTTGTCATGCCAGTTAAATTACTTCGGTGTTGGTGAACTAATAGTTTGCTCCTCTGATTAAGAAACTAGGCCTTTACACCTTTGGAATATACCATATAGTAGGCCTCTACACCTTTGGAATATACCATATAGAGAGTAAATTCTACTAATCTTCACTTTAACTCCATGAAGCACCTCCTACCAATTATTGGTATCTTATTCTTGCCATGTAGGAGATTTAAGACACTGAATGTGCGCTTCGCGAAAGAATATCTATTTCCCTAGAAAGATAGCATGTTGAGGGGCCTTCTAAAGGTCCATCAGAAATTTTCAAAAAGTTGACGCTAGTAGATAGGCCACACTTGAACAGTCATGTTTTTCAGAGGGAAATTCATTAACGACAATCTACAAAATAAAATTTGTATGAGCGTGTAACTTAGTATGCTGTGATTCTTAGTGCAATCAAAAGGATTGAACAATAATGTAGCTAAAATGTGATATTCTATATAGAATGTTTCTGAAATGAAAAGGAGCAAAATCTTGAAGAAGAAAATCAAGAATTTTTGTCAGATTAAATTAACTAAGATCAACCAACTTACAAAACGTACCGACATGCTTTACCGGTAAAGAAATCAATCACACCGCCCCAAATCATGTTCCACATGCCCTTGATAGCTTGAAAGAAACCATTTATACCATTCTTCTTAGGTTCATCAGCAGAAACAATCTACAAAAAACTGAAAGAATTTAATTGTGACAGACTGAAAGTCTGAACAAATGGAACTTTGCTAATTCAAAAGGATACATGGAGATATCTTGAATACAGGCAACAAATGTTCTGAGTACCAAAATGAATATTAAATTAGTCATGTCAATGCTATTTAAATGATTAAATCTTTCCAGTCAAATTGCAAATGTTGAGCTCTTAAGAATAGAACCTAAATTGATTCTCTAAATCTCACTTTGTACGTCATTGTCCAGCAAGCAGATATAAAACTTCAATTCACGTAATAAAAGATAAATTACATTAACAATAGTAGTAGAATCCTTGGAAGCTCCTCATTAGCATGAGCATGATAGGGGGATTTATATCTCGTGACCTACAGGACACAAGGATATGGAGCATGCAGCCCTGTGACTTGGCCAAATGGCTTACAGGTCATGGGGCTTAAAGTCCAACGAAATGTAGGTCTATAGGACCAAAGTCGTGTGGCTCTGTCTCAGCTGACACATACATGTATAAGACAAGGAGGCTCCGTTAGAAAGTGAGAGTGCGAATAAAATGAGAAAAGAGTGAAAAAGAGAGAGAGAGAGTAAGAAAAAAAATGTGGTGTACCAGGACATTTTACCCCACTTAGGACTTTGATTATTTTTTTTTTTTGTCTCATTAGTTATTTTGGAAGGCATTGGCTACCTGCTGCTAAACTTCTTTAATACCCTTAGGAGTTTCTATTAATTGGCCTTGCAGTTATTGATATATATATATATATAGTTCTTTTATATTGTGGATGTTGAAAATTAAATGTTAAGACTTTATGAATCTCAAATTTTATTGTGGTATAGGCAGTCATTATTTTGATTTCAGGTTGCGACACTTAACATGCACTCTATCTATTTTTCTCTTCAGGAATTCCACTATTGGCATTTATTACAAAACCTTTCGATTTACTGGCAGGCAACTAATTTTGAAAAATTAATCCATACAGACAAAGACTCGTACAAAATATAGTTAAGACTGAGACTCACATACATAGCTTTCCAAAGACCTGATCTATTAGACGCGAGCAAGAAACATTTTTGTCATGAATGATAAAATTCTAAATCAGGAGCAAGTATTAGGAAATATGTGAAACCTGTGATCCATTATCAAGAATAGTAGCTGTAGTAGTGAACATGCATTCTGCTCGGTCAGCTTCAGCAAAGTCAGAATCCTTCAAAATAGCTGCATTCAAACACAAAAAAGGTTGCACACAAGGTGTAAATAAAAACTTAACGATCATCCCACATGTAATAAATGATAAATCATCTCGTTTTGCTTCTATTTGCAACTTACCTGCACATTTATATTTAGAAGCTTGATCTGTTGTCGGATATAGGTAGAAATAACGACTAACAACCTCATCTGGTTTCATAATAAAGAATTGTTCCTGCAATTGTGAGGAAGCTGAATGGATTATGTTGGTTTGACCACTCAAAAATCAAAATAATCAGGAGTTTTTATATAAATGTAATCATGTGCATAATGTGGCTCAGCTAGACATAAATCTTTTCATTCATCTAATTCAAGAAACATCAGAAATATTAAATGGGGCTAAAATAATGAAAAATAATGAACTTAAGGTAATATTTTAGTTGTTAAGAAATCATTCCATATGCTCTTAAAACAATACGTGCAGTCTTGTACTAGATGACAAAATTATCTGTGTCACCAAAGTTACAAACATAGTGAAAAGTGACTGTTTCAGTGTTTATTTAAGTAATGTATAATAAGAGCAAGGATCACTATGCCAATAGCACGTATCATGACAATCAGCATGCCTAGTGTGTTGCCTCTGGCACACTAGCACACCTCTAATTAAGTTTTTTAGGATATTTATATATATTTTAAGTTCTTATATATGTATTAAATGCTACATTGGAGTCTTTTATCTCTAGATAATGTTGTAAAAAACCTAAATATAACAACATTCAAGTAGAAATATGATTCAACACATAATATCAAATAATTTTCATTTCCATTTAATTCCTATGTCTTAAAGAGTATTTTATATAGGCCTAGCACAAAACCCTAGATATCTTATATAGAGTGACTCTTACAAATGATAGATTTAACTTTAATAGTTCATTTTGCATTTTTTTCTACATCTAGGATGATTATTCTCAGATTTTGTTTCTAAACCAAAGTATTAGAGTTATTAGAATATATATCATTTAATCTATCTTATTTTAAGGTGATCTTATATAAATAGGGTTGAGCCCTCTCTTTCATTCACATGAAGAAATACTTCACCAAAATCCTCTTCTCTCTTTATCTCCTCTCTCCTCTCTCCAAACCCATTCTAGGTTTGGATCTTTTATTGTTTCATGGTATTAGAGGTCTTCAATCTCTAAGATTTTCTTTCAGTTGCCCTTGGACTTCACCGTTCCAAGCGAGCAAATCAATTTTTTTTCTCTTCCTCACCGGAGGACCTCATCACTACTGTCGCACCTTCCTTATAGTCGAGGGCACCACTGTTAGAGGTCGAGGCCCGTCATCGCTGCTCGTCGCGCCTTCCTTCCAGTCGAGGGTGTCGCTATTTGAGGGGCAGCTCCTCTTTCTTCACCGGTCGCCTTCCTCGAGCTCGGATTCGACCAAATACCTTGCTACCACCGATGAGCTCTCTCAGCCGCCCCCTTCAATCACCAGTAACCCTGACTTCGCAGCTTGAGCCCTCCCATCGGAGAGAAGGTGGTCGCTACCCTTTTCTAATCCAGAGTACGGTCATTAGAGAGGAGGTTTGAGCTTCATCGCCTCTTTAAATCTCTTAGCTACTGCTGTTGAGCTCCCTCTTTCACCGGTCACCTTTCTCGAGCTCGGTTTCAACCAAATGCTTGCTGCTGGCGTCGGTGAGTTCCGTCTTCACTCCACTCCAGTTGTAGCCTATTTCCATCAATTGTGTTGCTGCTCTCCATTTGCTGTCAGTGAAGCTGTCCTCCAACGGCTGTAGTACTGTTCATCCAACCATTTCTTCTCACTCACTCAAGCTCAGTGGAGGCTATTCCTTCTGTTCATCCAAACAGTGAAGATAAGGCAACTGTTGATTGAGAACTGAGATTAATTTTATTGCACTCCAAATGTTCGAAGAAAGGCCCGAGTGTGAAAATTTTGAATCGCCCTCAAGGTGTTTGATGGATTTTCATCCCTTCCAATGGCGACTTATGTCCCGGTCAGTCGTGAGAATATATCATTAGTAGGATTTCTACTTGTCACTCAACAGGACTGGATCACATAGGCCTCTTCCATTGAGATTGTCCGTCGCGGATGATGTCCTCTCGGGCACATTGACGACATCTCTGCAGGGTATGCTCCCCCTCGCACTATCATCCAAACTACTATTGTGGCTTCTTCTAAATTTGACACACTCAAGACTATTCAGTTAGAGATTCCGTCTCCAGAGTATAATGAGTGGGCCCTATGTGATATGGAAATCTGCACCTACCTCATTCTACAGGTTGATCGATCGTTTCGACCTTAGCTTTAGACTTTGTCCTCTGCTCAGGCTATCTGGATCCATCTTAGTCGTCGATTCATTTAATCGAGTCTAATGCAGCGCTTTCAACTCCATCGCGACACTCACGAGGCCAGATAGGGTTAGCTCACTATCTAGGATTTTTATGCCTGCATGACTGACATTTGGCGTGAGCTCACGTCAACGGAGCCTACTTTCTGCCCTACTGACTCGGTGGCTGCTTAGCGCCATCGTGACGAGGATCACTTAATGGAGTTCATGTCTTGCCTTCATCTGGAATTTGGAGATCTCACTCGTTATCTGTTGCACTGCTCCACTTTTCCTAGCCTGGACAGTGCCATAGCTGAGCTACAGACTGAGGAGCTTAGGCAGCGTCTTTTGCCCTCTCAGTAAATTACGCCTGCACAACCTTCTATCGCCATAAAGAGTGTGCTTGGTGCTACACCTGCCCCTATATTACTCCATCCTAACATTTGTACTGTTGCTAGTGTCACTCATGTATCGAGATGAGAGCATCACTCATCGTGACCTATGTGCACTTATTATGGCTGTCCTGGTCATCTTGCCGCTTGCCGCTATCAACTTCATCCTGAGCTTATCCCCTGTTCTAGCAAAGGGGGATCAAATAAGGATAAGAATCGTCACTTTTCTTCCTCGATTGTTGATCCAAGCACCAGTCTATCTCTTCACTCCACTGATGCCACCTTTAGTAATCCGCAGCTCCAGCAAATTCAGCAGCTCATTCATGGAGCTATCGGTTTCACTAACGCCTCTACTTCTACCTCTGCTGCCTCTGATATGACTAAACCTTAGATTATTTTTATTCGTGTGCCTCACACCTGCCCTACTCACTTTTCCTCATGTTCACACAGCTGATAGGACCCATTATCCTATTTCTCACATTGGTCACATCACCTCATCTAGGGATCCTACTTGTTGTCTTACTTTATCTGATGTCTAGCTTGTTCCCGGACTAACCATGAATCTTATTTTTATTACTCAACTTTCTGACTCTGGTTACACTATATCCTTCTCTTCTACTTCTTGTGTCGTGCAAGACCTATCTATAGGCCAGAGGATTGAGATCGGTAGTTAGATTCATGGGCTTTACTACCTAGATCAGCTCACCTTCCATCACCTCATCCTAGTGCTTGTCCAGTCAATCCTCTCTCTATTTCAAATCTATGGCATCGGTGTTTAGGTCATGATGTATCGAGTTAGCGTCTCAAGACCTTATCTCGGTCTGGGTGCTTAGGCAGTAGTCGTTTTTCCCGTCTGTCTCCTTGTACTAGCTGCAGGTTGGCAAAACACCGGGCCCTTTCTTTTGCTCTTAGTAAGAAAATCTCTGATTCCCCTTTTCATCTTGTGCACTCTGATATTTGGAGTCCTGCTCAGCTCTCTTCGGGTCTTGGTTTTCTTTATTATGTCTGTTTCATTAATAATTTCTCTCGTTTCACTTGGGTATACCTCATATGTCAGCGTTCTGAGGTATATCAGATCTACTGTGATTTCTCTTCTATAATTCTTACTCAGTTCGGCCAATCTATTAGGATTTTCCAATCTGATGGTGCTCGTGAGTATCTTTCATCTGAGTTTCATTCTATTCATACTTCTGCAAGCATCCTACCTCAACAATCATGTCCCTATACCACCGCTCAGAATAGAGTTGCTGAACAAAAGCATCGTCATCTTCTTGAGACCACTCGTGCTCTCCTCTTTGAGGCTTCTATTTCTATCTTATCAATCAAACACCATCATCTATCCTTGATGGTGTGACTACGTACAATCGTCTCTATGGTACTTCACCTTCGTTTGGTCATTTTTGTGCTTTTGGGTGCACATGTTTTGTTCTTCTTCCTCTAGGTAAACATAACAAGTCCCCCCAGGCAACTAAGTGTATCTTTCTAGGATAAAGTCATGAGCATAAAAGCTATCGTTGTTATGACACTTATTCTCATCGTCTTATGATATCATGCCATGTCACCTTTCTGGAAGAGTTCTTCACCTCCGATGCTTTGGCTCCCTCAGACGTATCATTTCTAGATCTACCCACACCTATCGTATCTTCCATCCCCTCAGATGTCCTTACCTCATCCCCACCATCAGCCCTCTACTTGCCTGATGCTCCTCTACCCAAAGACACTCATTTACTATCACTTCCATCAGTCACTCCAGATCGCTCTCTCACTGAAATTTCGGCTCTTCCAAAGGAGTACCCTCCTCCCCATATTGACTCTCTCATACTTCTACACTCGCAGATCCTGTCCCCGTCCTACAGCTGAGCCTCGCTCTACTGGTAGTATTCCTTCGATAGTCTCATCCTCTATTGTGACGATTCCTGCACCTGCTCATGGTTATCCAGAGCGTGAGCATTGCCTTACTAACTGATATGGTTTTATGATGTCTTCTGCTACATACTCTCCCCAGTTTCACACCTTTTTTGTAGCCATCCGCTCCACCCCGCAGCCTAAGTCATATCGTGAGCCTATCTAGGTTTGAGAGTGGCAGTAGGCCATGGCAGATGAGTACTTGGGATGTTGTCCCTCGCCCACTAGACATCGTGCCTATCAATTGCAAATGGATCTTCAAGATCAAGTATCAACCTAATGGATCCATTGCCAAGTACAAACCTCGTCTAGTTGCTCGGGACTTTACTCAAGAATACGGGATAGACTATGAGGAAATCTTTGCTCTAGTTGCCCGGATGACTTCTATCCGTATTCTTCTTGCCATTGCTTCTAGTCGCCACTGGCCTTTACATCAGAGTGATGTGAAGAATGCGTTTTTTCTAGTCTTCTTGACGAGGAGGTAAACATGGACCCTCCACCTGGTTTCCCTTTTCCTCCAGGTCACATTTGTCGACTGCAACGAGCTATCTATGGGCTTAAGCAGGCCCCTCGTGCCTGGTTTGATCAATTTCGTAGTGTTTTCGTAGCCTACAAATTTCAGGATAGCCCCTCTGAGCCATCTATGTTTCTGCGGTCTTCTGCTCAGGGTCGAGTCATCTTTCTTTATATGTCGATGATATGATTATCACCGAAGATGACTCGATCGGTATCCGCTTCCTTCAGCAGCATCTTCAGCGTCAATTTGAGATGAAGGACCTTAGTCATTTTCGGTATTTTTTGGCTATCGAAATTGCCCAGTCAACTCATGGTCATTTGTTGTCTCAGTAGAAGTATATTACCAACATTCGCAGTCATGCCACCATCACTAATACTTTTCCTGCTGCTACCCTAGTTGAGCTTCATGTAAAGCTTCAGCCCAATGATGCCCAGATCCGACCAGATATCGTCAGCTTATCAGGGCACTTGTCTATCTGATCAGTACTCAGCCTAATATCTCTTATGCAGTTGGTATTGTCACTCAGTTCATGCTGGCTCCTCGATCTGCCCATTATGCTGCTCTTATATGCATTATTCTATACCTAAGTGGCACCATCACTCGCTCTCTTTTTATGCCATCAACTTTTATCTTGGCTCTGCGAGCTTATACAGATGCAGATTATGCTGGTGACAAGTTTGATCAGAAGTCTACTACTGGCTTCTGCATTTTCTTTAAAAACTCCCTAATTTCTTGACATAGCAAGAAATAGAATGTAGTGTCTCTTTCCAGTACTAAATCAGAGTATCATGCTATGTGTGCGGCAACTAAAAAGATTGTTTAGTTTCGTCGTCTCCTTAGTGATATGAGTGTTTCCTTACACCTTCCAACCCCTCTTCATGTCAACAATGATAGTGCTAAAGGTTAGCTGAAAATTCTATTTTTCATGAGATGATGAAGTACATTGAAGTCGATATTCACTATACTCACCAGGAGTACAAGCTAGCATCATTTCGCTCCATTGCCTTAGCATTGAAGAGCAGATTGCTGACTTCATCACGAAGTCTCTTCCCTTTCCACACTTTGAGCATTTAATTAGCAAACTCGTGGTGTATGATCCATCTTGAGTTTGAGGGGATATTAGAGTTATTAGAATATATAACATTTAATTTATCTTATTTTAAAATAATCTTGTATAAATAGGGTTGAGCCCCCTCTTTCATTCAAATACTTCACCAAAATCTTCTTCTCTTTTTCTCCTCTCCAAACCCATTTTAGGTTTGGATCTTTTATTGTTTCACAAAGAAAATAGGAAGAGAACATAAAAGAGATTTATCTTTTGATGGTAATTAAAGTTCTCATCCTTGGATCGACTTCCTCCCCTAGATCTCTCTCTCTATCTTCTTGCTTTCTTCTTTTTAATTTGGGAAATTAGCATAACAGCAAAGAAACATCAAAAAAACAATCTCCTTGAGTAGGCTAAATATGAGTCAAGCAACACTCAAGACATGCCGCTCAATACCCTACTCGTATCAAGTGATACAGGCAATGTAGACAGTAACATACGTTGGCACAAGGCGGTACACCTCAGCACAGGAGGGTGCCATCAACACTCCGCGTGCCATGTGTCGGCACACCATCGGCATGCAAGATAATCCTTTCTGCAAATCATGCAGATGTCCTAACTAACACACACATGCAGAAAATAAGCTAAGTGAAACATAGACAATGTCATTACCATCAACATCATGAATCATAATGATAAAGTAAGCCATTTTCCCAACAACATGAGGTCAATTATAAAAATCTATGTAAAATCATGTATGTACTAGGATGCAGATGGAGTCAACATCCTGAATCATTTTAAATAATCAATTTGGCCATAAATTCATTCATTTATATCAAGGTTCAAAAAATCGAGATCGAAATCAGGGTTGGCCTTTTGAAAAAACGATATGTATCGGCTAGATCGGCTATATCGGTCGCCTGGATTGGATCAGATTTTTTAATTACATAAAATTCTAAATATTATTTAAAAATATAGGAAAACTTCTAAAAATGAAAAAAAATGAAAAAAAATGAAAAAATATAAAAAAAACTATGGCTGTGAAAACTAAAAAGAAGAAGAGATTAGAAAGAGAGCAAGTGAAAAAAACCAAACAAAAGAAAGAAAAACTATGGTGCAGTGGTAAAAAAGATAAAAAAAGAAAAAGAGTGGAAGAAATGAAAAAAAAATACTAAGAGAAAAATAAATAAATAAAATTAAAAAATTATATACCGGAGTTTGTTGAAGTTCGCCGGAGTTAGATCTCTTCGTAAAAGAAACAATGCCTATATATTAAAGAAAGAAAAAGAGAAAAAAAGAGTGAAAGAGAGAAAGAGAGAGCAAGAAGAAAGAGTCAAAGAGAGAGAATTCAGATTGGGCTTGGATTGGGATCGGGTTTGCCCGATCCAGATCCGAATCGGGATCGACCGATCCGACGAACCATGATTTATATCTATTAGGATCTTTATCTCTAAAATTTATTTCCTTCTTTGCTAGCTCATTCACCCAATCAGTTATCTGTGTTTGTCAATTGGATGCAAGCGAAAATCAAGAGAACTCTTAGAAGAATTGTCAATCTTCTACCCTTTCGAACAACTTCATGTCAACCTTTTCAAAGGGTTGTCATATCAAGATTTATATGCCAATGGTACGAGGAATACAGGATAGCAAACGATAGTGTGTCCTGACCAACACGTTTGGTATAGATCGACAAGCCTTGTGCCAAATGCATATGCTAGCTCAACACAAGGTTGCACCAATTCCTGCTATTCCCCATGCGACCGCACCAATCACTACAACATTTAAAGATCATTATCCTGACTACAAAAAGGTTATTGAATAGAGGTGCTCCCTATTACATTTACATGGACAGTTAATAGGAAGAATTACCTAAATGATTGGAGTTCATAACTAATGGTAGTATTTGGTCAAACTGAGAAAACCATCACTTCTTCAATAAGGACCCTAAAGGGCAAGCAGTGTATTTTAGTCCCAAATACCCAATATTGATCTGGTTGGGACCATATTGTATGAGCAAAATCTAACTAGGGTTAGGACTTGTAATGTTTCAGGCAGAATATATTCCAAGCACATGTACTTTTTCATGATAAGTATACCAACATTCAAGTAGTTTGAAAAGGGGATGCACTATGTCTGGGTGCCCGTTAAGCACTTTGCAATTTAGAACAAGTAAAAATGACTTCCAAGATCATCCAAATAGCAAAATATAAAACACTACACAAATTGATCAGCTGAAGTAAGCAATATAAACATGTGAGGAGATTAATCCATAATGTTACTATTCAATATAAGGAGTGAAACTCTGATGAAAAAAGGTACCTCCATGTAACTTACACCACTCTGGCAGTCAAACTGCAATGTGTAAACAATTGACCAACAAAAAGATTAGCAAACAATTGCAAAAGATCTAAGGATATGATCATGCTTAGCGATTTGGACATTTAAATTTTAAAGCTTATATGGACTCTGGTGATGGAGAACCAGAACAATAACACAAGTATTATGGCAAATGAATTAGAGCATAACGATCTTCAGGTAGATATAATGCTACCAATGAACAGCAAGTCAATAAAGTATTTTGCAGTATCTTAACATAGAATTACTATTTGTAAACTTGTTTCCTTTATGTTTCCTAGACAGTTTAAGGTAAATCAATTAATAAATTACTTCATGAGGCTAACAGTTCAAGAAACAAGCCTTGTCCTCTTATATCGTTAGTTGGCATACAATACCAGTATGTATATAGCCAGAAACGCTTGCAGGGGTTTCTTCATTGTATTACACAGGATACCTATGTATTATAAGGCCCATCATGCTCATATTATGAGCATATATTATATGTACATATAGAGAAATATATACACAATTATATTGATGAAATCATGAAATATGAGCAATGACAATAACACTAGAGAGGAAATTGCACAACCAACATGAGAAGAGCAAACATGCAATCTACTAGAACAGGAGAGATCAGTATTTGAGGTCCTTTTCATCATTTTGCTGGCTCATCATCACATTTACAATTTTCTCATTATGATAATTAAGAAAAACCACCCTAAAAGGGCCTCAAATACTGCAATAACATAGGTTTCAAGGATCTGTACATTTACAGTTACCCAGATGCCAGAATGGTCTCTTTACACCTTTTTCACATTTATGTTGTTTTATAAAGAACTTGTGATCCATTGTGTCTGGGATATAGGACAAATTGAAGTTTTAATGCCTCGTTTGCTTTGTGTTTAGGGACCCTCCCAGAATTAGTTCAGGAACCCGAAAACTGGTTCAGTAACCAAATATATTTTTATATTTTTCATATCTAATCTAGTTTACTCTTCAGAAAATCAAAACTAAGAAATAAGACAAACTAATCAAATTCGGGACTTAGTCTAGTTGTCATCTATAATACCAGAAACAAAACCTCATATACAAACAAAAATTATTCAAGTCACAGGGAATAAAAGAAAACACATGCCACTGTGTAAGTGATTCAAGTTCCACATCAATAGCAAATTAGGCACAAATTTGCTAATCATTATGTGATAAACTCATTCCAATCATAAGACTTTCAATAAAATTCAATGAAAAGATCAAAATATTTTTCTTCTTTTGCCAATACTGTATATTACCAATTATGTCATGTGATTTACACACAGATTTCAGATACGCACCGTCAAGCTATAAGACGCTTCAAGTTTACCAATATTCTTTGTCGTAATTGTAGCTGTGCCAAATTGAGTTAAAGCTTCAAAAGAAGGAATGTCAATGCTAATAATCTTCCCAGGACTCCTGAAATAGTAAATATTTGCTATAGTGATCACATGCTGCCAATAAACCCTGTACATGAAGGTTTGATGTATGTAACAATAGAAAGCAATTGATACTTCATGAATTGTTTTTGGCACAAACGTTAAGTTCATAATTATATCAAATTATCAACAACACATTGCATGCTTTATGACTGTCCAAGTACTTTCATCCATAGGGGTCAGCAGCTGGCTTCCTATGTGTGCACACTGTGCATGCATGCAAGGTGAATAACAGTTAATAAACAGTCAACATATCACCTATTATTAGAATCAACTGTTTCAATAGTAAACAAATGTTTCTTGGTGATGTAAGCATACATGTGGAAAATCTTGAGAGACTAATTATATATCATTAGGTAAACTAACATCAGTACCTCTGGTACACATATTCTATATCATCAGCACTCAGTTCTATCAGCAGATTAGTGTTAAGGACTTCAGTAATTCCAACCGAAAATGAATGGGTTCCGGCATTCTGTTTGACAATAATGTCAAAAGAAGATCAGAAAATTTAGGAAATATCCATGAGTTTTAAAATAAAGGCAATAGGGACATAACTGGATGTTGGTTGATCCTTTCAAACCTTCCCTCGACAACATACTGTGGTGGCTGCTTCCTGCTTATCCTATTTTGATCAGCCTGCTAGCAATACAATTTTATAAAATATCAATGTGTTATGTAACAATGTCTTTCCGGATAGGAATATGTTTATATTTCATACTTGCAAGGCAAAGAGAAGATAGTCCTCTTTGTTGCACCTTATACTGTATCTTAAAAGATCTTTCTTTTTTAAATCATGCAAGTTAGAGAACAAGGCAAACTCATCAAATACAAAATGAAAGATAGCAATTAGTCAATTATCTAACTATCCAAACATATGAAAAGTCCTGGTAGATTTTTTTTTTTCTTAGAGAAGCTCAAAATTGAACTTCAAAGGTTAAGAAATAATGAGGCTTAGCAATTTTATCCAAATGGATCGGAATGTTCTAGACAAGATGGAAATAAAAATAAATATGAGAAGACGTACTTACTTCCCAAAAATGCCAAAGTTGATTATGCAAACAGCTCCAGAATGGTGATGAACAAAAATTTGGCTGCCCTTTGTAAGCCTCATAGCCAACGCCAATTTTATTGCACTCAAGACCATCTAATGTAAACCGCACTCTTTCCAACAGCATCCATTTTGAGAAATTATTCCCAAGATCTTGTGGTTGACCACCAGCACCCTTCCATAAAAAAAAAGATTATTTAAGAAAGAAAGGTACATGGCAGGTACATCTAGAGACGACCAACAACACTTATGACCTACTTCTCCTAATGGTTTCTACTGCTATTCTTCTTTACATAACATTACCTACATCACTTTTGCCATCTAGCCAGGGTGGAAGGTTCCTTTGGTATTGTACTCTTTCTTTTGACTTCCTATCTTTTCTTGAAAGGAAATTCTTGCAATAGTTATCACCCTAAATCCTAAACACTAAACTGAAACCCTAAATCCGTACATATATTACAAAACATACAAACCGTTAGACAGTGAATATTAACTAATCTTCCAGAGAACAAAATACAATTATTATAAAGAAACAGTAACTAAGGAATAAAAGCATCAAATGGGAAGCAAGAGCTTGAACAAGCCCCGAAGCTCCAATGTGGATGAAACAAATTTTATACTAGAAGCTTTTCTGTAAAGAGAGTCTTAGTGCAGATCATGTCAAGAAACACTAGAACACATCATAAATAAGGAGAAAGTAAGCATACTAAAGACACCTATGTATAACTGGTAAGTATACCGCTCGGGGTGTCACAAGGTAGAAGTCCTCAAAAGATGGGATACTCGTATAGCCAACAAAATCACCAATAAGATTTACTCTAAAAAAGTTGTCATTGGACAGCACCGTTCTGTTTTCAGGACCAACAACAACCTCCTGCAATAGAGCACCAACATGATGAAAATGTTTAAATCACTGGAAAGTTGATCAACTAAATAGTAGATCTTTTGAAGGGTAATCATAAAGATGAAGAGGAAAAAATAAGAGAAGAGAGATAAGATGAACAAATGCAGTATGTAGAAGTGGCATCAAGCCTAGTAAGTTATCTATCATATTTAACCTATCCTTTTTCGCTGACACTGCCCTCATATGTCTTCATATTGCAGCTTGTTTCTTTAATGCAATTATGTATTTAAAGAGAGAGAGAGAGAGAGAGAGAGAGAGATCCTAAGTCCTAAGAACAGCCAATCATTTTTTTAAAAATATCAGTAACAAGCAGATTTTACCCTAAAATAATACTCTGCTTGTGTAGCAAATATCCCGGACTTCTCTAATTAAAACAAAAGGTTGGATATTTAAATGCTTTTTCTCCAATTTGACCCAAAATTCACTGCAAAAGTCAGTTTTCTGAGTTGATCCATTCATAGAAGATCTACAAAATCTAACCTAACCTTCAATGATTACCAAGTTCACCTTTTCCTGATTTTTTGTATCGATTTAGGACAAACAATGTAAGAAAATTCAAGTTTTCCCAATTTGACCAAATTTTCATCCTGAATTAGATAAATTTATAAGAGACTACCCAATAAATGATAGAACTACCATCCTTCAATGGTTACCAATTTCACTTACACCTTTCTACTTTTCAGTTTTCTCAAGATTTTTGGAAAGTATCTAGCGTTTATTCTGCACATGCATAGCAAAAGCCAAAAATTATGGCCTGTGTAGCAGTTGATTCGAGCATCTTATGAGCCTCAACATGATTCCCAAATTTATGATCTGCAAAAAATCTAAAAAATAAAACTTGCAAATAAATACTATGAGGGCTAGGGAAGGAGAAATATCACGGACACCCTCATGTCATTATTGATGTAGAGACGACAAAACTATAGGTAACAACCCTTGCATGCCAATGCTTGCCAAATTTTGTAATAGTAAAAAGAACCACCAAAAAAAAAAGGAAAAAAAAGGCCATAAATACAATATCACACATAGAAATGCATATTTATGCACGTACATACACCATATATGCTTACATGCTCAAATAAGAGCATGTACATAAGTCATGCATGCATATAATGAATATATATAAACACATAGAAACATGTATATATTATTGTCATTTGTATAAATGCGATATGTATGTTCTTTTATAAACATATGTATATAGTAGTCTCGTATTATATACCACTCAGCGACAACCACATGCAGTATACCTTCAATAATGCAAGACAACCCCTATAAATGGGCTAACTAAGGGTTAGGTAGATCTTAGCTTGAACTAATACCAAACCAGTTCAAGCTCCAGTTGATTGAAAATAATTTCCACTTTAATCTATCAACGGAGGAACTCGATCCACCATTTGCATTCCCTTATGAGTTATGAGGATTGAGGAGAGCATAAATCTGAGTACACAAAGGGTATATAAAATAGTGCGAGTACCCAAGGCACCTTAGGTGTGATATTAAAGACCTAACAGCTTTACCAATTCCAGCTTGTCTCAAACCCTAAAGAATAGATTGCCTCTACCAACTGTTCAACTACTGTTTTGATAAAACTTTCTTATTACTTATAGTATTTCATTAATGTAATACCTATTATTTAATCAAGTTGTTTCAAGCAGAGCTCGAGCGAGACAAGGTTAGCATGAGCTTGGCTCGTCTATAGAATGAGTTCAAAAATCACGCTCGAGCTCTTGTTGGTTATTAAACAAGGCAGCTCAAATCGAGCCATAAATGAGCTGAGCGCAAGCAGCTTCTCAGCAGACAAGCTTATTTGACACCACCCTAATTTAGGTTCTATATTATAACAACCTTAGTAGGACTAGGAAGTCTTATAAGCATACTTGCAACAATTAAAAGTTTTAAGGGAACCTACCGATATAGAAGAACCTTTATTCACTTCAATTCTGACACTAAATCCAAGTGATCTTTTTCCAATTCCAAAAACATGAAACCTATCCAGAAGAAACAAGGTACCACATTAGAAAAAGGTAATATCCCTACACAATCGAATAACAATCTGAAAGATAGCAAGAATAACAATCTGAAGATAGCAATAAATCACAAGTAAAGAAGGTTTCTACAAATGAGATATTCATTTCAAAAAACCTAGGTTGCAAGCAACACCTAAGCTCTCTATATAACTCTAACCAGAAAAGGAAGCATCATTAACTTATATTGGCAATTAAATAAGAGATTTTGAAGCCTATTTTTACACATGTTCTCTATGAATGTTTTTTGTTTATGCAGAAAAGGTAGAAAATAAGAATCATCAATTTGTACAACGTTTGCCAAATTTAAGTTAACAAAATTAAGTTTCTTATTAGTGCATCACATTATAATTGCCTCCTTTAGATGAGCATAGCACAAGCATATATACCCTCCATCAAAATAAGATGAGATGAGTTTTTTTTTTATGAAGAAAGTCTAACTACCAGTGGTACTAGAACTCTGAGTCAATCTCAATCCCCAGCAAAGTTTTCATGATCCCTTATTGCCTAAGATCATTGATTCTTTGTTTGACAAGCATCACATCACAGTCTAATACCATCTCTTGACCTAAAAAGTTGGGCTATTGTTCATCCCATCTAGCAGGGTGCTATGGTTGAGGAGTTTCAAGCCTTTGAGCGTACTTAGACATGGGATATTGTTCCATTTCCGAGTAGAGTTGAGCCCATTAGCTGCAAATGGGTTTATAAGATTAAATGACAAACTAATGGTTTTGTTGAACAACACAAAGTGCATCTTATTGCCAAAGGTTTCACTCAAGAGTATGGCATTGACTATAAGGAGACATTTGCTCATTTTGCCCAAGTGACAATAGTTCATACTCTTCTTATAGTTACTGCAGTTCATCATTTGCCTTAATTTCAGACGAATGTGAAGAATGTTTTTCTTCATGGTGATTTGTTTGAGACAGTTTATATGCAATCTCCGTCTGGCTAATTTATTCCTTCATCTCATATATGCCGCCTTCATCGTGCTATATATCAACTTAAGCAAGGTTTGAGCATTTCAGCTATGTTATCAAGATTGATTACATTGGGCTATGTTTGTGCAGTCATCACTACATGAGGGTTATTTTGTTACTCTCTGTAAACAACATGATCACTACTGATGATGATTTGGCTTTCATCAAGTCTTTACAAAAGCACTTGTCCTAGCATTTTCATATAAAAGACTTGGGGCTTTTACATTATTTTCCAGGTTTTAAGATTGCTCAAGGTGAGAGAGGTATACTTCTACCTCAACAAAAATATGCCTTTGATTTAATTAGTCGGGTTGCTATATCTGATGAAAGAACAACTAATATACCTTTTGAGCTTTATGTGAAGCTTCATCCCACAGATGGGGTACCATGGGATATCAGCAGATTGTCAGTCAACTTGTTTACTTATGTATTACTAAACTAGATATCTCTCATGCCATCAGTATAATTAGTTAATTTGTGGTAGCTCCTCGATCTATTCATTATGAAGCACTTCATATTCTCAAGATGTGTGTGAGGGACTATTACTCGCTCTCTTTTGATACCTGCAAATTCATCATTTGTGCTTCGAGCCTACTCTAATTGGCAGTTGTCTCACTCTCTAGCATGGAAGCAAAAATAATAGGAATGTCCACCAATAACAAGGAGATCATCCATCTTAGATATCTATTAGGTGACATCGATGTGCTGACTCCTATGCCTACCGCTCTTTATTGTGATAATAAGACTGCGTTACAGATTGCAACTAATCATGTATTTCTTGAATGGAACTAAGCACATCCAGGTGGAAGCTCATTTTATCTAAGATCAGTTTCTAGTTGGCACTATCAATTGTTCTCATATATATTCCATTGAGCAGATTGTTGATCTTTTCACCAAGTCTCATCCATCTGCTCATCTTAAATATCTTATTAGCAAACTCTTTGTGATTAATCCACCTAGAGTTTGAGGAGGGGCGTTGATTTGCATGTATCATTAATTCATTATACTATGCCTGAGGGACAACATACCTCGTATGATGTATATGTACATTTTTTTAAAGAAATAACACAAATCATTATTCATAACACCCCGCAAACTACACACGAACAAAATATTAAGGGAATGAGAAGTCCTCACTCTTACTGCTGCAAAAGTTCAAGGGCACTAAATGCAAAAATTTCTATATCAATTCTGTTATTGCTTTTAAACTATGAGACCAAGTAATGACACAAATCATTACCCAGAGATTTGCATGTTGCTTGATCTTCTCTCATCAAAATCAAGAAATCTCATAGGCTATTAGATTGATTTATAACATTTTTAAAAGAACAAGAATGAGTTGCAAAGAAATATCACGTTATCTAGTCAAAGCAGAACAAATGGACCACCAATGCTTATCAGATTAATCAAAAGTAAATCTGTAGAAATTAAAAAGGAAAGCAAATTGGAGGTTTAGATTACTGCAATGCTCATATCAATCACCACCCAAATGCTCAATATGCTTATGAAATTTCAAGATAACAAAAGCATAATGCATGCAAAGTATCATACCAATCACCTGGAAACCGAAGACAATGAGCAGTATTTGCTTTCCCTTTCATCAACTTATCAACTGTTTATGTAGGTAATAGCAAAAATTAAATGTAACAAAAAGGTACATAATAAATGTTTCAAGAATGCAAAGGCTAAATTCAGCACTTACAAATGTTTCCACAAGAGGAAGGAACACGCCGTTGAGGCCCACATGGACAACAAATTGGCTATTACAGGGGCAGAGCAGACAAAAGTAAACTAATCAAGCATCATAACAAATGAGAAGCTACTAGTCAAGGATAAACTGATCAAGCATCATATAAACAGAGAAACATGGAGAAAACTGTAGCTTGGCAATGAATCAGTTTTACAAGGACACAAGTAGTATATCTAATCAAACATCATCGTCACTGAGTAAAATGGGCTACTAGTCAAATATAAACTAATATAGGATCATACAAATTTACAAACAGAGAAAAAGGCAGAAAACCGTAGCTTCATGTTGTGCAACATTAAAGTACTCTCACAAGCTGTCTACCTCAAAAGCTAATACAAATTGATGTCTCAGTATGCTTCAAACCTCATTTGATTAAGGTGAACCACAAATACCATGTAGTTAGAACAAAATTTGATGGTTAAGTTACAAAGAATTTCAAGTTCTAAGATAGTCAATTTACCTAAATGCGAAAGCTTTCGGGTAACGGACCAACAATGTATATCATAACTTTAACACGCTTCGTAATAACGTATATGGACAGATGATCTAAAGCAGGATGTGTGGCCCGCCATACGACAATATCAGAAAATAGGGAATAAAAGCAGACTAACAAGATTTGAACCTATGAATTTCAACAACATACTAGCTCTAATATTATGTTAGATAACCCGTTGACCCAGAAACTTAAGTTGTTTGAAAATGGATCAATAATGTATATCATGCTTTTAACACAGATTAATGGTCATTTTCTTCAAGATTGAATGATAATACATATAGAGTGAAGGAAGGACCTTCCACAATATCAAGGAAAAATCTGTTAAACTAGCCAAAACATATAGCATTTCAGAGAAACATTTATGCCATAAAAATAACAAATCAGAATCCTTTCACCTCAAAGTAGAGGAAGAGTTTACTTAAATCTACATCAAGATCATGTCAACAAGGAATATGTGCTTGAATGCAAGTAACCTAAAGTCAAGCATGGATTTTGGTCAAGACTGCAGCAAGTGTTCGTCACTCTAAGGAAAAGTGAACAAACCCTTACCCCCATGCTAGTTCGGCCGACTTGAGAGAAAAGAGAGAGAAAAGAATATTTAATAGTTTTCAGAGTCAAGTAAAACAGCATATAAGAGTCTCCCAATTAAACTAATCACCTAAATAAGGAAAACAAACCCTAAACCAAACAAACTTCTTAGAAATTAATTAATTTAAATAACAATCTGGTCGTCAAGCATTAGAAATTCTGGGAGGTGTTCAAACGCATCAACAAAAAATTCATCTATCTAAAATGGCCTCAACTCGTTAAAATGGTGTGGAGAACCCAGCTAGGTGTTCGAACGTCCGAGCCAAATTCTATTTGTCTTGCTAAATCTCCTCCTTCACAACCTACCTAATGTCACCTTCTGAAACACCAGATGTATATGTGACCCCTTTGGAATATGCAAACAATATGCCACCGATACAATCCTTTCAATAACCTCAAACAACCCATAAAACATAGTGGCTCACTTCTTGTCCACCCACACTTGCACCGACATCTATCGATATGATTGTAGCTTGAGCTATACCCAGTCTCTTACCTAAAATTCGAACTCACGCGATGTTTGTCCTGCTGAACCTTCATTCATTTACATACAACCATCCAAGTTGCCAATAGAATCCTATAGGATTTCATCATGGCTTTTCAGCTCCTAAACAATCAACACCAACCTTGTAGAGCCATATTCATAGCAATACAAAATCAGCGGTGGTCTTCCATACACTACTTGTAACAACCCAGAATTTTAAAACATAAATAAATAAAATAAATAGAAATATGCAGTTTAGATAATGAGGAATTTTACTTTATCTTTTATATTTTAGGATTTTTATTAAATTAAATTAAATTTTTAGATATATCTTTAAGATATTAGAATCCTTATTCTAATAGAACTCTGAAGACTGAATACCGTTTTCGCTGTATCAATCTATTTTAGGATTTGATTACTCTTTGGGCTTTTGTATTTTCTCCGGGTTTCATCCTAGAGATTCACGGCCATCATGTTCCCGGATCGGGGCGTGACAGAATGGTATCAGAGCCTAGATTTTTTATCTACCTAGTAGATTCATTGCGGAAATTCAGTACTCAGAGTCCTTTAGATTAACTAGTCTAGATTTTTAAGACAAATATTTTCTTATAAAATTATTTAAGTCAGATAGTTAGATGTATGTGATTATCATAGTAGCTAGCGGAAGCGTGGAAAATAGATTTATTTCTGACATTGTAAGAAGATATTTTAGTTGAAATTTGTTTAGCTTAAATTGTGGATGACTTATACCTGGAAGATAATATTAAGTTTATTTATTGTTGAGGAGATGATACAAGGATTTATGTTTAGATATCAATCATGATACACGAAAAGAGATAGTATTGATATTCTTATTAGTAAATCTAAAATTTCCTATTCTTTATATACCTTTGAATAATTATATAGGTGATCAATTATGATTCGAATGCTGAAAATTATGCGAGCAATTTCTAGATTAACTGAGTTAGCAAGATATATATTTGATGATAGTATATTTTGAAATTATTGGATTATGATCATAACAACTTAAATTTCATGAAATCGTATAGAAGCTCTATGTTAATTAGTTGATCAACTTTTGACCTTTGTATTGATAAAAGAAAATTTTGAGTGAGCAATAGAAAAAAAAAGGATTCTATCTTATGAAACAAATTTTAAATTGTAAGTTTCATCGGAAGATAAAGATAAAAGCCCAGCTATCATCTAGATATTTAGTTAAATGAAAGTAACGAGTTAAATGAAGATTATTTGACATGTTTGAAACTTTTAAATATTTGATAGAAATATGATATAATTATTAGAATGTCCGAACTAGCTCAAGCATCGATAATATAGAAATTAATTGATCATGAATATTTATTGAAGTTCCGAGGTTTGAGACGAAACTTATTTTAAGGAGGGTAGAATGTAACAACCCAAAATTTTAAAACATAAATAAATACAATAAATAGAAATATACAGTTAAGATAATGAGGAATTTTACTTTATCTTTTATATTTTAGGATTTTTATTAAATTAAATTAAATTTTTAGATATATCTTTAAGATATTAGAATCCTTATTCTAATAGGACTCTTATTATATATATTTTTTTTAATTATAAAAGGAGGGCCTAGAAGAAAACCCTAGAAAAATTTTTTAGGAGAGAAATTAGGCAATACTGAGAAAAAATAAAAGAGAAAAATAGATTATTCTTGAGGGAGATTAGAGAAAAAAAAGAATAGAAAATAGAGGGAAAAAGATTTTATTATACCAAAGAGAAGAAAAGGAAAGAGAAGACAATCATGGAGCGCTTTGGAATTCGTGTAGATTACAATTAGGATGCGAAAATCAAATTATTTTGGATTGAGCGATCAAGGCAAGTTCCCACTCATATTTTCTTAAATTTTTATATCTTTATGTTTATTCTTATCCTGTTTGATTTTATAAGATAAGAACTTTACAATATAATGATGTAAGAAATTCGTTGTTTTAAGGATTTTCAAAAAAGAATTAGAAATATTAAGATTTTGTATTTTATAAAAAATTCATATTTATCATTCTCGGAAAAAAGAAAAGGGGATTTGAAAGATTATTATTTTTCAGATTTCAAAGTATTTATTTTTATTGCATAAAATAAGATATGAATTAGGAATATTTCAATTTATATGGATTTCGGATTCCTGAAAATAATTAATATTATTTTATTTCTAGAAAATAAGATATAAATTGGAATTACTTCAATTTAAAGGAATTTCGGATTTGTAAAAAAAATATTTATTATTATATTTTATTTTCAGAAAATAATAGAGGAAATCTTTATGCTAATTTATTTTATTTTCTATAAATAAAACATAAGAGGTCTTTATTTTTTAGAATATGATCAAAAATAAAATATTATTTTTGAGACGTGAAATTTTGCAAGATTAAATATTAGATTATAATTTACTTGTGTTTTCTGACTTATTAAGAATGATTTATATTATATATATATTAGAGGAAATAGTAGTATTTGAATTTATGGTTTCTTCGTGTATATATTATATTTGAGAATTTTGGTGATTAAGGAATTTGATACTTGAGATTCAGAATGAATCAGTATAGTTGAATACTGATAAAAGTGAGATCTAAAACCCAATTTGTTTTCAAGAAGATAAGTTCAGAAAAAAGATTCTTAGAATGTAATGTTGCGAGGTGCTACCAAGTGACTCTGGTGGGATTAGAAAAAAGTTTCCTGGATTTTTATCCTAGTGACTCTAATCTTTCTCAATGGCTAGTGAAAAAGTCAGTAGAGCACTATATAGTACCTACTATGACCCTAGACGGATCGACTATCTAAAAAAGTCCCGGGCGCTATCCCGATGGTGACTAAGTAGTGCACGGTGGCCACGGGTCAAAGTACCGTATTAATGAGACAATATGGCATTTTATCAGTTTTGGCAAGTTTCTATGGTAGTACACTTTTGGCAGAGATCGACTGCTTTTATATTGATTTATTCAAATTGAGATATTATAAATGATTTATGATTCGATTTCCATGATAGTACATTTTCAGTAGAGATTGATTTGTTTTATATTAATTTATTTAAATTGAGATATTATAAGTGATTTATAATTCGAATTCCATGATAATACACTTTAGTGGAGATTCGTTTTATGTTGATTTATTCGGATTGTGTTAATATAAATGATTTATGATTCTAATTTAGTATATATGGATTTTGAAATTCAAAATGAGAGATAAGAAAATTATTTATTTTTCAAGACGGCTTATATATTATTATTATGATTCTTTTTCTGCTACTATATGTATCACATGTATCTTTTTGTCATTAGACATATTATTAGTAGAGTGGGTTACTTGCTGGGTGTCTAGCTCATAAGGACTTATTATTTTGCAGGAATTTAAGAAGCCATTTAGTAAAGACTCTGAAGACTGAGTATCGTTTTCGTTGTGTCAATCTATTTTAGGATTTGATTACTCTTTGGGCTTTCGTGTTTTCTCTGGGTTTTATCCTAGAGATTCACAGCCATCATGTTCCCGGATCAGGGCGTGACATACATGGTCGGTTATGATTTCGATTTCAGGTCATAACATCAGAAATCAAAGGTGATCCCAAACTTTGCAGGCACTACAACCTAAGACATTAGAGTCTTGTAATCCCAAGGGATATATATCAACGAGGAAGCAATAATCTTACAATTAGACCTCCGCATCCAACAAATCTCCATACTTTAGTCTATTTCATTTAGCCACCAATATGAAAAACAGTGTAGTAGGATATATCTTACCCTGAAGCTTCCAAATAGTAGACTTGCTCACAAAGTTGTGACTCCCACTATCAACCAAAACTGACACCGGCCTTCCTTCCAAAGATCCTATAAACTATAGTTTGCGCGTCATACACCCAGATAAGCATGCAAGATAATCTCTAGTGTTTCCACCATGTCCTCTAAGAGGCTTCGACCAGCTCCTCATCCATTGTGTCATCGAAGTCCAAATTGGATGCGAGGATGGATAGTTATTTTCATTCACACTAGTGTCCACGAATGAAATTGTCATCATTGTTAAAGCATAAGTCATTTTCCAATCGCTCTCACATTCGGTCAATCGAGCACCTGTTGACACCAACCTTGGGTTCTTGCTGGTCACGGTTAACATGAATAAGATCCCTACTCATCATCGAAATCACTTTTCCTTTGCCAGCCAATCTCTGTGCATATGCGTGGAGTCCATGGCATGAGCTATAGCATGAGGTTTAAAAAGTTTCAACTCCAATTGTACTTCCTCCTAGAGCTCTCCGATGAAGCAACTCAACAATGCTAAATCTAGCCATCCGTACTCTCAAGGCTAGTTTCTTGAAGTCATTTTGATATTCATTAACAATCTTCGTCTAATACAACTTCTTTAAGGCTACATAAGAATTATCATATTCAGACGGCCCAAATCTCAACATTAACCCCGAATGAACTCTAACCAATCTGCTAATAGGTTCATTCTTTTAAAATCACTAGAACCATTGCAAGGCCTTATCTTGCAAGTGGAATATGGCAAGCCTAACCAGCTCCATGTGTTGTGTTCTTTGGTATGCAGCAAATTACTCTGCTTTGAATATCCAACCCAAAGTATCTTGTTCGAGAACTTTAGAATGCCCAAGAGAGTGATTTAGGGTTGAACTCCCCCCAAACCTAAATGCCCTCAAATACCCCAATAGGCACAACAAGCAGGCCTTCCTTCCAACTAGGCCAATGCCTCCACAATGCACAGCATCCACACGTTCACGTCATCAATGCTATTTATTATTTGTTGTCTGTATGGTTTCCCCAAGTTCCAACTGCTTCCTTGCTTGTTGCTGAAGAGTCACTTTCGGCACATCGAGATGGTCTTGGACCAATGTCACATGCATCCTTTGACATCCTCCATGACCTTGCGATGAGTACAATAATAGATTTTAATAAACTGGCCACAAAAGCTCTAATACCAATTGATATGTTCTGACCCGACGGAATCTACCAAGCAATACCACAATAATTTAATGGACAAAAAGAGAAGAAATCGACAATCCCTATCCCCTAGCTATTTCGACCGACTTGAGAGAAAAGAAAAAGAGAACAAAATATTTTATTGCTTTTCAAAATCATGAACAACATACAATAGTCCAATAATTGAACCAATCACCTAAAGAAAACAACCCTAAACCAAACAAACTCCTTAAAAGTTAATTAATTTAAAAGAATCTAGTCATCAAGCATTCAAATGCATTCGGTGAAAAGTTCCTCTCTATCTAAAACATCCTTAACTCATTCAAAAGGACTTGGCGTTGGATTGCGCGGCTCAAATTCTGTCTATATTGCTAAATCTCCTCCTCCACTAACTACTAGACATCACCTCTTCTAGAGAGACTAAATTTCAAGCAAGTAAAAATAAATTAAATTTTTATTTACATTAACTTCAATACATTTTTAATAGGAGGGATCATGGTCATCCATCAACTATTTGTTCCCTTGATAGGTCACAAGAATCAGCAACGCCAACTTCAAGTGGAAGTTCATCAATGCGCATTATTAGTTATTAGATTTTTATATTATTTATTTATCCTATTTCATGGTGACTTTGTATAAATAAGGGTCAGCCCCTCTTTGATCATTAAGGAAACAGACATTTTTCACCACTCTTTTTTTCTCCCCTCTTCTCCTTCAACTCAATCTAGGATAAACGCACCATCGTTTCATGATATCAGAGCGTCCTAATCTCTAGTTCCAGTCGGACGTGAGAGTGTATCATTAGTTAGTTTTCTACTTGTCACCGAGCAGGATTGGATCACATGAGCATCTTCTATTGAGATGGTCCTCCGTAGGCGACGTCTTCTCAGGCACATTGCGAGGTGTGCTCCCCCTCGCGCTATCATTCAGACCACCACTATGGCCTCTACTGGGTCTGACACACCCAAGATTATTCAGTCGGAAGTTTCATCTTCAGAGTATGATGAGTGGGCCCTATGTGACATGGAGGTTTGCACCTACCTCATCTTGTAGGTTAATCAATCGTTTCAACCTCATCTTCAGAGCTTATCTTTTGCTAACACCATTTGGGCTCATCTCAGTCGTCGATTTGTTCAATCGAGTCTGATGCATTATTTTCAGCTCCGTCGCAATGTTTAGGAGGTCAGACATGGTTAGCTTTCTATCTAAGACTTTTACACCCGCATGACTAATAAAGCCTACTTTCAGCCACCGTTCTGACTTGATGTCCTCTCAACACCACTATGACGAGGATCATCTGATAGATTTCCTAAATGCACTTCATCCGGAATTTGGGGATTTAATTCATCATCTGTTACATCGCTCCACTCTCCTGAGCCTGGACAGTGCCATAGTTGAGTTACAGGCTGAGAAGCTTAGGCAACGTCTCTTGCCCTCTCACCAAGTCACCTCTACATCGCCTTGTGTAGCCATAGAGAGTGTGCTTGATGTTGCTCCTGCTTCTATATCAGTCATGCCTGATATTTCGATTGTTGCTCATGTCACTCATGTGCCTGGACAAGATCATCACTCATCGCGTTCTATGTGCACTCATTGTGGTCGTCCTGATCATTTTGCCGCTCGCTGCTATCGACTTCATCCTGAGCTTGTTCCCCATTCTGGCAAAGGGGGATTAAGCAAGGACAAGAGTCATCACTTAGCTTCCTTCACCGTTGCACCAAACACCAGTCCATCTGATCACTCCAGCAATCTCACCTTCAGCAGTGCATAACTCTAGCAAATTCAGCAGCTCATTCATTGAGCTCTTAGCTTCACTGGTACCTCTACTTCTGTATTTGCTGTCTCTGGTATGACTAAACTCTGGATTTTTTATTCTCACCACTTACTTCCATTTAGATGCATGTATCTCAGTTTCTCAACCACACCAAACTTCACCCTCACCTAAGTTGTCTAAACTCTAAAGATGATGTCTTGTGAGATATAAGTTCAATCTTTTCTTAACGATCTTATGGCAAGGACCAATCTTCACACTAATTTGCCCTGAATGAAAAATATGAACATCGCCAAACATGTCTGACCTGTGTATGCTCGATAATATGTCCATTTTGATCCCGCAACCTTCCAGACACCAAAATAGGAAAGGTCATTCTCAAGATAATGAAAGAAAGTACAACAATATTTTGTTAAGGTTCCAGTGAAGAATATATGCTAGTATACTTAAGTAGAAAGATGATAAAACAATATGATAGAATGTACTTCAAATAAATAAAATTGGTGATGATTAAACTCATTTCACAATTACTGAATCAGAATGGCAGGGCTACAAGAATTAGATGCATATTATCCAAGCACAGAAAAAATTTCACAGAAACTCCAAGGGAGAAAAAGTGTCCATTCATATTAGGAGCTCAAGTGCCAAGGAAAAACATTGGCGCAAGAAACACATTTCTTGCAAATAATAAGAAATGATACATTCCTATAGAACCTCTAAAATCTGTGTTAAAAAACATTGTAGTACTTAAGGCCATGCATTCAACTCCTTTAAGGGTTAGATCAGTTGCTTGTGGGAATTAAAGCATTGGAAGTGAATTCAAATGGATCGGTGTGAAAGAACAGCATTCAGTTTAACCAATGTAGCAACAAGCCAATATTGTTAACTACATTGGGTTGTCACTAGAATGACAATTATGATTGAATGAATGATGAAGTAATGAAAAGATAAACAAATTGAATTAGATGACAAAACTATGTTGAATACAATATCAGTTTTTAATCACATTCACAGTTGTAGGAGAAATTCTGACTTTGTACATGTAAATGTTGAGCCAAACTTGACAAGAAATAACCTACATTACAATGGTAACTGATAAGTTACCAAACATTGACAAGCAAAGAGTGAAGTTAAAATTTAAAAGATGCGCAAATGAATAGAAAATTGACCGTGCTTCACTACAGTATTCGAAAACTTCAGGCATCATGCACAAATATTTATAGGCACAATAGGAAGAGGAATCGTCGAGAAATTATCTTTAAGAACATAATAAGATAAAACGGATGGCGTTTCATCAATCCAAGAGTTTGGGGTCTCATCAAAACTCATATATAGAATTTTTTTAAGTCAAGGCGTCTCAGCTCAATTCTCTCACAATATGTGGAAGAAAAACTTAACTAAATAATGCAAAAATCTAGTACATATTATAGGTTCTCTACCATACCATTAATCCTAAACAACCTCTGAAAAATAAGGCTCATATTCTAAAACAACTCTGAAAAATAAATCAGACTATGACTTGAAAAGAAATCTGACTCCTCAGAAATGTACATCCGAGTTTGATCCGGAAAAGTGTTGCATCATCTATACAAGAAGATCTCAATTTTTCAGCTAGTCTCAGGATAGATATGCTAGAAGGATATCAAATAGTGTCAAATACAATACATAAGAACCTGTTCAGCTTTCATAACAAGCTAAGACAAAAGAAGAAACCTCCAATAATCAAGAAGGGGGATTTAATCACAATTACAACATTAATGCAATTACCTTTCACAAATTTTAACAACTTCTGCACTAGCATCTGGTTCACATTTGCGTGTTTTGACATACAACTCTTCAGGTTTATACGGCACATCCTGAATGAAATACCAAATAAGGCATGATGAGAGAAAAGAAGTCAAATCAGCATTTGACAAAGTACATATCCCATGCAATCCGCGTCAACACAAAAGCTTCAAAATAGTAATTTGTTCTTAATTATTTCAAAACCTTTTAACTTTTTCAGCACATATTACATATATAAAAGATGAAAAGTTTGAACTTAAACAAATGATCTCAAATAAATCTTTAGAGCAATTGGTAATTGGTGAGTTAAAATGGTATCAAAGTAGGAGGCTCTAAGTTTGAATCCCGCCAGCTATGAAGCACACAAACTTCGTTTACCTTTCTATACCGGTATCCAATACATATCGAACCCCAATATGGCACTAATACGGCCCGATATGTATCAGATACAATTAGAGGAGTATTTGAATTAAAAAAATTAATTTTAATTTTTTGATACAACTCTAATAAGGTGGGATACAGCTCCGATATATTTCTTGATCATCCAACCCTATTTTTTTGGCTAACAGATGATATAAAACATATATTTTATATGTATATATAATTATCCAATCTTTCATGATAATTTAAGGTTTTGTTTATTTGATAATGAATTAAACATATAACTTGAAAGCCATTCAAAAATCCAAACTAATTGTAAATAAATAGTTGAATTAGGTTTCAATGTTTCACTAACATAAGTTTCATATCAGTTTCTATTATAATATCATTCTAAAGTTTTAGGCATGTAGATACTAAATTTGTAGCTTTCTTTTCTTTTATTTTATTATTTATGAGATTTGATCATTTTTTTATGATATATTATATTGGTTGACAACAGATTGGAAATATATTATTTATTTATTGGAGTATCTATGCCGTATTCGTATCCGTGCTTTGTAGCCCACTAAAAAGCTACTTATGAATTAAATAAAATAATTGAAAAGAACTCCACTCATTTAAGTCAAAAGCACTTCTTATCTTAAGCTTATCAAAACGTCTCAAGCCTAGAAATGTCAAGAGCTTTAAAGTATAAAGGATTAAATTCCCCTTCTATAGCAGCTAAAGCTTTTAGGACATTTCATGCATTATCAAGTTCCACACTACTGCTTCATCAACCATTAACACTGCTAATAATTTCCTCCATTTAAGGTTGTTGTACCACTACTCTCCTATTTCCTCTTTTTCTTTATGTTTCTGTTGTTTTGTTCTTTCTACTATTTACCTACTAGTTTTAAATGAAGTGGAAGCAAATCAGAGGCCTGAAATATACCTTCAGTACGGACAATAATGTGAGAAAGAAAGTTATAAGTTATAACCACATCCTAGATAAAATGGAATATGATTCTTGAGAAGTTAAAATCTCATGTGGGGTTTGTTAATATCTTGGATCTTAAACCAATATAAACACCCATATAAGATTTAGATGAGTACTCAATTTCTAACCAGATTCTGATTAGCATCATAATAGCACAATGCCAGCATCTGGGTTATGGCAACTCGCAATCATCTCTCTGAACCAATTCCCTCTTTTGACCTCCCTCTATTCTTAGATTCCCATCATGAAAATCTCCCTTATGCAGATAGCATATGTCGTAGAAGAAGGTCATCTTCTCACTCTGGAACTATCATGCCACCATCCATCATCATTGGATACTTTCTTCCTGCCTCCTCCATACCCCACCTAGGCAGGACAAGGAGCAAGTCAAGTTGTCCCTTGTGAGTGTGGGATATGTCATAGAACAGGTCCATCTTCTTACTTTATAGAATTTTACCTTCCTGATGTAGGTTTCTCTGTCTCACAAAAATCATGAAACCTTTACCAAAAATATTCTTGCTGTTTAGCATCTTGCTGATTTTCTTGTCCAACTAAATGCCTCTAAAGTTAGATAATATAGGTTTTGTTAGTTTTTCTCTTTCTTTTTCCCTCATCTGTCATCATAAAATCTGTCTTCCAATCCTGATAACCATGTACAATCTTATTTCCTAAAGAATATCCTATTACCAGATTGAACATCTAGTCAAGGTGTTGTTCTTCAGATATCTCTACTTTTAGATCAAATAAACTCTTAACCATTGAGGAGTCAAATCGGATCCAGTTCTACCCTGACCTTATTCTCCTGTGCATATCTTGTACATATATTCTCTGGCAGCAACTCATTTGCCAGCCACTTCATCAAAGTTACAGAGTAATGACCTTAAACATAAAGCAAGATTTAACAGCATGCTTTATATAACTGAACAGATAACTAATCAGACAAATACAACTAAATACAGAAAGGATCCCACTAGTGCCCGGTGGGATCTCCAGAGCATTCAATAAGCCTACCAAAGTATAGCAATCAGTATCTAATACCCCTCGTGCTCAAATTTCTTCTTCTTTCTCAGCTTTATAGAGCTTTCTTCTACTACAAACTGTTTTATTTCATACTTCTAAATTGTTTCTATTTGGAGGATTCAAAAAGAGCTACTTAAAAAAAAACAGATCAAGACATAATCTAGAGAAAGAAGCAACGACTAGTAAAAAGGATTTCTATACCCTTATGTACGTCAACTCGTACAGTGCATAAGCCGCCGACTTGTTGATCGTGATGACCGGCGGCGATCGTATCGTCTGCATCTTCTGGGTGTCGTTCTCCTCCACCTCCACCAATTCCGCTACAATCGAAGCCTCTCCTCCACTCTACCATTTCATTTACCAAAAGAAAAGAGGGGAAAAAAAATTATCTATTAGACTTCTTGATCATCGAATGGGAGTGGTAATTTCTCAAGGATCAAGATTAGGGTAAGATAAAGGAGGAGGGAGGAGATTACGGATCCGCTCGGCACGGCCATGTTGATGACGACCTTCTTGTCGCAGTTGAGCTTGTCGGATTCGGAGACCTTGGTGCACCGCTCGAGACGGGACTTGGAGAGGATCTCGACGGCGGTGGCGAGGGAGAGGAGAGAGAAGAATATGAGGAGGAAGAGAGGAGGCATTTGAGAGGTTAGGGAAGGAGGACGACAGCGGCCGCTTGATGCCATTTGCGCTCTTTTTGGAATTGGAAGGAGGAGAGGAGAGAGTAACTGCCCCGCGCGCGTTCTCTTGTTTCGAAAGAAGAGAAGAGGTTCTGGAAAGGTCGCGATGGATGCTAACCGCATGCGAGTTGCGTTGAAGTAGCCCTCTTTTTAAATTAATAATAATAATAATAATAATAATAATAATAATCTCTTTTTTTCGCCCTCCAAACTATTATTATTTTTCTAATTTTTCCTTAAACTTTTTTTGGTATAATGACTCCTTCCATTAAGGGGTCATTATATAGTAAAAATAAAAATTTAGAGGGTTATTATGTAAAAAAATAGAAATTATTGGTAAAAAATGATGATAATTCAGATGGTGGAAAAAAATTATCTCAAAATAAATTTCCATTTTACTGTAAAATGTTAATAAAATACTAAATTTATCAATATTTTATTTTAAAAAATAAAATAATAATAAGTTAAACTTTTTCTTCTTAATTATGAAATATTGATCAGATCAACTTAGCAGAATCTATTAGTGTTTCATCTAAAACATTCTAAATAAATCGCTAATTAGATTAGTGTTATATTTATATAAATTGTTGATAAGATTAGGATTTTATTTCGTTAAAACTGAACTCATTGGCATTTCTATCTGAACGCAAAATGTTGATCTTATATTGATATTGACTCTTTTTTGTATAAGTTTGAAGGGTAATTTATTTCAGTTAAAATAATTTGAGATATAGCCTTCTTCCAAACATTTTTAATCGAAATAGACGGCCGCTCAAACTTATTTAGAAAAAGTACAATTTACGACGGGTGGTTTGGTTAGATTTTAACTTAACCATGTCATTTTTAATATTATTCATTATTAGGATATCTTATTTGGTAGAGTTATAACTACAAGTACAACTTAATTAACACTATCTTTCTATGTATTACAATCAATAAACTTTATATCAATTATACCAATTTTTACATGTATAGTTTTGTCTTGCAACATAAGAGTTATAATAGGTCTGCAATTATTGAGAGTAAAATTAGAGGAACTATAACAACATTGTTTTACATATTAAACATTAAAAAAAATTAAATATGCGCTAATCCTCATATTTCCTATAGTCATTAGTATAGTTTCATCGGTAACTAGCAATTTCATGAACAAAATGAAGTTTGGGATTAAGTAATCATAAGCGATTGACAGGCATTTTGCATTGCAATCAGAAGGAGCGTTCCAACGGCCACAAGAGCGTTTAAACAAGAAATTAAAAAAACCATTTGATTCCGATTTGAACGTCTACATGATGAATTTTTTATAAAGTAACAATGTTACTCGTTCGAATGCGTTCGAACGATCATAAGTTCTAAGTTACTTATTGTATCACATTAGAACAGCACAAGAGGTTGCGATAAGCATTCTAATGCCTAATTGAGTAGTTCAAATGCCTGATGTATTAAAGAAAGTTTTGGAACTGTTTATGTAAAAGTTTGAAAGTTTGAATTAAAAAGATTTGCATGAGATTTTGGGTCAATGAATTATGAAGCTATTTTTATTAGGCCCAAGTCTTATTGGAAGAAGGTTTCTACACCTATATAAGCAGGATGAAGCTATTGTGATTGGCAATAACTTATAGAGATCTCATTTACAAAAAAAATAGACCCTAGAAACTTTATTGAGTAGAGGAGATTATATTTTGTCTAAGATCAATTGGAGGCACTACTTAATAATCATCTACATTAACGTCACAAGCTCCGATTTACTTGTGGAGTATGAATATTCTTATAAAATAAGTGGTGTAATAACTAAACAGCAACTTAACTTGCTCTGGCATACTAATTCGTTATTTTCTCTCATTTTATTCCAATACAACTTTTAAAAATTAATTTAATAATAGCTTAAAATTACTATATTTTCCCTAAATTAAACGATACATAATTACTACTATTGCTTTACATTTACTTAAATATATTTTCTTTACCAATTCCTAGTAAAATTTCACTATTATTTATTACTTTAATATTAACTTTATGCCACATTAAGTATAATTATTACTCAATATAGAATAGCTTATATTAATATTATCTCTCTTCTTGAATTAAAAATTAAAATACTTCTTATAAAATTAGCCTTAGTCTACGAGGGAACAAGGCCCAAGGGATAACGAGGTGTGGGCTTTTGTCACCCAGTAGATTCTAATATGAATTATTGATCTAGTTCACAGGGAGTAATTCATCTGGGGTCTAGCGAGCAAGAACTTTAATCACTGGGCTGTGGAAGTAAATTTTACAATGTCCTTTGGCAAGAGATGGACATAGAGCTAATAGAGTTCAGACACAGGTCTTGATATACCAAACAGATGATAGATTCTCAAAAAAATCCACAAGAATTTAGCTATGACACACTTGTCTCAAAATCTCCTGTCAATTTATCATGTTCACTAACAACAAACATGCATAATTATGTACCGGTACCGGGCAAGACAATCCTTGATAAGTTGGATTTCACCGTGTTGAAAAGGATAGATAATGCAACGAAACATGAAACAATGCTGCTCAACGAAAAGAAATCAAATGGTAAATGATCGGCAGAAAGAAGTTCGTCAAAGGACACACACACACACACACCAGGCAATACATCTCTTCTGAGTAACACTAGTAAACAAGCACAAGTCTAACCTGCTACTTAGATATGTACAAACACATATATGTATAGCAAGAAACATAAAGGACGATGGTCGTAAATGTATTTCCCCGTGAGCCAACCTCTTCTTTCCGAAAACACAACTGCTTCAAGTGTCACAGCTCCAACTTGATGTAGGTACACAGTTAAGATAGTGGCACCAATGGCAATGATCATTCCCATTTTTGCCTTTGAAAAGCATGACTAAAGCAACCGTGAAGCTGCACACGGAAGAGAAATTGCTTAGTTTTCCTTTTTTTTCATGGCAAACCAACAAAGGGAATGGAGAGGACTGCATCTGATGGAAGCATCAAATGTACGACGAGAAGAATTCAACAAAACCATGGTATAAACAATAAAATGATGTTGTGACAACACATTCAATTTGCACAAATTTAGGATGTGAATAGAGTATGAGCATGTTATAGAAGCTATTTATATCGATAGGAAACTTTACCCAGCTATTAGCAGCAGAAGTGCAACAACCCAGAAAATATATTGGTATGCCTTATACTTGGATCTCACTTGACTAGAAGGGGTGAGGTCGTGGCGTCCCATCCAACCAAACTGGGGCCTCGCCAACAACACAAAGCCCAGAAGAAAACCTGTTGCAAATCCTCCTATATGGGCAAAATTATCAACATGTGGAAGTATTCCGATGGCCAAGTTGATCGCAATGATGAACAAAATAGATAACAGAGCTGCAGCCTGCAAAAGCGAACCAATGTGATAAGTGACAGATCTACAAACAGATAGGAATCAAACCTAAGCAAAGAACAGGAACAGCTTCTCCTCACCCTGTTGGAATAGATTGACCAGTTTGTAATAAGTTCTGAGAGCATGGATCCCAGTAGCCCAAATAAAGCACCAGAAGCGCCAACAGAAACGCTATTTCTTAAGAGGAGAGATGACAGGACACTGCCACCAAACCCTGAGAGCAGATATATGAGCCCAATACGCACTGCTTGGCAAGAGAAAAGATGGTGAGTCTACATAAAACTAGGTCGCAAGAACCATACATGAATACTGTTAATCAGACGACAACAAATAAATTCAAGGGGAATGTAACTTAGGTGGTCTAAAACATCTGCGTTGATTAGACATAAACCATTCACATATACATCTTCAGATAAAATTAGCTCAGGGAAAAATTTGAACATAAAATGATGATCTAAAATAAATCTGATAATTAAGAAACTTATTTCTTGCAAATAATAGCTGATGACAGAAACTTGAGTAGATGGGGAGATTAATTGTTCAGATAAATCTGCATGGAAGGTACTCAATAATATACTTGATCTTCAGGCATTTATTATAGCAAATCAGGTTCTTCATTGTGGCAAGATTTTTGGGTTTCTTGTATGAGAGTCAAAAGCATCCTCTGATGATACATCAATTAAGAACAATTAAGCATTTCTTTAGCAAATTAACAGAAAAGAAAATTGGACAATTCGGGTATCCATTGTTAGATTAACTTCAACGAGGCTAAAAACAAAGCTTACCAAACCCAAATTGCTGTTCAAGGCGGATTCCAATGAAAATTAGGCTTAGCATATTCACCAGCAAGTGGATAACACCTACGTGGAGCCAAATACAGGTAATAAGCCTCCATCCTTGGTGCTGATTGACTACTTTGTTCCACTCAAGAGCTCCCATCTTTTCTAATCTGCAAAAGGAAAGAGAAAATAAAGATAATTAAACCCATCAATGGGACCTAAGTTCAATTGCAACAACTCTCTTGCCATCCCCATAAATAAATGCCAAAGAATAGGCCCACAACAGAATATGAAGAATACCAAACATTAAGCCCACAGCAGAATATGGAAAATTGGTACAGAAAGCAAGTGTCCCATCACCTCATTCACTCAGAAGCAAGAATTTCATTACAAGGAAACAAGTAATTATCAGATGTAACGAAAACATGAAAAAAAAAAAGAAACATATGAATTTGTTATGTCAGTCTATAAATTTGTTAGTCCAATGAAGAAGGAAGGTTCCTTCAAAATTAGTCCTGGGAAATATTGTAATAAGGACTATTTGCTAATCTTTGATCTTGGTACAAGGAAAACAGGATGTGCTGAGGTATGTCTTGCCCAGGTAGGTCAAGAGTCATTCAACCAACATGAGAACCAATACAGCAGCAGATCAGCCTCCTTGCAGTCCCCACCTCACCTTCCATTTGTCTGAATTGAAATACTTTTTCTTTTTTACGCAAAAAGTTATTGGTAGGAAAGATGATTAACCATCTCATACCTTCCCTTTTGTCTGGATGGGAATACCTTTTCTTTTTTGTACAAAAACTTATAGTAGGAAAGATGATTACTATCTCATTTCTACTTTGACTAAGAAATGTTCATAATTGTGCCCAACTAGTACTCCCCAAATAATAGACAAAATAAGTCCAACTTAAATATGTCTTGGTACAGATGCAACCCCTCAAAATATGATAAGTCTCATGACATAAACCATAGCAGATTAAGAAAGCAAAATTCTAGCAAGTCATGCAATACTACAATTCCAAAATAATTTAGTCCAGTATCTAGTGGAGCTATGGCTCCTTAAACCAGGTTATTCCCATGAAAACTTCCGAGATAGAAGTACTAAGAACTTTCATTTCCTATGAACCCTTCCTTTGCCCCCATGCTTAACCTTAAAAAACAACAAACAACAAGACTTAGCTGCAAGAGGAAAAACAGATTGAACTGCCGGCTGCTAGCAAACTCAAACGGACGGACAATATTGTGATGAACATCTATAAGATTTCGCATACAATCAACAATCTCTCATTAGCAGAAATTTTCCACAACAAATGTAGTTTCATATAAATCTTCTAGATTATCTTCCAGTTAGAAGCTTGCCCAATATATCCAAGAGTGCTATTAATCCTAAATCAGGCAATTCCTATCAAAACTTCAGAGATCCAGTTATTACCCAAGATGAACTTAATTTCCTAACACTAAGTCTCCATCAAACTTGCAGAACAACTACCAACAGGATCCAAGGAGGCGAACAAAATGGAAGTCTAACACTACCAAATATAACGCTAGCACCGGGAGCCAAATGCCTGTATCACTTTAATCACACCGACCAAAAAAAATATTACATAAAAATGAATAATTCATAAAACTAACACCTACCAACATTAAACAGAAAGAACAAAAGAGAAGAAAAAAGAAAAAGCCAGAGAGAAAGTGTGAGCAGGGAAGAGGAGAAAAGGAAATCGCCCTTATCACTTTTCTCTTATTCCCCTCCTCAAAGTAAAACTTTTACCTTTTTCCCCTACAAAAACAAACGAGTAACCAAACTTGTTCCAAATCTAAAATCTCCAACCGATAAGAAGAATACGAAAACTACTACGATTCGGGGGGATTGCAGAATCATGCTTCTAATGCGATAAAAGTGCGAACTTAATGACAAATTTCATTCAATTCGACACAAAAGGAGCAAAACAACTAAAAAAGACATGATCACGAAATGGGTCACAGCAAAGCATAACATACGTGGATGCCGAAGGACCAAGGAGCGGATTCTCGCGAAGGGGCTGGAACGAGAAGCGATGAAGGAACCTGGCAACGCACGACCCAGCCGAATTGAAGTGGTCGGGGCAATTGTTGACATACATCTCCACCACAAACACCGCCACGCTCGCCACCACGATCACCGGCACCAACCAAGACCTCCACCTCCTCTCCTCCAACTCCTCCGCCTCGTAATACGCGCCGCCTCCCCCCACTCTGCCGCCTCTTCCCTTCCCACCAACGCCGCCCGTCTCGGCATCGACGCTCGCCATCCCCGCCGCTCTTCGCCTCTCCCACAATGGTTGTTGCGTCTTCCTCTGGTTACAACTATATATGGGGCAATTGGGTGAATGGGTTATAGGTTGGATTTGCTTGGCTTACAAGGAGGACGGCCGGTTCGGTGAAAGGAATGATGAGAGAGAGAAAGAGAGTATATAGTAGTAGCTCGTTGCTTAGTTGATGGAGTTGTTCGCACAGAGGAGAGATGTTTGTTGAAGAATACAGAATAAAGATAAATATATAAATAACACCCTGCACTTTGCATTTATTAGTTTTTTCTATTCTAAAATTAATGTATGTTAAGGAGGTAAATATCTACGACATAATAACTACAAAACACGAGGTGTTATCTATAAATTTCTGGGGAAAATGGTTCTTCTGGTGGAGTCGTTAGCGAGAGAGCCGTGCACAGGCGGTTGGTGTCGTGCTGTCGTGGCGACGAGTGGTTCTGGTAAATAGAGGATCGTCTGCAGCCACGAGGTGTAGGGTTTTTTCTACAGTTGGAAACTTGGCTACTTGTGATTGGATTTCAAGTATCGACTGTGGAATTCCTCCTGCAGTTGGAAACGCAGATGATCTGCTTCCATCGAATACACGCTTTAGTTACTACTAATCACGTTCGTTTTATCTTTTCTTTTTCTTTGGTGAAGTCCGTAGATAGATTAGTAAGTTGACTACAAGCTATTTGACTTTTTTTCTACTGGTAAGCTTACGTCAATGCTCCAATAACCTTATTAAATTCAATTAGAATAAAAATAGTTGCACTTATATTATAAAAAAATATTTGAAATGTCTATTACGTTAGTTATTTATTAGATTTTTTTAATCAATTTGAGAGCACCAAAGTGTTAATTAACTTTTTAAAATATCTATAAAATATAGATCTTATCTTCTTTGTTTTACGGTAGTGTTTTGTGCGTGCATAATTTTAAAATTAGATAGAGTTTATATGTAGAGTATGATAGTTTATGAATAACTTTTTTTTTTATCATTCATGAGCTCAAAGGCTAGAATGGGCTGGACAAAGGGCCAATCATTCTTAGATACAGAGGCACTTTAGGTCTCACCGAGCTTTTTCTAGATGTCTAGTTTAGGTTTCAAGTCATATGCATCACCGAATAATTGTTTCGAATCAAACACCACCAAGACATGTTCTAAGCTATTGCATTGCCAAGCTGTTCTTCCAAGCTAACCACATTGTCGAGCCATCAACTGAATGGAATCAAGCCACCAAACCATCAACCACCAAATAATTTCTCCACAATATTGTTTAGTTTTATGAATTACTATTTGCTATGCACCAATTAAACAAAACCCAAGTGAATAAGTAATGATCTGGTACAAGGTAATTTTGATCTTTATTGCATTCTAGTTAAGATATTTAGATGTAGTTTATCTCCTAAACCTAGTTAGCTATCCTTTGTTTAAAAAAAAACTTCAATAAGGTAGCTTAATTCGGTTAGGAATTTATCGTATTTGATTATAAACTAGTTTACTAGTGTCCTGATTATACTTGATATGATATTAAAATTAGTAAAATAAGTGGATACTTTTATCAAATAATTAAAATATTTTTTAAGGCAAATACTTCAATACTCCTTTAAAAATTATAATCTTAATCTAACGACTATAATAACCAGTTTTCATACTAAGTACCGGTTCCAAAACCACATTATGTAAAAAAAAAAAACAGGAGGTCGGCAGGCATATTTGTTAAAAAGATTTAATTATATGTGCCTAACTTCCGGATTATACATTCTTTTCTTCAGTTAAGATATCTCTCTTAGATATGATTATGCCTTAATTATATAAGATATTATTTAATACTAAATAATTTAAATTTGATCATTCGGAGATGGACTTTAATTTAAATATGCTTCTCTATTTTTATCTCTTCTTAACTTTAATTTAAAATAATCTTAAAGTAATCACAGATATATGTAAATAAAAAAAATTAAAGAGATAATATTTAATTAAACTTTCATTGAGCTAATTATAAAAAGACATCAATACATTTATTCTGATATATACATTACTTGCAGTTAAGAATATATACGTCTTTCATAAAATAAAATATTAAAATAATATAATTATAAAAAAATAATGTGCAAGTTAATATATTTGAAAAATAATTATATTTGTATTATACTTTCGAGAATTTTAACTATTAAATCTTCGTTAAATCAATTAATAAATAATTAATTCTACGGTAAGCGAGGATCGCTTTTTTTTTTAATGAAAGAATGATAAGAGGCCGATGGAAGGAATGATTATAATGATAGTTAGTTGTATGATATTATTTATTTTTAGTTCTTTGTACGTAAATATTTGTGAGATTTGGTTAAATAATTAATGTCTTTTCAAGAGTGAAATGTCGGATCCTAACTGCCACACCCAAATCCAAACCTTACACCGAACTATTGGTCAATGGTCATAGGCATCCGTGATCAGATGTCATAATAATTTTCCACATGAGAGCGAAAGATGAGATGAGTGCATTATTTGGTTGGTTGGGAATTGGGATTAAAGTGTTTTTGACCAAACTATATATATATATATATATTTTAACAAATTATCTCTTAAAATTTATTATCAAATAAAGTCTAATTTATTGTAGTCCTAATAAAAATACTAAACTAATCAATATTAATTAGTTCAGCATATTTATTATTAGGTAATTTTTTTCTTAATTATTGAAAGATTAATTTTAAAAAACTTATATGCATAAAATGCTGAACTAATTAGTATTATAGGATTAGTGCATTTACTTAAAGATGAAACACTGATTAGTTCGACGTTTTTATTAGAACTATAATAAATTAGATTATATTTAGTAATAAATTTGAGAAGTAATCTATTTTGATAAAAATAAATTAGAAGTATATCTCGTATTTGTTTAGAAGTACGTAAATAGATTTATTGTCACTATTTTTATAATTTTTCAAATTATATGGATATACAAATATTAATTAGGATACTATTTTGTTTAACTTATATATGTATAAGCTTAGATTATCAGGATATCAATACGAATTCCAATACTAAGATAGAAAAATAACTCAAAAGAAATAGAACTGGATCGGATTCAACCCATTTTGAACCCTATCTACCTCTCTTTTAAGATAATTCTCCTGGGAAACATGGTAAATTTCCATCTGCACCCTGTACTCCTACATCCCCAGCTTTGATCAACTCATTTCTAGTAAAAGAAGAAACTCCCTCCACCAAGTTTTGATTAAGCTAAAACTAAACTATTCCATGCAAGGGAAAAACTTAAACTAGTAAATCACTAATCAGCTACTCTAGTAATTGATTAAAAAAAAAGGGAAGTAAATAAAATGTGCAATCAAGTATTTGGTTTTTATCCACACATTTTGCTGCTATGCCTGCAATATATGATTTCTGAGAAATTAAGGCAGAGAATTTATATAAACATTCAGGAGCAATTCCCAAAGAGAAAATGAATACAATTGATACTATCATAAAACCACCACTAACTGAAAACCATCAATTGTTTCAGGCACAAAAAAGAACAGAATAAACTATTTGAGCCAAAATTACAGCAGTACTGACTCACACTGGAGACCAGGGATTTGCCTTCCCACAAGTTACTGTGGAGGATCTAACAGTGTATGCTCAAAGACAAACCAAAATTTAACTATCTAAAAACTTCAATACCTCAAAGATCATCAAAATAATCCTTTCCAAGTACAACAAAAGCCAAACAGATTACTTGTCAAATTAATGTTAAATTTCAAGTCTGCGTTACAACCAAGGAAATAGGTATCAAACTAACTTAAAGCTGAATTAATTGAAAAACTTGTGCTCCGCATTTCCTATTACTGCTCCTGCAAACATTAGGAACTAACGTTTTCCTCCGCCACCTCCCAATTTAGGGCCTTTTGGTGCTGCCCCCTTGGGCATGCCCTTCGCCTGAGTCTTTTGTGTCTTTGCCATAATTTCTGCCTTCTTTGCCTTCTTCTCGTCCTTGGTTTTCTTGATTCTCTCTTTAATTTCACTGGAAAAATAGAAATTTTGTTTCTTATGAATAACTCTGAGGATAAAAAATGCAGTTTTCCTTCTAGCGGGAATATACAAACTACAAATGGGTTGTTGAAACACAACAAAATACAAACAATAATGTAATGGGCTGGGATCCAACCTCACAATCATGCAAGCAATGCACCTGCCAACATGCTAGATCAGGTAATAAGCCTAACGAACATCTTCTGGGTAATCACCAGCCCCCAAGGTAGTCTAGTGAATGTGCTTTGCTTAATGTGATATCAATGTTCTTTGCTTGAGGTGAAGTAAATAAAACCAAAACAAGGGTTGAATTTTGGGTTCATTGCATGTGTCCCCTCAAAAGTCCCTTACTTGCATGTATGCCCCCCTCCCCCTACATTTGGTATTTGCATGCATACCCCATAAAAACCTTTGGTTTTTGCATGAATACCGCCAAAGTTCTCCTGTGGATGAATATCTTCAAAACTAAAAATCAAAATACAAATTATCTAGACAAAATACCTTAATTTATTTTGCATGTATAACTTTCAGTCAAGGGCATTTCTGCCTTTCATTGTTAAATAGTTCAAATTTTAAGTCCAAGTTGTCCAATAAAGTAGCATGTAACAGTTTCAACTTTCAAGGTTTCTATGCAGTATACAGGCAAGCAAATATGATTGCTAAAAAGGGTATATATTCAAATAAGGCTTTTGAGAAGTATATTACATGCAAAATGCCCTTGGAATTTTTTCAAAAACATACCGAAGAGCAGCTTCTCTAGCAGCATCCCGAACTTCTGCCTTCTCAGTTCTTTTCTTTTGAATCACCTCCAAAGTAGCGCCAACTATCGACCTAGAATAAGGTTTTTTGGTGGTTCGACGCCTCTTTTTGACAGCCTCAGCATGAATATCCTGGAATTAGATCCAAAAATAAGTATGTAAGAGACAAAATCAACAGATTGAAGCATTTGGTATGATGCATTAACTAAGTTCAAAATAGATAGTAAAAGGGAGGGAGAATTACCTTTTTATGCTGCTTCCTGTACATGGCAGTCCATGTAAGCTTTGCAGGTTTGAGTCTGTTATGGAAGTACCTCTTGCATTTTGAATTGGCAAATAGGAAGACCTACAACGAACAGAAAATATGCATTACAAACAGCCAGAGCTAATTTCCTTTGAAGCTAACAAGCTTACAACAATATATCACTTCATCAGATGCAAAACAAGGAAAGATAAGTTATAGAATACAAACTTACGCTAGGGCCATTTACAAGAAAAGTGCCTACTGTCACAAAAATCTAATTTACCTGAGAATCTGCACGCACAAATCTGATACCCTTTCCAGGGTATATCTTAGCACCACTGAAGCGGCAAAGTTCAGTCCTGCAGAGTGATAAGAAATCAAAAGATATGTCAGTATTTCCTATCACATAGAGCCCTAAAAAAAATCCTAAGGTCCTTAACAGTCTTCAAGAATAAACTAGACAATTCAAAACCTCCTTGTTCGCAACTCGTCCTACATTAATCTACCCTTCTTATTATCCTTTAATTAAAGGCGGGAATAGGCGGAAAAAGATATCTATGTAATATGCTGCAACAATAAACTTCTTAAAGGACATTCTATAATCAAATACATGTAATATGCATTTCTCTTTCTAAAATAGCAACTTATTTATTATGAAAAAGTATAATGTATATAGATATGACCCTTAACCATACATGGTGCATCAAAACATCAAACCTAGGATCATATATTAGTGTGACAGGAACACTTGCCTCCTTGCATCCAAGTTATTTAGGTTCTAGACATGGACATAGCCTCTCAAGCTATGGGGCCATGGCTGCCGAGTTGTGCCAGCATCTTGCCCTCCCCATACCCCGCATTGGCAAAAGCCTTATAAACAATGTTGCCCTTATAATTATATTAGATTTTTCACCATGAAATATCTAGAACATAGTTGACCAAATTAGGCCACACTGCATAGCACGATTCAATATGAGATTTTGATTAGGAAGAGCACAACTCATATGGCCTGGTAGTGCGTAAATGTGTCAAAATAGCACGTACTATGGCGCACCCTTAAAACCGACTAGTATTGCCAACTGTAATGGCACAAGAATCCTTAACTAAACTACGTTTAAAAATTTACCTAATACCCTATTTGGATGGAGAGAATAACACTCATCCGAATTACTACCTTAATATATTCACCATAGGAAGGATTTACTTACTCGAATACCCAGCTTTACCTAGGACAAACTGCAACAATTTCACAAGGAAAGATATTGAGTTATTAATTTAATATGTCCTCCAAGTAAAGATCACACTCATCTTCCACGATACTCAGATCACTCACACGGATACCCAGCTTCACATAGGACAAACTGTAACAATCTCAACTGGAACAAATTGCCACAATGACATCTACTAGTTACATTAGATTATATCGCTTCACCCCTTAAAACATTTCTACTGGGTAAACTTTCAGGACGGTTCTTGGATTCGCATAGACGCAGAGCAAACAGACCCGAAAGAAATCGACATATATCGTTAAAAATCCACGGAAAATCAAAACAAAATAGATTCTTTCAATCCACGAGACTTATATTAGAATGAGAATTAATTAGAGGAAGAAAGAAATATAGAAAGAGTACTTGAGAACCATCGCTGCCGCTGTTTCACCACCCTCCTGGAAACCCTAGTACGAATTAGGAACCCTGATAAATAATACTTGTTTCGAATAAAATGACATTAATACCCTTCTTCTGACCAGATCAGCGAAATTAAATCCCGATCCGGATGATTTATTTTTTAATAAGGAAATTTATCCAAAACACCATATATTTACTTTTATTATAACTTACATTTTATTATATAAATATTTATGTTTTTTAAAAATAACTTTATGCATAATATTTTAAATATAAATTATCTACATCTATAAGTTTACTCATATTTTATTAATTAAAAGTTAAAATATAATAATTATCTAAAATAAGTTTATGTAAAATTTTATGTTTGATTACTAATTATAAATAAATATATTAATTTTACTAAAAATCTTGTTTAGAAAATATGCATAATTTTATCACATATTCTATAAGATTTTGTACATATCCGATATTTAATTTATTTTATATAAGATTCGATCAAAATATATATAAATAAGTATTTGATTGTAAAAATTATTTAAAGAAATCTTAATTTATGAATAAATATTTCTCATACACACGAAACCAAATGCCCCATGTCTTAAAACATTTAGAGTTAACTTTAACAATAGTAAATCATTTTGGTTTGAGACTAAACTCTAAATTATATTAGCCGATCTAAATTTTTAGTCTTAGTTTAGCTATCTCGAACTAGGCTAAGATAATTTAATGTTTAATTCTAAATTAGGCTAAAAAAGTATTGATTTTAGAGCTAAACGAATGATATGTAAATTTCATGAGCGAAAAATACCCTTTCATGCGATGATAATGATCATTATTATAATATTCATATTATATACGGTGTATTACAATATACTATATACTAATATTATATTATATTATTATCATATAAGTAGTAAAATACCCATCACACCTACTTCAGTGCATCCATGGGCTAATTAGAGCAAAGGCTGGCCCAATAATTTTGGAGCCCAGAAGAGTTTGGGCTTCAGCTAGGCTTTGGGCTTGATTGTGCTGTGGGTAATTTTATCTTTTGCCTTGTTACAAACCTAAAGAGATAAAATTATTTATATGTAAGTGAACTTATGCCGTCTCGATTAAATTATAAACAACTATTAAGGAAAGTCGAACTCCAAGCACTCAGTAAGAAACTAGATGTCTCAAATGAGTCTCCCAAGGTTGTTATCTTTTGTTATTATCCGTGTAGGAATATTGATTCTGAGACCAAATAATTTTCACTTAAACCGGGTTAACTCGTTCTTCTAAATACTTTGGAAACTCGTCTATTAATCTAATAAGTATGAAAAATAGACCTATTTGCATAAGTTGTAATTTGCCCCTTATTTTTCTTTATAATTCTCGTTTAACACGCTGACGTTATTTTGACTAACTGATGTCGATCAAATTACTAAAATACCATCGCCTTTTTTTCTTCTCTTTGCTCATTCTTTGAAAAAGACACGAGTAATTTAAGTATTTATAAATTATTTTAAATATTATAATAAAATATCTCTTTTGCCGGTACATATAAATTAACAAATTATATTAAATAAAAATAAAATTATAAAATAGATAAAATATAGGGTGTGATTTATAAAAATTACTAAACGGTAAATAAATAAACTTAGTAATAATTCCTCATGGTGGTGGGTGGGTGGGATATGACATATACTTCACTGAAAGTCTTTATACGTATCCCGCAAGTCTTCGTCAAACCCGATTAAGATGGCGGCCTGTCATTTGACACATTTGATTGAGGATTGTCTCTGGGCGACAAATTGATCGTTCAAATGTGAGATATATTCATTTCTCCAAGGTACCTTCCTTAGTTACCTAACAGTCTAAATTTTTGAATATACTTGTAGCAAAGCTTGTCTTTTAACTAAGTTATAATTTATAAACTATATTTTTACTATTTATAAATTGAGCTATATTTGAACAGATAGTTAAACTTAACTGAATCTCTGGATTAAGTTAATTATACTAGAAAATTACGAAAATATCCACAACCAAGTCATACTGATAGTATTTTAGTTATTCTACAAATAAAATATCTCTACTTAATTGAATATTCTCACGGTGTTAGTCCAGATCTATCACGGTATATTTTCTAGAAAGTACATATTTACTAAATTACAGGGCTTTGTAAAAAGCAGAGTGTTATATATAAATTTCTTTTTATTTTAAGAGATCATGAATTTAAATTCTATCATTTATTTTGATGTGATTCATGCTTAACTTTGTCCGACGCTCTTAACTTATGATTTTGAGTTCATAAATTATATGGGTTTTATATTTTAAAGAGATAATTGTACTGATCCTAAATATGAAAAACATTTGAAATGTCCTTTTTATTAGTTTAGTTATCCGTTGAATTTTTCTATTATAAAATGATATGCAAGTGTCACGTGATCTATGTTAGGTCGTTTACACTCTATTTAATCTTCAGTATAGACAAAAGAAAGACATAAAAGTTTAGACTAAAATAGTCGCTCTAATATTTTCTATTAACACTTTCGATAATAATGAACGGGTGCAGGTCTTAGTGTAGTTATCCATATTGTAAACAACAGAGAGGTCCGGAGGTGTTGAGACAGAGATCTATATTAACTTACCGACTTCAAAAGAAATTTAAGCTGTTAGAGAACGACGGCCAATTATGGAGCACAATATTGATGATTAACAGATGGTTTTTAATCAAATTCCTATCTTTTTTTTTACCTCATTACAATACAAGCAGCCAAATATTTGGGTTGCAGAAAATTCCAGGGAGGGGGGCGGCTGTGGAGCATCTAACTCTCAATTCATCTCCTCTCTAAAAGAAGAAAAAAGAAAAGAGAAAAAAAGTCTCAAGCATGATTGTATTGTTTGAAAGGGACTAATCTGTCAAAGTTTTCAAACGTCAGAGCCTTCCTAGTCCTTGGTTTTATCCCCAAGGATAAACGAACGCCTTTTTTAATATGCTAATAAGACAAGCATTCCCTTTCTGTGAAGCCTTTATTTATATTTCTTTCAATAAAAATTTACAAATAGCACCCACAATTTTGACTATATTGTAAATAAAATCCTATCTCTCTCTCTTTTTTTTTTAAAGAATCACTATTTAAATTTATTTATAAATATAATCAAAGATTGGATGTTTAAATATTTTTTTCTTATATTTTTGGATAATTACTTATAATTCTTTTTAAATTTAAAATTGGGTTACAGGTGATACCGAAAATAAATATTTGAGATATTTTTATTGATTTATAAAAGAAAATTCAAAGAGAAGAGCTATTATTATTATTATTTCTTTGAAATCTCTTTCAATGTATTTTGCTCTAAAATACAAAGGTAAATAAACGATTCAAGTGAAACTTGAGTTACTCATGGTATTAATAATTTGAATAAAAGGAAATTCAAAGAGAGTAACTATTATTATAGTTTTCTTTGAAATCTCTTTCATGCTATCTTTTGAGTTCTTCTTTGTCGTTGGTAGACGTCTCTCTCTCTCTCCCTCTTTCTTCCCGGAAAACAAGGCTATGACTCCTCCCAGAATTTTGATGGTGTGTTGGTTGTTGGGTCGAAGTCATTTGATCCAATATATATATATATATATATATATATATATGAATCGACCAGCTAAAAGCTTTTATTAAAAGAAATTATTCATCGACGACTAACTATTTTCTTGCATTCACATCTTAGGGTTTAAGGTTTGATGGGAGAGAAGAAGATCTGGGAATTATGACCTCATTCCATCAATCATCTTATGCCCCTCTGGTGGATTTTTTTTGATAAATTTAATTGAAGATAACTTCTCTCTGGTCCACACTATGTTATTATTGTGCATAGTCAATCCTAAACTAAAAATTAAAATAGTGTTCCATACATATATATATATATATATATATAGTGTAATTTAAATGTTGTAGGGTAGTTTGGTTATTTTATAATATATTTATGATGAAAAGTATTAGAGCTAATAAAAAATATTAGGGGAAACAAGTGCCTAAGTCTACGTATTAGTTGATACTGTGTATATAGGATTACATCTTTTTCTTTATTAATACATTTTTATGTCGGTCATGGGATAGACCGAATAAAAGGATTAATTTTTCTCCACGTATAGGTTGAACTACTATTTCTTTTTTCTTTTTCTGTTAGATGATGAGCTCGTAAACTAATTCAACAAAGAATTAGCTCTCCCTGATAGATATAGGTTAGACAATAGTGCTCCGACAGAATATTCAGCGAATATCAATTCTAATGGTCATAGGGGCCACTATTACAAATTGGTACGATTTAACTATTAGACTATAGTGATAACTTGCTGGATAACTAAATTGGTTCTAAGAAAAGAAGAAAAAAAATTTCATAACGAGCACCCCACGTGTTCCGTCATGAATCACCTTTTACATTCGAGGCAATAATTGAACCCCCACGATCCTTATTGATAATTGGTTAATAGGATCCAATACTAATCGACCTCATTAGGATTTCATTTTAAGTGTAGATTTGATAGAGATTAACTCGTGCGGATCAATCGAGTACAACGTATAATGTGCACCAACACATTGACCGCATGCATCAGAAAATACATGAGGATCGTAAGATTTAAACAATTGCAATCGATGCATTGGCATATATGGGATGAAACGTAGATACATAGAATTCCAATCTTGTCATCTTCCCTGGCATTGACCTTTTGTATTTCTTTTTCTTTCTTTTATTGCTTTGATTATCTCTAAGTACTTTCAAGTGTTTTCAGGAAGCAATTATACCTTAGAATAACTCCATTATTGTCATTTTCTAGAAATAATAGAGTTTGTCACTATGGTTTCCCAATCTCATATCTAAAGTGATTTTGCATTTAGGAAGCTGACTAGGTCAAATACAAGGTCTAGTGTGACATGAGATAGAATATAAGATTGTGATAGGAATTGATAATATAATACTGAATATATTATGATATACAAACCTAAGCTTATGAGTTGAAATATGTTCCACTGCATGCATATAGTTAATCTTAGTATTTTTTAAAATAATGGTTGTATTTGTATTACGACTTGGTTTGGCACATTACGGGCTTAGATAGACTTTACTAAGGGAGTTGTGAATTATTATATAAACCCTAAATCTTATGATCTTTTCATCATTGTTATTAAGTAATCAAAAGTTATATATGCTAGATTGAAAAATTATATACTAAAGAATTAATTATACTTTGAATGAAAAACCGTTCAATATGCTCGTCTTATATATTTTTGTGACACTTTAACTCTCTCGATTACCTAATATTTTTCTCCTTAGCAATATAAACGGCAAACGGCAAACATCAAATTGCATAAAACAGTGTTTTAACATGATATTTCTTAATTAAAAGGTATTGGATTGATTTATATAGTTAAGAAATAAAGTCAATGTGTTATAAAAAAATAAACGAGATAGGTAAAAATAGGCAATAGTTTAATTCTTATGTGCTTTCTTGTCTCCTTGACCTCTTTCTTCATAGACTAACTATGCGATTTAACTGGCCAAATATAAAACCTTTTTCCTTGAATTAATTCCTCTCAGGGTACGTGAAATCATTAGTTTCTTTTGTCTTTCTCTTCTGGATTTCAAGAGATCCGAGAACAATAAACTCTCAGAGTATCCAAAATACGAGAGATGCTATTTTGCTGGCAGTAGACATGAGAGATAATAAGAGAGTGAAAGTCTTTTGATCTAACTCTAAAGAAAGAGCTTTCCTGACCAATTGTTTTGAATTCAACCATGGACACCCTTCATTTCAATTAAGGATGAGACATGGCCACGAGCTACAGTGCAATATGATTGAAACGTCTCCATTAAAACGTTTATATTCTACAATTTTATTATTATTATATTACTTTGCTAAGGTAGGGGGAAGGAAGAGGTCCTTTCATAAGGACAAAGGCTATGATTGAAACTATAAGGTCTCCATAGATTGGGATGTGAGCTGACTAGAGTCAGCATAGCATAGATATATAATATAACTTGTCAATCATTTATGTCATTAGTGAAGTTTTCTATAGCCTTTTATAAGGACATATGATATCCTTCAAAGTCAAATTTTTCTAGAAGTCATCAGAGCTCAATCTAAGTCTACGTATGCTTAGATTTAGAACATTGTGAGATAGTTCAATTCTTATATATGGTGGTAATGCAATAAGTTATTAGAGAATATCGATTTTTATTATTTATATTGTAACACTCTCTCTTTCTCTCTCGTAGCTCGATATATTTTTAATAGTGTGTGCAGATGATAGTAATAGATTAGGTGATTGATCATTCTACAATACCAAAACACAAAGAAAAAAAAAGTAAAACAGGCTAACCAGCGAGGTTTAAACCTATACATCTAAGAAAAAGAATTAGTTCTAATACTATGTTAGGTATGTTAGGTAATCTGTTGGCATAAAATCTTAAATTGTTAGTACATAATTCATGCTTTAATATAAAAGGTTTTATATTAGTACATAAACGGTTTTAATCCTTTAATATATTAGTACATAATTCATACTTTCTATACTTGATTGAAGTAACGTGATCCTTAGGATTGAAATTGATGCATCTTATAATTTAGTATTTGCCATATGTGAAAATTATGCAGTGAAATGAAGGGATGAATGAGATCTGTAAAAAGTAGTACAAATTTACTTACATGTACGTAATATAATAATGAAGAGCCAAACTTTAATTCTCTCAGATGCAACTAAGAAAATAGTACGTGTTCTTTAATAAAATTAAAGTTTATTAATTTTTCCTTCTTTCATATGCACTAGTGAATAGTTATGATTTATAATCTTGTCATCGATAGATTAAATTATTCGTTTATTCATCCTGTTGTCAGTATTACTAATTTTTCTTAATTAACGTACTAGTTTGAAGTTGTTCTATTTTGCTTCTTTTTTCTTCACAGAGGTGAAAACTTAATAGTGTTATATATTTTTTTTATTATCTGAGCACTATGAGATTAGCCAACTTATTAATTTCAGTTTGTAAATAGATTAATAATATAGATCATAATGAATTAATGATGTTGACCATGAAATTTTCAGAGTTTAATGGATTCAAGAGGCTACTTTTCACCTAGAAAAATATACTAACTTGTATTTATATGAATGTATGCATACATGAAGTAGTGAAGATCTAAGCATAAATAGATTTAAATGACTCAATGCAATATAGATTATATGAACCAATTAATTGATCTTAAGTCTTAATTGTTTATTAAATTAATGTATTCAGGAATTATGAATTTTGGCTGTTCTAGTTGTTTGTTGTTCAACAAACATATATGGGTTATAAATAGCTTACTTCAATATACACTATTCATTATTAATTTTGCAACATTTGAGTTAGTACTATTGAGATAGATATTTCTCATCCTTTTAAATGTATTAATGTATGTGTAACATGGATGCTCATGTTATATATGAAAGAAAATCGTTTTAATTTGACAACACTACTAAATGAGTCTTAAAACCACTAGATGAATTCCTCATATCTTAATAAAAATACATGAACTATATTACTAGATTTTTATGATGTAAAGATATTCTCCAAAACAAATTATTGTTGAATGTTTGTAAATTTAGAGATAATTACAGGGATTTTTTAGAGTCTATAAATTATTGGCGACATTAATATTGATCTCCTAATCTATTTTTTGTGACACATTGATCCTCTTAGTTACATAAAACATCTAAAATGTACATTCCGTTAGTTATTCATTAAATTATGTAATTACTTATCACATGATCAGTTCTATGTTTCCTAGAGACCACTTTACTCTTAGTTTAGAGAAAAAAAAGATGAAAATTAAAGATAAGATGGTCATTCGACGTTTTTCTTTAACACCGTCGGGGACTAAGAGATATTAAATAGTTAAAAATGGCAAAGTATTGCAAAAAAATAAATAATAAGGTATATATGAAAATAAACTATATTTCGAGAGGTGTAGATATATATTATCATAATTTCTTTATTCTACTTTCTTTTTACCTCACAAACAAGCATGCCATAAAGATTAAAATGCCCTTTCCATTTTACTTTGTTAGAGATGATAGATATGGAGTTTGATTAGTTACAAAATTTTCAATTTATATGCCCTTTCTTCAAGTTATTTTGGGCATATCTTCAAAAAAAAAGAAAAGAAACTATCATCGTACAAACTTACTTTCTGCATTACAATGTTCAAAATGAATCTACAGATGTGTGGTAGGTAACATTTTTTTTCTTTTTGTCCTTTGAGTTCATGTTCAAAAAGATGCTACTATGCAACTATAGCATTGACTAAACCAAATAAATGTACAACTAAACGTCGTACTCGTAGTTTTATGACTTGAATTATTAATAGTATTTATGGTGGAAATTACTAGGAAAAAAAAAACCCACTATTATTGATGTGTATTACTATGTCCTTGGAGATTAACTTATTACATATGCAATGTGTAACAATTAGGGTTTTTCTTTAACTAAATAATAGGGGTAATGATTAAAATGGAAAATGAAATGTGCACATCACATGCATTATTATTATTATTATTTTGTTGTTGTTGTTGTTACTACTATTATTATTATTATTAAGAGAAAAAAAAAAGCTTACTAAGGTCCTAGCTAAATAAACAATGCTAAGATTTGAACCTAAAAATACTCTGATTCTTGATTGACAAATACCGGTCATTTTCAGTAAAATACTTAAGCATGCCAAATATGAAGATTCGGTTACCCCCTTACACTGCAACATGGTTGATTTATTGCGGTCTTTCCACGCATACATCGTTTGAACAGATTCAATCCATTGCGATGTGTATGGATTCATCACTTTTAATAAAGAGATAAAAATGTTACCTTGTCTAGCCTTTTTGTCTAGATTCCAGTCTACTACATCATTGATTCATCGCTTTTATTAAATAGATAAAAATATTTCCTTGTTTACCCACTTTATCTAGCTCTTTGTCTAGCCTCTTCACCGACAAGTATTAATCGTTTTCAAAGAAATGCTTAAGCGTGCAAAATATGAAGATTCGATTACACCCCTTACACTGCAATAGAGTTAATTTATTATGGTCTTTCCACATGTGTGTCGTGTTCATAGATTTGGACCGATTGTGATATGTATAGATTCATCATTTTTAATAAAGAGATGAAAACGTTACCTTCTCTAACCTCTTTATCTAGACTCTAGTCTACTACATCATTGATTCATCGTTTTTAATAAAGAGATAAAAGTATTACCTTGTCTAACCCCTTTATCGAATTCTCTGTCTAGCTTCTTCACCAACAAATATTAATCGTTTTCAATGAAATGCTTAACCGTGCCAAATATGAAGATTCGATTAACCCCCTTACACTACAACAGGGTCGATTAATTGTGATCTTTCCACGTGTGTGTCGTGTATGTAGATTTGGATCCGTTGCGATCTGTATAGATTCATCGCTTTTAATAAAGAGATGAAAATATTATCTCGTATAATTTCTTCGTCTAGCCTCTTTGTTTAGCCTGTAGCCTACTGACAGACCGATTTACCAACAGTGTTCATCCAAAACCCTAGCAAAAAGAGGGGCAATCTAGTCAATTCCTTGTAAGAACCCAGGATTGAAAAGATTAAAAAAAAAAATCCTCACCCCCAAGTCATCAGTCATCGATCACCCATTCCCCCATGCATGCATCTTCCTCAAGGACAGGTGGGCAGTGAGCTTGCAAAGGCGCGTCAAGAATGCATGCAGCCGTGCACCCGCGCGTGGAATAAATTAATCCGACAACCTGTTATCCTCCCTCGTATCGGGATACCGTATTCACACCGCTCCCCGCATTTATTCCGCCCACTTATCCTTCCATTTTTATCCACCCCACCCTACCCTTTTCCGCCCACTTACCCTTTACTCAGTTACTCCAAACCCATCGGGTTAAAATGGTAATTTCGGTCGCTTGGTTATATACTCTTTTCTAATGTCTTATAGACCCCCTCCCCCCTCTTCTTGCTTTGCTATCCCACATCCCTCTACTCGCTGTATCTATTCCTGTGTAAGTCCCTATCAATCCCTCTCTCTCTCTCTCTCTTAGCTTCTCTTTTCTTGGGTGGATAGTAGAATCACATATAATAGTCGTAACAATTATTTGGTAATAATCTTTAATTTATCTCCATTGTTTTGTTCCCGTGTACTCTGTCTGAAAAGAGGGGAGGGGTGGACCAGTTGACCAAAAGGGTGGAGTGTTTTGGGCTCTGGAGTCTTCGGAAGTCAGACCCACCAGCTACTTATTCACACTGAAACCCTATTATAATTTTGTTTTCTCTCTTGGGTTCTTTTGCTAATCTCTCTCTTTTTCTCTCTTTTTTTTTTTTTTACTGGGGATGAAAGTTTCTTTTTAATTTATAATGATATATGGGGTCTTCTTGTTATTGCTTTGCGTATTATCTATGAGGAGTTCGTAGAGTCCACATGTCCGGTTTTATCTTGGCCTTTCTGCCCACCTCCTGCCACTTCTAAGCTTCTAAGTCTCCCCCATTAAATTCTCCTCCTAGAGAAGAGAAAGAGAAGGAGAAAGAGATGGAGTTCTTGGAGTTGTGTTAGTTTTTGAGGATTAAGGTAGGGAGACGGGGAGAGAAGGAGGTTGCTAAGTTTGCGCTTGGGCTTCTTTCTCTTTCTTTCTACCCCCTAGAAGGAAGGAGGTGTTCGTAGCGAAGCCCATGCCTTTAATTGCCTTCTCTTTTTGATCTTCTATTTTGGGCACTTGCTCCTTTTGCTCCCTCCATGCCCAAGGAAAGGTTTTTGCGAAGGAGAGTGTGAGTAGAGGAAGCAATTAGGCAGTACAATTGTGTGAGTGTGTGTGTGTGTGTGAGAGAGAGAGAGAGAGAGAGAGATAATTAAGAGGAGGAAGAAAGGAAAAGTTTTTTTTTTGGATGAGTTTCGGGGGTTTGTTCGATGGCGGATCCGGTGCTATCCCTTACTGCGGAAGCACCGCGATGCCGGCCGGTGCCGTGGCGCAACCCCGGCTGTTATCTCCGGCTATTATCCACAAACCCGGGTTTAGTAATTCACCAAGCCTTTCTCTCGGCCTGGTAAGCTGATACCTGGATATAATCCTCAATTAATTGTTTCTTTGGTTCCTTTCCATTTAGATTCTCGTCTCTTCTACTTATTTAGGAAATGGGTCATGGATTTCTTGCTCAGCAAACGAATCTGGACGCCCACGGGGACATGAGCCGGATGGGAATTCTCGGAGGCGGAGGCGGAGGAGGAGGAGGAGGAGGAGCGGGAAGCGGCGACGGTGGATCGATGGGCCGGAACAAGGAGGACGAGAACGAGAGCCGATCGGGGAGCGACAACCTCGACGGCGTCTCCGGGGACGATCTGGAGCAGGAGAACCCTCGGAAGAAGAAGAGATACCATCGGCACACCCCTCAACAAATCCAAGAACTCGAAGCGTATGTTAGCCTTCCATTTTCTTTTACCATCCTCTCTTCTTTCTATCGAAAGATCTCATGGCGGTGGTGATGGTGGTAGTCTTTTCAAGGAGTGCCCTCACCCTGACGAGAAGCAAAGGCTGGAGCTCAGCAAGCGGCTTTGCTTGGAGACGAGGCAGGTTAAGTTCTGGTTCCAGAACCGGCGCACTCAAATGAAGGTAGGAGAGAATCAATCAAATCCAACTTAGTATGATAGTATCTCTCTCTCTCTCTCTCTCTACATATATATATATTATCTAAATTTCCTCTCGATTGATTCAATCTTTGCTTGTTTTATTATTATTATTTTTATAATAAAAGACCCAAATCGAGCGGCATGAGAACGCGCTACTGAGGCAGGAGAACGACAAGCTCCGAGCGGAGAACATGACGATTCGCGAAGCCATGCGGAATCCTATCTGCACTAACTGTGGCGGCCCGGCGATGCTCGGCGAGGTGTCCTTAGAGGAGCAGCACCTCCGGATCGAGAACGCGCGCTTGAAGGACGAGCTCGACCGGGTCTGCACCCTGGCCGGGAAGTTCCTCGGCCGCCCGATCTCCTCCCTGGCCTCCCCGATCCCGTTCATGCCGAGTGCCGCACTGGAGCTCGGCGTCGGGACCAACGGCTTCGGCTCGCTGCCCAACTCCTTCTCGTCCATCCCCGACTTCGTGAACGCGAACACCACCGGTAAGGAGCAGGATGGTTCGCTCGAGCGGACGATGCTGCTCGAGCTCGCCTTGGCGGCGATGGAGGAGCTGGTGAAGATGGCCCAGGTGGAGGAGCCCTTGTGGATCCCGACCTTGGACCTCGGGAACGGAGGAGGGGAACGATTGAACTACGACGAGTACCACGCGGCTTTCCCCCGCGTGATCGGCCCGAGGCCGGGCGGTTTCATATCGGAGGCTTCGAGGGAGGTCGGCATGGTGATCATCAACAGCGTCGCCCTTGTGGAGACCCTCATGGATGTGGTATTATATCAAACAAAATTGTAATTCTTCTCTCTCTTTTTGAAACTTACTACTAAGAGGAATTGATTGGTCCTTGTGTTGCAGACTCGTTGGGCAGATATGTTCCCTTGCATGATCGCTAGGGCTACCATCACTGACATCATCTCCAGTGGCATGGGTGGTACCAGAAATGGAGCTCTCCAACTTGTGAGTCATAAAATCGATAGCCTTAGAAGATTACAATCTCATTGAGGTTGGAGTAATTGACGATTAATGGTTTCAGATGCATGCCGAGTTCCAAGTGCTGTCCCCTTTGGTCCCAATCCGAGAGGTGAACTTCCTCCGGTTCTGCAAGCAGCATGCAGAAGGAGTTTGGGCTGTGGTGGATGTCTCCATTGATGCGGTTAGAGGAGGAGTTCTCCAACCATCAACCAGAAGGTTGCCTTCTGGTTGTGTTGTTCAAGACATGCCCAATGGCTACTCAAAGGTAATTATTTTATCTCTCTTTCTCTAGGTCAGAAATGGTACAAAGTTTTGGGTACCCAAAAAGGCTCGTTAATCTTTGAAATGTGGGTAATCGTTAATGGTTTGGTGGTTACCTTAAGTAGGCATAGATGTGACCAGAAATGGACTCCAAAGGTCAGTCAGTATATTTTATGTTATGAATCTTTAGGGGTTGGGTTGCCTGAACACTTGGGCTTGTAATGAAAGTTTGGGGTTGTAGAAGTATATGTTTATTAATTACTTGTTAGAATGACAAGGCGTCACCTCCGCCAAATTCTCTCCACAGAGTATTTACGAAGGTTTTAAATGGCTTAGACGCTTCTTCTACTTCCTTGGTAAAGTAAACATCACAAAACCTAGCTGCTTCTTGTCTCCATTGCATTTAATGTGGTGATGCCCTAGAATTCCTAGGGAAACACTTTGGGTATTTAATTTCCTCCTCCCTATACTTCTTTGGCTCGACGGTTCCTCTCTCTAGATAGTTTACAGCTAACTTTGGATACCTTGTTCCTGTCTCTCCTTTAGCCATTTTAGCTTCCTTATATATATATATATATATATTATTTTTCCAAGATAAGGAGGGAAGAGAAGAAGAAAAATAAAAAGTAAAACAAGTCTCTCTCTCTCTCTCTCTCTCTCTCTCTCTCTCTCCTCTGAGGCGTGTTGGTGTTTTCTACTAGTCAACCCCTCTATCTCCGGCTTGTGTTATTATCTTTTTCCGGTACGCTTTGTCCTCTTATGGTGGCGTAACCTGGCATCCATGTTATCGTGTCCCGGTCTAGTCCATTAAAACAGTAATAACTAATTAGTACCAAAATCAAGATCTTTTCTTTTATTATAGTTATTGATTAGGGATTTAGTAATGGATTATTGTTTTAGGTCACTTGGGTCGAACACGCCGAGTATGACGAGACTCCGGTGCACCGCCTCTACCGCCCGCTGCTCCGCTCGGGCTTGGCTTTCGGCGCGCGGCGATGGGTCGCGACCCTGCAGCGCCAGTGCCAGTGCCTCGCCATCCTCATGTCCTCCTCCGTCCCGTCCCGTGACCACACCGGTGAGTAAATTTGATATGTATATTAAAGAATTTGATCGTTTGAATTGATAGTATGACATGGATGCCGTAGCGATAACGGCGAGCGGTCGGCGGAGCATGCTGAAGCTGGCGCAGCGGATGACGGACAACTTCTGTTCCGGGGTCTGCCCGTCCGCGGCGCAAAAGTGGCGGCGGCTGGAGGAGTGGGGGTGCGTCGGGGAGGAGGTGCGGGTGATGACGAGGCAGAGCGTCAGCGACCCCGGGGAGCCACCTGGGGTGGTGCTGAGCGCCGCCACGTCGGTGTGGCTCCCTGTGCCGCCGGCGCGGCTGTTCGACTTCCTCCGCGACGAGCGGCTGAGGGGCGAGTGGGATATACTATCCAACGGCGGACCGATGCAGGAGATGGCTCATATTGCCAAGGGGCAGCACCATGGCAACGCAGTCTCCCTCCTCCGTGCCAATGTAAGTTTTCTCAGTTCACACCCTGATATTTTCTCTATTTTTATATTTTTAATCAAGATAAGTTCGAACTAGGGATTTGGAAAGGAAGTGTACTAACTTAACTACAGCATCTTATTCCGGAGCCTCGACGTCATGTTTAGGAAACTCCAGCTGCCAGTCGGTCCTCTTTACTAGACTTTTGCATTTTTGCGCCTGTCGAGTTGTCTATTTTCATATGCGCCCAAAAGAGAGCGATATTCATACTATTTACTCGTACTCTCTCTTTTTTTTCTCGAAATTTTCAAAAGAGACCTTGAGATTTTTTTTTTTTTTTTTTAAACTTGTATTTGCAGGCGGTGGGAGCGAACCAGGGCAGCATGCTGATCCTGCAAGAGACGTGCACGGACGCGTCGGCCTCCCTCGTCGTCTACGCCCCCGTCGACGTGCCGGCGATGCACCTCGTCATGAACGGCGGCGACTCCGCCTACGTCGCGCTCCTCCCGTCCGGCTTCGCCATCCTCCCCTCCGGCGGCGGGCCCAACGGTCCGGCCGGCGATGACGCGGCACCCGCCGCCGCAGACGGCGGCGGCGGTGGGTCCCTCGTCACCGTCGCGTTCCAGATCCTCGTCAACAGCTTGCCGACGGCGAAGCTGACGGTGGAGTCGGTGGAGACCGTTAACAACCTGCTTAACTGCACCATCCAGAAGATTAAGGCGGCTCTGCTACAGAATAATGAGATCGTATCTCCTTAATTAACTAGTTATCTATATTAAAAAGGTAATTAATAAGAAAATTATGTTAAGAAAAATAGAGAGAGAGAGAGAGAGAGAGAGTGACGAGAAGAGAGGTGACTGCAGTGGGGTTAAGTCAAGAACGAACCGCGTGGATGAAGGTTGGTTCGGGTATTGACTTAGCCCCTAAATAGTGGAAACCACAGGGACTCTCTTGTTAATTATCCAATAAATACTATGTTTGGTAAACATCTCTTTTTCTTTGAAAAAAGAAAAAAAGAAAATAGCTTGAAGTTCGGTGTCATGTTATGAAAAAAAGGTTGCATGTTGATTTGTTTGTCTTTTTGTTTCTTACTTTTTGTTACAATTTAGGTTACATGCAATGATTGTTAAAAAAAAAAAAAAAGATAAGTAATAAGGTCTATATTTTTTGTGTCTTCACTAACTTACATTCGTTATCTTTTTGTTTACTATACTAATATCCTATCCTATCATGCTGGAAAAGAGAATTTGATCTTCTTTTCTACGAATTTAAGTTCATATTTATAAATCCTATATTTTAGATAATGCATATTGCTGTCATTTAATGTCTATTATTCAATAAAAATAGTACTAATGTAAAGTAATGTCAGCGTGGCTTTAGGACAGGTCGAATGGAGCATGTTTAAAACGCAATCTGTAACCTATAATAACGCAAATATGAGGGTTGTTATTTCTCTTTTTATTTTAATTTTTTATAATTAATTACGTTTGCAACCGATAAACTATATCTGATTATTACGGAAACTCCCTAAACTTTTTAAGGTTACAATATCTTTCCTAAACTTTAGAAAAAAATTTAATATTATTTTTTTGTTAGTATACCGTCAAATAAATTTGAGGAGTTAGCTTATCTAGCAGTCATTTCAGAGGTGAAATAACCTAAATGTCTTTTGTTGGAGGGAAGATAACTTTATTCTATTTTGGTCCAACGATACTGGATGAGTATACCCTCGTCTTCATTCTTCACTTCTTGTTTATTTCGTATTTCTATTCTCTCCCTCCCCGACGACGCTACCGCCCATGGCTTGTGCACCAGCGAAGTATACAACGAGGGTCTCTCTACTGCAATAGGACCTCCTTCCCCTCTCCCTTGCCCTCTCAGCACATTGACTTCACCGTTAACCTCCTCGATGTTTGCAACGTTGCCTTAACTGCAATCAAGGGATTCTGGTCGGCTATGGGTCCTCCATCTCCTCTACGCGCTCGACCTCCTCAATTGGGATGAGCTCGCAAATTGGGCAGCAACGCCAGGGTACAAATTCCATTCTCCGCCAGCAACATCGACTATTCTAGAAGATCTCAGTAGTGGTGATCCCATCATTAATCACAAAGGCTAACTCGAAGTTATCACTATCGACTCCATCGCTACGGTTGTGATCTTGATTCACGACGTTTATGGTGATCATCATCATCCTCACCTTTAGCTTCTCAAGTTGGGATGTTGTTGACAGTGAGGCAAGCAAGGGTAGGGCGAGAAGGGGAAGGTGAGGATATGAGCAGTGGGCTTGAAATGAGGAATGGTAGTAGGGTAACTTATTTAAGAAGTTTATATAAGTTAGTTGAGGGTATTTAGATAATTTCATAAGTTAATCTTTTTATGCTAGCTAAATTGATGACCTTATTACTTGTTAGGAGTATAGTTGGTCATTACACATTTTTTATCACCGTCATTGACTGTTTTACTTTGTCCTAAAGTTTATGGATGACATTGTAACTTAAAATATTTAGGGGGTTTATATGAAAATCAGGTATAACTCGCGGGGTGTAGATATAATTAACCGTAAATTCTTATGGTGCGCTTAAAATTGCTCTTACTTATTTATTAAGATAACTACAGTTTGACTTTTTTCCAACTTTAGCTATCCCATTCTCACATAAATCCGCACATTTATTTTTCCTTGACATACTGATCATCTTAATTATTATGTGACTATCATGGTAATTAATTTTAGGTCAAATAATTATCTTATTCTTAAGAGAGTCATAGTGTTATATATAATAATCCCCTATTAATTCTATATTTCTGCTCTCTCTCTCTCTCATCTGCCCCTATATATTAAAATATATAAAAATTGATAAATAAATAAAAAACAACACCATACATTTTGCTATTATACCCATATTCTACAGGTTTAATCCTAAAAACACTTTACGTTAAACTTAATCTGATATAAAATGAAATAAAACCTAACGGGTGTGTGCATCATAAGTTACTCAATATTATTTTACCTATAGTTAAGGTAATTAATATCTATGATTATTTTCGATTAATATTAGAGAATTTTCAAGTATCCAACTTATAATGGGATAACATACGACATAAATAAAAAATAAAAATAAAAATAAAAATAAAATACAGTGTGGTTTTGATTAATCTACCTAAAGGTAATAAAATTTTCTCTTTATTTTTTCTTTCACCTATCCTCTTCCTTTTCCTCTCCTTCTCCTCCTCCTCTCCCTCCTCTTCCTTCGAGGCCCACACTCTTTTAGACCCCCTCGTCCCCTCCTCGCATTAAATGTACGCTGCCAATCCAGCAGGGCTCATTTAATGCCTTCATCTGCTCCTCTGCTCCCCCCTCTTCCTCCTCCTCCACCTCATTTAATACTCTCTCTCACTCCTGAGAGAGAGAGAGAGAGAGAGAGAGAGAGAGAGAGAGAGATGATGAAGAACTATACTCCAACGTCATACCCCAACCCCCATCCACTGGCTCCACTTGGGTGGTACGTCCAAGTTTGCTTCTTGATTTCAGTATTCAGAGGTGTGTAGATTGTTAGGGGGGGGTTTGTCAACCACCACCAGTATTAATAAAAAAGAAAGAAGAGAGGATCAGAAGAAGATGCTCCTTTCCTAAATATAACCGTGACTCACGCAGCTCACAAGAACTTTGCATGCCGGTTCGCACGACGATTAGCGTTACCGAGGGACGTTGGAAAAAATTAATGGGTTTGTGGTGCACAAGGCAATGTTTTATTATATATAGTTCATCAGTCGTATTTTGATATTCCTTTTCTTTCGGTTATATACATTTTTGTCATGTATATGGCTAAACTCTGGCTAAAAATTAATCAAACTTAGTCAAACTCACATGAGTACTTAAAACTTGAGTTTTATGCAACTCTGGCATATCAAGAACACTAATTTATGTGGCAATTGGATAGAGTTAGTCGGGTTCATGATATTACAAATATGAATACAACTTGTTTATTAAACGGTCATAATTTTTAAACATGAAAACAAACCGATTATTATACAGGTTATATGGATTATAAATGAATTATTGGGTAGTACAATTTATTATAATTTATATACGTTATTTAGGTTACAAATAGGTTATTATTATTATTATAAACAATTTTTTTTTGTTATAAATATGTTAGTCGGACTCACATGAGTACTTGAAACTCGAGTTTTATGCAATTCTGCGTATCAAGAACACTAATTTATGTGGTAATGGAATAAAGTTAGTCGGGTTCGAATTGTGTCGGGTCATGATATTACAAATATAAATACAACTTGTTTATTAAACGGTCAGAATTTGTAAACGTAAATGCAACCCGATCATTAAACGAGTTACATGGGTTATAACTAAATTATTGGGTAGTACAATTTATTATAATTTATATATATTAATTCGGTTACAAATGGGTAATTATTATTATTATAAACATTTTTTTAGGTTATAAATAGATTAGTTAGATTATGAATGGATTACGATGTCATAAGTCTTGTTATAAACGGGTTAAAGTAATAAATACGAACATGATCCGTTTAATAATCAAGTTAGACGAATTAACTATTTATGATCCAAACCCGATTAAATGAAACATAAATTCATTTAAACGTCGAGTTATTGTGTTGGCCCAAATTTTAATTGCTACCCCTAATTTATATTATATTAATATTTAGAAATATTGTATCATCAAAATAAATAGATGTACTAAAAATGGTGCCTCTATCATCCAGGTAAATAATTTTTGTGTGCTCTCTATTTATTTTACACTTGACTTCTCATACTGTATCTTGAACATAGATAAATGCATATGTGTATATATATATATATATATATATATATCTCTGTGTTTTATATTCTAATATTTCTCACTTTCGAGTTCCATACATTTTGAGAGGCTCAGAAGATTAAATTAACTTAAAAATGACTACTATTTTTATATATTTAAATAACATAAGGGCTTAACATGCTTTAGATTTCGGATCTCTATTCTAATACGTTTAACTTATCGACTGCTCTAAAATCTTAAGCGGTTAAAAATGACTATCTTTTTATATTTTACATTCTTACCTAATTAACGAGGTGAAGAAAAGAAAGTGAAAGAAAGAAAGAAGGAATAAATAGACAGCTCTGCGTAACAGTAGGCAATTAGTCGTTTGATAACCTCCCTGCTCACATTTATTAGACAACAAAGTCTTCTTTTATGATTCCTTTACTACTCTCTCTCTCTCTCTCTATCTCTCTCTCTCTTTTAAGAGTTTTTTCTTGTCCTTGTTTCAAGTTTCAATCTCCATTGCTTGCTTTCTCTTTCCTAATCAATTTGATGAGCACTGTGGAAGCACAGACGAGCATTAATCATAAAACGCGTTGTACCTTAGATTTGTATTAATTATTACATAAGCAATTTACCTACTATATAAGATCTCTCTCTCTCTCTCTCTCTCTCTCTCTCTCTATATATATATATATATAGGTCGTCAGTGTTCTCACTCTGATGTATCTTTGTTTCTATGTTATATATCTGATCATCATTTACCCATGAAACATTGAAATTTTATGACCCTTTTCAAAATATTATTGTATCTAATTTTAAGAGAATATTTATATAATACTTTTAATTCATAGGTATTAAAGTTAACATATATATATATATATATATATATATATATATATATCCGTAAAGTTCAAGAGTGTAAAAAAGGAATTATTTTATTATAGTATGATTAACATTATATAGATTTTGAAGCATATTAAGTAAATTATATACAAGGGTAAAATAATTATTTTTAATCTAAATTCAGTTTCAAATATTATTAGTTAGATTTAAGTAACGAAATGTCTAAATAGCTCAATAATTTATGTGAAATTATAATATTTCTAAAATTACTAATAATAATAATTATTATTATGCAAAATTATCTTATTATTATTATTATTATTAAATTGACAAGATTAATCTAGCTTTTTTCCGTGTGCAACGCGTAAAATAATGTCAATTTTAGAAGAAGTATTATAATTGTTAATACTAGAAGAAGAGGGCTAATAATAATATTAATTATTCTAAATATAAAGTTGATATTAAAATAATAAATAATAGTAAATTTGTAATATTTTAAATTAAATAACAAAAAAAAATCATTGATTGGATGTAAAGAAATAAGTAGGCATTGTATAATCTAGGGGTAAAACAGTAACTCAAATTATTATTAAATTTATTTTTAAAATTTATATATAATAAGAGGAGAGAGAATAATAAACTAGTATATTAGAATAAGTTATTATTTAGTTACTATGCTAGAATAAAAAAATTTATTCTAATTTTATAATCATCTATTCACTTCAGGAATAACTTTTTCTTATTCTATAATAAAGCTGAGCACCATAATATTCTCATTCTAGAATACAAATATTATTCATCAAAATTACATCTTATACTACACACTAACTCAATTACTAATTTGCCCCTGATATCTTTCCCATCAACCTACCTACTGTATATTTAAAATCAAAAATTATTCATAGTAATTTTATAAAAAAATATTTATTTATTTATTTTTCTTCAGCTTATTAATTACTTTTAGAATAAAACTCTCATTTTAAAAATAATTAAAATCCAGTAAAAGAAATAATAAATTAGACGTAGCTACTTGATTGGCTCTCGAATGCGCATTGTGATGCCACGGTGTCAATCGAATAGTGTCGGTCGCACCGAATTCGCTCAAACCGTCGTCAACGATGTGAAACCATCCACATATATACACATATATATATATACATACATATAAATCAATAGGTGTCTCGTGACACAACAATGGTCATGGATGTCCTTGTCAAAGCATGTGCATGCATATGCATGTGCATGTGATTCTTGTACGTTTGATACATTGGCTCGTGGCTTTGATGTCCCATAGTCCATAGACGAAGAGTGACATGATGACGCATCCGGGCTCACGTGGGCCCCACTCCCCACTCCCCACTCCCCACCCGCCCCCCCCCCCCTCTCCACCCTTTTCCTATTTCTCAAAAATACCCTCGGAGAAGTTAATTTCCCATAGTCCATAAACTATTTGCGCTGCGATCCCTATGTTTTGCTAATATAATGTCGGCGAGACAAATCATACATCTTTCCTCATGTTGGACTTATTTGACAACATATCAAATCGTTGTATCAATATAACTCCAGAAAATTTGGTTCTTGCCGCGTACTTTACTTAGGCTTTAGTGTTTGAGAGATAACTTTGTGATGGTTAGTAGCTCAGGTTGAGACAAAAGGCATAGTGAAAAAAACTCTAGTCTTGTAGTTAGAAAGTCGTATTAGTTCACATTGTCTCTTTTTTTTTTTTAATTCTTATTAAAAGAAGAAAATTATATTACTAAACTCGATGTGAAGATGGGAGACGAGAGTGGGCTAAGGTGGCAGAGTGCACAGCAAGGACATTGTCTTCTTGTTTTATTAGTCGAATGTGGATAGGGCTGTCAAAATAATCGAGCTAGACTGAGACGAACTTGATCCCGAGCCGACTCGATAAGACTGAGACGAACTTGATCCCGAGACTCGAATATATATATATATATATATAATATGAATTATCAGATCAAAACCCTTTCACCCATTCAGAATTTCAGCCATCATTTTCTGACATAATTATCTTTATTGTTTGTAATTTATACTTTGGTTGCCTGTAGTTTTTTGACATAATTATCTTTGTTACTTGTAATTTATATTTTGGTTGCTTGTAGTTTTCTAACCCATTTATCTTGCTTTAATTAGGTTTTATTTCAAGCTTGATTCAAGCCTAAATTAATTCAAGCTTACTTAGGCTCAAAAATGGTTTGAAATTGATAAGGCTTGAAATTGCTAATTGAGCAGCTCGTTTAAGCTCGAAATTAGCCCGAGTTCGAAATTATCTCGGATTGAAATTATTTCAATTCAAGCTTGATCACAAAGACAAGCTAGAAATTAATTTTCTTGATTAGAGTCTTACACCCCTAAATTTGGATAAATTATTTATAAGTTATAGGAATATATTTATTTTAGTGAGGGAGCATGGTAATTTAATTTTAGTGAAATTTGTATATAACACCGCCCTATTTTATAATTTAATTATAATTTACACCTCATATTTTTATTATTTACAAATCGAGTGTTATAATATAGTAAATATATACAGATAACAGTTAGATTTGAACGAACGCCGTAAAAATATTCTATTAAGTAGAAATATTTTATTTCTAAAATAACTAAAATGCTTTTTAGTATAATTTGGTTGATGATATTTTTATAATTTTTTTAGTATAGTTAACTTAACTTAGAGATTTACATAAGTTTAACTAACTTGCGCATATTTACTAAATCAGAGGGCTTAATTTGTAATTAGTAAAAATATTAGATATAAATCATAATTTTATTAAAAGACAGGGTGTTATATACAAGTTTTTTCTAACTCTAACAAAATAAAAAATATTTTTTTTATTTTACAAAATAAAAAGATAAAAAACCTAAACACCTTATTTGATTTTAAATAAATGTTTTCATTTATATTCGTCAGAATACCTTATTCAAGAGTGCTAAGGTTATTTTACATCTATAATTAGTTTAACTATTCTAACTATTATTAAAATTAATGTCAATGTGTTTTTAAGGCATTTCAGACTTTCAGTACAAGGGCGAACGATATTTATTTATATTGAGAGTGTTTTAATAATAAAAAAAAACAAAATATAAAGTGTTTTTAATAAATTTTTAAAATTTTTAATAGAGAAAATATCATTATTTTTTTAAATAAAATTTTAATGTACACCTTATTTGACTTTAGGGTAAATTATAAATAATATTTCCTTAATTTAGATGAAAATTTAATTTAGGGTAAATTATAAATTACATCTACAGTCGTATCTAAAATTAAACTATATATAAATTTTTATTTGTGTTGGGTTAATACCATTAACTTTTCTATATGTGGGTAAATACAAATCTTTCAAAGATGATTGGATTATTTTTCTTTAGTAATCATATATTAAAGGAAGGTACATTGTAATAATTAGATATTAACTAAAATTTGAGGTTTGTAACCTTAGATTAGAGAAGATAACATTGTTTATTTTGTTTTTAACTTTGAAAATAGAATATGGTAAGTAAATTTGATAGGAGAAGAAGGGAAATTCTAACATATTTAATGTTTATTATTGTAGAAAAATTAGGTATGATGATTTTAATTTTTTATTATATTTCTCTATTATAAAAAATCCACTAGGTTTTCGATTTGGCCTTACAGTATCATTTTCGATTTCTCTTGCATTTAAGACTTTTTTCTTATTTTTTTTTTTTCTAACTTTGTCATTTTCGTCATTTAACGGGACACTATAAAAAAGAAATAAATAACCCGTATTCAACTTCCACTTTATGTGTTGCTACTAATTCTTTTTCTTCATCATCATCATCATCTTCTTCGTTTACCGCTCCTTTTTTTTTATCTTAATTCTCTTTTTTTATACAAGTCTCTAGTAGCTCTTTAATTAATAAAATAAGAGACTAATTAGAGATAGTTTAAACTGTCAATTATTGTTAGAATTTCATACTTAAACTATGAATTTTATATTTAAACCATGAATTCTTTATTTCGCTGTAAGTATATTTTGAATCTAAAGAAATTCTCAATAAAAACGTTATAGATGATGATGTTATAGATTTTATCCAATTAGTTTCATAATTTTTGGATTTCAAATGATTACCTTGTGAATATATTTTTAAAACTGTGCACAACTAAAATTTTATAGTTTAAGTATAAAATTTGTACTTAAAAGTATGAATTTTATACTTAAATTATAAAATTCTAATTTTGCATAATTTCAGCAAAATTATACAAAATTATCCTATTAACATATTACTTTGACTGTAAATTTTACATCACAGGTGGGACACAAAGGAAAAGGACATTTATGATAAAAGGATAAAGAAGACAAATTAATTCCAAGGTAGTTCAAAGGCATAAAATTATGCGAATCGGGTCAGATTGAATCACATCAAAGAGAGGTATTGAGCCTAACTATCTTATTTGGTTTATTTGGTTTAGTTAGAGTTTTAGCAAGTTAGGACTTTGTTTAATTAGTTAAATTTAGTTCTGCGTAGTTTTCGAAAAATATTCGCAGAATATTCTACACATATCCAAATAATATCAAACTAGTTTGATAAGGTGTCCATCTCGATATATACAAATTTGATATTCATGACTTCTCCAGATTCGAAATTTATCTACGACGAAACGAATGGTTAATCCGAGAAGATAAGGAAGACTGTTTTAGTTGGTTCGTTAGGGTTTTAACTTAGTTGTTGATTTGTTAGAATTTATTAGGATTTGTTAGAATTTATTAGGATTTGTTAGAGTTGTTTAATTTAGTTGATGAGTCCCTAGGGTGAGCCCATAGAGGAAACCCTAATTAGAGTATGATGATGATATTAGAATTGATTTTAGCTTTTATCTCTTTCTCTACTTGTATCTAGCTATTTGCGCCCTCTCCCACCTCTCCCACCACCCTTTTTCCACTGTCCAAGTCGGCCTCTTCCAACTTCTAATCGCCCACTTCCACAACAACTTCTTCCCCTTCACACAATAACTAACCTAGGATCCATCTAGTCATTGGAGGGCTATCAAGCTAGGATCTAATTGACCTTCGATCACTGTACAGTTTATATCTTAAGATATATTTCTGTGATCTTAGATCTATTGGAAAGCTCTCTTGAAGGGCAACAATATATCTAAAATTTAGGAGGATTCGTTGGTTAAATTATTTGCAGAACGTTTTGAAAGTTACGTGTTTTATCGAGTCCAGAACCGTTGCGGATCGAATTAGGGTTGGTTCGTAACATAAAAATAAAAACTTGATTATTAAACTATGAAGAATTTTCTATCAAGAAATAATTTAACTTTGAAAATAGAATATGGTAAGTAAATTTAATATTAGAAGAAGGGCAATTCTAACATATTTAATGTTTATTACCGTAGAAAAATTATCTATGATGATTTTAGTTTTTTATTATACTTCTTTGTTGTTTTAGATGGAAAACTTAATATTTTGATATTAATCTAAATTTTTTTTATATAAATTACACCTTATATTTTATATATTTTGTAATTCATATCCGGTCTTTGAAATTTTGTAACCTAATCTCTTATTTTCCCTATAACTTTTAACATTATTTTAACTAACTAATATTAACTAAATTACTAAAATATCTGCACCGCCTCTCTCCCTTCTCTCTACTCTTTCATCATCTTCTCTCAACCATTTCTTCTCATTTTACAATTATTTAATATATTATAATATAATATTTTTTTGCCGGTGCCGTTTAAGTTAATCCAAAGTGTTAAATAAAAATTATTAAAAAAATTGTGAGGTATGATTACAAAATTAACAAAGACATAATCTGAAATCACAAAAAAATTAGGGTTTGATTTGTGAAATTTCATCATTTTTAAGGGTAATAATGGGGCAGTTTGTAATTTACCGTTCAAGCTATCCTTCCATCCTAGGAAAAGGATACAAAAGAACTCAAAATTTTGGGCTCCAACTCCTTTCCGCAACTAGGGTTCAAGAAACCGGAAGAGGGGATCGCCAACCCGGAGGAGACGAGGTGTGCGGACTCCTAGGTCGAGATCATGAGCCGGAGTTTAGGGATCCCGGTGAAGCTGCTGCACGAGGCGGCAGGGCACGTTGTGACGGTGGAGCTGAAGAGCGGCGAGCTCTACCGCGGCAACATGATCGAGTGCGAGGACAACTGGAACTGCCAGCTGGACAACATCACCTACACCGCGAAGGTAGATGCTTTCACTCATTGGAGCTTGCTCCTATCGATCATAGATTCTTATCTCTAAGTATCGTCAATCTCTTGTATTGTCTATTTCTTCTTGGTATAATGTTAGATTTGTTAGATTTTTAAGAGTTTTTGTTGATAGTAAGAGAAATGAGACTTAAGCGTCCATGCGAAATTGTCGATTAGCATAGGCAAACACAGTTTCCGCAGGGCACAATGTGGGGTTATCAAAATAGTTCCTTCTATTGGTCTCTACGAGGCATTGGCATGACGTTATGTTGATCCATGCCAGTTGGTATGCTTGGCATTACATGATTTGATGTCGCAATGTCTTTTTGTTGCATAAAGTTTTTATCTTTAGAATTGATGAACTTTTGTTTTGTCAACATTATAGATGGACCTAAATATTGTTTCTCCTTTGTTTGGTACATATTAAAATGAAAATCATTTAGTATGTTTCTGTACATATGTTCATGGTTAGGGTTTATGGAGCTTTGATATTCACCCTACTTATAATCTTTTTCTCCGCCTGCTTTGACAAACATTAGGTTTTGATTCCATCCACCAATCTATGTTCTACTTCTTTTCTTGAGCCTAACTTTTGAACTTAATATATTGGGACCAATTTTCATCAATTCTCTGGTTTAAGTACGCACTTAGATTAGAAAAATATTACAATTTTTAGGAAGTTATCATCTTCCCTCTTTATTAGATTGCTTTCTTGTCTAGAAGTACTTAGGAGATTTGCTCCTTGGTTGCATGAATTGAGACAGACTACAAAGGGTTGACATCAGGTGATAGCTTATCAATTTAGGCAGTATATTAATGGAGGTAAATATATACATTTTGTTAGCATAACTTCCAATCTGAATATGATGATAGCAGATTCCTTAAGAGAGAGGTAACTTTAGGCAAGAAAGAAACTGTTTGGTTTTTTTTTTCCTCAATTTTCATAAAATTCTAGAATTTTAGAATATAGATAATATATTACTAGAATATTTCATAAACATGAACAATGAATTACACCTAATAATGAAACTTTATATTTTTCTTTTGATAAAAACCCAAATTTTGGAAGTCCAAAGATATTTGGTTTGACATAGACTGAAATGCTTAAAATAAAGATATACTTTTAATTATAAAAGAGTTCATTTTTCACTATGGCTCACGGAAATGAAACTCCAAACAAAATATTCGGACACACCTGTGAAAAAATTAAAAAATTATTATAATTTACTGATATGTTAAATATGAGTTTAAAATGGCTAATTACAATTACATTTTATAAATTTAATAATAATATTTTGGTTATTTGAATGTTATTTCAGAAAAATAAAATAATAATATATGTAGGTATATGCATGCTTATAAGCCCATTTACAGCCTTACATGCATAAGCCTGCAAATGGAGCTTACAAGCTCGCAAATCAATAATTTAAATCTTTTTATTGATAACATTTTTAATTTTATCATCAAAGTCAAAAGGCATTTTGGTCCATTAATTTTATGCCATCAAAGTTAAATTGTCTAACCTTTCCCTTCTTTCTATTCTTGAGCTTGATTCAAAGCAAAACCTTGGGCCTGAGCTAGAGACTTGATCACAACCCTGAAATTATCAATTTAGCAGTTTTCTCTCAAAGAAGAACAACATATTGATTTTTCTTTCCGTCAGCGTCTAAGATATCTTGCAAGGATATCATATGAGCTCAATTCTCTCCAATCATATTAAGCAACGTAGCAGTGCGAAAATGTTGTCATTACCTTTTCCATGACAATACTGAGTTCAAGGTTGCTTGGTACTCTATAATAGCTCAATATGTTAGTTTCATTTTCTTGATGTGTCTTCTAGGGGTAACATTCAGTTGGGTCATGCCAAAGTACCCTCTACCTAGACATGATGGAACTCTTGTGGCGTAGGTGCCATTTTAGCCCTAGTGTGTGTCACTAAAAGGAACCACCATTTGGCATCATTTATATTGGGTGACGTAAATAGTAAAGGGCTTGTGCGGTTTTTTTTGGCATTTCTGATTATACCTGGAATGAAAAAATAAAACTGCTTAAGGGCTTAAGCTTGAACTTCTTTGAGCCTTCCATCTTGGTACTTCTGGTCTAAACAGTTTGCCCCTGTTTTTAGCCTCTAAAATCTGTCTTTTGAATTCTTTTATTTTTGGCATATCTAATTATACCTGGAATGAAGAGATATAAATATTTAAGTTCCATGTTCAGCCAGCAATTTCTTGATTAAACCTTTTCCCCTTGTTGATAGGATGGAAAAGTGTCTCAGCTTGAGCATGTTTTTATCCGAGGCAGCAAAGTGAGGTAAGTTCACTATTTGCTGATATATTAGTATGTTGGTTCTCTTGTATCTTTGTTTAAATGGCCTTATTGCAGGTTTATGGTAATTCCTGATATGCTGAAAAATGCTCCAATGTTTAAGCGCTTGGATGCAAGAATCAGGGTATAAAAGACATTGTTTGTTTCTTATATCTTTATATAATGGAGTTTCTCTTTATTTTCTTTAAAAGTAATATTCTTGCATGAAGGGCAAAAGCTCGGCTATTGGAGTTGGCCGCGGACGTGCTGTTGCTATGCGTGCTAGGGTAAGTTCTATTTTCTCCACTGATTATTTCATTTGTTATAATGATCTTTAGATAATTATTGATCAAGTCTTAGTTGGTTCCAAAACAAAATTAGTTACAGTTACCTTTTTGCATAATGCCTCTTGTATGATATTTTATAGAAATTTAATAGTGACTTGGTATGAGAACTTTATTGAGATTTAATAGTGACTTAGTTATCACATGCTGTCCATAAGAACAGCTAACATTTCATAGATGCTGACCTAGGTTCTAGAGTCGGTCTTTATTCTTGTATGACAATCTTTTGGTACTTCGGTCCTAGTTTCAGGTGGGTGGTTACACCCTATTGGGTTTCACAGTTTCCTTGATGCATTTACTGCAATAGTTATGTCCTTTTGGTTGCTTTTCTTCTCATCTGTCAATATGCTGGTTTTTATTGCACCTTATTTCTTGGTAGGTATTTGGTATTGGTCTTGTTTTTATCAACTGTTTGTACATTGGATATTCTCCTCTTTGTTCATAATTTGTCTTTAAACTGTTCATCTTCTCTCAATGCAGGCACAGGCTGCTGGTCGTGGTGCTTCCACAGGTCGCGGTGTACCTCCAGTGAGGAGGTAATCACCTACCGAGCTCTTCTCCCTTACAGTTTACCATTTGGAGGTGCTTCGCTAATGTTCATGCCATTGAAGGTTGAGAAGCTCTTTATCTGTCTATATACTTCCATCTCTTGTGCATTTTGATGAACCAATTATACTGCTGGGATAATACCCTACTCGGTTATTCTGTCACTAATGAAACGAACACTGAGATATGCTAGTCAAGTATGAAATGGCCTTTTGTGATGCACTACGTATCTACGACATAGATACAATCTGCCTACGGTCTTTGGATCACAAAGAAAAAAAGAAGAGGAAGCAACCATACATTGTACGTCTTCTTCCCCACCTTTTAATAGTTGGGTATTGTGACCAATGTGGTTGGTTGCCTGTGTGCTCGTGTAACTCGTGAACCAGCTAAAAGCGAAACAGGTCCCTTTTAGATAGTGATAAAGGAGAGGACACAGACTGGGCTTTTGGAAGGTCTCATAAATACACCTACACCCCTGGATTATTACCCATTTTTATATATATTTCCTTTACTTATTTTATATGACATTTTATTGACTTTCTCCTGTATCTAATATTTCTCACCCTTGATGGTGTTGACGGAAAATATCATGAGATCATTTTATCCTTTTCACGCAACAGTAACATGATATTATTTTAATAGAAAAATTAAATGGAGACTAACTCGAGGGGCATTTATGAGGTTTTATGTAATAAAGACAGTCAATGTCCCAATGGTAAATAAATGAATGAGAGTAGAATTGAAAAATGAGTTGAAAAGCAGTAGAATTTAGGGATAGTTTTGTCTAAACCCTCTATTTACTTTTTGTGACATTTTGATGTTCTCAATCGTAAATGACCAACCACTTATCAACTAAGAAAAAGAAGCAAGCAAAGAAAACAAAGGACATAGTGGCGTGGAGCGATTGGAGAGGGAATTGTTGATGAAACTGTGATCACAACATTTATGGAGAACATTAGGAACACTAAGAGGAGAGTGTAACATAGATCGTCTTCTTGGTCTAGTTCTCTCGCACAATGGCTTTCAAGGTATCTGACTGTTCATTCCCTCTAGGAGATGGGTGGAGATGGGTGGAGATGGGTTATGACGAGATTAGTGATCGGAAGGACATTTGACACCCTTCTAAGTTTTCCCTTTGTGAGAATTCTTCTAGTAATTTTCCTAGGTTTCTTTCTCGATTCATAGTTTCTCACTTCGACAGATGTCCTACTAACAAACCTCCTTAGAAACCTAATGCTATTTATTCCCGTTTCATTCGTCCATTCAAAGATATTTTACTGACACCCCTCCACCCCAAAAATACTTCCCATTCTTTAATCCCTTTGTTCCTCTTCCACTATCCCCTCCTCCACCCCAAAAATACTTCTCATTCTTTAATCCCTTTGTTCCTCTTCCACTATCCCCTCCTCTTCTCTCCTTAGTCACCACCCTTTTCGTTTTGATCCTCACCCTCTTCACATCTAGTTTCTCTAGTAGGTGCCTTTGCTGCTAAGATGAAAGCCATCGAGCATCTTGTTGTAGAAACACATGTTAGCATTTTTGGTGCGAGAAGCTAGGTCATTGAAGTTTCTCATACTCAGGTCAACCTCCGGCACTAATGTTTTGTTGTCATGCTCATGTTGTCAATCGTTGCCCCTCAAGAACTATCTTAGTTGAGCCTACTAAGGAGTTTTAGAAGGAGTACACTAGGCCTCCTAGCTTTAACTACGATCATTTCTAAGCAGGGGTGGAGCTAGAGAGCCTTAACATGGTGATCTCTTGCTGGGCAGCATCACGAGACTAGAAGTGCCAGTCTAGGAAGATGAACAACACCCTTTTCTTCACACGCTCCCAAATTAGAGAAACTCTCTAAAGAGCTACCCGACATAGTAATTTGCATGCTAAAGGAGGAAAGTTTCTCATCCAACCTTGGAGCATCTCTTAGAGTGCTTTGTATTGTGTTTGGATCTCCTTGATTAGTCTTCCCATGGATTGTTGGAACGAGAGGTGGTTAAAAGACACCAACAGACTCTAGTAGAGTTGGTAGGTACCTTCCCTATGACCAAGGAGGTTATGGATTCAACTTCAACACAAAACAATATTATGAAGAAATTGTTTGATGATTGGCTCGATTCAATTGATGACTCGGCAGTGCGGTTAGCTTGGAGGAATAACTCGGCAGCGCAACGGCTCGGAGCAGGTCTCGACGATGTTTGGTTCAGAGCAATGGTTCGATAATACATATGACTTAAAGTCTAGACTAGGTAGCTAAAAGCTTAGTACGGTTTAAGTGCCTCTGTATATAGGGAGGTTTGACTCTTTTGTCTAGCTCATATCTAGCCTTCGGGCTCATGAATGATAAAAAAATAGGCGGTCAAGAGAATTGTGGAGTCCTCTAGCCCGCTCGAAGCATAGACTACTTTCGGATTTTGGGCCACTATAGCGTATGAAGATCTGAGCAGGTTGAGGTGGTGCATGTTTACTTTCGACACTTGGTCAAGATTGCTATATGTGGATTGGTGGAAGGCTTAGTTTCACTCCCTTCGTAGGCTCCACTTGATTCAGAGGTTGACTAAAATGCTTGGATTGAGGAGGCGAGGTGGTTTTAAAAACACCGTGAATAAATAAGAAAAGCAATGGCCTCTTAGTAAGAGGAGTGTTGGCCAAGAAAGAAGATCCAAATTAAAGAGGTGGGTTGAGGTCAATAGGTAGTGCTCCATTGAAGAGGAGTACTTTCGCAGAGTGGGCCTTCAAGCTCCCCTAGTAATGCCATCCTCTCATTCATGGCCTTGCCTCCTCTTTCGGCTGAGTCCCTTCCATCGCATATGAGTGGTGACTGCATGGACGGTAATCCTATCATGCACCGTCACCTGGTATAGGAAATTATGGTTACAACATATTAGATTTTTTATGTTATGTCACAGCTTCTCGAGATGGATATATGTGAGAGTTGCCAAACAAAAAGGTCAAGCATGAAGCCCTCTCTCACTTGGCCAATCGGAGAATCTCACGAATTTTACCTTCTTATTATTGCCTACATCAACATTTAATGTGTTGGGCCTCTTGTTGCCAATTAATCTGTTCTTGGGCTCTCTTCCTCAGGTGGGGGTGCACCCTAATCCTTCTTTTGGGAATAATTCAAAATCTCCATAGTTGAATGATGTCCATTTGTCTCTAGTTGTCTAAATAAGGAACAATTGATTTCGAATTCCCTCTACTCTCCATGGGGTATGAGTAGTGTGTGACTTATGTCTCCAACACACCCCATGGAGCAAGTATAGCACATGAGACTTAACTTGTTGTCATGCCACCAAGCCAAAATCCAAAATTGGGTTGCCTTGCAAGGACTCGAATTCGATCATGTTAAACATTGATCAGACGCAAGCGGAGTCTAAGGTCTCATGCTAAAGGATCTATCTGCTTGATTATTCTTGACATCCTCAGGGCCCATCTGCTTGATTATTCTTGACATCCTCAGGGCCAGATGCTTTCTTCTAGATTATTCTTAAGTGGCCGCACTGGTAGATGAGTTCCTGTCCAACTTCTTCAACATAGGCCATGGTCTTATATAGGGTGATCCCCTATTGGCCTTGTTCTTCATCCTTGTCATCGATGATATCCTTGATAGACTTCTTATTCGCGCCTAATTAGGAGGCCTCACAAAGGGCATTGGCCTTTTCTGGACATAGTCACCATAGTCTTGCAATTTGTCGATGACACACTCTTCCTTTCTAAGGTGACCTCCATGTTCCTCTCCAACCTAAAGACTATCTTTGAGATTATCTCTCGGTTTTGCATTAACCCCTCAAGTCTTGCCTCTTCTCTTTGTCTCACCATGAAAATGCAACATGATGGTCCAATCTCTTTAGTTGCAAGATGACCTCATTCCCAATCTAGTACCTGGGCCTACCTTCGAGGCTTGACCTCTTAAGGCATAAGACTAGCAATCAATTGTGGATATGGCTAAAAGGAAGGTTGCGGTGTGGATGCCTATTCACTAGTGGCAAGGTTACCCTAATTAAGTCGGCCTTTCCTTCATATTTGCTTTCCATCTTTTAGGCCTAAGATTCCATCATAAAGTACATTGATTCAATTCGTTGGGCTTTCCTTTGGAAGGGGAGGGGGAGGTCAAATGTTCTCGCTAGAAAATTAATTGGGCCACAACCTGCCATCCAAAATTGCTAGGTGGTATGGGAAATCAAGACCTTTGAAGATTTAATTATAGCATGCTTACCAAGTAGTGGTAGAATCTTCTACGGTTGTGCTTGTCCTTAATGTGCGTAAGGGCAATTCGACACATTTATTACAAACGACTATTCCTCTGAAATATATGCTGGTAAGATGCTCGACTCTTTGAAAGGGAATCCTTAAGGTTGCACCTATCTTTTTTGTGGGTGCCGTCTTTCATTCGATAAACAAAAACTTGGTTTCCTTCTGGTTTGATTGCAAGATGGGCGAGTCCCCTCTCATTTCTTTTTTCTTTTCTTTTTTGCTTTTCGAGCTTCCAACTAGTAATTCATCCTCCTATGAGATGCTAACAACATCAGTTGGCCTCAATATTTGGACCCTACTATTTTAGTTGAGGTTAACTAGGTCAATGTCATTTGTCTTTCCATGTTCCTCTTCGGGCCTTGACACTAGGTTTGGTGAGATGGTACGAAGGATCTCCCCTTCTCTCTCCTTTACCCTAGTTTTCATAGACTCTATGCTTTTTCTTGACTCCACCAAGTTCGATTGGGTTGCTAGCCTTTGGAAATCTTCTCTTCCGAAAAAGCTAAAAACATTCCTTTAAATGACCGCCCTTAATTAAATACACAACAAAGATGTCTTAATGAGGAAAGGGCTAGCCGACAACCTTTCTCCTCTTTGCGCGGAGGTTACCAAAAATTTAGTCATCTCATTCTCAATTGTGACTACATTAAGCCTCTTTAGATCCTTTTCTTTTCCAAGTTGGGTGTGTCCTCCGCACCATTGATAATTAAGGATTACTAGATGTAATAAAGGTTTTCTTCTATCCATGTTCGCATTTGAAGCGCAACTGGCCATCAGTTTGACATCTTACGGTTGCTACTTTGAGTGCAATAGCATAGTCTTTAAAAGAGACGCATTTACTGTTTTCAGTCTTTAGATCTCTTCCTCGAAGATCTGGAAGCATCGGAAGCTCTCTTTTCCCATTGCTCCATGATAAGCTTCAAGGAGTTCTCCACCCTAAATTGTCTTGTAACGCCTCTAATGACATCCCCTTTCTTTTTCTCTATCCCCAGTTCTTCTTTTTATACCTTTACTTTGTATAAATATAACTAAGCTAATCTCACCTTTTTCTAAGAAAAGCTAGCGGAATGTATTAGATTGTCGAGGAGTCTATATAAAAGTGAACAATAGTTCGAAAGATGAAATATAATTAACCCTAGAATTTTTATAAACTCTCAGGTCCCTAATTGTTTATAGCCATACATAAACGTCATATTACTCAAACCTATGGTATATTATAAATTACACATCAAAGATAATACACAAATGGGAGATATTATAACATTTTAAACCTAAACCATATATAATGTTAGCTGTCAAGGATGAAGGTAAGGGCCCCACCTGTGCATGGTCAACTGGTTGAGGAGGCTTCCAGAAACCCAACACGACACTACGACAGTAATGATACCTGAGAGGTATTACATAGAAATACTTTTTAAGGACCAAAATGATAAAATTATAATAAATAGTGGAGGCATTAGATGGATTAATAAAAAAATGGCCCCAGAATTCCAGATAGATAATTTCTATCCTATCCAAAGGTTAAGGTATATATCTTAGGATCCTTTTTAGTTATTAACGTACCGTAACTACCAATCGTAGATCTATCCATTTCCTAAAACAACTAAACCTTCTATTATATTAGAATAATTCATCTCATTCACCTTGTATACTTGTCCATCCCGGTATTTCTATGACTTCTCCTATCCGGACGATGACGACTTTAACGTCCACGTCGCGTTCATTCATTCGCCCAGGTACCATTTGCTATGTTCGTTGAACAACATCCGATCCCTTTTCCCGCTTCCATCTCCCCTTTTCCTCTTCTCTATTCAGAGATACTCCTCCCAAATGCAAATTGATTTTGCGTCGCAAGCAGGGAGAAGAGGAGATTTCTAACCCCAATTTCCAATTTCTACGGTTTCTGATCTCGGCCTCGATTTCGATTTCGATTTCGTACCTCCGGTTCCCGCAATGTCGGCGACGAGATCCCCGAACCCGATCGCTGGCTCCGCCATGGATCCGACGCCGCTCCTCGCCGACCGCGGCCGCCGCGGCAGCGGTGGGAGGCGGCCTCCGAGCCTCCGCGGGGCGGCCCGCTTTCTCCGCCGAGCCGGGAGTCGGCGGGTGATGCGGGAGCCGTCGATGCTGGTGCGCGAGACGGCGGCTGAGCAGCTCGAGGAGAGGCAGAGCGACTGGGCCTACTCGCGCCCCGTCGTCGTCCTCGACGTGCTCTGGAATCTCGCCTTCGTCGCCGTGGCCTGCGGGGTTCTTGTGCTAAGCAGGGAGGAGGCGCCGGCGATGCCGCTGAGGCTCTGGATAGTAGGGTACGCTCTCCAGTGCGTGCTGCATATGGTGTGCGTGCTGATCGAGTTCCAGAGGAGGCACCTGGGGATGAGAGAGGAATTGGAGGAGGGGAGGGGGAGTTCGGGGCCGAGCTCGCCGAGGGATCTGGAGGAGGGTGGTGGTTATGACGGTGAGCAAGGCCAGAATGAGGAAGGAACCAGGTAAAATTGTCTGCTGGTTACTTTTTAAGGATATCGAGAATGTATCTAATTTGCTAGCTGAAGAGAAATTGAGAATATAAGCTGTATCAGGTTTCCTTTTTGTTTCTTAGATTTGGTTGATTTTTATGTTGGTACTTTAGGATGGTTGATATATCGACTTTCAGATGTTAGCTTAGCTTTATGAAATTAATAGCTATTTCTTAGATTCTTCTGGAACATTGATAACTAGATTGAATTAGTGAATACTGGTGAACTAGGACATCATTATTTCCTAATAAGGATGATAGTTAATTTGTTGCAATCAGGAAATCTGATACTACGTTTAGGTATTTAGACATTAGCAAATTTGTTGCAAGGTTCAACCAGTGGTTGCAGTCCAGTGCTTACAGGTACATTAATGCTATTGTCATGAGGGCCCCTTGTTTCTTGACTCTTGAGATGACCAGAAGGTACTCTTGAGCACCTTCTTTGCATTGAGATTTTCGTTAGATCGATAAGTGCTGGCATTGCTCGGCATCATCTCCTTGGTGAGCCTATAATTGTGTTTTACTAATGCCAAAGAATTGGATATGTATCCCTTTGATACTAAAACTGAGCTAAAGGTTGTTCAAATTTTTATTGTGTTGGATTAGCTCTCCATTTCCGCACCGAAAAAGTATCTTGCAGTATTTCCTGCACTTATGTAACCCCCTTTGGGTATATACCATCATGATCAGATTTTTAGGGTTTGTCTTCTGGCTCTTTGTTGAATATATTTTTCACCACTTTTCTTTTGATAGTGTGGCAAAGCATCTGGAGTCCGCAAACACAATGTTTTCATTCATTTGGTGGATTATTGGTTTCTACTGGGTATCTGCTGGAGGCCAAGCTTTGACACATGATGCACCACAGCTGTACTGGTGCGAGATAATTACATGTTAAAAAATTTATTTTGATCTCTGTTCAAAATGTTTGCAATTTTCTAAGTCTTCTTTCTTGCATTTGTGAATTTCTTTTGCAGGCTTTGCATAGTCTTTCTGGCATTTGATGTCTTTTTTGTTGTTTTCTGTGTTGCTCTTGCTTGCATCATCGGAATTGCTGTGTGCTGCTGTCTACCGTGTATCATTGCAATTTTATATGCTGTGGCTGATCAGGTAGACCACCTATATACAGGCTCTTCCTCTGTTATGTTATTGCATTGTGATCCTTGATGCAATTGCAGATTAGGAAATGCTCTGAATCCCCATTACTTAGAGCTATGTGCTAGCTGTAAGACTTTTAGTTCTTTACATTATCTTGCACTGTATATTTTTATAGTAGAATTATTTGTTTTTTCTTTGGACTTGTAGATTTTTCCGTGACTGTGTGTTTGGCAGCAATACTGTTTGAAGTTATTATCAGTTAAAGGTTGCTGTACATTGGACTAAATAGTTTCTTGCTTCTCTGTTCTCTTTTAAAAGCAGGAAGGAGCATCTGATGAAGACATCCGCCAACTTCCAAAGTACAAATTCCGTACTACTGGTGGTTCAGAAAAGGTTAATGGAGAAGTACCAAGGGCTTGCGGTGGAATAATGACCGAGTGTGGCAGTGATCCACCCATTGAACATGCTCTTTCAGCAGAGGACGCAGTAAGCTATTTAACTACTCTTTAAATCTCAAGTTTGTCAATTGTGAACATTTCTGTGGCTTTCTAGGTACTAAATTCTTCCTCATTTTGGGTAATTACTAGCAACTTACAACCAAAACAAGAAGCTGATTTAGCTTCAATTATTCCATATGTGCCAGAGTTTTCTCCTAACTCTATTCTGGTAACGCCCAATTATTTTAAGCATTCTCATCCTGGATATATGATGAAATGCACCCGATCCTCTCTGGATCTGAACAATTTGTGCATGATTCCTTTTAAGACACTCCATTTTACTGTTGTATATCTTTGGCAGTGTTAGATTCCTCTGCTGTATGAGTTTCCATGTTTGTAAGATCACACTCATTCTTGTTTATTCTGTTACTAAGATTTTGTGATATGTCTAGAGGAAGTCCGGGACTTAAATTTTAGTTAAAGAAATGAACTATAGCAGGAATTAGGGGCTGCACTGCACCCAGCAAATATGTTTCAGGTTAGAAACATATTTTTGATTTTACAAGGAAATTAACATAAAGTTAGAAACTAGAGATTGAGCTCTATCTATTTTTCTTTTTTTTTCTTTTGTGGTGTTGTTATTGGACATGATTATTTATTTCATCAGTGACTAATTACAAGTAATGGAAACTTATCATATTCTGTAGTCACCCTCAGAAAGTTTGTATGTTGATTGTTTTTCTTAATAGATGAAAATCTGAAAGAGTTCCCATAATGTCTTTGCAGATAATTTTTGTTATAAAATTATTTGATTCACATGACCATATTACTGCTTTCCACCTTTTGTCCACCTAACAGGGAACAAGCAGTCTTGTTATTTGCAATGGTTAGATATTGCAGTTGGGCTATCCCTGAGTTTGTTGAGATGAATGTTTGATACGACTAGGAACTAGAGAGTTGAGATTTACTGTACTTGAGAAAGCACCAGAACTTTAGCTATTGGAGACAAAATATTGAAAGTTTGAAACAACTGAATTTTCCTAGTGTGCAACATGGAGGATTTTGTGATGATAGATAGCAGGGTATGTTTGGCAAAGTCTAGAAGGAAGATAGGGACCAAAAATAGCATCCAGGAGTTACGGTTAACAGTGTGCAGTAATTTGTTAGGGCTATTTCTGTAGATGCTTGGATTAGCCTAATTTTCTAGCCTTCTCTGTGATAGTAGGACGTCGTCCCACTGCACGAGGTCTGGAGAGGGAAGCCTTTGTGGTTGCACAGCTGCAAGCCATACTGTTCTCCGTGTTCATCTAGATACTATTGAAAATGTATCATACACCTGTAATTCACCTAAATATTGATTACTTTGCTGTGGGATCATGTGTGTAGCTTAGACTTCCTCCTTTCCCTTCTGGTTTCTTTTTCCGAAGTGACAGAGGCAATAAAAGATCATAGACGATCATGTTAAACCATATTCTTCTTACATATTATATTAGCATACTCTGACAAACACTTTGGTCACACAGGAATGCTGCATCTGCCTTTCTGCCTACGATGATGGGGTGGAGCTCCGGGAACTTCCTTGCAGTCACCATTTCCACTGCACCTGCATAGATAAATGGCTATACATCAATGCTACCTGCCCGCTTTGCAAGTATAATATCATAAAAAGCAACAATAGTGGAAGAGAGGAGGTGTAGGAGGGGGTTCAAAACTCGGATAGGTACTCCTGCAATTCAGGTGGGTCAGCTTGTTTGGGAGGTGAGAGCCTTGCAATGCATGTTTGTCTTTGTTCATACTATTGTAGGCATTTCATTAGTATAATAGTATCAAATTGAGCATGCATGTTGTCTTACTAAGTACATAGCAATGTACAAACTTCGAGGAATGAAGAAGAGTGGTTGCATTCAAGTGCACTAGTGACAGGATATGAATATGATGGGTTATACCTGGAAAAATAAATGAAATATAGCATCTCTTTGGCTCTAAGATGCTGAAACTTTGGTGCTTCTCTAATTTCCCTTGTAATATTCTGTAATAGCTTTGCCAAGACATGGATAGGGTTCTTTTCATGGATGTGATGCACATGCATGCTACATTTATATTACAATGTCCATTGCGATATAGAACATCTATTCAAAGAAGGGATTCTCAATAATAGGTAAAAGAACTCTCTTGGATTATGGTCGAATATGTTTGAATTAATAAAATTTTAGTACAAGTATTTTTTATATGAAGAACACTAGGAATGATTTATGTCATTTGCTTGGGACATTTGGTTCATAATATAGACTGCTCTCTAGGGACACAATAAGAACACGAACGATTTTCTTATGTAGCTAAAAGTGTATATGAGAATTTACGGGTTACTTACACCTAAACACCTATCTATCTAATATGTTGAGTATGTTAATAGAAAACGTTAAATGACTATGTTATACATAATTATTTTTTCTCTAAATTATAAGTTGAAATAGTTTATAGAGTGTCTAAAATTAATTGCATAGTAATCATATACTATCTTTTAACTAAAAATCAAAAGAACTAATAACAGTAAAAGTAAATGTGAGGGTTTATGTAAGGTTAAGGGGTCTATATGTAATTATCGCTATTTTGCTGGTCACCACTTACGTTGTGGAAAATCAATCTATTTTTAATTGGATATTGGGAAACTTTTAGCTTTCTTTTTTATATTCTCTGTGCCGTTTGGTTCGTGAAGGAAAAAAATAAAACTTATTTATGAATTATAATTCTTTTAAATACGTTTCAAAATTAAACACTCATTTATTTATATGATGGTTATTAAAGATAGCTTGGCTCGTTTAAGCTCGGGATAAATATGGCTCGTTAAAGATAGAAATTGTGATAAGGTCGGGATTAAGCTTAAACGAGCCAAGTTTGATCCCGAGCTCAAGGCTCGAATATATATATATATATATAATATTAAATTAGTATGAACATCAAATCAAAATTTTTTCATCTATTCAGAATTTCAGTTATTATTATTATTTTTTGATATAATTATTTTTATTGTTTATAATTTATATTTTGGTTGCTTGTAGTTTTATGACACAATTATCTTTATTTCTTGTAATTTATATTTTGATTGCTTATAGTTTTCTAACCTACTTATCTTTATTATTTGTAATTTATATTTTAGTAATATTTATATTTTTATAGTTGAATTAGATTTTATTTCAAGCTTGATTCAAGCCTAAATTAATTCAAGTTTGCTCAGGCTCAAAAATAGTTTGAAAATTGATAAGGCTTGCGTTTAAATTCGTTTAAGCTCAAAATTAGCTCGGATTGAAACTATTTCAATTTAAGCTTGATCACAAAGACAGGCTCGAAATTAATTTCAATCCAAGCTTGATTAGAGCCAGGGTCGATTAAGCTTGGCTCATGTACACCGCTATATTTATATCCACATAAATTATTTAAGCATATATACAAATTTGGATATTGTGGCGGACAAGGAAAAAAGAAAACAACAATTGGGGTTTTATCCGATCCATTCCACCCCGCGGTGATCAGTTCAGTCTACTCGCTTATATAAAGTTGCCATGTGTACAAAGACTCACACTCTGAGCCTCTGTCCTCTTCCAGCCTCGTGTTCTTCGTTGTTTGGGAAAACGACAAAACAGACAGAGCGAACCACCGTCCTCCAAAGCGGCGCCGAAATTTCTACATAGTTCTCTTTTCTCGTATTTTTCTTCTTTCTCCATCAAAAAAGTCCTCCTGCCGTTCCGCCACGCGGGACCCAGCTGCTACTTGCGGCGGGAAACCCCGCGGCTACCGGAATCCCAATAGCCATCCTGCACCATCCCGGCTCAGGCGGCGACGCCGCCGGAGCTTGGATCTTATCCGCTTGTCTCCCCAGGAGGCGCACCGCCATGCGGATGACGCCGTGGCCGCGCCCCCCGTGGCGCGGCGACCGGAGCGCGTAGCTGAGGCGGCGGCGGACGGTCGGCGGGCGCAGGCCGTCGACGACGTCGGCGGACGCGATGCGGCACCAGCCGAGGCTGGCGGGCCCCGCGAAGCGCCGCCTGGAAAGGACGCTGACGTAGACGGAGTCGTCGGAGCCTGTCCGGAGGAAGGAGGGGCCCACGGGGACGACGAGGGTGTCGCCCCACTTGGGGCTATCGGCGCCGACCTCGTCGACGCGCGTGCGGAGGGCGGCATCGTCGGATGACGTGGCGGAGGAGGAGAGGGTGACGTAAGGGCGGAGGCGGCTGCAGAGGAGGAGGGGGGAGGGCTTCTTGAGGGACTCGGCGGAGAGGACAGAGACCTCGAGGGATAGGTCGTCGTGGTGAGGCTTCTTGGGCGACATGGCGAGGGGGTAGGGGGGTGGAGATTAATTTCGAGGGGGGAGAGGGGGATTTATGTAAACTTTAAAGGCAGGCAAGCGAGATTGGGGTAGTGGAAGAGAAGAGGAGAGTATTTATGAGGTGAATAGAGAGAGAGAGAGAGAGAGAGAGAGAGAGAGAGAGAGAGAGAGAGAGAGAGAGAGAGAGAGAGAGAGAGAGAGAGAGAGAGAGAGAGAGAGAGAGGGAAGTGGATGGAGGGGAGGGGAGAAGAATTTTTCTACGTGGAAATAATGGAGAAAAGTTGTGGAGAGTTGGCGCGTGAAACTTCCTTCACTATTCATTCTTTTTGCGTGGAAGATGCATGCATCTTTTTTCATTTCGCACCCTGGTTTGTGTTGGTATTGGGAAATGCGAACTTGTGCGAGTTCATTATAAGGGAAATTTATCAAAAAGACCATACATTTTGTTTTAATTATGTTTTAACACTTGTATTTTACCTTTACTGCCTAAAAAAATAATATAAAATAACCTTAATATGCTGGAATAAAAATTTAAAGGTTAAGGTAAAAATAAGTCAAATAAGAGGTACATCAGGTACTTTAATTTTTTTTATTTTTAAAAGTTAATGAAATATTTTCTATTCGGTCAGGTCTCATTAGGTTAAATCAAAATAAATATTTGATAAAGTGGGAATTATAAAAAGATTTAGGCTATTTTTAATTAATTTTTCATTATAATTTACACCCTCTATTTTCGAATATAGAGCTATCTTATCCTTTTGATAAGAATAATATATATATCTAAATAATTATAGTGGTATGAGAATGGTAATAAGAACGATTTCTTATGATTGCTTATCACAATTATATTATCCATTATATATATATATATATATACATATATTTTCTCAAATTATTTTGTGGATAAAAGAGTTATATTTTATTCCAATGCCTATATCCAATCATTGGGGCTTAATTTCTACTCTATATAGGGTCTCACCATTAAAGGAAACAAATAATTTGACTAATTGGTTAGGCCATCATCGTCTGAATTGATTAGACTCTTTGTCTTCATTTCCACTCTTATTATCTCACGGAAATTATATTTTAATAAATTAATTAACTTCGGACAGTATCTATACAAAAAAAATAATAGATGATTGGATAAGCTTTTCAGCATATAAATAATACCGATCGGATTTCAGATAAAAATTAATATAAAAAAATATATATATCTGTTCATAACAAGGAATTTTAAACTGACACAAATAAAATTATAGGGGCCGAAATGAATTTAAGTCGTCTAATAGAACTATTAGGGGGTAAAATAAGAGATTTTTTGAATGGTATGCAAGCGGATAAAAACAAAAATAAAAAATAAAAAATAAAAAATAAAAAATCTTTGTATTAGAATCTTTTGTCCATTAAGTAATGATGCTGACTTGAGCAGCATAAACCCAAATCAAAGCCGGCGTGGTGGGGCCGGTCGATGGAAGGAAGCTCGCTGGTCCGGCCCAGGTTGGTTCGAGCCGGTTTCCGTTGGTGGGAGCAGTTGGTTGGTTACGCGAAAGCGAAGGGCAAGAAACGGCATCGAAGTTGCCGTCCGTTCTTTTCATTCGCGAACTAATAAATAGTTTAGGGAGGGTTGTAATTGTCAAATTGCCTTGTGGAGTTTTGTCTCCGTTGCTCTTTGACTAGGCCCGTCAGCTTATTGCGTTTATATAATTTTGACCTTCCTACTCAAATTTCACAGTTGGAAATTAATTACTAATTAGCAAGTAATCTTCTAGTCATTAGATTGAGATTTAGTCGTTTTAGATGTTTAGTTTTATAAGACGATGAGTTTACTAGTTTAATCCTCGCCAGTTGACTTAGAGTTTTGAATCAGTTTAACTTAAGCTGAACACGAGCTAGCTTAAATTTATTTAAGCTTAACATAACTTAGTTAAAATATAGGGAAATTTGCATATAACACCCTATTTTTTTTAACGTAATTATGGTTTACACTCTATATTTTAACTATTTATAAATTGAGTCATATGATTTAATGAATATGTATAAAAAAAATCTTATATTAGATTTAGAACTTATAGATATTTTATTTCTAAATTACTAAAATGCACTTATTTCTAAAATAAGTAAAATGCCCTTAGTATGATTTAGTTGAGGGTATTTTTGTAATTTTCTATTATAGTTAATTTAACCCAAATGTTTAGTTAAGTTAATTAATTTATCTAATTGTATGGTGTTTTCTATATATTTTCGCTAAATTATATGACTCAGATTTATAAGTAGTAAAAATATAGGGTGTAAATCATAATTTCATTAAAAGACAGAGTGTTATATGTAAATTTTTCTTAAAAAATGTACCGTACAATAGAAGCTTTCATTCATTTTATGTGGCACTTTTAACTCGTTGCAGTCTACCTTTCAAGAGAGATGGCCATGAGGGATGGCTAAACCCATTTTATTATTTTACCTATGATTATAATATATAAACTTATGATTAATTGAAAATTAATCTCTCTTGATATATCTTATCTCCTTTGGTGGTATTGGCATTGACACATTGTCTACCATAAATTGTGACTTGTAATCTGATGATAATTGTTACAAATTATTTCATCCCAAATCCTTTTCATGTCTAAATTGCAGACATTTTCAAAATCCAAACCAGAAAATATATTAGTACAAAATAATCGGATGTTTGATAATTAATTTTGATGAGAATTTATCTTTATTGTTGTTGTTAGATTAAAAAAACTAAGATTATGCATAGATAATCACAAAGGGTTTATAGTGTAATAATTTGAAATTCAAAGGGATATTTTAAATTTTAGAAAAATCAATACTACGGCTTGTAAAAATATACTTTCCGGTAGAGTAGTGCTAGTGATCATTTATAGTGACTTTTAAATATAATTGATGAGTAGGATATTCTCACGTGACAGGAATAAGAATATAATATATGAGAAGATAGTGGATATTATTAGAGATAAAAGTGTATTATATAAATATTTTATGGTTATTTGTTATGAATATGATCTAGAACGATTTGTTTGTAGAAAAATTATGAAAATTTTATAAGTGGTTTCCTAAGAAGTCATAGATATAATGGCTTTGAAATGAAGAGATTTCAAAATCAGGGGGAGAAAATACGGCTACAAACAGTGGACGAAGGTTAAAACAAGAATATCGACATTGCAGCGATCGTCGAAGGGTGGCGGATAGTTGTGGGATGGTGGAGATTGGCTGCAGGATTGGGTGGCTTGTGAGGGAAGCAGTGAGTTAAGCTTGGTAGGGTTCCTATAGTTAAGATCTACTCCTAAGAAAGCGAAAGTAATATAACAGCTGCGAAAAAATGATAAAAGCAAAATAAATTAATTAACTAAACTTAATATTCATTCCACTATCTCGTCATAATTTTAATAAACAAAGCAACCACTCATATTTATAAGGGTAGAGACATAATAGGTCGGATCCAACTCGACCTACTATGCATACATACGCGGATTATTCGTTTTAATTAAAATTTAAAAGTAATAAATAAAATTACTTAAATAGATTCGATTTGACTTAACCTAATTAACTCAATTAGGATTTAGAAGGATAAAAATACAATACATAAAAGGATTATTTAAGCTCACCAGGGAAGAAGATTCAATCCTAACCTCTAATTTGTATCTTCTAATGGGACAGTTGGAATTGTATAATACTCTATAAAATTAATCAGAAGAATGGGTTAGTATGAACTAAAGTATAGGTCACTCTTTTACTTTGTAACGGTAAATTAGTTTTTTAAATTTATTTCTCTCTCTTGTGTGGGAAAATGCTATATGAAAATTATAAGGAAAATGACCGGTGTGAGTTATAAAATCTTTAAAGATAGGGTGTTAATTAGAAAAAAAAAGAAACTATAGGGTGCTATTTGAAAACCGGCTAGCCAAGTAATATTTGTCATTTATACGTTTTAATTTATCAATTGGATATAAATTTATTTTGATAACTAATTAGTTTGTATCAAATCATTGCTCTTTAGCCAAATACTATATATATATATATTTGAATTCAAAACCTTTTCTTATTTGAATATTTTGACCTTTTAATTTAATATTATTTGTATATAAAATCATATTATTAAGTATTTATATATTTAGTTTTTTATTTTTGTGTAGGAGAGAAAATTAGTTAGAGTTTTAACATTATTTTCTAGTATTTAATTCCATATAAAAACTTTGAAATGTACTAATAAATGTTAAAATTTTCAAGATGTATTTAATTAGGACTGCATTCTACCTCCTAATTAGAGAATTCGAAATTTGTAAGTAATTTAAATTCGATATTAAAAATGAAATTTAAAATTTAAATTATGGGTAATGCTATACTTATTAAATTGAAGAAAAAAGGAGGTCCGAATACGTGAACAAAAGGTTTCACGTTAAACAGCTGGAGTGTCTGGAATCCAATCAAAACTAGTAGAAGATGTATAGTATTTCGTGCTTCCGTGTCTGCAGACGATCCTCTCCTCTCCTTCTAATATACCGATCACATAATAGAGAAAGGAGAGAGAGAGAGAGAGAGAGAGAGATGGGATTCATGGTGACGAGCCTCATCTTCCTCGTGGCCGGCATGGTGGCCTCCCTCTCCGCCCGCCTTTGCTGCAATCGCGGCCCCTCAACCAATCTGTATGCCTTCTTCCCCCTCTCCACTCTTTTATTGTCCCCTTCGTCCCATCTATTCTTGCCTTTTTACGAGAGATCTTAGATAGATAGGTCAACTGTAGATGTATCAGAGCTCCAAGAATCCGCCCCCTTTATATCGGAAGATGCGATCTATGGATGGAGAATTAGGATTTACGGTTGTCATCGATGAAGAATTTTACTCGATTAAGGAGGGAATATACTGAACCCCCCAAAGAAGCGATTTTTGATACAATGTCATGTGATCTCTATGCGGGAAGGATTTGGCTTACCAGTGTTGCCGAAATTGTCATGATTAGGTTTATGATTAGGTTTGTTGTCAACTATATTTGGAAGGCTCTCCTCCTTTTCTTTTACGTATTAAATGCAAATGTTTAGTCTTATGAATGTGGAAGAAAGAGATGCACCCATATTCACTAGGTGCTCATTCACACACTTGAGTTGGAACAACAATCTCATCATTCGAATGAGAGGCAGAGATAAGAAGTTTCTGGTGGGACACCAAGTCCTCTGCTTTAGTTTAATGTCTGGCATAATTAGATCTAACCATTATATTACAAAAGTATGCTTGCACAAACAAACAACAAATTTATCTAGACTATCAGCTCTGATTTAAATCTGTATTATTTCTTACTGTTGAAATGATCTAGGTTAACTTAAGGTTCATATCAGATTTCTTACCACCAATTGCCTTGGCTGGACTGAATTTCAGATTTCAAGCCAAGAATTATTTGGACAGGCTGCTGTCATATTCCATTCCATTGTTTGTAGGCTAAAGTGTATTTTTGGGTTCATCTTAAAGGTCATTTATCCTTCTTTAGGTTGTCGTCATTATCTTGCCATTTCCATAATTGTCTTTCCAGATTCCAGTCCACTGTCATATGGTAGACTAAATCTCTAATTTGGTTGTTTAATTAAAGTTGCACTTTGAATCACTTTTGGATGTTTGTATAACTTTAGTTTGATTGAGTTTAATTCCGCATTATATCTGTTGTTTGAAGTGGGATTCTTTAATTCATTCATATTAATTTAAATGCTACTTGGTCATGCAGGTTTCACTTAACATTGATCATGACGGCAACAGTTTGTTGTTGGATGATGTAAGTTATTTATATTTCTTGCATTCGCATATAGATCTGTTTGCCATATGTTACATCGTATTCTTCTTATAAAATTGCCAAGGATGATATTGGAGTCTATATGTAAAAGGTACATTTTACCTTTGTCTTATAGACCTATATATTGGGACAACCAGTAATGTGGTGTTGTACTAGACTAGGAGGTCTTATTGGCCCTAGCAATACCTTTCCTACCAACTCCTAAGTCCATGTTTTCAGCGCCAGGTGTTTAGGAACACAGTAATATGCCAAAATGCATTCCAAAATGCAATGCACTATGTACTGGGAGGTAAACAACCTTCTTAGAAAATAGCACATAAACCTGGTCTTCTGATGGACCGAGATGTCTTCGATTGCCACTTACATGCGTCTGGTAGAAATTGGTAGATAGAAGATAATTTTACGTGTGCTATAATATTAATTTTACCATATGAAGGGGCTTTTTACTAATATGTTACATCCTTGTTACCTGTAAATATCAGATGTCCTTCTGAAATTTGTGTTTCTTGCAGTTCCATTTTCTCTGAAATTTGAAGCAAATAATTGGTTATTTCTCTTTTTGTTGTTGTTGATCTAAATCTTTCTCATCCATTTGAAGATCTTCACCATAAAATTAGACAATTATCCTTTAGTAAGTTTCCATTCAAGTTATGGTTTTCACAAGAAGGATAAGGCAATCTGCTAAAAACATAACAATTCTATATACATTTGTCTAGAGATTATCTGATATACCTTCACCTTCCTTAGTGCCTCCCTTCCCTTCTTTTTAGATAGATCCTTAATTTATAATTTATTGTGGTGGGTTCGTATAATTTATAATCTTGACAGAGGCCTCATTCATTGCTATTAGTTTCCACACGAAATCTGTTCAGAATCTTGTTTCCAAGATGTTTCTATTTTAATAGTTAATATCAACAAAAACAAAGTATTTTACTTGAAGATCACCTAAAAAATTTAATTTTGAAAAGGGAAAAGCAGAAGAATTGAAGGAATTTTTTTTATCCATGTGATGCAGTACTTTGCATATAAGATTTAGAGCAACCCAACTATTAAGGTTGTATTATTTGTTATCCAGAAACTGCATACCATAGTCTTTCATCATATCCTTCTTGATGATGACTGAAACTGTGTTAGCTATCCATTTCTATTCTCTGAATTGCTTCATCTTTTTTTTTTTAACAACAAATGGTTTTCTGTTTTGATTTTTTGTCATAGTATCATATTGCTTTCATATAATAGAGGTACATAAATGTCAAGAATTTATGGAGACATAATAATTGAGGAAAAAAGGAATAACAGGTTTATAATAGTAGAATGTAAGACAAGGTAGGAGGTTTGCTAGTGGTTCATTTTTATTTTTGCTGATAGGCTGCAGCAGTTGTCAGTTTATGTAAAAGTTTAAGTGCAGCTTGTACCGTATTGATTGTACTTGTCATTTTGATGGGACATCTTAAGGAACAGATTTTTAAGCAGTTACATGGATAATAAAATATATCCGTCTGTCCACTTGTCCAGGCAAGACCTTATATCTAGATCTGGGTTGTTCATCTAATATGTATATAGATGGTATTATTGCTTTTCTCCACAGATATAATTGATTTAAATTAGCATGAGCACTGTAGCTTCTAATTATAGTAACTGGGCAAAATAAATGTTAGGTGAAGATTTAATTCACTGGACCATACCCGCTTGTGCAATCTAAGGTTGGTAAACAAATATACCACATCCATATAATCTAAGTCAAGAGTAGTGAAATTTCAAACAAGAATGAGCCTTAGAGAAATGATTGAATTAGATGCAACCTGATAAGTTTAATCATAAAGAAACTCATCTCACTGAATTTTAAATCCAGAATATTAAGAGAAAATAGCGGAAGAACAGGAGACGGAAAAGAGAGAGAGAAACCTATCAGATGGGGAGGGGGACATTCTACTGTTTTTTTACCTACACGTGTGAGAAGAGGATGAGACTGTCATGTTGGTCTTTCAGTCCAAATCAGATCTAAACCCTTTTGATGCTGTTTCGGCATTTTCAGTGGTTCCATTGACTCCCATATTAGGAAAAGAAAATCACGTCTTTGGGGTGGCTAATGTAACCTATTTAATGAGTGGTTGTGTTTGTATTTATTGTTTCAACCTGTTAATATTGGGAATGAATCAATGAAGTTAATCTAACCCAACCTGAATCTGGCTAACCTTATTGCCACCTTTATTACTACATCCCATAGGTATGAAAGATAACATGATAATTTACTAGCTTCTTCTCATATTCAAGCAAATATCTGATCAAATAATAGTAGGGGGTGGGATGTTCCTACATTACACTAAAACCTAAGGCTTCATGTATTCCTCCCATAGTTGGGTTATTGGTGGGCCGGGTAGCCAATGGGTTATGCAAATTTCTGACTGTATTCTAGAATTTTTCAAAGTTAAAAACCAAATGTGGATCCAGATCCTGGTCAGATAGCACGTCTGACCCATATCAGGTACTCCCTGGATCACATCTTACCCATATCAGGTACTCCCTGGATATGGATCTGGGTCAGACCAGAATATATTTGACCTGTTTTCACATCTACTAACTACCTTCGCTCTTGCCCCTTTTATTCTCAAGTATGCTGGCTTCCTTGTCAGTGGCAACCACCCTCTAGTGTGGTTGATCTCTGCCTCATTTCTGTCTCCTGTTATTCCTTTCATCTATTCATTCCTCTTTTCTTCTTCTGCTGGCAACTTTGTGCAATCATTATGGGCTTCTGTATCACAATACTTGTTTGCTTTTCAACCTCCCACAACCCTGTGGATTCCTTTTCAAGTCCTCTCTTTACCCACTTGAACATGCTGAGATATGATCGTCAAATGGGGGAAGAGGAAGGATAATTATCCCTATGCTTTTCCTTCTAAGGCATGGGTGATAAAGGTTTTGAGGTTGGACCAATCGACTAGGTACTACAAAAAGCAACATAGAGAGCCGAAAGTCATATTTGGGGTCAATAGAACAACGATACATCTGAAAGCTTCAAATTAGGCCATATATCCTCCCTCCTGTTATTGTGAAATCTCCAGATCAGATAACATTTACTTTCTGCATTTGATAGTATATCTCTTCCACTTGAGCAAATGGAAGATCATACTTGGGTACTTGTATCAACAACTGATTAATATAAGATCATTTTCTCGAGAACGATATGGGATTTTATATACTTTCTATAATAGCGTCTTGATACAGAGAAGTCATCTGACAAATGTTACCTTGTATTCGAGTTTATATGTGTGTGAAAACTCGCCAAAATCAGCACATTTTGCTTTTCTAATCAAGTATCTTTTAATTTAGCTGGTTATTTAGCACAGTTGTGCTATGTCAGAGCAAAATTTTTGTTCCTGTTTCTATGAATATCTTGTCTTTCTTGTCAGGTGGGCAATTGTGTATCTTGCGCAGCTGAAGCCATTAATTGTTCCAATCCTCAGTGAAGAATGAGATGCTGTTCGAATAAGAGGTCCAGTTATGACACGACATTCAGCTTGTTTTGCCTTATATTAGGTCACAGTGCGGCTTGAGGAATCATAATTCTTTTCTTTTTAAATCAAGTCTTATGTATGGCAATTCCTACAGTGTGCTAAAACGTATTCAAACTCGATATTGTTGTGATGATAAGTTGATATTGACATCAATCAGAAGATAGAAAAAATGAATAAGGGTCCTACCTGAATTTTGCATATAAATTGTATGTGTAATTGTTTAAAATGAAAGATTTTTTTTCAATGCATTTGAAATGCTGCACCTTTTTTCGATTACTTTTGGCAACGATATGTATTCTAAAATGGTCATTTTGGGTATCACATGACTACTGGATGGAAGCAATAAGAGAGATGCAGCTAACTACTTATGAGAGATTGTAGCTCCTAACTATTTAAAGGGGAAACATCCATCTAGCATACTGATAATACGCAGAAGGGTTTTTCTCTACGTAGCAGCGAGCTTGGAGGGAAACAACACTAAGATTTATAAAAGTTAATACGTAAATGTGTAATCTTATTGTATTTTGTTGTTTAAAATACTCATGAGATTAATACAAGCGTCACAAGTCTTTAGGCAAATAAGTAATCCTTGTTCCTACGAAGAATTAAGTTGTTCACTGGGGAAATAAAAAACTCAGGGTACAATTCACGCGATTATCACGTGACTTGCTTGTCAATATTTTAATATAATATATAAGTAAAAATCTCACATTTCTATAAATAATACAGACAAGAAGCCCATAACACCAAGGACACAACAAGCCTAAAATACATATCCATAATAAAAGTAAGACAAAGCCCATATAGGAGCTACAAACTATTTAGCTTAATTTATATGAATAAAATAAGAATAAGAAGACTCAAGTCAATCTTCGCCAGATCCGCCACGAACGCCAGTTCATCTACTGATCTAAAAGTATTTTCACTAGAAGGTGGTGAGTATAAAGCCCAGCAAGTTTCTACTTCTATAGTTTAAAAATAGTGTAATGAATAATGCTACGATAAGTAAAAATGAATATAAGCATTATGATCAAATCGATGCATAAGTATCTCATACTCAACATGTTTATCTAATGCACACACGCATTAGTAATCACTATCTTACCATGCATCAATCCGGACTATCAAGTCCTCAACTCAAGCTCACACTGAGTTCTACCCATAAGTCATGTCAATACTATACCACATAATATGCATAATCTCAAACTACCAAGTCTATAACATAGATTCATGCAGAGCTCCGTCTGTAAGCTACATCAATTCTCACAGTTGACCACACACATACCTCAAGGGATGGTAGACCCTAGCGGTAGAATCGCCGGCCCGTCACTCGACGAACAGCATGACCGATTGTCCGCTACTACAGACTAAGGACCTCAGTCGTAAGCTCATCACAAGGGTCAGTATAGCACATCGATATTATCATCCAAGCCCTCGACTCCACACCATTGCACCACCGTGCGGAAATCATGAGTCATCACTCACGGGCGCCCTCACCCTACATCATCGGGTACCGCTAGGTCTACATCATCCTATTTTTCTCTCTCTATCTTAAATACTCTAAAAAGGTATGACTCTTATTGATTGAGAGTAAATCGTTTGTCGCTCGGCAAAACGATTGCCTAATTGTCTGTAATCAACAGATTAAGACCTCAGGCGTGGGCCATAATATATATATAAGTATAAGAATATCCCCCGCTCCTAACCCTAGCTGGGAGATGTCGGGTACTATCGAGATGCAACAGTCACCCCCTTTATGATCGTGCATGTGTGCAAGTGGCATGATATCCAACACAGCAAGCATAATGTAACATCCATTATTATCATGTTTTGTATGCTAAACACGTGATCATGCCCAATAAATATGTATGGATATCATGATATATGAAATCTTACTGAACCACAAAAATATAATTACCATGCATGATGTGCAATAATAACGGTAAGGAAAACGTATGCACATGCATAATATAAATATGATGATTTCATAAGGTATGATATTTTATTCTCTACACAACTCCCAAATTATAAAAGTTTTACTTGCCTAAACTGCTTTCCTAATACTAGCTGTAACTACGCCATGAGATCATTCTCATAGAGTACGGGAGTCTACCTCGATAAGAAAAGTATATAAAAGCATGAGCACAAAACTTCTATTATAAATTAGTTAAATAATCTTATAGACGTTCATTATAGGATTGGGTAGATCCATCTCGAAATTTCTACTTTTATTAACCAGGTAGAGCCAACACGCGTTATTAAACGTAATAAAAGAATATTCTCCTCAAACTATTGCTCAAATCACTATTATCAAATTTACAAAAGAACGCATTAGACAATATTTAATTAATAAGTTTTGTCAAAAGAAAGCAATTTGCTTAATATTATTTTTCTACAATTATATGTATTAATTCTCCGATAGGAGGAATTAATACAGATACACCCAGACCATTGACTCTTTTGATAAAATTAAATTAGCCCAAAATTATAATCAGTAAAAGTTAATATCCAATTGGAGCTAGTTCATAATATGTTATTTATAACAGCACTCTCAAACCATGGTCTAATTCATTAACATTAATATATAAGATAATTAATAAAGCGAACACAATCTGCTAAAAAATGGTTAATTAGGGCTTAGGTTGTCAAGAATAAAAGAACATGATGACTAGCATAACTTAAAAATATTATTAAGCCACTAATCGACTCGACCATCTCAAGGCCAAGCACAAACCCACAAAATTTGGCCTAAAGTCCCAAGGGAACTAGGCCTAAAGGCCTCATGGGCTGGGCCGTAGCCCAAACCCACCACATGGGTTGGGCTGCTTGCAGCCTAAACCTAACACAAATTTGGGTTGGGCTGCATGTCGCCCAACCACACCCCAACACAACATGGGTTGGGCTGTATGCAGCCCAACCACACCCCACCACGGGCTGGGTTGCACCCAACCTAACCCGGCCCACAAGCTGGGCCGCACCCACCCTAGCCCGGCCCATGGGTTGGGACATGCGGGCCTCGGGCTGGGCCGCACCCAGCCCGGGCCTCGGGCTGGGCCGCACCCAGCCCGGCCCAAAACATGGGCCATGAGCTGGGCCACACCTAGACTCAACGCTCAGGCTTGGTCGCACCCAACTCAACACAGCACTTGGGCTAGCTGCACCCAACTGGATCGCACCCTCTTTCCTTACCTCGACTGAAAGGAGGAAGGTTGGTTACTGGCTAACCCAACCACCGACAACCTGGCCGAATGCACCGACATGCTCCCCTCAGCAAGTAGAAGCCAGTCGAAGGGAAGCCGAGCCGCCATAGGTGATCGACGGCGGTGGCCAAGGCAAGGGTTCACTCGACAGCACAGGCCACGAGGGCGTTGAAGGAAGCCACTAGGGGCATCCTTGCGAAAAATGGAAGCTCATCGAATCGGTGCGGCAAGGCATGAAGCCGCCGGCCAGTCGAATCACGGTGAGACCAAGAGAAGGGCACACCGGAGGAAAGAACTTAAAATAAATTAATTAATTGCATATATGACTTACTTGGAGGATGAGGTAGCTTCGGCGCTTCGATCCACAAGGTCGACGGTTCCAGCAGCACTCCGACATGATAGGAAGAAAAAAGAGGGAGTGAGGTGGCGGGGAGAAGGAAGAAGAAGAAAAAAAGAAGAAAAGAAGAAGAAAAGAAGGAGAAGAAGAAAAGAGCTAGGGAAAGAGAGGAAAGGGACACATGCACATGAGCCTTTTTTTCCTTCTGATTGTTACACCATTGACCTATTCAATTCTTGCAATTTTGCCACTTTTGCGTGGACTTTTGTAGTGATTAATTTGGTATAATCTGGAGAGGCTATCCTTCTTCGGGTTGTTATCGTGGTTAATTAACCACTGGCGCATCTGGGAGCACAGAAAATAATATTTATCTTCAATAAACCAAGGAACAAGCACACAACCCACCTCATCTTATCCAACTATCCGTTGGATGGGTCCTATATCATTAGCGCGTAACGACGAATGACTAAAACTGGTAATATCTCTCACTTTTTTATTTAGTCAGAAATCTTTTGCTGCCTCGTTCCCAGATCCCAACTACCGAGAGATACATTTATATATTTCATACAACAAGAAGTCAGAATTTACCGACGACCTAAATTACTCTTATACTTTTTCCTTGGAAATGCAATTTCGTCTCCAGGAAACAACTAAATTATACATAATTACATATACATCCAAAAAGAGAGCAGCTAAGCATGTAGTGATTTCTAAATAATTCTACTTTTTCTATTCTTGATCTGCTCCAGGCTCACGTGATCGGCCGACTACCGCACGTTCGTACTATCCGGATCTCCGCCAACAATATCCGACCCGTTACAAGCCCTGTAGCTCCGATGGATCGGCTGAGGGCGGTATATGGGCCAACGTTGGTGTTCGGGTTCACCCGCTTTGTTATCGGGTTCCGGATCCGACGGCTCCGATTTCACCTCCGCCTTCTGAACTGGATCTTCCTCGTTCTCAACCCGTACCCGCTTCATCCCGATCGAGACCCCGAACAGCCTCGGGCATGTCACTTCCACCGTCTTCACCCTCTCCTCATCCGCCTCATCGCCGTCGATCCTCGCCGACATCAGTTCCAAAACCGGCGGGGCCGACACCTCCGCGTCCGATCCAGCGTCGCCGCCGCCTTGGAGCTGCTGGCTAGCGGCGTACTTTGACATCAAGCGGACGATATTGTTGCATAGGTTCTTCATCTGCCCTAATTCTCTCGAAAGCCGAGCGTTCTCTCTCTTCAGCCTCTCGTTCTCCTCCTTCAAATCCTTCTCGCTGGCGGATCCTGACGCTGACGGCGCCGGGGACGAGTTAGACGAGATAACCTGCTCTTCCCCTGAGTTCCCTGGCGATCCTGGCAGGTTCAGCGGCACGGCCACCGGAATCGCCGCCGTAACTGCCGCCGCCGGCGCAGCCGCGGCCGCGGCGGAGATCTTCCGGCGGTGGATGTCACGTAGGAGCCGCTTCTCACCCCTCCTGAAGCAATCGTTCGCGAACTCCCACCGATCCGGCACGATCTTCCTAAATCCCTATCAAGAATCCAGCAAAAACCTCGATAAGAAGCCAAAACAAGCAAGAGATTTCGATTTCGATCTACGAACTAGATGGAGAAACGGACATAGGTATTGAGCTGGCGGACAAAGCTGGAGAAATTGTTGTGCTTGAAGTACTTCGGGAGGAGATCTCGGGCGAACTCGGCAGGCCGCCACACGATGAAGGTGGCTCCGTCCTCGCTCCACGAGATCACGTCGTCGACGGCGGGATCGTCGACGAGCTGGTACGTCTTCGTAAGGAACGGCGTCGGAAGCGACCTCTGCGCCGCCTCCGACGGCGGCGCCGGCTCCATCTCCTTTTCAGCGAGATCTCCCATCTGAGATAGAGGAAGGGAGGAGGAAGGCGAGGAGATTTTAAAAGTTTCTAGAAGTCTCCAAGGTTGTTATTATAAAAAAATTGGAAAGAAAATGAAAAAGGTGAGCTCTTGAGTGGGAAAGAATGGAAAGGGTGGTGGAAGAAAGAGAGGAGGAGAAAGTCGACCACCCAACCGTACACGGAATGGCAACTCGCGGACTTTTACTGCCGGTGACCGCATAAATTACTTACTTATGCGGGTTATAGTATCTGCCGTACGATCTTAGTGGCGATGGGGATGCTGGTCGATGATGGAGCCACAGAGGTGATTGCATAGTAGAAGTTTATGCGGTGGATTTGATGGGTGCGAGGGGAAAGCGCGAGAAGCTTCGATTCGTAGTTTCCGGTGGAAGGTTCGGGTCGGGGAGTAGTTTACGTGGAGTCGCGCGTACGTGTCGAGAATTGGTGGTTTGGAAAGTGACAGAAGCGATAAGGTTGGTGTTGGCCGTGGGAGCTCATTAGCTCAATTATGACGGGCGAATTTTTGAACAAATTAGCGTCCAGTTACACTTCAAAATATTAGAATTTTTACAAATTACATCCTATATTTTTTTTTACACCGTAATTCACTCTCTAACAGCGAAAGTGAAGAAGAAAGGTAGCACGACGGAAAAAAAAGGTGGCCGCGACAACGACGATGCGACGGTAGAAAAGATAGATGAAAAAGATGATGGGAGAAAATATAAAAAAAAATAGTGAAGATATTTTAATAATTTAGTTGATAATAATTAGTTAAAATAACGTTAAGATGTTAAATAAGAATTATAAGAAAACAAATAAAGGGTTGAATTATAATATTCTTAAAGACAGGTGTAAATAATAAGATAGATAAAATATTAGGTGTGATTTGTATAAATTTTCAAAATATTTACACAACCATTTATATAAATATTTAACAATTACTAAAAAAATACTAATTTTGAGATATTTTATTGTGGTTTTTAAATTTTCAGCAAAATATTTAGAAGTTATTATTTTACAACTCACTTAGTCTTATATAAGTTTCAAAATTAATTAGACGCGTTATTAAACAAATTTAACATACTTAAAATAGTTAAAATTTAATGCCGAATAAGGTTAATTATAGAATAAGTATCCTAATTTTTAATGCCAGAAGAAATGATAATATCATCGTAAGCTATTCTATTGTTTAGTTAAATATTAATATAACAAGTAATAATTATATTTAAAGTGATATAAAATTAGATATTAATAAAGAGAATTGATAATATTTTAAACCAAATAACAAAAATACTCTTGGATGCAAAGTAACAGTAGTAGTAGTAATTAGGTGTTGTTGTCTAATCTAGAGATCAAATAGTAATTTTAAATTATTATTATTAAATAAAAAGAAAAAGAACGATGAATTACTATATTAGAAGAAGTTAAAGTTGTTGTTTAGTTACTATACCAAAAATAATACTGATCTTAGAAAAAGACTATTTTGATTTCACAAGTGAACGGGGCTAAGCTCGATAGGAATTTAGCGATTTTCTTTTAAATGGTATATTTTGCATGTCTACAATAGAAATAGATGAGCTTACAAACTCATATAGGACTAAGTTTGAATCCAATGAAACACTATACTAGCTCTCAGGTATGTACTCTGCACTTTGGTACATAGGGCAAAAGGGAATAATGCCTTGATAGATATTCCCTCTTGGAGAGGTTCTAACCTTTCTTAGTTAGTATCATGTATATATACACCAACCCTTCTTACCTCTTGATCTTGCTTCTATTGATTTACCTTCTTTTTCTTCAGGCAATTTAAAATATCAAGATAAAAAATGTTAGAATCTAGGAAGAAATATAATTACATTTATGTGATTAGGCTAAAATTTGGATTGTCTTTCTTTTATGTTAGTTAATTTTCTTATAGTTCTGGCTTATAATACAACTGTCTAGCGTATGTTAATTTTAACACAAGAAGATCAAAATTTCCTTTTTGTTTTACAACAACTAATTGGAATTATATATATAATGTTAGGTCATAATACTAAAATAAAATGTAATAAGTAAATAGGTATTCAATTATTAAAAAATGTAAAATTATGAGGAGGATTAAAGCTAAATATATAAAAAATTGTTGTTTAAACACCTTAACACGTTCGGTATAAGAATATGGGATAAAATATATTTAACCCTAAAAAGATAAATATACAATTTGTCTCTTAATTATTGTTTTGTTGATAAAAGTTTCTTAATCTATCTAAACCGTAGTGATCTCTACTAAAGTATATATTACCTTCTAGATTATATAAATAGTAAGGGATATTTTCAGAGGTGTATGTAATTTTGTTACAATAATTTGCTTGTTCTGCTACAGTAAAAACGAACGTAAATTTTGGTACTATACTGTTTTACATTTTTTTTAAGCACATCTTAATTTTTTAAAATTTATTATTATTATTTTTTAAATGGAGGAACATCAATATTTTTTTTAAAAAGCTAATAGTAAAATAATATTCTAAAAATAGCTAAAATATAAGTTGGGTCGGGTCGGCCTTGCCTAACCGGCTAGCCCAATCTCTCACGGGTCGACGGGCGGTAACGGGCTAGAGTATTCTAGCCCAGCTCGACTCAAGTTATTGGTGAATCGGGCTGTGAACAAATACTTAAGCTCAGTTGGCCCGAAAAGCTCGACTCGAACTCAGCCTGGCCCATCCAATGATCATGTCTAATTGCAGGTTGATTGGGACAAAATTTGCCTACATAATAGGTTAGATCACCAACACTTTGGAGGGCTCTATTATAGAAGCTTTATCTTTCTCAAGGATTCACTAGGAAGATGCTCACCATCTTGGAAACGAGAGATGGTGCGGTTCTAGATTGACCATTGAGGTAGTGATCTCTTTCAAATTCGCTTCCTAAGGCCTTCCGTTTCTCCACCCACCTCCCAGCCCTTGGCCCATCTCAAGGATGCCACTAGCTTGAAGTGGCCTATGAGAATGGATGGTGACACCTTAATCAAGTTCAACTAGGCGATAGCACTTTGCAAAAGCCTCAACTCCTTGAAGTGGCCTACGAGAATGGATGGTGACACCTTAATCAAGTTCAACTAGGTGATAGCACTTTGCAAAAGCCTCAACTCCTTAGTGCTCTTGTAACGCCCCCGCCCGGCACGGGCACGTGCACGCACACGCGCCCACACGGCACGCGCGGCGCACGCGACAGGTCGGGCGGGGCCCGTCACGCACAGATACACTCCTGTGCACATACGTTCATGACATCATCAAATAACACCTGCTAACATATCCATGATCACATAATCCATCACCAAATAAATCATACTCTTAATCAAATAAACCTGTTAACATATGAATATCAAAGTCCACAATAATATACACTAGACCACTACATAATCTGGTAGGACCCACACAGGCCACAACAAACCATCAAGATACAACTAAAATAACTAATACAAGGGTACACTATGATTCGACCTGTATTATACAAATCATTGTCTAATACAAAAGAGTACAAATATCAAATATTGGTACAACTCGATTTCTATATAAACTATCATCTATACCATCTCGTATCTATAGCTCACCTCATCATCGCTCTAAAATATCTTCTCAAGTCGCTATCACGTACCACATATCTGAGGGGGTTAGAAAAGAAATAAAGAGAGTCATGAGCAAAAGGCTCAGTGAATAGACCTTACCCCGAATCAGTGATGCCAAACAGAGAGTAAATCATGTACTAGATAATATGAATCAGAAAGAGTATCATGTCATGAATGAGTATATGAATGTATCCTCAATAATATATAAATGAAAAGAAGATAACATGTCATAACTGATAAAAGTATATAATCCTCGACCATGAGTAAACAAATCTCCATGTCATCTATCATCATAACTCTCTCTCAAATATGACACATGATGCATGCCGATCATGACTATGCTATGATATCAAATGCAACCATATATGATGCATATTGACCACTCGATAATCAGGTAACCGAATGATAATGAAATCATATGCATTTCTCAACATCACGATCATCACCGACATCTCGGTATAATATCATCATACTAGACCACTGTGCACAGTCAACACCCGGTACCCGGTCTCAACATCATGCCCGAAGGCTCAGAGCATACTCTGCCATCCGCAAGGAGTATCTCAAATATAACCATACACTGCCATCCGCTAGGGTATCAACATCCATCCAGACCGGGCACCCTTCTAGCTGATAGAAATCTCGTGAGGATAACTCGCCACATATGCCCTAGCGAACGGCATGTGTCCGAATGTCTGCTGCGCACACAGACTAACGACCTCGGACGTAAGGCCAACAGGATCGCGACCATGTCGAGCGATCAATCATCCACCAAGCGCGTCCTAACCCTCGCGCCCACTCGGGTATCCTCACGCTTTCTATCAACTATCCTATCAATCACATTTCATGCTTTCCTTTTTAAATGACAAATCATATGCATATATCCAGTACAATAATAAGTCAATGCATAACCGGAATTTAGGTGGAATAGGAATCAAGAGCAAAATGATGTAATGCAAACTCCAACCATGTATCTAACACATGCATACTCATGCTAATCTACCACATGCATACTCATGATAGAAATCATCCCGACATAAAATCATAACAGCATAATCATCTCCAATCATCTCTATATATCACCAATGTACTCATATCCCAGATCAGTCTAATCAAATGCATGATAAAATATGTTTGACTGAAATCATCTCTATATAAAGTCATATAATCATGCTGGAAGCCAAAATTATGCATGTACATAATATGTAATATATCCTAATTTGAGAAGGGGATCTAGGGGATAAGACTACTCACCGTCTGATCAGAAGATACAAACCACGCATCTCTCACGTCTGTCAGGTAACCGAGTGACACTCATCGCTAGCAAGGTCCACGGGGTCTCAAATAAGGGGTTCGGGATCTGAAAATGTTTAAGTAACATAAAGTTAGTTGTTTATCCCATTATAATCAGTTCGAGTAAAATATGATGATTTATTAGATTTTAGAATTTCTACTTGTTTTTATGATTGGCTAGATTTTAATTATAAATAAAATATAGATAAAAATCTAATTATAATTAAATTATATCTTGATTAATTAGGGACTATGTAATCATTATCTTATTTGCTACAAAATAATAATGTATAATAAATTAATAGAGTTACTTAAAAATGTATATTATAAGAATATTAGAATATAAATCTAATAATTATAATTTACAAATTTATCTATTAATCTAATATACATATAAGTAAGTAAATAAATAAATATAAGTATTACCTATATTTATGCCTAATTAATCATTAATTATAAAAATTATCATTAATAAAAATACATTGAAGGATATATAATATTATTAAAATAGTTAATGTCTAAATAATCTATTTGCATTAATTAAGAAGCAAAATACTTAAATAAATAACATAAATAAACTAATTAATTAATAAATTAATTACAACTGCCATCAGTGCTGGGCTCGGCCCAGCACTGTCTGCTACAGTGCTGGGCCGAGCCCAACACTGTGCAGAAAGAGAAAAGAGGAGCTGAGGAAGGAGAAAAAGAAAGAAAGAAGGAAAGAAAGAAGAAGAAGAAGAAGAACAGAAGAGAAAGAGAAGAAAGAGGGGAGGTGAGGGAGGCGGTTGCGGACCCGGGCCGGCGGGGAGGGCACCGGCCGCTGCTGGCCAGCCAGCGGCCGGCCTCTCGCCGGTGGCTCGGCTCCGACAAGCCCACCCGCGGGCAAGAAAGAGAGAGAGAGAGAGAGAGCGAGAGAGAGAGAGAGAGAGAGGAGCTCACCGGCGCTCGTGGAGGTGGCGACGGCGACGACCGGCCTCGGCGAGAGAGAGAGATAGAGAGAGAGCCTCGAGAGAGAGAGAGAGATAGAGAGAGATTTAAAGAGAGAGAGAGGGAAGGCGGTGGAGGAGGAGTAGTGGCGGCGCCGGGGCCCACCGCGGCCAGCTGGCCGCAGGCGCGTGGCGCCCCACCAAGCTGTATGAGCAGCTGGCATGGGCACGAGGCCGACCACAGTGTGGCCGGTCGCGTCGTGCCCATGATTTTTTTTTTTTTTTTTTTTTTGAGATTGGGTTGTTACAGCTCTAGTATTACCATCAAAGTTGAAAATTTTCCTCTAGTTAATTATTCTTCACAGATTCCATATAGGATACTCCTTCGGTCCTTTTTTCTTATCTCTTTTGTTATGAGATGATGACAAAATCTCTTTATATTCTTGAGTGTACATCCTCAAGCTCTTATGAGATTCCTTCTTTCCAAATCAGGGTTGCCGTCTGTTCCATCGTTGCTCTTAGATTACTGGATCTCTTGCCGGACAACGACTTTAAAACCGAGGCTCTTACAGGCCATATACCATATTTTTTATATGTTTTAATATCTTTTGTGGAATGAGAAGAATATTGGGGTTTTAAGAGGGAGATCGCCTTTCTTCTCCCTCTTCCCAAGTATCGTTCGAGGCTTTTTATAGAATCTTTCTTTTTGTAACTAATCGAGTTTTTGATCAAACTAGCCCTCTTCCAAAACTTTATTATCAGAATAGACTACTTTCAAATTTATTTACCAAATATGATCTAATTTACTGTAGCTCTAACAAAAATCCTAATCAGTTTAGTATTTTTATCTAGTTCTAAAACGCTGATCTGTTTAGCGTTTTATGTATATAAATTGCTGAAAGACTAAGTTAAATTCAGCGTTTTTATTAGGGCTATAGTGAATTAGATTCCATTTGGTAAATAAATTTGAGTGCAGTACATTTCGAAAAAAGATTTAAAAAATAAGACTATTTTGGTCAAAAACTCTAAGCAGTCTCCCTTCTCATTTCTCTCTTATCTCTTACGTTGCCTTTGACTCAATAATATAATCGGGTCGGACCTATTTTTCTCAACAACAAAAAAAGAAGGTACATATCAAAAAGGTATATAAAGTTATCGTTAAAAATATCTTCTACGAGGCCGGCCATATATATAATAATTGCTCCCAATTCCAAAGTCCCAAATGAGGAAAGTAGATACGGATATCATTAAGTTGCACAATCCGACCCGCAAGACCGCAACTCATCCGTTTACAAACTAAATTTCCACCTCACAATTTACCACCACGAAGCCATCCTCCAAAGGCGAGGAGGCCGAGAACGAGCTCGAAAGAGACGAATGGCCGCCGCTGCTTCCTCGCGGCTCATCTTCTTCCACTCATCTTCTCCTCCTCCTTCCAAATCCCCTTCTGCTGCCCTCCTCCTACGGCGAACTGGCGGCTCCCCTCGGTTCACGTGCTCCGCCGCCGGCCAAACCGGGTTCTTCACGAGGCTGGGTCGGCTCATCAAGGAGAAGGCGAAGAGTGACGTCGAGAAGATCTTCTCCGGCTTCTCCAAGACCCGCGAGAACCTCGCCGTCGTTGATGAGCTCCTGCTTTACTGGAACCTCGCCGACACTGACCGTGTGCTCGATGAGCTCGAAGAGGTCCTCCAAATCCCCAATTTTATAACACGAATGGCGAATTTTGTTTTTGGAGTCTCATCTTTTTTTTTTTTTGGTCGATCTTTGTGTAGGCGTTGCTGGTGTCGGACTTTGGGCCCAGAATTTCTATGAAGATTGTGGATAGCTTGAGGGACGACATATCGGCGGGGAAGCTCAAGTCGGGAACTGAGATAAAGGTAGCAAAATTTAATACCTTTTGAGTTTTTGTGTCTCTTCTATCATTACCTCGTAACGATATGATGTGGTTTATGATGTGTGCATCCTTGATACCTAATATGAAGTGTTTGGGAAGTTTCCATTTATAGAGAAAACCACAGGATCTCATTAAAACCACCATCAATGGAGAAATTTCTCATAAACTCTCTCTTAGAGTGCTTAGTAAACTTGTAGTAAAAAATTATTTTCACTGTATGTACTGATTAGGCCCAACAGTACCATGAAAGGCTTCGACTCATTCTCGATGTTTCATCACGGAACTGGATGATGGTTGTTAATGAGGGATATTGATTGTGTAGGAAGCATTGAAAAGGAGTGTTCTTGAGTTGTTGACAAGCAAAGGAAGCAAGACAGAGCTTCAGCTAGGGTTCAGGTTTTTCCTTCTAGCCTATCTGGGTCTTTGTTCTGTATTTAACTCATATTCTATTCTAACTTATTGGCTTTAAACTGCGGAGGTTTTGATGTCCTTGTGATATCAGGAAGCCAGCTGTGATCATGGTTGTTGGGGTGAATGGAGGTGGAAAGACTACCTCTCTTGGTAATTCATTCTTAATCTTGCTCATTTTGTCCTTTATCTTATGTTTCTTATTTCAGAAAGTGCAATTTTCTTTCAAGGCCAGTTCATGTAGATATAATGAAATGTTCTTATGGTACATTTTTTGTGGGATCTTAATCCAAACCATGCAGATATGTACTCATGTGATTTTTTTTATTGGTCAGAGGAACTGAGATGTTGTACCTAATTATATCACATGATTTGCTTGATTTGTTGGAGGTGATGCATTTGCATGTTGTATTTGCAACACTTTTTCGAGACAGTTATCTATCACATTATCTGAGTATACTACAAAAGTTGTGTTGTACCAAGAGCATATTCTATAATGAGAATTGAGTCTTTCAACTTTGTCTGATTATGCTTTGCATTTGATGTGATTTAGTGCAGTATAAATATTTACACTAAAAAAGGCATAAAATAACATCTCAAAATTTGCAAATTTGGTTAGATGCTAAGATCTTTTTGTATTTTCTCATCATACATGAATCTAATTTTGCAGGAAAGCTTGCTCACAGATTAAAGAATGAAGGAGTAAAGGTGAGTGTTAGGTTTTTTATTTGTTGGCAATTTTGTACAAAATATTCTAAGTGTATTCTTTCATGTATTTGAGCTTTACACAAGTCTAGAATATCACTGGTGTGAAGAATTGCAAGATCATTGGAGAAAAGCCTCGCGTTCTCACCGCGTTCACAAACGCGTTCGAACGCGAAATCTGCGTTCACACAGACAGAGAGCCGCGTTCACAAGCGCGTTCGAACGCGGGCACTGCGTTCACACAGACAGAGAGCCGCGTTCACAAACGCGTTCGAACGCGAAATCTGCGTTCACACAGACAGAGAGCCGCATTCACAAGCGCGTTCGAACGCGGGCACTGCGTTCACACAGACAGAGAGCCGCGTTCACAAGCGCGTTCGAACGCGGGCACTGCGTTCACACAGACAGAGAGCCGCGTTCACAAATGCGTTCGAACGCGGGTACTGCGTTCACACAGACCGAGAGCAGCGTTCACAAACGCGTTCGAACGCAACCTGAAGAATTCAAGCTGTCGCGTTCGAACGCACTTGGGCCCGTTCGAACGCACCTGAGATTAAGTTAGGCAGTTCGAACGCACTCGGGCCGCGTTCGAACGCACTTGGGCCGCGTTCGAACGCACCTATGAAGTTTGCAATTTATTGGATTTTCGTGAGTACGAATATGACTTGGATTTGGCTTTATCTTGGAGATCATATATAAGGATAGTGTTGCCCTAACCTAGGGGAGTTGAAGAAATATTATTGAAGGAGACTTCTTGAGGCTACATCGATTCTTTAACTAACAATGTTCCACTCATCTACAAGAATTTAATCTTTCGTCTTAAGGGTGATCTAGACGAAAGATCAATCTCGAGGGCTACTGAGATTGGACTTCAATCACAAGAAGCAGTTAATCATAGGTTCTAGCGATCAAGACTGAGAGAAACAAAGTCGTTTGGATCGACGGGGTGTTTTGTGAGTCAGTCTTGTAACTGCTACTATTATAGTGATTGGTTTTGATCCGAGTTTGGATCCGTGGTTTTTTCCCGTTTTGGGTTTTTCCACGTTAAAATCTTGGCGTTCATCTCTGCTTTCGTTCTTAATATTTCTTCGGACTTTTACTTAAGCGAACGAGCGATATCATTGCCTAGTGTTTAGATACATACGTGTGTCTAGGGATTTATTTTTTCAGTGAGACTGTCCTCTTGATACATGTCTGGATCTTTGGCATTTCTCAAGAGTGAGAAAAACATTTTGTTGATTTGATCTTATCTTTCATAAAGCTGATTATTTTTCCCAGTTCACTATGACTTTTCTCAGGAAACATTTTTCTCACTAAATAGTAAAAGAGAAATTCTGAAGCCCATATTTGACAGAACCCTAGCATCAGATATGGGAAATAAAAAAGATGCTTGATTCAAGGAATTGTCACAAGCCTGCTTGAATTGGTATGAAACCAAACTTGCATGATCAGCACTAGAAATTAGCTTATTGACAATGGGTGTCCTAAGGCAAAATTCACAATAATACTGATATGCTTGAGATAGTTGAAGCCAAAATCGAGGAAACTTTGAACCCACTTAATAATTTATATTAGATATTTATTCCATTAATCTCCTTTATATCATATCAAAGGGTATTTGTTGTAATTTTATAAAAGAAAAGATATCTTTTTTCTATTTTATTTCTTTATTTTGATCATATTAAAGATAATTATTATACTCTTATTTTAAAATACTAGTGAACATGGAAATATTTTCTAAAATGAAGACCTTATTTTAGGAATAACAAATATAAATATCTATTCTTGAATTCTCCTTATTCCTAAAGTGAACGACACTTAGACAATGAAGACATCACTTAGATGGTGATTTTCCTTGCAAACTCTTTTCAAACCAATGGACCCATGGGGTAAGATTTGGGCATTGGGATGAGGGAATTGAAGTTTTCTCCATTGACACTTTTTCAAGGTTTGTAATGAATAAATAAAGATGTCAAGGGATTGGGATATTGCCTGTTTCCTAGAATCTTGTTTGATTCTGGTTAATTATGTTTCGGGAGGCAACCTCCAATTAAACTGTTATTCATTATGAACGACTCATTGGTTTTGATCCGTACTAGATAACTGAATTTAAGAACTGCACTAAATTATGGGACTTAAACGTATGAGTTCGAGTAACATTCATCCAAATTAAGATAAAGAAGTTTTATTCTCGGGTCTATTGATACCTTTGAGACCCGTACTGGTCAGAAACTTTTATATGTTATTGCGAGAGAATTAATGATATGAAGATAGTAATTCATAATAAAGTTGGCAATGAAAAGATTTTATGGATGACAATGTCAATATATACAAATCATGTAATACAAGAAGCGAATCAGTCGGCGAAGGAAGTCGCAAAAGGCAAAATTCTGTGCCTATCACATTCACGGTATTACAAGATAAGGGGTGTATTGGTTAAGGAAGACAAAATGCCAAGACTCAACAAAGATGAATTAGATGGGTTGTTAGGTGAATAGCACGATTGACTCTCTTTCAAAATTGGAAGATGATTCACCAAGACTACAATGCGATTGGCCACCGATCAAGGTTAACAATGTATTTCACCAAGACTAATAGTACGATTGACCACTGATTAAGGTATTTCCAGTGTGATTGACAACTGATCAAGGTTTATAAGATATTTAATATATTGGCTAAGGGAGACAGAATTCCAAGCCTCAATCATGATGATGATTATGTGATCTTCACATGATCACCTTCTTGAAAAGACTTGAAGGTTGATGCAACAACATCTGAATTATCTCCGTCCTTTGTTAGTTGGTTGATCTCCAAAAGAAGATTTTGATATCCAAAATTCTGATGTCAAAAGTTTTGATCTCTTGCTTTCTAAGAAAAGTAGATGGGAGGGCAGTCCGATATGTATTTATAGGTGATGAACTCAAGACAAGTGAAATCTTCTCCTCTGATTCAGCTTTATCTCCAAGGAGTTGTAGTTGAACTCATATAATGAGAAAGCTTGTGTCAATGTGACATTTGAACTCTATTCATAGAAGAACCTTGTATTAGAAGTAACGGGTTTCAGATGGATTCAAAAATTAACATCTAATGATAATTTGGCATTTGATCTTCTAGAAAAATCTCCCTTCTCAAGTCTGAGTAGAGCTTGTGCAATTGAAATTAACTTTGAACCAGTCAGTTAACTGAGTCAGATGTGGATTCAATTAAGCTTTAATACCAAATTGGTTCAATGAGGGAGGCTTGAAAGTGGCAAACTCTCCTGATGAATCTTACGAGTCTATTAAGTCATAAAGCGACTTGCTTATGAGATAATTATATTGAATTAGATCACTTCAGTGAGTTGGATATTTGGTTGAGTCAATTAGCTACAAAAAACCCTAACTATGACTGAATTTAAGAAAGTTGGTGATAGTTTTGATTTGATGAGACCCATTGCAATGATTTGAGCTCAGTTGAGCTCATACTGGCTCAAATCACATCTGAATTTGATCAAAGCTGATCCTTCAACTTCATGGAGTTCAAATCGACAGAATCCAATCAAAGCGGTGCAAAGCGAATCTGACTCTTCCCCTCTGCTCTAATAGTATCAACCCTTGGATGCTTAAAAATACACCCAAATAGAACCATTTAGTGGTGATGAGCATGTTAGGTCGAAGCTTGCTAGTGTTGATATTAGTACAATTCAGACTCTTCTAATAATTCTTTAAAGATTCTTCGTGGAAATTTCTCTCACTTGGTCATATCTACAATGTTGCCTTTTCCCCCATCTTGGGACAGTAAGACCTAACATCAAATACCTTGGAAGTCTAATAAAATTGAATTTTGTAATTTTTTTTTTGGCAACATTTTCTTAAGAACAATCTTGTTTTTTTTAATCTTTTAGATGACCTGTCATAAAGGAACTTTTTTTTTGTCGTGATGATTTAGGTACTAATGGCAGCAGGTGACACATTCAGAGCGGCAGCTAGTGAACAGCTGGAAGTATGGGCTGAGAGAACTGGTTCAGAAATAGTTGTGGCTCAGAGTGAGAAGACCAAAGCTCCTTCAGGTATGAATTGCAAGTGCACTAAAATATTATGTCTCACTTGCTTGATTTTGGTTACAGAGTAGAAACATGCCATCTAACTTCTCTTTATTGGTAGTTCTTTCACAGGCTGTGAAAAAGGGGAAGGAGCAAGGATATGATGTAGTTTTATGTGATACATCTGGACGTACGTACACTGTTGTTCAATTCTGATTTAGCATTACAATCTGATGCATGTTTTTTCTGAACATTCTGCAGGCCTTCATACAAATTATAGCCTGATGGAAGAATTAATTACCTGCAAGAAAGCTGTGGCTAAGATCATTCCTCGTGCTCCTAATGTATGACATTCTCTGTCTGGAAATTTGGGAAATATTCAAATTTTCAAACCATGCTCTTAATAAGTTGCAGCGTTTTAATATCTCTTGGTCAACAAATTTATCTGTGTTTTAGTTTTATTGAAAGTCACACTGAATTTGTGGAATATACATCACATCCATGTTTAGTTCCTTGATGATAAAACCTGTTTCTAAACATATGCTAAACAACAGTTAGCGGTTAACACATAAAATACATCTTGTACCACTGGAGGTTACAATTGAGGTTCTGCAGTTGAAAAACTTGAATGAAACAGTTTCGCACCAATATTTGCACAAAATTGAGTGTTACTGATGAATTTTGATTATCCAGTGAAGAAACAGAAATAGAGTAGAAGTAGAAAATAGCTGTAGCAGAAGACGGTGGTAACAGAGAACAGCAATAACGGTGACTGTCTTAGGGGCCCTTATCAGTTGGGAGAATAAAAGAATAAAATATGACTAATAAATGAGAGGAGATAAAAAGTCCTGCTTCTAAAAAGATTTTTTTCATTCATGAATTATTTATACATCCCGTGAAATCCATGGGTCTGTATTCTATAAACAAAGCAGCACTAAGACAATATCTTCCAGCATATATGACTCATATGTAAGATATGATGATGAGCTCAATTAAAATGGTCTGGCCTTACATAGAACTACCAATTGTCCAAGACATCTAATTAAGACTATTCAAAAGAAAATGATTGCAACTATGAAACTAGAAATATTTTCGCATCTTCCTGTTGATATTGGGATATCCTATCAATGACATACAAACTCGAGTTTCTGAGAAGCATATATAAGGAATGAAACTCTGATTTGTATTGTAGGCTATAATGCACCATTAGTTTCACTAGAATTTTCAACCCAATAGCATTAGCACTTGAAACTGCTCTATCCGAGTATGTGAAGTTATGGATCATCTTACAATTCTTATTTACCATATATGTTTTTAATGTTTAGATTTTATAAATAGAATATAGTCAAATTCGTTGAAGCAAAACTTTTGAACAAGCACATAACATAATGAGGGAGTTACTGAGTCTCACATTACTGTACTGACTAATAATGGAAAGTTTTGGGGTGTTAGCAGAAAACCTTTGTGATTGGCGATATTTGTATTGCCCCTCTCATTGTTTCACTTGCTTGCTGGTGCTTCTCATAACTGGGTTAGATACCGTCTGACCCTGTGTGGTGTTTATTCTATTATTATTATTTTTTACTTTGTATTAGTTTATTATGCTTGGATTTACTGTATGTCATTTTGTTCTTTGCTTAACTTTAACTTTTCTCTTAATTAATTAATGCAATTCATCCATTTGGGAAACCTAATGATGATGCTAATTGATATTTACATCATCAATAACATTAGGCACCTCTACTGCTTGCAGGAGATTTTGCTTGTTCTAGATGGGACGACTGGCCTGAATATGCTACAACAGGCGAGAGAGTTCAATGAAGTAACCTTCTTATCCTGACTATCATTCATGTTTTCAGCTGATGATTATCTTTAACTATTATTTACGCATATTTTTTTATTCTCCATAATCAGGAAATTGCTAGAAACTTGCCATTCATCACATGATTTGACAACAGATGCATTCAAACACATTTTTCTTTATAGGAACAAGTACATTCTAAGATGTGCCAAAGTATGGTTTTCACTCGGCGCACATAATAGATTTCAGTTGGAAGAGAAACGGCACATATCTTATCTCAAACAAGTCAAGTTAAACAAATGAATCACATGTTCCAATTTGAATTTGTTATAACTTATAAACACCAGCTCTTGCAGATCAATCATCACTCAATTCTGATAGCTGTACAAGCAACAATATTATAGCAAATGACATTAGTTTGCTATTTGATATTTATAAAACCCGAAGAAATTAATTCAAATAAGGTATCATCCTTCTTACAGTTTACAGAATTACATGAATAAACTTTTGATCCTGTATTGATATGTGATCCTTGCTTAGAATTTGACAAATATTTGGTGAAAACTAGATAAAGGTGTTCTAGTGACAAATACTTAAGAGTTCATTTGTCTTTTATTTCTACTGCAAGAAATTGTATCACTACTATAACATTCTTCCGCAAATGTATGACAGGTCGTCGGAGTTACAGGATTTATCTTGACAAAGCTGGATGGCTCTGCTCGAGGCGGCTGTGTGGTATGTCCAAATATCCTTCTAAGAAACTATACATTATTCCTTTGCAATATATTGTGTTAGGTTGCATTAAAATCGTCTGTCCTAGACTTAGATAGCATCTAAGCTACCCCTTCTGTCTCTTGCAGGTCAGTGTGGTTGATGAACTTGGTATTCCTGTCAAGTTTGTAGGTGTTGGTGAAGGGGTGGATGACCTTCAACCTTTTGATGCTGAGGCCTTTGTTAATGCTATTTTTTCTTAAGGTGATAAAAATCTTGTGAGATCTCCTTTTGTACAGTAGTTTAACGATCGTAATATTACGTTTTTTTTGTTGTTAAAGATTAAGATGTAACGCTAAATTTTATTTGATTAAAATGAGTGTCTGAATTTGCGGCTTATTGCTCTATTGCAGATGTTTAAAGGTTTATGGTTTATTTCTTATTTTCAACTGTTCCAATGTTTATTGATCACTTAAATAAAGTCAATATAACTAGAAGAGGCCTCCAGAACCAGTCATTTATGTTATGTTTCAAGATAGCAGTGTGGGTCAATAAACCTCCAGAACCAAAACTGCTTTAAGAAAGTAAAATCCTTTTTTTGGTTCGCTTCATAAAAGTAAATCCTAATTTCATCCACCAGCTATTTCCAAAAGTGGGGTCATCTGTATGACACTAGAAATAAGTAGAGCTAATTTATTTTCTTCTTGCTTCCAAATTGGTTTTAATATTTCAGCACCTATTCACTTGTGAACCTTAAAAACACATTTCTTCAATTAACTATCATTTAATCACTATTTCTTTTCTTTTTCTCTATTCTTGTCGTCAATCCATTATAAAAAAAATTATAGTGATTTGTTAAACCATCATTTCAACTTTATTTTACGTCAAATGTAATCATTACGCATACTAAAATATAACTAAATATTAGAATAACGTATATCCGAATATTATAGGATTGGGATCGGATCAGAGGAAGAGAGGGGGAGATTGAAAAAAAAAAAAAAAAAGAGAGCGAGGGAGAGGAAAAAAAAAAAAAGAGTAGGAAAGAGAACGAATAACTCATACTAATAGTTAGAGGGATAAGAAAAAGAGATGGAGGAAAAGAGATTTTTATTTTTTAAGCTTTATATATGAGTAATTATTATTTATTATTTTTTTTATAATTTTTTTTAAATTTATCAATATTTTTAAATAATATTTATAATTTTATTTAATTAAAATAGTTCGATCTGATACAGACTGTCGATACGTATCTACAAACGGCCGAATACTTATCATTTTTTCAGACAGCCCGTTCCAATACCAATTTTCAAAACCTTACTTTATATTAGTATAAACAATTAAAATAGCTAGTATTTACTTTTTCTCCAGTGGACGAGGCAGAACTCACATCTATGAATCATTATCCAATACATCAACGCTTCCAATACTTGGTGAAGTCTTTTTTTTTTCTTTTCATGTAGGCTCATAGGTATACTTCTTCAAAAGCTAAATGCAATTATTCGTAAAGCATCGACCGCCCAGTTTAAAGTAAAACATAAATATCTCCTTGCATTAACTCTTTTATACACAGCATAAATGCATGATATTGTTCAAATAAAAAGATTCGGTCTTCATTAACAACTTTCCAGCTTACCCACCAAATCAATTCACCCTACTTTGAAGTTTGAACTGAAAAATATATCTTTGGAATCAGTGAAGGAAGTTACACCATGCATCTGTAGTATCAGAGACATTATTCTTTAAATTATAAGATCAGAAATCCATATCTGAGCAGCTACTTGACTCAGTTAGGACAGAGAAAGGTTGCTGTAAAGCCAATAAAGCTCTCTACTATCTGGTCAGTTTAACTGAAGCTGCTGGTGTTCTATTTCCCCAGGTTGGGGCCGGTATAACCATAAGGATTCTTGCTTGCCCAATTCCACTGGTCTCTGCACATCTCCTCTATGCCATACTTTGCCCTGCAATCAGATTTTCCGGTTTGACTTAGCCCTGATCGAGCCATGTACTTTTCACAGAACATAGATCAATGGAAACAAAGATAACAGAGTCTGATACGCAATAAATTAGATAAACAAAAGATTTTCCTTTATGTTGCATCCATGTTCCATTTCGACTTTTGATCTGAAATTAGATATATTATCAGAAAGAATTTTGGATGCCAGAATTCACCCAGTATGGTGCAGTCAACATGGCAATTTGCAGTGTATTACTACTATGCTGAAAAGAGATAGTTGGCTTAAAAAAGCAGAGAGAATATTACCTCCAACCCAGTTCTTCTTGAGCTTTCTCTGTGGATGCATAGACAGCTGTAGCATCACCAGGCCTCCTAGGGCATAACTTGATGGGAATTTTCTGAAAAATTCATTTGACGATGAAAGAAAAGTCGAGTTGATTTCAAATTCCTAGAATACACAGAAATGCTTATATATAACAGACCTTGCCAGATGCCTTCTCAAATGCTGCAACCATTTCAAGCACAGATGTTCCACATCCTGTCCCCAAGTTGTAGGCAACACAACCTGAAAGTAACAAAGCCCAAAAATGGCCACACAGTGAGTGTGTGTTGTGCATGTGCGTGTGGTAGAGAGAAAATTAGGGGGAGGAGAAACAGAAAGATACCAATATTTTCTGCAGCAAAAAGCTTTCTCAAGGCTGCTATATGACCATCAGCTAAGTCCATAACATGAATGTAATCTCGAATCTGCTCAGGCAAGAATCACAAAGATAAATTTACACCACATTGAGTTTTCTAGATAAAAGAAACCTTTTCTTTTTATAGCATCGACATAACCAATGTGAGAAAGTTTGTCCAAATAACTTCTGTAGCTGAAAGGTCGAAAACATCGGATATTGGAATGTCAGAAAATGGTACGAATATGCAAAAGAAAATTCTCAACCCATACTGGTACCTCATAAAATTACATGCTGTACAGAGTGAATGAGCAGAAAGTAATTGAGGTGAAGAAGGGCTACTGGACTATTCGATTATTCATGCAAGTCATCAATTTCAGTTAAAAAGACTATAAATTCAAGAAAATGATATGTCCAATTTATGTTGTGAAGATACTGTTATTGAAGAACAATATAGGTTCATGATGTAACCATAGATATTTATATAATTTTCACAACAGATAGCATCAGATTATAACTTCTTTAACACTTCCAGCAGTCACCATAATGGCCATCACTTTGCCACTAAGAAATGGGTCAAGATTACTATTATTACAGTAGAACCAATATAATAGATAATGAGATATAACTATCATGCTCAAATAAGGCATGTGATTTCTTATAGTCTTAATTATAAGATGTGACACTTAAGGATTATAAGGAACATTCTTAACAAGTATAACTAGAAATGGCTGAATAGTACATACCGCACTACCATCCTTAGTTGGGTAATCATAGCCATACACATTCAACTCTGGCAGCCGACCAACAGAAACTTGCTGGATGTAAGGCATCAAGTTGTTTGGAATGCCCTTGGGATCTTCACCAATTTGACCACTCTCATGAGCTCCAACAGGGTTGAAGTATCTCAATAGTATAATTCTCCACTCTGGATCAGCCTTTTGAATATCACGAGCTATCTCTTCAAGAAAAAGCTATTACACCAAAACATCCAACTGGCTAAGTGTCAAAAGCACCACGAAGTTGATTCTCTAGAAAGATCTAAGGACTTTCAAAGTGATAATGCATATTGATCTTGTTGTAAGTTACTGTTTAACATACCTTAGTCCTACCATATGGATTCATTGCTCTTAGCTCAAAATCTTCAACACATGGAATTTTGTCAGGTTGCCCATAAACAGTGGCAGAGGATGAAAATACCATCTATTTTCACATAAATGAAATTTTGTATAAAAGAGTCTGCAAGACAATTAATGGAAGACCAAGATGATGAGAGTCACCTTTTTACAACCATATTTTTCCATGAACTCGTACAGATTTATTGTGCCAATCAAATTGTTGTTGTAATAGAGACTAGGTTTTGCAACACTCTCTCCAACAGCTTTAAGCCCAGCAAAATGGATAACAGCATCATATCTACATTAGAAAGAACTTACGAAATTAACAAACTAAAATGCAAAATGCAAAACTGGAGCTACCATTAAAAGAAATTCTTGAAATAATGGAGAAAACATAAGAGGACTAAGTGAACGATATGGTAATCATCCTAATGTTGCCCAGGGTTGACTGAACTAAGCAGAGCTTGTGTATTCTGTCATATAAGAAAACAAACTGGTGTGGCATGTCAAGTATGACCAAGAGAAGAAGGCAAGAAGAAAGGAAAGTAAGTTAAGGTGGTTAAAAATAAGTCCCATTCAAGAGTTCAGGTGGTTCTGTAGTCTTATTTAGACAATAGGATACTAATTGACTGCCATTCCCTCATTATATTTGGTGAGGAAAGCAAATCGTTTAGCTTGACTTTGTCGCTTTGATGCTTTGAGGGCTTGAAGAAAGACAAACTTTCTCATGCATTTATGACGTGTGTATGACCAAGGATTGTTGTGCCAGTCATCGGCACGGTGTGACACATGGTGCAGCATTTGCCGACCATGCCGTGAGAAAAGAGGCTCCAACGCGAGCTTGGAGGGAGAGAAAAAGAGGAGAGAGGGAGAGGGAGACTATTAATTGTGCCGCCCTTGCCGTCGGCCTCGACGTTCACTCTGTCGTCCTTCTCGCAATGCTCACAATGATGGTGATGATTAACAGCGATCAGTAGGAGGCAAAAGGAGGGTATCGTGCAGCAACCCTCATGCCATTTTTCAATACTAGGCTTGCACAGCAAGTGTCGACTGACATGCCCTGTGTCAGCTCGACTCGACAGCATCAAGATCACATGTTGGATCACTGCCAACAGATCATCATATAGCATGATTCCAACTAAATGGAATGACAATTCTTGCATATGACATTGTTGTAAGCATTGCCGACAGACGTATTTGAAACTGAAGAGAAACCCTCCATCTACTAGTTGGCACAATCATGGTTTGAAGTTTCATTCGAAATCAAGATGTCTCGTCGAAATGTTTCATGTTTAGGTCCTATCCAATCTGAAATTATCTCGCTAAACAGGCATCCAATTGAAACAACACAATAACATTATTTTTTAATTTATGTTTTTTAATTCTAAGCTGAAATTTACTTCAATCCAACTTGTATGTAACTCAATATCAACCTCATTAGATTTTGTGTGATACATTGAAAAATAAAATAAAAAGAGACTATTTATCAAAAAAATTCCAAAACCAATACATACTGAGTGAAATGTTTCGTTTTTTAACCAAGTTGAAACAAAAATCGAAACCAAAACTTTGAACTATGGGCACAATGAGGGAAAAATACTGATATATAAGTATATAACAGTGATGCTAATCTCTTTTAGTGCCAACTACAATTTACACTAAACATTTGAAGAAATTGACAACAAACATACAGTCCACAAAACAAAGAGAATCAGAAAATATGCCGGTATAAGAGCAAGAAACTGATAAACTTACTCCAAGTCAGGAATTATCTGAATCATACTCTTCATTGATCTGAGTTAACCTCCAAATTATGCTACTCCTTCCATTAATGGGTCAAAACTACTTGTGTGCACGAGAAGTTAGAGACACATTTTAAAGACAAACTATTCAAGTCTTCTCATAATAGAACAGTACCAAGTTAAAAAGGAACATATGCCATATCTTAGCCTTTAGGTGACAGCTTCACATTTCCACAATCCTTGAGGTAAATCATAAGAAGAAAATACCCTAATAACTATAGATTAAAGAATCAAACCTAATATACACATATAAGTAACAAAACCGCAATGTGTTTTGATATTGTTGTACATAGTATATTATCTCGACATCCGTTCTACTAATGGATCAAAATATTCCTTCAAACGCACGATCCAATAAAAATATCTATCTAATCCTAACCAAGAGTGGAGCAAAGATCGCACCTTTTTCCAGAAAACACCTTCTCCAAGTCTTCCTTGTTCCTCAGATCCCCCTGCAACGCACCAACCAATGCACATCGAGATCGCCATATCTAGAGAGAGAAAGAGAGAATATAGGCATACAGAGGGAGAAGGATTACAAGGAAGAATTCGAGGTTCTGGGAGAGGGCGGGGCCGGCAAGGAGGCGAACGCGGTCGAGAGCCTCCGGGACGGAGTTGTCGAGGTTGTCGATGACCGACACGTAGAAGCCCTCCCGGAGGAGCTGGAGCACGGTGTGGGTCCCGATAAAACCGGCGCCGCCGGTCACCAAGATGCTAGTCGGCTTCTCGGATTCCGACGGAGCCATGGGAAGGGAAGGGACCAAGGGGGAGATAGAGAGAGAATAGAGGGAGACGAGGAATGGGAATAAGTTATCGGGATTTGGGAATGTGCGGAAGGGATAAGTAATAAGGAATGAGGAATAAGGAATGGGGAATAACCGAATAAGGGAGAGAAGGCACGTCTAAGCAAAGAGAACTCCTCTCTTTCTCCGTTTCTCTGAGTGCAGGCAGTTATGGAACGTTTTGCTTAGACGTGCGGTGGTGTAGTAGAGTGGGGGCCAGCTGCCACTTGCCAAGTATAGGTTACTTTCCATATATGTTCTTTTTATCCACTGTTTTCCTGGATTTGGGACATCTATCATCAGAACACCTTAATTGGTTTTAGAACATTTGCCCTAAAAGCATGCTTAATTTTCATTTTTATCACCTAAGCCTATTTTAATTTTTTTTTATTCCAAATTTAGCTTTTTATCATTTAGTGCCTCGTTATAAAATAATTGAAACCGTAGAGGAAAAGAACTCGTATTCTTCCTATTATTTTATGTCTCGCTCGCGGATGAAATATGAATCGAAACTTTGCTATAAAAACTTCTTATTACTTAGAGATATCCACCTAAAAAAAAATAATCTATGTTACGAATAAATTACGAGATGAATACTTTTATTTATCTAACACAATTTCTTAAGTACATGTGATATTTTTTTTTATCAATGGAAAGAGAGCTAAAATGATGGAATGCTATGATCAACCTCTTAAAAAGATAGACTATTGGTGCTATGAGGAGCTAAAAGAAAGAGATTGTATTAGGTACATAATTAGTTTATAAACTTTGTCTTCTAATTTTTCTATGAGAAATAATGCTATATAAGCCTCTCGTATAAAGAAAATAAAGTAACGGGTGAGTGAGATATACAAGAATAAGTGGAATAAGATTAGACTAAATATTTTTTGTAAATTAACTATAAATTATGGTCATAAAAAAAGTAGAATGAGAATGAGTGAAATAGATACTATCCTATTCAAGCCTTTGGAGTGAGATGTATATTTAGTGATTATGATTCTCGTTCCTTCTCATCCTTTTTCTTTTTCACACCATTTTTGTAAATTAATTGCAATTTTTTAAAAAAAACCTTTGAATTACAGTAAGAAAAAAGAAGTACGATAAATAAAATGAGATATTACCTATTCAAACTTTTAGAGACATTAGAAATATGGTGAGGCTTAAATTCAAACTTTGATTATATCTTTTTGTTATTTTAGTTATTTTAATATAGATTATGAAATAGAAGAAGAGTACACTAAAACGGTTTTAGTGATTCTAAATATCGTCAAAAGTTTGCATACGATAGTATCTCTCTTACTTCTCATCTTTCTTATTCTGACCGTAAAATACATATTTTTTTCTAACTAAATTTATAGTTAATTTATAAAATTTAATAAATTAATTATAAAGTACGCTCAGAGAAAAAAGAGAATGAGAATAAGTGAGATAAATACAATCATATTTAAACCTTTAGAGATATTTTTTTGAATCATTAATACCTTACTAATTTACGGTATCTATAGCTAGATATTGTAATTTATTTGATATAGATATTTTTCTTTTTTTAAGGATTGATGGAAGGAAGTTAAGCAATTTGAATTAAACAATTGTCTATTCTTGAAAGATTGGTTATAGAGCTTTTGATTATTTTAATAACATAGATTAAGAGGCTGTTTGGTCGGAGGTTTTTAATAAATGCTGCATTAATAGATACAGTGTCTAACCAAAAAAACTATTATTTAGTTTGGTATATCAAATTTAAAAAATTGGTTAGATTCATATGCAGGTTTTTTGCACCTATTTGATTCGAGTGGATGCCAAAAGACTATATTTAGCCTAACTTGACTCATCTCTCTATATTATAATATCCTATTAATAATTAATGAGGCACTTAAACGGTAGAAAGACAAACTTGAAATGAAACACTAGAAAATACCTCGTCAATAAAGAAAATTGAAAATAGGCCTTAACGACAAAATTGAAAACCTACTATATTTCTTGTGCATATTTTCTCTTAATTTTAGGAGACTTTTGCCTCCATAGATCTAAGATAAATTTAGTTCTCCTTTTTATACTTTTATTATAAAATCATTCGATTTTATTATTTTCTTGATTATATTACCCGTTGCTTTATTTTTATTCTTGAGTAGGAGATAGAAAATTATGCACTTTAACCCAAAGAATAAATATATCTTTTTTTTTCTTAGCAATATTCTATCTAAACAAACTTACATAATTGTCATCTTCCAATTAATTTTAAACCGCTTAAATGGTTAGATTTGAAGATACTTACAGAGAGATAAAGTTGTAAAAGATTTAATAAACTTACATAACTCTCGTTGCTAAGTAATATAATTATTTTTTATTTACTATATTGTTTGTATTTTTCTCATATAAATTTTAAGCGTTATTATTTGGAAAGCTTATTCAGTCCTTTATAACTTCATCTGTTATAAATATATTTAAATTTTATTATTTTATCAACTTAAAAATGATTAAAAAAGGAAATCTTAAATTTGACCAATAAAAAATTCAAAATTTATCACGTGACACACATGATATTTTTTTAATTAAAAAAAATCTAACTATTAACTAAATAAATCACCCTTTCAAAGGCTTATTTTGATAGCCTTCCAAAAGATGGCAGTTATTCCTCTCTATAAGGCAGGTAATTATCCATGATACTCATCCATTTTGAAGCAAAAGAAGTGATACAGTTCGCTAGAAAGAGGTCATCTTTGCAATTCGATTCAGCTTAAATTAATTCTTTTATCAGCAAGCAAAATGTCCTCTGATTAGTTGTTTTCTCTTTTATTAACATTTGTTATCAGAGCTTGTTAGGTGGCCAATTATTGAGACTATTGAAGTCAAAGTCTTCGGAATCTACTACCTCTCACCATTATTTCTTAGAGAGCTCTCAAATTCCCCCACCATCTTCCCACAGAGAGAGATCTACGAGCAAGTGATGGCTGAGGGAGCTGCCATCGCTACGGTTCTGGAAAGGCTCGACAAGCTCGCCATCAATCCTATAGTCCAAGAAACATGCTTCTTGCGTGGTGTTCCGGAGCAAGTGGAGCTCATGAAGGCAGAGCTGAGGGGTCTGCAATCCTTCCTCAAGGACGCCGACGCCAAGTGGAGGAGCGGAGATCAGCGGGTGAAGAACTGGGTCCGCGATCTTAGAGACGTAGCGTACGAAGCCGAGAATGTCGTAGAGATCACCAACTACATAACCAAGAGGAATAACATGAAGAGAGGCTTCAGGGGGGCTTTATCAAGGTATGCCTGTAAACCCAGTGATTGGAAAACCCTTCATCGTGTTGGTGTAAAGATTGAGCAGATTAAAACAAAGCTTACTAAGATCTTTGAAAACAGAGCTAAGTATGGTATTTCTGAGATAGATGAAATCGAAATCAGGGAGGATAGTGCCGAGGACGAGGCCCTTCGTGCTCAGAGGCTAATCTCTCCTGATTCCGACGATAACGTGGATGTCATAGGTTTTGACAAGTATAGAGACGAAATTATAGAGCAACTGCTCGACCAGGAGAACCAACTACTCACCATCATCTCTATAGTTGGAATGGGTGGACTTGGTAAGTCCACTCTTGCAAGGAATGTTTATAATGATCCTCATGTCGAGCAACATTTTGATGTTGTGGCCTGGCTAACAGTTTCTCAGAAGTATGAAGCTCCTCATCTATTAAAAGAAATCATGAAACAGACCATGGGAAGTAAAAGAGATGAAGAAATGAATGAAGAAGAAATGAGAAAGACCCTCTCTGAGTTCCTAAAAGAGAGAAGGTATTTGATAGTGTTGGATGATGTGTGGAGAACTGCCACATGGGATCAACTCCAGGGTCCTACTCGAGTCTTCCTTGAGGCCAACAAGGGGAGCAGAGTTGTATTGACGACGCGTAGTTTAGAGGTTGCAAAACATGTGAATCAGAAAAGCCATATCCATGAGCTGGAGCTTTTAGATAGTGAAAAGAGCTGGGATCTTCTCCGCAGCAAGGCCTTCCCATCGTATCAAGATGTAGGTGAAAGCACCATTAATGAGTTAGAGGGCATCGGAAAGAAACTTGCAGACAAATGCAATGGCCTACCTCTGGCCCTCGTGGTTTTGGGGGGTTATCTGTCAAAGAACCTCGACTACCATAAATGGTCAGAATTGGTTGACAATATTGACTGGGAAGTTATGGACAACGAGAAGAACGTTAGGGGCATATTGGCTCTCAGTTACCATGAACTGCCGCACTATTACTTGAAATCTTGCTTTCTATATATCGCATCCTTTCCAGAAGACTACCTTATCCCAGTACTGAGGCTTATTCATATGTGGAACGCCGAGGGCCTTGTGCCCCATAGACAGGGACGCGAGCCAGAAGAAACTGCTCACCGAGTTTTGGATGAGCTGGCTAAGCGGTGCATGGTCCAAGTTGCTGACAGGAGCGTAGCGCATGGATGGATCACATGTATTCGCATCCATGATGTACTACGCGACTGGGGTATCGAAGAGGGAAGAAAGGATGGGTTTGTCAAAGTTTGCAGCAATCGTAGGGATGTCGAGGTGACTGATTCAAATGCAATGCCATCTTATCGTGTTACTCTCAATAACTTCTTCGACGACCAACTTGGTGCAACTATACCAGATCTGCGAACTCTCTTGGCCTTCAAGTTAACACCCTTCATAGTACCATCCCTAGGTGGATTGGAATTCTTACGCGTGCTTCATCTAGAGGGCTTAGAGAATATTAAGATTCCAAAGGAAATCAGAGGAATGATCCATCTAAGATATCTTGGATTTAGAGACTGTTGGAATGTGGACCTTCCCTCTTCTATCTGGCGTCATCTTCTGAACTTGCAAACTCTTCATGCAATGGGGACGAAGATAAGATGGCTTCCCAGTTCTTTTTGGGACATTCCGGCACTGAGGCATGTATACTTGGGAAAAGTTACTTTTTTAGCTCCACCAAAGCCTTGTCGACAAAGAAGCTTGCAGACTTTCGAGATAAATGAACCATCTTCATTCGAGTATGACTGGTCTGATCGCATTGCTCGTTATAGAAGAGGTTTTCCTATTTGCAATTATAATGTGGAAGCAACGATAAGATCACTGGAGGGAATGACCTCACTTGTCTCCTTGGAGTTGTATATCTCTAATAATATCCCTATAGAGGTATTCTCTAAGTTCTCAAATCTTCGCGAGCTGACATTGATGGGACGACTAACCGAGCGGAGGCGGCTCCCAGATGTTAGCCTTTTTCCACAAAACCTCAGGGACCTCTGCTTATCTAGATCTTACTTGGAAATAGACCCAATGCCAATACTGGAGAAGCTTCCAATCCTCGTGGTGCTTCAATTGACTTATAGAGCGTATGATGGGAGGAGTATGTGCTGCTCGTCGCACGGGTTCCCTTTGCTGCGGCGCTTGATATTGTCGGCACTTTCCAGTGTTGAGGAATGGAAGGTAGAGGTGGGGGCGATGCCAAGGCTTACCCACTTGCGACTGAGCCGCTGCCCCAAATTGAGGATGGTTCCCGAGAAGGGTTTGCAACACCTCTCGTCCCTTCAAGAGCTAGAGTTGAAGGACATGGACAGCTTATCCATGGACAGTGTCACGAAGCTTGAGGAGAATGGATGCAAGGTGATCAGGGAAGATAAAAAGCAGTAGATCCACTGAAACAGGTCAGTGCATTTGTCATACAATATATATGTATGCGAACAATTTATAACTTTAGCGTAGGACTTTAGAGAAAGAAAACTACTACTTTGTGACCTACTGCTTATTGGTTGTGTGTTTGGAATTGTAAAATGGAGGAGAGACAGAGTGAGAGAGTATGCTTTCAATGCTTTTCTTCACTAAGTTTGAGTTTGTTTTGGACTTGCCAGCTATTTCTTTTGCTTTGTGTCAATCCAATAAACCAGTTAGATCTATTCCTGTAGGAATATGTGGATACTATAAAGTCTTGTAGATGAGAAGATATTTATAGCTCTTTAACATGTCCTTATTTGGTTCCAAACAGGGGAAATCCAAATCTAAAAAAAAAAGAAAAAAGAAAAGAACTACAAGTCAACTGTTAATATGTTTTTTGCAGTAGACAAGGAGACTCTATAGCTCAAATAATGGCCTTCTCTGTTTGACAGTGATGCAGTGAGTATGGTACTCAGGATTTCTTCCTATGTATTAAGGCTGTGATGATTTATATGTTTATGTCATTGTATCAATTGTGTGTGACTGAGGCATGTATGCTTAGAGCAATTAAATGCCTTTCATAATGAAATAAATATTAAGCACTAATAGAAAGGATTGAGGCCTTCTCCTCAGGAGAGGAAACAATCAGAGAATAAGTTTTTAATTTAAAAAAGGAAAAGAAAATTTCTATGAGCAAAATTCTTAGAAAAGCGCCACTCTTTTCTTTCTGCATCTTTTTCCATAAATTTGGAGGTGAAATGAGAGAAACTTTTTCCTGTAAAGTATTACTTGATACTGTACTTAAGCTAGCTTATCTACAATATTAATTGATGGAAAAGGGATTCATATTAATGAATGGGGCATAATAAATAATGGGCTTAAGCTCTTAGTTTGATTTGGACTCCACTATACATTAGCATTGAAGTTTCTTCTTCCCTATTGCTCTCTTTGAAAAATGCATCTCTGATGCATTACGAGCAGGAAATATACTATCACCCTGTTCCATTTATCCCCAAAAGAAAGTAAAATAAAAGAATACGTTTGCATCCTATATCCCACTTTCTAGTACCAAGAATTCTCAACAGAAGATCTACACAAAGTGTTGAGTTGGATACTCCTGCTCAGAGCCATTGTAGTCATAATACAGCCTCTCGCCCTTCGAAATGTCTCTGATTGCGATCAATAAAACGCGGCATTCGCCATCGACATCAAATCTAACACACTTCAGATTCTGCTTCTTTTTACCATCCCTGCATTTTTTTTCACCAAAATTAGATGAATTAGCATCTTAAGTACTGAATTCTGATTGCAGCAGTAGGAGATGTATTTTCTTACGGTGTGTGATTGTTGATTCCGTTAATGAATCGTGCGATATTGCTGCGCTTATCGGGGCATATCACAAGGCTTTTCGATGGGTCCTTTGCTGACAACAAGGTCATCATGCTATCGCCTTCGTCATGCTCTCGATTGTTTAAGAAATCGACATCACCGACATACTCTGTGATAATTGTTAGGTCCTTGATGAATCTATCTGCCTCAACTGTAAACCTGCTCTCATTCACCCATAATCCAATTCAGTAACTAGCAATGGCATTGAGGAAATTGAGGAAAAGGCAATGTAGTTGGAGAAAAAAAACTAACCCTTCCAGTGAATCATAAACAACCAACAGAGGAGGGCATTCTCCTCTCTCCATCATTCTCTTGCAGAGGTTTAAGGTTTCAGCATCCTCTTTTGACAGTACCTGAGATAAATCATAGGCCCCATGAAGCAAATTTAGTAGCCATACTTACACGATTCTTGCATCAAGATCGTGGTCAATCTCTACCATTTCACAGTTGACATAGACCCAACTCCTAAATGATCAAAAACACCAAATATATCAAAGAAAAAGACGAACTTTATCTATGCATCAAAGACCATATACCTGCATCCCTCCCTGCTCGAGAGCGGCACAATTGGAGGACCTCGGGGCCATGCCGGAAAAGTAAGTGAGCTCATTGCTAAAGACGGCCCCCGTGGCCGTTAACGCCGTGGCCAGAGATGCCATCTGCTCCAATCTCCGATTTGGGTCATCACTCGGATTAAAAGGCAAGAGCTTTCTCTTCTTCTTCGCCGCCAACAATGCCCCTGTCCTCTTCTTCCTCTTTCTGCAACCCGCCTTCTCGTCACCGTGATTCCTCTGGATTCGGAAGAAGTCCACAATTTTTGTCTGGATTAGAGGAAACTCTGCAAATCATAGTAGAAATGTGAGAAGATAAGTTGATGGAATAGGGGATAAGAAGGCGGACAAGAGTGGGAATAGTACGCTTGGGCTTGGTGTGGGTGGAGCAGGAAGGGCAGAACCAGAGGCCTTTGGGGACGCAGACGAGGATAGGCCGAAGGCAGAAGAGGTGGAAGCCGCAGTTGCAGCGGTCGCAGAGGAGGAGCTCGGCGGCGGAGTCGCCGGACCCGCATTGCTCGCAGTGGATGGCTTCGATGGGGTCGTCTTCTCCGGCTCCGGCACGAGGAGATTGCCGGCGAGATGGCGCTTGCGTTCGCCTCCGGAAGGGGGTCTTGGGGGCCATGGATGGATCGAGAGAGAGAGAGAGACAGAGAGAGGTAAAGGCGTTTGCGCTTTGGAAACAGTGGATTCTTAAAGAACGGCCGGGGAGGAAGCAGGAATAGTTTGGTTTCGCGCGCAAAATTTTTGCGATCTCGCGGGAAGCGACGGATATGGCGCGAAGTGGGTTCGGACTTCGGAAATTATTTTGGGCGATAAATATATAGGGCTGTCGAAATAATCTAAGCCGAGCTCGTATTTGGAACGAGTCAAATCAGGCTCATTTTAATTTAGGAATAAAGCTAATTTTTCTCGTTATTTTTAAAATAAAATTTTTATTTCAGGAATAGTTATTCTTATATTTACTTATATTCTAAAAATAAGAGTGTAATAATTATTTTTAATATGATATAAAGTAAATAAAAGGATAAAAAATAAATATTTTATTTTTTTTATAAAATTATCATAAATACTTTTTAATTTGATATCAAGTAGATTAATGAGATAAATTTTAAAGTAAATAACAATTAGATCAGCGTGTAGTATGAAATTTAATTTTAATGAAGAGTATTTATATTCTAAAATAAAATTATTATTCTGAAATAAAAAATTATATTCTAAAATTAAAAAAAAAATGCTATTCTTAAAGCGAATGAGGATTAGCCTCGTCTGTATATATAATACATAGTAAATCAGGCTTAAGATCCAATTTCAAATTTGATTCTAGCTAAATTCAGACTTAGAATAGGTTTTGATTTGAAATCGGCTCGAGCTCCAAATAAGGTTGCTTCAGCTTAAGCTCGAATCAAATATAAGCCAAGCTTGAACAGAGCTCAATGAAGCTTAAGCTGGATTACACCCCCCTGGGGTTTGGATTGTGGCTGGATCAATTAAAGTTTTTTTCGCACACAGGCTTTGTGAGTGAGCACTAGGCATGAGCAAACTTATTATTCGTGTTGAGATTGATCAAATGCTAGGTAGACAAAATTAAATCCATTAAAGAAGAACAATAATAATAATAATAAACTGTGCAGCATCCAGGCAATGGATGTAGTTTTGCAGATGAAATCATAGAATGCAGTCAAGAAAACTAAGCACACTAGAGCAGCACAACACCATAATTAATAGTTCCTTGATACTTTTGTACAGAATTACAGAACATAGGCAAAACTCACTACAGTTTATATAGAAGTGTATCGGTATCAAGCTATCAACCATGACACTAGATAAAATTGTGACACTTTTTCTTCATATGGATTGCTTTTCAACTACCCGCATTGATTCCGAAGATGCGAACTTTGTGCATGTTGGGGAACTTAGCAACCACCAGAACAAACACAGCTAGAGTATTGAAGAAAAGCATTGGGTGTTGATAGTCAGTCGTGTGAGAGGCTATCAGGTACCTGACAAAATTTTGAAGAGGAATCTATCAACCATATGAAGAAAGATCAGCATAATAAAAGAAGCAATAAATTAACAGAACCCTTCACTTAAAAGCTTTTGAATTTCTAACGACTCTAAATGAAAGATTATTAGATGTTGGCTGCATAAACCAATAGAACTACTAATAAATGCAAATTGTACTAGACCTAAAAAATATTGAGAATGACAGTTATGTTATAATTCGACCAATCAGTAGATGGGATAACTCTGATACTACTACTGCTTTGAGACTTTAATAACTAGGATCAAGTTGCAAGTTGCAACAGCTGTCATCATGCTCGCTTCTGGTGCTTTGAGACCTTAACAATTAAGAAGATTTTGTACTTCGTAGGGTAGCAGATCTCAACGTAGAAAACTTAATAAGATGAGATTTATGTCATTGTCAAAAATTAAGCATGCTTCTTTCTGAGAAATGCATGTACAAGAAAATACATCCACAAGCTATCCTGAGAAGATGGAACGCAAAGAGCACTGAAGAAAACTTACAAGCATAAGGCTCACATGTGCTACTGCTATCATTAGTATCTGCCTTGCCCACAAGAACATTTATATTTGGTTGATATAGATAAGAATTACATGTCTTTCAAAAAGGGGTATCAATAAGACACACATATAACATGTTTCAGACAAGAGAAGGTAAAAGTTCTAGTGCTGCTAGTCCCTAATGGTATGGCCTGGAACAGGTTGTGTCAAATATGATAAAGCCCCAAGCACAAGTACGACCGATCAAGTGCTCTTAAACTTTCTTTCACTGGAGTCTAGGTCAATCATATCTGAAACAATCTAGTTTGATGCCCTAGATTATTGTGAAATGTGACCTGCAGATCCATATGGAATGCCAGATCCAGTGCAGACAATTTTAAAATATTTATTGCACAACTGTATTGAGAAACCAGATCCAGGCTCCTGCCATTTAGGTTATTCTATTCTGGTTCTTTTATTATACAAGGTCCTAGGCCATCCATGAAATTATGCAATATCACTGTCTGAAGTGTCGCAGGAAGGCATCTTTGGGCCAGATTCCTGACCCAACCCCCGGGTCTTGTTGAGTCAACAAGTACCATCAAGACCTTTGACCAAACTCAGAAGTGAATCTACCCAACAAGTTGGGGAAAATGGGTAACAGTGTTAAATTGGATTCAGGTCAATATGCCACTCAAACATTCAAATAATACTTAATAAATATAGAGCCTTGTATTCTTGTATACTAGAGTAGTTAAGCATCAATAAGAAGCCATTCCCTGTATTCCCTTCCAAGTTGCTTACTTTCTCTGCTGTTACTAGCACAAAAAACTGAATCGGGTGACTCCTAACTACTACACCAAAGGATCTAGATCAGAATTGTTCAAAACAAGTTTGAAATCTCTGTTTCACTTTGGTTTCAGTGCCTAAAACTCAACATTTTGGGGGTTCTTGAAAACTGGCAAATAGACGGTTTCAGTTTCACTGCTTTTTCAGCGTAATACTAGAGATAACAGACAATCCAAAAATTACTCAGGAATACAGATCAAGCCAATTAGACCAAGGCACATACTTGACAGACAAATTGATTAATCGGTCAGAGAAAAGTATGTTGATTTTGTCTTAAAATATACATGGTTTGAAGCCATTTCTCGAAAATTGATTAGTGGTACATACATCAATTGAATTTTTGTATATTCGACAAAAGTGTTTCTCTTTATCTACTTTAATGTTTGAAGCCATTTCTCGAAAATTTTTGATTAGTGGTACATACATCAATTGAATTTTTGTATTTTCGACAAAAGTGTTTCTCTTTTTCTACTTTAATGTGGCCATTTGGCTGATGTTATAGTGCATATATTCTACTCATGCCTTTATACTCAATTATGATGGGATTATGCACGGAGTGATCACACCTTGCAAATGATGTTGCAAACAGATTCAATTGCTATGGCACTACATTTGAACCTATGCTAGTCTTGCAACTGCAACTCAAAGCATCTGGGACTATGTAGCCTAAAAAGCCCTACATGCCATCATTCAGAGGCTCTTTGCAGGAAAGCGCATTGTGCAGTCTGTATTCTCCAAGAATCCATTCACTCTTATTCTTCACTTCTTTAGATTCACTATGTCTGAGCTGATATCACATCAAAACTCATCCAAATCGAAGCTCTAGTCATCTCTCTTTATGCTCACCTCTCAGGTCAAGAGGAAAATGAGTGACGAGATCTATCCATCTTTGCCACATGCCGCTTTGCTCTTCTATAACTCCTCTCCTAAGTTAAGAGTTCATTAATCCCAATGCATGACCCTGCTTAGGAGGCTTTGGAGGCAGCACTCTCCTCCCTATGTCACCACTAAGGTGAGCCTCTGCGCATGCCTTCTACCATTTTGTTCTAAACGGTGAGTAATTATAATGGGATTATGCATGGAGAGATCACACCTTGCAAATGATGTTGCAAACAGATTCAATTGCTATGGCACTACATTTGAACCTATACTAGTCTTGCAACCGCAGCTCAAAGCATCTGGGACTATGTAAGCCTAAACAGCCCTACATGCCATCATTCAGTGGCTCTTTGCAGGAAAGTGCATGTGCAGTCTGTATTCTCCCAAGAATCCATCCGTTCTTATTCTTCACTTCTTTAGATTGACTATGTCTGAGCTCATCACATCAACAACTCATCCAAATCAAAGCTCTTAATCATCTCGTCAAGAGGAAAATGAGTGATCCATCTCTGCCACATGCCTTCCACCATTGCCTCAAACACTTGAACCACCCCCTTAACCCCTTTCATTGTCCTCCAATTATTTGCCTCAAAATCTTCAATCCCGATTTCTACCCCACTGTCATCACAAGTTACAGCATCGCCAACATCCTCTCATTATCTGGCATTGGGTGGTCTTAGTGCTATGACACAAAGCTCTCTTTTTCAGACCACAGTTTCTACAACTGTCTATCTGCTAATTTCATAATATCAAGACTTAGAACTGGTCAAGCAACATCTGTTAAAAGGTAAAACAAAAAATCCAAGGGAAACGAAACTTTAGGCAGTGCAATCTAGAGGCAATTTATGAATTAGATGTCGTTTAGCAAACTTATAGTTCATAACAGCTAAGGAAGACCAATCTTTGATAAAACAAAAGATGTCCTCTTAAACAGAAAGATGCAACACAAATAGCTCATATGTGATGCAGCAGGATTAGAGAACAAAACCATACATGCAAATTATTTTCACTAAAAACAATTATTTGGGATAGCAGATGAATGTGGCTTAGGTAAGACATGATTCTAGATAATGCAAGCTGAGCTTTAAGTTGATCAATGATTAGCCTCTTTTAGGTTAACATCCCATCTTAAAAATTGAATTGGCAGGTCACTATGCCAACAAGCTGGTGAGTAATTACTAATAAATTCTATAACTAAAAGAAATAATCTTAGAGATACTAAATGCAGCATACTCACAGGACTACAGGAACAACGGTCAAAAACTTCCTGTTACGTGTAAGTTGCTTGCCATTGTCCATCTGCTCCCACCAAGTCAAGGTATTGTAGATTCCCTGGTCTTCAGCAAAAGGAGTTCCCTTCTTCCAATGAAAGAACTGATATGTAATCTGAATCACAATTAAATAACATGGTATATTAGAATAAAGAGAACATGAGAGATAATATAGGATTCAAGAAAGCAAGAAATGAATAAATTTTTAGACTGCGAATGCATTATGTCAGTGGATGAAATTCCATGACAGTTAACTGTCTAAAAGATTCTTATTGAGTTGGAAATAAATATGTTAAAAAACGAGGTAAGAATGACTTTCTAGGGCCACACGAACAGGAAAGCTGTCAACTACTCAGTCTTGGCTTAAGAATGGCTTGATAAATAACCTGGGCAATCAGCAAGGCTCAATCATCACATAATGATTCGAATATATGAGAAGAAAGCTTGAATGAACAGGCAGCTAAGGTACTATTTTCCTAGCATACCACTGACTTGGTTGAGGTTTGAAATAACCTAGGCAACTAGCTAGGTCCAATCTTCAGAGAATAGACATTTTAGAGTCATAAAAATGAAAAAGAAGAAAAAGAAATCAAATCTCTACATTTCAGATAAAGTTAACATCAAATGCAACAAAGAATTATATTCTGCTGCCTCTTGCCCTAGTTCAGTATCTACATGATTTACCAATAGCTGTCCCCTTTATGCTTTCTGAGAGGTCAATCACATCATACAGATACATCAATAAGAATATACGAATAAATCCAAAGAATAGTTACAACTAATTTGTTTATAAGAATATCTAGGTCTCAAGAGGATTCTCGTTTATTTGTGAGTCTCGACCAAAAATTCACTCAGCATAAAGGCATATTTGGAAGTGAGAAACTGTAAAATTTTGAAGACAAAATGTATGCCATCTGCACAGATTTATTATCAACCTCATTACCTCTGAGCTGCCAAAAGTTAAAACATTTAACAGTATTATGAGAGTTCTCGCGAATGATCTACCACGATAAAAATAAAAAAACGTGATAGTGTGAAAAAAACAAAAACAGATGGATCTAAGAGAGGAACAAGTGCCATGAAGGTCCATGAAGGTCCTACAGGGATCTACTCCAGTTATCTTTACCCCAAAGTTAAATTCAAAGTAACCAAATCCACCGTGAAACCCTAGGTTTTCAAGGGTCACATATTCACAATGATCTTAGATAACCAAAAAAATCCCCTTTTTTGTTGTGCCTAATTACAACAATGTAAGTCACTTTACTTCCTGTCACAAAAACCCCAGCAATTTGAAACACTTCCTTCCGTGACTTGCTTAATTTTAAACAGAAATTAAAAAGGCATCTATTTCTAATGGAAATAGATCCTGCCTTTTCTTCTCAACCAAGAAGCCCATTACCCAATTCCTCGATACCAAATCCCATGTCCACCGAAATCAAAAGGGGCAAATCAATAATCATAAAAAAAACACACACACAAAATTAAGCACCCATACCACGAAGTGGGAGAGATTAACGATGGTCCAGGCCATTCCAGGCGTACAACCGAAGACGGAGAGCACGATGAGCCAAGAGAAAAAGAGGATTAGTATGTAAGTGGTCCAAACTCCAGGGTACATGAACCACTCGGTGTTCTTGTTCAGATCCGGAGGCGGTGAAGTCTGCACGTAGAGTTTCGCCATCTCCTCCAAGTTTCTATTGATCCAAGAGCTGCCTCCTTGGATAGGTCTCTCCTTTAACGGCTAAACGAGGTAAAGATTCGAGCTTTGGGCAAGAGATAGGGTAGATGACGTCGAGAGTAGAAGATGAAGAGCGATTTATAGGATTTTGGGCGTAGTTTGCAGGAGACGAGCAAGAGAGAGAGAGAGAAAGAGGAGCGAGAAGGGTGGGCGGAGGAGGAAACGGTGGACTTGTTCTTTTCGGGTGGACGTCGACAATGACAGATCTTATGCACTACTAGATGTAAGAACTTCCTACATTAATATTAATATTAATATTATTTTTTAAAAAAAAGTTTCCATATTACATTATATGTCAATGAAATAATACACATTGGAAAAGTACTACTAAAAAGAGAAAGGTTCAAGTCATGGCTTTGATTAAATTATACTTAGAAATATATGTTAATAATTTGGGTAGGCATATTATTCAAGTTAATAATTCACAGAAAGAAAAAGAAATATATGTATAATTTTTAAATAAATAAGATTTCTAATCACTCAAGTAGACAAGAAGGTCACAATTAAAAGAGTGACTGAAATTAAAATCTTAATAACCAAACAGCAAGAGTGAGGTAAAATGTTACCTAAAAATATCTCTTTTTCTCAAATTTAAATAATTAAATAAACAGTAATACAGTGTGTAAAATTTAATAATAATATATATATTTATTTATTTATTTTCTTTTCGTGCTTTAAGGGCCAAAAGAATGGGTAAGAATGAGACCTTGACATTTGAGAATAAGAACAGCTGAATGATAGTGGTATTAAAAGACTGCCATGGAAATAGTCCTTTGTTTACCACAAAGGCTAGTCAAGAATGATGTTCTAATGACCAAAAAGCAAGGTTAACTCCTTGAAATGGATAGAATTCTACTACTCTTCTAGGTTAATAGTAGATTATTTTCTTATCATAAAAGTATACCTAAGAGTTATAATTAACTGAGAAAATTTAATTTTACCTTTTTCTTTTCTTTTTTGCATTATTTTTGTTTCAGCCATTTAATTTGATTCAAACACTATTTTTTTTTTGTTTTTGTTTTTATTAGATCACTTTATAATAATTTAGGTGGATAACTCTGCCTATCCTTCTGATTAGGAGGCTAGTTGGGATCATTATTCTTCCTTTTGCTAAAGCAAAGACCTATTTTCAAATCAAATAGAGAGAGAGATCTGAGGCCAAAAGAGTGGACTGTGGACTCTGGTGCTATAATATTTATTATATATATAGAGTACAAAATGAATTATTTCCCATCTTATAAGAATTTTTATTTGTTTATGGGAGAAAAGAAATGGATCAACAATTGATTGGTTGTATTATATGATTATTATGTTCTTATGAGTCATTTAAGAATTTGGAGTTTATTTCAATTGTTAGACTCTCATTCACTTATGAAATAAAGCTAATTTTAAAATAAGTATTCTGAGTTTTAACATCAGATAAGAGAGAGAATGGTAGTATAAGCTATTTTATTGTTTAGTTGAATGCTAGTATATTTAATGTGATATAAAGTTAATATTAAGGTAATAAAGAATAGTGAATTTGTATTTTGAATTGACAATATTTTAAATTAAATAATAAAAATACCCTTGATTATATGTAATATAATAGTAGTAATTAGGTGTTGTCCAATACGGGGTAAAATAATAATTTTAGATTACCGTTAAATTAATATTTAAGAATTGTATGGAATAAGAAAAGATAGAATGTTAAATTAATATACTATAAGAAATTAAATTGTTGTTTAATTACTACACCCTTAAATTGAGTTAACATACTATCCCCAATGAACTTTTGAACCGTTAAAACTAATCAATCATCTTCAATCTTACTGCTCTTTAATCAATATGACCGAACCATAGAGAATCTACTTCACGAAAATCTGAGACAGGGAATAAAGTGAGCGAAGCAATGGCATCAACTAGTTATGTATGTTAGACCATAAGCTTGCGAACAAAGAGGCTTATTCCAAGAAGGCTATTCTTATTCCACATGCGAACGGTTATTTTTCTTTTGATTGTTAATTTTTTTAGTTTATTTATTAATCCTTTTCCATGGGCCAGCTCCTTTGTTGATGTTTGCTGGGCAAAATAGTTTCCTAGTATATCTTGGGTCCATCTCATGGAAGCCTAATATTCTAATCTTAATTCTTGGGCCTTAGAGCCCAAGCCCACTTCATGGTGGGCTTGGGCTTGGTTACAAGACTATTGTGCAGGACTGTAATGTTCTTTTGGAACAAATATAAGTAGTTTTTTCTGCTCTTTCTCGTAAAAATAAAATAAAATAAAATAAAATAGTCCCTATCAAATTATTGTTAAAATAAACAAGCACATATAAATCAGTAAATTACCTTGAAATTTAGATTGTAAACATATTTTTTTTTCCTGTACTATATAATTTTGGGTTAACATTGGATAGCTTTAGAATAATTTTAAACAATTTGTAGAATCTTCCCAGAATCTAAGTTCTGTCATAGTTGTGATTAATTTGATTCAAATGAAATGATATAATTCTTTAGAAAGCAGAATGATTTCGGTGACAATTATGATATTTTGAAGAATGTATTGATAATTATAAAATTTTAAAAAAAATTTAGCGACAATTATGTAAATATTTAATTTGTTATTAGATCACCACAATAGTAGGATAGTTCCTAATATGAAACTATATATATATATATATATATATATATATAGCTTTTACTGTTCTTTGTTCTAAACTCAGGTTAAATGGGCCCAACCCAATCCAAGCCCAAAACTCTAGGCTTACATTCTTGATTATTCTTAAAAACAACTTTATATGGTAAAATGGGAATTTTATCAAAATTATTCTACATCTTACTTTTATTATCATTTACACGCTTTCATTTGTATTTCTAATACCTCAAAAAAATACGTCAAGATACCTTCAACCTAACGACTACCGATGTAATATAAAATATTCTATTATTCTTATAAATAAAAAAATTTAAAAGACCTAACATACCTCTTATTTTACTTTAAAATTTAATTCTTTTTCAAGATTATTTTGTATTTACAGTTATCTTAATTTATTTATATGGCAATTGGTGGTTAAGAAAACTAGAACTATTGTATTTTTGAGGCATTAAAAATAAAATACATGGATAGAATGATAAATATCCATATGATAGAATGTTATAATAAAAGAGAAATATAAGTGTTTTTATATTCATTTCTAAATCAATATATGTGATTATATATATATATATATATATATATATGCATATATATAGCAATGTGATTCTAATTCCTACTTTCTGATACATAAATGATCAGACTATCTTCCTTGTTTTTCCTTCAAACCTAGTGATCGATAGCCTTTTTTTTAATTAACCTAAAAATAAACTCAAACTAAGGCTTAAAATTTAATCTATTAAGTTAGAGTCTATTAGTCTATGTAAACATTTTTTTTAAACATTTTTCCTCTTCTTTTCTGATCATTTTACATCACCAAGAATTAGGCTCTTACTGATCTAAAGATGCAAACTTTAGAATCCAATTCGATCCAAAATTTTAAAATATTAGGTTATAGATTTCGTTTTTCCTCTCTTTCCGGTGTGACACTATATTCTTACATATGATAAGTTTTCTTTGGTTAATTAGGTTATTAATTTATTAAGTCAGGACCTTGATTTCCATTGCCATTTATTTAATCTAATCAACTATTAATCTAGACTTTGAGAGTAACTTGTTACTAATTTGATGCATAGTACTAATTAAACATTCCTTTCATCATTCCTTGTTTCTTTGGTTTTATATTTGCCTTGGTAAACCCTAGGTTCATAATCGAAATCGGCTTATAATGCCAATTCTAAATATATAACATGGCACTAGATATCTCCTAGTTAAATGGAAAAGATAACACAGACATTGCTCATATATAGGGCTGTCAAAATAATCAAGCTCAACTTGTATTTGGTCAATAAATTTTGATTTTATTATATGTATATGTCAATAGATTCAATTTTATTACATGTTTGATTTGATTTTATAAAGTGGAGACCACTCAAAATTTAATTCAAGTTTGATTCAATTTAAACCCGAATATTCAACATTTAGGCTAGGCTCGAAGCTATTTATCAAGTGGTTTGAAATACACTCGGAGCTCGAAACAAGTTCGAATTAAAAATAATCAATCTAAATCTAATATTTTCACCCGGGCTCAAAATATTTCAAGCTAAATATGAAAATAACTTAGCTCAATCAAGCTCAACTCAATTGCAGCCTGTTAATCTAACAATTAGATGGAGTGATTAATGCAATAGTGCTTATTTAGAATTTGACCATTTTAATTTGACCTACTAGAGAAGACTTAGATTACTAACAAAAATACTCCAAAATACTCCATGGGAGACTTGAAATAATTGACTAAGGTAACTGTGGCTGATCCAATCTAAACCAAATTCATGACAGTTGACTAGAATACAACCTAACATTAACCAATTTGTACACTTCAAAATTGGAACATTTCTCTTGCTATTAAGGATCAAAACACCCTCAAAATGAACTAAAGATGAAAATTAGAGTGTATAGCATCATTTTAAAATTCACTAAATTTTGATCCGAAGCGATATAAAGTATTACTATCATTTTGTATCTATAGTTGATTTCACTCAGCTATACGATAACTATACGTTAAATATAGAGATTGAATGATAAATATCAAAATAAAATTATAGAATGTGATTATAAATTTCTCTTTATTTTAATGAATGAGACCCTAAGAACCGTCTTCACAGCAATTGCGCTAGCAAATCACTCAACCTACATAAAATTTAAAACTAAAAAAATTATATTTTACACTATTTTATTGTTTATCATTGTCTACACTCTATCTTCGCGACAAGTTCTCAAAGTCCTATTTCTATATTTTGCTTAAAAAGACTCTTTGTAATAAGATAACGGAGAAGTCCGAATACTTTGTCTTTTTATTAGTTAAATACCAAATAAACCTCCCACCATTGATTTTATTTTTATTTTTTATGATCTTCTCTTAAGTTTAAAATAATTTAGAGGAACAAAATAGTAAGAAAATGGGAAAAGAATTCAAAATTCTATCAAGCTTGTGGCCAAAGAAATATAGAAATTTAGTGATTTGGTGACAGATGAACAGCACCTTAAGATTAAATAATACTTAGTCTTCGTAATCTCAGTGTCCTTTTGTAGCCGTAATAATACTGCCACCAAACAAATTTTGACCAGCCTCCAAATCCATATCTTTTTGGTCAACTCCCTAATTGGGAAAGTTCACCCACTCCTACGTGGCAAGCAACCACTCCTTGCAGCTTTGACTTTGGCAGAAGCCATTTGATCCTCAACTTGCTTTAATAAATATATTAAGTATAAATCTTTGAACAGTTCAATAAAAATTTCTGGACAGTTCAATGGTTCACATATAGAATACTTAATTAATGAACGATTTAGTATGTTATACGAAAAAGATAGAGTACTATTAAATACTAAACTGTTCAATGGTTTAAGGATAATATAGACCGCTGAATAGTTTAGCGGCTTTTTAGACCGATAATGACCCGGCGATTCAGTTAGCCAAAAAATATCACTTTTAGTAGTAACAAGTTTGATAGGTCAAGACTCATTATGATAAAGAAAAAACCGATTCTTTTCATCTTTATTACTTTTCACACTTTTGCCCGTGAATTGTTATTATGCGAACTCTATATTTTACTTTTATTTTCTCAAAAATGTTCAAAGTCAGTAAAATTTCTCTTAACCATGAAAGTTGATAGAAATTATTAGGAAGGAACTAACAGATGTTGATTTAATAGAATTTCTAACAGAATTTGATCTTTATTTTCGATCGCTGTATACGCTGAAATTGGTCTATTTCTAATCAAAAGCCGATCTAACACTTTTATTATTTATTTATTTATTTTCATACGAGGTGACTACAATTCATATAGCACTAATTAACCCTCCCTTAAATATATATTTTGTGTTAAATTAAATGATGCCCAACTTTTTAGGGCAAAAGTTTTGAGAGAAGATGTAGCTGAAATTGAGTGCATTTATTTTTCTTTTTTCCTATCTCTATCAACATCAAGCAGAGCCATTAAAATCTAAAAGGCCAAGAAAAAAAAAGAAAAATCTACATTATTTTTCATGTACCTCCTCACATACACGTAGCACTATTCCTTTCAAGATGGCACAAAAAGTTGACTTTGACTAAGCCGTCGATCACCGTCGAAATATATTAGTCGGCAAATCACCAGCCATCCGATCTGGTCTTCTGAAAGAAAATTATTTTAGGGTAATCTCATGATCAAAAAAGTCTCATTCAAATTAAAGTAGGGTCAGAAAAGATAACTACTTCTTTATTTCCTCCCATGACTTCCATGTGATATAGTTTCTAAGTCTTCTTCTGTGTCATTAAATCCTACCTATTCCATGCCCAAATTTGGTCTCTAGTTTGACCAACTACCTCTTAGTTAGTCATTAATGATGAAAAAGAAGAGGGAAATGTTTGCATAACACCCTGTGTTTTAGTGATTAACTACCATACTATGGGTTGAGAAGTTACCAAAATTAGTTTGAGAAAGATATTCTTGAAGAAGAAAGAATTTTAGGTAGAGGTATTTTGGAAATTAAGGAAAGTGGAGTAGGTCAAACAAGGGTAGTTTAGGTCTTAATCTTAGCTTTCCTAACATTAGAGTTGATAGACAATTCAACACCTATAGAAAGACTAATGGTGAAACTAGGATGAAAATAAGACGGTAAAATAACGCGCACAAACTCATAGCAGTTCAAACTGAATCAGCTCGGCGAGAAATGAATGAACTTTTTCGACGAACACAAAACTAGTTAACAATTTTCAAGGATGATCTCACACCTTTTTAAAGACTAACCGTGAAATTTAGTTGAAAAATAAGATAGTGGAATAACACATGCACTGATAGCAGTTCACGACGGTTAGAGAGGGTTAGAGGGGTCTTAATTATATAATTAATAATAAATATAAGGTATTATTTTAAAATTTTCCGTCGAAGCATTTATATATAGCTAAATGATTCAACAAGAACTATTAATTTCTTTCTCATAATCGGACGGAATCAAAAGTATCGATTACTTTTTTAAATTGTAAGGGTAAATTTGTTATATTATTTTTCTTTCTTAGCTATCTATTATTTTTATAAAAAATAAAAATAATAATAAATTAGTAGAAGTTGACACTTTTATTATTAAGAAAATAGTTATAAGAATAAGCAATAAAAAAATACTTAAATTTTAATTTTTTATCGATTAATCTAGTCGCATATGTAAAATGTCTTATATACCCTTTAATTTATCGAAGGATGAAAAAAAAAAATTAATAACTAATTGGTTATAAAGGAATCATTGCTCTTCTATATATATATATATCTGTATCAAGTAGTCTACAAGTCTTCTTCTACCTCTCATTCAAATGGTGTTGTTGTTTTCTTCTTCATCACATCCTATGAGTAGGAGGGAGAGCTAACAAGAAGAGAAGGGCAAATGGATGGGGTTGAGATACCCCGTTACTTCCTATGCCCTATCTCTCTCCAGATCATGGAGGATCCGGTCACCGTCTCCACCGGCGTCTCCTACGACAGAGCCAGCATCGACCTGTGGCTCACCGCCTACGGCCACAACACGTGTCCGGTCACCAACCAGCCGCTGGCCGACCAGACTCTAACCCCCAACTCCACCCTCCTCCGCCTCATCCGATCCTGGGCAGCCGTCAACAAGCCCCTGTCTGCCGCCGCCGCCGGCGGCGGCTCCGAAAAGCCCCCGCTAGACGCCTCGGAAATCGCCCGCGAGCTCGGCGGCGGCGGCGGAGTCGAAGGCCAGCTGAAAGCGCTCAGAAAGATCAAGTCTTCGCTGCAAGATGACTTCCACGCCATGGCTTGCATGGAGAAGGCCGGCGTGATCACGCTCGTCGCGTCCCTGATCACAAAGACGAAAATACCCTTACCATCACCCCTCCTGCACGACCCTTTCCTCGTCGTCAACGAGGCCACGGACGTCCTTCACCACCTCAAGCCGCCCGCACGAGTTTTAAAGCAGCTCGCCGAGAGTCGGAACGGCGAGCTCATCTCGTCTCTCTCGCTGGTGCTGAACAGAGGATCGTACCGCGCCAGGATTCACGCCTCCCTTCTACTAAAGTCTATACTTCGGGTGGTCGATGACGTCCACAAGTTTGAGCTCCCCCGTGATCTCTTCGACGGAGTCGTGGAAATACTCAAAGACCAAAACCTAGGGCGGCCCACGAACTTGGCATTGCTCAAGATCATGGCAGAGGTCTTGCCTTACCGCAAGAACCGCGCTAGGGCCATCGAGGCCGGGGCGGTGGCGTTGATCGTGGAGTTATTGATGGAGGACGACGACGACCGGAGAAAATGCGAGGCGATGCTCTACATATTGGAATCAGCTTGCACGACCGCAGAGGGGCGGGCGGCGCTGGTGGGTCACCCGGCGGGTGTGGCGGCCGTGGTCGGTAAGGTGCTGCGGTCGTCGAGCGCCGTCACGGAGCGCGCCGTGAGGGTGCTAGGGTTGGTGTGCAGGTATTGCAGGATAGCAGAGGAGATGATGGAGGTCGGCGGAGTGGCGAAGTTGTGCATGGTGGTGCAGGTGGAGGGGAGTCGGAAGAGCAAGGAGGTGGCGAAGGAGATACTGGGCTTGCATTTGGAGACTTGGAGGAAGATGCCTTGCTTCCCTTCTTATTGCTTGCCATGAAGCTTTAGGGTTTGATGGCTTAAATATATACATACCTACCTTTCTTTAGTTTTTTTTTTTTTTCCTTTTTGTGTGTGTGAATATGTGTGGCTTTATTTATTTCTTTTCTTTTTCTTTTTATTTCCTTGTTTTCTTTGAAATAGTGAAGCAATTATCAGAAGGACTACTTGTTGAATGGTATCCTTTTATATAACTATATATATTTGGGATTGATCTCATGAAGCCTTTCAATGAGACTATGAGAGCATCTGTTATCTATCATAATTAATATTTTGTGCAAAAGTTTAATGCTTGATGACTCAGAGAAAGGACAAATATTACATGAATTCATTATATATATATATATATATAGCATGGATTAATGTGTTTGTCATCAAATTTGGTACAGCTTAATACATATTGTGTTAATGAATTATCATCTGTACATGAGAAGTATTTATGATCACCATTACTGGTGCATATATACCACTAGGAATTAAATGTATTTTAAAGAAATCTAATTTAGAGTCTCTTTTATCACTTTTGTATCTCTTTTTTTTATCCCTAAGTTGTTGGCTCTCAAACTAGAGAATCCAACAAAAATTAGAGACATCATAAGATTAGAATCTAGGAAATAATTAATCAAAAACACTACAGGATTGCTTCTGTTATCACTCATACCTTGATTTTGAAGATTTATTATTCAGCCCTTCTATTTTGCTTTTAATTCTTCAAAAATACCCTGAGTTTAACTTAACCCAACATCAATAGATCAAATATATATATAGTATTTTTACTTTCAAAATTAAAACAATTAATGTCCCAAAATACCTGTCATGAGCTAACTCACCATCTTCAAACTCTACTCATTCTTCCCTCACTTCTCCCCCACCCATTAAACCACATTTTCTTCTTCTTCTTTTGCCATCTCTCGTCTCTTCACTCTCTCATCCGTTTCAACTCGTGGGCAAGACTCGAAACTTTGCTGGAGAGCATCACCACCCCTGCACTCCATTCTTAGTACTTATAAGTCGAGGTGAACAGATAAGAGATGCTAAAAGGGAAGGAGAAAAAATTAATAGGGTGGGAATGGGGATAGAGAGGATGGGAGGAAGATTAGGTAAAGTTAAGGAAGAAGATAATGAGACGGCTTATAAGAGATGAGGTGGTGTTTGGCTTGATTTGTATGAGCTCCTTAATTAAGAGGTATAAATATTCCTTTATATCTATGGTTAATTTAACTCAGATATACGATGTCAATGCATTTTTGAGGCATTAAAAACAAAATATTGAGTCGAGCGATAAATATCTACGTGATAGAGTATAAATAATAATAAAAGTAAAATATAGTGACCGCATATGTTATATTAATATCTAGTGTTAAGAAGACTTTATTTTAACACTTAAAAGCTTGTAGAGACCTCATGCCACAATCTTTAGTTCATGGTAATATATAGTCCATCCTAAAATCTATAACTTCTTATAGATAACTAACTATATAAGATATACTATCGATAAATATTACTTCTATATATGAAGGGCCTAACTAGTTACGTGTACTATCTTTCCTTCCATGTATTATATTCTTATCTTATTGATAATTATTATCTTCTAATATATTATACTCCTGTCTTCGTTACAGCAATAAACGACATTTTCAAGGTTCAATAGCATATAGAGCATAGGTCACCTTTATGCATGATCTTAGTTTTATTGTGTAACAGTATGCTAACTGAGAACTTAAAACATCTCTTATTTATGTGTATACTCCTCTAAATTTAATATTTAAGCACATATATACGCTTCAAAATGTTTGTTTAATTTTTGTTTGCACAACTACTCTCCCAATTACTTTTTAATACGTATAAGATTAAGGGTCAATAATATAATAGAACAAATTTAAAAATATATATATATCATGAAAGATAAAAATGTCAAATAGTTGACTCAGGACTCTACCACTCTTCTCTGATGATCAAGAGGTAATTATCATGAAGCCATTTCACTAATGTGATGCAAAATATGGAGACCATCACCTCAGACCAAGATTTATATAGTGTTCAAGCTAACATAAACAGAGTAGCAACTAGCAAGCATGCATGCACTAAATATACTTTGGAATGAGTACTAGAAGCTAGTAGTTGAAGATTCATGGCGATACAACAAAAAAAAAATTGCAACACCATCATCTAATGTGAGGTTAGGTTCTCCTAAAACAAGCTCTCAATACTAGTTAAATTTAATGAGAAATTAATAAACAACGCAATGATGCAAAAAGTAAATGTAATATCTTTCTATCATCTTTATCAGACAAAGGCATGAGGCATCGAATCAATGAAGAAACCAACACTTTAGACAACATTTTAGAAAAGAAACATTTCTTCAAAGCAAAATTTGCATAAGAAGAGAAGCTTGCATCAACTTTAAGCAGATGTAAGCTTGAATAGAAGCACTGCCATACTTCATTGTTGCCTTCTTATAACTCATTGTATAAAAAGTTTAGTTGGCATCTTACTGGAGAAATAAAAACAACCACCAAAAATCTTTTATGACCAAATTATCAAGCTTAGTTCATCTAAATAGGACATAAATTAAACTGTGATATCAGATTACAATCTCACAGATTGATTGCCAACTCCTTTGAGGCCTACCATCAGCCTCCTCTTTGCAGTTTTGGTCCTGTAGCTCCACACATCAAATGCCTCACTTAGATCAGGGTAGTTCAACTGCTCGCTACGGTTGATCCAGTCTGCTAATACGTCTGCTTGATCACTAGATGGCAATGCCAGCACCAGAGAAACAATTGCACCCTCGATATTCTGACACAGATCGCCGTCCATCTTATAAGAGAATGTCTCATCCTCTGCATTCTTGGAATCCAGCAAAGGCTTCATCTTCCTTATGTATGGAAGCCATGTCTTAAGGAACTGAATCCTGGATGGTGCTGGAAGTATTACACTGCCATAACCAATAGCCTCCAAAGCCTTTCCAGTCACTTCTATCAGCTTAGCTTTCACTGCCCACAAGCTACATTCATATTTTTCATCTTGGAGTACTTCCAGGACATGGTCAGAGATATGCATCCAGCTGGAAATGAAGCCCTTCATTAAATCAAATTTAGAAAGTATATTGCAGATCCACTCAAGGTCCGACAGGCTTTGCAACACTCTCTGCTCGGATTGCTCAGGTGATTTATCATATTCTGGGACCAGTAAATCTAGAGCCATCTTGAATGTGGTAAACATCTTGTCAAGGCCACTCTGCAGCTCACACTTCACATCTTCATCCACGGCAACCAGAGGAGTTTCGTCATCATCCAGAAGCATGTATTCAATTTGTTCCTGAGCAGAAGTCTTCAGTTCAACTGAGAGTGGAGGGGAGGAAGTGTCAATTGTTGTAACAAAGCGGATGGCAGATAGGAAAACATTCTTTGTGGCATTTGTATTGACAGGCTGTATACGAGATAATATAGGCAAGGCTTCTGGGCCTAGGGATGGAACTAATTTTACAATCTCTCCCTCCTCCTTTTCATCCCAAGGTACAGCCTCTAAATACTGGATGCAGCTACGCATTATGGATTCACATTGAAGGGTAACTGATGCTTGAAGAATACCAAGGGTAGATTTAACAGAATCCCACGAGTCTAAAAGTGAATCTTGTGAGAGATATAGCAGTTTCAAGAGTTTAGCATAATGGTCATACTCGGATCGTGAGCACTGAATTTCAATACAATCATTAGAGAGACTACAACGATTTCTAGAAAACCAATCTGCAAAAAACTTGCTCTCTTTTGTCAGAATGAATGAGTGGCAGTGAAACCACTCTGGTCTCCTATCCTTGTTTCTTAAATGAACAATGACATCACTCGTTATTTGATCACCGAACTTGTATGTCTCAGCTTCCTTGTATTGGTCCATATGCTCGTTGAATTTCTTATGAAATTCATTCTCAACAATGAGGTGCTCTTCTAGATGCTACATGACTGCAGGAAGAGAATGAGTAGCCTTCAGTTTTCAGTTCCCAGTTACAGAAATAAACTCAAACATGGCACAAAATATGCCTGCAGTATATATATATATATATATGTAACAAGCAGTCTTTCCAATATGCTTTACAAAGATTTAAAAGTTGATAATCCATTATAAAATTGGGAATTTTACAAATCACACCATACATTTTATCTATTTTATTATTCACACCCTGTCTTTGAGGTTTTTGTAACTCGACCTATACTTTTTTCTTATAATTCTCATTTAATACCCTCCATTAATTTAAACGGTACCAGTAAAAAAATATTTTATTATAATATATGAAATAATTTATATATGCCTAAATTACCCATGCTTTCATTAGAAGAGGGGGCAGAGAGGGAGAAAATAGTGATGATGGTATTATAGTAATTTGATCGATATCAGTTAGTTAAAATAACGTCATGATGTTAAACGAGAATTATAAAAAAAAAGAAGGGGTCAGATTATAAAATTATCAAAAACAGGTGTGAATCACATGATAAGTAAAATGTAGGGTATGATTTATAAACTACCCTATAAAATTTTATGTAAATTCCTGAAAATGTCTCTCCTAGCTTATCCAATCATTGGCAGAATATTCAGGTGACTAGGCAAAAATTAATATAGTATGTACAGGATAACTAATATTTCCAACAAACTCTAAAGAGAACCTAAGTTGATATTCTACAATAAAAGTTAATGAATAATATTATATTTCTCTATTAAAATGAATTTAGGTGCACTACTGGGAAATTGTTCTTCCTATTTATTCTATAACACCCAAAAATAAAAAAAAACAATTAGCGCACACGCCATGCGTGTGCACTCCAACCGCAGTGCACGCGCCAAGCACGTGCGTCGACTTCTTCCACTCTTCCCCCACATCTCGCGATTAGTTGCAAGAGGTGGGTGAGATAGGCATCGGAGTGGAGTTTGGACTCCACTCCACTCCACCCCCCTCCCCCCTTGTCTTTATAAAAATCTAACCCCTCGACCTTTTTCTTTTTCCCAACCACTCTCTTCTCCCTTATTCCTCTCTCTCTCTCTTCTCTGTTTTGTGTTGCTGAAGAGCTCGACGAGGGCCGCAAATCACCAACGGACCAAACCAACCAACCCCGCAGCCAGATCCATAGACCCATTACTGTACGAGGAGGATCTCGAGATTTTAGAGGAGCCCGATTGTTGAGGAAAGTTTAACAAATTTCAGAGATATTTCAAGTGAGTTAGATCTTATATTAGTCTATGAATAATGTAATTATTGTGATGATAATTAATTTATTATATTATTAATTACTTTTACATTCATTATTTACTACTTATCGCTTTTTTTATGATAGATTCCATGCTTAGTTATGACATATATTATCTTGATGGTTATGATGTAATAAGGTAATAGAAAACATAGTACAATATGCATGCATCATTATTAGTCTAGTCCTAATTAAGTAGTGCCCTTCTTACCCGTTCAACCCGGAGTTAACGGTAGAGTGTATTATATAGTATCATCATATTAACGATCTACACCTAAGATCGTTAGCTGCTGAAGCATTTAGGTGATTATGCTACCTTGTTTAGAAACTAATCTAAGATTATAATAGAAAAATGTTTAAGTGGTTGGGTTATAGCTCTAGCGATATTGATGATGCAGGGTCAGAGAGTCCATTGAGCTGTGAGCACTTTTTCGCTACATAAGATAATTTTGTTATGTGCGATAATTCGGCAACAAGTAATGATTCTGCTCTATGCGATGATTTACTAGAGTGATAATAATATTGATGATGATGGGCCTAGGACTAGGTCTCTTAGTCTGATGGCCACAGACAATCGGTTATATACAGCACCATTAGACATATATGGGCGATATTACCACTAAATGACTAATCCTCGTTATTATATTTACTATGTGAATTATGACACATTGAGTTATGATAATATTATGCACTTATGTGTTTTATGAGTAAATGAAAGTTTGTTGCAAATTACATTGTACATATTTACTTTGATATGTTGATAATTATGGACATGTTTTTCTATTTATCATGCAATACATTGTTCATAGACTATTATTGGATTATATTTGATGGGCTATGTGCTCACTGCTTTTTTTGTGGAAACATTTTAGAGTTAAATATGAAGGATGCAAATTTCAAGAAGTAGCGGATTTATTTTCTTATTAGTGTTGCTTATTATTTTTTTCCTGGTTAGACTTAGCACCTGCGAGAGTTTTTATGTTTTAAGTTTGTATATGAATATATATTCCTCGAGGCTTGTTAAGGCATGTGATACTTGTAATTATGAATTATTTGCTTAGATTGTTATAATATTTTAGACCTATCTTAGATATTTTGTGAAAATATTACATTGACAGATCATGTGCGAGTCATGTAAATTTTTTCCACGTAAAGAACATATGATTTTTAGAGGTGGGTGTTTCATATTCAATAATCAAAAGGATATATCGATTTAAGAGGTAGGGACTGATTACATACCAAAACACTTTGTGAGCCAAATGCAATCAGGATAACCCACATCTTCAACATCAAATGTCCAAGGTAAAAAAGAATTACAGTCTACATATGCACAAAAATCTTCATATTAAATGAAATTATTCTTAAAAGAACGGGAGAAATTAACAAAGCAATAGATAGCTTAATACTGTTAGTTATATCTTTATGCCCAAATTCCTTTTCTAGTTAAGACAAAATAAAACTAACGTAGGACAATGTAGAGGTCCTATAATTTGATGGTGAATTCTCTAATAGATATAAATAAAGAGGTACAAAAAAAGGTAAAAGATGAAGAGAACAAGAGAGAAAGAGTGATAATTTAGAGAGAAAGATAATAGATAAGGAATATGAGGGAGAGAGAGAGAAAGAGATAGCACCTACCGAAAAGAAACTTCTTTTCGTAATTTCATCATTTGTTTGTCGCATGTAGCCTTTTATAGGAAACCCTAATCTAAAATAAACTATAATCTAATAGGACTCTTTAGGTTACTTAAACAAACCCTAATGTACACTATTTAGGACTCCTTCAAAATAATAATAAAATATTCATCGGGACTATTCCCTGCTACAATACTGACAAATTACAGTACCATGAATAGTATGATGCTAGATTAGTTTCAGAAAAATAAATAAGTCTAATAACCCTTAGTATAAAACTATATAAAATCTACTAGATTTTTGTCTTCCATCATCTCTATCTTATAGTAGATAAACTACAAGCAATATCAGAGCACTGTTTTGATCATAGTTCTCAGTTTCGGCCGATCCCGAGTGGGATCGGCCGAAACGGATCGGGATCGGCCAGGCCCGATCCCAGCCGAAACGGGTGGGAACGGGTCGGATCCGACCCGGGGGACATCAATAATTGATGTCCCCATCCCCACCTGCCTCTCTCCCTTTTCTCTCTCTCTCTTTCTCTCTTTTCCTCTCTTAGTCTCTTTCTCTCTTTTCTTTATTTCTTTCTTTCTCTCTTTCTCACCGATTTCTTACTCTCTTTCTCCCCGGCGACTGAGTAGATCTCCGTCTCTCCGGTGACCTCGACCTCCGGCGACGTTCTACGACGACCTCGATCTCCGGCGACCTTCGGTAGGTTTTTTTTTCAGTTTTTTAATTTTTTCTCCCCTGCTGCTGCTCACTGCTGCTGCAGCAAGGTGCTGCAGCAGCTGCTCTGCTGCAGCAGCAGGTTCTCTACAGCTGCAGTTTGCAGCAGCAGCAAGCTGCAGGTGCTGCTTATGGCTTTATGCAATTATGCCTTATTTTAAATTATTTTATATTTTATTTTGATTTTTGTTTATATTTTTTAGTTGCAGTCTTGCAGAGCTAAAATATCAATGGCTCCAAAAGAGAAGTCATATGATACCGATATTGGGTGGCAACATTGTAGCATTATTGGGCAAGATAAAAGGCGCGTTAAATGCAACTGGTGTGGAAAGGAAATGAGTGGTGGTGTCAGTCGTTTGAAATAACATTTAGCTGGAAGACAAGGAAATGTAGCAGCTTGCACTCAAGTGTCTTTGGAAGTTAGAAAACAGATGTTGGCTCATTTAATTGGCAAAAAGAAGGATAAACAATCTGCACAACAAAAAGAGTCAATGATTCGTGAAGAATTGATGCATAATCCTGTACAGATTGATAATGATAGCAATGAGCAAAGTGAGGAGGATGAGGAGGAGAGACAAATGAGGAGGGCAATAAAAGAGAGCAGAAATATGCATAGAGAAGAGGAAGAGATGAGAAGAAGCACTGGTAGTAACTTTCAGAGATCTAGATCAGTTAATATACGAGGAGAGAGAGAATATGGGGGCAGCAGTTCTACCCATAGAACTCCTGGTGTTACAGCAGAGTCTGAAAATATTGGACCAATGGATACATATCTTCAGAAAAAAAGGGGTCGTACACAGACTTTAATCAAGACAGCTCTCAAAGGAATTAAAAATGCAAAGAAACACATTAGTAGAGCTATCTCTAAATTTTTCTTCTACAATCATATTCCTTTCAATGTAGCTGATAGCCCTTACTATCACACTATGGTGGATGCTATACAATCAGTAGGGCCTGGTGTTCCCCCTCCTAGTTCAAATGATATTGCTACTAAATACCTTGACTCAGAGGTAGATGAACTTCATACTTATATTGAGACATTTAAACGGTATTGGGATGAATTTGGTTGTACACTGATATGTGATGGGTGGAGTACACAAAACAGAAGAAATATAATTAATTTCTTAGTGTACTCTGGCATGGGGACAATATTTTTGAAGTCTGTGGATGCTACTGCTCATTTTAAAAGTGCAGATTATATTTGTCAGTTGATGGATGAGGTAGTACAAGAAATTGGTGAAAAAAGAGTAGTCCAAGTGGTTACTGATAATGGGACAAATTATAAAGCTGCTGGAAATTTACTGATGATTAAAAGACCTCATTTATATTGGACGCCATGTGCTGCACATTGTATTGATCTGATGTTAGAGGATATTGCAAAAGAGCCTGAAATTGACATGGTCATATGTGAAGTTCAGAGGTTAACAAATTTTATATATAACCATGGTTGGGTTCTTAATTTACTCAGGCAGATGACTGGTGGTAGGGAGATCATCAGACCCGGCGTCACTAGATTTGCCACTCACTTTTTAGCCTTGGAGAGCATCATGCGCTACAAGGATGATATTATACGGATGTTTACATCACATGAGTGGTCTATGAAAATTAAGAATATGAAACCTAAAGATAAATCTTTAGGTGAAACTTTAAAAAATATGGCTCTTGTAAATACATTTTAGGATAATATTACAATTGCCACCGCAGTATTTGAGTCTCTTGTCAAAGTATTAAGACTTGTAGACAGTGATGACAAGTCTGAGATGGGTTTCTTATATGAGGCAATGGACATAGCTAAAGAATCAATAAAAAAAAATGTGGGCCAAAGTTATAAGAAGTGGTGGAAGATGATTGATTCTAGATGGAACAAACAACTACATAGAGATATACACGCTGGTGGTAAGCATGCTTTTAAGTTTTAAGTTTTAATTTACTTTTATTTATGAATATTTAAAAATTTGAATGCTTACAATTTTTAAATTTTTACAGGGTATTTTCTTAATCCAAGATTTCAATTCTCTAAATATGTCAATAATGATAATGAAGTCTTGTTGGGGGTTAGAAAGGTAATCAGCAAGCTTGAGCCCGATATTCATAAACAAATCCTGTGCGATAAAGAAGTAAGTTATGATTCAATTAAATAATTTTATTATTATTTGTTTCAAGTTTTAACTTTTAATAATCAATATAATCAATAAGCTAATAATATATTTCTGATTTCAGATGGAGAGATATAGATTGAGAGCTGGGCAATTCAGTACTGCTAAAGTTGCTGCAGCTATATCTCATAACACTCCAGCTGAATGGTGGTCTATTTATGAATGGGAGGAGGCACCAAATTTGACGCCAATAGCAAAGAAGATTTAAAGTCAAACTGTGTCTTCATCACAGTGTGAAAGAAATTGGACTACTTTTTCCTTAATCCACACAAAAACACGCAACCGATTGACAATGGAAAGATTGGAGAAATTAGTTTTTTGTCATTATAATATGAGATTGAGGGAGAGAAATTTAAGAAGAAAGGCAGAAAATGAACAACTGATTGATTTAAATCATGTTTTTGATGAAGAAGACCCCTTGACTCCATGGATAAGAGAAATGGAGGACAAGTTATTAGATGACAGAGATAACCCATGGTTAGATAAAATATTGGGAGAGACCACGACGAGGGCAGAGGCTGGTACGAGTCATAGTCCTGATGATACATATGGTGGTGAGATCGTTCCATCTAAATTTGTTGAGGAAAGTCAAGGAGGCATAAGGAGTGAAGACAGAGAAACTGAGGATATATATACATATCAGCGACGTCGTCATGAGATGCATTTTGGTTCCTATGATTATGGTACATCGAGTATTTATTGTTTGGAGCCATCACAAGATCCATATGCTAGTTATTATCCTCAGTATACTCAGTATTCTCAGACACAAGATCCAAATGCTGGTTATTATCTTCCTCAAACGCAAGTCACACAACAAGATCCAAATGCTGGTTATTATCCTCCTCAAACGTAAGTCACACAACAAGATCCATACAATATGACTAGTATGATGGAATCACTTTTTGGAGCATCAGTACCCAGACATCAATATTTACAAACTTATGGTGATTATGATGATGAAGACTATAGAAATTTACGAGAACCAGCTCGGTATTCAACAAAGTTTTAAATTTTGAGTAAGTTAATACATTATTTTAAGTTTTTAGACTTCATATGTGAGTAATTTTTGTTTTCTTATTTTTTGTCATTTTTCTAAATTTTTCTGCATTTTTAAATAATATTTAGAATTTTATATAATTAAAAAATAGTCCGATCCGATACGAACGGCCGATACGGCCGATACGTATCGTTTTTCTGGACGGCCGATACCGATCCCGATCCCGATACTGGGAACCTTGGTTTTGATGTTATGATGGATCTCCAGAATGAAGAATCAATAATCTAAGATATAAATGGCGTACCAACCAACTTTAAAAAGTTGGTACTTGGTTCGATACCTCTCCTCTAATGAAGAAGATCGTAGGATCGGCTCTAACCAATGTGGGTAAAAGGTCAGCAGCGAATATGGAAAGCATAACTGCTCCTGTATTGCAAGCATAATTTGCAACCAAACAGTGAGAAGGTAACTAGTATACTAGAAGAGTCATTTGCATAATAAACAAATTACAATACAAAGATATTCTTAATGCCTGTTTATAATGTAGGTAAGAAGTCCAACAGTATGTAACTTATATATATATATATATATTACTTTTGTTCTTACTTTCTGGTTTCTTCAGAGTCTACCTCCTTTTGGTTTGTTATGGTTTTGCTAGATATAATGCCAAGGAATCAAGAAGATCAGTCAGTAAGAGTTGCATGAATTAGAAAGAGGAACTGATACATGTAGCTCAGTAAAGAAAAATATAGTATTGTTTGTTTGTTCACATAAAAGATAAAACATCCCAAAGAAAGACAATTATCCATGTCAGCTTCAACTTAAGCAAAGTAATTCTTTTACAGAGATGGTTCCAATAACTACAAACCAAAATAAATCTAAGAAGTTCTATTCATAATTTCTCTTTCCAAATTGTGTTTTGTTTGTTTCAAGTTGTCTGAGGTAATTAAAAGAAAACTTGAGTCATTCAGCAATATAAATATAACATAAACTTGAGAGATTAGCGAAAGAAATGTAAAGATGAGTCAACAGCATCACTATCAAGGGTATCCTATAGTGAACTATGAAGTCAAACTGTATGACGATACCTTAGAAGGTAACCAGGACAATGTCTTTCACATCCTATCAAGAATGGCATCCAGCATCTATTATGGCTGAGCACTAGTTGATTCATGGTTATCCAGTTATCCTAACAGTATGTCACATGCATTACCTGTGAGTGTGCTCCACCAGTAGTAGTATTTAATCACAGCTATACAGAAAAGAACATCAAACAGGAAGTCATCAAAAAAGGGATAAATGGTGACATAGGCAAAAACACTGGAGTGGCATATTACTGAAAATAAGCCAAAATACTAGAATTTGATAGATGAGGATTTTGACATAAGGAGAGACAAAAATGTGACAAATATATCCAAAGCTATGTATTGCATGCTACAAACAGGTACTAAATGAAAGCTACATATCTCTATACATAATAAATTAATTTCTTTTGGAACCAAGTAATCCTAAAATGTTGATAAGAGGCCACACCTGATAAAGAGATTCTTTCTGCTTGAAGAGCTAATAATAGTAGAGAATCATAAGTAGGTTGAATAACCTTAGTCTGAAGAAGGCTCTTATGATACATATCCACAGAATATAGTCTTGGATGGTAGGATAATACGACAGAAAAAATTTACTATATACTTAGCCATGATATTAAACTATCTTGCCTCATTCAATGTACCAAATATTACTTAAATATAATCTTCCTCACCTAAATCTACATATCCCAGTCGTCAGAAGAAAAAGCCCAAGCAAAAGGAACGTGTTATCACATAATACTTGATATCGCGTGTAAGCCAATCACGCAACATTCCGACATAAAATTAACACTTAATGCTATCTTAAATTCTTAATGTTCCACACATAGACTGCACAAATCTAAAATACCAGCATGATAGACTGAACAAATTTAAAATACCAGCACGCTTTCAGGTAATGGTATCAAGAACAACTTCACTGAAAAAAAAAACTACTCTAGAATCTAACTCCTTATCTCTACTATATGAATTCCAAAGGACGAAACCATGCAACATCCAGAAAACTCTCCAACCATCCAGTCCTAATCTGATCTTGACCACACAAGCTCAAAGCTGCTAACTCACCTTCATAAAACACCATTGCCCCCCACAAACACTACAATAAAACAGCACAAACACTACAACAAAATCACAACTTTTCAGCAACCCACAATTCTCTTCCACTTCCAAAACCATCCTTTCTAAGAATCGGACCAACCTAGTTAACAAAGACGAGACCTTTTACTAACCAGATTAAGGAAACACCAACAGAAGCCAAAAAAGATTCATACCTCAGTGAGATGGGTTCGCCACTCCTGCAATTATCGTCGTGCCCAGAGAAGAGATACGAACCAAAAGAGGCAGCTTTGTCCTCCTCCCCCTCCTGCCTCCGCTCTACCTTCACTGACACAGCCAACAAAACCTGAAGCGAAACAAAATGGGAAAAAGTAAACAGAGACGGAGTGGATTTAAAACCTCGAGTCAGAGCTCCCTCACATACGATTGGTTGCTTTCCGGAGATGCACTCCACCTGTTCGACGGAAGTTCCACTCACCCTACAACGTCAACCATCCAATGGCCCCGCTCAGAAGAAATTAAAAATGACGCCTTGTACTTTATATAGATGTGGACACATGCGTGTGTGTGTAAGAAAAATTATAGTGTTAGTACTTCATGTGATTTGATTAGATTAGCATCTCAAAGATAAATTATCCTGCAACTTGTTCTCCAAGTAGTAAATTTCTTATGCCCATGTTGGTGAAAGTTGCCACTAATGTGGTCTTGTTTCGCTAAAAGAGAGTATCACTATTCTCACACTATGCACTTGGGCATCATGGTTGTTGTCACTTTAGGGGGGTTATATCCCATGGAAGGATCTTTGGGAGGTCTCCGGAACACGCAAAATATTAATTCTATTCATACACGTGTCGACCGTTGGCATTAGGTAGATTATATTATTTAATTTTTACTAAGAATAACTTGTACCTGGGACGCTCTGCGCAAATACTTTTATTAACACCTGCATTCGACCGGATAATTGAACCTTGAGCTCATTGTAAGGAGTGAAGTACTTTTATTATTTTTGGTTTAGAATGTTTAGAGTTTGATGGTTTTTGAGTCTTGGTAGTCCCCCCCATTGCTATAGAAATTAAACTTTTCTATTTCTTCTTCGTATATTTTGTGATTATTATTTGTTATTATAATACTAAACCTTGAGGCTCTATATTTAATGCCTGAAAAAATAATTTAAAAAGATAAAAGAAGTTGTGAAAGCAACCCTTTATTTATTTGATTTCTATACAAAGAAAAAGAAAAAAGTTTCTTCCTTGGGATGCTCTTTTTAAAACTTGTATAACGGCTATATCCGAATAATATATTTGACCCTCAAGATTATTTTAATAATTTTAATATTTTGATGATTTCTCAAAGTTTTTTTTTTTTATCATTTATAAGCCCGAAGGTCTATATATGGGTTAATCAAAGGGCCAACTCTCTTTAGATACAGAGTCACTTTAGGCTCCACCGAGCTTTTAGCTGTCTAGTCTAGATTTCATGCCATATGTGTCGTCGAACAATTATTTCGAATCAAACGCTGTCGAGATCTGCTCCAAACCGTTGAGTTGCTAAACTAACCGTACTACCAAATCATCAACCGAATTGGGCCAAACCACCGAACAATTTTCTCTATAGTATTGTTTAGGGTTGGAGTTGAACTCATGACCACCTTGGTCATGAACAAAGTACTTACCAACTCTACTAGAATTGGTTGGTATTTCTCAAAGTTTTCATAGAAAGACTTGAGAAGTATCAAAACTTCCCATTTCTTCATCAATTTCTTTATCTAATTTCCTTGAATTTGGAAGTTGGTCTTCATCTTCTCTTCATTTTTTCTTTTATGAATGCTAACTTAAGAATTTGTTGAGGCACCAATTAAACTTAGGCCATGGAAATTTGGGGCAATTGAGGAAGAGGCAAGGAAGCATTCTCAAAGCATTTGGAACACCATTCAAGAACTTTGGCAGTAGGATATGCTAAAATTGGTTCCCAATTCAGCAAGTTGGCCACTAGGAATTGCTAACATAGAGTTTTCACTGCGTATAAAATTCTGGGCCAGTTGACAATCATCCTTTTAAGGGTCATAATCATAGTTGGGCTCTCATATTAAGATGCCACTTGTTGTCGTGTGGTTGCTTCTCCATTCTGAATCTAGATATGAATTCCAAAACTAGAAATTGCTGCTCTCAGATAACAGAATCTACCTCTAAATTTAGCTTTTTTGTTTTCTGTTTTTAAAAAATATTAGCTTACTAATTTTATAGATCCAATGGAAGTAAAGAAAATCGAAGCCTATTCTACTTTAATGAGTAGGTAATGTGGCACTTATTTTGGTTAGATTGACTGTTCCTCGGCGCAGCAGCCTGAGTAAGAGGAACTGGATCAGATACTAATCAGACGGCGGTAAAATCATATCGGTATTCATATTTTTCTTCGGATATTGATAGCGAATTTAATTTTCATGTCTGCCGGGTACAATCACAGATAAGTATTGGATATTGGATATACTTGTGATATAATTACTAAAATCTACCGACAATTAGTAAATATATATAAAAATTAGATTAGAGATTCATATAAAAATTATTTTATATCACTATTTTTTTTATGATATTCTAAATTAATTAATATGTGGATATTGCTTCGAACTTTATTCGTTAACTCAAATTCATATCTGCATAGACTACTCGAATGTGGATACGAATTTGAATATTAAAACGGATAGAAAAATCTCAACCTATATCTAACAAAATTGAGATATGGATAAGTCTGAAATCTCAACCTAAATCCAACCGATTTTCACCCCTAAGCTTGGCTGTTCAAGTCTTAAAAACAATCTCCTCGACAATGAGAATACTGCATACATCCTGTTGCTAGTTATAATTTACATACACTGCCCAGCAGAAAGCCAAAAATGTTCAAGATGAACGACAAAAATAAATGTTCATTCTGCAGTACTAAATGCAATCTGGAAATCGTATTAGTTTGATTTCAAGGTGTAAGAGCATCATGAACAACATGGCAGTAAAGACAGCCAGGTAGAGATATGCATCAAAAGATGTGAAGAATCAAACACGATTATTCATTACTTCCATCTATTTACTCAACAACTAATCCAGTGACCTGTTTTCTCTTTGCTTTCTCTTTCTGTAAGTGGAACAGAAATTTGTAGGATAGGGTAACAAGAATGGTTCAAATCAACATGAAATCTCTGTGAATACTTCAGTACATAATTAGGCTCCTGTTAAAGAAGATAGAATTTCAGAAGATTGAGAAATGATCACCTTGGTCACCAGGACACCTTCAGCATCAATTCCCATTCATGACTGAAATTAAGGAAGTTCATCTATTACATTCATAAGCTAGTAAAATATTCCATACATTATATTACCTCCCAGTAGCCACTTGTCCGTAGAAAGCTACTACACGAAATGCAGTTGCCATTGCACTCCCATTCTGTTCAGTTATATAGTACAGACATTCATATCTGTGGTAAAGCTAGAGTTACCAGAAAAAGATGCTAGGCAAGTAAAAGGACATGTTACTAAGTTTCTGCATGACATCATTTAGTTCCAATCACCAGCGTATGGATGTTTCTGTTAAGTGACTCGGTAGTTCTTCCTGCAGGTGGTAGACATTTTTGACTTCCAACCAAAAGACATTTCTGCACATTGCTTGAGTTTCACCAAAGATCTAAGTTTGGCAGTTTATGCAGATCATTTGGTGAATTTACCTTGTTCCAGCTAGCTTACATCAGTTCCCTCAGGCTTCAACCTGGAGAAAGCTCAAGATATTGTCTGAAACTCATATAATGGAAGAACTGAAACCATGATTTCTGAGATGCTCTTGAGAGGGGACTCAACTATTCAAAGCTTCTCTCTATGAAAGAAGAGTGAACAAACCATATACCAATATGTCAGCTTCTTAGGGTGAGATTTAGCCTTGGAAGGTAAAAGTGTAAGCAAGAAATTTGTGTATTCATACTGTGAGCTTATAGATAACTTAAAAGCTAACTTGTTAAATTTGATGATACAAAACTAGCATTTAAATCAAGCCATATCATTATTAACATATAAATACTTTCTTATTTTGGACACCTTCTTGCACTCTTGAAGTCTACTTACATAAGAGGTCTGATAAACCACCTTAGGTATCAGAATGCAGTAATATTACGCATCATAGATTGTCACAACTCTCTCTAACAATAGTTGCCCATGATGCATAAGATCATTGCTATAATCTTTGTCAGAAAAAGATCATTATTCCTCAACTCCTTCTAATGGGCAATGATTAAAGATTCCATCTCAGAAATGCTGCCCATTTTTATTCACCACTATGTTTCCAGATAAGGTCACTTCTACCTGAGATGAAACACTCTGTTCTGGGCTCAGTTTTTTTCCTTCTCATCTAATCATGAAAAATCATTTTCCTATGACACTGTCATCCTAACAATCATACATTAAACATAAAGGAGCAAGATCATTTATTTCTTGGGCACTTGTAAATGACTTCTACATTCATGTAATACCATAATACCATCAGTGTGAGTTATACCTTATCACCTCTGTAACCATAAAGTGTCAATCAGACCTGCTAATTCACCCTATTTTATGAGCAAAATACATGCTCCCTGACATAAGGGCATAATGGAGACTGTTTCAACAGGTTTATGCCCTCATTCTCTGTCAAATAAGCATAAGTGTGAGTCCCTCATGGTGAAAGATAGTCATAAAATTGTAGTACACGGATGTGCAAAGTAACATCAAATAAATTTTGAGTCCTATTAGGAAACTTTGGGAGTACATGATCAAGCACAAGTAACCAAATGAATGGGTGCAGTACATTTAAAACCAGTTAGTATGTATTAGATAGTCCATTTCTACAGTTTATTCAGAGAGGTTTCATGACAAAAAAATCAAAGTTACAGAAGAAACCAACAGTCTTAGCCTAGGATATTTGATCCCTTCATGGAAGCTATAAAATGATTTTAGATTAACAATAAAGAAAATAAACCAAAACTAGCACTTATAGATAATTTGGCTACCAATAACTCAAAAGTCAGCTTGTCAAAAAAGTAGATTTTCTATTCTAGCATATATTTAAAAAAGAAGTTGGTGCAGCTCAAAAGTACTTAGACAGTCAACAGAGACAATTCACACATTAGTCATAAGTCATAACCATCAAATAATTGCAGGAGGTCTCAAATTCAAGAGAACTTCCCTAAAATCATGATGGAAAAACTTTGGAGAAGGAAGAAAGATATAAATTAAATAAATAAATAGAATGTCTAATGAAAGAGATTTGCAACGATAAACTGAGTAATCTGTATGTATCCTTTTGGTTTCATAGTTTATGTTTATTCCCATGAAACTGTGAGTAGTATACTACATACCATCACCAGAAAGGCAGTTTAGGACTAGATAAAGGATGACAAACCTTATTTCTGATAAAGCGTGACACATTCACTATGATCATTAGACAGCAGAACAAAATCAACAGTTACCAGCGATCCACTACATGAACTTAATTATCGCATCAAAGCAAGGATGCAAAACAAGTAGAGACTGAACTTTAGTTAAACAGTTACTTATGAGCACAAAGGGGAACATAAAACACAGAAGACTGCATTATATGTACACTTCGTGTGCATCACAAGCATTACCAATACTACAGTTCATGAGAACTACCAATTCTCCTTGACAATCTTTGACTTCTCAAAAATGTACTTCCCTTCCTTGTACTTCTGTGACTGCTCATAAGCTCTTTCATACTTCCAACCCAATACTTCACGGCAATCGCCGCAATAAATATCGGCAACCGTATGCAGTCCTGTCATGAGCTGCCTGTCCTCCTTTTGCCCCATGATAATGTTCATTGCATGCGAAAACAAGAAGGCACGCCCATTTCTTCCCTAATCCGATTCGTATGGCAATGCAATAAAGACAGAACCATTCACCAAGTAAGAGCACAACAATTAAATGCAACCAAACTACACTTCAATTATAATGACTATTTGCATTCATTAATTAAGCTACGTCGCGCAAATTAATATGCAAGTTGAATAATATTTGTATTCTTCGAATTTCATACGCAGCAATCCGTAATTCCATAACAAAAATGGTGATCAAATGATAGAAAGAAAAAGAAAATTCCCAACTTTGCGAGAGTTCTGTTAAAAATTAACCTGAAAAGACTTAGAGATGATATCATCGTGAAGAGAGACATGGTTGCGGCAGTTGCAGCAGCTATAAACTCTAGGGCCGACTAATTCCGCCATGGACAAACTCTCAGCTCTCTACAACTAGAAAGAAAAGAAAATTACAAGGTTCGAGTCAGAATCTCACAAAGATATCAACAAGGTAACATTACTACGATCAAGTAATCAAAAGGGTAAAAACCCATAAACCCCATAGGAAGAACTCACTCCAAGATCAAAGCAAAAGAAAAGATTTGAACTATTTCTACTCTCTCTCTCTCTCTCTCTCTCTGATTGACAATTTGATTCAGATTAGGGGAAGAGGCTACTGGAAAGTGGAAAGCAAACAGCCAAATAGCAATCGGATAAGAAGGATTGCAAGATTTGGTAACGGAAGCAACAAATTAGTGAGAAGGACGATCGGGGTGAAACCGTTAAAGTTCCAAAAAGCACCGAGATGAGGTGATCTTGATAAAAAGCCATTTATTAGATAATTTGCACCAAAAATAATTATTTCCAAATGCTAACTCTCATTTGTTGCATAAACTCTTCGAGTAAAATACCACTTTTCTCTCATAACTAAAAATTAAAAAAATAATTTTTTTTTTCTCAAAACACCTTATTCTTTTTAGAATATTATCTTCATCGTTAGTTTTGGACGAAAAAATTAACGGTCACATATAAAGTTCATGGATACTGGAATTAGGACCTCGCAAAAAATTAGGTATCTTGATGAGCACCTTTTAGCTAAGGTTAGTGATACGGAATCTTGTTATCTCTGTATAAAAGTATAATACGAGGCATAAAGCTGTGCATTTATAAGGACACTGTAAAGAACTCAATCTAAAGTATTTTAATGACTCCCAGAAGGAGAATGAATTTTGAGGTCTTCTTTGTGGAATGGGACTGATTCCTTTGCTTAAAAGGCCTGGAGAATCAAATTATTGATGGTAGACAAGTGGAGTATGATTCTAAGGTCTTGATCAATACTTTAGGCCCTCTCAACCTGTTTGTTTCTTTGAGCATCTCTCTCTCTATATATATATTATATACGCTAGGGTAAATTGTAGATTACTATCGAATTTTAGCTCAATTCTTTGTACTTTAAACTTAAGGACTAACTTGATATAATAGTTAGATTTTCTTTATCTAAAAATAATACCGTTTTATTGGCTCTGAATTTTTTTTGCTATAAATAAATTACAAAATAATTAAACTATTCATATCGTCTTCAAATCAGACTATATTTTCATAGCCGTTATTTATGTGTTTCTGAGACTAGGTTTGTTCCTTAGGGTGAGTTGAATGAAATGGGGCAAATCTACAAGGGATAAATAATAATTTCCCCAATATAGCTGTTTATAATTTGATATTAGGATGTGGATCTTGCCCATTCTGGACACTTGATATGGAGATTGACTATTTAAGATATTCAAAAATTTCTTAGTAGCCTAAAGAAGAGAAGTTATAAATTTAATTTCCGCCGTCGATATTAGAATTGATATTTAATAAAATATTTATTTATATATCGAGGAGAGTTAATTTTTTGATCTAGTCTATGATTGGAAGGAACAGTTACAATTGTGAAGGAAAGTTGGCTGTGGTGATCAAGAGTCTGTTGAACAAATAAACTATGTTGATGTAGCCTATGAATGATTAGTTTATAATTTACACCAACATGGTTTGTGATTAAGCTAAAATTCAGAGTGACTCCTTGCTTACATTCAAACAACTGTCTGATAGACATTAAGTTAAATATTAAATAAGTAAAATACCCTTTCTGTTTACATCTCATTTTTTTCAACAAAAGTTAAAACTAGGAGGAGTCAAATAAAAGTGCACTTCAGCTTGTTTCAACTTGAGCAGAGGAATGAACTTTGAGGGAATCATTGTCATCTAATCCACCTTCCAGGAAATTCTGCTTGCTCCCACTTCCAGTAGTTGACTATTGATCGGTAATTGTGAATATAACTTGATGAATGAAACCATCAGAGCTGTTTGATGCCCATAGTGTAGATGCAAATAAGAGGATATAGTATCAGATATGAAGAATATCGATAGCCATCGCTTTGTTCATCAATGCTGTGTCATCGGTTTCTCCACAAAGGAAAATATAAACAGCTGCTTCACCCTCTTCAAAGCTTCACAAGAGAGCAGTGTCATCAACAATTAGTGCTCTCGATATGTTCAGAACATTGCCCAAAATTAGGTATCTTGATAAGCACCAATATGGTTTGTGATTAAGTGGGTCAAGGGCTTGATAAGTACTCTATCTATGCCAGTTTGCAGAACTGCACCGTCATCAGGGTGGTGCCAACATCTGCCATGGTATCAACAGTTGAAACAGTAACTCCCATTGACCACGACGTCCTTGTGGCCTATAACATAGCATGTCTCAAGTGAGTCAAATAAACAAGAATGAGTAACATCTTATTCACAATTCTTCATGGATCATGCACTCAATAAATCTTTCTCATATACCTTTTCAGGGAATCCTAGTCTTGAGCATAGACTGCACCTTAACCATTATGCATAGAAGCTACTTACTACTAGTTATATCGTGCCTAAGCGTTATGCTTTATGCTTCTCTTGGAAAAGAATACCTCTACACCATCCAAGACTTATATCTCCTTGTCCATCAACACTATGTCATAGGTTTTTTCCAGGAAGGAATAGATCAACAGCTTCTCTACTTATAAGCTTCAGTACTGTCAATCCCAAAGCTTTCCATAATAGTAGAATTAATTGATCGGTCATCACTGCTGTCAACAATTGGAGCTCTTGATATGCTTCGAAAGTTTATTCCAGTGTCTTCATATGATGCAAGACCTTCACGAATGAGAGCAACATCAAAGATAGGTAGAAAAGCTGTGACTCTTTGTGACACATGGACAACTCTGGTTTTTATTTCTGTCAACTACGTATATATTCTGTGACAAATACAGGATATAGAGAATGTAAAATTCTAGTGAACGAGAATCATTTACATCTAAGCTATGCTACCATAAAATCATTAAAACAAATAATAGATGTTTTAGCCTAGTATCTTATAATGAAGGTCACCTTGCAGATACAAATAGTAGTTACTTCAGATGGTTGACAGTATTGAAGCAAAACAGATGCACAAACAATATAATATAAAGATTCTTTGAGTTCAGTTAATATAATAAAGACAACTACACTGTTAATTTCAGAGAAATATATCGTCTTTTAGCACTCTTCATCTGAAGGATCAACGTGGCAGATACAATTGAATTTGCTCATTATTTCTTTCAGGGAAGCCTCTTCATGAGTTTCTTCAATTGAATTACTGCAAAAGGACAAACTATTATATATATGTGTGTGTGTGGAAGTGCAGGAGGTGAAAATAAGGTCCAGGAAATACATATTTGACCTTAACAACATTCCATGTTCCTTTTGTGAATTTTTTCATGAAAAATGTATGATGAGAAAACTATCTGCTTGAGCAAAATTTATATACAATTTATGTGTAATACCTAGTGTAAGGGTAGGACGAATGCACCGAATGCCAATTATATCTGAGACACTGTGAACCAAAACATTTTATAAGTGAAGATGTGGAGGGGAAAATTAAGTATAACAAAGATTCAGAGAGTCAGATGCTAATTAAGAGCTAATCAGCTGAACTTCTGAAAAGTGACCAAAGCATCAAATATAATGCCAACAACATTTTCCTAAACTTCTATAATTGACCTCTAATTAGGAAACAAGGGTCACTGAATTGTGATTTAAAGTGGACTTAGTCACAAACTTTATGAAAATGCTACATATGGGACTCATTGTTGGAACAGATTACATCTCTAGACTGATATGCTAAAGTGGCAATTGGAGAAATATTATTTGATTTAGGACATTGTAGTAAGATCCCTGTAGATCTTTCATAATTATTTGATCTCTCAAGAATGCCATTTTTGGTCATGATGAAAGTTGGTGATGACATTGTGAGAGTAGCAGTAATATTAAGCACTCATTTGTTCTCCATCAATTCTCATATATATTGCTTTGTTCTTTGAACATTTTTTTATCAAGATTCTAAACCTAGTATCTGGATCGAAATTTGTCGTCTGAAAAAACGATACATATCGGCTGTATCAGTTCAGACTATTTTTTAATTACGTAAAATTTCAAATACTATTTAAAAATACAGATTGATTTCTAAAAAATTAAAAAATATGACAAGAAAATAAAAAAATAAAAATACTCACATATGAACCTAAATCTTAAAAGATATATTAATTTACTCAAAGTCAAAACTTTAATAAATAATGAGTTGGCCCTCGTAAATTCTTGTGATCTTCGTTATCATAATTATCATAAGTTTATAAATAATGATACCTAGAATCTAGTGCTCCAAAAAATGATTGCATCATTCTAGTCATATATATGATCTTATTGTGTCTGAGAAAGATAATAATCATCATATGAATCTTGTGCCTTAGAATACTAAAGATAATAACTAGTATATAGATCTTGTGATGACTCTAAACAATAAATACTCGATGCACCATAATTATAGAGAGCAACATCTTCATGACGATGTCGATAATATATATGTACAACATCAATTTCTTTGTCTTTAATCCTTATGTCTCTTTGACTTTCTTTAGAAAATGTAGAAGGGACGATTTCACCACTAAGTATATCATTATGATCATTAGGGTTATCATTGAATTAGTGGGAGTGTAGCATATCAAGCACAAGTTCTGACAACATCTGGAAAATTATCGAGAAGAATGCAACAACTCAGCTGAGGATCTAAGGTTTTCTTATGCAAGTGCTTCGTTGGCACTCTACTTATTAGAAGTATCCTGAAGATGCATAGTCTAGGCATAGACGCCACCTGCTACCATGCTGAATCGCTCGAGTACACTTTCATGGACTGCAACTTCACTCATGCTGCTTGGTTTTGTAGTCAGTTTGGTTTTAGGCTTGGAGGAAGATCCAATCGGTTTGAAGACTGGATTTCTTTATTGAGCCAAGACAGCGCATCGTTGCAGCATCTTGTGGGAAATATGGAAGGCACGCTGCAAAAGAGTGCTTAGAGGCGCCCTAGCACACCTAATTAAAGTGGTCGCTCATGCAGAGACAAACATTGCCAAGATGGAGATCGTCGTGCATGGGTAGTTCCATCACATCATGCAAATCAATCTCACAGATCTTACCCCGCAAGCTAACGACTTCCTCCTTTGGATGGACGTTGCATGGCGAGGGGAACAAGATAGTGGAGTTGGCATTTGTGTTACTTGGTAGGAGAAGCATGTGAGGTTTGGGAGGTCAAATTATTAGAAGAACTGCGGCAATATGTTAGTGGGAAAACATGGGCCATTCTCGAAGGTATCAAGGTCTTGGTGGTAGCCAGAGGAGGCGTGAATAAGTGGAGATTCAGCGATTGTCAAAGTGCAGTTAAAGCAATTAATTGCTAAATAAAGTGCCAGGACTAGAATATTCTACCTCTAATTGAAGATTGTAATAGGTGAATGATTCTCAATCCTAGTATAAGGTATGCTATACTAGTTGTTGTAACAATTTAGATGTACATTGTTTAGCTCGCCATGCCACCTACTAGCATGTTACAGTGGTGTGGACGGGCTCTTCACTAGATCAAATATATAATCATATTTACCACTGAATACATTCATCTACAGATGGTCATTTATAAAATAAAGATAAGAACTTTAAGAAAATCAAAGTTTTTCTTTGATTTATAAAATTTGAAGTAATATATATATAATCAAGCACCACAATAGGAAGAGATATCAAGGGTGATAAAATAGACCCCAAATTAGATTTGCTTAAGTAAGATATGCTCAATTCCTAATGACACACGTCAATAAGGGTGGCCATGAGAGTATTGAGATGCTCTCCCCATATTGGTGTTGATATTTCACCGGCACAATTTGTATTGACCCGTATTGTTTACTATAATATTTTGCATGTATACCTTGTTTATGTGTCCCTCCAAAATCGATATTTATACATATACTCTTTAAAAAACTTGATTAGTATATGGATACTCCTAAAAATTCTTGTTTTTTGCATGTATACCTATAAAAGTTAACATTTAAATTTTGATCCACTTAATAGTAAAAAGATAAAACAATTTTCTACATTTTTCATACATGACTCTTAATTACGAACATACCTATAAAAGTTAACATTTAAATTTTGATCCACTTAATAGTAAAAAGATAAAACAATTTTCTACAATTTTCATACATGACTCTTAATTACGAACATATTTGTCTTTTCATCTATAAATAGTTCAAATTTTAACATATAATTATTAATAAGTAACTAGAAGAGTATCTATACAAAAACAGCAGGTTTTGGAGAGTATGTACACAAACACAAAATTTAGAAGGGTATACAAGCGAACAAAGAGCTTTCATGGGGTATACCATACACATGCAAAAAAATACTAAATGAGATATTGCAAAAAAGCTCCTCCTTTCCTTTAAGCCATATTTGCACTATTCCGCCTGCTTATAAAAATGATTTTTTTTGTCTTGCAAGAAGGGAAAAGTGAGAACAAGAAGGTTGTGCTAATCAAAGGAATAGAATACTTAGAATGTTAGCAAAAGGAATAGACAGTTCTGCAATAAGGTCGACATATAGGCAATTTATTTGCGCGCGCACACACACACACACACAAATAAAAAATAATGAGTTGTCTCTCACCTCATCTCCAGCATCCCAGTTCCTTGCAGCTTCTTTTTACCGCCTGTACGAAGATAAAATCATCATCCTCCACGGTATCGAGTTTCTCACAGGCATTTCCTCGAACAGCTCCTGTGCAAACGTAGCAACAAGGGCAAACGACTTATTAGAAGGGAATTGATGTAAAGCGTAGAAATATGTCGAGGCAAACAAAACTATATAAAGGAGAAATTATAGTTTTACCCCCATGAACTATGGCTAGTATGCAAGCCAGTAAATTCTCGAATTTTGACCAATATACCGGAGCTTTTGACCCACGTAGATATACACACATACCAATTACCGAGTAAGTGAGTCTCAAACTTATTCACATTAATAGATGAGTCTTATTCCATGTGAAAATTAAATTATTAGCTGAATTAGCGATTTTTTTAATATAAAATAGTAATTTTATGTACATAATTTTAAGCTCGAGTCTATCAATAAATAATTTCAAACCTTAATCAATTCAAATTTAAACTTGATTTAGATTTGAATTAAACCTGTATTTGTGACCAAGCTTGAATTAAAATTATTTCAATTCGACTCAATTTTAAACTAATTTTTAGCTCGAGTTAATCAATAAATAATTTCAAGCCTTAATTAATTCAAGCAAAATTTTGAGTGTGATAAAACTTGATTTAGACTTGAATCAAACTTGAATAAGTTAAAAATATAAACTAATAGACTTAAAGTATAAAACTAAATTTTATAAGATCTGAATACATAACAATCCACTTAAGTAATTCTTAGAATATAATAGAATTACAATATAGGGATTTTTACAAATCACACACTCCATTTTGCCTATTTTGTAATTCGCATCCCGTCTTTAGGAATTTTATAACGCGAGTTCTCATTTTTTCTATAATATTCATTTAACATCCGAACGGTACTTTAGCTAACTAACATTAACCATGCTATATAGTTTATGTGACTCTAGTTCGAAGATTACTAAAATACCCTTAAAAAGTTCTGACCTAACCTAAATCCCTATAAAATCTTTCTTCCCTAAAATAAACTCTAACTCCACAAATCTAAATCCTCTTATCTATAACTAAACCCTATATCACAAAATTATAATATCGAAATACACAACCTACAAGAAGAATTCCTCAAAATCCCTACCACGTACAAGCTTTAGAAGCTTTCCCTAACTTTATCTTTCTTCATCTCTCTAGCTCAAATTCTTTTTTTTCTCCATTTTTTCCCAAATTTTCTTCGTCTCCCTCCCCATCTTTGAGGTCGCAAATAACAAAATCGGTTTGACATTTGTGGAGCTCTAAAATCTCCATGGCTTGGAGTTTGGAAACTCTAAAATTGGCTTGGCATTTAGGTGATGTTCTCGATGGTTTGAGAAAAAACAACAAGTATGGATGTTCATGTTATGAATAAAATTAAAGATAAGTATAAGAGTGATTTAGGAATGTTATAAATTACATGGTGGATTATAACAAAATATTCTCTTTCTAGTATCATTCAGTTTGATTATGATTAGGTTAAGTTAACTCAGAGTGTTAAATGAACATTATAAGGAAAATGGAGGGTCATCTTATAAAATCCCAAAAACGGGTCCAAATTATAAAATAAATAAAATATAGGGTATGATTTATAAAAATCTCTACAATATAATATATATTAAACTCATCATTTAGGGCCCAAGTAACATCAGTTAGATTCAGATACTTTTCATACGAAAAGTAGGTTATGGAAACCGACAAAAGATTCTAATTCCTAGTTGGCCATACAACGTGACGCCAATCATAAAACACCTAAATTAATACACCATAATTGTTCTTGGGTTAACTTTAACCTAATCACAACTAACAAACTATAGTATATTTAATTAAAAGTTAAATACCCATCATTTAGTTTTTCAATTTTTTTTTACTCTTATTATGTTTTTGAGACATTAAAGATGAAATATTAATATCGATACAGTAGAATGTCATATTAGGTTTAATTAGCATTCACGTTTCATATCGACTATCTAAATGGATCGATAGCTTTTTGAGGAAACCAACAAAGAAATGGACGTCACAAAATGACATTCCCGTTTCGATTTGTTTTGCCAATATGGTTTGTAATATGATTCGGTTCATATTAGCTCTATACGTGATATTGAATTAATGGAAATGAGCTTATTTATCTAGTTGAGTAAGTAGAATCTATAAAATCTTCGAACGTCTGCATCATATTCGCATCGACAGGGAACGAAATTGGCGTGTTCAAACGGAAACGGGCACGTTCAAAAGCGGTCGTTTAAACGCCTGCATCACATTCGCATCGACAGATAATGGAAATTCCGCATTTGAACGCAACTGGACGCGTTCGAATGCACCGCGATGAAAGTGAGGGTTAAGTTAGGAATTGCTAGGGTTGTTTAGAGTATTTTTATGTTAATTAAAAAGTCCTTAAGATAAGCCTCTATATATATGTGGAGAAAACTCTAATTGAGATTTTTTTTCATTGGGATTGGAATTGGCTTTAGCCTCATCTCCTTCTCTTTGACTTTAGTTATTGGCGCCCTCTCCCACTTTCCTTCTTCCACCGCCCAAGTCTTTGGTCGGCATTTTTCAGCATCTAACCTCCCTCTTCTACATTAACTTCTCTCCCTTCACACCATAAACTAACCTTAGCATCTATCTAGTCATTGGAGGGCTATCAAGCTAGGATCTAAGTTTTAGAACCTTTGCGGATCGGATTAGACCGGTTCGTAACAGTTTGAGATTTTTCTATCTATTTTGATATTTAAATTTGATCTCATATTAAATTAGACTATATAGATAAAGATATGAGTCCGGAAATTTACTATCTAAATCAATATTCGTATATCTATATAATTTGAGATACTATAGAAAAAGTGACATAAAAGATTGTTCTTATATATTTTAGTCGTGAATGTACTTAATATATATAATAATTAAGTTTACTATTCGTATCTAAATCCTGGTTTAAGAAAGATTATAATTACGAATATAATTTTACCACCGTCTAATTAGTGAAATCTCTTTTTCCGAGGCAAATACTAATCGTACGGCTAACTATATTTTTTTTAAATTTTCTTTTCGTTGTCTCATGCTTGGAATATAGCACATCCATTAATTATTATTGGTCCCATAAATTAATAATCGCATCGCTGTATCAGTATGATGGCCCACCTCCTTTGTTTTCAAATCTCGAGTTGCAAGCATCCTATCTATTATAATATAAAATATAAAAATGATTGTTCTATAGCTTAAATTTTTAGAATAGAGTTAACGTGATATCAGAGCGAGAGGTTATGGGTTTAAATTCTGTTGTATTTATCTGTAGTTGAAAATATAAAATTTTAGCCTAAACTTTTGAAGGATTTGATGAGCACCTGAGCCACAATCGAGTTGTAAATGAATCTATTTTGATTTCAAGCTAAGATTGTGTTCAGGCTCGAGTTGGCTCAGTTCAACCTAAGTTAAGCTCGAGCGGAATAAGGTTGGAATTTAATATGAGCCAACCTGTCCGATTAGTTTGAGCATGCTATTTAGTGCGTATCAGCATATTAATCACACATATTTGTTGATTTGAATCACATTTGAAAATGAATATAGAAGACACGTTAAATTAGGGTTCGATTGCTCATGCTAAATCTCCACCCAGATATCCGTGGCTATTCCGGTGACGTGGCAAGAGGATTAACAGTGGATTTTCATTGAACCAAACTAGTATAATTTTTTTTTTGTCAAAAGAAAAGAAAATTAAAACATTATTGATGACTACCAAATTGTATACATTTCATATAGAAGCGTAAATACATAGAAAAGCTGATCATGCTTGTTGTTTTAACCATGTGTAAGTTTTTCTAGCAAACTATAGTTACTTACAAATATAGCATGACAAGTACCCACCAATCAATAACATTACGTAACTTCTCTCTCTCTCTCTCTCCTAGCAACCACCAGATACCAATATGGAATCTCCAAAGATATAGAAGCTCTAGAAAACCAAAGCCAAGAAGGGAATCTACCTACCATTCTTTGGGGCAGGAGGCAAACTCAATGGGGTCCGATGGAGAAGAACAAGACCACCATGATCAAATCACCGCTCCTCTATGTAAGAATAAGATTAACCCATCTCTAATCTCTCTAATCCTCTATATTAATTAATTAACAACCATGCAGTGGTCGCTTCCGGCCCGTCTACCTCCTCCTCCGGCGGCGGGGGGAAAGAAGAGGAGGAGGAGGAGGAGAACTCCCCCATCGAGCAGGTGGCGCTGACCGTGCCGGTTAGCGACGACCCGTCGATCCCGGCGTTGACTTTCCGGATGTGGGTGCTGGGGACGGCATCGTGCGCGCTGCTGTCGTTCCTGAACCAGTTCTTCTGGTACCGGAAGGAGCCGTTGACCATCACGTCGATCTCGGCGCAGATCGCTGTGGTGCCGCTCGGGCGGCTGATGGCGGCGGTCGTCACCGACCGCGTGTTCTTCGAGGGTCGGGCGTGGGAGTTCACCCTCAACCCCGGGCCCTTTAACATGAAGGAGCACGTCCTCATCACCATCTTCGCCAACTCCGGCGCCGGGACAGTCTACGCCATCCACGTCATCACCGCCGTCAAGGTCTTCTACAGGCAGCATATCACCTTCTTCGTCTCCCTCCTCGTCGTCCTCACCACGCAGGTACTATAGATTCATTTGATCCAAAAGCTTAATAAATATTATTATTATTATTTTAATTTTTCTCGCTATAGATTTACATATAATTTTTGGAAAATATAATTCTTTTTTTTTCTGGGAAGATTTATTATTTTAATGCTAGAAAAATGTTCAATCTCTTATCAAGATTGAAACTTGTGGGGTTAATTACAAGCTGGATATTATCTATTTTATATTTCTTGGTCATTTATTGTGCCTCAGAATTTTAATAAATGCTCATCTTAAGTTGGAGAGTGATAAAGAGCTTTTATTTTATTTGTTTCTTTTCAAATCGGAATGAACTTTATTTTTCGTGTACAATTTCATGTTAATTAACCAAAATTTCCCACAAATTTTATATGTTAGATAAGGGAATATCTTTATATATATATATAGAACATTCTTAATATATATTCATTTAATTTATTTTTTTTGAAAAAATTATAGATCTACTTTTTGTGGCTAGAAAGGCATTCAATCAATCTCACCAATTATTGGTTAGGCACGGCAATTTTATATCTGTTTATATATTATGTGATTTGGACTACGAGCTGTACATTAAATATTTAATCAATATATATAGTACTTTCGTTATCATTGATATATATATATATATATATAGTCCATATCTTCAAATAATAATAATATATTATTTATTTACGTAGGTGTTGGGATTTGGATGGGCGGGAATATTCCGGCGGTATCTGGTGGAGCCGGCGACCATGTGGTGGCCTTACAACTTGGTGCAGGTGTCCCTGTTCAGGTATTGTATGGATATTTTTGTTACTTAATTTATATCCTAAATTGCCATATTTTAATTTCTACTCCCACCGTAATTTCTTTACGAGTTAATCACACTCTAATTCTCACGTTGACATGGTGTTATAAATTAATCTATCATGTAACATACTTGCTATGGAAAATGATTTAATTAGGCCCCAAATGGCCACCTCTATTTGATCTTTATCATGAAGAAGGAAAAGGATTGATTAAATCAATGAAAATAAAATTAGCATGTAATCATGTGTGATCTATTATAGACATAAGGTCAAATTAGTACTATAAATTATTTCGACTTGTCTGAAGGGAATAATTAGTGCTTGCAATCAACAGATATAAGGCCAATTCTAACCTAACCAAACAATTGGAGATCCCAAACAAACCCTAGATTAGGGTGTTAATCAGGTTGACACTTCTCTGTTTGTAGTACAAACCAACCACATGCCTGGATAATGACAGGTAATTAAGACACTCTTGACACCTTAATTTGGTTGGATGAGGTAAATCTTTTCGAGGAGCACAAGTATGTGAATAACATTTAAGAATTGAAAAAATAAATTATTACCTTCAAAGATACTTGTTATAGAAATGAAGTAGATCTATCAAATAGGAAAGCATGCATGCAGTTGACTTTAAGAAGTGAGATTAAAAAAATACTAGTTTAGCTGTATAGGTATCTATAAACTAATAAAAGTGTTATTTATATATGCATACGCAACTTGATTTGGATCCACTTTGACCAACTCGAGTTGAAGTAAAGTTGTCCTGGATTGGAGACAGTAGGAGCATCAATGGGACAGTGAGGCCACATTGCAAATGCTGAACTGTGAAGAACACTACTGCTGTCACTTGCTAGAAAGATTTAAAAACATCAGCAGAACATTGCTAAAGAATATAACCAGGAATTTTTCTAAAAGTCAATAATTATGAATATGCAGTATTGAGGAACTCAGCAATCTTGTTGAAACTTTCAGATTTGACATGAAATACTAGACAAGCTTATGCCATAGAATGGTAGGACATGAGAAATACTTACAATTAACATGGCAGAATATTCTCTACAGGGCACTCCATGAGAAGGAAGAGAGGCGAAAAGGGGGGTTAACTCGCAACCAGTTCTTCATGGTGGCCTTCATTTGTAGCTTTGCCTATTATGTTCTCCCAGGCTACATCTTCCAGATGTTAACCTCCCTCTCTTGGATCTGTTGGATATTTCCCCACTCAGTCCTTGCTCAGCAGCTTGGCTCAGGCCTCTACGGCCTTGGCATTGGCGCCATCGGGCTTGACTGGTCTACCATCTCCTCTTACCTTGGCAGCCCACTTGCCAGCCCTTGGTTTGCAACTGCTAATGTTGCAGCTGGATTCATCCTCATCATGTATGTCATCACCCCCACTGCTTATTGGCTAAACCTTTACAAGGCCAAAACTTTCCCCATCTTCTCAGATGGATTATTTACATCCACTGGTCAGAACTACAACATCTCTAGCATCATAGACTCTGATTTCCACCTTGATGTTGAGGCCTATGAGAAGAATGGCCCGCTTTATTTGAGCACCTTCTTTGCGATGACTTATGGTGTCGGCTTTGCGTCACTTACTGCTACGATTTCCCATGTTCTCCTCTTCCACGGAAGGTAATTTAACTTTGCTCTTTATATTGTCATCATCTAGCTCTTTTGGTTGCATGAAACTGGTCTGCAAGTCTATTTGCTTTGCTACAAAATTCACTCGAAACACCTGTTTTTGAAGAGAATACCAAATAGTGTTTGTTGACAACTGGGAAAATTCAATTATGTTCAACTGGTAATGAATAATCTAGGTAACTAGGAAGGAGTAATGACCATGTAATCAATCACCTCTGTTGTAGGGAAGTTTGGCAGATGAGCAAGTCAGCATTCCAAGAAAAGAAGATGGATGTGCATACAAGGCTCATGAGTAGATATAAACAGGTTCCAGAGTGGTGGTTTGTTTGCATCCTTATTGCCAATATTGCACTCACAGTATTTGCATGTGAGTATTACATTGACCAACTACAATTGCCATGGTGGGGTGTTTTGCTTGCCTGTGCTCTTGCCATCTTCTTCACTCTTCCCATTGGAATCATCACAGCAACTACAAATCAGGTACATTGGATGTCTTAGATAGTTCATTTCCAAGTAAAACTGTAAAATTTCTTTCGTTGAATGAAACAGACGCCAGGCTTAAACATCATTACAGAGTACATCATGGGCTACTTGTACCCTGGACGCCCAGTAGCAAATATGTGCTTTAAGGTTTATGGGTACATCAGCATGACACAGGCCTTGACATTTTTGCAAGATTTCAAACTGGGGCATTACATGAAGATTCCACCCAGAACTATGTTCATGGCTCAGGTCAGTTTCCCCTCTTAATCTTTAGCTGTTAATGCCTTTGCATTGTTACCATCTCAAATAAGGCTGAACTTCTTAAAATAAAATGATGCAAGAAGATTACCAGGAAAGTTTGGAAAATGCTGATTGCCTCCATAAAAGCTGACTGACTGAATAAACAAACAGGTGGTTGGAACCCTCATAGCTGCATTTGTGTATCTCGGAACTGCATGGTGGCTCATGGACACAATCCCAAACATTTGCAACACTGCACTCCTCTCTTCAGATAGCCCATGGACATGCCCGAGTGACCATGTGTTCTTTGATGCTTCAGTCATATGGGGTCTTATTGGTCCTCGCAGAATCTTTGGAGACCTTGGTTACTACTCAGCCATCAATTGGTCCTTCCTGATTGGGGCAATCGCTCCTCTCCTCGTCTGGCTCGCCCACAAGGCTTTCCCACGGCAAGGATGGATACGCTTCATCAACATGCCAGTTTTGATTGGGGCCACTGGAATGATGCCTCCTGCAACAGCCGTCAACTACACCACTTGGATTCTTGTAGGTTTCTTCTCAGGCTTTGTGGTCTACAGATACCGGCGCGACTGGTGGCAGAGGCACAACTATCTACTATCAGGTGCTCTGGATGCTGGATTGGCATTCATGGCGGTGTTGCTTTATCTGTGCTTGGGGCTGGAGAATGTTAGCTTGAATTGGTGGGGCAACGACTTGGATGGATGTCCTCTGGCTTCTTGCCCCACTGCAAAGGGTATTGTTGTCGAGGGATGTCCAGTTTCCTCCTGATCCTGCTTTGATATGTACATAACAGAACACAAGATATGATATTGGATTGGTTTCAATGTAGTTAAATGAGAAATAACATCTCAAAGGAGTGGATTTATTGCCAACAAGCCTGCAGTCGGACTAGTCTTAATGAAAGATGGATCACTATGATCATCCATGAAATAGCAATGTTCAGTGATCAATATTAGTACATACTTGTTCTGGAGAAGAAGCAACAGATTAAGAATGTTTGATAGTCATGCTTTCCTTTTTCTCAATAAGAAGATGATACTTCTTCCCTTTAGTTACTTTTCTGTTACATTAGCAGAGAGCTTGAAAGCACATTATGGTAATACCTCTTAATTCAAACCAAGAATTTCTAATTGTACCTGTATAAATCAAATGATACTGTGTACTATGTACCCTTGTTTCGAAGATTGATGATAAATGGCAAATTGATGTATTGTTCTTCAAGTATTAGATAATTGCTAAATGGCAACCGTGTTACTCTTGCAGTAAAACCTAAAGAAGTACCAATAGAATTTCTGTCTAACTTTGAATATCTGATTTGCCTTCTCAACTAGAGCTCTATAACAGGTACATGGAGATAGAGTTTACTTTCCAGGGCACGGAAGAGAAAGATTCAGCTGTTGACATGCCATTTGGCATGGCAAAGGAAAGATTGGCTCTCAGCCAAGCCTGCATTGTCTTCTACTACGCCTCATCAAAGATATCGCAGTATCACACTGAATTTCTTATGATTGCTGTAACCCAACTATTGCGAAAATAAGAAATTTCATACTGAGAAAAATAAAAATATACGTGGAGAACAAAAATTCTGCCAGAAATGCTATACCATATGCCCGTTGATACGACATATCATATGAGATGAAATGAAATGAAACATGAATATAATTATGCAACTGTCGAATTCAACTCATTCTACTTATGCTATCTTGCAAAGAGAAGAAGGCTTTCGCACAAATGCAACTATTTTGATCTGAGTGGAAACAAAGCAAACATAATCTCTATCAACAAATTTGTAAAATGTAATTTTCTGAATTCACAAAATCCAGAAAAGAAGAAACAAGTGAGAGACGAATAATAAAGAGAACTAGCAACATTTACCTTCATTAGTTGCAATCTGGAACTCGTTTACAAGATCCTGCAACAAATACCAAAGTAATGAGTAAAACTACAGAAAATAAAGAGAAAATAATTATAATGACTTTAATAGCCATGCCTACAAGCACACATCAAAGACAAAAATATGAACAATGTTCATCATTCAAAGCATTCTTACACGCAAATAAAACTAGATACATTAGTTTCTAGCTACACTAATTTAAGAATCTCAAGCATAACTTCGACACACTATAATCTGCTAGCATTTGTTATGACTTATGATCCTAGTTATCACCCAAGTATATAGTGCATCTAACATCTCGGGTGTTCGATTGTACTGATTTGGGTAGTAATAGTAGCAAAGTGGAATACATAGGCATATACGAATCATCGAGAGAGGGAAAAACCTGAAGGTATTGGGCCCAGGTCTGCCTCTGATCGTTGGTAAACATCATCTTGAACAGCTGACCGCAAACGAGAGCTACATGTACTGACTGGTTTATCGCAATCAGCAATCTATAAAGAAAGTTCACAAGAATAATCAATAGTGTTCGAATTCAAGAAGGCAAAAGACCCTCGCTCCGGCATTCCATCGAACAGAAATGACCTGCAAAACGAAATCCTCGTCGACTACGCCACCGGCAAGCTCGGATTTCACGATGACCCTAGAGCTTCGCAGGAATGATTGTTGGCATAATATCAATGCAAATCCGCCACCGGAACTGTAAATTGGGCCTGCGAACTTTGGTCCAATCTGATCAAAATAATAGTTTACTTTATGAATATTTATCCTAAAATTGGCTTTATTTGTAGACTAAACTAAGGGTGCTCATGGAAATTTGCCCGGGAGCGATCAATATTAAGAATAAATTAATAATTAGGTTGGTGTGTGATTTAAGATGTAATCTTGATCAATAGTATTTATATTTTAAAAGAAGTAGTATTTCAGAATAAAAAAATTATTCCCATTAAACTCACGATAAATTCAATTCTCCCAGTAATTGATATTTAGTATTTCTTTTTTTATTAAAACACTGTACGTAACTTCGCTATTACCGTCCGTCATCAAGAGATTCCACTAGAAACTCCAGGATTGTTTGAGTAGTAGTTTAATATCAATTATTAAGTTACTCCTCAGTGCATGACGTAATTGAAAACTCTTTTTAAATAGAAAATTTTGCGAGTTACACCTTATATTTTATATATTTCCTAATTCAAAACTCCGTCTTTACAAATTTTGTAATCTGAATATTTTTTTCTTTTTAGTTTTAATCAACACTTTGATATTATTTTAACTAATTAATATTAATTAAATTACTAAAATACCCTCATCCTCCCGTCTCCTCCTCTCTACCATTCCATCATCTTCTTTCATCTTCCCCCAACTACCTGTTCCCATCGTCATCTTCGCCCCCGCTGCCACCACATTTTCTTGTCTTTTCTCTTTGGCCGTCTTCTTTATCTTTCTCCTCCTCTTCTAGTTACTCCAAGAAATGATGGCAGAGAATAAAGGAGACAATAATTTAGATATTTTATAAATTATTTAGCATATTACAATGAAATATTTTTTTTATCAATACCGTTCAAGTTAATTCAACGTGTTAAATAAAAATGATTAAAAATAAGAGTTAAATTATAAAATCTTCAAAGATAAAGTGTGAATTATAGAATAGGTAAAATATATAGTGTAATTTACAAAATTTCCTTCAAAATATCATAATTATCAACAAAAAAAATTAATTATGATTAGTTAGATTTAAATTAATAGATTCGTATATTTAAAAAAGCACAATAATTTTAGTGACAAATATAATAATTTAAGAATTTTGGTTACCTAAAACTATTTTTTCCCTCAACAAGAATGCTTCTTCCCTGTAGTTATTTGTTATGGTGTTCCCTTAACAAAGAGTTTCTGAAGCAGTATTTGTATTGATCTAGCGAGACCCAGAATTGCTGCCTATATGAAGCATACTGGAGAGGGGAAGTATACTGTTGCCAAAATGGCAACTTGCCCTTGGTTACCAGTCCATTGGACCAGACTACAATTGATAAATTTTTATTTTTTTTAATTAAAAAATTCATTGAAACTTAGGCGAGAAGTCCAAAAAGATATTACAGAGTGCTTCCCACGCCTATACATGGATCTAGCATGATTTGCAATCCAATATTGCACTCATATCAGCTTCCTGTAGACATGTTTAATATCTATGTTTCTGAATAAGTTATTGGAGTTCTTTATATCACAGAGCATGTTCTTCACAGACCAGTGTGCTTCTCTAATTTTGATCGTAAAAAGTACAGCCGGAGAGTTAATCTCAATGATCTAGTTGTGAATTTCTAATTTTCTCGCTTGCTGCATGGTCTCTCTCAGCTCCCAGGTTTCGATGAACATAGTATCACCGTATCTGATAGGAGCTCTACCTGTGAAAAGGATATCAGAGTCAGAGTCTCTAAAAATCTATAACTGATGTACGTGATTACATTTTTAAGAAAAAAACTAATATTTTTTATAATTAAATCTAAACTGTTGGTGTTGAATGATAAATATATCGGTGAAGTAGGATGCAAGTAATAATAAAATTAAAATATATAAAAGTAATCCCTTTAATTTGCGGACGCAAATATTTCTATGCTATTAAGAAGGAGATAAGTAGCATGTGATGGTGAATAACTACTCCTCATCTCTTCTCACCTCCTCTCATTCCATTTCCGTCCACCTTCTCTTCTCTCCAAAATGGACGCCATCTCCAACCCCACCTCCTCCCTCCTCCCAACCTCCTTCCTCCAATCCAACCCCAAAGACTCCCCAAACCTCCTCAATCTCCATCGCCCAATAACTCACCACAAACAACTCCACCAATACTTCACCCTCCTCTCCGCCAAACCCCCTCCCCCGCCTCTCCCTCTCCCTCTCCCTCTCCCCAACCTCTCTCCTCCCCTCAAACCCCGACCCCACCTTCCTCCCGAGCAAACCCTAACCCACCGCCGCGCCGCCACCGGCTACGCGGCCGCCCTCGCCGACGCCGCCAGCTGCGACGGCGTCCTCGCAGCGGCCGGTCGCGACGCGCGGCGGTTGATGCGGCGGGTGGGCGCCGTCCTCGCCGATCCGGCCGCCGGGGATGATAGGAAGGCGGCGGCCGTGGTGGACGCGGCGGGGGGAGGGATGTACGGGAAGTTGGTGGCGCTGGTGCGGATGCTGGTGAGGAAGGGGAAGGTGGGGTTGGTTCGGGAGGTGATGGAGGAGTTTGGGAGGATCTGTGCTCAGCTGAGCGGGGCAGCGGCGACGGCGGCGGAGGTGGTGGTGGTGGCGGCGGGGAGGAGGATGGAGGAGGCGGAGTTGGCCGGGATCGCGAGGGCGGTGCAGAGGAAGAGTGGAGCGGAGAAGGTGAAGGTGAGGCACCTCTTTGCTTCACAGTGAAATTTCTCAGTACAATGGAAGCTCTTTGCTTACATTTGGCAAACTCGCCTTCAATATTCATACTGTTGCAATAGATGCAAGAAAAATTAGTTATTTTAGTTGTATTTAGTAGTGTCTACTGGAGTTTAATTATTAGCCAAATTCCACTAAATAATAATAGCAGACACCTCCAACTCCAAGTGAGTCTCGTACATCAATTGCAAACATTCGAACAGTTTTAATTATGTTCACTTTAAAATTCTACGACCTATGTGTCGAGTGTAATCGGAGTCATCAAATATATGTAATGTATTAATATGCATTTAATGCCTACTAGGATGACTCACACGAACCCTACTCAATATAACAATATAATTCAAGTGGATTTAATTTTAAGTTGTTTTGCAACACTGAGTCACAGTTTGTAAGGGTGAAAAGGTACTTTAGCCTTGTTATTTCTGTGGGTAGTAGCGTCGGAAAAAAAAAAAAAAAAAAAGCCCATGGGCTTGTGGATTCGGCTCATTTAGAGCTTGGCTTCAACTCTAAATGAGCCGAGCCGAGCCGAGCTGATTTTTTTAACTCGAATGTATTAGGCTTGATACTGTAGCAATACGTATATATGTATCGAACTCTCTCAAATCTCAAACTTAGAAGACCGAAGCTGCTCCTGTCCAAGTCATCAAGATCCTGATTCCCTCATTGAAGTCGCTGTTGTCCTCACCAGAGCATTGTCATCCTCACTGAGCGTCTCCTCCTCTCTCCTCTCTCCCTCCATTCCTTTGTAAACCTTGGTAATCAAGCCTGGAGTGGTACTGGGGCAAGGGTTAGGGTTTGCCATAGCATAAGCGAGTATGACTAATTGTATCAAGGATGGAGAACTCTGTTCTAGCCAATATGAGAGCTCTAGAAAGAGCCAAAGACTCATTCAACCAAACCTTTCACCGCTCTACTTTCTAGCAAGCTCTTCTTGCCACCGGTGAGGGTTGAACCCTCTGCTTCCTCGTCGACAATGGAGGAAACAAATGCTTAGATACTCTTACAAATATTTTTATGTATGAAACTGACACTTTAAATTAAAACAAATGCTTTTATGTATGAAATTGGCGCTTTGAATTCAATACTCCTACATGAAAAATTATGCTAAAAAAATCCTTTAGATAATAAAGAGTTACATCTTACAAATGTTTTGCCAAAGTTTACCTTAATATATTGTGCTGTTGTCATTATTGTAAGGTGGACTCCTTGTGATACAAAAAAAAGAAACAGAAAGAAAGAGAAGAATTGGCCCTTGTTGTAATAAGCACCCGACAAGCTTCTCACATGCCAAGTATCAGTATGAGACTATGAGTACAAAGAGCAAACCATATAAGTGTTTTCAAATGTCATTGTGTTGAGTTTTGCATGCCTGGACAACCTATGAAAATAATCTGAGGCAAGGTGTAGAGCATGCTTAACCATGTCATTATACCATCTCCATAGTTTTAACAAGCCCTGTTTAGTCCTCTATCATTTGCCATGATCATGATGAGGGCTTTGAGATTATCATTGATACAATGAAATAATGCAATATATATATATATATAAGTCTGTTATAATCCTTTCTAAACTATTGCTCAATTTTATATAGATTCTCACTTTTTTTTCTCCGACACTTAAACTATTTCAACAATCTAATATCTCCCAACTAGTTGACCCTGTAGATGAAAACTATCAAATGACCATTTCTTTCTCAAATATTCTTTTTCCCTCTCCTGCTTCTCTAAATAAGAGGCAAACAGCTCTTAGACACCTAAAATAGAGATTTTTTAATTAAAAAAATTAAATGGGCACCTAACAAAAGAGGTATTTTAGAGTTTACAGGGTTGAGGAGGTTTAGGTGTAATAATCTCTATAAAAATTAAAAGAGAAAGTGTGCAGACATGTAGTGGTATCAATTAGGTTAATGGGCAATGAGAAAACCTACTATGTTAATGTACTAACTATTCTAAAAATTTAAGTTGTTAGAGAATAATAATTTGTATGTTTTATATTCTAACATAGCATGGCCCAGAAATATTAGTTAGAAGATGTGATGAGATGACTAAGTAGTTTGCATTGCTGAATTGCTGGTTGTTAGAGACTTATAGTGAAAGATACACTACTAATCAGGTGAGAGGAAGATTAATTGCAAACTAGGCTTAATTGAGAATGACATCTGATTGGACTCAAGAACATTGAAAGTAATGTCTTACCTTCATACTCCAGAGAAAAGTTTGTAGCAATAACAACTGCATCACCATCTTAGTGAAACCTGACATGAATTGGAGTTACTTAAAAATTAAACCTAATTAATTAAACAACAGTTCACATAAAAGAAAAAGAAACCCATCAACTCAGCCTGGGCCATGCTTCTTACTTTCCCCATTTTTATATCGTTATATGGCATAATTAGTACGCACAAAAGTTCATCAAAGAAGAAGGAAAAAGAAGGCCAGCTACTACTTGGAGTGATTGCTCCACAGTGGAGCAGGTTGACCACCCTAGGATTTCATTTAAATTTTCTTGCTCTTATTAAAGTTTAAATAACCTAACTCTAAGATCAAATGAGGTACTTTTAATTATTTGGTTTTTAGCTTTTAAAATTAAGTAACAGGACAGTCATCTATTGCTAGATTAAAGTTAATCTGGAGTATTTCCCATCGTGTGAAAGGTAGTAAGATGTTTTCTTGATAATCTTTTCAAAAATTATAGTATCTTGAATATTATAAACTACAGTCCAATAAAAACTCAGTGATCTCCAAATTTGGACCAGTTCTAGTCCATAATCCAAAATCCAAAATGACCCCAACTCAATTGTCTCTGTTATGCATTCAATAATGAAGGGACTCTTCTACCATGACGACTCCTTTGTATAAGCAAAGCAAGCAACCTAGCATGCTTCTTTACAAAACTAACCTTCTCCCCAAAAGGAGAACATCAATCACTAGTTCCCACCTAAACTCTAGTCCTTTTGTCTTCTCCTTCTTCTTCTTCTTCTTCTTCTTCTTCTTCTTGTGTTTCTCCTATATATTTCTCCCACACCAACTACCACTCTTCCCTCAAGAAGAATTGGATAAAGATAGCCAGTGTTATTAGAGATAAAAGAAGAAGAAGAAGAAGAAGAAGAGAGATTATGGGGAGAGAGGATGAGGAAGGCAAGAACTGGGAGGAGGAGAAGGAGGTGGAGATAGACTATGTGTTCAAGATAGTGGTGGTGGGGGATTCTGCAGTTGGGAAGACGCAGCTCCTGGGGAGGTTCACAAAAGATGAGTTCTTCCTTGATTCCAAGTCCACCATTGGGGTGGAGTTCCAGACTCGGACGCTGACCCTCAACAGGAAGCACATCAAGGCCCAGATTTGGGACACTGCTGGTCAAGAGAGGTATGCTTCTAATTCCCTTCTCTCCTCATCCCCCCCACTAGATTCACTATAGATTCTTAATATTGATCAGACTCCCAGAGTTAGAAGCAGCTGCTGCTTGGTATCCTTAATTCCACTAGTAGACCCTATATTTCATTACTCCCCCCAAGAATCTTTCTTCTGGGAAGAACTAGTAGATGAACACACAAGATTAAAAAGGTCATAAGAAAGATTGGGGAGAGTTGCTAGAGCAAACAGAGACGTAATCCTGGGATTAGAGCACCAAGTTTAGTGGTCCATGGTGGTTTTAATATCTAAAATTAAAGACGTATTTGACTGCCCTTCGTGTGTGACCTGTAACTGTCACTTGTGGGTCCAGTAACGAATCAATCCGTGTCCCAATGTTTTATACGATCTCAGATTTGTTGTTCCTTTGCTCTCTCTCTCTCCTTCTAACGCGTTTATCTTTCTTTTCTTTCTTTCTTTCTTTCTTTCTTTCTTCTTTTCCCTGGGAGCCACGGCAATGGAATTTTTAGAGGACGATTTACCTCTCAATGGTTTTGTTTGTATTCTTTTATCACTTTATACTTTTTCTGTGGTGTAGACTAAAGTGTAATTGATATATTTTATTTATCATCATATTTAATTAAATTATAAGTCGAATTTAAAAATATTTATTCAATATAAAATTATAGAGAATTTTAGATATGTCAGAAGATTTATTCAATTATTTATAAGAAATAAATCTAGGTCTAGGGATTAATGAGAGGTTAAGCTTGGGATTGGAAGAGTTGGTGGATGGCAGTGGAGTTGCTCTTTGGCTATAAAGACAACTATGACATCCAACAACCCTGATGAACATATTGGCAAATGGATAAGAATTTATTGCAATGGATACTTGGCCTGTGATCTATTATCCTGTAGAACAATTAAAATGAAAAGAAATTTACTGTACCGTCGTTTACGTTTTAACTAACTGCACTTGCCAAATGACAAACTTAGAATATTGTATGTATATATACCTCTCAAAATACTTGGTTTTTGTATGGATACCTTTTAAAACCTTCAATTTTTGTGTGGATACATTGCTCTCGAATCATAACATTTTTGTTGTTTTTATCTCTTAAATGCTTCAGATTTTAATATATATATATATAGAGAGAGAGAGAGGGAGAGAGAGAAAGTAATCAGAAGTGTTATGTTTTGAAGGGTTTTCATGCAAATATGAAGTTTAAAAGTGTATATAAGTAAAGAAGGAGCTTCAAAAGTATACATGTAAACAAGTACCATTAAGTTAGTATTAAGTGAAAATTAAACTCAAATCGCCCTTTAAGCAATACAAGCAAAAGATAGGAGTTGGGCCATAATAAAGGTCTAAAAAGGCAGGGTGTAAATAATAATAAACACAAAATGTAGTGTGTTATTTGTCAATTTTACTAGAATAAAATGTCAAAAGAAAGTTATGTTCAATACAAGGCTGCAAAGAATCTGCAAAAGGTTCTGAAACAATTCAAAATAAGTACAAGTTACAACCATAATAGTCTGTCAATATTCTCAAAAACCATAATAGTTTGTCAACTCTCTATAATACAGACAGCCAAACAGCACTCAGTTATTTCTCATTGTATCTTTACCACCCCTATGGTTTTTGACTTATATTAGCTGCACATACTGTTTTCTTTTCTTTTCTTTTCTTTTTACTGAGTATATTATATATACTGTGTATACTACCAGTATTCCAATTCAATGGACTCTTTGCTGTAATGAATGGACACACAAACACACGCACCAGAACACAGGAAAGAATATTTAAGTAATCAACAACTTATGTATCTTATTGTCAAAATTGACTGGGATTTTGATGCATGTCATCATCAGACTCTGATATTGATTTCTAAAAGCAAGATATGCTGGAGTACAGGAGAGACACATTAGCTTGCACACTAAGTTATTGCTCAATTTAAAATAATACCTGGAATACACTTGTAACATATTAAATATAGTAAGCTCCTGATCATTTGATCAACTATAGTTAGAATTAGAGAACTTTTCCAAAGACATACAAGAATGAAAGCAAGTATATCATGTGTAACCACAACAAATGCTGAAGGAAACTGATGCTTATCTTTCTATCTGGAGTGGAACAGTTACCTTGCAAATCTACTCATCCATATAATTTGCAATTTTGGTATGGATTCTCCTGCTCAGAATATTTAATCTTTTAAAGCATCTGACCTTAGGTTGACCAGAATCATCAAACTTCAGAAGGAGAAACCAGCCATACATGCTTCAGAGAGATCCTAGCTGCTCCTTTTGGACAGATAATATCATGATGTCCTATAAGACTTAGGACACAACCAAATCGACTAGTCCGGTTGAAATAATATGCATGTTAATATAGAGAAGACACCAAAGGAATACACTTCAGAATGCTAGGAATCAACAGTAGTAGCTTAGATTTACATAACTTTATGTAAAGCCTTTGCTTGTATCATAGTTTTATGTAAGCCATTGCCAAGAATATCCAGATATTTGATGTAGCATTCACTTCAATGGAAACAAGTGTTATTGTCACATATAAATTGACATAACTTTTAGGCAATTTCTTGTCAAGTATTTTCCATCTCTAATAGAAATTCTTGTCTTAGTGATAAATAAATTTGAAAAATAAATATCAAATATCTGATACTGCTTCATAAGAGTAAACCACTAAATCCTTAAGATGTATGTTTAATGCATCTACTAAGCACATCAGAAAAGCATGTTAGAATTACATGCAGGTTGCTTTCATATAAATGATTTGTACTCAAAGCTGCAGTGCTGCACTGACAAATAATATAGGCAGACAGTAGAATTTTGATGCGTGATCATCAAAGCTGTAACTGTCTGAACCTTATTCTAATTACGGATTAGCACACCTAATATCCAAAACCCAGTGAATCTTGATGTCTGCCATTCTAGTATCTAATGAAGAAATCCCAATCTAACTAACTAAAACAAACCCTTTAACTAAAAAGAGCAACAACTTGCTCTGTCTTCTCATTGGTATAGGTCTTGAATGCAGGTACAGAGCAGTGACCAGTGCTTACTACAGAGGAGCACTTGGTGCCATGCTAGTCTACGATGTCACAAGGAGACAAACATTTGATCACGTAGCAAGGTGGGTCGAAGAACTGCGAGCCCATGCCGACAAGTCTATCGTTGTCATGCTGATCGGAAACAAGGCTGACCTTACTCAGAAAAGGGCGGTCTCAACAGAAGAAGCTATTGAATTTGCAGAGGAACAAGGACTGTTCTTTTCCGAGGCATCTGCTCTTACTGGAGAACATGTGGAAAGAGCTTTCCTGAGCCTTATAGATGAGATATACGCAGTAGTTTCAAGGAAGGCTCTGGAGTTGGATGAAGCAAGAAAGATGAATGGTGGAAATGAATCAAAAGATATATTGGTGCTAAAAGGAACCAAGGTATCAGTGCTGTCTGAGGTTTCTATGATGGAAACCAGTGCTATGAGGAAAGGATCTCAGTGTGCTTGTGTGTGACTCCTGTGCATAGTTTTGTAATGTCTACTTGGTTATGATGGTAAGTGACAGCATTTAGAAGTCACAGTCCATTTGTTGATGACAAGGGTTTGAGAAGAAAGCATGTTTGGCTTTGTGTAAATTGAATTTAGATATGATTTCATGCTTTCAGTATGATTTTTATTCAGTGAAAATCTGGCTATTACACACTAGGCATAGAAACTATTGGAAAATTACAATTATACATTTATACTTTCTTCTTGAAACAGTGAACATGTTATAAGTGTATTATGTGATCTAGCACTACTGCATTTGATATTTTTGCAATCTTATTAGGAGAAGTCAATGATTTTGTCTGACACTGAATAAAAAGTGCTGCTTTACTGTTCTCTAATGTCTTCAAAACCTAGAATGGTAGCTTTAAAGCAGAGTATATTAGAGGACTTAAATCATAATTTTTTCTATTAAAAGACCCAATCTTATTGACTCCAAAGAAAAGCAATATTACTAGCTCAGGCATTCTAACAAACAACTTACATGCAACCATTCTTCTCCCTCCCTCCTTCCTTTCTACGATCAAAAACCGAAAAAGGAATACAAATGGAAGGGAAAACAAAGAACAAGTTGTTAAAATGCCTACTTACTCACTCCAGTACTTATCGTCGTCAGGCTTCTCCTCTTCGCCGTCCTCCTCCCCAATCTCCACCTCTGCGCTCTTAAACCTTCTCACGTCCTCCACTGCGGCCTTCCGAAACATCCCGATGTCGACCGCGCCGGCCACCATGTGATATCCCCTCAGCTTAAGCTGTTCCGGGGCATCGTGCGGCATCGCGAACCCTCCCAAGTAAACCCTCTTCTCCTTCCTTCCCACCATACCCAACACTCTCCTTTCCGCCTCCTTCACTGCCTCCCTCACCTTCCGGTTCCCCGGGTCCCACAAGTACCCCATGCTCGCGCTCAGATCCAACGGCCCCATCTGCACCACGTCGACCCCGTCGACGGCCGCGATCGCCTCGATCTCTGCCACCGCCGCCGCCGTCTCCGCCTGGATCATTATCAAGGTCTCCTCTTCGCACCTTGCTAGGTAGCTGTCGTCCATCCCGTACGCGGACGCGCGCACGACGGTGTGCGCGGACCCCCGCACGCCGCGGGGCGGGAAGCGGCAGTAGGAGACGGCGAGCTCGGCTTCGCGGGGAGAGCAGACGGAGGGGAACATGACGCCGGCCGGGCCGAGGTCGAGGGCCTTCTTGGCCCAGGCGGGGGAGGAGTCAGGAAGGCGGAGAATCGCCGGGGTACCGACGGCGGCGAGGGCACGGAGGCAGGGGAGGGCGTCGGAGATGCCGCCGGGCCCGTGCTCCATGTCGACGACGACGTAGTCGTAGCCGGCGAGGCCGGCGATCTCGGCGAGGGTGGGGGATGAGGAGAGGAGGAAGAGGCCGTAGAGGACCTCGCCGGCGGCGAGGCGGGACTTTAGGTTTACGCGGGTGGACTCGAGATCAGCGGATACGGCGGCGGCGGCGGAGGAGGAGAGGATGGCCTTGAGAGGCGGCGGAGAAGAGAAGCTTCGTGCGCATCGGGAGGGGAGAGAGAGGGAGATGGGGGTCAGGATTTGGTGCGATCGGAGGAGAAGAGAAGAGGGGGTTTTGAGTGTTAGAGTTTTGGGAGAGAAGAGAAAGGCGCTAGCATGGGAAGTGGCGGAGATAGCCGCCATGGGAGAGAGTGGAGAGTGGAGGGTGGAGAGTGGAGAGGGAGAGGACAACGGCGTGTTATGGGTAGGTTTTGAAGGTTTAGTAAGACCCGATCCGATACGGTTGGTCGCAGGACGCATGAACGCATCCCCCCCTCCCCTCGAAACGCCGATTTTTCCCATGATACGGGTCCAATGCGGGTCGGATAATGTTAGGATTTTGATCAGCATCCGATATCGGGGCATCAAAGGGTCGATGTCCTCGTGCCCCAATCCAACCGAAAGCTCTCTCCCCCACGCGTCTTCATCATCTCCGGCGATCCGAACATCGGTGGATCCGCGCTGCTCCAAGGTGGATCCATCGGATCGAAGTAAGGCGAGGTGCTCTCCGGCGAGGTCGGTGCTTTTTTTTTGGATTATTTTTCTTGCTTTTGGTTTCTCTCCTCTCTCTCTCTCCTCCTTTTCTCACTCCGCGGTGAGTAATCTATTTTTTTTTTTTTCATTCTCCTTTAATTTTTACTGAATTTTTTTAAATTTTTCCTGCATATGTATGATTTTTTTTAGAATTATACATAATTAAACGATAGTTCGACAGCAAAACGAAGGTCGAGACGAGTAAATAGCAACCTTTCTCTCTGTACTTCGCTTAATGCCTCTTAGTATATTCCCCAGAGAGCAAAAGTTCAGCCTTTACATTTGCTCTACATTAAAATTAATACAATCCTGTATATTTCTTACAGCAGGTCTTGAGAAAATGAGAAGACGACCAGGGATTTCGGGTTTGCAGAGTGCAGCAGCTACTCGGGTATTCCCCCCTTTTCCCTTCATTTTCGTTCATAATTGCTCAGAATGCTAGTCAAGTTTTTGTACCCTTTAAGTAATTCCCTTCTCTCTTTTTCGTTTTTTCATCAATAATCTCAGGATCAATATCGGTTAGTTGGTGAAAATGTTGCCAAGATAAGAACAGATCTCATGAAGGAACAACTTGAAACATTTCGATCTCAATTAGAAGATTTTGCTCGCAAACATAAGGTGATAATTTTTTCTTTCCTGTTCTTTTTTTTTTTGGGTACTTTATCTGTTTTATTTTTGCTGAATGCTTATATGCAAGTCGATACTTATCTTATTTGGTACTCCGCTAGGGTCTTTTGTCAGTGGAATAATTCCACAATGCCATCACCTTCTCCTTTAACTTTTGCTTCGATGGGCACTAAGATTTCAATTTACATAGCCAGTAAGTTAATTAAGTTTTACGTCTTGATTTATAGAAATGGGTTTATTGATACATATATTTGGGAGAACTTATATTTGCGAAAATATTCAACAAAGAAAAAGGAAATAGATGAGAGGATTTTGCAATAAGCTCTAGTTGATTCACGCTCTTGGCTTTCTGAATTTTATGTGATACTAAGGTCTTGTGCCTGAAGAAGCATTTGTTTTTTTTTCCAAGATAGAACAAAGTGCAATGTGACAGTTCTACAATAAGGATGGAGAATAATTTACTGATTCTTGTACTATTTCTTATTTATTCACTGACCTTCCAGGAAAGGAACATGATTCACATTTAGTGTGCTAGAGCTATGTATATTATAGTATTGAATTAAAAATCTGAACTTTTAGCTACTTTATTATTTATAGTTGGTAGAAATCTATTCTAATCATATTACACAACATACAAATACAAGGCCTTTAAGCTTGAACATAGATATAGGATGTGTAATTATAGATAGACCATCATGCCAACTCAGGAAATTGGATTGAGAAAACTGACGTCATATCACTACATATATTGTAGATTGTGATGCCACTTTATCATGCTCGGCATGTACCATGTCTACCAATTTATCAACATAGATATGGAGCTTATATGGATACTCCAATACTCCTAGTTTGTATGGCTCAAGGTTTCTTCAACCTCAGAGCAGCTTATACCCATGTCTACCATTTATTTACCTAGATATGGAGCATATTTGGATACTCCTCCTAGTTGGTAGGCTCAAGGTTTCTTCAACCCCAGAGCAGCTTATGACTTATGAGTACTTAGTGAAGCTTAAACAACTTAAATTAAGTGTAAGAGAGGAGTACAAATTAAAAAGACCTGAAAATGGGCTAAATATGGGGTTTAGGTTAGATTATGTTGATATTTTTCAATGAGTCATCTCTAATTCCTCTAAATAGCATAAAATTTTGGGTCAAACTAAGTTGAATATCTATTTTTTTGGGATCAATAACGACAAGGTGTCTCTACATACTTGCGCAGTATGGGGAATGCAAGATGATTTGCTTTGGAAAAAAAAGGTTTTCTGATTTCCTCTATGTTGAGCTATCCTTAATTCCTTCCTAATTTAAGTCTCTGAAAAATAAGCCATCTATCATCCCAGTAATTGAAATCACATTCCTTTTAAATTACACCTTGATGATGTACCTCACATGTACAAATTTCAAAGTTCTCTGCTTTTAGTGCTTGCACTTTGCACCATATTTAAGTTTACCAACTTGTAGTGCTCTTTCTTGGGATTTTGCCATTTATATGGAACCTGATTATGTGATGTATTAGATGCGATGTACCCCACAAAAGTTCTCGCTTCAATAGAATGCTGATACAATTACCTGGACATTATAAGGATTTTAGTATTCTGACTCAGTTGCAATCAAGGTAAACATGAATGAATTCCCTATTCCTCTGAAGAAATTTGGAGGAGCTTAAACTAAACTTGAGGAAAGGATGCACTTAGTAGAGATGGGAACAGACATGCAAAACTTTAATAAGCAATAACTGTCGTTTGTTTCGCCATACTTGAATTCAATGGAGTTATTACTCTTTTACTGGTTTGTACATTCTCTTCTCTTTTATCAACCCAATCTGACACCATCATGCTTGATAAATGTATACTTGAAAATGCTACAAGATGTAAGTTTGAGCTTTCTGCGATTCAAATTTGCAACTCTTAAAGACTACATATCATGTTTAAATATTCCTTAGTAAGTTACTATATCTTGTGGCAATCCAGAATGACATCCGTAAGAACCCTACATTCAGAGCGCAGTTCCATGAGATGTGTGCAAAAGTTGGTGTGGATCCCTTAGCTTCTAATAAGGGAGTTTGGGCAGAGCTTTTAGGGATTGGTGACTTCTACTATGAGCTGGGTTGGTATTTTTTGTCTTGTCCATAATTATACTGCAGTATCTATGTAAGCTTTAAGTTGTTTGGATTTGCTCCCATATTTATCTTGATGATTGAATGAATTACAACAGTATGCTCTAGAAAATTGGCAAGTAGGACAGAAACTAGAAAGATGAACTTTTTAATCAAGTTTCAATTTCTTTCTATTTCAGTCCCTGTACTGGGATCTCCTAATTTGGATTGTACCTGTTATAGCTTGGAAGACTTTGTTTATATGAATTTGGTTAGATTTGGTCTCACAATTTTATATTCCAATAAGATATTTTTGCATTTCTGCATCACATACACTTTAGTTGAGCCACATGATGGAGATCTTATGATCTTTGTCATATGTCCAGTTAAAATAATTCTTTATCATCAAAGTATACAAGGTAAGCATGCCAAGTAGACTTTCAGAGGGTGATCTATCGTTTGGTTGGTAAGTGTAGGTTGTCAGATATAGCATTGATACTTGGATTTCAACATATCAGTGCAACTAATGGGCTGAAGTACCATACCTCATGTAGAAATGTCTAAACTAATCCAAAAAGTTACTTATAAGTTATCAGCAGATCATCTAAGCAGATTACACTAGTGGACACATACCTATGCAGGAATGTATACTTTGCATTACATATTCTGTTTATTTCCTTACTAGGTTAAAAGCATGTTTCCTGTAAAAACAGACAAGTCATGTTTAAAACATTTCTCACCCTTCAAAGTTCATACCATATTGGGTTCAAATTTCATTCTCTCTCATGTATCATTGCTTGCATCTGGAAAAAAACATCTTTTTCTATCATGGAAGTATTACTTAGAATTTCCTCTTTTTAATTGGAACTGTTTGATGAGGCAGGAGTTCAGATTGTTGACATTTGCATGGCAACCAGATCAACCAATGGTGGTCTGATCAGTTTGCAGGAGCTTTGCACTCTACTCTGTCAAAAGAGAAAAGCTGCTCGGGATCCAGTATCCGAAGATGACTGCCTGCGTGCTATAAGTAAGCTAAAGGTGAGAAACTAAAGTTAATGATTTTATTTTTGCAAGTTAGCTTCGCATGTACGTTTGGCTTATTATTCTTTTGGCACCACCTCTTGCATTCCAAGCCATGTAGGATCTTGGTTTACTCATGGAATATCTAATTAAAAATTAGGTCCTGATGAACTTCTGGTACATGAACTTTCAGGTCTTGGGTAGTGGTTTTGGAGTAATTTCAATTGGGAAAAGAAAACTTGTTCGATCTGTTCCTACTGAGTTGAACAGAGACCATAATGAAATTTTGGAAGTGGCTCAGGTTTGTTCTTCTTCAGAACTTTTGATACATAAGGCTTTTTGATACTTGCATGTATTCTTCTCAGGTCTTCGGTAGTGTTTGCACCTTTTGAACATAATGAGGTAGTAGCAATGTTATTATCATGCAGGGTCAGGGCTATGCAACTGTAGAGCAGGTTGAGAAGACGCTTTCATGGTCCTCGGGCCGTGCAGCTGATGCACTTGAAACTTTGTTGAAAGTAAGCATCGCAAATGGACTGATATGTCCCTTATATATATCTATGTATGTATTTTTTTTTTTCTTGTATACTTACTGATTCTTCATATCGGTTAATCCAGGAAGGACTTGCTATGATTGATGATGGTCATAGAGATGGAAAGCGCCATTATTGGTTCCCCTGTGTTGCTCCCATTTCTGTGGCTGCTGGATCTGATGGATTGGGTATTGATTCTTAATTATGCATGTCTCTAATTTGTTCACCCTGGTGTACATTCTCAAGAAATTCCAAACAAAGATTCAAGCCAACCCACCTGCATAGAAGCAAATTCTGTGTATTTTTTTATTTCTTTTTCTATGCTTCAAGCTGTTGAAATTATTTTGAACAAGAAAATCTTCTTTCTGGCAGCTACTGGCCTATTGTATGATAGATCTCATGGAACAAGATTCTTTTATCTTTTTCTCAGTTTGGAATTTTGGATGTCTAGGCCATGATCTTGTACTTGAATAAGTTTGGCATAAGAATTAGGTGAATTGAAAGTTCCATCTTCTACTTAACTTCCTATATAAATCCTTGTCAACTATTGAACCAATCATCTGTTCTTCTTTCACTCATTTCTTCTGACCATCTTTTTCTTTGTCGGTATCTTTTGCTAAAATTTCCATGATAGTTAGAGAAGCATTATCTTAGCTAAGTAATGATGTCTTTAAGTACATGATTAGTCAATAGTCAACGGTAATAAATTTGTGAGTTGATCTTTCCACTTATTTAATGAATAATAATAGGATATAAATACATAGTAGATCAATATACAAGTATAAGAATCAAAGGCCACATATATAAATATACATCACGAACTTTGCATTTATATTTGTGACGGAAGATGTAATGCAATTTTAGCCATTGAATAATGCTTCGTGATTCGCAAAAGCTCATTCCAGTTATTACCTTGAGCTCAACCAATCTCAAATGATGCTACCGGATAGCATCCGACCCGTATCCGAATGATGCTTAACGGGTCGGATTGAGAAACGTATTCCTTCTTCGTGTGGCGCCGCCGCCTACGACTTGCTCTGCTGACTGCTGGTCCTCCTCAAAACCCTTCTTTTGCTCCCGCTCCTTCCTGTCCACCGAGAGAGGAGTAGGAGGAAGGAGAGGAAAACATGAAGACGCGAAGGAGGCAATTCGTCGAACGATTGACGAGCGAAATTTCGTATCTCGAGTTCAATCTCAATCCTACTAAGAAATCGGAGGAGGAGGAGAGGGATTGGTCCGGCCTAATCGACTCCATGCTCTTCTCCATCCTCGGCCGCCTCGAAACTCTAGAAGACTTCTTCTCCTTCCGCGGCGTGTGCCGCAACTGGCGCTCGATCTCCTCCCCTTGCCCCGAAACCCTCGCCTCGCAATCTCCTCTCATCCTCCTCACCCGCTTCCCGAGCTACACCGAGGCCTTCTTCGATATCTCCCGCCGCCGCCTCTACAATTTCCAGCTACCGTGGCGTCTCTACTCCCGCTTCTCCCTTGCCTTCTCCCACGGCTTCCTTGTCACCTCCACCGAGCCCCCCCGCTCCAGGATCCTCCTCTGGAACCTCTTCTCCGGCGACCATATCCGCCTCCCAAGATCCCCCGAGCCGTTCCGCCGCGTGATCTTGTCCTCGCCGCCCTCGTCGCCGCAATGTTTGATGGTTTTGTTCCACCCCGGCAATTCTACAATCCAATTTAGCTGGTTGGGAGATTCACTGTGGAAAGTGCACTCCTGGGGCCCTGCACATTTAATCCACGATATGATCTTTTTCCAGGGAAGGCTCTTTGCACTGATTAATGGCCGCCTCGCATTAGTGGATCTTGCCCCTTGCCCCCAATTTACGCTTTTGGAAGATTCATTGGATGTGGAATGGAAACGGAACAGTCAAAGGTTTCTAGCCAAGTCTGGCGAGGAGCTGTTGCTGGTTTGTTGCTTCGAGTTCAGTATCTTCAGGTGGGCTTTCGGCGGTGGTGGGTGGGTGGAGCTGAAGAGTTTGGATGGAAGGGCTCTTTTTATTGGATTGGGAGGGTTTGCGGCATCCGTTGTGCCTCCTTGCTTGGGAGTCAGAGAGAATTGTGTCTACTTTGCAGGAAGGAATGCAGATGGGTGGTGTGAATTCTCCTTAAAGGATAGGTGCCTCGAGACTGTCTCTGTTGCTTCACCTGGTTTGCTTAGAAGTCAGACCTCTTTACCACCTATTTGGGTTCTGCCAAGCCTGTCCTAAATTAGCCTAAAAGTTTCTTTCTTAGAACAGAAGGCTTTATTGAAATCGGGTCGCAGGGTACATTCAGATAGCTTGAAGGCATCAAAGATGGAATATTGTTAGATATCTGGTATGCCGTTTGCCTTTTTGATATACATTGTGTGTTCTTATACAAGGTAATCCTTGTTTTATCTAGGATTAAATTATTGTGCAGTACTTTAGTGGTTGCAATCACATACAAGAGTAGCCTTTGGGTTGCAGTTTGTGGTGGACAAGACTCGCGAAGTGATTTGTAAGAAGTGAGTTTCTTTTATCTGAACTTGGGTTTGAAACTTTTACTATTATTATTAGATATGATATTTTCATATAAAAAATATTGATCGTGTGGTGCCTCTTGACATTAGTACTTTTATATCACGTACCATTTCACATTTTGTTATTAGGTGTTTATAATGAATTTCCGAAGAGGAAGAATTGCTAATTACTCTTCTGGATATAAACGAGCATCTAAACTTTCCTGGAATATGAAAAGGAAAATAAATTATCCATTTGTGATCTATAAGCAATGTTACTTGGAAATAGAAGGTAGTATGCTTTAATTTTCTACTGCTGAGTTGCAAGCTAGGTAAAGATACTAAACCACATAGTATAAGAGATCTTGGAATATTAAATTGCAATTTGGAGAGCCAGATCTAGATAGTGATGCCAACATTTATTAAGTAATCTAATTCCTAATCCATAAAGTCCAGATTTTGAGAATTTGACCTTCTCCGGATGAATAATTTCTCATTGTGTCTTCTACATTTTTTGTAGCAAAAACTTAATATTCGATCATGCAGAGTCTATGTAGATGACTAAATATTGTCCTCATGGTAAACTCATCAAAGTGATATTTTTCTGTACTGGCTTGATATTTCTCTATATGAGAGTAATGGATTGCTGCATATGGCATGAAACTCTCATGCAGCTTTGTTGCTCATTTTCTACTTCATATTCAGGTGGGGAAATGGATGTAATACTGTATTTATTTGATGGGAGTTATTTCTTTCATTGATTCCAACAGCTTGAACCTCTAAGCTTTGGGCTACTCATTGGTCATTGCCTGGTATTTCTTGACAGAATTGTTTCAAAGACTCTTTTTTTAGTAAGATAAGGATATGTCTGGATGTCGAATTGCTTCTTAATCTTACTTCGTATCTTATGGATGTCGAATTGCTTGATGCTACATTAGTGAACTAAGTGAAAACAATATTTTGGTTTACTGATTTCTAACTTGTGTAATTATGTACTGCTCTGATACCTCAGGTCTTGCATTTGCTTGAGACAAGCTTGATCCATGTTAACTGTTGATGTTCAACATAGTATCTTAGGTTACCTGAAGACCCTTATGCAATTATTATAGATTTTTCAAGACTCAGCAGGAAATAAACCCATCAAACCCTTACAATCTTTTATTCGTATAAGAACCATACAAATATTTCAAATTGCTAATGTATAGGTATATTAACTTGAACAAAAATGGCAGTGCAATACCATGTTTATGGAAGTTCAGGTATATCCATTGCCTGCAAAACAATCTAGTTATGTACTTAAACATATGTAGTACACCTACTGTTCTATAATTTGAAGAGGGGCAACATAGTGTAAATATATCTTATAGGTTAGTACCTTGTAACGAGAGAACAAGATATCATCTAAGAAAATCATGAGATGAAAAGAAGTACAAATTTATGATGGCTAGTTGAATATGTATATATGTATGTGCCATTTTATTGAAACCCATGTGATTCTCACAATTTAAACTGAAACTTGAAGTCTGTTTCCTATGAAAAGATACACATGTTTGACTGCCTGTACAAATTATCAAGTTTAAGTTTTCTTCGTACACTTTTTTTGTGATGAAGCCATTTGGAGAGCGTAAATGTTTTACTTTATGTAGTGATACATACATTTACTTTGTAACTTAACCTGATAGCATACAAGGAGTCAAATAATTACATGCAATTTATTAGTTTGGTCAAATTGGAGATCCATACTAGTTCTTGATTTAAATTGTGGAAAGCTTGCTGCAGGTTCAACATGAAACTCACATTCAGGAACCGCGAAAGAGATATATTCGTGTGTCAAACTTTTTTTTCCAGTAAATTTCAGCAGAGCTCGGCAGTGACTTGCTGATTGAAAGAGTAAGGAATATCTCCCCACTTCCACACAGAAACAATTTAGACTTAAATTCTAATATAATTTGTTATGGGTCGAAAACTTTCAGATTCATCCAAGTACTGAACTGAGAGTGAAGTGATCGATAGCCAGTTATGAAGAGCATCCATCCAACCATATGGCTCTGGTGAACTAAGAAATGAAGCTCCATTCTCTGTTTAATTGAAGAATCCCTTCAGCTTTTCAAACAGCATTTCACTCTGAGTCAAGGGTTGGAACGTATACAAAGAACAATCCCTTGTCAGGGTTGTAAATCGTCGTTTTCACATAATCTTTGGGGAGAAGGGGAAAGGTATTGATTATTGGTAGAGTAGCTTTCATGTAGTGAAGGAGAAAGTTCTTTTTCTAAGAAAAGAAGCAGTTCCTTCGTTTTTCACCAATGTTTCACACTTCTATCCGAGCTTGTGATTATTCTTGACAACCCTAAAACGAACGGTGGAGTCAAAGGACTTGCAATTGCAAAGATCCATTAGTTCAGCACTTGATCATACATTACCATGGTACCTTCTTATACTTGATCCTGTTCTGCTGATGTTGTTAAAGGGTAAATGAACTTAGCATTGGCGTTTGGTTGAGGAACAAGGCACTCCTATCCATGGATTAGGGATCTCTTATTCATAATTTGTAGCCAAAAACCACCTAAATTTCCCCTTTGGTATCTTAAAAAATAGAGACCAAATAGGTGTTAATTAACTGGGATTATAGAAAAAGAACTGTGATAAATATGGTTTGCCACCCAACTTTACCCTCAACCCTCACTTAAATGACATTTGAAATGGCCTGTTAAATTAAACTGCGCTCAGGTCGTTGCTTAGTACTCTTTTTGTAGCAAATGAGAGTGTTAATTTATGCAAAATAAAAATAGAGAGCTTTATTTATAATATAGTCAAAATGTAAGGTGTTGTTTGTAGTTCCTCTAAATATTAGAGGTGAATCTGATAATTATGGTAAATAGTATAATATCTTTCTATATATATAATAAAATTACAAACATCTACTATACATAAAACCACAATTAAGAGCAATTTGATTATTCCTCTCCCTATCCTAACTATTATAATTAAACACCTTACTTTTATCCAACATAATTATGAATTCTATCCGCATTTTTTTTTTCTTATAAACATCAAACAAAAAGTTAGGAAAGCACAATCTTTTATCCAACAATAAATCCCTACTTTATTATCCCTATCCTTAATTTTTCTTATTACGCAACCAAATTGGAGTTGATATAAGAGAGTCAAAAGAGATGACTTGGCTACGTCTATAGTTAGCATATATTAAAATACTCCTAAAAGTAAAGAATACCAAGACATTTTTTTAAAACATCAAGGGCATTTTAGATACCCCTTCTTCTTCATATTTTGACAACCAAAGACCTCCATGGTTATAATTATATTCTCCGAATACTGCAACCAATAATTATATTCTCCTAATACTGCAACCAAACACAAAGGCGAATAAGAAGAACTCTCCTCAAAACCATGGATAAAAGATTAAGTATAACACTGTCCATGAGTTGCATTATTCTTTACTGTGTATTCAACATGCCACAAAATATCCCTTTGCATTCCTTGTGAATAAACACACTAGCATAACGAGCTTAGTACATAAATAATATTGTACATCGTTCTCATGTTAAGTCCAAAACAATGCTGGTCTATCTAAGATGTTCAATCCTGTTCAGATTTCTGTTTTCCATCTAATTTCTGGTTGGATAAACTTAAGTGGACTTACAAGGATAATTAAATGAAACAACAAGAGTTTGGACAAGTAGAAAATGAAGACTCAGACCAGCACAACTTCAAAACAAAATTTACCATGCTGATATCTGCACTTGTGTACAACGCGAACATCAATTGAAACCATCCCTACTGACTTGAGGGGAAAAAAGGTCTTCACCTTCATCTTTCACTGTCTTGTGATATCCGAGACATGAGCTTATTTATCTTGGAAAAGGCACTCTGGTCCTAGTCTTCATCTAGAACTGTTGGTGATTGCAGCGCCGATCTGAGCCGGCTTGCTGATCTCTTCCCCTTTCTAGAGGTTGATATTACTTTCTCAAGGTCGGATTGCCGTAATGGTCTTAGTCTCTGCAACATGCAGCAGAAGTGACAAGTGCAATGGTATAAATCAAACAATAGCTAGTGTTAAAAATTTTATCCATGAGTGGTTTATCTAACATTTGCTCTAACCTTAGTAAAGTTCTTATCTCAAGTTTAAACATATTAATATATTCCAAAGTACCATTACATAACAAAAAGAATGACAATATTCCATTGAGGAATCCAATGAGAAAATGTAATACTTTGTGTTCAAGGAAAACTTTCTTACCATTTACATATAGAATGATTACCTCATGGAATAGGACAAACAATTTGTTCAAATTTGAAGTAGCTGGGAGGTCATATAAGGTATCTAATCTGGTAAGACTATGACAGCTTGTGAACCGTGTGATTTTTCCAAAATATTTTCAAGACTCAGAAGAATGACATGAGCTATAATTGCAAGAAGTTTTTAGTTGTTACATATATGGATAAAACTCACAAAAGTTACATATTGAAATGAGGCAAGCCAACAACACAAGCATCATATGTAGTTATTCTGTAAACTTATCATCCAACATTAAAGCTTCAACTAAACATGATTGTACTTAGGCACTCATGTAATGAACCAAAATAAAATTGTAAATCTCTATCCTTGGAAAGTTCCGTTCTTTATTGGTTATTTGTGCAAACTTGTGATGAACAAAACAAAAATCAATATTCTATAATATTTCTCTAACAATAACAGTTAAGCAGATAATACACAGAGAAACTTAACAATCATAGCAGAATTTACACAACATGGCTTACCTAGGTAGTTTCATTTTATGATGAAAATCATATCCATGGGAAATAAAAAACTTACATTACTTGTCCTTCCATTCTTTTCATCATTCAGCAACTCCCTGATAGGGAAGTAGGCTGCTTGCTTGCACAGCTCAAGTATGTCTGAACCAGTGAAACCCACACACAAGCTGGCTATGTAATCAAAATCAATGTTTTCCTCTACTTTTTCGTCCTTCAGAACAATCTTTAGAATCTTGGTTCGTTCATTTTGATCAGGAATACCAATTTCAAAGGTCTGTGTAAATCGTCTAAGTATTGCCTCGTCCAATTCTGATGGCCGGTTTGTGGCAGCAAGAACCATCACACGTGCATTTTCTATGACAGCACAATAGAAGCTACTATGAGTCTTACGACTCCTTCAAACAGCATAGGGAAGAAATCAACGTATACAGTTCAGAAAAGACATTCATAAAAAAAATTAGAAAAAGAAATCCAGAGAATTTAACCCCTTGTGGTTATCACACACAAAAAGAAAAACTACATCTGAAACAACAAAAACAACAACAACAACAAATCCTTTAGTCCCAACTATTTGGTGTCAGTTGGTAACAACATAAAATCCAATTATATGGTTTCAGTTAAATTTGTCCTTCCTTTTTGCCATAGATTTCCAACCGGGTCCATACTGTAGGTTAACCTATGATATCATATTTCTGCTCATTGTTTCAGAGATCCATCTTAAGTCCCATTTGGTTTTTCTTTTTCCCCCTTCATGGCACATTCATCTTTGACTTAATCACTTCTCAGGCAACTTTGATTTCATGAGTTTTGTTGGACATGACAGTCATGCAAACAACTTCACCATCTTGAAAAGGTGACACTTCAACTTGCCCCACTTACCATATTCTTGGAACAACCCTTTATTAACAACCTAGTCTCGGGAACAGTCATAATTTAAGCATGTTATTTCTACCTGTTCCAATATTATCAATGACATCTTGTATAACACGATTGCAATACTTTTTCCCCCTTTTTGCCTTCATAAGAAAGGGATTCAGAATTTATCCACTATTACCATCCTAGTACACTGTATACACAATACTCATCTCCCTTTCAATCAATGTCAGTTTCCTTTTGGAGATAAGCAAGTAGCGAATAATCTCTTAAAGAAACATTTTTATGAGCCATGGTGTTAATTATTTGAGAAATTATACAGCTAGAATAGAATTACTAGAGATCTAAGAAGGTCAAACTAGCTTGTAAAAGCACAATAAATTGAACGAATAAAATAGCAGCCCAATCAAAATATTTCAGTTTTTTTTAGACCAAATTTTTGGCAGAAAAAATGCTGACATTGAAGACCGAGTTCCAATGTACTCACTGTCTGTGGTGAAACCATCCCATAATGACATAAACTCGGTCTTCATATTAGTCATGGCTTCGTGATCTGTTGTACGTCGCTGTCCTAAGAAACTGTCAACTTCGTCAATGAAAATAATAGCAGGCTGGAGCTTGTAAGCAAGACTGAATACAGCAGCCACTGGAGTCAATGAAGACAATTCAGAAAGTTTTCACGAAAAATCTCAAAATAACATCAAATTCAGAAAATAAAAAGGAAGTATAGTTTATCAGGAAAGTAGCTACAACAATGAACATGCTTACAAGCATATGAAAATAAATAAACTAGCTACAGACTGCTGTCTCCTCAAATTATTGTAAACAAAAGTACCTCAACAGAATGCGAAAGGAAAGAATCTAAGGTTGCTCACTTGGGTTTGTGGATAAGTCAAATAGTGAGGACATCCAAAGAATGATACTCCGTCAAATTTCCTTGCACGGATGATTAAATTTCCACTAGAATGGATAACAAAATTTACCTTCAATTCACAATCTAGATTCAATCACCGATGGGCCCCTCCGGCTACTTTGCACTTTAATGAATTTAGATAAGTGTTTTTGTTTCTCATTCTCTTATTTATTTCTCACCCACTCTTGAACTTCTCTTTTCTTACTGCTACAAATTAATAATGAAGAGATATTTCTCCTTCAATATTGTTCTGCAATAGTAATTTACAAGTACAAAAATTTATCAAATTCAAATCGAAATTCATCATAATTTTTAATTAATTTTTTTTAAGTTCCTAGGCTTCATATGTGACTAACTTTTATTTTCTTATTTTTCTGTTATTTTTTCTAAATTTTTTTAAAAATTATATCTTTAAATAATATTTTGAATTTTACATAATTAAACAAATCTAATCTAATACAAGCGACTGATAAAATTGATATAGTTGATACAACCGATACAACTAATACGACTAATACGTATCGTTTTTTTAACTACTAGTCTTGATCCCATTACCAAGTTCCAGAATCTTGCATATTAGTGCAAAATTCTGGTATTCCCGGTATGAGAAAGATGAAAGAAATTAACTAAATTCATTAACAAGTAGATCACAGTGCACATTCCCAATCAAATATAAGGTTTGTTAACTAGGAAATAGAATATCATAAATAAACCACTTATTATCCTGCATGGTCATAGTGATGTAATATTTGCATTAAACAAAAAACCCATGTATATCTGTCACCTATACTTGTGATATAGTTTTCTGTTTTGACATTGACAAGAGGGTTCAAACCTATTTTTGGTTATCCCCGTAATGCAAAACAACGCTGTATGCACAGTATTACGCCTGAAACATTGCATCAAAACAGCGGTCCATAGAAGAGCTCCCTGAACCATGCTACTGAGAGGAATAGGAGGCTGAAGGCATAAAGTTGGTATGGCCTCAATGGCAGTAGTTCAAAAAAGCTCTGCATGAGAGAGTGACTTTTGTCATTGGGGCATTGCTTTGTACATCCTCCTTTTTCATATTGCTTTCTGAAATCATTATTTTTCTTATATTTAATCAATTTCAATAAGAATATTCACATAAGAAATAGTGAAAATGCAACATACTGCTGGCACTTGCAGAAATCTCATAAACATGATTTCGTTACGTCGCGATGAATGCAAATAAATAACTATCAAAAGTCCCAAAGCAGGCATATCTAATCTACTACATGATTGAATATATATTATCCCAATACACTGTCATATCATGAAGGACAAGAATAGTACACTTACCAAGTTTTTGAGCATCCCCAAACCATTTGCTCATTAAATTAGAAACCCTAACATTGATAAAAACAGCTCCAGACTCTTTTGCGATGGCCTTTGCAAGCATTGTCTTCCCAGTTCCTGGTGGTCCATACAAGAGCACTCCCTTCTGAGGACTGAGAAGGCTTCCATGTGCAAATATTTCCGGACGACGAAGAGGAAGGATGACTAATTCAAACAGCGCTCGTTTCACATGTTCTAGACCACCGATAGAATCAAATTCCATATCGATATGATCAGGATTGATTACATCGCAAGCTATCACATCCTACAAAGTCATTATATATATCCTTATAAAGTATTCTCTAGAATTCCAGTAGCAGAGAAAGCATATAATTATGAATAAATCATGTACCATGGTACTCCCTAAATGTCCTAAGGAAGGCGGAAGCACTTTGCATGAAGGAAGAAAAAAAGAGAACCGTACTGCTATATATGAGCATTCCCAGGGCATTTAAACAAAATGCTTTGGCATTTGCCAACAGTGGTATCAATACAACATCTTCCAAAGGGGTTTTATTTCACTAGGTCAAAGGAAATTCACATGGAGAGTACTGAATAACAATTTTAATGAGATCAATGACATGAAAGAATCATAGCATTATGATAAGCTAGGACTTCACATGTGGCAATCGGCCAGAGCCCTGAGGTGGCATAGCTTGCTACTGCAAGCCACAGAAACCTTGTGCAGAATGCTTACACCCCATTAGAATTTGTGACAAAAAAAATAAAAGCTCCCTATCAAGAAATAGAGGTCACAATTGCTTCCAAGGCTGTGTAATATTAGCAGGTTCCTCTTGTGAACAAATGATTCCAGGTTGTCAGTAACCCACGTCATCTATCTGGATTATAGCTAGGTCAATGCAGTATTCATAACCTTCACAAAAACTGGCTGGATTGACACTGACTGGATAAATTTGGCACGTATACCAAGCACTCAGGATCCTTAAATGTAACAAATACAACATTTGTGTTGGGTTATTCCAACTATATGAAATGCTTGTGCCATACAACTTCTCAAAGGATTAAAGAAAATAGTAGATTATGCAACTGATGGTCAAAACAATCTATTCTAGATGTAGTTAGCATATAAAAAGTTTGAAAAAAATTTCCAGCAGCAAATTACAATAAGATGTCACCTGTCAGAGGCTCAGAAATGTCAGAAGTAATGACATACTAAAACAAGGAGATTGGATTGTTCTCAATAGTAAGGGCTACAAATTTCTTTGGTTGTGTTCATACCTTTCAAATTTTGATATTTATGTCTCTATACATCTAAAATACTATATTTGTGTTGTGCACCCCTCAAGATTTTACATTTACGCGTATACCCTTCTAAAGGTCCTTTATTTGCGTGTATACACCGAGCATTACACAAATGGAGGAGTATACAAGCAAAATTTTAATGATTTTGAGGGGTGAAACATGAAAATAAGAAACGTCAGAGGGCTATACATGAAAAAACTGAAGAAAAAAAAGTTTGGTTAAATCTGATGTTAGTAATGGCATTGCAAATCTAAGAAATTTTGGTGTCCGTTACGTACAGCATCTAAATGTTTCATTTTTGTATTGAGCAATAAGAAGCAGCATCTCGTCATGTCATAAAAAAAGAAAAAGAAACAACATTGGGTTAGTTTTCATATAGGCATTTGATCGAACACTGTACAGGCATCAAAATCGCAAGGGGCAAGTAGCCGGACCTCGTAAGGGGTGGTATTGATGAGGGGGCGGCCGAGTCGTTTGGCGATCTCCTTCTTTTGCTGAAGGGCTTTCTTGGACGATTCGCGGTTGGGGTCGAGGTGGCGGAGGCCGACGAAGAGGACGAGGGAGCTCAGCGCCGCGCTCACCGCGTAGAGGACAAGCTCCTGCAACAATCGCGACTCCGATGCCCGCCTCATCCTCTCCTTCTTCTCCTACTCCTCCTCCTTCCCCCAACTCCTCTACTTATCTTCTCGATTTCTCTGCTCTCGTTTGATTTCCGGAAGGTGTTTGAGAGGAGACGCGAAATGGATGGATTGAAGGATGGAGAAGACGAGAGAGAGGTCAGAAAGGCAAGACTTTCTGAGGTCTGGAGTACGTGGCGAGCAAACACACGACGACTTGGGATGGTGCGAGTTCGACACGACCGAAGTGCCGCTGATTTGGGTGCATCGAGATCAAGTCAATAGTATAAAATACGACGTTTATGAGAATTTTATAATTTAATCGTAAAATAAAATTTAAAAAAAAAAAAGAATTTATAACATTTTCTAAGAAATTTTGCATATAACACCCGGCCTTTCAATAAAATTATGGTTAACCCCTATATTTTTACTATTTCTAAATTCAACTATATGATTTAATAAATATGTACGAAAAATACTATATTGTTAGATTAGTTACTTAAATTTAACAAAATATCTGAATTAATATTCTTACGATGTTAATTCGAATCTAACTCGGAGTATTTTTTATGCATATTTGCTAAATTATAGAACTCGATTTGTAAATAATTTAAATATAGGGTATAAATTACGGTTACATTATAAAGTGGGTGTTATATACACATTTTTCTAATTTTTATCTAATCATAATTAACATCATAGTAAATGGGTTATTTTATCATTTGACCCCTCCATTTTACTTTTATTACCCCAACTTAAATTTAAGTGGCCCCTTTCAAAAAGTTGCCTTTTTACGTAATGGCCACTGAAACTTTAAGTATTATAATCGTTGCTACATTTTTATTAAATTTTATAATTGGCACCGAAATCTTTTGTCTATGTAAGAGTTGCATTATAGTTACTTTTTGGTGGAATATTTAAAATTTCTAACGGATACTTCTTAATTAACAAATGCAATTTCTCAACAAAAAAAGAAAAGAAATTTAATGAATGCAAATAATAATTAAAATACCCTTTTTGATGTTTAAAGTGCAAAATATTTATCTCAATTTTATCTTGTAAAAAGTATGATTTCGCTTTATTGTCTTATAATGATACTAAATAAATAACATTGAGTTGTTCTCCAATCATTTTAAGCAATTTATTCAAAGGCAAAAATAATTTTTTTCTTATTCTAAATTTATTCCAATAGTGATTAGTTAGATTTAAACAAAATGATATTTAAAAGAATCTAGTGACAATTATGTTATTTTGAAAGCTTTTTAATACAATTATGTAAAAAATCTTAAAGTAACAAAAAAAAACTAGGAATATTTATCAAAAACATCTTATATTTTTAGTTATAAAAAAAAAAAAACTAGGAATGTTGAAGCTGACAAAGCGGCAGACTAGTTAGATTTATTATGTAAAAATGATGGTTCTGGTTGCACCTGGCTAGGGAATTACTCTACCCAGTTAGTGCAAATCTTGCTCACTGACTGCAGCGAAGCCCTATGTAATTAAGTTTAGTACCTTTATTTCAATAGTGATTAGTTAGATTTAAGCAATAATGATATTTTAAAAAAAACTAGGAATATTTATCAAGAGCATCTTATATTTTATCTTTATTTTCAGTTAACCCATATATACCATGAACTAACAAAGCAGCAGACCGGTTAGCTTTATCCGGTAAAAATGATGGTTTTGGTTACATGCTCGCTAACTACAGTGAAGCCCTATGTAATCAAGCTTAGTACCTTTATTCCAATAGCGATTAGTTAGATTTAAGCAATAATAATGTTTAAAAGAATCCGGTGACAATTATGTAAAAGTCCTAAAATAAAATAAAAAATAGGGATATTTATCAAAAGCATCTTTTATTTTATCTTTATTTTCAATTAACCCATATATTTTATTCTTTATACCTCAAGATGTTTATTTTTAAAATAAAAAAATAAAATACATAAAATATTCCTCATTAATCTTAAATTTTGAATCTTCTTTTATTTTTACCTTATCCTTAAAAAACTTATCCAAAATATTAATTACATCTATAGCTCATTTAACTCATCTATACAGTAATTATTTTTGAGAAATTTAAAGTAAATGTGAGGAATCAACTAATAGTTATATAAACTAACTCATATATATTATAACTCTAAATTAGGAAGACAAACATTATAAAATATTTTTGATGCAATAAAAATTAAAATATATGGGTACTTTAGAATTATGTTCTTTAAAAAAAATAGATTAGAATATTCGTGGAAACCATTTGAGAACCGGGTTTAGTAAGTCTTTTTTTTTTATTTTCTTATTAATATATAATAATACAAAATATCATCACTCCTTTAGACATGTAAATCAATCAGGACTCATATATTTGCCATTGAAAAGTTTTAAAATATAGTATTTATATTTAATTATTTTATCTTATCAAACCGTAAAACATTATACTTATAAAATATAAGTATTAGAAGAATTTTGGAAGAATTGCTTCCTAATCCTTCTTAGAAATATTCTATGAAGAAAAGGAATAAAAGAATATAATAAAACTATCTTTGATGAACAAAATTGGAGGCAAATTTTCAGAAATATACCTAATAAAGGAGAAGCTGAATAGAAAAAAAAATTGAAAATAAGACTGAAAGCCAGGTGGTGATATGCAAAAGTTGTCCTAAGTGTACTAATATTTTCTATTTTTGTAGTGGTGTTTCTTTCTATATATTATTGAAGCGAATCGGGTCATGTCAGATCATATAAAAGGAGACTGAGCTCAATGTATTGAATCTAATTATCTTATTTGGTTATTTGATTTAGTTAGAATATTAGTAGGTTAGTATTTTATTTAATTAGCTAAATCTAATTTTGCATAGTTTCGAAAAAATATTTGCAGAATATTCTATAGATATCCGAATAATATCAAATTAGTTGAATAAGATCGCCAACCTCGTGATCTATTTATGTTAAAATGAAGGTTAATCCAAGAAGATAAGGAAAACTAGTTTAGTTGGTTTGTTAATATTTTATCTTAATTGTTAGTTTATTAGGATTTGTTAGGGTTTATTAGAGTTGTCTAACTTAGTCCTTAGGGTGAACCTCTATAAATATGTGGAGGAAACCCTAATTAAAGTTAAAGAATCTTAGATAATTGAATTGGCTTTGGTTTTATCTCCTTCTCTACTTGTCTCTAGCCATTGGCGCCCTCACTAAACCTAGCATCTATCTAGCCATTGGTGAGCTATCAAATTAGGATCTAATTGACTTTCGGCCACTGCTTAGTCGATATTATGAGATCTAACCATCTGAATCATGTGATCTTGGATTCGTTGAAAAGCTCTCTCCAAGAGCAACAACATATTTAAAATTTAGGAGGATCCGTTGGTTAGATTGTTTGCGGATCCCTTCGAAAGTTACAAGCTTTATCGAGTCTAGAACCGTTGCGGATAGGATTAGACCGATTCGTAACAATCATCTCGTATTTTAAAAATCAATAAAAATATGATATTTCCTTTTTAGTGGCATTTATTTATAAAAGAGTACAAATGTTTTCTTTAAGATGCATATGATCTCGAAAGATTGTAAGGATTTTTATTGTTTTGATTTTTAATGGAAACCTGAGTCAACTCTTATAAGTATATATATTATTTTCTAACGAAAAAGATGCTTCTTATCTATTAAATTATATATTTTTTCTCTATCCCACTACTTAGTATCAATTTATTCCTTCTATGAACAAAAACCATATAAATCTTCTCATATACTTTTAAAAACCTACCTTCCAAACTCCTTTTTAATATTATTATTTTTTAAATATTTGTGGCCCTCCATTTGTAAAAGATCACAAATTAATTATAAACTAATAGGCAAAAGTTGTGATAGAACATGGAAGATCCAATTGGAATCCAAAGCATAGACTTTCATCTAGCTAAATAAATAAAGATAGAAAAAGAAAGAGCTTGACTTGATATCATTGATATCTTATATTTTAGAAAAGCTGATCAAAAGCATTGTAACTTTTGGAGTTATTATTATGCACACTTTACAATATGAATATTTTAAGCAAAATATTTTACTCTTAGTTTTCTTAATGACTAGTTACCATATAAATAAGTTAAAAGTATCTATAGATTCAAAATAATTTTAATATTGAGTTTTTGACCAAACTAGCCATGTTTAAATTTATTTTTATCGAAGTAGACAGTTCTCTCAAACTTATTATTAAATATGGTATAATTTACTGTAGCCTTAGTAAAAATGCTGAACTAATCAACGTTTTATCTCTAATAAAAAATGCTAATTAGTTCAGCATTTTTATTTTGTTCTAAAACGCTGATTAGTTTAGCATTTTATGTATATAAATTTTTTTTAACTTAATCTTTCAGCAGCTAAAAAAAATTACCTAAGGATAAAAAAGCTGAACCGATTAGTGTTTTTAAAAACGCTAATTAGTTTAGTGTCTTTATTACGGCTACAGTAAATTAGACCCTATTTTAGTCTATTTTGGTTATAAAAAAAAAACGAACAAGTTTTTTAAGTTTTCTTTTATCAGCATAAAGTTTCTCACAATTTGCCCTATTTTTTTAGTTAAATTTGAATTCCAATTCAAATTCGATCACCAAATTTTAATCTACCTCAAAAATCTGAAATGGGAACACTCACAGTCAATATCTAGCACAACCGGCAAAGAACTTTTGTGATCACTATCATAAAATTAGAAAATATCCAAGAGAAAGGAAGAGAGAAAAAAAATATATTAAATAGAACTATCAATCAATTTCAGAAGAAAATAATATCTTCTCCAACGCACACCATTACTGGGAATTACATCAATCGTTCTTCTTCCTTTCCTCTTATTTCTTTCAATCAATTTAGACAATCATCTTACACTCTCTTGTTTCAAAGAATTGTTGGCCATGAACGGGTCTCATTCAAGATACTGCCCACTGTATCCATTATCCCAGATGGGCATATCCCAGAACGAACAAAATTAGAACGAGGTCGACGACACGAAGAAGAGCCTAATTAATCCCCATGCTCCAAAGACGTTAATTATAGCAGCAGGTGCAATGCAAGCATCTGTGCTTGAAGCTAGCCCTTGATCGTTGACAGAAGGCAACAAGACGAAGTGGGCAATTTGTCAGTAGGCCATGCAGCTGAAGTGGACTAATGAAACCTTTCTTGCCACCTTTTGCCTCAAGCTAGTGTCGCTTTTAGAACACCTACAGTACTTCTATCATGCAAAGACATTGAATTGGGAAGGATATATCACCCCCTTCCCCCTGTTTGCTTACATTCTTTTGACATTATTGTGTAGGGTGTGTGGCTTATGTTCTACCTAACTCTGGATTCAGAGTGCCTTGATCTTTGTCGTGTAGGCCGAGATAAAACGGTCATTCAGTCGATTTATCTATCGTGTATCTATATACGAGGATATCATGTTAGATAATCAGTTGACGGACAAACAATGTACACCTTATCCTTTTTACATTGAGAACCTATCCATCTTTCCAGTGATGGTGTCTGAAATCCTAATCCAATGCATGCATGTGAGCTAGTGGCTTCTTGACACATCTCAATTAACAAGGCAAGACTTAGCAAAGCTAGTGAAGGAGAGGGACACTTTTGGCTAAGTTTGGGTGATGGAGCAATTGCACCAAGAAGGCCGAGTCCTCCTTCTCTTTGGGCCACACCTCCTCTGTGAATTGTTGTGATGCCAATTTCATGTTTGGACCCTACAATATAATGATTGCCTCACTATAGCAAATGGCATCATATGCCTCAGCATAGACATACAACTACAACCCTCCCTACATTGCTCATGCTCTCTACTGCTACTACTACTGACATCTATTGGCTTCAAGCAAGCAAGATTTTAACAACAGAAAGCATTTTTTTGATACTTTCTCCTTTTTCTTTTTAGCACGACAGCTTGTACTGTTACTCCTTAATACTTTTTCTATTGTTTAATCTGTATTTCAGCTAAGCTTGGAGATTGTTTGAGGTATCAAGTTGTAACAAATCATCTATGAGCATTTCTTAAGCACTTCCTTTGATAGCCAAGGTGAGTGCATTCTACTTGCATTTTGAGGGTTTGGTATAATAAGATAAAGTTTAAAAGGTATGATATGTATTATTAGATGTCCTTAACAATCTAAACTTTTGGGTTAATCAGTTATCTAGCATGGTATCTGAGACCGATAGAAATGTACGATGTATAGAAGGTTGCACGTAGAGGATATTTTAAAAATATGATTTACATTATTAGTCTGTTAACTAATAGGTTAAGATTTTGACTCGACTAGTTATCACAACAATAAATATCTCAGACATATTAAGAATACTGTTCTTTTTCTTTCTTTTATATATAACACATTAGCTCCAATAATAGAGAAGAGATATGAATGAGCAATATCACTATCTTCCAAGAAGAGTGGATAACTCACTATAAAGCACTGAGTATTTTATTTTAAGCTAAATCTTTTAATCTAAGGATACGGTTGGAATATACGACAAAGATACGATAGGAATACAGTATAGGATATGTTTTCAATGTTATTGATAATAATGGATTGGATATTGGATCAGTAAAGTAGTTTAAACCCGCTAAGCTTATTAAGCGATGGAATAGAATACGATCGATCGAAATTCTCTCATTTCTTCCTACATGTTCTCTAGTTGACTCCATCCTCTCTCCACACCTTGACGGGCTTCGACAAAGTGTTCTCCTCCAATTATTCTCTCTCATGTAGGTAAGTTTTTTTTCTTCTCTGTATTCTTTTCGTCGTCCCCTTTATCGTTACCTCTCGTCTCTATCTAAATCTTAAACCCTAAACTTTAGTGTTTGTTGTTTTTTTTTTTCCTTTTCCCTCTATAGTTGTCAAATATTTCTCTATTCTCTTTTTTTGCTCTTCTCATTGTCTTTCAATTTTCTCTTTTTCTCATAAATCTCTCTGTTTGATTGATACTCTACTGGATTGTGTTAGATTATGCTAGATTGTGTTAGAAATCAGCTATCCTTTTGCTTTTTTTTTTGTCCTACATGATGTATATGTTATGTTTTACTTCTTACAAATATAAATGTATAGATCATTAAAATATAAATAATATCTTTCATAGAAAATTGACTTGATGACCAATTGATTTTTGTTGTTTATCTAATAATGGAGAAGATGATTGGATAAGTAATTACCATAATTTTACTTAATCACATCTAATTTATCCATTTCTCTTGACATCTTTGATCTTTATCCTCTTAAAATAGCATCTCTCGGAGTTAGGCTTTATATCTTATTAATCATATTTATGAATGAATATTATTACTCGCGCATCAAGTGTCCTATAACCAAACACGTCTTAATTCTATAAGGTCTCGTTCGCTTTGTAGAATAAGAATGGAATAGAAATAAGATTTACTCTCGTATAGTAAGTAAATAATGATTTATCTCAATATTAAATAGTAATATCTATTTCTCTCTCCTTAGTTTATACCTTCAAATTATTTCAATTGAAAATGAATAAGAATTACTAATTTTACCTCCAGGAATTTCACTCAGATTACATAAAATTGATATTAAAATAAAGAGAAGTCACAGTAAAATTATATTAGAAAGGGTTAATTACACTTGTATAATTATTATATATAATCAAACAGTAGAATAACTTATACTAATATAAGCTCTCCTATGCTAGTATAAGAAAGGGTTTAATTACACTTAGACTCTTTAAACTATCACCCATTTTCCCATACCTCTCTTGATTTATTTTTTGTGACACATCGACCCTCATAAACTATATTTTTCATCCATAAATTGTCACGTGCAAATCACAAAGATAGAAATTCTAATTTACTAACATTCTCTAATCTTCTCGGAGTATTTTTGGTCTCTTTCGCTTCTTTATATTTTCAATAGTTTAGGAATCTTTATGTCACGAAAGAAAAAATGATTAATAGAAGTATCGTGAAGAACAATAATAGTTTAAAGTGTCTAAGTGTAATCATTTTCGTAAGAAATTAGAAAAGCTATACTAGTATTGGCGTTATTATATATCGTAGGGAAACCGGCGAAGAAGATCATGAGTGGGGTTGTTCCTAGCTAACTCGGGCCATAAGATGAACAGGACCACAAACACATGGGATGTTCGATCGATTGGATTCTAAGTGACTAGTCCCTGTCCTTTGACCAGGAACCCTATCTGCAATTGACCAGACTCTGGAGGGCATTTGCTCTCCCAACCAACGTAGCCCTAACGAATCAACGCCCCCTCAATCGAGCCAAACCGAACCCAACCAAATCTCGTCCCTTTTTGCCCGGGGACCGTCTTCCTACCCTCCTCCTATGTCTCCTTTATAAGCCCCTTATCAACTACTTTGGCTCCTTCATCGCTCTTCTTACACTTTGTGGAATCGCCACTCCCACTCATCTCGATCACAAGATCGATCCCACCATGAAGGTAAGCAGACATCATAGAATCTATATATATGTGTATGTGTACATAGAATATATGTTGCAATGGTTAATGCGTGTCGAGTCTTAATGTCTTAATGCGATCAGATCTTCAGTTGGTTGCATCGACAGCTGAATCCTACCGTGAATTACTCCCACATTTCTCACAACAAAGGTAAATGACAAGGGTGGGTTTCTTTTTATATTTGATGTTTTGTATTCTGACGCTCATTTGTATGTGTATGTGTGTGTAGATGTTTTCAATGGCGTCGTCGAGGAGAAGGAGGAGAGCGTGCGGGAGAACGCGGCGGAGCGCGACACGCAGGCGTTGCTGCTGCACGACGTCTTGCTGAACGGAATCCTGACGATCGGGACGTTGGGGCACCAGCTCGAGGAGGAGTTCCTCGTGGAGGCGGAGAAGGAGAAGGAGAAGGAGAAGGAGAAGGAGAAGGTGGAGGAGGTGGTGATCAAAGAAGGAGAGGTGAGAGGAGGAGCCACGATGTTTGTGGTGGCAAGCAAAGCGACGCTGGAGTCGCTGAAGAAGAAGAAGCCAGCTGCGCTGGTTGTGAGGGAGGAGAGGTGCGAGGAGGCTGAAATGCAGGTGGATGCAGCGAAGGATGAGTACTGTGAGGAGGATTTGATTGAGATCCAGGAGAAGCCACTGCTGAAGGAGTACGACGGGAGGATGATGAGTGGGAGTGGGAGAGGGAGGACGACGCTCGCCGACTTGTTCGCCGCCGAAGCGTTTGTGGCGAAGGATGAGAGGAAGGAGAGCGGCGAGAAGGCCGACGACGGCGGAGGCGTCCCGGTGGTGAAGGTTGTGTGCTGCATGGAGAAGGAGCAGATCAAGAAAGGAGAGAAGAAGTCTGCACCAGGCTCGTCAACTGCAAGAAAACTAAATCGAGTATAGTTTTGTTTTTCTTCTACTTTCCCCTCAAATTAGGCAATTCATAGATAGTAAATACTAATAACTCGGTGACAAAGTAAAATGGAGAAATAAATAGTGATACAATTTTCAATAGTTTTTAGGTTACTTTTGTTTTTACTTTTTTTTAGAAAAAAAAATCAATTACTAACTTTTTATTTTACTCTATTCTTTTTTAATTTTGCGTAAAATGGGTAGCTGATGAGGAGGATGGTGAGGAAGAAGATTCACCCGGTGCAGATCAACAGCCGGTGCAACACCGAGAAGCCTCCGCTAATGATGACGGCTATGCCGATCGACACGAGTCAATCTGTGTGGTAAATTTCTTTTCTTATATTTTAAGTTAATATCTTTTGAAAGTACAAATAACTTCAGCAGCATTGGATTCTATTCATTATTCATTGGATTCTACTACGGAGGAATTGGGATAAAGGTGAATTATATGATCTGTTATGAACCAAAAGGGTTTGCTCAGAGATAGATGAGACTTTAACTGAGCACAGAGGGGCCACCATGTTGAAACATGTGGAAAATAAAGTGAAAACTACTTTACAATGGTGGGGTATAAACTTCACTATAGCACAAATGAGTGAAGCCTAACTAAGGCTGTAGAATATGCTCATTCTTGTTTCCTACCAAATGTTTGGCAATGGCTTACCTCTAGGTAGTCCCTGATTAAACCAATTTGAATGGGAAAATTTTATAATCAAGAGAAGTGTTAATCACATGGAGATCCTTCAAGTATTGTTTGTATTTTATATTAACTTTCTTATTTAGTTTTTAGCACTTAGGACTCTCAATTACTACAAATTCCCCCTAATTAATGGCACCAATTTTCCATCTAAAATGCTAGGAAAGCCGTGATAATTGAATCGGATTAGCCTGGTTCTAGCTGAGTCGAGTTCAAATCGAGTTAAGGTAATATAAACATGAATTTGCCATTTATTTAATCCTTTAAATTTTTTTCGCTTATGTCTAACACATTTTGTATCACATGTTAGACACGATCTTATATGTGCAGGTTAGCATAATAGACAATATTTAAGAAATCTCATTTTTCTTAACCTCATCTACTAAAGTTGATCAGATTTGGCATAGTGAGTTTGCCCACTAATCCTTTTTTTCTTTGTCTTTAATTTTCTTTTTAGAGGTGAAGGTAGATGTTGCTCTTGGCATTAGTACTTCATCAAATAAGCATTGTGAAGTGGAACAAGATGGGCGGCTCTCCTCTCTTCATCATCTGCATTGTTTGCAACTGTTGGACTGCTGGTTGAAGTGCATATGTGAGTGTAGAAATGTTTTTATGACTACTAATGGTGTTCACATCAAGGTAGTAATTTTACAAGTGTTATCACATTTGTGTTGTAATGTGTAATAAGGGGGACTTATTTTCCTTGTGCTATTTTGTATGATATCATACTCTAAGTATGATATTAAGAAGAAGAAAGAAGATTGTGTGTGAGTGTGTGTATATTTGTGAGTTATTTTTTCTTTTTCCGAAATAATATTTACTACTGTGAGATAAAAATTATCAAATTTTGTTCTCTTCTTGCGGTGTTCACTTTTATATCATAGTCCTGAGTCACATGTTCTTTCTCCCTCTTTCTCTCCTCTCACTCAATTGCAATTGAATCAGATACAAATTGTATCTTTACGCTAAATATCATTGTCAAAAAATAAAGTAGAGAAAAGATATTCGCTAACTACGAAGAAAAAGTTATTGCGAGAAGAAGGGCAAGAAGGTGATAGATATTTAAGGATAAGCTAATGTGTGCTATTACTCATCATATATAGTCTTAAAAGATATTACTTAATATTCTAATTTATATATATATATATATATATTTTTTTTTTAAAGAAAATAAGTGGGTCATCCTTATGGTAGCTTAAATGGGATCCTATATGAATCCGACAGAACTCAATTTAATTGTCGATTCTAGGGTTAAATATATTTTATCATCATATATTTATGCTCCAAATTATTTTATATGTTATACTTTTAAAAAATCTCTATACTTGATGCAATAATAAAAATTATGTATATTTTGGTCATTTGACTTCAATTAATTTTAATTAAAAATTAATTTATATTAATTTAAGATTTTTTTTTAATATCTAGATTTTAACTGCCCCTTCGTACAATGGAAAGACCATCTTTCCCTTCGAATGCAATCTAGCCGTTCATCGAGATCTCAACGGATATAAATAACAGCATCTCACCTTCACCAACTTTCCACACTATAACATGATTTCCTCCGCCATCTCTTCTTCTCCCACCTCTCTCTCTCCCTTCCGGCCCCGAAAACCTCTTCCGACTCCTAGGGTTCCGGCAATCCTCCGGTCGGCGGTTCACCCGAAAGCCGTACTACCTTTGAAACCCATTTCCCTCTCCCCCCTCATCCGACCGAGCCGGAGACAGCTGCCCTCCATGGCCTCCTCTGCTGGCGCCGCCGCCACCTCATCCAAGAACCTGATGGTATTCGACGACGAGGAGGAGCTCGCCGTGTCGCTGGCGAAGTACACGGCGGATCTGTCGGAGAAGTTTGCTAAGGAGAGGGGCGCGTTCACGGTCGTCCTCTCCGGAGGATCGCTGATCAAATCACTCAGGTGGGATGACTTGGTCAGATTAAGGCAATTTTTCTTTATGTGCTCGTATTAAAGCTTAATTTGGGTTTGTGGTTGGGTTGTTGCAGGAAGTTGTTGGAGTCTCCGTATTTGGAATCCGTGGACTGGTCGAGGTGGCATGTCTTCTGGGTGGATGAGAGGGTTGTGCCAAAGGATCACGAAGATAGCAATTACAAGCTAGCGTTTGATGGATTCCTTTCCAAGGTAGAAAAAGCTTCGATTTTTACTAACTTTCTGGGAATTTGTGTGACTGTAGAGATATTTGATTCGATACGTTCGGCTAATTGACCATCTGTATAGGATAAAGCTTGGACCTTGAAATGAAAATTAGAGCCTTTAGGATTCTGCATTATTTAATTGGATAATTTCATAGCTGATTCTCACTTCATAGTTCAATTTCATGTTGATTGAAACCACATGTGTCATTTGCATATCAACGAACCGATGTGTTATTAACTTACCCAAGTGTTCATAGTTGGAACTGCTCTAGAGATGATTCAGTTCTTCTTTTCCAAACATAGGTCCCAATTCTGCCAGCTCAGGTTTATGCCATAAATGACTCTCTATCAGCTGAGGGTGCTGCTGATGACTATGAAAACTGTTTGAAGCAACTTGTCAATGATGGGGTGATTGCAGTATCAACAGCTTCTGGTTTCCCGAAGTTTGATCTCATGCTGTTGGGAATGGGCCCTGATGGTCATGTAGCATCACTTTTCCCGGGGCACCCTCTCACTAAAGAGAACCAGCGGTGGGTTACTTTCATAAAGGACTCTCCAAAGCCACCACCTGAAAGAATAACATTCACATTTCCTGTGATCAACGCGTCAGCTTATATTGCACTAGTGGTCACTGGAGCTGGTAAAGCTGGTGCAGTGCACAAGGCTCTTTCGGACAAGCAGGGTTCATCTGATTTGCTCCCTGTCGAGATGGTTTCACTTCAAGATGGGGAGTTCACATGGTTCACTGACAAAGCAGCGGTCTCAATGTTGCAGGATAAAGCAAGCTTGTGAAGATGTAAGTTGAAGATTATGGTAATAACAATTTAAATAAGAAGTATGTTGAGCTCCAAAATTTTCCAGTGTTATGAATATCATTTGGCATGTATTTGCATCTACTAGAGAAATCTGTATGAACTATGAAGGAAAATAATGGATGCCTAAGTAGGATGTTGGTTTCAAAAATGAACTTGACAATCTTTCTTCTATTTTAATTTCATGAATATATCCATGTTATAATCTATATTCCTTTAGCGATGCAGATGACAGAATTTATGTGTTTAATGGTCTCAACTCGCAAATGTACTGAGTGCATAAAGTTATAATGCGAGTAAAATAGTACCCAAATTGAGAATGTGACTAGTCTTTGTTATTTCTTTTTGAGATATCAATGCAACCATGGCACCGACTTCCAGTCACACATATTTTTTTGTGGTGTGCATAGTTGTGTCTACACGATCTTCAAAATTTAAGGTGAACTTCAATGTTCTGCTGTCCTGCAATCATGAAGGTATATACAATCACCATCTTTTGGTTGTCTAATTAGTTGTCATATGGAACTGTTATGTGCGGTCTTTGATAAGATAAATAAGTCTGAGAGTATCCTTTGCGGCTGAAGATCATCCTAGGATGTATTTTTGAAAGAAGTATCTTCAACTGTCAGATTGGATTCAATCTCATACTTGATTGAGATGATTGCTTTAATTTTGGATTTTCAGGAATTATAATTTCATCACCTTTCCATTGTGATACATTTATATTCCACAACTGTACTCTCTTCAATTTGTTGGATCGTTAGTTTAGAGGTCCACTAGTTGATTTTGGACTTCTGGATCTGCTGATTGGTGTCATCTATGACCATATTAGTTTTTTCCCCTTTTGCATGTTAAATAAACTTCTTTTAGTCAAGGAGATTGGTATTTGTTGCTTATAGCTACACTGCTACAAAAAAGCTTTTATCTGTATTACAATATTTTTACCCTAGCAACTCAATATTTTAAGTACATTGTTATTGTTGTGCTGGAATACAGGATTCGACTCTTAAGAGTAATTGTGATTGAATTATGGAATGATTTTTTTTCCCTTAGGATATGGATTGGCAGTTTAGTGAATGACAAAATTAACTCAAAATGGTGATGTGATGATGTTAAATGGTCTGAAAACTCTGAAGCATTATATATCATGGTTTGACACAATCAATTTCATAGTGAGTTTTTTTTTAAAAAAATTTTGCTTACAGGAGAGGGACAATAATTCCTAAATAATCAAATATAGTTTGAAACTTGTCCTTTTGCACCCTACTTTACCTATTGGATGGTTCATAATGTTGAACCAACATTATCTGACATACCATGACATACCCCTACCCCATATCATAATTGGCAGTCCACTAGTTTATGCCGGGTCAAAACACATTCCGCTCCAACCCTATGCCCTCTTTTATCATGAGCATGTGAATTTTACTTCTGTGCAAATCTCAGAAACCAGATTATTGATAAATGGCACAAGAGATACATCTTTTGATGAATTCCTGAAATTGGCTAAATAGTCTAATCTCCTGCTGCACTTCTTGAATATATACTATGGATCCCAAGCTAGTGCCTGGTTCCATATTTGATACTTCTACATGAACATCAATGCTCCTTTTTTGTTTCCTTTTCTTTTCCTTTTCTATGAAGCCAGATTCTTTTTTGATGGCCTTTCAGGTTATACATTTAATACTTATTAGCAGTGCCTTCACATGTGCAAGTCACTGAGCTTGTTCTTTCACTATGTTGATTTATGCTAGAAAATGGGGGAGATGTTGGCTTTTAAAGAGCTGGAGGTTGTACATAGAGTTGCATTGCCTTAAAATCTTTCCCTCCCCCTTTTGACTCATAAATTTAAGTTGTTTCAAGAGGACCTCCCTCTAGCTAAGTACATTGTCAAGTAACTATCAAATATCTTACAGCATTTAGAACTAAGTAGCAACAATTGCATACATACTTCACAACTTGCTGGAAGGTGAGGATGTTCTATGATGCATCATATAACTTGCTGTCCAAAGTTTGTTATTCATCCAAATGCTTTCTTTACTGCATAGCTGTTTAATAAAGTTTTAATGCCATTTATGAGGATTTTATTCTCACAAGTTCCATGTTGACCAAGAAATGTGTTACTTTCTTATTTTATTGCTAGAACATGAGCTCCGAATAATTTTGTTTTCTTTATCCTGTAAGCATAGAGGACATCTTTGCAGCATATTCTGTTATATGGTTCTGATTTATTCCATTAGTCATGAGAAGAGTTTATATTGTTGGAACTTAAGATATTTGTTAGTTGTTTGTTTGTCCACTGGATGGTCTTTTTCCTTGAAACAAAAGTATAGCAATGCAAAGTTAAAGTTCTCTACCTGTGACTTCCCATCAAGGTGGGCCTCCATTGATGCTTCCTGTTTACAAGATAAAGTAACACATGAGGAATCCTATTTGCTTGCCAAAAGGTTTGGATTTTATCTGGAACCTCTCTTGAATAGTTAAATAAGGCCACTCTTGAGCTTCATGTGAAATCTTTTAAGTCTCATGTGCAGGAGAAGCAAATGCTTGTGGTCCTGAACAAGGTCCCCAATGTATGATCCTCTTAAAAGCCTTATTTGCTAAATTAGAGCTGTGTCCCCTATTGATTAAGACTCCCTTAAGATGAATACTTGTTGATAGTAAAAGTGGTGCCATCTTTGTTCTCATGCTTGTTAATGAAAATTGCCACTGCATTCTTTAAAATATTAAAATCTTTCAACATAATAATTATTATAATTATTTTTAAGAGAATATTCTTAATAGATTATTTATAAAGTTAATAATTTTATATAATTAAAATACCCTTCTTTTTTAAATTTTAGAGTGTAAATATTATTAACAATTCTTGTCTCACAGAAAATAGTATATATTTCATTGTACTATAATATTATGTATAATATTGGATAGCTTTTAAATTATTTGTAATAATTTATCTAAATTGTGTTTTAATTCTGATCAATTAGATTTAATTAACAGAATGACATTTTCAAAAACACAATGATTTTGATGGCAACTATATAAAAATTATCATCTTTAACTGTTTGTGTTTGTGGCTTTATTTGTCATTAGAGGCCAAATTGCAAACCAAGAGAGATTTGTTAGATTGTGACACAAGAGACATTGCTCTTGTACTGGAATGCCTCCAATGAAGTGAACCATTCTAATAATAGACTAATAGTACAAGTTATTTCACTTGGAATGTTTTGGTTCACCAATATTTAAAATTTTATTTAAGTACCCTCTCAAAACCAACAATGCCATCCTTGTCTCTCTCCAATAATAAATATTATAATAAAGTGCAATTTTATCAGGGTTAATTATATTTTTATGTACAACTGGTCAACTGCTCATTTATTTTTTATTGCACTTTTGACCCCCTCAATTATCTTAAATATCTCGAACACTCAGCTTCATTACTAATGACTAATTTTAAATGCTACAAGGAACAGTTTGGATAAATGAGGAGTTCAATATGTAATATTAAAAAATAATTGGTGATAGTTTGGGATCTAAATAAAATGAACCTATTTTTGTATCAATATTTTTTTTGTCTGATTATTATTACCAGCTTATCCTTATTTTTCAATAAGAACATCAGCAGTAATATTTGGATAAAAATTTGATACGATTCGATCCATATTGGCTTCATGCGGGACATTGGGTTCATTGGAATGATCCTATTTATCTAGTTGAGTAAGTAGAATCAATAAAATCCATTTTTGCTAAGGTGCGTTTGAACGCAAAAATCGCGTTTGAACGCTTGCATTACGTTCGCATCGATAGAGAACGAAATTGGCACGTTCGGACGTAGCCGTTCGAACGCCTGCATCACGTTCGCATCGACAGAGAATGAAATTGGCGCGTTCGAACGCATCGCTGCGAAAGTATGTGTTAAGTTAGGGATGTTAGGGTTGTTTGGGATATTTTTATGTTAATTATGAAGTCCTTAGAGTGAGCCTCTATATATATGTGGAGAAAACTCTAATTGAGATTTTTTTTTTATCTAGATTGGAATTGGCTTTAGCCTAATCTTCTTCTCTCTTGACTCTAGCCATTGGCGCCCTCTTTCACCTCCTTCCTTCCACTGCCCAGGTCTTTGGCCAGCTTCTTTCAGCCTTTAACCTCCCTCTTCCACAACAACTTCTCCCCCTTCACACCAAGAACTAACCTTAGCATCCATCTAGCTAATGAAGGGTTATCAAGTTAAGATCTATGTTTCAAACTGTTGCGAATTAGATTAGGCCGGTTCGTAACAAAATTTCACTTATCTACTATTATATCTACTGAAAACCTATTTATATGAAGTACAGAGCTTTCCTCTCCAGAGATTAGAAATGGATATCAATCTGGAAATTTTCTTCTAGATTAATAGTTTTTGTCCCTCAATATACAAATTTTTCTACCAATAATACTAACTGGACATAGTTTTTCTTAAATTGCTCTTATGTATAGATACGCTTATAAACACTAAAGAGGATATTTCATTAGAATTACACGTATAATTATATATTTTTTTTAATCTTTTCCGAATAATAAAAGGTAGGATTAATTTCATTTAGATCCTTTAAACTATAGCTCATTTCATATAATCATCTTAACCTTAGTTTTTTTTTTCTATTTTTTTCTCTAATATGCGGATGATATAATCCTTTTTAATTGAATTCCTGAAGTTCTATATAATTATAGAGGTTAATATATTACTAAACATAAATGAGAGTTGCCTATGTGAAAATGATGCAAATATATTCACTAATTAGTTTATTATTAGGTGCGACTTGGCTGGACTATATTTTGGACTCAAATTTCTCCCAATTTTCCGGATAAAATATTAGAATAAGTATTTCAAATAGGCTTGCTCCACTTGTTCAGATGGAATACTTTATCTAGATCTTAACCTAATATATATAATTTAAATGCCTTTATTATCCAGTGATGTAGAATGGTTTTGTTAAATCTTTTAAAATAAAATGCCAAAAATCCAATGTGAGCTCATTCCATGCTGGAGATAGTCGTCTCCTGCCCTAATTAGGTGGAAATTTAGTGGACGCCGCACAATCCATCCAGGTTAATTTGGGGTTGTAATTGGATTAGCGCCAACGTATTAATTATACATATTTATGACTATCAGATGCACACGATCAATATGCTGATATGTATCTAACGGTGAATCAGAATCGATCGGAACCGAACACCGCAAACTTGTGCCCTAGATTTAAAAATAACAGGGTGTCTTAACTGACCCAGCACAAGCCAGATTAAAAGCAAGAGACACTTAAAAATAGTTGAAAAATTCAAACCCAATCCTCCTCCCCATAATCAACTTCCAAAAAGAGGCTGCCTTCAAAATCCCTTTTTTACTTATATATCCTCTAAAGTTAACATTTAGCTGTATAGTCTCAAAATATATATTATTTGTATAAAAATATTCATAAAAATTAGAATAAGAATAGTTTTTCATCTTTTTATGTCTAAATTATTTAGATTTTAGTAGTTAGTTTACTCCAAGGGGTATTTATGTAAGCATAAATGTTTTTAAAAAGTATGTATATATATAATTTAGAGAGGCCTATAAATAAATATGAGACTTTGGAAGGGCATGTATGCAAAAAGACCCTAAAATAAATTATTTATATTCAATGCATGAGTGAAGAAGAGCATGATTGATGGGTCTTGGTCTCTCTCTCTTTCTCTTTCTCTTTATCTCTCTCTCTCTCTAGAATAGTAGTTGTTATTCGCGTCACATGTCCTCCTCTTTTACTAAAACAAAGCACATTATTCCACTGATCCCAAGCCCTCTCTCTATCTCTCTCTCTCTCTCTCTATAACCCCGTCGGTGGCCAAACACACCACTCTCCTCTTTCTCTCTCTCCTCTCAGTACGACAAGGAAGTCGAGCGATCGAGGGATATAGAGAGGGAGAGAGGGGGAGGAATAGTTAGATTGGTTAATGGTAGAAGCGGTGGGGATTGGAAGAGGCGAGGCAATCGATGGTCGTGATAGGTGGCTTCTCCGGCGGTGGCGGTGGAGGCGGGCAGTGGAATGTTGGGGTGGTGGTGGCGATGGGTGTGACGGCCCTGGCCGGCGTCGCCGTGGCCGCCACCCTTGCCCTCTCCTCCTCTCGTAGGTAAAGACCCAAGTCACCGAACTCGTAAAGATCCCTCTTTTCGTTGTCCCCCGTCGTGGATTCTGGTAGTTTAGAGAGAGATCGGTGAAGAAATAGTTATAAATGAAAGCTTTGAGACGGTCTAATACGTCGTCGTCTTCCACGTCGTCGCCGTCCTCCTCCTCGTCCTCGCCTCCCTCTTCGTCGTGGATCCATTTGCGATCGCTTTTAGTTGTGGCCTCTTCGTCTTCCTCCTCTTCGGCTTCCTCTCCTGTTCCCGATCGGTGAGTCCGCCCCCTTTGCTCCTTTTTTGGTAATAAAAATTGTTACTTTATCTTTTGGAGAATATAAAATGTTTGCCCTCCTCGATTCTTTCCTTGTTTTCCTTTGTTAAGTGCCGGCCTTGGAATCTGCCGTCCCTTGTTTCCTACTCTTCCACGGGGTTCTCCGTTGGGTCTACTGAGAGAGTTGCGATCGTAAAAGATGGTGCCAAATTAGTGGAATTAGATCATTTTTTTCTTCATAAAATAGCTTTAGTTTTCTGTGAAGTAGAGTAATTTTGACGCTAGAATGTAAATGGTTTTTGGGTACGTTGTGGATCTCTGATATTTCTGCTTCCTGATAATTGGACTCTGATTACTTCAATTGGACGTCTTCCTTCATAATGGAAGAGATCTAGCCTAAAACTTTTGGTTCATGGTATTTTATCTATATGTTGGACAATTGGATCTTAATAAAATTTGGCCACAGAGACTAGTTCTTTGCATTGTTATTCTGCCATCGGGCGTCCTTGTAAAGTTGTAATGGCTGGATTTTGCAGTTATTTGAGTTAAAACATTATTGATATATGTACCAGTAATTAAAATATAAAAATTGCTTAGAAAGGTGAACCCCAACCATTATAAGATCTTCACATTCTGAAGGTTCATTTAGATATATGAGTCTCTGATACTATATAACAGCTTGCCCTTACACTTGGATTTATATTTTTTCCTGGGTATATAGGTTTCCTTTATTTTAATGTGAAGAGAATTATCCTTGAATCTCGAGGAGTAGACATGAATTGATTATTATTATGCTTAAAGTTATAAATCCTCTAACATTTGAAACAGATTTGCAAATCAATTCATATAGTTTCTTTCACAGTTAAAAGAGCATTGGATTCTCCCATCTCAGCTTTTTTAGGTCAAGTCCTCAAACTATAGTAATGTACTTAAATTTTATTGGGGTAGTGATGCCCCATTTATTTCACCAAATCCTTTGGGTTACTTTCACCAATCTTGTTGAAGATTATTCAATCCTCCATCTTGTTCGAGTGATCTAGTTGACACTTAGATTTTCTCTTCTTGTTCTTATTGCTCTTCAGTTGATAAATTTCTGCCGGCTAGTCTTCAGTATGACTTTGGATTATTATTTTGTAGTCATCTGTGGAAGACCATTGGTCTTTGAAACACAAAGAACTCTGCAAGTTATTCATATACTCAGTTTCTCATTTCCTTTTTCCCTTATGCTTCTTGGTTGACCAAGAATATGACTGCATTATTTCCAGAGGAAGCCTTAAATCACCATGGTCACGAAGAAAAAGAAAACGTGCGCTTTCTCGTCGGCAATGGTACTCTCTATTTTCGGCAAATGGAAGGCTTCGTGATGGAGGGGTGAAGTTCTTAAAAAAAGTCCGCAGTGGAGTATGTACATATTATGCTTGACCTATATGGTTCACCTATATAATAACTGGTTCAATTCTAGTCAGTGCAGTACACTACTTCACAATTGCCAATTTTCTGAGATCCTGTACTTATTTTTTGGTCTATGCTAACAGTAGCTTATTTGTCCTTATGATTACAGGGAATTGAGCCAAGCATCAGGGCTGAAGTTTGGCCTTTTCTCCTTGGAGTGTAAGATACCTGATCTCTCAGTTGTTCACTTATTTCTTTCTTTACTGGGACTCGGTTTACTTTACACCTTGTTAGATTATGGTTGTTTTCCTTTTGTATATCAATTTATATAGGTTGTGAATAATTATTGCCAATAGTCATGGAATACAATATATGTCCTGGGTGTTTAGCTTTGTATATGCACCTTGGGAATTGACATTATGTTTTCATTCATTGACAATGACTGTCAAATAAGAATCAGTTGATATTTCTCCCTATCCTCTGATATTTTAATTGCTGATGACAATGGGGCAGTAGAATGCTATCTCTCTGAATGCCTGGCATGTATTAAAACTAACATTTGGTGAATAGCCAAACAAAGAGAAGATTATAATACTGAAAATCCTAAGATAGTTATTTAAGTTCTTGACTTGGGCATAATTGAGTTAACTTTGGAAGATTACTAGATTGCCGTATTTTCTCGTCTAAATTTAAGGTAGTTTATAAATGTAAGGAGTCTCAGGTAGTTTTATGAAAACATTTAGATGCATTACTGTAAGGTTAGCTAGAAATTGTACTTTATGTAAAAAGGTTATTGTCTTGTCAAATGGGATGAGAAACTCTTCAGAGCTAGAAAGTTTTCTAGATTTGTGTTTCTAAAAGTAAGAATGCATATGGCAAATAATTTTTATATAATTTACCTTCTGTTAATCTATTCATCTCATTTTTTGTGGAATGCACATATCTACATCTCCTCCTTTTGTTGTTGCAAAGTATAATATTTACAGCTGAAAGCAACTTAGCCCTTGATATGATATAATAAGATCTGAAATTTATCTCATGTATCACCTTCTTTTTTGGGTTATATCAAACTTAATGTAACCTTATGGAGAGTTCTTGTCTTCTTGAGCCAACTTAAGGTTTTGATTTCTTTTAGCACCCTTATTACAAGTACTTATAGGAAAGTATGCACTTTGCCATTAAATTTATGAAAAGAAGAAATATATAGAGCACTCAAGGATGGTCTAATAGATTTTCTTTTTTTTTTCCCATATATTAAGTTGAAATCCAGTGATTTATCCTTGAACTCATTGGTATTTACGAGACAAATAAGGAATTTCCACTTAAGTCTAGTAATCTACTAGAGAAGAGGAACTTTGTAAAGTATTCAAGGATGAGCTGAAAAGTTCTTTTCTTTCAGAGATCTTAAAGTGAGAGAAGACATCTTTGAATTCTAGATATTTATGCTGCACTAATGAATGATAGGCCTGTTGAACAGCGGTGTTGTCCTTGCAGAGAAATAATTAGGCCCTTTGTCCTATACTTAAGGGTCCAATATCTGGGTTACATCAATAATATCTTTGTAGTGCCCTTTTGTCTGATACTGTATTTTTCTTCTTTTCTTATCTCCTCTCCTTTAAATTGCATGAGACAATAACTTGGCAGCAATTTGTGAATGTTTCTTGAGTTGATGGTTTCTAGATTTTGAGAGGTTTAGGCAAATTATACTATGATATGAAATCCTATATAAATTGGATGAATGTTTTCAAAGGTTCTGTTAATGTAGGAAAGAAGGGGATCATTAGTCATTACTTGAACAACCTTGTATAGGAAAATAAGATGACTGCCCACGACTTTTGCCTACCTACATCTAAATTTCCTTGGTCAACCCTATTGAGCTTAACGGCTTAACCTACATCAGGTTGTTGAACGATCCATCCTTAGATATCATGTAACTGGAACCATTTCTAAAACCTTGAAACAATACCTTGGATGCGTGGAACTTCAAAATTTGTGTGATACCTTTTTATATAGCCCTTCAACTTTCAAGTAACTTTGATGTGGCAATTTGTTAGACACATTAAGTTGTAAAAACCTAAGCTAAGGCCTGCCATGAGACATGCCAGTCTTCTATAGGGACCTTATCTGTTGGATCTTCTTGAGTGCATCAAGTAAAAACGGAAGGTGCTCAGAACTGTATTACTTCAGTCCCTACTGCAAGATGTTAAAATACTAAAATCTGCCATGAAATCTTAGCAAACCTACTATATCTGATGGATTTGGTGTTTGGCAAGCACGTCCATGCTTTTGGTGTTTCAACAAGCATTTAGGTGCTAAGCAGGCATTACAAACTATTTCTGTAGTCAAACTAATATAGTATGGTCAAGCTTTTTTGATAGTTTCTTATGATCAAGCGGACAAACTTAGTTGAACACTTGATTTACTAACTTCAATATTGACCTTCACTATGATATGAAAGTCGAAAGGAGCAGTTATAAGATTAAATAGATGAAGAATATGCTCTCAAAACCCTACTAACTCAATAGAGTATATGAAAATGGCAGTAAATTACATGTGAGATATTTGAGGAGAATATATGAGTATACAATTTTTAAAGCTGATTTCCTTTTGGATTGGGTTTAAGAAGCGCAAGGGTCTTTACCAATTGACAATACCCAGTTTTTATTCTACGATTTTCAAAACCAACAACAAAAATGGTGGGACCTTTCAATTAACTGGAGCAGCTAGATGAATAATTTTCTGCCACCAAATCTAGTTTCTCAATATCCCCTAGTAAGGTAAGAGTGGTCCAATATTTTGTCTATGCTTCAAGACAATTTTATTACATTTATTCTCTTCCCCTTTGAATGTGTCGTGTGCTTGCACATAGGTGTTCAAAAGTTTTACTAAGCTATCTAATGCAGATTAGTGTTTATCAGATTGGGATTGATTGAGAAAGTATATATTAGGCATAGCACTCGGCAGACACTAAGCCCCCGTTCACTTCAAAAATATTTTTTTCTTATTATGAAGTACAACCTCTTATTCCAAAATAATAGTTAAAAAATTATAAATATTATTCATCAAAATTACATCTTATACCACATACTTAATTCAATTATCAATTTACCTTTGATATCTATTCCATTAATCTACTTTGTATCAAATTAAAAGATATTCATCGTAATTTTATAACACAATATTTTTCCCATCTTTTCCTTCACTTTATATCACATTAAAAGGTAATTATTATATCATTATTTTATAATACTAGTGAATGTAGAAATATTTATTCCCATAATAATTTCTCATTTTGGTAATAACAAATAGAATTGCTATTCCTATTTCAATCCTATTTCACATGTGAACAATGCTAGAAGATTCTTGAACCTGCAACTATTTGATGCCCTTGGGGGAAGTGAGGCATTTTGAGAGTTGAGTGCCCCTGGCAAGGTGGCTTTTATAAGGTGATGTCTAAGCAAGAACTTGGGAGTGCCAAATTTAAGGTGAGCAGGACAAAAGTGAGAGATCTTTGTTGGATTAAGACTCTAAAATCTAATTTACTAATGATGATAGATGATCTCTAGTGGACATGTTTGTTAATGCAGTTCTGAATCTTCTAACCTATTTTGTTAGTGGAACAAACATACATTTAGTTAGGCTAAATTTTAAAGTGCCTCCCTCAAGTTTTATTTGTGTCATTTAACTCTCTTGTAGTTTTAACCTATATGAAAACATTTAATTTTCCGTCAAAACTAATGGTGAAGATATATTTCTGTCAAAGGTATTAAACTTTTGATCATTTTGCTCTTTATTTTATCTCTTTTTTGAATTTTTGTTATGTCTAAAATGTAAAAGTGAGAAAGATTGAGATAAAGCATAAGATAAAAAATAAATCACAAAAATGTTACTTTTTAGTAGTTGATGTAAAGTAAAAAGGGCATTTTGGTTATTTTATAGTAAAATTAATATCTATATATATGTTAGAATGGTAAGGGTGTTAAGTGACACAAACAAAAGTTTAGGGAGCACTCTGAATTTTGGCCAACAATAGGGGTGTAAATTGTACTTTCAATTTTTTTTATTAACTTTCTAGTATTGTTGTTTTCAAAGAGAAGCTTTTTTAGTAAAAAAAAAATCAATAATATATTATACTTTGTAGTGATGGCGTTAACATTGTTAATGGTATATGATACTTAAAATTTAGACCACTTAGATTTTTGATAGTACGAATTGCTGTTGGCACGTCTTGTGCCAACTCAGTGTCTGACATGGCACATACTATGTCACACCTTGTGTTGATGCTTTGTGCCAACATAGTATGCTAAGAAAGTGCCAAATCTCAGTTGGTGGAGAGGATATAGAGAGATAGAAGGAGAGAAACAGAGTCATATTGGATTGCCAAATCATCCCCATTGAACCATGATCCTGATGAAGCAGCACGAGAAGAAGAGAAACCCTAGTTTTTTCTTCTTATGGGAAGAAAAGGGCCACATATCTGAAACATTCCTTATGTTCCTTAGCTGATTTAACTTAGTAAAAGGTGTTACTATAAATGGATCAAAATGCCTAACTTATAAAAAAGACTGATCCACTTCGCTAATACTGCAATTCATGGATCTATCTTGAAATTAGGATCCTTTGGAGTTTAATACAACTATGGCAGTGAATTTCTGATTAGTTACAGTTGGGATTTGTATTTCTTAAGATATGTGTACTATTGGTATAATACACTTGTCTACTTTTAGCACTCTTGTAAATTGCATTATCTATGAAGATATTTATAAACAGTTTACTTTTGTTCAGCATAATAGGCTGTGTTTAGAATTTTGCAGAAGTTATAGTCGCTGGATTGATTTGTTTCTCATCAAAATATAGTTAATGTTGTGCTATTAAGGTTTAGACTTATTAACAAGTTCTTGATTTTCCATTTTGCAGCTATGATTTGGATAGCTCGGAAGCTGAACGTAATATCATTAAAATAAAGAAAAGGTAACTTATTAAGGTGCCTGTCCTCTTTGTGCTCATTTTTGTGCTATGCTGCTACTTGTCTGCTGCATTAGATTGAATAAAGATATGCACTGTTTTCATGAGCATGATGAAACATGTTCCAAATCCTACTGATCGTAGCTTGTTTTACTGTTTCATCTCCACCACTTCCCCAGAATAAGATGTAACCATAGTAATCAGAAGGGAATGTTATTAGTTTGATATTAGATTGGTTTTATCCTGTCTATTTCAGTGGGATAAGCTAACACAACTTAGCCTTTCCTCCATGTTCTACAGGAAAGAGTATGAAAAGCTGAGGCGGCATTGCCAGCAACTTTTAGTTCACTACAAGAAGGGAAATGGGTTGAAGGTAATTGATGAGCTCAGTAGTGAAGAGAGCCCTGGTTTCAGTGAGGGTCTTGAATCTCCTGGTTTTGAAGATCTCGGTTCGTGTGCATCTATCCCCACTGAGGAAGTGAGCCCACAAGATTGTGAGGTGGACCCATCAGTGGTTGGAAAAGCTGCTGCCTCCAATTTATTTACAGAAGAAGATAAGAGTGGGATAACCTACGTAGATTCATATGCGGCAGAGACGGAATCCTCAGATTCTGAATCATCTGATGAAGAAGATCCAGAAAGCATTGCCTTGTCCTCCATTGAAAGGAGTTCAGATCATGATCTTACATATACCAGGAGTGCTTCATTCAAAGTCGACTTTTTTAACTCCAATCGAACATCTGAGGACTTTGCAACATGGCAACGCATCATTCGTCTGGACGCCATCAGGGTTGATGCAGAATGGATCTTGCACTCCCCACATCAAGCTACAATATCCGAAGAGAAGGCACTACAAGCTGCTTTATCTGTTGGGCTGAAGGACTACGATCACTTGGAGCCGTGCATGATTTACCATGCCGCCCGGTTGGTTGCAGTGCTCGAGGCGTATGCAGTCTACGATCCGGAGATTGGCTACTGTCAGGGTATGAGTGACCTCCTATCACCCATAGCTGCAGTGGTGGAGGAGGATCACGAAGCCTTCTGGTGCTTTGTTGGTTTTATGAGGAAAGCTAGGCACAACTTTAGGCTTGATGAGGTGGGAATCCGGAGACAGTTGAAGATTGTGTCCAAGATCATCAAGTGCAAGGACTCCCACCTTTATAGGCACCTCGAGAAGTTGCAAGCTGAGGACTGCTTCTTTGTGTACAGAATGGTAGTTGTTCTCTTTCGAAGAGAACTCACATTTGAGCAGACTGTGTGCCTATGGGAGGTCATGTGGGCTGACCAGGCAGCGATCCGGACAGGAATCGGGAAGTCTGCATGGGGAAGAATAATGTTGAGGGCTCCACCAACTGATGATTTGCTGCTGTATGCCATCGCTGCATGTGTTTTGCAGCGGAGAAAGCTGATTATTGAGAAGTACAGCAGCATGGATGAGATTTTGAGGGAGTGCAATAGCATGGCTGGGCAACTGGATGTGTGGAGGCTTTTGGATAATGCCCACGATCTGGTTGTTAATCTTCATCAGAAAATCTGATGGCCATGTTTCCTCGCTTCTTTCCTTCAAACCGTCTTTACAGCCTCTACAACTCATCTAGATGTTTCATTTCAGTATCTTAAATTTGATTCTCAATGTTATCTCACCAGCTTTCTTCATTTGGTGGCATAAAGGTGCCGCAAATGTATAACTATTTCTCATTGTTTTGTCTTTTATAGTGGCGAAATTAGGTTTTAAGATCCAACCTCTTGTTTTACTTCCACGGTTTGTATCGATGATTCTTCTGGATGGTCTACCTTAAACGTAGAAATTGGTTTAGACTGATTCAGGAAACTTTGGAAACATAGTCTCGATATGAAAAGTAAAGGGCTTATTATACCTTCATCATTTCTTTGTAGTCTTATGTTCATTAACTAATACATAGCTTGTGTACAGTAGTTCTTTTCTTGCCAATTCTTGTTTCATTTTTATTAACTTTGAATAGATTTTTCCTCTTATCCATATATTGATTGTGCACATCTGATAAATCTTTGATCGAGCCTTTGGTGTAAAGATCGAGCAGATTATTCGACACAATAAATTACCATGACTTGCCACACTATTATATACTATTGGTGTTGGATTATTGCATGTAATTGTAATGTAATTGTGCTTCTTCTTATTAAAAAAACAGAAAGTGAGTTTATAACAAAACTAGCCCACTTTTATATTCTATTTATCTAAAATGGATTTTTATCTCAAACTTAATGCCATTATAGCTCTGTGTAAAACTCTTGGATGAAAATGTTGAACTGTCTAGTGTTTTATAGAAGAGCTTTGGTCATTTAAGTTTTTTTTTTTTTTATATCTCACAATAATATATTTTATCACTAAAATGGACAAGCACAAAGTTACGATGTTGTAAACTTTTCTTTAATAATTTTTGTCCATATCTTTTTAATTTAAAGTATGATTAAGTTTCGATTAAAATCATTACATAGTTTTTCTTTTATCTTCATAGCATCGTATCATATGTCCAAAATATATTATTGATCGGAAAGTTGTGATACACAAGATAAGTAGTTCAGTATCTTAATAAGACGTTGAATAATTTAATATTTATAAAAATAAAATATCTAATTATTTTTTAATAAAAATACTGATATGTATATTAGTGTTTTACGTTTGGCGAAATAAAATGCTTAACAGTTTAGCATTTTACTCGAGGCTACAAAGAAATAGATTTTTTTGGTATTAGGTTTAAGATTTTAGTTTATTTGTATTAAGTTTAAGATTTTTAATTTATTTAAAAGAAGTCTAGTTTGGTAAATAAAAAATAATAATTAAAAAAAAAAAAAAAAAAAAACTCAAAAGAAGTTGCAAAGGCTTGAGCTTGAACCTGCTCACCGCTTACCATTCATTTCTAGGGCACAAATCACACTGCCCTTCGGTCCTTCCTAAAAGCTCAATCGAACCCCCCTCACTCGTAGCTCCGCTCTCCGGTCTCCATACCCCACCTCTAAACCCTAAACCCTCTTCTCCTTCTCGTCGGAAACCGGAGAGAAATGGCGACTTCCGTCCTTCTTCGCGCCATGAGGCGGCGAGAGCTCTCGTCATCTCTCTCGTCTTCCCTCGGATCCGTAAGCTCTCCTCCTTCTCCCTTATCCTTTTGTTCCGTCTCGAATCCGCTCCCTTGAGCTCATGCTTCACTCTTCCTGCGGGTATTCAGTTCATTTATCGTTTCTGGTTACTATATCTTACTAGGATGTCGGGTATCTTGTCCGGTTCATAAAGATCATGGAGTGGTAGGTCGGGAATTTTTGAATGAGTTGTTGGAAGAAGATTTGGATTATAGTACATGAATTTTACTATTCTCTTATTTGTTACTCTATGGGGTTCTGTCGATGTTCGTGCTCTGTGAAGAGTCTTAGCTTGTAATCATGTACAAAATTTTTTTAATACCACATACTCATTAGTCTTGGAGTAGATTTTCGGCCCTTTATAATACTAGTGAGGGAGGATAGATTCACAAATGATTGTCTATAGGTGGATAGTGGATCAAGATGGAAATGGACAGAAACGGGGATGTTTTTGTTTTGAGAGTTTGAGTATGTCCTCTAACGGATTTGTTTGAGTTAATTCTTTTGTTGCTATGTTCACATATCTGTGGTTTGAGATGGGTGTATACGAGTCTGATTACCAGATACCAGATTTGCAAAGTAATATGTTTATTTTCATCTGATTTTTACTGTAACATTATTAGGACGTATGCTTCTTTCAAGTCATTATTCTTGATGAGATAGTTTTATTCCTTCTCGTTGCTGTAATGTTGTGTTTTGTTTCTTCTTTCTTCTTTTTGAATATTAGAGTTGACCATGTAAGCATCTACAGGGGGCTGCATACACATTTTTTCAACCAATACTCCATTTGTCTAATACTCATAATATCATAAGATACATATGTGATCTGATAGAAATAATTGGGACATTTTTATCAATGTTCTTGTTTTAGGTCGATATATTCTTAGGGTTCAATCTGTGTTGTCTGAAGTTTAGATAACTAAAGTTATTGACTTTTCATATTTAAATACTCATGTTATGTATGTTGACATTATACACTATCACTTTATGCAATCAAAGATAATTGGCACCGGAATATATGGAAATGAAGTAATACTAGGGGCTGTCATATATGTTGGAAACGTGCTGATTTTGTTGTTCATAATTGTCCTGAATCTTTAATGTCTTTGTTTTGCTGCAAATATTTCATATTTGTATGAGATAAAGATGAAAGTACATTTCAAAATCCCAAATATAGGATTAGAGGATGCCCTTGAGATAAGTTTAATTTAATTCTTAGTTTATCTTTTGAGTTTTCTAATTTTAGAGGATGTCCTAGATCTTATTCTGTTAAATTGATTTTTTATTTGTTGATTTCGGAAAATCTTTTCATTGGATCTGACTCCTTAGACTTCTATGTTTGCGGTGACTTTAAGCAGAGTTTTTTTGGTAGAACATTTAAAATTGGGATTATTGGCATTCTCTTATTTTGTTAATGATATGCATTCTTGTGCTGTGTTGTATGTTGTCCATCAATGGTTGCGATGATCTAGGATTTGAGCTTGTCTTTTCAGTCCATGGTATGAGTGGTTCAGTGGAGCCTTTATTAGATTATGCAGTTGTATTATATGAAATTTCTAGAGTTTGTTATCTTTCTTCTTTTTCCCTTGTTTTACAGAATTGTGGAATGAAATCTAATTGATTACATGCAATTTTCTGGCTGCATCCTTCTTTGCCTCTCTCACTGAATTATGGAAGAAAATTTTATTTGAATCTCTTCTTCATTTTGCTTAATTTTCATATTTTTTGTTGAATTGCCTTTAGCTTCTTTTTCATCAAGTGTGCTTGGGACTTCTGTTGTGCATTGAGAAGGATTTGCCTGTGGTTCAAATGATGAGTTTTGATTGTTAGTCATGCCTTTTCTCTTGTAATTTAGTTATTATTTATTTATTTATTTTTATTCTTTTATGTTTTGGTTAATTTCTTTTTCACAGGATTAATTATACATTACTATCTTTGGTCTGAAATTTTTTGTGACGTGCCGAGGGTATTGCTTGCATTCATAACTTCTTTTCTCTTCTTGGTTCTATATTTGAGACTGGAATGTTTTGTAGAATAAATGGAGGAATGTTGTGCAATGTTATATAAAAAGATAAATCATGTGATAGTTTGACTGTATCTTTGATTCTCTGATATATATGAATTATCCTAAACTACTGGATGGGCAAGTTCAAAATTGTTCTGAATCCAGCAGTCAAATCATTTTGTTAACATTGTTGTGTAATCAAATGTAAAACTTACTCATTGATTACCTATTTAGTACATCTTCAGAGAGTCATTATTCTGCATTGGTGGTTTGTTGCTCTCCTATTTTGTGATGCCAAACTAGAATGGAAAATATTATTTATCTGATTTCTGAATAGTATAGTTGTAAAATGCTTATTTGATAATATTACGATATGCTGCATAATCCTGCTTTTGTTGGTTGTGCAGTTTTCTGGTAATGCAAGTGCATCATGGGCTGGTTCCTCTTTGGGCTATAAATGGGCAAGTCTTGTCAGACCATTTAGGTATAATATAAAAGACTTAATGTCAACATCAGGTTATTTGAATTGCTTATTTCATAATTTCGTTTAATTGGAATGGATTCTTGATTTTTCAGTTCGAAACCAGCTGGGAATGATGTTATTGGAATTGATTTGGGGACTACAAATTCCTGTGTTTCTGTTATGGAGGGAAAGGTTTGAATCCTTTGATCTTCTTTCAGTTGTTTCTAGCTACTGTAACATCTCATGCTTACAATTTTCTTTCCTTTATCTATATTACTTTCAGAATCCTAAGGTGATAGAGAATTCTGAAGGAGCCCGTACTACACCATCTGTTGTGGCTTTTAATCAGAAAGGAGAACTTCTTGTTGGCACTCCAGCCAAACGTCAGGCAGTAACCAATCCAACCAACACCGTTTTTGGGACCAAGCGATTGATAGGTCGTCGTTTCGATGATCCTCAGACACAGAAGGAGATGAAAATGGTTCCCTACAAGATAGTCAAGGCTCCTAATGGAGATGCATGGGTTGAAGCAAATGGTCAACAATACTCGCCTAGCCAGATCGGTGCTTTTGTTTTGACTAAGATGAAAGAAACTGCTGAATCTTATCTTGGAAAGTCTGTCTCCAAGGCAGTAATCACTGTTCCAGCATATTTTAATGATGCCCAGAGGCAGGCAACTAAAGATGCAGGGAGAATTGCTGGTCTAGATGTACAGAGAATAATCAACGAGCCAACTGCTGCTGCACTTTCATATGGATTAAATAATAGGGAGGGTCTCATAGCAGTATTTGATCTTGGAGGTGGAACTTTTGATGTTTCAATCTTAGAGATATCTAGTGGTGTATTTGAGGTATGTATGATGCCTGGAAGGTCTGTTCCTTTGTATCTTAGATCTAGAATGATATGATATGGTTCTTGGTTTCAGGTGAAAGCAACAAATGGTGATACTTTCTTGGGCGGAGAGGATTTTGACAATACTCTGTTGGAGTTCTTGGTGAGTGAGTTTAAGAGAACAGATGCTATAGATCTTTCAAAAGACAGGCTGGCACTTCAAAGACTACGAGAAGCAGCTGAGAAAGCCAAAATTGAGCTTTCGTCAACATCACAGACAGAGATTAATTTACCATTTATAACAGCTGATGCTTCAGGAGCAAAGCATTTGAATATTACTCTGACAAGATCAAAATTTGAGAGTCTTGTGAATAGCTTGATTGAAAGGACCATTAACCCATGTAAAAGCTGTTTGAAGGATGCTGGCATAACAGTTAAGGAAGTTGATGAGGTTCTTCTTGTAGGTGGGATGACAAGAGTCCCAAAAGTTCAGGAAATTGTTTCTGATATTTTTGGGAAGGCTCCAAGCAAGGGAGTAAATCCAGATGAAGCTGTTGCAATGGGAGCTGCTATTCAAGGTGGCATTCTTCGTGGAGATGTCAAAGAGTTGCTCCTATTAGATGTCACCCCCTTGTCACTTGGTATAGAGACCCTTGGTGGAATCTTTACAAGGTTGATCAACAGGAATACTACCATTCCTACAAAAAAGAGTCAGGTAAAATTTTACATAATATTAGAAAGAAACTTTAGTTTTAAGCTGGTGATCTTTCAAGGACTGTCGTGCTGAAGGCACGTGCCTTGCTAATACCCAATTGGCACGGCACGTGCTGCTCGACATGGTTTTTGGTTTGAATGTACATATTAAAGTTTATGTTAGACTTTTAATCCTTGGATAATGTCGTAAATAACCTAGTTTATTAAAGATATAGCTATAATCAAACATGGTACAACACATAATATAATTGAATATATTCATTGATTGACAATAGTTCAATAATTAAAATTAAAATGTAGCTAAATGTAGTTTTTTTGCTGAAATTTTAGTTAAAAATTATTAAGTTTGAATTTCAAATCAACTTATATAGAGTTAATGTATATTGATTTTGACCCAATTTGAATGAATTTGACATTATTAACTAAGACTTTTTTTTTGAAATTTGGGAAAGATGATTCCTACATTTTGAATAGTATTTTTCATAGATCTAATAAAACAAAGCTAGATCTATTATTGTTATACCCTAAATTAGTTATTGGGTACATCCCATGCTGGGTGCTAATAGTTCATTTGCATGGCAAATGCTGGTTGGCACACTTGTGCTAACCGGCACAACCATCCTTACTTTGCTAAGCCCATATTATGAGTATTTACAGCTTGTTTAGATTGCTAGTTAACCTGTGCAAAACCATAAAATGCTATTTGTATATGTAGTTAGCTGTCTGATTCCAAAGGAAGCTATCATTAAAGTAGGTGGAATATAACTTGCTACTGTTGGGCTGAACTGAAGCATATTGATGTTGGAGACTCAAATGTTAGTTGGATCGGTAACTCTATAAGATAAAGATAAAGTAGGGCTACTACTCTTACTGATGTTGGAGAATCAAATCTTAGTTGGACTGGTATCTCTACTAGATAAAGTAAAGTTACTACTCTATCTAGACATCTTCATGTGAGGGGGGATACAGGATAACATGAACACATTGATATGGAAAATCGTAAGAACTATGATATGGGTTGGCAAAGATAAGGAAGCAAGCAGTTGTATGAAGGTATATTACTAGCTTTAAGAGTACGCTGTAGATTGTTAATGCTTGTCTCTTGAATAATTTATGAAACCTAGGAATTAATTAGCATCATTATTTGTTCAACTAGAAAACATCATAAGTTGGAGATGGAAAGAGAAAAAAGGGCATTTGCATAGGTAGAAGACACTAACAAATTGCTTTTGCATCTGTACCTTTTGGACAAAAAATAGAGTATGATTTCATCAATGGAGATGCGGACAGTTTCCAAGTTCGAAGGAGGCATTTTTCTAAGCTCTTACTTTTGAATGTGCATATTTAAAAACGTTAGTCCTTTGGAGAGTATGTATGCAAATTACCTTTGAGAGAGCTAAGAAATCATTTTGTGAATGATAGATATACAAAAGAACAAAAAAAAAAGAAAAAAGAATAGAAGTATAAAACACACTCTTAAAAGTGTAATGACCTATTGTAGTGAGAGCAACATTCATATTTGGACAATGAAAATTTTATTTATCTTTGTCTCAGAGTAGAATAACTCTTCAATGCTTGAAATTTTCAGTTGAATGCTCACTAGAAAAGGAAATATCTTTCTTCATTTGCTAGTAAGCAAGTGCAAGTATGCAAGAATGTATGCTCGAATAGTGACTGCCTAGCTATGATAATGTGTTTAAAATGTTTAAGTAGCTACTGATCTCCATTCTGTGCCAAATGACCTACCATTTCTACTACCATTAAAATTTTATGAAAGGTAACTTATGTGACCATATATATATATATATATATATATTTTGTGAGCTATAAATAGCCTTATCATCCTTGTTATTGCTGTTATAACTTATCATTTCCTTCAAAAAGTGAAACATCTAGGGTGTTACAAAAAGTATCTTGGCACTTATACAGCCACCCAATCCCCAATAAGGACTGTTGCATTAGGTAGCTTGACATCAACATAAAACATTTGTTAAGAAAACTTGTAATAGAATCTTAATGCACTAAATAGAGATCAATGGAGAAAAAGGGTCGGTATAGCCAACTTCAAATATTCGGGATTAAGGATTGGTTGCTTACTTGCTATAGTTATCATAGGATACTTGAGAGTAATTGATATACACATCTGAATCATAAATTATCATTATTGAAATAGACAGCATTTACCATGTTAAATTATGTCTATTAGCCACATTCTGCTGGCAATATCAAAATGTTTGAATCCCTTTTGTGCTATTTCCTTAGGAACTGATAGATATTTGTTTGCCGTCTTCTGTTCACAATATTTTTTTTTCCGTATTCTTTCTGAAGTGGAATGGTGCTGGAGAAAATGTTATTGTCATGTGCTTTTGAAGTACTTAAGTTATCAGCATCGAGTGTAATAATATATATGACAGCTAAAACATTTCTCTTTTACTTGTTTGGCTTGAATGTTTTTCCATTCTTATCAGGGGTTATCAACTCATCATCTGTTAGTGTGAATTTGAACTCATGTACTTCACATATAAGAAAAGAAGGATAGTATTTGAAGTTAATTAGATGCTGGAGGATGTTGTATTCTTTGATCTTTTATCTATATGTTAGAAGACCCTAATATTCTTGTTTTAGATTCTTCCACCTTACGTATGAATCATGTAATATTTTATTAACCTGTGATGTTGCAAAATGTAATGTTTGAAGGATACTGCATTTTTCCATCTTTGATTAAGTAACTAGAGGACTTTAAGCATTGGCATTGATGCTTTCTTTCAGGTATTCTCTACAGCAGCTGACAACCAAACTCAGGTTGGTGTCCGCGTGCTGCAAGGTGAGCGTGAAATGGCTGCGGACAACAAGTCCTTGGGTGAGTTTGAGCTTGTGGGCATTCCCCCAGCTCCAAGAGGCATGCCACAGATTGAGGTCACATTCGACATTGATGCCAATGGGATTGTGACAGTCTCCGCGAAAGATAAGGCCACAGGAAAGGAGCAGCAGATCACTATTCGCTCATCTGGAGGGCTTTCAGAAGATGAGATTGAGAAAATGGTCAAGGAAGCCGAGCTTCATGCTCAGAAGGATCAGGAGAGGAAAGCTCTGATTGATATCAAGAACAGTGCGGATACCACTATTTATAGTATCGAGAAGAGCTTAAATGAATACAGGGACAAGATTCCTGCTGAGGTAGCTTCAGAGATCGAGTCAGCAATAGCAGATCTTCGCCAAGAGATGGCGGGAGACAGTGTTGACCAGATAAAGGCAAAGCTTGATGCCGCAAATAAAGCCGTCTCAAAGATTGGGGAGCACATGAGCAAAGGTTCAGGTGGATCATCTGGTGGACCTCAGGGTGGTGATCAGGCCCCCGAGGCAGAGTATGAAGAGGCAAAGAAGTAATTACATTAGCTGCTAATATATTCCTTAACAAAGATTAATGATTACAAGTTGGCATCATGCATCACGGTGCTTAAATTCTGCTAGAGGATATGTCCCTTGTTAAATTTTGCATCTTTCTTCCTTGTGTAATAAGAAAACTACCATATTAGGCAGTGCTGGTGACATTTGATTTTGAACTTAACAAATCAAATGGTATGTCCCACAATCAATTGTTTGAGTCGTTTTCTTTTTCCATGGCCTTTGTATGTTATCTAGTAATGCTCGAATCTTTTGAGTATTCAGAATTGTGTCACTTTCGATTCCTTGTTTGATTTATATTCTAGATCATAACGATTCAGGTTGCTATCACCATCTATCTACCATCTGCAAGGGAAGCTAGATAGTATTCTATTATTCTATTTGAAGATGGTTAACTTTCCTTGAATCAGAGCAATCAACCGTGTAATTATATGTTCAATTTTTTTTTATGTTAATACCCTTCTACATACACTTCGAGCCTCACTAATTAACTATAAAAAGACGAAAAATTATCTTTATTCTTGTTTTTATACATTTATAAGAATATTAATGTCATTTTATCCACCAAGTTATTAAAATTTGAACTCATAGATTTCAAAAAGTAACATGAAGGATTCTCAAAAAAAAAAATCTAACACACAAGAGGATACACATAAATTTAAAAAAAAGAAGAAGAAAAAACCCCAAAGAATTTCCCCTTTAGCGAGATCACCCTTTCACTGGTGGCCCCAGAATTGAATCTTTCAATTCCAGGCTTTGCAATATCTGCTAACAGAAAGCTTTCCCTTTTCTCAAGCAACTCAGTTAAAATAAGTCCTCTCTCACATTTAGTATACAAAAATAAAGACCAAACAATTATTTAATCTGGGGGTGGCACTGGCATATCAACACCACAATCTGAATCTTGTTGTTCATGAATCTAAGTAGCACCAAATGAGTTCCAACTTAATGCTCACCCTCATTGTCTTACTTTATAAGAAAAGAATATTATCAGAAAATATATGGCATTATCTTTTTCTAAACTTTCAGTCTCTCTTTAACAGAGTGTATCATCTAAAAGAGATATGGTAGAGATCCTGAATGTATTTAATTCTCAGTTGCAAATTCTTCAACTGAATCTTTTTATATATGATATTTGTAGCTTTTAAAACGTATCTTAATATATAATGCTACTATTTAATTGAGGTTGCTCTTTCCAATTATCATATGTGGATGACCCCATCTTTGATTTACTTGCATTATTTAAGTCTAATCTTGTCTGAGTGCCTTGCTCTAATTTGCTTTCAACTCGAACTTAATACTAATCATTTAGTATTAGACAAATTTATCATAATCACGCTAAATTTTTATCTTAATTAGCATTTATATCCTACCATATTGATATTTAACCTTTGATGTCTCAAAACTCAAAAGCACTCTTAAATTAAGTTACTTTTTAAGGATAGTAAGAAATATTCCTTTGTTGTCTTTAAAATCATGTCCCCCTTTTAATTTTTATTAAATCTTAAAATACTTTCTCAATAGTATTACGGTATGTGTCCAAATGTCTGCTGTGCACATAGACTAATGACCTCAAACGTAAGAATACAAGATCACGACTATGTCGAGTGATCAATATGATTCACACCAATTAAAGGGATTGAATGACGAATATCTATATGATACTGTGATGAATGATAATAAAGGTGAAACATATAGTGTTTTTAATAAATTTTTCTTAATTTTACTGTCATTGTCTTAGGACTATAACAACTAACCTAACACTGGACTTATCCAAGTGTCTTAATTATGCTCTTATGCCATGCTTTTCATTGGATTTGCTCAACTTCTCTATCCTTCAGATCATTTCATCAGAAGAGTTTCTAAATTCTATGGAGAGGTTGTGGTTCTCTGCACCCAAGGCAGTAGAAGTTTCACACAACCTGTTGACATGGCATTAGCAGCCAAATGATTCTACAAAACATATCCAAGCTTGTAGAAACTTCCTGCACCAGATCTGCATAGGATCTGCTGGGGTATACACAGTGATATGCCAAGAAAAAAAAATAAAGAAAAAATCTGATGCTTTTAAAATCAAGTTGGACAAACTTAGTCTGATGCCATTGGCAAAAAGTCTTAATATCTTTCATTGTTTTTATGATCATTGGTGGTCACCTCCCTTTCAATTCTTTTGTGTTCTTAGATTCCAAACTCCAGAGTAGTTTAGACTTTAAAGAAGCTTCTCCTCTCTTAAAATCCAATAGAACTAACCATTTGATGTAGCCATGGAGCCATAGTGGAAGAACACATCACCAAGATGAATTTTGAATTTAAATGCTGTATAATTAAAGGGAGGAGGCATCATCTTACTCTGCAACAGTGTTAATTGTTGGAAGATTTTAGGGCATTCCATCCTTCAATGAGGTTTGCAGTTTGACTTACATAATTATACATCTTTGTCATTCACCATGACATGCACCTACTTCTACTGGTCCAAGATGTTGGGTATTTGTTGATAATATAAGTGGGTTAGTAAAAAAAAACTTTGGAGATAAGCTAGGATTATGTGTTTCAAATAAGTTTGTCATAAAATTTAATAGCACATGATATTGGTTATCTTATAGTTTTGAATCAATTGGTTATCTAACATGACATCGAAGCTTTTTTTTATAATTTTTCTTCTATATTTTCAAGGTCATGGTTTTAAATCCCGTTAGCTCAGTTTGTTTCCTAGTTTCTAATATTACAATATAGTGAGCAGCATATCTTATTATTTGTTAACGTGCACATATACAACATTATGCTATACATTATTTGGTCCGTTATCTATCAGCTTAAGTTTTTTAGTTTGCTAATTACCTAATAATTTTATCTTACATTTAACTTTCACTCAAATTATACTTAATTTATTTTCTTCAAGATATTCAAATCTACCCCAAAAAATCACTCCACTTCTTTACACCCAAAAAATGGACATGTACTTGTTTGTGTATAATAATATAGCTAAAAGTTAGCTAAGATCACTCACTACTTGCATCCATTATTGTATGCAAGTTGATAGCATGCCAGTATTTAATAAGAGGTGTGTTATAGTACCTTATATAACGATAAGATCAGATAAAAATTTACTAGTGTGACAAAACTTTCAATGAAAGCAACAAGAAGCAGCAAACCACTCAACCAGTAAATATAGTGGTGTTCTCATGAGGTGCTTTCTTGCTCATATCCTAGTTGTTGTGATTGATATAAGTTATGCTTGTCTCTTTTCTCTTGGTTACAATTGGAAACTATCAATTCTTCTTTCCATTAATAATCTAAATAATTTACGCAAGAGATTAAAAATGAGAGTACGATTTCAAGTCTTTACAAACTCCAGCACTTTCGCGATAAACCCTAGCCCTAGCCCTCACTTTTAGAAAGGCGGTATGCAAAACCCTAATACCACTAAGGTTTAATGATTTAATGCGTTCTGATGAACGGTTGAAATAAGATTCTACGGTAGGTATACCAAGAACTAAATTGATATCTTATAAACTATTTTACGTACCTTTAAACGAAAGTATAACCGGTACTTCCGATAAATTTTTTTATTTTTATTCTATAGAGTATTATACAATTTGAATCTCTGGATAAAGAGAGAGTTAATTATTAGAAGGTAAAACTTAGGAATTCGTCAACTTGTGTGTCTTAATGTTGTATGTATGTTAGCCTTCCTACCTACCTACCAGTAGATAATGGATGAATCCAGCAGGTCTTCCATAGTTAGGTGTGAAGTCTCTCTCAGTACGTTTTGAGGTTTATGTATGCATATTGTTGGTAAGTGTTGAGGTGGATGACAGCAACTACATATTCAGAGATCCAATACACACGTGAGGTTATGTTGGATTTTGTCTTCTGCTGTGTGGTCTCCGGACTACAAGGAGTTGTTTGCCAATAAGAGGAGGGGATCTCAATAACATTTCATTGCCATTAACATGGTGACATGCTTATCTTGATGAGTCATGCAAGACTTCATTGTTGACCATTTGTGTGGTGATGGGCACCTAATAGTATGTTTGTTGTTCTTATTGTTGTTCTTATGGTTGTTGGTGTTTGAAATAACGAGCAGTGATTCGGTGCAGGTCGATTTCCGGTAGGCATGCCCGTTGAAAAAGGCAAACCTAGATTCTCTCTTCTTCTTCATTTTCTCCGTAATACATAATATTAATTGATGACCGTCGGATATGCATGACTAATGTGATAGTATCTTTATACTTACTGAATAAAAAAAAAAATAATAATAATAACTTAAGCAATAAAAGAAAAGTATGTACATACATAAAGGAAGCCTTAAACTGAGAAAAGGAAAGGGCACTCAAGCTTACAAAATAGATGAGCAAGCATACATAATTTACAATTTACACCCTCCAAAACCAGGAATATCATACACGCCATTCTTAACTTAACCTGCGCCGCGGCCTCAGCGTAACCTTCAGCGGGGCGGCCATCTCACAGGACAGCCTCAGGACCTCTCCCAGATGGACGCGTGTCCCATCGGCCGGCGGCAGCCACTGGAACTCGTGGAGCAAGTACGCCACCCAGTAGCTGACCGTGGACATCGCCAGGGACTTCCCCGGGCAGCTCCGCCTGCCCGAGCCAAACGGAGCCAGCCTCAGGTCCGAACCCGTTACCGGTAACTCGACCGGCCCGACTCCGACGAACCGGCCCGGCCTGAACTCGTCCGGCTCGTCCCACACGCGCGGGTCGTGCGTGATGGCCCACATGTTGACCATGGCGGTGGTGCCAGCTGGCACGAGGTGGCCAGCCACGCGGACGTCCGACGTGGCGAGGCGGGCCCAGGAGAGGAGTGGGCCCGGGGGGTGGAGCCGGAGGACTTCCTTGACGACCGCTTGGAGGTAAGCGAGGTAAGCGGTGTCGCGTTCGGTCACCGCCCGGTGCGGTGTCACGACCCGGTCGAGCTCCTCGTGGACCCGCGCCTGCACGTCCTGGTGGAGCACCAGCCGCGCGAGCACCCACTCTATCAGCACCGCCACGGTGTCCGTACCGCGGAATATCATCTCCTGCGAGAGGGGACGTATTTGTTTTGCAATTAAGACCATTCTTTCTTGTTGAGGGGGTGATGTGCAAAAAAAAAGAGCCCTTATATTTATTTTAATAACTAACTCACCCAGAGAACCGCAACCATGTCGGGATCGGATAGCATATCGCTTCCCTCCAGGGACAGCAGAACGTCGACAAAATCACGAGCGGTCTCCTCCTCCTCATCGTTTCCGGCTCGGTGCTCGTCAATGATCCGGTTCACAAAGCTGTTCACTCTGGGGACGAGCCGGTCGCACCTGGACCGGATGCGCTGCAAGTCGAACCGGGCCAGGAACGGCAGATGGTCCGACCAATTAACCCGGCCCAGGAGATGGTATCCTTCTTCCACCATCGATCTCAACTCCTCCATCTCCGCGCTCTCCTCCTCGATCTCGTACTTCTTCCCGAACACGGACCACATGATGTTGTTCAACGAGGCTAGTTTAATTACCTTCCTGACCTCGATTTGGTGGGCCCCGGTGAGGGCATCACTACTCTTCAGGGCTTTAACCATTTGGGCCGCGATCTCCGAGCGGTGCACCGCCGAGGCCGTGATTTGCTTCGGGGAGAAGAGATGGACGGCGGCGATGCGGCGGAGCGACCGCCAGTAGACGCCGTAGGGGGCGAAGCCGATGGCGCGGTGGAACATGAGCCCGTAGGCCGATTCTTTTACGGGCCGGTCGGCGAAGGCCGAGCTGGTTAGGATCTCCCTAGCGACATCCGGGTCGGCGGTCACGACAGCCCGGGTGTCGCCGAGGGTGAACGCCATCAGCCGTTTGGCTCCGGTTGCGTCAGCGACGGCGGCCAGCTTTCGGTGCGCTAAGCCGGCCATGAGGCCCATAGAGCCTAAGACCGGGAGACCCCTGGGCCCAGGGATATAATGATCCCCGAAGCTCAGGGGCCATCCCGTGCTCCGCCAGTACCTCCCCCATGCTGGGCCGCCGGGAGCGACCCAGTGGAGGAAGGAGCTGGCGAAACTGGCGAGAAGAAAGGCGAGACCGACGAAGAGGAGGCAGGAAGGGTATGAGTCAACGGTTGGAGAAGGAGACAGGATCGACCTGCTTCCCACTACGGACTCCATTTGTGTGCGTGTGTTTCTTTTCTGAGACTCAGGTTTACTCTCTCTCCCTTTTAGTACCCAAGCGGAACACTCGAGTGTCTATGAAAAGGACGAGGGGGGTCTGTTGCCCCTTTTATAGGGCCTAACAATTAACTCGACGTAAATATTCGTCTAAAAAACCATCGACACACAACTTTTTATTAGTAAAAATAAAAATAAAAATAATGGAAGTAAAAGCGGAAGAATTTTCTTTTACCGCGGAGGGCGGAGCGCCGCCAGAACAACGAGAGGACAAAGTAACGGAACGGAAAACAACGTGCGGAGGCGAGAGGAGAGTCCGCCACGTGGTGGTCGCGTGGCGGTATACTGTCGGATGCCACTGGTGGGAGTCTCACGTGAAGCCCACGCCGCACTGTACCGCCATGGGGCACGAATCACGAGGCCCTGTCGCTTAAATCTGTCTCCCTGTCTCTTACGTGTCGCGAACTAATTGGCGATCGCACTGCACCGAACATGGGGCACCGGACTAGATCGTCCCCACGTAAACTCCTCTCGGCTCGCAGGAGAATGTCGATCCTGCCCTCCTTTCATCAGAGATGGCATCATTAAATGATATATATATATATATATGGAAACGTATTAAGGAGATCATTAGTTAACTACTAAGAAGTATTAATACTCGAGTTGTTAGCTTCGTGCCTCGGTGTATATATATATATATATATGGAAACGTATTAAGGAGATCATTAGTTAACTACTAAGAAGTATTAATACTCGAGTTGTTAGCTTCGTGCCTCGGTGTATACTTGCGTGCATGCCGTAGTTATGACGACACTATAATAATATTGAGTTCCATATGAATTGCGTATAGGTATAGTTATAGTGGGAAAGCTCGAGACGATCAACCACAAACATGCATATGATATACATATTATATATATATATATATATATATATATATATATATATATATGTTCGTCAAAACTTGTGAATCAAGCACGTAGTATACCTTTTGTTCTATGGAAAATGCTCACATAATTGGCCTATTGCTTAAAACTAACTCGTTGGGAAGTTATAGTTTGGTTGATAGGCATTAGTTTTAATGATAATTAATTAGAGGTTTGTTGCTATTATATTCTATGCTGCTTACAACTACAATTACTTTTGGAAAAAAATAATCTATCACTTGATGCAAATGAATGAGAGAGAGAGAGAGAGAGAGAGTGTGTGAACACCTTAATATGTTATTCTATGAATCTTATATCTCTACCTTTTCTGATTTTATCTCATACTTGGGAAGAAAGTTATAGTCTTAGCAAGACTAGGTCTTTCCAATAGATGGCAAGAAAAGGTCTTCCTAAGAGAATAACAAGAGAGAATTATTCCATATCCATGAAGAAATCTTTTGAGATTAGGTCTTGGGTCCCTATTAATTGATACGTCCAATGTGACCATGACATGATCATCTTTAAAGGTCAGAGCATCAAAAGAGAGAATAAATGCAGTCATGCTACTTAGACTTATGTGGTGGTGCAATTAATACCGACAAATACTACGCAATGCTTTTAAGTTTAGATCATTTTGAGATCTTTCTCATTCAGCAAAGTTGTCAAGGATCATATATATGTAATATCTCATATGAAATACCATCTTGTATTGGCTTAGCTTTTTTTGCAACAATTATTTTTCAAATCAAGTATATTTCAGTACTTTGCACTGAAGTCCAACTCTGTATATATTTATAACTCAACTTGAGTTCATGGTTTCCACCATTGAAAGTAACACCAAATCTTAAGACAAATTTAGCTAGCTGGAAGTATATATTGAAATTATAGTCTAGTTGTTTTATATCTATTAGATTAATTCTACTGGCGTTCGAAGACTTAGTCTGCTACTCATATATATATGAAGTAGAAGCATTGTTCTTTTCTTTCTTTTTCTATGAATAAGATATGCATCAACAAAACAGTATTTTAACAAAATTTAGAAAAGGTCTTTACTCATCCAAGTCATAAGTCAACTAGTTGAGCACTAATCAATTAGTTCAGATTCCATCCTAACCAAGTAAAATCTAGTAGTGGACCTCCATTGCAATGAGAAGGATCAAATTGTAGCTATATAAGATTGTACTTAGATTTTGTTAGATATCCTCTCATGGTATTCGGATACCATCCTTCAGATTTACTTTATATATTCAAAGTGTAACTCTAAAGTAACTCCTCATATGGCTATTTTGATGTGGTCTAATATATACTTTGGGTTGTTGCAACTATGATCACTTAGATTTAGGTAGAATATGCTTGTCATTTGGTTCTTTGTGACATAGCAAGTTGTTGGTTGAAACATTCCAGAGAACCATTTAAACTTGTGATCTTCATGATCATGAAGAGAGCCATATATACTATGGAGCCCATTAAACACCCAAAAGGTCAAACATACCTTAAAGTGACTTTATTTGAGTTTGTATCTTTGTCACTTGTCATAGCCAAGAAAAGATTTCAAACACCTTAAGGCCATGCACTATCATGTCACTTTCTTGCATCCAAGAAAGGCCACTGTGACTATAACAAGATATTTTCATCTCTCGCCAGTCCTATCTCTTCAAATTTGGATGATTGAAATCGTTTTTCTACGATGACTTAAGATTTTAGAGTAGTTAGCCGATTAGCACTTGAAATAGTGATTGCGAAAGTAAGTGTTGATTGAGAGAAAGATACATTTTCAGGTAGAGGTGTAAATGAAGCAAAATATTATTAAGCTGTAAATTAGCCAAGCCTATTTTTCAAGTCTTCAATGAGTCGGCATGGGCTCTTCTAATAATTTTTTAAATTTATTGAACTGAGCTTGAGTGAGCCGACTTTGCCTTAGACTCGGCTCGAAATAAATTTCAAGCCTAAACTAAAAATTCACGCTTAATTTAGCTCAATTCGAGCTTAGCTCGAGCCGCGCCGCTAATTTAATTTTGACAGCCCTATCTCTAAGGTAGGGTAAGAGAGATCTTGCCAGATCCCTAATGGGCCCTTTATGAATTAGGTGCCAGATCTTTGTGTCCAAATGTTTCTTCCCTGATGCAACTAGTGTCCAAGAATTGGTGGGACCCAAATGTGATTAGGGTTCTTTGAGGATGCTTGATGTTGGCATGATAAGTGTCGAGAATAACTGGTATATACAATCCTAGCTACTTAATTGCCAGGAAACATTTCTAGCCACAAGTGATTTTTCTTTTTATTTTTTTCTTTTTCAGCATGAGGGCTTGTAGGTTAATCATATGATAAAAACTAAAGGCTAATCCTAAATAATTAGATTAAAGAAAATGGTTACCTGCTACTTTTTAATATCAGATCCAAACTCATAAGACTAAATATACAAGTCAAGCATCCTATGGTGAGAGTTTGGATTGAAAAAATTGGAACAAAATAATTGTGTTATAGTCTTAGCAGAAGTTATGAAATGAGCATTAAAAATGATGAAAGGGAAATTGATTTGAGAATCCTAACATACGCTAGGTTGTCAAGTTTACTCGTGTCTGTATTTTATACCTATGAACGTAGATGAGACAGCGGTCGGCAAACAACCAGAGTATTCACTACACCAAACAATTTTCATTAATGACACTATGTAAATTCATCGGATAATCAAAACTACGTATGTCTAATGAAATAGTGATATTGCTATTTGCTTCAATAATGAATCATTGGTTTTCGAGGAAAAAATTAGGGGGTTTCAACTGATACTCTACGGAGAATTAGACATGATCAAACTGCACTTGATTGAGCTAATATCACAATTAGAGTTGATTTAAGCTTGTTATAGGCTCGAAATTAATCCCTAGACAATATTATTTACTGAAAGCTCAAGAACGATTGGAAAGTTGGGCATCGGCCACCCAAAAGGCCTGGATTCTTCAAACCAGGCTAAGCGTTGTATTTAACACCATATCTTCTTATATATTTATTATTTAACAATAATTACAATTTACCCCCCTCTGGTTGGCCACTAATTTTTCCCTTCATAAGACTACGTTTATATGATGAAAATAGTGCTAATCGTGACAAATTTATTATTTCATCTTTAATGGCCGACTAATAATTATATTTCAGTTTGGACAAGGAGGGTTAAATACTTAAGTTGAAAAAGTATTCGAGATTTTGCATAGAGTGCAATTTCCCCCTGTTATTTATACAATATTTCATCTAGATCATATTATTTGTTTACTAAACATAGACTTGATCAAACGGCCAGCTTGCCCGTTCCCGACCCGGACCCGGTTTAGGCCCGGCCCAATCTGAGCCCAAACTACCCATGGGCAGCACGGGCCAGCCCTTTGCCCGCTTGACCTAGCCCGGAAACCTGCCCGTTTGGCCCGCAATTAGGCCCGCCCATTCTGCTACAGTAGCCCACCCGTTCTACTACAGTAATTTACCATTGCTACAATAAAAAATATTTTGGTATTGTACTGTTTTACATTATTTTAAGCACACCTTTAAAAATTTTTAATTTTAATTTATTTTAATTATTTTTTAAATGGAGGAATATAAATATTTTTTTTTAAAAAAAAGCTAATAGTAAAAAAAATTATAAAAATAGCTAAAATGTGGGTTGGGCTGAGTGATTGGTGGGTCGGGACGGCCTAGCCCGACCGACTAGCCCGATCTCTCACGGGCCGAAGAGCAGTAACGAGCTTGACTATTCTAGTCCGACCCGAACCCGGCCCGACCCGAGTAATTGGTGGGCCGGGCCGTGAACAAATACTTAAGCTCGGTTGGCCCAAAAAGCCCGGCCCGACTTGCCTGATGATTATGTCTAACTAAACATGACTAAAAAAATCTAAAATGCTCCTATTTTCTCCCCTTCTTTTCTTTTAAGGCGCAATTATATTATTCTTTTAGGTTAAATATATTTTAATAATCAATTCATATACATACCATTAAAATGATATCGTTAATTTTTTTTATTAAATTTAACATAATAATATTAAAATAATCAAAATACTCATCGTGTTTATTAGATAATATCGGTATATAACTAAAATAGCAGTCAAATTTAATAGAAAAATTAATAGTCTCACTACACTTTAGTTATAAGTATAGAGACTAGTTTAAGATTTTTTTAAATATAATGAGTTATTTGAGAACAAGTATGTAGTACTAAAATATATTTAACCCTATATATTCTTTTTTAAAGCGAAATAATCTTAAAAATCCAATCCGGATTCGGATCAGACTAATTTAACAAATTTCGACCTGATCCGACCCGGTTACTCCCCTGCTTCGCGGGAACTTATGAAAACCTAAATAGGAAATCCGAACACTATTCTCTGTGATCCCAGGCCCAGGTAGGGTTTTGCTTCTTTGGGCTCCAAATCTATCAATGCCCTCGTTGCGAGATCGATCTGATGTTTTTAGTACGATGGAGGAATGCGACATCGAAGTGCATCAAGGTGATCTTCTGAACTCGTCTTTGTTTATGACCCAAATCTATTGCTTATCGTAAAAGACAAACATATTATCATTTGTAATCTGATGTCTTGGCTTCATGGAGTGAAAGGTCTCCATTCTTAAACCCTAGTTCTCATTTGCTAGATGACCAGTCAAAATGGGAGTATCTGGAATTTGCCCATTATTGACTTTGACGGTAACTTCAACTGGTTTCCAAAATGCAATTATTTTCTTAGGCTATATTAATGATATGTCACAACAATTTATCGTCCAGATGTTCTTTTTTTTTTTAAAATTTGATAGGGAAAGATATATTTAACGCCATTGTAGTTTGGCCGAAATTCAAAGTGCCCACCATAAACTTTAATTTTGTTGACACTTACCACTCTTTGTAGATTTTACTTATGTGCAACCATTACTTTGTGCATCCAGAGACAATGGCAAGCGTAATTTTTTATCAAAACGTGGAAGCTTTTGATATATTTGCCCTTTCTCTTTTCTCTTTTTGAGATGTTTGCAATCTCCAAAACTTAGAGAAGAGCGAGGTTTGAAGTGAAAGAAGTGTAAAACTTGTACATTTTTATAAAAAAAAAAAAACTAGTTAGTTGTGAATTAGAAAGGATATTTTGGTCCTTTTATATCAAATCTAACGGTTGTTAGGCAATTACAGATACGCTAAAATTTGAACTTTGATCAGACCACCACGGGGAAATATGTTTTCCCCCCCTTTTGCTATCTTTTTGGGCTAATAGTTTGCAGTTCCCATCAATTTCTTCAGAAGTCAGGAGTTGGATCAACCTCAGTATAAGTTTATGATTTACTTGGATGCCATCGGTTCTTATTATCGAAATAGTTTTTATTTTCCATCTCACGGGAAGCCATTTTCCTCTGCTTAGCCATATACCTTTCTGGAGGTATTTTAGTGATAGGTATTGAACCATCCTGTTTGGTCAAGTACCTAGTGGGTAAACTCCTATTTTTCCTTTCATTATTGTATTTCCTAACAAGTTCCAGTATGGCATTTTAGATAGCCACAACATTTGGATCATGGTGATGGATACATTAGGATTTTAATGAGGACTTTCCGGGATCATTGGCAATGACTTCGATGGATCATGCTTCCCAAGTCTTCTATATGCAAGTGATTGACAATTCTTTTCCTTGACAAAGGTGACATTCAGCTATTCTATTCAAGTTTTCCTGGAGATGATACTAGAAGAATCATCAATTGGTAGCATAAACACTTATTACTTATACCATTTATTGTGACAGAAGAGCCATTCTGATCTTTATCTGTGTACTGAACATATTGAAATTATGAACCCTGACCTGATGTAATTATAGAAGGTTAGGGCCACATCTTAAAAGTTAAAACCATTTAATTGGTTAATTTCTTTAGATATGGATGACATGGTTAATAACGATTGATATTGTTTCCACCTGTGATCATATATTAACCACTGTACTTGGCATTTATGCGTAGAGGTAAACAAAATTGAGGTAACATGGCGTAATTGTAATTTGTACTGCATAATCATAAATGGTCTGAATAAAAAACTTCTTGCTTGGAGAAGATGTCCTTTTGAAACAAAAACAACTGTGTTTTGAAAGAGAGCTATGATATAGTGCCACTAGAGTAAACAGAAGCTAGGACTGACATGATGCAGTTTACTGTAGGTCATTCTTGAATCACACAATTCTTACAAAGTGTTGTGCATGACTTCTTGCACCAAATGGAACTCATCTTAGAGAGAACACCAAAGCTAGGAAAGCAATGGGCGGTAGCTTGATTATTTTCCTGACCTGAGGACAGATAATTTTTCAAGTTATCTTCAGTAACATAAAAGAATTACTCAATTCGCTTCTATTTCCCCAATTCCACTCTCTTAATTATAATAATCAACTTTATTTTGGGTGATACGATATACATGGAGGAACAACTAGAAGACAACTAAATCTCTTATGTTTCTATTAGGTATACTTATGATCAGTTCAACTGGAATGTATACATGGAGACATGACGTACATATATATATATATATATATATATATATATATATATATCATACTTGGCTTGTGATTAGAGTAAGTTTGATTATATGCATATGAATTCAATGGTGGAGAGATTTAATTGTCTTTTCATGTTTAAAAGATGTTATCTTTCCTAGTTTGATGGTCTTTGACATCTTCAAATTGTTTAAGAACTGAGTTGCATAATTTGCAGGCACATATTTTATGTTTTGCTGCAAATAAGGTTTATGTTCTTGATTGTATATTCTGTTCTTAAAATGGTCATATATCATCGTTTTGTTGGGTTGTTTATCATGTTTTGACTTTCTTCTGAGTATTGATATGCTAATCATTATAATTTCATACTACTTTTAGTCTTTCCTCGTTGATTTACTTAAAATGGTACTAGCAAAGTGGTTGGGGAAGTGCTCCATGCCATATCTCTCAAGAAAATTTAGATGTCTATCAAAGACTTGGCCAACTGTACTTAGCATCAAATTACCCATATCTCTTCATTTTAAGCAGATCCCTTGGTGAATGCTTCGATACATGGATGAACAATCAGAAGACAATTCACATGTCATTCTCTGTTGATTTGGCTCTAATTATTAAAATTTCATCAGATTAGCAAGAAGAAAAAGGTCCAAGCTTTCACGCAGATTCTGAATCTATAGTTATTTACATCAGCACTATGGATATTTCAACTCTCTTTCATTTCAATTGACTGGTGAGTTTATTCATTCATAGGCCAAAACTCCCACCACTGCGGAGAACTGGTAGACTGATCTGGAGGCCAGCTTGACTGCAGAGAAAGCTGCTGCTCAGCTGCTGTGCAAATGAACTTCTTGTCTTCCTCATCCTCTTCTCTTGCCAAGGTAGACTTCTTTTCAGCTTCGCAATACGCATCGCCGCCGTCATGATCACCATACTTCTTGCTTCCCTCTCGTGGATCTTTAATTTGTTCAACTAGCAGTTGCAACTGCACATAATTGAGCATAGATATCTTATAACTAGTACAAGTTGCATTGCAATGCTTGATGACAGTATCTGAATTCTATGAATCCTACCTGTTTGACGAGTACTTGCTTCTCTTTCTTCAGCGACTCAAAGCTGGAGCGCAGCGCATCATATTCCGTCCTGAGGGTGCCATACTCCCTCTCAAGCTGCTTCGACTTCCACCGTGCCCGCTTGTTCTGGAACCATATGGCGACCTGGCGAGGCTGCAGGCCGAGCTCGCTCGCCAGCTGCAGCTTCTGCCTCGGGTCCAGCTTCGCCCGCGTCTCAAACATAGACTCCAATGACTTAATCTGCTCCTCGCTGAACCGCCGCTTCTTGTCGCCCCTCGGGCCGCCACCGCCCCCCTGCATTGGATCCATCCAGCTGCAGGAGTCTCCCTCCTCGCTCTCCATTGCAGTGTTGGTGATGAGCTCTCTATGAGAGGATGAGAGTAAGAGATGAGGCTTCTAAATTCTGCAAGTGTGGATGAATGCATCTAGAAAAGGCATTGTGGAGGATGTACACCTGTTTGGGGAGGACTGCATGACTGTCTTGTTAATTGCTTGAAAGTAACAGCTGAGCCAATGGATGCTGCTAACGTCGGAAAATTAGCTTCCCCGTGTCTCTGTCAAACCCCGGTTCCTTGGAGCATCTCTTTCTTTTATTATCCTCCCGGTAAAAAAGAAGAAGAAGAAGTTGATCCTCCATTTAACCTTTTGATTGTTCTTAGTAGTGCTTTGACTTTATCATACATAATACGGATAATATATATACATATATTCGTCCCATTTAATTATTTACGTATAATGATCGTAATGCCTTCAGTTAGTTAATCATCACATCACAATTCTAAAGGTAACAAAGTTAATGTTATAAAGGAGGTTTTTTATAGCTAATATTGAAACCTATAACGTATTAAAAGATATTATCATACACTATATGTTGTATTAATGTGAAATTAAAATTATGAAAACAAAATGAATTGGAGAAAGCGACCATTATATTTGTCTTCCTGCGAGAACCGACAAAGGAGGGCCAGCTCAGAAGTATGATGTGATTATTATTTTTGTTCCCTTATGGGATTAACAACAATAATTAATAATTAATAATAATAATAATAGTTCTGATGGGAAAGCATGTCCTTTCTAGAAGTTGCCAGCTGTCCCGGTGCGGAGGTGTTAGTCAGGGAGTGATCCACGTGGCGGCAGGTAATTGCTCCCTACGCTGTCCGGCCGGTAGTGCCAGGTCATCGTCTTGTTCCCCGTCGGGCCCACGCGGTAGTGGTCACGTTTGCTTCGTTTTTGTCTTTTTGCTCTAAAGATTCTAATTTTCTTTGGCGTAGTTGAGGCATTGACATCTCATATATTTATTTTATTTTTTTGAAAAAGAAAAAGAAAAATTAACAAAAATGTAGCCAAAAATGAAACTAGTTTTTGGAATTGCTCAGCTTCCTCCGTTAGGGTTTTAGGGTTTTTAGACTTCGCTCAGGTTGACTTCGTCCTCTAGTGAGGCCCCATTAGGCACCGTCGCCTCAGCTTTCTCCTTCTTCTCCATGCTTGTGGTCGCTCGTACTTTTTTTTGCATTGCTCTTTCTTAGCTCTTCTTCGTTGTTCCTCCTTTAAAGCTGGTGATGGTGGAGATGGAGTTAGATTTGCTAATGAAAGTGAGAGTGCTGGGACGGAAGATTCTTCACCTACCGTTATTTTTTATTTTTTATTTATTCTTGGCTTCTTTGCTCCTCGTCATTGAGGCAGTTGCTCCCCTCTATGCCACTTTTGCTCTCAAATTATTTGCTTTCATCAAACTCTTATTGTAGTCGACGAATATGTTGTGGTATTGGCTTGTCAGCGACAAAGCTCCTATTTTTGTTTTGCTTTTTTTTTTTCACTTTTGTGTTTATGTAGTTGTGCTTCTTGAATACCTGATCTACAATGGTCACGATCAAAATATAAAAATATAGATCTTTTATAACGTTGTAGCAGCTTGGGCTATATTTCCGACTTATTTCTATCTATACTTTGGACGATGTAGTATATTTGTTACTGTGTCATTTCCCGAGACATTTGTTTAAACTATCTCTTATATCGGCTTTGTATTTTTTTTGGCACACAGGATTTAATAAAAAAATAATCTAACATATTAATGAAGCTTACAAAATTACAAACATATCTTTTAATGCTCTAATTTTTACTTCAATTCTTTTCCCCCTATGACAAAGGATAAGCAAAGATTGTACGAGTGTCTGGTCTAGTAGTTGATAAGAAGTACAGAAGCAGCAGATATGTGGGTGAGCACTGTCTATCCTGGTATTGGATTTAGTCTAAAGGACTTCCATGAGACCATGTTTAATGTCTTTACTGTGAATCTAACATCTAGCGAGTTACAAGCTTAGAATGTTCAATTTTAATCCTAGGAAGCATGGTAATAACAATTTGAAAATTAGAAAGTTGTCACTTATTCTGTCAAAAAAATTAAAAACTTTTTGTCCAAAAAATAGTGAGAATTTAGGGTGTCTGAGTTAAATCATTACAGGAGAGTCCAACATCTAACTTTTCAATAAAAGATCCGGTGTCTCAATCACTAGAGTGGTGCTTGCTTCATATTTAAGAATTTATCTTAGAAGTTGGTTAAGGAACACTAACCGTATTTAGTAAATAAATGATAGTTTTTCTTAATCAAGTATGAAAGTGAGAGACGAGAGAGAAAAATATGTTTGAATTTATTTAAATAATGGTAAAAGAGTTTTCACGTTACAAATTTACTTTTGATATGGCTTGCTGATAGGAACCGATCCTGGGATAATATTGGTGGTGATAGTGGTGGATAATCTGGCGGTGGAATCGGTGAAAATGATGAGATTTAGAAGATAAAAATGAAAAAGATAATAGTGATGTGGGTGATTTAGTGAAGGTGTTGGCTACCGTGATGATGGTATGAGAAGGTCGAATATTAGATGAAAAGATGATTGAGGAGGAGGTTGGCCCTACGTGTCTAGGGGAAGTAATTGTCGGGAGGGAAAAAGAGGCCGACCCTAAAGGAATCAGTAGTTGAAAGAGGCAGGAAGGACGATGACTTTGGAGAGGATGGCAGCCTAGTTTGAGAGAATAAGAGAGGAATGAGATCGAGAGAAGAGAAAAAATGATCAATATTTTTCAAAGATATAACAGTGGCTACCCTCCACATATTTATTTAGTGGCTAAACCTAATGGCTTTGAATCGCTTAAAACTCTAAATCAAATAAATAATTAAAATAACCCCAATAGGATTTAATCAGCATCAAACGTTCGAACATCATTCGTCGTGTGTTCAAACATCTTGACGAAGGCTGCTCTCATATTTAGACGTTATCAGTTGGACGTTCGAATGCCTCGATAAAAAGTTATTTTCAAATTTAGGCACTCGAATGTTGTTAGTCGAGATTCGAACACTTCAACAATATCACGAAGCTGAGGTGTTCAAACATTCTTGACTGTGTGTTCAATTGCCCGAGCCTAAAATCACAGGTCCTCAAAAAAAATAGTAAACAACTAATCCTAAACAAGCCAACTCGACCCAACGAACTCAATGTCTTGCGTGAGGTATCTCGACCAAGCCTATATCACATCACTTAGCAATCTCCTACTCCCCCCGTGCTCACGCCGTTAAAAAAAATAGCATGTAAAAAACCACCAACGGCTTATACAGTTATACCGGTGCAACAAACAAAATATAAAAACCCTCAACATCTCACACCAGTGCACCCAAAAGAAAAAATCAACGGCAAACCAACTTAATCCACTTAGCTCTAAGTTGGTAATTTGTTCATACCTAGGTTTAAAAAGGTGAGAGACAAGAAGAAATAGGAAATAGGAAGGACTTCTTTTTTTCTACTTTTTAACATCCAGAAACGAATATCCTAACTACTACTCCTCTTTGTTTTGTTTGGACTCTAACAAAATTCTTTGCATTCTGATTTATGAAATCTTGAAGAGTGTTCAAGTTGTTTGTTTGTTTCGTAAAAATACCTTCCAAGAAGAAGCAACCTGAAGACCTAATAATATTATTTTATTTCTGGGGCCAGTCGAATAATCTTTTGCCAACTTTCTATATATATATATATTATATTCGATTATTTTGATCACTCAGGTCGTATATGTTAGTTATTGGATTCGGATTTTTAGACTATTTATTTGGGGCACAACAATAATTGGACCCAAGGCCCATGACTTATGCTCTTATTAAGTATTAACCTCAAAAATAAATAGAAGAGAAATATGTACGTAACACCCTGCTTTATGATGTAATTGTGGCTTACACCCTATATTTTTTTATTATTTGCAAATCAAATATTATAATTTAGCGAAATATGTGTAGAAAATACTCTGAGTTAAATTTGAATTAACACCGTGAGAATATTACGTTAAATAAATATATTATATTTTAAAATGACCAAAATACCTTAGTGTGACTTGGTTAAAAGTATTCCATAATTTTCTTAATATAGTTAACTTAACTCAGAGATTTTATTAAGTTTAATTAACTTATCTAACGGTAAGCTATTTTTTTGCACATATATCCTATTAATTATAGGGCTTGATTTATAAAGAGTAAAAATATAGGGTGTATATTATAATTACATTAAATAAAAAGAGAAAGTTACTCAACGTGGATCCATCCACTCCCGTCTAGTACTCGGCAAATCCTAGCGGCATTTCGTCGAACACCTTCGGCATCCAAAACAAGCACTCTTTGGCTCATCGAGAACGAGTGCGTCGCAAACGCCGGCGCCACCATCGTCACCACCTCCTCCTCCTCCTCCTCCTTTGCTTTGAACACAAAATACACACCTCATCACCATACCCGACACCCCTCCTCGACTTTATTGCCGTAATCTTAGGCCTCCAAGCTCCGACATAAGGCGGCGAGAAGGCCTCCAAGCTTAACTCCGGAGAACTGATACTTCACGTTTGGATTGCTTCCACCTATCAACACTCTTCCATCCGGCATCAAGTGTCCAGTGGATTTATGACATCAAACTCGTTCTTCTTGATGTTATAAATCACTGGATGCAACACTGGCTCTCTTCCCATCCCCCACCCGGCCGCCCCTCTCGCCGCGCCGTTGATTATAAGCCCGGCATCCCTTCCATATCCCACTGGGACGAAGTGTCCGTAATGACCAACCTCCCGCATGGCTGCGTGTCTTCGACGCCGGCAAGAACGTGCGGTTCGTTGCCTTCGAGTAGTTAAGAATCCGAGGTCGACCCGCCGCATATCATGACCTCCGGTCTCGCATTTAATTGCCTTCTCTTCGATCGAAGCGGGAGTAAGGCCGATGAGCCCGAGCTCGGATGGTTTCGGGAAACGCCAACGGGTGGCATATCGGAGAAATTTTTTACTACCTTATGGTTGATGTAGTCTAGCAAGATGGACTTAGAGTTTGTCCATCGGTGGATTAGTGTACAAATGGGTCTAAGTTATTCTACAACTCGAGGTGTCGCCCAGCCTAGTTCTGATGAAACTTGAATTGATATTAATTTCGAGCTAATTATTCTAATTCAAACTAATCTTGAACTAATCTCTAGCTCGAGTCAAAATAAACCGATCAATAAGTAATTTTAAGTCTAAATTAATTTAAGCAAAATTTTAAATCTGATTAAGGCTTGAATTAAATTTAATTTAGGCTTAAATTAAACTTTAATAAGATCTAATTCAAAAATATAAGCTAATAGAATCAAAATTTAGAACTAAACTCTATAACACAACAGTATATAGCAATCCACTTAAGTAAATTTTATAATATAATAAAATTATTAAGTTTTATCGATTTTATCAAGCTTGACTTAAAATTACTTTTAAGTTTATTTTTAAAATCAAACTCGGCTCAACTCAACTCATTTTTGAGCCGAGGTTGATCGAGCTGGCTTTAACTATTTTGACAGCTCCGATCCTACGCAACTCGAACTCCGAATTGCAGTTAGGGTTCTTGGGCAAGAACTCGTAGCTGAATTGCCCTCGGCCACCGACTACAATTATATTTCCATTGGGGTAGTATATGGTTGGTCGCGTACCAAGAGACCGTCGCACGTGGAGAGGAACCGGACGGCCCGGTCGCCGTCGTTGAACCCCGGGGGTCTGCACCAGCGTGCCGTTCGGCGAGAGGGATCCGGACGAGTACCACGTGTCAGTCAGGACGGGTAGAACGCGGGCGCGTGGGCGGTGCAGTCGTGGGGGAGAGCGAGGGAGAGGTTGGACGCGCCAAACTCCCCGTGCGGCCGAAGGCGACGAACTTGTCGTCGGGGAGTAAGGCTACGTGCATGGTGGCGGAGATGCCGATGCTTCGCTTTGGATTGGGTGATGGAGAAGGTGAGGAAGGGAAGTGTTGATATGATCCATTAGAAGAAGGATCAGCATGATGGTGGTCGATGATGCCATTGGGATAAAAGAAGATTACAGTTAATGGCAGCTTACGTGGTGGATAATGGAGGGATATAATTGGGTGTTAGGAGGGATATAACTACTGGTGGATAGTATTGGAAGATGATGAGAAGCAGCGAGTGGTGCTTGGCATGATTTGATTGGTCTGCAGAGGAGTTGGAGTTGTACGTACGCTATGGAATGGAACAACGTAGGGTTAACTTCTGGTTGGGAGGCGAGTAGTAGTGCTCAAAGTTCGTGCATGTTGCAGAGCAAATTAAGAGATTGGGCCTACGCTCGTGTACTCTTGAGATTAATTAAATAGTTGAGGGGCTCGAAGTGGGTCTGGCTTTACACGAACCTCGGTGAGTTTAGTAAACCTATGGTTTATTTTATTTTATTTTATTTTTAGAGTAAGTGGCCTGGCCGCAGTTATGTACTAAACCTATTGTTTTTTTTTTTTCTCCTTTGGTGTGTTTGGAATAGCAAAGCTCTGATCACCCATCCAGTTTTTGTAAAACCTACTCGATTTTAACCGGACTCCGACTTGGGCACGGTGTGACTTGAGCCCAAGATGGTAATAGATAGCATGGGCTATGCCTTTGCTTGTCTGGCCTATTATGCCCTCCTGCGACTTGAGTCATTCTGCTTGCTTATTTTTATAATTTTTTAGTCTCATATTGGATATAAATTGGATATCATTATATAAATATATTTTCATGAAAGCTAACTAAGATATTTTCCATGGTGACCCATTATGGTCAGTCTGATAAGACGTAATTTTTTTTAAAAATCTAACTTGTTACACTCGACCAGTTATGCTCACCTTGAGCCCGATATCTCACAAGTTAATGAGAGGTAATGAGCTATAATATTCTAGCCCGACCTAAACCTAGCTTGGCATAAGTAATTAGTGGGTTGTGATGTGAACAAATACTCAAGCCCAATTGCCTCAAACCTAGCCCAGCCCACTTGACGATTTCCTCTACTTCTATTAGCCCTAGGATTTTTGTCTTTCCCAGCTATTTAATTCGTATTGAGACGGTGAGATATTGGGCTTAGATTGAATTACTAGGGAGGAGAGGCATTCTCCCTCGTTCCTTCACTCATGCTCCCATTTTGAGCTTCTTCTTAGTCCTCATCCTTCGTTGCCCTCCCCCTTTCGCTGCTTATTTCATCATCCATCTTTGCACCGTTTTCTCTCCTATGCTATTTTCCACTAACGCTTGCAGTTGTCTTCTCTCTCTGTCACAAGATCCTTACATATCATTACTCCCTCATTAATTCCCTACGATCACTCCAATCAAATCTAGCTTCATCGTTGGATCCAGGCCACACATTCCTCCTTCTAGCTCAACCTCCCTCCATGACACTACTTCAATCCTTTTCGTCCCCTTGAATCCCTCTCTCCTTGGCCTCCTTCGCCCGTTCCCTTCACTGCTGTCATTGAAGCATCGATCCGTCCTCTCCCTCTCTTTGATTCCTTTCCAACAGTCGGTATTGCTTTGCTCACTACATCGGTGAGGGCCCGATGGGTGAGCTACAAGTCTACGACTTGTGCACATAGCAATATGTGCTTGCTTGGTGTCTAATTTGATTATTTCAATGATCGATAATCAAAATTTTCACCGTGCTTTTTGTTGGTTCATGGTTTTGTTTTCTTCATTTTGTTGTGCTGCTAGTTTTAGGATGTTGTAGAAGTTCTTTTCTTTTTTGTTGTTTTTCGGTAGATGATCGTCGATCTTCCCACTTTGGAGGATTCCTAAGGTCATGTCTTTGACTGCTAGATTGACGAAAGAAGCAAGTTGACTCAAGGCACTTTGCTCTTATAAATTTGTAAGAATCATTCATCAATTTGTTTATTATTTATGCTCTTGAGACTAATGCTTTAATTTTATTGTAGTGTTATATATTATAGGTCAAATATGGAGTTCGTGTTAAAAGAGTGATCGTGATGTTTTGTTGTAATTTCCGATACGGGCTATCCTTTTAAAAAAGAAATTCTATTGAGACCATAAATGTTTATTTTTCACATGATATCTGTTAGTTAGTTCTAATAGTAATCTTTTATGTAGACGGTTGCAAATATGAGTAATTCGTATTGTTCAACTTAATTCAGCTTTTGCCTCTAGTGCTTCTTCCATGAAGATTTTCCTTTCCTAGAAGGGTTTTAAAATTTCATTCATGTTAGCACGCATTGTGTCTAACAATATTTAATTTTGAGTGGGATCGCAATAATCAAATTAATGCATGACATTAGTATATATGGAAACCAGTCAAGTTTCAAGATCCCTTCTCCAAAAAGACGTTTTTCCAGCGTGACTCCATTAAAAGTCTAAGCTCTCGTGTCCACCACCATCCCCCCAAGTTCAATGAACTGAAACAAAGAATAGTGGTAAACGAATCAAGAACATGACTTTTGTCTTTGTTCCATCTCTTGAGAACTCATACAGCGTACAGACTAAACTGGATGCATGCATTCAGCTTTTTCTTTTTCTTTTTTAATTTTCGAAATGAAACAAAAACACACGAGTTAGTTCATACGTTTGATTCATACGTATTCTTCAGCAGCAAGTATATCGAGTATAATAATCTAGTTTTTTCTCTTTTATACGTGTTGAGATCGGGATCGTGTGTATGTTTAGAGAGAATAAGATGTAACGATTGTTCATAAATAAAAGGGAATTAATCTATAAACGAACGACGATTTCTTAATAGAGTTAGAAAGGGTTTAATTTGCTAATCAATAGACCGAAAAACTTAAACCCGACATGTTACCTAATCAACAATAATATAATACAAAAATTTATCAAAAATTTCATTCATACATTTGATTTTTATTATCATTCTCACTCTATCAATTCTAATGAGAATATTTATTATTCTATCACTCCGAGTATTTTTGAAGACATTAAAAGCAGACATCCTTAAAATTTCCTAATTAATTAGCTTGATTAAGAAAGAAGGTAAATTATGCTAGACCAAAGATAGTGAGATTTTGCCCACTGCTACAAACAGTGGAGTTGAGGGGGGATGGATCCAGCCGGGAAATTAATAGAAGGATCCAAAGAGGGAGATGTTCATAAGACATTAAGACCCATACCTCTCATTCGTCTGTAGCAGCTGTCTAAAATCAAACAGGAATCACTCTCTTCGTCCACAAGATAGGCCTCCACGCTTATGCTACGTTCACACAATTCACAGCCGCAGTAGAAGACAGTACTTCTTGTGACCACAGCGGATCACCAGGCCAAGATACATTGAATGGCATTAAGAGAGGAGGACCTGGTAGTAGTAGTAGTAGTAGTAGTAGTAGATTTAGCCGGAGAGATAGTGAGCTGAACAAAGTGGGGGACGTGAAGGTGGACTTAGTTTGTACTTTGTAGATTGATTGATTCCTACTTTTATCCCCTTTCCTCCCCCACTTACGAGTTTTAAATGCTATGATGTGAGTAAAGAAGCCAAAAAAACAAAGCAAAATGAAAAATATGGCGATCCACGAATGGTGGTCGGTAGATGAAGGAATTTAAGGTAGATTTCTCTTCCCTCTTCCGTTCGATTCAAACAAAGCACTCTCTCAATCCATGCCGATGTTTTTAGTACGTGGGAATGCTTTAAAAATATATAAAATAAACTCTGTTGTAGTGTTGTTTTTGTGTGAATTATATAGGGTTTTTTTTTTAATGTATACCTACTTATATGCCCCTCTAAAATATATTTGGATACTTTTCGAGTTAAGTCTCAGTTTAGAGTTGTTTAAATTAGTCAGTTAAATTGTAAACAAATAAAGATTTTAAGGCATTCGAGGGGTATATAGGCATATCAACTTTAGAGTTACAATACAATAAACAAGAGTTATATATACTATAGCAATTAACATCTCCACTCCCCTTCTCCTCTTGGTTACAGAGAATTAGAACCCAAGAAGTGGCATGGAAACACACCAAACACCCAAGAGAAGGCCAGGAAGTAGTACTACTCCAGATGCCATAAACAATCTCCCAGATGAGTGCATCATCATCATCTTTAGCTTCCTCATACGTACCCGAGACCGCTGCTCCTGCTCCGCCGTGTCGAGGAGGTGGTTTCGTCTCCAGGCCTCCATGCTCAAATCCGACTTCCAACTCCACTACCACCTTCCTCCAACCCACCAAGTCTCTCGACATCTCGTCGACGCTTCCGATCTCAGGCTGGCGGCCATGGTGGTCGGCATCGGCTCGAACGAGGACTTGACTCACCTCTCTCTGATGGGTAGTCTCTCTTCTCGTCACCGACTCACAAACAAAGGCGTTAGTGTCGTCTCTCGAGTCTGCAACAAGTTGAAGTCCATCGCAATATCCAACTGCTTTGGTATCGGAAGTGAAGGTGTCTCTGCAATCGCTTATAACTGCGGCGCGTTGGTGAAGCTCGAGCTAACAAACTCGCTATTAATCACCGACGACGATCTAGTACTTGTCGCTACCAACTGCCCGAATCTATCGTCGCTGAGCTTAGACGCGTGCCCGTTGATCGGGAACAAGTCGCTGCACGCCGTCGCCAGGTGCTCGACTCGGTTGAAGTCGTTGGCACTGGCGAGTTGTCCGTCGATCCAAGACTCCGGCATCGTCTCCGTCGTCGCACACCGGCCGGAGCTATCCAAGCTCAAGATCGCATGCATGAAGGTAGGAGATGTCGTGCTCAAAGCGATCGCGCACTACCGGAGATCGATAAAGACTCTACACCTAGAGTCAATTTGCGGCGTGACGGCGGAGGGCTACCTCTGGCTCAGGGCGGCGAAGGGGCTCACCAACCTCGCGTTGATCTCATGCGCAGGTGCAACCGATCTCGCCGTCGACAACTTGACCAACTCGAGCTTCGCTGGACTCAAGAGTTTGGTGATCAAGAACTGTGCGACGTTGACGGAAGTGGGACTGATCACCATGACGGCATCAACTCAAGAGCTCGAGAGCCTTCATTTGGACGCGTTCAACGAGAGCATAAGCGACGGTGGACTCATGGAAGTGATAGCAAACTGCGGTAGAACTCTAAGGTTGCTGACACTGGCGAGATGCAGGTTTTATAAAGGAGGGAAGTATGAATCAAATGATCGAATTCTTCATGAACAATGTCAATTGCAAAGAGTGAGATTGGATCGATGCAGTGGGATTAATGTGGACGAGTTCTTAGCTTCGCTCGGTAAGACATGCCGAAATCTGCAGGAGATTAGCCTCCTGGGATTGGACTCGGTCACGGATTTGGGAATCGGGCACCTTATGGATCAATTAAGAGGGAACAATAGGATCACACGTGTGGACCTGACCGAGTCGACTCGGATTGGGGACAGAACCGTGTGGGCTATCACTAGGGAGTGTGGGGCTAGACTTCGCACGTTGTGTCTGAGTGGGTGCACACGTGTGACCGACCGAGGGTTCGGCGTGATCGGGACCAGGTGCCCTAATTTGGTCGGGCTCGATGTGAGCCGGACCGGGATCGGGGACAAGGCGGTGAGGCGGCTGGCGGAGTCGGATCCTACAAATCTCGAGGAGATTTCACTAGCCGGATGCGGTCAGATCACGGACCGGAGTTTGACCGCGATCGAGATGTCGATGATGCCGAGTTTGGAGCGAGTCAATTTGGTGGGCTGCACCGGATTGAGTCGGTATGGGCTTGATTGGTTCAGGAGTCAGGGGTACTTGATAGACTAGTGAAAAATTAATGCTTTAATTTATTTATGGGCTAGTCAATGTATTATGTTTCTTTTAAAGGAATTAGTAGATTTTAGTCGTGTGATGTCTGATTAAACTTAGGATTAATTATAATTAAAGACAACGCTCTCTTTTAAAGAAAAAACTTCATTAAAATTTTTTATATTCTAACTTCAAATTCGCTTATACAACAAGGATCCGAACCCGGCTTGGCGTACAATGAATAATAATAAAAAATCCACCCTGCCCAAGAACGCGAGATTATAGTGCAAGCTCAGTTTCACTCATGAAGCAAGAGTGTCCTAGTTTAGGATAAGAATACGTGGGTTTGGTGCATATATTAAGATAGATGGATCCGCAGTGACTTATGAAAAGTGTTTAATGACATTAAACAATGACAGGGAGATTGTTGAATATCATTTCTGATAATTTTATCCCACATTAGGGAGAGAGAGAAGTGAAAGAGCTTATATATAAATTCTTGGTCTTTTATTATATGTTATCTTCAAGTTGAATTTTAATATTAGTTGCCAATAGACGTGATGATCAAGCGGGCCGGGTCAGGCTAGAATAGTCTAACAGTTATCGTCCGTCGACTCGTGAGAGGCCACCTTTTAGCTATTTTTAGAAAATATTTTTTATTGTTAGCTTTTTAAAAAATATATATTTATATTCCTCCATTTTCTAGAAAAAAATATATTAAAATATTTTAAATAGTACAGAGAGTATTGTGCAGACTGAGTTGATCACCGATTAAATAGGTGTGCTAAAACAAAATGTAAAACGATACAGTATCAAAATTCCCGTTGGTTTTTCCTGTAGCAGAACGGGCGAGCTACTGTAGCAGACAGGCGGGCCTAGTTGCAGGCCGAATAGGCAAGCTACACAGACGGGCCAAACTGGCGGGCTTCCAGGTCGGGCTAGGCAAGTAAAGGGCTGGTCTGTGCCACCCATGGGTAGCTCGAACTCGGGTCGAGCACGAGGAGCTGGTCCATTTAATCAGGTCTAGTTGCCAAACATTATTTTGCTTGATTTAGGACTTTCCTATCTCCTACCAGAGCTATTTAGGTCTGCATTAGGTTGTCTTAAATAATCTACGCAAAATTCTGCCTTAAACACGCATAATAGCAAGTGTTGATTTTGCTGCAGCAAATGCTAAAACTAGAGATTTTAACTCGAATTAATTTTATTGTTCGGATCTTTCCTCACTAACACTCTTTCTTAAATAGTAAGACTTTGGTCACAAATTATTCCAAATTTTATAATATATTTCCGAGTATTTTATATCCACATATTTATCATTACATTAAATTACACTAATAAATTTAAGTGGCAAATATATAAAAAATCCGTAAGTTTTAAAAAGAAAAGGAAAAAAAGAATGACTTTTAAGACACATTCAAGTGCTGAAACGGAACAACTTGGCGAGGGAATAAGAACTATTAAGTAGCGAGACAAGATGATGTGATTTGCACAAATGGACCGGAGGCAAATGCATTTATGCCATTAATGCTTTGCTTCTTTTCTTTTCCTTCTCGCTTTTGCTTTAGGAGGAAAGCAACGTCAACCATCCCACTGAATTATTGCACTCTTCTTTTGTTCTAATTAAGAGTTTTTTTGGGGGCCAAATTAGCCCTTCCAAATATTTATTTTACACATTTAATATATTTTAAATTTTAAAAATAAAATTAGGTGTTTTTTAAAATTGCTAACCCAGACAGACGATTTGAACTCTTCTTTTGTTCTCTTGATCGTATCATTACTATTCGTTGACACAACTCATTATTTTGAGGGTCACGGTCACCGAGATAAGTTTGTTCGATCTCAAAGGTCAAAGAGATCAATTCGATTAACCACGTAAAGCAATTTGTCGGGGGTTCTAGCGAGCAAGAGATTTTCAGATATAGTTATGAGATTCGGCAAGTAATTTGTAAGCAGTTCTTGTATTTTTTTTATTTTTTATAAGTGGTTGATTTGATCATATTGAAAAGGATATGTGGTTTTTATCCTAGTTTGGGGTTTTCCATTTCAATCTTATGTGTTTGCATTGCATGCTATTTATCGTTCAGTATTTACTATTAAATCTTCACATAAGAGATCATATAATACATATTAGGATTTACCCTAGATTTTTCAACATGCTTTATTTTATTTTTTATAAGTCAAGCTCTTTTGACATTTTCTTTGCAGAGTCGGATTTTTTTTTAAACTATATTCTTCTTTAATTGTCTGATTTTCGAAGAAAGCTGCAAATAATCTAACTATTGAATCTTTCTAAATTTTGGATATTTTATCGCCCTTAAATAAGATTTTCGACAAATCTAAGATCGTACGATTTGAATGGCTAGATCTTGAGTTATCGGACGAATAGTGGTCAAATGTCAGATAAACCCTAACTTGATAGCCCTTCAATGGCTAGATATGTGTTAGGTTAATTTCTTAGTGTGAAGAGGGAGAAGTTATTGTAGAAGAAGGGGATTAGGAGTTAGAGAAAGCCGACCAAAGACTTGGGCATCGGAAGGAGGTGGGAAAGGATGTTATAGCTAGAGCAAGAAGAGAAGGAGATAAAGGCGAAAGGATGTCATAGCTAGAGCAAGAAGAGAAGGAGATAAAGACACAATGCTGACTTTCAATTATCAAATTAAAACTTCAATTAAGGTTTTCTTCACATATTTATAGAGTTTCACCCCAAGACCTAAACAACTAAATTAAAACACTAACAAATCAACTAAACCAGTCTTCTTTATCTTCTCGGATTAACCCTTCATTTCGTGCCGCAGATAGATTCTGAATCTCGAAAAGTCGTGAATACTAAAATTATAGATCTAGAGGTTAGCAATCTTATCCAACTATAGAATATTCTACGAATATTTACGCAAAGTTAGATTTAGCTAATTAAAAAAAATCCTAATCTATTAAGACTCTAACTAAACTAAATAATCAAATAAGATAACTAGACTCAATCCATTGAGCACAATGTCTTTTGATGTGATACGATGAAGTCCAAATCGCATCATTATCTTTAGCCGAAATGAAAAGAGAGACTTATATAAGTCATTTATATATTGACCGTATTAAATACATCTTACACTAGATTGAACATGCTAACACTCTATAATAATATAGAATTCTCTTCTTCTCCTTCTAATCAAAGATACAAGTGTTCTATATTAATTAAAAAAATTCTTCTTCTTTCCCAACCAAAGGAGAAATTATGGTAACTAAGTAATACATTCAAAATTATTACTCTTATAATCAAAGTTATTCGTAGTAATTACTTTTGTTGTTCACAAATATTATTGCTTATAGTTGGTACTTATTGCTCTCGTGGTTTATAGTTATTACTTTACTTTAGAGTAATTACTTTTATGGCAGTTATAACGTAATTCACATTTATAATTGTTTTATATGTTACATAAATATGTGTGAGAGCATATTAAAAAAAATTAATAGAGTAGTATATTAAAAAAAAGTCAACTAATTTGTAAAATATTTATGAATTAATTAAATACATGTGAGAAAGAGCAAATTTCTATTACCATTTGCATCACGGATACAAAAATAATATAATAGCATATTTTAAAAATAAGAGAAATTTGTATATATAACGCCCTATATTTTAACGAAATTATAGTTTGTTTACACCTTATATTTTCATTATTTACAAATTGAGCCCTATGATTTAGCGAATATATGCAAAAAATATTCTGCCGTTAAAGATCCGTTAGTTAAACTTAACCAAGTCTCCAGGTTAAGTATAAAAATACCCTTAGCTAAATTATACTTACCCAATATATACTATAAGTATTTTAGTCATTTTATAAAAAATAATTTGATGGAATATTCTCACCTTCGCAAACGGTGTTAGTCAAATCTAACCCAAAATATTCTTTGCACATATTCACTAAATTATAGGGCTCGATTTACAAATCATAAAAATATAGTGTATAAACTACAATTTTGTTAAAATATAAGGTGTTATATGCAAATTTTCGTAAGAACATAATTTAAATATAATTTACCAAAAAAAATTAAAATAAATTAAATAGATAGCATACTTCTCCTATTTCGTGTCAATAAAAAAAGTAGTCACAATTAATTAACTAGTAACGGCAGCGATGACCATAAATTAGAAGAATTGAAAAATAAAAAGAAAGACCACCTTAAACGAAGTTGACCAGGAAAAGATTAAAATTAAGAAGGCAAATTCGTAACTAAGACTAGACCTACACGAATTCCACCGCAAGTCTCGTTGACCGTAATCTCTAGGTCAAGGGCAATATCGTAATAACACCAGTCAAGCCTCCCACCAGCTCCTCACGTGATAATTTTGAATTTTTGTTAACCTCATTCGTTATCCAATTGTAATAGTAATTAGCAGAAGAGCATTTTTTTAATTTAAAAAAAAAAAGAGGATACTTCCGAAATTATCACTATTTTTAGGTACTTTTCTGAAAAAAAAAATTTCTGTGGTTGATTTATAGTAGCAAACTAAAAATTTTCTTCCTTTCTTCTAAAACATAAAGAAAACATGTTAATATAGTTATTCTCACGTGACTTACATGTGATAATTTATAAATAAAAAATATAATAAAAACTTAATAAAAAGGATGTGTAAGATATTTTTAATAATTCAGGGGATCTATATGTCAACAAAAAAATTCAGGATATATATACAAATAGTGATAATTTAAGGGAGTATAAGTATAAATAACTCATAAAAAAAAGAGTATTTGTAAAATTTAACTTGTGAAAGATAGTAATATCTTGTAGATTAACATGGAAGTATTTGCCATTTACTATAAATAAATTACGGATAAATTATACTATGTTATCTTATTTTTTAAAATTTAAAACATGATACACTTTTAAATCAAGATCTGAAGGTTGGCGGGCTTATTCAACTGGATTGATATTATTTGGATATGTGTAGAATATTCTGTAAATATTTTTTCGAAACTACGCAGAGTTGGATTTAGCTAATTAAATAAAATCCTAACCTACTAAGACTCTAACTACACCAAATAACTAAATAACATAATTAGACTCAATCCATTGAGCCCAATCTTCCTTTGATGTGATCCGATCTAACCCGATTCGCATCATATAGGAGGCAATTTTAAATAATTATGATTAGCTTAAGTTTAGGTAAACATAAACACCACTCATTTAATTATTACGTGTTTACTAGATGACTCAAATTATAATGCAAATTATGCGGGTTTACATAGATTATCCAAATTATTTATTTATGATACAGTAATATATTTATGAATCGATAATTTAATTATATTCTAAATAATATATTGATTAAATCCGTTTATAATTCGAATAATTTTTTTAACCCACATAATAAATAAAACATATTTATCTTTAATATTTCAACTTATTTAATAATTCCACCCTATAATTCCACCTCCCAAATATATTTTGAGTTTTTGACTAAATAACTCTATTTTAAAATTTATTTATTAAAATAAACAACCACTAAACTTAAATATTAAGAACCGTCTAATTCATTATAGCCGTAATTAAAATACTTAATCATTAAATATTTTTCATACCAGTCTATTTTATAATATAAGCTAAGAAAAAAAAAAGAGATTATGTAAGTTTTACTTGTAGATAAGTTAGAGCTACACTAAAATATATATATATATATTAATATTTAAATATACGTGTTATCTATTTTAATAAATAAATTAAAAAATGGAAGCAATACTCTCACGCTTCCTTGAATGGAAGGACATCCTAGTCACAGCAGTCCTACCAAAAGGACAAGAAAGGCTCACAGTCTACAGTAGAAATAGTGAGGAATAAATAAATATGAAAATTAAAGATATTTTGTGAGGATCTGAAACAAAGACACAGGGACAGAAATTGGGTTCGATAAATTCTCTTGATGTCGTTTTAGTCAACCGATAAGAACAAACATGAGAGGCCCACTTTGACTTACCAGAGGTAATTGCGTTGACAAGTGATACCAGGGTGCATCTTCTGTACCCAATGTGTGCCAATAATATATATTTTCAAGCAAATACTTCAATGCATCTTAAAAAGTTATAATCTTAATCCGATAGCTACGATAGTTATCATAGGTTTTTATATCCGGCATCGATTTTTTAATACCAATTCCAAAAACACATTAGGTAAGAAAAATAGTATATTAGTTAAGAAGATTTAATTACGTGTGCAGATCTTAACCATCAACGTTTCTTTTCTTCCGTTTCCGTTAAGATTTCTCTCTTAAATATAATTATACCTTAATTATAGGAGATATTATTTACTATTAAATAATTTAAATTTGATTATTTGGGATACACTTCAATTTAAATATAATTCTCTATCTCTATCTATTAAAATTTAATTTAAATCAATCTTAAACTAATGGGAGATATATGTAAATAATAAAAAATAATCAAAAAGATAAAATATATTTAATTTTTCATCAAGTTAATTATAAAAGATATCAATACTCTTATTTTGATATATATTCCTGATATATGTTTCTTACTTAATAAAATATTAAGATAATATAATTGTTAAAAAATAATGTGCAAGATTATATATCTAAAAAAAATTACCTACTGAACCGGTAATATCTTTCATTCTTATTATACCCTTAAATATTTTAACCGTTAAATCTTCATCAAATTAATTGATAAAGAATTAACTCTGTTGCATTATCATCCAAAATTTTGATTTATAATTTTTAAATACGTTAAAATTTTATTTGACTATTTAAAATTTTATCTTTAATAGATATCTTTAAATATTATGGAAATGTATTTTGGGGAAGGAAATAATAATAAAAATAAAATGTAGAGGGTGTTTTTTGATTAAATATTTTTAGAAAAAAAAAGAAAGGAAAATAAAATAAAATAAAATCCGCACCTAATCGTAGCCACGTATCGCCGTGCTCGCCTTCTACAGCAGGTAGTTATGAGAAGCTACTAGCGTTGATTGCAACGTCCAATAAGTAACTTTAGCTTTTTATTAAATAATATATATGCCTTCGATTATAAATTCTTAATAAGAGGAGTCTTCTTCTCCTTGTTCCCACCACCTCCCCTTCCCCTGATCGCCGGAGTAGCTCTCTGCGCTTCTCGATCCCCTCACCAGGTTGTCTCCTTTCTTCGACCTCCAGTCTATTTAGCGCAAATCCCTCGGTGGGTTTCGTCTTAATTAATTTGGGGATTTTTGGGCGGTCGAGCGGGTGGTGGTTGAAATTTTTTTGGATGGGGGTTCATCTCCACTTGCCTCACTTGGGGCACGGGAGGAAGGAGGTGATGGGAGGAACTCCAAAAGGATGCATGGCGATAAGGGTGGGATCGGAAGGGGAGGAGCAGCGGAGGTTCGTCGTGCCGGTGATGTACTTGAACCATCCCCTCTTCGTGGATCTGCTAAAAGAGGCGGAGGAGGAGTACGGGTTCTACCACCAGGGGGCCATCACCATCCCCTGCCACGTCGACCACTTCCGCCATGTCCAGGCGACCATCGATCGAGAGAGTTGCAGCTCCGCCGCCGCCGCCGCCGCAGCCGCAGCCGCAGGCGGCGAACACCACAGCCATGGTGGGTGCTTCAGGGCGATGTCGAGGAGAGAGGAGAAGGGCGAGTGGGAGGGAGGAATTAAATGTTGAAGTAATTATAATCGCCTTGTAATTAATTGGTCCCATATAATCCTTTGGTTTGGTGTTTGGGGATATTAATTTCTCTTTTGCTCTCAATTCTGTGTGGGCTTCTCCTTTTCAACTCTCTCTTCTTTTTTGTCTCCTTCTCTCTTTGGTTGGATAAATGTTTGGGTTATATATCATGTTTGATTTTATGATGAGGAGAAGGAGAGATGAATGCCAAGTGTAATTTTGAGAATTATGATGATGGATTGTATTGAAATGCAATGATAAGTTCACTTTATAAGCATCTTAGCAAATATGGACCAAAATATTTGTTATTTTATGTGCAATGTGTACATCCATAACTTTTAGAAAAAGTTATTTGCAACTTTAATTAAAAATAAATAGGTTGATACCTTGTTAGATAATTAGATAACATAAGAATAATATATATAAAATAGAGTTAAATTGTGAATCATCCAAGCACACTAGAGGATATGAAAGAGAAGCAAGAAAGGAATAAAATTGTGTGGATCACCATGGCTCTATGTGCTTAGCCATGTAATAGCTAGGGCTTCTTGAGCCCCCAGAATTTAGATTTCTTTCTCTCTTTCTTTTTTCCTTGGTGTAAGAACCTTTTAATAAATTTCGGTAGATAACACTAATTGGCCTTCTTAAATTTTAAATATATTATTTTGTTTTCAAATAAAGTACATTTTAATAGTGAAAAGTTAATGATATAATAGAAAATATTAAAAAATTGTAATATTGAAAATTAAAGGCATTATAATTCCATTTTGCTTTCAACTCTTTGTTGGTTAAATAGTGGGGTGTATGATAAGGAGAGATGAATGTTAAATAACACTTTAATTACTTATTTTTTGTATCATGACGATGGATTAGAATATCTCTTCCTCTTTTAGTATAAGCACCGGCGAATATGAACAAAGTATATGTTATTTGTAAATTAGTGTTAATTTAAGTTTTGTAAATAGGAAAGTGTTTGATTAGTTAAAGTCGTTTATATTATATGAGAGTGTTTCGAGTTCGAATCTTAACGATATCAGTATTTAGTGAAATATTATTAAATTTCCTCTTTTCTAAAAAAAAATATTATCTTAGCTTTGTAGTGCATATATTTTATATGTAATGCGAGCATCTCTTAACATTAGACTAATTAGTTCTAATACTATATTAAATAATCAATTGACTCGAAAATTTAAACTATTATATAATAAACTAATAATATATATATATATCTTTAATTCATATAAGCAATGTATTCTTTTTGTAGACAATGCATGCCTGTATAACATTTGATTACAAACAACAAGAGTTCTAATCTATATTTGCTAGTATGATTATAAAATAGAATTGATTAAAAATCATGACAACATGAATAATATAATGTTAGACTACCTATTTCATATTTTATATTCTAATATTTTATTTTTAATATTTTAAACAACAGATCGAACTTAGAGCCTCCATATTGATACTATATTAGCTTAACAACTGCTCTGAAAACTTAAGCTATTAGATAACGTTATATAGCTATGTTTAGATTCAAATCTTAACGACATCAATTTAATTGGGACGCCGTTAAATTTCCACTTCTCTAAAATAGAACGGTCTTTCATAGTTATTTTTTCTAGACTTAGGGTTATGAAACCGGTAGATGGTGGGGTTTCATTTTGTCAAACACATGAGAAGCAGGTGGGGGATGGGGAGGATCAAATATGCATGTCAATTTTGCCACCATAAATAAAGACATGGACCTACCAACCTCCATGTCGATTTTGCCTCTTATTTTGAACACGATGGATTAAGATAGATCTAATAGCCCTTATCTCTTTTGTTGACTAACTAAGCCGTATTATAGAGGGTTTGGTTGCTAATTATATTAAGATACACCAATCACTTACGGTTGCGTAAAGCTTATCGCTTAGAATGTCTGACGATAAAATTTTATTTTTATATAATTTTATAAATAAAAAATATAGTTTATAATTTATATTCTATTTTTTAAAATTTTATAATTTGATCTCTCATTTAATACTTTGACGTAACTTTAACTAACTAATATTAGTCATATTATATAATTTATATACTTATACTTAGTAATTTACTAAAATACCTCCACCATCCTCTCCTACCTTGTACCCCATCTCGTGGAGTTTAGTGAGGAAGAGGAGCTTGCCTAGATGGGTGGAGACGCGGTGGCAAGAAAAGTGGAGCTCGACGATGGATTTCTAGGGTTTTATTTTGGCTACTCGAGAGACATGATAAACAATGGTAGAGATTAAAGCTTCTCTTTGCTTGCTTGAGAGGTTTTCTAATTTCTTTGTGGGACCATAGATAATTTAGGTAATTTATTTAATATATTATAATAGAATATTTTATTATTAGTATCATTTTATTTAGTTGCTATTATGTTAAATTAACCTAGGATGATAAATAAAGATTATAATTAAAAAAAAGAAAGGGTCCAATTATAAAATCCTCAAAAACAGGTGTGAATAATAAAATAGATAAAATACAGGGTGCAATTTGTAAAATGCCCCCTGCTTTTTCAATTTGACCCCTGCTTTTTGGGTCCGTCTAGTTGGAGGAGTTGCGCAAAAAATTGACAAAGGAGTTCATTTAGATAAGGCCACAAAAAAAAAGGGGGTAAAAATAAAAGTAGAACTTTAAAAAAGGAGGGATTGAAATAGAAAGACGATTCCTTTCAGTCAAATGCCTACAAGATGACTGCAAAAATGCTCCAAAAAGACAGCAATGAAAGCAGAAACCGACTATTAGATTACTAATGTTGGAATATGCTGCAGTAGATCACATCAGAGGAAGAACAGCTGAAGATGCATCACAAGACCACTTCTGCACGCCAAGAACTCTTTGTAGAGTTGTTGTCAATTAATCTAGTCTTGGAGAGGAAACACAGAAAATAAAAACAGAGCTTTGTCTCGGAGAGCATGCTTTGATTGCAGTTCTATCATCTTAATGTGTCTGTTTACTTATTAGAAGAAAGGCTCGGAATCAGATACTTACATTGAATCAAGCCAACCAAAGAGTACAAACACTATATCCCCTTGATATCACCATCAGCCAAAGTTTTCACCCGTGTTTGCCATGCAGTTTACCAATGTAGCTTTAGAAAGACCATCATAGGACTTGTTCATATGCTTATATGAAGATTCTAAAACCTTTTGCACATTTAAAGTACTTTAAAATACATTGACAATAAAATAAAACCTTACAGACTCGTCCACCCTATTTCATTGCGCCACGGCGAGTGTCTGTCAGCAGGCATAAACTTTAACAACTGCAAGAATAACACCACATGATAAAAAAAAAATTTCTTCTTTTGAGTGATAAGTGAGAACTTAATAGTATTCCACTAAATACCGATGCTGCTAGGATTCGAATCAAAATATTTCATACAATATGAACCCAAAATTAACTGAACTCTATCCCACCGCCGATAAGATTTTGGCTATTAAGGGTAGCTATAGATTCAAGAACAGCTAACAAAAGCAGAGGCCTCAAAGAAGAGAGCTGAAGTCCATCTAAGCTATCCCTCCAAAGAGCAATAGCACACCCAGTGCCTTCTTGGGTAGCAAAGACATGATTTCTTGTTCTGAAAAAAGTACTTAACAAGCTCCCATAATTATGCAGTGATTGGCAAGTATACATCTATTATGAATCAAGAGAAGGAAAGGGAAAAAGAAAAAAAAAAGACACAGGTGATGCATAATTGTCTAATCTGCGGCATGTTCATCCATCACGCAGTACATAAAGCAAGACTTTAGGAAATAATGCCATTGATAAGAAGGAAAGATAACCATAACTATGCCAAGAGCTATTAATCTTTGAATAAGCCTATCATTGGTGTTTAGATCCTTGTACGAATTCAACAATTTTCATTCACTAAAAATTTTACATGCTGTATCAATACTAAATCCTTCTGTCTCTTTTAATTCAGAAGTTGCTCGTTCTTTTGAAGGTAGTCTCTCACATAAGTATTCTCCTTCTGTGAAGAGAAATGCACAAACAGAATTTGAATGGCAGAACAACTGGTAATTGGCAAGTAAATGAGAAGTTAATCTTATAACTTAAGCCTATATAGTTTATTGTCCCTATAAGACATGAGCTTGCAGAAACATATTGCATTGTGTACATAAATAGATTATGTTGCATATAAACATGATTAGAGGATTTCGGATTCTGCTTCAGGCAAAATGTTTCTATCTGAATCAACAAAAAGGGCTTGAACTTAGAAGCCCAGATGGTTGGCTCATACCTTGACATGATCAATACAACAACAAAGACGACAGACAACAAAGCTTTATGTGACAATTAATTGAGGCAAGTTACATGTATCTTTTTTTCCATCTCATCTAGTTTCATTTTGCATAATATCCTTCAAAACACAAAAGAGCATGAGCTAAATGAACACCAACATATATGATAAATAATCTTTCTATAGCATGCTTCATATTCCTTTCCTACAGTTCTTTCAAGTTTCATAAAGTGCTTTAGGACATTTTGGGGGAACTAAAAACACAACCTAAAACAAGAACTATCATATCTAGTAGCTTATTCAATGGTATATAAACCTTGCACTGATCATGGATTGTCCTAATGATATTTTGGACAAGATAACAAGTCAATCATTAAACAAGCACTTGGAACACTGAGGTCAAATAACCAACCTAATGTCAGGAAGAAGTGGGTTTAATAGAAAAGGAACTTAGATCTGATGCTTGAAAGAAGAAAAGAGTAAATAAAGGTACAGCAACTACAGTCTGATAAAGAAAGAAGCAGGAGATGTGCATAAGTGCATTTACCAGTCTTTAGCAAGCCAGAAATTCTACCAGATGAAATGACAGAGAAATTTAGTTCTTAATCCAAGATGCTAATTATCTATTCTTTTCAGCACAAAATGATGACAGTTTCAGGTAAAATATTGTGACTAGTCATAACTCATTTATTTGTAGAGAATCCGACCAGTCATTAATCATTGTATCTAAAGGACAATGTTCTTTTAGTTTCACCATCACCATTGCAGATATGTTAACATTGGAGTGCATTAAAATCATCTAAAGATATGTAAAATAATACGCACATTTTCACATGCTACATTAAAACCGATATCACATAAAAGCATACAATTTGTACGTTAAACTATCTATAACATAACAACTTGCACCCTAATAGAATCAGGAGATTGTTATGCTTTAGATAGTTGGGGGGGGGGGGGGGGGGGGGGGGGTTGAAATTGTACACTTCTATTTTTAGGGGTTATGTTTACCAATCCAAACCTGAACCAAGAGGCAAATGCACCAAATCAAACCAAACAGAAAGATAAATGGAATAATTGAAAGATTAAAGAATAACACGATAATGTATCAAGTTTTCCATATAAAATCAGTGTAGCTATAACTATATAACTAAGTTTTCTGATTGAGATAGGTACATATAGAAGGAATACATAACACCATTAACACCATTAATATACCTGGGAATGACAGCAAAGATAGAACACTTCTCAAAAAACAAGTATCAATTACCATGTGTAGAACAGACAACTGATGTCAACATGACATACAAACAACAACCAAGCCTCTAGTCTGGCGGACTACGTGAACATATCTGTTAACAAATTGCTAATCAACAGTAAATTTGGCATTTTGGCCATCCTAGTCTAGTAAAAATGCCGATAAGCAGACAAGAATCCAAGCCTAAAGAAGATTTCAAACACAGTGCACGCCAACTTAGAAAGTCAACCAGTAGATGGACTTTTGGCCAAACTCGATACAACCACAGCACTAGATATATAGCAATCCCTACTACTTCTGTTGCGCACAATCTAACACGATGCCTTCAATTTATGGAGTCAATTTTTTTCTAGAACAACTCTACAGAGATACACATACCAAATCAAACTGAAGAATAAAATGACTTTCTCTTTCTAATTGGCATTTGAACAAACACCTAACTGATGCCTCGGAGGCTGAAAAGAAATGAAGAGGCAAATTGGATTCAGCTAACAAATGAAAGGTGATCGAGCAGCCTCACCTGAGGAACAGCCAATCTGGTGCATTTGCTCATCATGAAATCTTTATTTTCATTTCAGGCCAAGATTTAGATCAAAATGTGGAACATTTTAATAGGTTTTGGAGTTAATTTTTGAAACATAGCCTGTTCTAATGTAGTATTAGCTACTAAGGGCAAATTATAGTTGACTCTTTTGATTTAGCTCGAGTTTAACTCACCCTTGTGATTCATACTTAAATAATAACCCCCCCCCCCCTCTATATCCTAGACGAAATTGAGAATAAATTAATATTTCTTTGAAGGTAATCAAGTCCTATTTACGTCTTATAAGAGTGAGTTGAATTCAGCAAAACGAGTAATTGGATACCTAAGAGCAACTCCAACCGGGCTCCAAATTTAGAATTTGGAGCCCGGTTGAGCTTCAATGGGGCTCTAAATCTAGCTCTAAATTTGGAGTTAGGAATAGTGGGGCTCCAAATTTGGAGAATGGAGTCCGGCTCTATTTGTCATTTCAACTTTTTAAAAATATCAAAATTACCCAATAATTATTATATTCAATAATTTTAATTCCATTTGTATTATTTATTAAATAATTTAGTTAGTTAAACTGAGTATATAATTAGTTTTACTAATCGATTTTTAACAAAAATAATACCATTGGAAAGGTCGAGACCTTTAAAATGAGTCTAATATTGAATTATTTTTGAGTTAATTTAAATTTTAAATTTTTTATTATTTATAAAAATGAGTCTAATATTAAATTATTTTTGAATTATTTTAAATTTTAATTTTTTTATTATTTATAAAAATGAGTCTAATAAATTATGTATCCTAAAATATAATTACTCAAAATTATTCCCAATATAAATATTAAAAATTAAAATACTTATTTCGATGTTTATTTCGTGTAATGTAATTTCGATGCGTTTAATTAAAAAATTAGTAATTAAAAATTACTTTTGAAACTATTGAATATTAGTCTTATTTTAAAGATTTCGATGAGAGTTTTCTAATCATATATTTTTTATTAAAAAATAATAACGCTAAGATAATCTATTAAATAATTTAAAATAGCTAATATAATAATATATATTATATTATTATTTTAATATATATGGAGCCCGGTCCGTTAGAGTGCACCGGGCTCTTACTCCATTTTTGGCTCCATATTTGGAGCCTAAATATGGAGCCAACGTTGGAGATGCTCTAAACAAATTGTTATATATATAGATTTAATTACTTCCTAAACTAATTAGACATTGTAGTTTTGCCATCCTATTATACTAATTACATAAGAGAATTTTATAAATCACATCCTATATTTTATCTATTTGTGATTCATGTTTCCGTCTTTAAAGTTTTTATAACTCGATTTCTATTTTTTTCTTATAATTCATATTTAACTCCTTCCGTTAATTTAAACGGTACCCGTAAAGAAATATTATATTATAATATATAAAATAATTTTTAAATATCTAAATTACTCGTGCCTTTTTTAGAGGATGGGCAAAGAGGAGAAAAAATAATGGTAAGAGTATTTTAGTAATTTAGATGATATCAAGTGCGTTAAATGTTAATTATAGAGAAAAAGAAGAAAATTATCAAATATGAAGTGGGAATCATAAAATAGATAATATATATGGTATGATTTGTAAACTATCTTATATATATATTAATAAGAAAGTAATGGCAAATTTGCGCTCATAAAACCTACATCAGATGGACCATCATCTGCCGCCAATTATCTCCGAATCTCGAAGCAAAACCCCGTATACCATTCCCCGTAGTCCGAAATAACTCCAAACAAATATCGATCAAACGAAGAGCGAAGAGGAACACGAGGAGAACACCACCAAACCCAAATTAGGATCCAAAGGGAAAGCGAAGAAGAACCAATTCCTCTCCTTCAATGGAGACATTCAACCTTCTCTTATCCCAACCTCCTCTCCTCATCCATCACCCTCACCACTTCCCCGTTAAACCCCCAAAGCCCTTCGCCTCTTTCCCCTCTCCTTCTACCTCCATTTGCCGCTCCAGCAAGTGGGCCGAGCGCCTCCTCGGCGACTTCCACCTCCTCCCTTCCTCCGAACCGCCACCTTCTTCCTCCTCCTCCGGAAGTACCACTCTCCTCTCTCTCCTGCCTCCCCCTCCTCCCCCCACCTCCACCGACCGCACTCTTCCGCTCCCCCTCAATCTCTACAAGGTCTCAAGATCGCGTCTTTCGACTTTCTAAGCGGTACCCAATTGAGTTCTTGACTCGGGTTCTTCGTTTCAGGTTCTTGGGGCCGAGAACCACTTCCTCCGAGATGGCATTCGGAGGGCGTTCGAGGCGAAGATTTCCCGTCATCCGCAGTATAGTTTCAGTTCGGAGGCGCTCATTGGCCGGAGGCAGATTTTGCAAGCCGCTTGCGACACACTATCTGACCCGGACGCCCGCGAAGACTACAATCGTGGCCTCGCGGAGGATCGAGACGCTGCTCTCATCGTCGACGTGGGCTGGGACAAGGTGTCGTTCGTCTTTGGTGATTGCAAATTGAGAATTTTAGCTTGTCTGTAACTTGGATTGATGGAATTGGTGTTCGGTCATTCTGTCGAGCAGGTTCCGGGCGCATTGTGCGTATTGCAGGAAGCCGGGGAGACAGAGGTGGTTCTCGGGGTTGGTGGGAGATTGCTGATGGAGCGGCTGCCGAAGCCTTTTAAGCAGGATGTGGTGCTTGTAATGACACTGGCATATGTGGATCTCTCGAGGGATGCGATGGCGTTGAGTCCGCCGGATGTGGTGAGGTGCTGTGAGGTGCTTGAGAGGGCCTTGAAGCTCCTGCAGGTAAAACATAATTGTTTTGCATTTCCTTTATCAGGACGCGTAATATGTGATATACTAGCTTATAGTGATGATCAGAGTTATCCAGTTAGCTTCTCATCTTTAGTTCAGTCATATTCTTTAGTTCTGTGTCGGGTGTAAATGAGCGAATATCTTGATACAAATGGACTCGTGTAACCAACATATTGAGAAATTACAAATTTACAACTATGGAAAGATGAAGCTTGTTTTCTGCAGCATCATAGATATTACATTTTGGTAGCCATATCCACTTTGAGATATCAGTTGAAATATGAAAATCCATTTTTGAACTATTTACTTCCAGCAAATTGAACATCATTTTTGCCTTTCTATTTAGTTTTGATTCATATTACACTTCTTTTATCTCTTGCAAAATAAGAAGTACGCTGCTTTTACATCCAAATTACTAGAGTAGATTGCTCTAGCATGTGGGAAAGTGGGTGATCTTGCATCTTCAGCCTCCGAACCCTTTCACCAAAAGGAGGAGAAAAATAATCGTGAACATGCAAGGTCATTTAAATAATTCAAGATGCAGAATCCAATTAGTGATGCTATTAATCTTGCAGTTTCCTGTTGCGGCTTTGGAACCAGGATTCTGTCGATGCTTTTTCACTAAAGGTTAGGTGTAATGCAGGAGGAAGGGGCAACCAACCTCGCACCAGATCTGATGACACAGATCAATGAGACCCTTGAAGAGATAACTCCTCGTTGCATACTCGAGCTTCTTGCATTGCCTCTTGACGAGGAGCACCGAGTTAAAAGGGAGGAAGGCCTTCATGGTGTGCGGAACATATTATGGACTGTTGGTAGAGGAGGTGCAGCTGCTATTGGAGGAGGATTCACTCGAGAAAACTTCATGAATGAAGCTTTTTTATGCATGACAGCGGCTGAGCAGGTTTGTGGGATAGTTTTCTGAAAGCCTAAAGTCTTTTCCTAACAGAGACGTATCTGTACCTCTTTCTGAAATTTACTCACCTTTTGCTTTTTATGATATAAAGGTAGACCTTTATTATGCAACCCCAAGCAGTATACCACCAGAGAGGTTTGAATTCCACAGTGTGGCACTTGCTTATGTTGCCCAGGCTGTTGTGGGTAAGAAACCACATCTTGTCATGAGGGCAGATGATTTTCTGCAACAACTTCAGGAGATCAAGGCTGCTTCTGAGTACACCACTTATTCTGATGATGAAATAGATCCTGCACTTGAGAGGGGACTTTGTTCCCTGCTTGTAGGGGATCTTGATAAGTGTCGCATGTTGTTGGGCATTGATAGTGAAGATTCACAATATAGAGATCCAAAAGTTATAGAATTCATAATGGAGAACTCTAACATCGACCAAGATGACGATCTCCTTCCAGGCCTTTGCAAACTCTTAGAGACATGGCTGTTCGAGGTGGTTTTTCCTAGATTTAGGGATACTCAAGATATTCACTTCACCCTTGGGGATTATTACGATGACCCAATGGTCTTAAGGTATCTGGAGAAGATGGAAGGTGGTGGTTCTTCACCTTTAGTTGCAGCTGCAGCAATAGCAAAGATTGGGGCTGAGGCCACAGCTGCACTTGGTACTGTGAAATCAAGTGCTCTTCAGGCATTCCGCAAGGTTTTTCCACCAGTAAACAATAAAAAAGGGTCAACTACAGAAGTATCCATTGATGCCCAACGTCTTGTTCCCGAAACAGATGCTAAGGACTCAATGGTGAAAATTGATCAATATAGTTCATCTTTTCAGCCTGTGATTTCTGGAAATCCCAACTCTGAAGATCCCAGTGTGCAAGATCTGACTTACGATACCAAAAGTGCAACTGTGAAGATTATGTCTGCTGGTGTTGTGGTAGTATTGTTAACAGTAGTTGGGCTCAAGTTTTTACCTGGTAGAAGCTGGTTTCCTGCTGCTAAGAAGGAGCTAGGGTCTGCAATGGCTGCTAATGTTGTAAATCCAAGTAAGAGAGAAGACCAAATTCCTTTCATTTATGTTGACAATGGGACTAAAACTGAAGGCATAGAACGTCATTGACTTTCTAGAAGTTGCATATGCTTTTTGATTTCCATATTAATATTGGAAGCACATTACTTCTATATTATCGGCCACTTCTTCACAATATAAGTGTTATTGCTTCAGAAAGTGAAGTAATTTTGGAACTAGTGACCAACAAAACAAATTTATAAACCACAAATCTTCTACTCATTTCTTTTCAAAATCTCCTTATTTTTTCTTTGCCCATGTTCTGGCTCTTAAAAGATATGGAGCAAGAAAAATCTTTGGAGGGTGACTTGTTTTTCTACAATTTACTCTTTTCATTCTAGTGAATTTCTGGTTTTATATGTTAAAAGGAGTTCACTCGTTAACGAACAGTTTTTTGAGGCAAGGGTTTTACCAACTGAAAACAATGTCATGACAGTCCATTAATATTGTTTGAGGCCACAATATATCCTTCAGAATCCTATGTGGTCTTATAAGCAGCCATCCAAAACTATGTTGAATACTTAGATACGGAACTGAAAGATTTATTCGACACAGATGAGTTCTGATGAATAATGATGGGTCGTTTCCAGTAACTTGAACAAATGGCCATTGAAAGTTTGTAAGCCTGACCAACTAGTTGTGACAATGCATGAGAGTCATGGTCATGGAGAGTTTATTAATTTGCTCTCTATTTCTTTTATCAGTTTATGGATAGCTAACTTATGGTGAAATCTAGTTTCTTCGAATCTTTCATAGATAAACACATCCAAGAAAGAAAATTGATTATTTTTTTGTTAGAACTATGAAAATGCTACAAAAAACTGTAGGTAACTAGGTATGATGCTGACTTATCTTGTGTGTCTTAATTATTTATCTGTGTTCAGTTATATTAATATTTTCATTCTCAATATGACTCTTTATTTTAGTCTTAGAATGGAAGTCAAGGATTTATGCACCATAGAAGTGTTTTTTTCTTTAAGAAGGTGAGCTATAGCCCTTTCTGGATTGCTAGTGTATCAATATTTGCATGATAATAGTTTAGCCTTCTGGGTAGTTATGCTTCTTTTGTCAAAAGCTGTATGAAAAATGTCTAAAAATTATCTTAGTGATTGGTTAACCATGCATTGCTTCCTCAGTATTTATTTGGTAAAAAAGTATGGCTTGTGATCCTCATTGAGAAACATGGTTATGCTGAGTCAAAAGCCACATGTTATCTAGTTGACATTGACCTCCATCATGATTCTTTTAGGAGCATTGATATGCATGGTGTTGGTTATTACGTATTATAAAACTCAATTATTATCTGGTTTATTGGCTTAAGATGCTCTTAAATGGTCTCCCTTCTGTCATCTTTCTCTTGGACATGAAATATTTATATTTTCTATTATATTTTTGTGGAAAGGTGATCCTGTAGATGAGGACTCTGTGGAAGAAGTACCCAGGATGGATGCAAGGTTAGCAGAATCTCTTGTTCGCAAGTGGCAAAATATTAAATCACTGGCTCTAGGACCAGATCATTGTCTTTCAAAACTGCAAGAGGTGAGAGATTCAAGCTTCCTTTCCACCATTATTGAGGACGCAGACCATGATTTATCTAGTTACAAATAAATTATTTTGAAAATCAATCATTTTGGCAGTTTTTTAAATTATTAGCTGGACAATGAAATGTTATGCCTGTTATTTTGGACCAGAGCCCATTTATCTCAATAGGTAAAACTCAATATTATTAAGGAAACAATTGCTATTCTTGCAAGTAGCTGCCCTGAGGATTAGACCTTGTTAATTTGGCATATGCCATTCTGAATAAACCCACAGCAATGTAAGTATGATGTTCTTGGTTGATGAGACAAGATTGTGCACATGTGCTGAACTGAGGCAAAACTTGGTCATTCATTGGCATGAACTAAATTTATCCCTGTCATAAAACTGGAATAATGGTTGTATGAGCAAAGATCTGTTGAACATGTGTTTTGCAGACAATGTGGAAATATGAGATTTTTTTGAAATCCCTTTACTCCTTTAGTTCTTGCATTATCATTATACTTACCTTGATTTTTAAGAACATACTTTTTTACTTTTGAAAAACTGACAGGTTCTAGGAGGCAGGATGCTGAACATATGGACCGACCGGGCTGCAGAGATTGCACAGCATGGTTGGTTCTGGGAGTACACCCTGTTAGGTGTGACAATTGACAGCATTACTGTATCCTTAGATGGCCGTCGAGCAACTGTGGAGGCAACTATTGATGAAGCGGCACAGTTAACCGATGTTGTTCAATCGGAACACAATGACTCATACAGCACCGCCTATACCACAAGGTATGAGATGGCTTATTCCAACTCTGGCTGGAAGATCACAGAGGGAGCAGTGCTGAAATAATCTTTGGATGATGTAAGCCCCTTTGTAATTAATGTAAATAATCATTTTACTCCCTTATTTTGGACATAGATATATTCACTATCCTGTGGTTCGTTTGAGTTCTGAGCGACTCATAACTTAACCAGTTTTGAAGCTCCAGAGAAATGCTTTCTTGCCATCTTGCATAAAATAATTAATAGAATGTTTCAGTAAGCTGATAGTGTGTTTCATCTAAGTAATATGTTAGAACTTCCTGTAAGTTTTACTATTTCAGATGATAGCTGAGCATGTGTTAAATTTTAACGATAATCATATAATTTTCTCTTGTTTTAAATTTGAACTATGATCTGTTTTTATATACAATTATCTTTTGTCATATTATCCCCTCAACTATTTGAGACATTTCAAATTCTTCTTCCATTAGTTTATGCACAATTCAAAGGGAGTGATTATATTATGAAATGATGAATATATAAGATAAATATACGATCATTTTTATACAGGAAAAGGAATACAAATGGCTGCATTACCATTTTTCACCAAGCTTTTGTGATTAAATGTAGATACAAACTCACAATAAAAGTGCAACTTTATATAATCTGGTTAACCACAGCACATTTACAAATCTCTCTATAAAACAATGACACTCAAAGAATCACATATATAAAAGGAAAAGAGGAACAAAAAATTATTAGATACCCAAGCCAAAGGAGTCAATTGCTCTCCATATCTTCAGCCTCCTCAACTATTATATACCTACCATCTTCAGCTGTCATTGTGCTCATTTGAGAGAAGACCTACCATGTTTCCAGCTGTAAGATCTTCGGTTAGTCCTCTCTGGTGTGAGTGTGAAGCTTAATCCAAACATTTCCCTGAGGGCCAGGCCTGACTCCAAGAGTCCAACCACTTTTGCGACAAGAGTTGCACTTTCTCTGACATGTTCAATATCGGTTTTCGTCCACACGAGATGGGAGAGCTGTAATCTTCGCTGCTTAGATTTCAATGCGATCCCCCACTTGGTGTAAAGGCTCTCTCTTTCCTCTGAGTGCAACTTCTTCAGCATCTGCCTGTACAGCATCTCCCTTTCGCGTCGAAGATTCTTCAAGCTGCCAATAGTCATGAACTTCCATCACACAGGGTTGATGAACAATCAATGTGCAGTATTTCATGTAGATAGAATATTATATCTTAGAGAGGAATACCACAAGAACACAACCACACCTTGATGCAATCACCATATTGGGCTCGCCTACGCCTGCTGGTTTAACGAGATTGCCAGAGAAGGAGTTTCTAAGGAAGGAGAGTCTTCTATGTTCCACTTCCATATAGATAGAGTCTGTCGGATCTCCCTTAAAGAGCAGGAAGAAGTAAGACCGATGAACTAAGGAAACATTGCATGCATGCCAAAGGTCAATTATCTCTTGTTGCTTTTTCTCAAACTCAAAGGGCCATTGAGTAGGAGATCGTGAGGAATTCAGTGCTGGAGCAATGCAAGTGTCCTTCAAAAATTTTTCAACCCCAAAATCTTCAGTGGTCGTGTGATGTGAATACTGAAATTATAGGATCGACAAGCGTCAGTTTTGTGACAAATACTGCTAGGATCCATCAAAAACAGAGATAGAACATAATGATGTTACATCAATGGTCTAGGTTGTACAAATTTAACTAGATCAGTAAAAGAGAACATCATAATTAGGAGAACTTGCATCAGTTCAAGAACATGTCTTGGACTAGAAGATAGAGACAGGTGAATCAACAAAGGTATGAAAAGTATCAAAACTGACCAATTATATGATTATTATGTTTCATAGAATTGTCGCAATAGTGAAAATACTTTCATCCTATATCAATACAAACATAGTTTTTTGGATTCTCATATTAGTCATAAATATACCCTATCTTCGTTACAATTTCAACAAAGTCTTTAATTAACCCTATTAAATAACCCCCTTGTCTTACTTTAGTGTTCAAAATTTTTATAGTTTTATCATCCATTATCCAGAATGCTGTCCAGTAGTAATCATGGATAATCCAGCTTCAGTACAATGGAGGAAAAAGAAGATACTGTGAAACATTAGATCATACAGAATAACAAAGAAAAGTAATGCATGATTATGTTTCGGCATATGAACACACAACAACTTCTAGACAACATGCATTAAAAAGATATAAATATGTAAGAAAAGAAAAGGTTTCATGTTGGTATAGTTATTCAAACCTGATCATCAGGGAGTCGTCTTGGGTAGTGATTTTGAACCAACTCGTGTCCTCCAACGAAGCTGCTATTGTCAGTATTGTTCTCTTCATAAATAGTGCTCATATCAGGTGTTTTAACCATTTCATCAAGGGTGAACTTTTCAGAAGCCTGAGATCCTTCAGGTGAAAAGCTTCCATTTTGATGATCACAGTTTTCTGTTTCAAGTCTTCTTCGGACTCCTTCAGGCCTTCCTGGAAAGTCCCTGAAGAAGTTATCCGGAGGTGTCCTGTCAGCGTGTTCCAAATCCTCACACCAGCAAGTTGAAGAAAGCATCAAACTTGCCCTGCAACTTCTACTTCTAGTTAATGCTGAATCTCTGGAATTCGGAGTATCTCTTATTGAGACTAGAGATTCATAATATGTCTTGGCAACATTGTGGACTCGAGATGATTCATCCATACATGGTTTCACATCATTGGAGACTCGAGACGATTCATCTGTATATGGTTTGACATCAGTGAAGAGCGGAGATGATTCATCCATATATGGTTTGACATCATTGGAGACTTGAGATGATTCCTCCATATATGGTTTGACATCAGTGAAGGTTGGTGATGATTCATCTGTATATGTCAGGACATCATTGAAGACAGGAGATGATTCTTCTGTATATGGTTTGACATCATTAAAGACTGGAGATGATTCATCTGTATATGGTTCGACATCATTGTAGAATGGAGAAGATTCGTCAGGGTATGGTGTGATAAGATTGTCTACTGTGCTTGTCATACTTTCAAGTTCTCTTTCTTGCTCCGGTAGCAAGTCCGTGCCTTCTGAATGTTGCAATTCCTGATCTTCAAGCTTGTCAGCATCAGTGAGAGGTAGCAGACTATCACTTTCTTCAGCAAGTAAGAGGTTAAAATCTTCACTCCTGCTTCTGCTTAAATCATTTATCTCAATACACTGGACTTCTTTGCAGTGATCCTCATAATCAACACAAGCAGCTTGGAGAATTGCCTCCTGCCTCTGATGTGGGACAGCACCAGAAAACCTAGGACTGCTGAATGTTCCCATAGGAGAGGTACTGTGCGGCTTCATTGTATCCTCAGAAAGCTCTATATGATGCTTATCGCAATTGTTGTATACATCTGATGCACTAAACATTGCGGGGAGAAAATCTTGATCTTGATAGACAGCACCAGATGCTTCAGAAATCGAAAATGCATCTTCAGATACATTGCGTACATGGTATGCTGAGGATTGGCTAAATTCATCCTAGAAGAAAGAAAAAAAATGGCATTTGGAGAATATAGTCATAATCTGAGACTAGTTATAGCATAGCACTTCTGAATAGAGGGATAAATACCCAGTCTCTTGAAGAGTGATCATCCCTGACAACTCGGAGCAAATCCTCAAGTCGAGACTGAGCAAGGTCTCTCTGCTGCATCAGTTCCTTCAACTCTTTCTCCATCTGAAGAGTTAGAAAAGAGAGTATATTAGGATTAGAATTCAACATTAATGAAAGCCACTGCCCCAAATGATAGCTTGTAATTGGATACAAATGTAAATATGCACATTGTTCATTCAATTTGCCAAAGGATTGCACACCATAGAATGCTATAATGTATGACTGGACACCCACAAGTGGCAAAAAGACTGCAGATTAGAGATAAATAAAAAGTAGATGTGAAGTCAAAAGAGGTAGACAAATGTGGAAACAACTCAAATATATTATAGATGCAGGAGTGAACAATTTATATATGTATATATAGACCATGATGATTTCATCGTAATCTGCATGTTTAGTATATCTGTACCTTTTTAATCTGGGAATCTTTCTCCCTCAAGACATCAGAATGAGAACATGGAGTCGCTAGTCCTGCATATTTCAGTTCACCTTCTAATCTAGAAAGTTCTCTTCGCAGATGCTTTACCAGTGCCTTGTCAGACATCACAACGTTGACCTGTGCATTGGTGGATACTTCTTTTGCACAGCTTGCAAATAGAAGAGTATTTCTGGATTGCTCGATATGACTTCGTGCAGGGCTCATTGTGCAAATAATGGCAGTTCTTGCGTTACCTCCTAACGAGGCTTGTAATATGCGTGTCAGTTTTGAATCTCGATATGGGATGTGTCCATTTCTTCCCTTGCTGCATCAAAGTAATGACAAGTGATAAACAATACACAATCAATTAGATAAGAATCTCTTACTGAAGAATTGTCACTAATGGGTATCTAGTTACATTTTGCAAGTCGAACTGCAAAAATGTTCAACAACCTTAGCTTGCGAACAACAGTTCCCAATGTAAGTAAACTTCGATTAATGTGGCAACCTTCTTTTAGCCTCATACCAGCTGATAATGCCTGAGATGCACGTTCACTTCCTGCCAAGTCAACAAAATTCTGTGTCCAAGAAAACATTTAGAATCTGTATTTTCCCTTTGGGTCAAGATTTAGAAATGTTATATAAGATAAATTCTATACCACACAGGCTGCCAGGGTGCTTGCGCTGCCCTTTCCCGAGAACTGTCGACCAGAACTTTCAATTATCTGAGTAAAGGAAATAGACAAGAAAAATCTGTAATTCCTCTAATTCTGGAGGAAAATCTATATAATTAACTTGATAAAAAGGAGCAAACCAATCTGAGTATTTGATGAGATCTGGAGCTCATTTCATTTAAGGAAGTTTCTCCAATCTGCCTTTGAGCTGCGATAGAAGCCAAAATGTACATGTGAACGAATAAGAAGCAGAGAGAAAGTATGCATGATCCTAGGAAGTTTATTTCACACCTTCACACATAGAAAGAAGCTCCTTAAGATGATCCTGGTTCCTTAGAGTTTCCTCTGTAAGTTTTTCTACAATAGTTCCTTTCTATTGAAGTTGAAAGATCATAAAATAAGACCATTATAAATCTGTGAGGATTGTAAGATAATTATAGTCAGTGACCATGATTGTTGGATAAGGTGAAGTGTCTACCTCTGGATCATCAAGAAGCCTAAGAGGAGTGGCATCGGAGCTCAAAAGATCCCTCACTGCTTCATTATATATCTCCATAGCTGAGAATTTTAAAACAAATTCTCTCTCTGCATGCTACATAAAGGGAGGAAGAACCTCTTAGCAAAGAAAAAGTTACAAAATGAAACAATGGGGATTCATAAATCATAACTGCTTAGTTTCGTACAGTGGCTAACCTTTTGTATGTAGTCATAGATATCTGCTACACTATACTCTGTTATCCCAGTCATTGTATATGTCTTTCCACTGCTTGTTTGCCCATAAGCAAACACGCTTGCTGATTAAGAATATGAGCACTGTGAATTTTCATACACGGCAGCATGCTAGGAGATGGGAATCTAATTATGTATGAGAAAATTATACATACAATTAATTCCATTAACAACTGAAAGAGCAACTTCCTTTGCACCTTCCTCGTACACTTGTCTTGTGGTGCAATCACAACCAAATACTTTGTCTATGTACCATGAAGAGAAACAGCAGAGTAGAAAAGAGAGTCAGAAAACTCCATAAGCAATTAACGCATCAAGGTTATTTAGTTCAAATAATATGTTTATCCACTAAAGAAACCATATTTGATGGGATAAAAACATGAACTCTGAAAATTTCTGACAAGAGAACACAAAAGTGCAATTGATTCACATTTTATAATACTTTTCATCAGCTAACAAAAATGCAAATCCGTAGTGCGTCTCACTTTTTCGAGAAAGAGATACACTCCTTATGTATGTTATAAACCTGGAAGCCCCCTGAATCAGAACATTATATTGTTCTACAAGGCACTCTAACCTAATGCTGTAGAAAGAGAAAGAGAGCAAGAGAGAGAAAGGGATATACATTTTATACCCCAAAGCTTCATAAACTTCACAAGGCCTTCCAGAGGCATAATCAAACTAAATCAAATTCGTTCCTTATGCTGATTCAACATATTCTTAGATACATCTTTTAACCAATATAACTCACATTGTTAGAAGATGCAACTTGAAACTTCCTAATTACCAAATCATTACACAATTAATTCGATCAGGCACATTTCATCAAAAACCAATCGTGCAGCCAAATCATCACTCACCAAATGTGTATGCAGTGGGAAACATGGACCTCTCCGGCAGGCTGTTCTTGAAGACGACGGTGGTGGCATCAATGCATTCCCAATCAGACATGTCATTCTTCTCAATCTCCTTTGCGTTAAGCGGCCTCAGCCTTACAGAGACTAAGATCCTCTCTTCCCTCCCCGCACCTCCGGCAGCCTCCACCTTCTCCTCTACCGCCATCTCATCCCCCGCGGCAGCTCCCATCTCTTCCCTCCCTCTCCTACACCACACACCGAAAGACTTCCCTTTATATCAAATTACCCAAATCAACATTAACCAAGCAAAAACAAAACAATGTACTAGATCAATGACTTTTCGCTATTCTCTCTTCATAAGGAACAAGACAGAGCTACAGGAAGGTCCACTCTTTTACATCATCCACCCAAAACTTCATCTTTATGTCAAATTAACCAAGATAACAACGAAACAAAGTAAACAAAGGACTTTCTTTTTCCCCTCACAAGAAACAAAAAAGCACAGCTATAGGAAGGTGAGAAGCATCTATTGAGGGTAGAGAAGAGGTCGTTATGTGGTTGGATTAAGGACAAACGTACGACGGAGACCCGCCGGAAAGCGGCTCGTCTACGGTCACTTCAAGACATCAACTTTTGTCATTCCAAATGCTATTGTAATCGTTTATGTTTATTATTTTGATCCCGTTTGACGCCGTCCAAGACTGGAGCTTTCTCCATCAGGATGGTCCCTACCACGTCGTAAGCGTTCCCACCTCCTCCGTTCCCATGATTTTTTAATAGCAATTCACACATGGGAGAGGAGAAGAAGAGACCAAGATGGGATTTTGAAGGCAACGCCGGAGGATGGTGATACTTACATTGCAAAAGATGGCCCAGCTGAGGGAGATAGAATTGAAGAGGAGAGCAGAGGGATGTTGCAGGCTGGGAGATCTGAAATGGAGATTTGGAGAGGGTTAAAATGTAAAAAGAGAGAGAGAGAGAGAGAACTGGTGGTTGTAATGCACGAGAGCTTTCTTCTCCTCCCCTCTTGTCGGCTTGTCTCCCTCCCTCCCTCCCTCCCTCTCTCTCTCTCCCTCCCTTGAGAGAACTTTCCAATTGGAGAGCTTTTCTGAAGTCCTTTTTTAATATTTTACATTTCTACTTTCCAAAATTAGTTTTTAGGGATTAATCTTATCAAGAATATTCAAAGAAAAATATAAATATTATGGGCATATTGCTCAAATTTTATCTACATTAACTCTTTTAAGCCACATAATTTCTTTTAGTCTAAAGCTCTGTATAATTCTTTGTATTCAAAGAGATATATATATATGTGGGTAAAAAAAAATTAAGAGGGTATATATATAAAATAGTAATAGTTTAGAAAGTCTAAGTGGTGGCATTTTATTAGTAGTGGTTGGCATTTTGCAATATATATATATATATATATAAGAACTTATTAGTTTTTAGGTTGTTTGGAGGTGATTTTCTCATTAAATATTTTGCTGTCCTTTGTGGAAACAGTCAAAGATGCCAGAAGTACAGATTGATCATTAGGAGAAACTAAGAAAAGAGGGGGTGAAAATATCAAGGGGTATTTTTTTTTTCCTTTTGCAATACATATAACGGATTATTCTCATTTTACCCCCTACCTCCTAAATTTTTTTATACATAAATAACCCTCTAATAAAAAAATTACATTTACGGTCAAACCCCTGTCTTTTGTTTTTATTGGCTGAAGACCATCCTCAGCTTTAGTTCAGCAAGAAAGAGTTATTAAACTAAGAGCTCATTAATTACACATAGGTCTCTCAACCATTGCTCATTTTTTTACACCGATCCTTTTATTTATAGTTTTTAGTTTTATTTATTTATTTAAAATAAAAGTAAAATAGTCTTTTAACACGGACAGCTAATGGTAAAAGAATCAATGTGTTGCAAGAAAGAGATAAAAGGGTCTGTGTAATAATACGCAGTAGTTCATAGGTCTAAATGTAAAAAACTAGTTGCAGCTGCCGGCCATGAGAAATCTAAGATGGAGGGCTTAAAAATAATAACAAGCCTAATTTAAAGGTGCAATTGGTAAATTTACTTTCTTTTTTTTTAAATCTCTTTTTCTTTAGGAAAGATTTTAGTGGCAGTTGGAGAAACTGTCGGCAGTTTGTTCCGCGCCTTCGGCTAGCGAAGCATTTCTTTTCTTCTGGCTTGGGTAATTTTAGTCGACCAAATCCAAATTTTTCTTAATTAATTGCTATAATTAAAGGTTAAGCCAAAATTAACTCCTTTTGGCTCTACCTAATCCTTTGGGTCTCCTGCTGACGACGTGGCAATGGTGCACAAGATGGAAATTTAAGGAAAAGAGATAAAAGGGGGAGGGAAAAAACGGTTCAATTGCACGCGACTCTCGCTCAGCGTGGGGCCCGGAAAAGGTTGCCCAATAAAAATAAATCTGTCCACGTGAAATAAGATTTTGTTCACGTAAAGTGCGCAAAAGAAAATTAAATTCATTTTCAACCCCCCAACTATCACACTATTACGCAACGACCCCTTGAACTTTATTTTTTATATACATAATGATCCTGAACTATAAAACATAACTCACCTAACTCCTCCTTCTATTACGGAATCATTATGTACTAAATATAAAAGTTTTATATATAAAAAAATGTTTAGGGATTTATTGGTAGAATAACGATAGAGGTGAAAAGTGAAAAAAAATTTTACAAATAACACCCTACATTTTAACTATATTGTAATAATTTATCTCTTTTTAATAGATCATAAATGTGTTAGGTATACAAGGAGGAGGTGGATAACTAGATGGATATTGGTAAGAAATTAATTAGAGGTGGCAAATGGGTCAAGTTAGCCTACTTGTTTATTAAATGGATCAAAAATTCTAAATACAAACACGACATATTTATTGAATATGTTACTCGAGTCATAAATAAGTTATCGGATGGCACGAGTTATATAAAATATTTAGATTATAAATATATATTCTTCAAGTTATAAGTGGATTTTTTAGTGTTATAAAAAGATTAGTCGAATCATAAACTAGTTACCGTGTCATCAATGAGTTAGCAGATAGAGTTATAAACGAGTTTGGGATAGACGGATTAAGCCATTTATGGCCCAAACTGAATTAGGCTTAACTCAAACACATATAAAGGCTAGGTTACCATATCAAAGTCAACTTTTGCTAACCCTATAATTGATCCCAATAGTCCCAAACCATTAGCATATAATGTTTTTAGTAAAAGATTTATAAAATATTAATCTCAATATCCAGAGATAGAATTTTAACCACATACTCTCTCTTATGAGTTGATAGGACTAACAACTTGGGGTGTCTTAAAACCCTCATTTTTTATCACTTATAGATAGAATCTCTTATTTGCTACAAAAGAATATCAAGTCAACAGCCTACAATATGATAGGCAGATATAATCTAATATGAACACCTAATTTTAATAGAGTGAAAGGAAAATAAACATCCAAAACACTAAAATAGGATTCAAACACAGAATTCTACCAAATCAGCAAATCCATAAGTTTTGTTGTTTAATCTCAAGTGTTATATTCGAGAAAAGAGATCATGATAATTTAGAAAATATAAAAATATTATTTCAAATAGACAAAATATTTTTATTTCAATAAGAAATAATATGATCACTTTATTTATCTGGCAGGCCACGAGTTAGTTGTTATATAATGTTACGAACCGGTTTGATCCGATCTGAAATAATTTTAGACTTAATTAGGTTTATAATTTTCGAGGAGATCTGCGAACAATCTAATAGAGATCTCTTCTTAAATTTTGGATATATTGTCGCTCTTTGAAGGAGCTTTCCAATGAATTTAATATCATAGGATTTGGACGATTAGATCTTGAGATATTGATCGAACAGTGGTCGAAGAGCAATTAAACTCTAGCTTGATAGCCCTTCAAGCTAGATAGATGCTAGGAAAAAGTTGTTGTAGAAAAAAGGGATTAGAAGTTAAAGTAAGCTAACTAAAGACTTTGACGGTGAAATAAAGGAGGTGGGAAAATGCACTAATGGCTAGTTGAAAAGGAGATAAAGTCGCAAAATAACTAAGTTAAAATCTTAACAAACCAGCTAAACCAGTCTTTCTTATTTTCTCGGATTAATTTTACGCTTCACTGCTTATCTTATCAAATTAACCCTTCGTTTCGCCACAGATAGATTTTCTATCTAGAAAAGTTGTGATTTTATCGTAGATCTTGAAGTTGGCGAACTAATCCAACTAGTTTGATATTATTTGGATAAATATAGAATATTTTATGAATATTTTTCTAAAATTGCACAGAGTTAGATTTAGTTAATTAAATAAAATCCTAACCTACTGAGACTCGAACTAAACTAAATAACTAAATAAAATAATTAGACTCAATACATTGAGCCCAATCTCCTTTTGATGTGATCCCATCTGATCCGATTCACATTTATAACCAGTTAATTAAAAATTTAAGACAAATAGATAATGCATATTATACTCGTAAGTCTACTAAATAAGAAAAATGGTATTTACTAAGCAAAAAATTGTTACTTTCTTAAAATGCCAAAAATACTCTCACATAATCTAATAGAACGAAATAGTATAAACAGATAGATGATGGGTATAATAGTCATTTTATTTATGATTGTTATCGGTAAAATAATAAGCATAGTCTAATTAAAACATCTCTTTATAGATTAATTTCTACTCAATAACTAATTGCACTCCCCTTTCTTGGATTTTCTCCGGCAATCATGTTAATCATGTTCTTTGGTGAAGATTGGAAGTCCAATGTGTTTGACTCTATTGTAATTATTTCTTAATTAAACGTGCCCACCATGTCTTCCTAAAGTTCTTGTGATTAATTAATAAGCATAACCTTTTTATTTTAAAGAGATCTTTACATAATTAACAGTGACAACTTTTAAAATAGTATAATTACCGTTTCATTCCTTAAAATATTCATAATTGCCACCGAAGTCATTGAGCTCTTTTAGACTATCATTCTATTAGTTAAATCTAATTAATTGTGATTGGAAAGAATATTTTACCCTTGGGTAAAATATTAATAATAGTATAAAAGGTATCCAATATTGTACATAATACTATAGTACAACGAAATATATTTTATTTCAAAATTTATTAATAAACACTTTATATTTTAAACATAAAAGAAGGGGTGGTTTAGCCATTTGTATTTATATGTGTCTATTAACTTTGATAATTTATTAAGAATATTCTGAGAACTATAATGACAATTTGTTAAAAGATTTTAGTGACAATTTTGATATTTTAAAGAATGTAGTTGTTACACTTAAGTTGAGTCAAATCAAGTTAGTTAGCTTTATCTAATTATTTTAAATTTTAAATAAATTAGATATACTGTTGAATTCGATATGCTAAAAATTTTTACTTCTATAAATATGAGTGAACATGTGTTGAAGATTATCATTAAATGAATCTGAGTTTAGCGTTAATATTTTTAATTTTTACTTTTTACTATAGCCATTAGATCAGATCGCATTTATCTTTTTAGGAATAAATTATAGCTGTATAAACATTCTGATTTTTTAAACCCTAGCCATTTTTCTCTACCCACAGCCACCCTACCTTATCTTTTTGGAAATAGATCATAGCTGTATAAACATTCTGATCTTTAAACCTTAGCCATTTTTCTCTACCAACAGCCACCCTACCTTACAGCCGTCCGCCACCCTTCGACGATCACCGCAAACGTCAGTTAATTACCATTTTGCCTTGTTTGACCTCGCTCTACTATTTTATTAATATCTTTTCATCTAGACATGGGATTCTCGTGAAACCAGATGTATAGAACCTTAACTTCTAAGGCTACCTCCATATAAATTTTCACAATTTTTTTACGTCCAGATCTGATTCGTAACCATAGTAACAATTATAATATTTTAAAAAAACTCACCAGTATTTATGTAAAATGTCTCTCTCTTTTTTTCAATGGTTTGACGAATCTTAATACCAAATAATTGGTTTGTAGATTAAGGTAATATGGAAGCCTACTAATTTCAAAGGCATTTGGAGGAGTTTCTTCCACAAAATCCCAATTATTGCCTCCTTAAATTTTCTTTTTCTCTTTTGTATAAACTAGTGTACCTTATAATCTCTCTCTTTTTTTTCTCTTACTTATTTTATGTATAAGATGCTCCGAATCTTTTTGAATCTTATAATATTTTAGAAGTTAAAACTTGAACCTATAGTTGAAATTTGAATCTATATCAGCTTCCTTAATTACATGTTAAACTTGATTAACTAGATCCTCTTATTAATACTAATATATAATAATACATTTTGAACTAATAACAACATTCAGAGTAAATTATAGTTTACTCTGTGTACTTTAAATTTAAGCACTTAACTTAATTGTGGTTTACACAAAGTCAATTAGTCGATAACGTTAAAAAGGTTTAATTACCCTAATGATGAAAAGGATAGTTTGGTTTGGATAAAAAATTTAACAATTGTGACTTGGTTTAGAATATAGGCATAAATGAATAAGCCTAAGTTTGAAGCATAAGGATATAAGTTAATTAAAAATGAGCCAAACTATAGGAAATTAATAAACTATAATTTGCGATAACATTTATGGAACAAAAAATACTCCTTTTGTAATGTCTTTGTGAATGCTACTAATGTATAAGATGTCCTATATGGTATGTTTATAGCTGACTATTTAGTTATATAATAACCAACATCTTCTCAATGCATTATATTTCTATCTCTATACTAATATCTATCACCTTCTTATTATATTACATGCACTTCTAATAATAACTAAACAAAATGGTAACAGCTTGTTTTTTTTAATTGATAGGTCATTAGTAGAGAAATAGGCAATTCATTATTGAAAGATTATGGAGTTCAACTATTGTTTACAAATATTATAATTAATTAAGATGCTATAAATTTTAATCTTCTTTTAAAAAAAGATAAAAGTTTTTTTTAAATTTTGTAGATCATCCGAAGACTAATTATAGGCTAGACAAAGAAGCTAGTGAACAGTTGAACAAGTCGTTTTAATAAATAAATCATAATAAGTCTAAACTATATGCATATAATACTTTAACAATTCTTATGTTTACAGAGAATATGAAATGCGGATGTCAATATGGGCTGATAGAACTCAACTACCGGCTACAATAGTGACCTAAATAGCGAAAAATTAAATAAAATAGTCTCTCTCTCTCTCTATTTCTCTCTTGTGATTTAATTGACCAACTTTGAGCCAATGTGACCTCAAAATATACTAAGAAAAGGTCTAGGAGAAGTTGTAGGTTTAATACAAACAAAAGAGAGCTTGGCAGTTGGCACCACTATGTTCAAAACTCACCAGCCAACCACTCAGGTTGGAGGAACATTCCTGCAATCTGCGCTGCAGATAATCTGCTGCCTAACATGGGTGGGGCCACATTGGACATTTCCAGGGTCTTATCCAATTGTCAGCATGACAGCTCACTAACACTAACAACACTATCCGTTTAATTATTTCACAATCTCGTCCACGTCAAACAAAACCCCTTTAAAAAAGACTACCAAAACTAAAAGCTTATTCTACTCATCACAAACAGGAGTTAGTGCCTTTCCAATTGATATTACACTACAAATCGATCCTTTTTTTCACTAATTGAATTAAGTAGGGATTAATTAGTATTCTGATAGGCCTAGTAGATGAGATCAAGTGGACTGAATGGGAGATAGAATTTTGGGTTGAATTTTCAGTTAATTTATGTTCGAGTTTGATAAATTTAATTGTGTGCCGAATATGAAAAAGATATAATTCGCTTGTAAGGATCTACGTAGGAGGTGCAAACGACGCAAGCCTAAGCGAGCTAACTTCATCTCAAGTTCGGCTCAAAAATTAATTTTGAGTCTTAGAATTGGGTTCAGGCTTGGCTCAGCTCAACTTGAGTCGAGCTCGAGCTTAAAATGAATATATCATCAAATCTCATTCGAGCCGAAGCCAGATCGAACCCAAGTTGAGCCAAAAAAGAAGAAGAAGAAGAAGAAGCAGGAGGAGAAGGAGGCACTGTAGCGACTTGCTGCTACCCAAGAAGGAGGCGACTGCTATAGAAGAAGAAGGAGGAGGAGGCAGGGCACTGCGACCGAAGAAGAAGAAGAACGAGGAGGTGGTGTACCACGGTAGAGGAAACGGCACCCTTTTGTACCGAGTCTATCGAGCAGACTTTAGCTTATGCTTGACTTAATATTAATTTTAAGCCAATTTTAGGGGCCTGAGTCGCCAGTCGTGACAGCCTTAGATGTACTTGACCTTGCGTGATTGAAAAATTTCTTAATTATGTCGCATTTATTTATATTTAGTATGCGTAGAAATTCTAAATCGTCAACAAATTCCCCAAAGCATCCTGCCGACGTGGGTCACGGATAGGCACGCCAAGTGGCACACTGACATCAAATGTCGAATCATGTGCAGTAGCTCTCTCTCTCTCTCTAAAATCTGAAACAATGGGGCCCAACCCTTTGCAAATATTTATTCCCTGTCCTCCAAATTGACGCCAGAGCCAGAAACAAAATAAATATAAAAAAAAATGCTAAAAGGAGAAACAAAAATAAAGCGGCCAATTTGGAGCCACACCCTTCCTTCTTCTTTTTTTTCTTTTCTCTCTGTTCCTTTTTTCCACCTTGTGAGTTGTGGCTGAGAAGCCATCTCGTTTCGCGAAATCCAAATCCGAGACGCACAGGATCTTCGCCCCTCCGCGCTGCGCCCCGTGACCTCCCGCCACGTGTCTTTCTCTCGAAGCTATCACCCACCACCGGGCCCCAGCACCGGCACCACCATAGTTTATAATAAGAAACCACGACGAAGTATCCATCTCCGCCGCAGCCGCCACCGCCACCGCTGCTGCTGCTGCTGCTGTTGTCGACGCAGAGTACCGCCATCGGAGAGCCGCTCTTTGGTTGGGGGAGGGAAAGGAGGCGGCTTTGGAGTTGGCGAGTTGTAGGGTGGGGAGAAGATGATGGAGGGGAGGAGATGAGAGGTAGGGGAGAGCTATGCGGACGATTTGCGATGTGTGCGAGAGTGCGGCGGCGGTGCTCTTCTGTGCCGCCGATGAGGCGGCGCTGTGTCGACCCTGCGATGAGAAGGTCTTGTTCGATGCTCTTGATTTCTCTATTTTTATTGTTTTGTCTTCAGGTTTTGGTTGTTTTTTTATTTATTTATGTTGGATTCGTAACTTGAGGTAAAGATGGAATCTGGCTTTGTCGATCGTCCTAAAGTTGCGATCTCGCGGCGTGCTTGTTTAGGTTGAGAGCCGAGCAATTTTGGCTAATTGATTAGGACTTGAATGCCCAGAGTACGTGAAATTTTAGGAGAGATTGGGGTCTGGTGCTTCTCTTCGCTGATGATCTCTAATCATTAACATTTTTTGAGTTCCTAAAGTAGGGGGTTTTCCAGGGTTGCTCCTAGTTGGATGTGTGAAGCAAATGTAACACCACTTGCTAAGAACTTAATCGGATAGAATTTGCCACAACACTGGAAGCAAACCAGATCACAAAAAAGGACCCATATTGCAAGCACATGCTTGGAGTATTTCATTTTGCGAAAAAATTGATATCAACTTCACGAGGGTAGAAGTTAGCTTGATAAATAGTTTCATAATTGTCAGTATTTGTTGGTCCTTCTTAATTTCAGGTATCTGTATTTCATCTTTGCTTTCCCGTTACTCGAAACTAATATGTGAGTACAGTATTGTGTCTTGGGTACTCTATTGCTTAAAGATAGAGAGCTACCTATTCAGATGTACTCATTTCCTCTTACTTGAACTGCTGGTGTGTAGCAAAGGAAGGGAAAGGTAAAGTGATAATTCTTGAAAGAATGTTCATGGGTTTATTGTTTCTTCATCTTCTTGAGAAACTTCCATACATGGATTCTGATACCATTGATGCTGTCTGGTGGTTGGGGGTAGCCGAGGTGATGGCGGACATGGGCGCATCTTGGATCTGTAGGGTCATGTAACAGGGTGGCAGGTGGCTGACTAGGATAGGGATGACCCTAGGAAGGGTCAGACCAGGGCTCCACTCAGATGTGATGGGAGGTCAAGGTCGCAACGTGTGAACATGCTGGCTGGTGCGCGCTCATAACTGATCTTATTAGATGCATGTCTCAGGCTATACGTGGTGAGTCCATGAGCCCTGAGTGATTGAGGAGATGTGGGACAACTATAGGAAGGATCATGACAAGGCATAACTTAGAAAACATAGTTTAACACCTGAACACCTGGTTTGCTCACGATTGTCTCTCAGCTAACCCTTGTTTAGCATGTCCATGTTCTGCTCGGCCCATTCCCTCCGACAGCATGACGTGGTCTTTGGCTTAGTGAAGCTTGGGAACTCAAACAACTTTCAGTTCCCTAGGGAACTGAACTTGAAGGATAGTAATTGAAGTTATTGAGGAGAGGGAGGGAAAGTGAGAGGATGCGAGAGGCCTATCAGGAAATAAGAGATGAAAGGAAAAGAGAGTTTCTTGGGCTTAAATTTGGTTATGCATAGAAATACTCAAGCCATATATCTGTAGATGGAAATATTAGTCCATTGTTGGAATTCCACGACATTGTATGTTATATAGAGTACAGGGACCATTGTTGGAATTCCACAACATTGTATGTTATATAGAGTACAGGGACCTCATAGAAAACACAAGCAGCTATTGATGCCTTAACAACGAAAAGGGGCCTAGATAGTCGCCTTTATAGTTATCTCGATGGCATATAACTTGGTCTTACATAGATGTTTTCTCTTAATTCTCTTTATAAGAATTTGTTAGAAGAGGTTGTGACAGTTTATAATTTAAAGCAGTCAAATCTCTATAACTAGATTACACACAATCATTTATTGTGGTTATTAATCTGTCCCTATAAGATTAAATGTTGGACTTTTATTGTGAATCTAAATGAGCTTGTTTTCTTGCTTCTAATGTTGATGTACCTTAATTATCTAAAGTCTGAAGTATTCTGAACTCAACTGAGCAAAGAATTTCCCAAATCTAGTAATGAATGTTTTTGGATGAGTCTGGTCCAGGCCTTCCTTGGAAGCATCAAAATTCTAGCCCAAGCTTGGCTCAAGTCAAATCATATGACTTGGCCCAACACCTGAATGTGTCATGTCCTTTTTCACATGGCTATAGAAACATGATTTGAGGTAAGAGGAACGACGGTGCTTGATATCGGAACCATCATGCTTCCGGAGTGGATCAAAGTCAATTGGTTGGTGTGTCACCTTGCAAGCATTTGTTAGAACGCTATGAAACTTGATGGTCTTAATAGGTCTCCAACTAGATCTGAAAGAGCGGCATGGATGACTGAAATAATGTACTGGATTTAAGTGTACAAGCCACCATTGAGTGAAAGACACCAAATCATCTACACTGAGGGAAAGGACTGCAGTAATTTGGTGATAGAGCTCCCTGATTATTGGGAAAATGGGAGCATCTTGTATGGAATATGGGGATATTGAGGAAAGGGTAAGGCTTCTAATTTAGTTCTTCAGCCTAGTCATCAACAATTCAAAATTTATGGAAATATTGTAAATGAATGTTTGTGAGATTAATACCAACACTTCACACTACAGCTTAGAATTTGTTTTCATGCAAGCTGAGCTAAGACTGATTATGGCTTCCGGTAAGTTGGTACACAATTTCATGAACTGAGGGCAGTCTGATCCTGATATTAAACATACTAGGCCGAGCCCAAAATAGAACTGCAGTAGATCTAATGGCTCTGGGCTGGCTTGGACCCATTTCTTGCTCTAATTGCTCTTCGCCTTCTTCTATTTACATTGTAATTTGATTTTATATTGGGAAAGAAAGTAATTTGATCTTGAGATTAGTCAATGACATCGTGCCAGATTTCTAGACAATTGTTATGGAAGTGAATTGAGATTCTTGATGTGAATTTAGTTACACAATATGATAAGGGACATACTGCCAAGAAAATAGAATATCTGAAAATAATTGACGACAATAATTTAATCAACTACTTCTAGGAGATGGCCACCACTCTAATTGTTTAACCTGGTGATTGTTTGATATTCTGATGTGTGATACTTATCTATATTTGACCCATTGGGTTCCTGAGAAGATCAAATTGTGATTGATTCATCAACGGGGGACTTTCAACTGGATAATTGGGCATAAAGGATATGATTTAATTGATTTGTTATAAGGTATGCATGACTATCCTCTACCATCAGATTAAGAAGAATTACTCATACGCAAAACCATATTAGTTGGTCTGGATGATACAGAGATAACTTAAATCTTTCCTAACAAAGTTGATGTAGCAAAGTAATCTTAAAGTATCAGTAGGATGTTTTGTTTTCTCATCTACTTAGTCAATAAGGTGCCTGTCTTCTTTGTAGTTAGTGTTGTCATAGCAGATAAGTTGAGGTCTTGTTAGTGATTTTCTCATATTTTATTATCTCTAATAGTTTTTCCAAATGAGGTTGACAGAGGTTACAGCAGTTGGCTAGTATGGTTTTCTTGTTCCTGCCTATTGTTGATCTTCCTACCTCTCACCATCCTTATTTTTCTCTTATTTGTTCTTGTCCATCTTCTCATTGTTGAACTTGCATTCGACTCTCTAAATAATGTTTGTACTTTCTAACTTACTGTCACCATAAGGCTTCATTGATCAATTGATTTCAGAAGCAGACTCCTACCTTCCTCCTCACCTAGTCCAGTGATGTAAAACAGCCTACCTGACAGCTTCTGATATAAGAAGCACTGTACTAGTACTTAAATGCTCAGCCTTAATAGCTGCATCCTTCATTTGGATGGACCATCTACTAGAAAATTTATCAAATTGCAAATTTGGTGCCTAGAGTTTTAGAAAGTACCTTGTCCTTCTTCGGTTTTCATCTTCGAAATCAACTTATATAGCTAATATGTTTTATTCTGTATTTAGTAGCTTGCTGTATGTTATCTTGCAATATAAAACTGAATTGTACTCTTATTATCACACTTAGCTTCATTATGATTTCCTGTCATATGATTGCCTGTTTCAAATTGATTGGATATGTAAAATAAGGCTGATAGTGGCATAGTGTTGTTCTTTGGAGTCCTTTGGAGTTATTGTCATTTTTTATTGCTGCTTAACAGCTGAAGTCATTATATGGCCAATATAAATGCCTTGGCACTTATTGAGAACATTGATGGGTACTTGGCTATTAGAAATTCTCTAGTTGTCCTAGGAATTATAAGAAGAGTATCAGTTAGGAGAAGGATGATCTGGCAGTTTGAGTTATAGAAGAGAATGTTGGACTTTGGAAGTCGCTTGAAATTTATTCTTTACAATTGCCATCAATTTGAAACTTGTTGGTCGTAAGAAACAGTCCATTCATCTTCTTGAATTTGAGTTGTGCCAGTAACCTATTATTGTTGGGAAAAGGCTTGCACTACTTCGACAATTCTACTTCAAGGGCATACTCATCTGATCAACCACTTTACTCATAGTTTCTTCCAATTGGCCATACAGGTCCACATGTGTAACAAGCTTGCTAGTCGACATGTGCGAGTAGGACTTGCTGACCCTAGTGAAGTTCCTCGCTGTGACATATGTGAGAATGCACCTGGTATGTTTGTCTCCCTCCTCCAACTCATCCTTTTCTTCATATTACTAGAAACTTAAATCTTTTGCTTTTCTATTGTACATAGCTTTCTTTTATTGTGAGATAGATGGTACATCACTTTGCTTGCAATGTGATATGATTGTCCATGTTGGGGGGAAAAGAACCCATGGAAGGTATCTCCTGTTGAGACAGCGAGTTGAGGTATGTTCTATTATTGCAGCAGCCATTGGACTGCACTCTATAAAATTCTAAATTAGTTCTTTAATAGTTTCCAGGAGATAAACCGGGCCATATTAATGATAGTTCTCAACACAAAGACCAGACTGGAAACAGGAGGGACCGCAGTGAGGTGCCTGGAGCAGTGACGAGAGATAATATGCTGAATCACAAGGTGTCTGTCGATCCTGCCTTAGATGCAAACATTGAGGATCATGTGAAAATGGATTCTGAAATGATCGACTTAAACATGAGACCTGTTCGAGCTCAAGGGCAGGCTTCAAATACTCAGGTTTGCATATTCCATGCTTCTATCTTCCTCCTTCCTCTTGGATAATTCCTAAACTTTTCTGGTTCACTGACTTCGGTCTTATTTTACTTTCTATCCTTATGGTCACACCGAAGAGTCTGGGAGTGGATCACTTAAGCAGCACTAACCATGACTCCTCTGGTGTTGTTCCTACCAGTCCTCTTGAAAGGGATTGCAAGTAAAATTAGTATGTCGATCGACAATGTGTACATTGAATGTGGTTTTTGCCATTGAGTACTTTGACTATCTGGCCATCTGAAAAGAAACAAAAAACCTCTGCTTCTATGAGAGTGTAACCTTATACATTGCAAATTTCCTGGAGTATGTTGTAAAGTTCCTCAATGTGTATAGCCACGAAGTGATTTGCATTTGCGCAGAATTTCATACAGTACCTTTCGAGATCTATTTGTGGTAATTTTCTCAGTACCCGAAAGCAACCCCATCGTAATCTCGGGGGATTTGTCTCCTAGATTATGTTTATCATTTTTTGTGCTTCTTTGAGTGCTATTAAGCCTATGATGTTGGCAGTCATCAAAATATTCCAGTCCTCAATGGCTCATTTGATGACTGGCTACTTTAGAGCATTGTTCCACAATCCTGACAGTTTGAGTTTGTCACCTGGGCACACCCACAAAGGTTGCATTGCATTAGCCTTTGCTCCATGATATATAGTGAATCATTGATCTTCCATTGAGTTAAATATATCATTCTTTAAAATAGTTTGGCTTGTTACTTTGTTCTATATACCATTTTCTGCAGTGTTTGATTGTTGTCTCTCCCTTTTTTACATTAAAATATCTTCAAGGAAATTTATAAGAATAAAAACCCTAACTCGTGCTGTTTTGAGACGACAAGAATAAAATATAGGGATTAAAATAGCTGCATGGCATGGTGTTAATGACTAAAAAAAAGGGGATTTTTTTTCTTCACATAATTGCTTTACTTTTTAAATAAAATATTTTTAATAGATTATTATTAAAGTTAGCAAACACATACAAATGATACAATATCCTTTCTTTTTTCAGTTTAATATGAAATATTTATCAATAATTTTTGTCTCACATAACAAATATAGTTTTCGTCGTATTATGATATCGCACATAATATTTAATAACTTTTAATTATTTTAAACAATTTATGTAAATGTAGAAAAGTTTTTCTAATCTAAGTTTGTGTTTGAGTCATTCAATTTTGTGATTTAATGCAAATTTACAATTGTTAGTCACCATTAACTAAGACATTTAATCCATTTAAATATAGTTTAAGCCCTTAAATTAAAGTATAAGGGGGTAAGTTAAACTCGGGCTAAACCACACGAGGTAAACTGTATTTTGCTCTAATTAGCTTCGGGCCAGAGGATAAATAACAAGATTTGGTGTCTTTTATAATAAAAGCATTTATCAAGAATATTCTGAGTTAACTTTTTTTTCCTAACAATAATTAATCGAAACAAAGAATATTATTAAACTACTTAATGGTTAAATACATGTTACCATCTAACTTATGTCCAAAATTGTTTTACCATACGTTCTTCAAAAAGTCTCAAACAAATTATTACCCTCTATTTCTAATTTTTATGGATAAACATGTTCTTCTCCTCTTATCTAAGCATTTTGTCTCTTCAAATAATACAGTAAGTATTATTAAACCTGAGTTTGTATGGAGTTTAGTAGTTAGATCATATCCGAGAAAAAGATGATTACATGTTAAAGAAAAGCTCAGATCAAAACTTATTTATTTTGCATTACAAACACGATGTTGTATTTTTATCATTTGGATACACTCCATTAACTTTTACAAAAAACTGACGGTCTCACACTCTCGTTCTAGTCGTAAGTATAAGTACATGAGATAAAGTAATTTTAGACAAATTATATAGTAATAAAATATATTTAACCCAATACCTAACATACCACTTAATTGACTTTAAAATTATAATTTTTCACTTATTCTTATCTTAATCTAAAAAAACTTTTTAGAGGCACCTGAGTTATTTTCCTCTATATTCTATATCCATTCAACTCTATTTGAGAAATTTTAATAAAAATTGCATGGTGGCCAACTTATAATAAAGACAAAATGTAGGGTATTTTACATAAATTTCTTTTAAAAAAAACCAGAGAGAGAGAGAGAATGAAGATCATATGAGCACCCGTCTCCAAACCCCATTCCTCCTCCACGTGGCCCCACCGAACCCAATCGGACCCACACGGTCAGCACCCTGGTCCACCCGATCCGGTTCAACCCGGACCCAATCAAACCCTTTCGAATTAATCAATTTCCACTGTCCCTATCCGACCCGACAAATAAACCAAACTTATCCACCCGGCCCACCGCTTATTCTCTCCCCTATTCACCTCTACATCTCAACTTATCCCTGCCCCCTTCCCTTGTTCCCCCAAACCCGCCTAGCTATAGATATATTTATACTTCATACCGTGCATCTTCTTCTTCCCTAGCTCATCGTTCTGTAGACATGGAGCTATCTCTAGGGCTCCCCACTGCCGATAACCCGACAACGACGGCGGCGGCGGCTAAGAAACGGCCGGCGAAGTGGCTCATGCATCTAAGTCAGTCGTAGTTCTTGAAATATTTTGACTCGCTGTACATGCATGCATGCATGCATGGGTACTGCTATATATTATTGCCAGGACTCAAGTAGTAGGGTGGCCACCGGTTAGGGTTTATAGGATGAATAGTTTTTGATCGAGAAAGAGCGAGAACGACGATAATGCCGGCATATATGTGAAGGTTAGCATGCATGGATGGAGCTCCTTCTTAGAGGAGGCCTGGAAGACATGAGAGAAGTTGGAATGGAAGGGGAGATGTGTGAGTACTGGATGTTGGTAATGGTGGGGAGATGTGCCATGGGAGTGAGGATAGATGCTTTCATGGATATTATTATGTCTTCTTTTGCACTGATCATATGTGTTAATCGTGATCCTTCTTTTGTTCCTCTTCTTCTGAAGCAAGAGATCTAAGCTCAAGGGTTTATTCTTCTAACTTTTGTCCTTTATAATTTAATGATCTTTTCCTCTCACTGTTTGTGGTGGAAGAGCTATGTTTAATTTTTTGACCCATTTGTTACAAAATAAAAAGGAGAAAGAAAAATATAGGAAAAGGAAATTTTGGATGGAGTGATATTACTTGTAATATACTTTTAATACATTATGTAGAGATGGTTTTTAGTCTGTTTTGGATCGTAGAAATTAAGAGATAAGAAAGAAATATAAAAGAGAAATAAAAATATAATTTCGTAGAATAATATAATTCTTGGTTTTTAGGGATCTTAAAAACATTAGAGATTAGGCTGCGAGTGGTTATCGTTCTTGAATGTAATGCCCGGAAGAAAGAGATTTTCAATTGATTTCAATGGATTTTATTGAATGTAAGAAATCCCGTGATTTAATGTCGGATTTAGTCGTAATTAATTTTCTACTTGTTTCTAATTCTCAAAAAAATAAACAAAAAATACAATATAACAAAATGAATTGAGATTAGGTGGATTTTTTTATTCCAATTCAATTATTATTACTTTTTAACAACGAAATTCATTTCGAAATAAAATCAAGTTAATTCTGTTCAAATGAAATCAAATAAACTCCATGTAGAGTTTTTTTGGTCTTAATAAAAGTTTGTAGACAGCTTTATTGCTTTACGAACACTGAATTACAGGGGGTGGATCAATCTAAGCATAATAGATGTTCTTGAGAACTAGACCGGCTAAATCATGAGTTGCACCACTGTTGGTCATACTCGTAAACGAGATTTGGATTAAGGAGCATCTAGTACATTCCTTGATAACCGATGCAATAACCCACTCACTATATTATCGTTAGGATCGTTAATGGCCTTGACAACGGTCTAGCAGTCACTGAATAGAAAGCATCTTGCTTTGCCACTCCATAGCAAGAGGTCCTTAAGCCCCTTGAGCATGGCAAGAGCTTAAGCTTTCAGAGCATTCTCACAACCTTCAAATAGGATCGACATTTTAACATGAAGATCAAATAACAATGTCGACGCCACCTATGGGACCTCCCGTCCACGAGCCGTCCACTCAGCAGATAAAACAATCTAAAGAGCTAGACAAGCAAGAAGAAAGAGTCTCCTCAGAGTTGCTTGGCATAAGTTAGGCGAGGCAGAGGAAATGAGTTTTCGATTGAGGCCCTCTGCATGCTTGATGATAGCTATGGGGTTAGATGCGGCGCTTCTGAAGATGAGGACTAGCTTACAAACATAATAAGAATCAACGTACATAGAAAGGTTAATGAATTTAGATTTATGGAGAATTATTTATTCACATGTGTATTATAGATAATAAAATAATAATGTTAATCAAATTTAGTACACAAATTATTACTCATTACGTCATAACCATTCCACCGACTCGCGCATCATATATATATATATATATATAAATCCCGCTTCAATTCGTTTCGGAACCGCCTTTTTTTTTCGAACTCTCTCTCTCTCTCTCTCCCCCCTCCACCTTCCTTCCATGGCCGAGAATCCCATCGTCATTCCTCTCTCTCGTGGAGATGTTCGAAGAATCATCTAGGGCTCTGAGGGAATCGGCATCCATGGGAAGGCATTGGAGTCGTCTCTCTTCTTTCTGGAATCTAAATGCAGGTTAGGGTTTCCTCGTCTGATTAATCTTCTTTCTCCTCGTTTTATGGCATCGTTGCATTTGATGCGGGGATCCATCCATTTGAGGCCTAGATCTGGGGATGTGCAAGATTTAGTTATGATCCATGCGGTTTGTATAGAACGATGCGGTGAATTCGTACTTTGATCATTGCAAGGTCTTTGCGAGGAAAATATAAGTAATCTAGTCGCGCTGTTATTTAAGCACATAATGGTATGCTCCGTATCTGATTAACCATTCATATAATAGGATGTCCCATGATATTAATTTTAGTATTCGATGTAGCAATTGGAGTAAGAAAGTGCAGCAGTCAGTCAGAACAGGGTTAATTTTTCCTGCAGTTTCCTAGTATGCAAGAACTATCAATCTATTATATTTTAGGGCAGTAAATCACTAAGAAGATGATGCAGTATATGAACAATAAAATATCTTCTTGTGTTAGGACCTTGGAATGAACTGAGACTGAGGTGAAGATCACCCGAACTAACCATTTTGTACTCTATGTAACTTTTTAGTGCATTATTTAAGGGATTACAGGTAACTCATATCTTTGCTCCTCTAAGTTCAATAAGTTTTCCTTGTGGCAAGAAATCGGAATACGACCATGATTATCTGCAGAAGAAGGGATCTGTTAATTTTAAATCCAAATCGAGGACTTCTCTAGAAGGACTGACATGAGGATTAAGATTGAATTCATCTTTTGAGGGAAAATAATATTTGGAACTGGAGATTGGTAAACTTGTGAAGTGCTGCATATTTGGTTTGGCAGCAAGGCAAAACATTGTATCTTTCAGTTCAGTTTTAGAGTACAAAAGATTGTGGAAAAGGTTTAAGATTTAATAAGATTGGGGTATGTCATGAAAGAAAGAGAGGTTTAGTTCTTTGGGAGTAAAGTTGATCTTAAATCTTTGGTATGAAACATCAGTCTGATATTGATGATGTAAAGATTGAGAGGTAGCATTTTCAGACGTACTCATCAAATTGTATTTTCTATTATATATCACATGCATGAATTTGTATGTTTGTACTTTCTATATGCATGTATGCATATATGTCCATAATGTATTTCACATATGATGCTCAGATTGCCTTATCTTGCTACTGGTGGAAAGTGATGTATGAACATTGTTTATCGAACAATTTTTATATTTTCATTTTCTTGTCCTAGATTTGACACATACCGGACTGATTAGATCCATTGGTTGTTTAATGCCCCTGTTTGGCCATACCATTTCGTGGTTTTGGCCTAGTAACTCAGAGAAAATATGTAACGCACGCAGTGAGTAATTTTATATCTATCTTTGAAAGATCTATTCTTTAATTCCGATGTAGTCATTAATATGGTGATTCTCATTAGCTGTTACCAACCTGTGTGCTATACTTAAAGAATTATACTTGATATGTATTATGTGATTTTTAATAGAAGTGTTTCATCAGATAATTTCTCTGAATCAGTAGTCTATTGAAAACTTTGCAGTTCTTAATGTTGCCTTGTTAGCTATTGCTATCCTGCTTCTTATATTTAAAAATTTTTGCTTGATAGGATTATTATGTGATTTTGATAGAAGTGAGTAAGGTCTAATATGTGGTGATTCTTATTCAAATCTGGGTGCATTGAGATAATTTTGAAATGGTAGTCTGTTCAGAACAATTAAGTTTATAATGCTGTCTATTAGCCATCACTAACCTTTTTGTTATATTTGAAGAATTTTCCTCAATATGATCATTATGTGATTTATGATAGAAGTGTTTCATCAGATAATTTTTTGGTTCGTAAAACTGAAATATGCATACTCTTTAGTTTTAATGTGACTAAGTTCTAATATGTGGTGATTCTTGCTCATACTTGAGTGCATTAAGAATGTCTAAATCAGTAGTCTGTTCAAAACCTTAGAGTTCATAAAACTGTCTTGTTTGCTATTATTTGTTAGAAAAATATGTAATTGACTATTTCGGTGAATATTGAGAGTTTAGTTGACCTAACATCCTATTTGGAGTCAAAGTTAAAGTCAAAATCAAAGTTGACTAGAAGTCAAAAATCCATGGAGGAGTTCGAGAGACATAAATTTATTAGAATTTAAGAGTCAAGGATGTCAATAAGTAGTGAAGTATGGTAATCCAGAAGTCATGGGTTGTAAGCTTTGCATTTTCTTCCGTATTATCAACAATCTCAACTCCTGCTTGGAAGCACTCTTATTTGGGTATTGCCCAATCACACTTGTACTCAATTTTCAAGATTGTTATAAAACAAAAATTTATAACATACTTTCCACCTTTCATTTCCATGATCGCATAGAAACAAGTCGCACAAGACATCACTTTTAGGGACAACGGTCCTTTTGTCGCCAAGTGGAGAGGATCATGCACACTTTCTTATTGAGTGTCCATTAATCAACCTAAATCTCAACCTTCATAGAAGCACCCAGCTTCCCGATTCACTTAGCTTTTCTTTTGTCTTTTTTTCAATAGAACCACTTGTTAGCTTCTCTACTCCAATTTGCCCTTTAGGCAATTTCTCCTTATAAGTTCTTTCTAGCTTCTCAATTTTTTGTATTTAATGAAGATAAATCTTTTGAAAACATATTGTAACATTGATCATGAAAAATAGTGACCTTGTTGGAATCATCAAAGCAATATATGCTTTGTCAGAAGCTCTAGTACTGCTTCTAACAGGAAGACAATAGAGGATAAGAGAAGAAATTTATTCTCTTGTTCATCGTTACACACACACAAGGAGAAAAGAAAAAGGAAAGCCTGGAGACAGGGTCTGTGATCTGTTTATTGATCTGTAGTCAAAAAGGAGTTAGTTGATGGCATGGAACGCTTGCTTCTCCTAGCAAAAAGCCCGTTGCAGTTGCACCCATCTCTGATTTTTATCTTTAGCCCCACCAAAATCCTATAGGTTGCAGGGAGCATCTTGTGCTTTAGGCTCTTGCAAGCAAAGCCTTTTCCAAATCGTAAAGGGATTATGGGTGTCAAGTAACGTGGAGAGAGTTAGGAGGAAAGGGGTCGTAGTTACTGAGTCTTCTTAGGGCATTCTCTTCTCTATTTCTCATATCTTTGGATGACAATTGAGTAGCTCAAACAATTATTATTACAGCAGAAAAGCCTGACTCCACCAACCCGAAGAAGAATCCATGATGGGCCTATTTATTCTTTTACTGTTGGAAGTTGATGAGTCAATATCGAAAAAGGTACGAGAATTAAAAGTATTGGCGATCCAAGAAGAATAATTTCAATTGTGTACCACCTAGGTGGCACTCTTGGGGGCAAAGAATTAAAGTGTTAAAGAAGTCCTTATCCTGGTTTGATTTATACACATATAAATGTAGTGTATATCAGCTGGATGATAAATTTTATCTCTAGCCATTAGTTGTGCTAAGAGAAAGTGAGAACTTTTTCTCACCTCTGAGTGAGTAGCAAATTTTGATTTGTAGGAGTATTTAGGTTGGATTACATAGTTCATATTAAAAAAATTAATGAAAAGGTTGCCATGAGATTGTAGGAAACTAAAAGAGTATAGAGATATAATTTTTCAGAGTCAGAAGATTTACTTGAGATAACAAAGATGTCAAAATTTTCTAGCAATAGATTTAACATAAATGTATATAAATATTTGTGTGTGTATATACGGAGAGAGAGAGAGAGAGAGAGAGAGAGAGAGAGACACCTTTATATGAGTAAAGGAGATGTGAAAGATGATGCTATTATAAGAGAAGAAAAGATAATAACTAGGAACATTGAAACTGAGACAAAGAGTCCAATCTTTATTCCTCTCAGCAATAGATTCTTCTGTACTTTCCTATTTCTTTGATTCTCTAAATAAATGTAGTGGCCCCTTTTAGTCTTCGTAAAGTACGGATGACGATGTAGCACCAATACAATAAAAAATAAAGATTGTTGTTAATATTTCAATAATGTAGGTAATCTATTAAGAGATTAATAAGTAATATTATTTTGAAAGAAAAGTGTCATGCTGGTAAAGATTAATGAAAAATGAAGAGAGGACAAGCCTATACTATAAGATGCTTTTTAGCTGTTGTGGTGTCATCTACTGTCTGCGATTCAAGAGGAGCCCATAAGCTCACCTAAAAGAATGACCATGTGATTAAATAAGCAGCAGTGGGATCTGATGTTGTACTGAACGAGACAATCCGTGAGTATCAAGAATTCTATGGAGGGCCCCTCGGTTCTCACGTTAAGATGTTCCTCTATATTTGTACTTTGACAAGTTCCAAACTAAGGCATCTTTATTTAGATGAATGGACGACAATATCATATGAAATCTGATGAAGCTTAATACGTTTTAACAAATGTTTACCATTTGAGACATTATGATCAATTTGAGGGCGGTCTAAGAAGTAGACTGACTTAGATGAATAAAAGTTTTTACTTTTAGTTTAATCAACAGTACAGGTTACATTCACTTATTAACTATTCTGAAAGTTTAAGTTATACATTGCCTTTTTTTTTAATCTTTTAAATTCTTTCAAGTGGCATAGAATGAGAGTTGCGTGCGAGTTGGCAAGGTGTGGATAATTTGTTTTAACTTTCACACTTAGTTGCTAGAATTAGGATGTAGTGCAACTTGGCTTGAATTCCTGGACCAATCTCCATTAAGTCCTACAATCTCGGTTCCTGCCAATATTGGCGTGCCCAATTTCTAGGGAGCATAGATAGACCCCATTGTCTTCCTGACGTTGATCAATTTGCTCTTTTAAGTCACTCACCTTTTTTTTTACCATTACAAATGGTCTCGTCCCGCTCGTCATGGCCTCTTTCTCTCTCTCTCTCTCTCTTACCTAACTAGCGTTGCATGTGATCCACTGACAACCCCGTCCGTGTCGGCAATCAAGAACCCCCTAAAACCCCCTTGGCTTCACTCACCTCTTCCCTCCCTAGATAACATCTTCCCAAGTCCGTGATCTCCACCTTTGTCCTATTTAAACCCCTCCCCTTCTGTCCATATGTATATAACATATATATGCACATAACTGCTATTCTAATCTTTCTCCTAGTAATCTCTTATCAAATAACATCACTTAGCACGCCAAATTGCCAATGAGCACTCTCTCTCTACCTCTCTCATTACACATTGTCTTACTCCAACTACTACTACTACTAGCTCGCTCACAGCTCCTGGTCTCTTCCCTTCATGACTACCATGATGCTCTAACCAAGTCAATATTGTTCTTTGAGGGGCAGAGATCCGGGAAGCTCCCGGCGGACCAGCGCGCCTCCTGGCGCCGGGACTCGGCGGTGTCGGATGGCTCGACGGCCGGCGTCGACCTCGAAGGCGGGTACTACGACGCGGGGGATAACGTCAAGTTCGGGTTCCCGATGGCCTTCACGACGACAATGCTGGCGTGGAGCGTCATCGAGTTCGGCGACTCGATGCCGCCGGATGAGCTACGGCACGCCGCGGCGGCAGTGCGGTGGGCCGCGGACTACCTTCTTAAGACCATCTCCCATCCTGGCCTCATTTTCGTTCAGGTATTATAATTGTGAGTTTGTGACTAGAATCCTTACTACCCATTCAATATTGCTATTATAATTAGATTTTATAATGATAATTCTATATATCAGTAAATTTTTTTCTTGGATAAAAAATCCTTTTTTTTTTCCTGTCTATAATAATTAGTTAAGATTAGATAGATTTAAGTGCCGAGAAAACATTTCTTAAAGGAGTTAAATCATTTCGTTGGCAATTATAATATCTTAAAATAATTTAATAGTAATTAAGTTCTCTATCTGCTTAAATTTTTAGATAAACGTTTAACACTCAGGTTGGGGATCCGATAAGTGACCATAATTGCTGGGAGAGGCCAGAGGACATGGACACGCCGCGGACGGTGTACAACGTGAGCACGGAGAGGCCCGGGTCGGACGTGGCGGGGGAGACGGCGGCAGCATTGGCGGCAGCATCGATGGTTTTCCGGACGCGCGACCAGAAGTACGCCGAGAGGCTGCTGGAGAACGCCAAGAGGGTGTTCGACTTTGCGGACGCATACCAGGGTGCGTATAGCGACGACCCCGGGCTCAAAGCTGGCGTTTGCCCCTTCTACTGTGATTTTGATGGGTATCAGGTAATTATTTACCTTCTGCTTTGATACTATCATACTATCACATTCCTCTCTTTTCTTTGGTTGTTTGCACTGGTAGATTGTCCGCAGCACTGTCTGCAGATCTCGTGCATTCCTTTGGTGTTTAGTAGCAATGATTGACTTCCATTTTTTTAAAGGGTTTGTTTTGCACGTTTAAAAAAAATTTCTAGTATTTGCATGTATATCCTTCAAAAGTATAGAGATTCTCGTGATTACTTTTTAAAAGTTAAGTTTGAATAATTTAATAAATAAACAAGAATATCTTTAACTTAGAAAAAAACTTGATAATGGTTAGATAATTTTATAGAGCATTCACGTAAAAAATAAAAATTTAAAAGGTGGTTTATATATATATATATATATATATATAGATATATGGAAAAAAAAATTAATAGGAGAAGCTAGATTGTCTGCAGTAGTAGTTTCTAAAAAGTTTTCCTACTTTTTCTTGGGCAAATTTCTATTTTGGCCTCTCTTTTTTTCATTAATTTTCAATTGGACCCTCATTTCTTTTGCTTATAAAGACCACCTTTTTATTTTATTTTATTCTGTCGGAGTATTTGGTAGCCTAAACAAAGGGCCAACCCTTCCCTAGATACAGATGCACTTTAAGTCCCAAGACCTACTCTAAGCTGTTGCGTTGTCAAGCTAACTGCACTGCCGAGCCATCAACCGAATCGAGCCAAGCCACCACCAAACTACCAACCACCAAACAATTTCTCCACAATATTATTTGGGATTGGAGTTGAACTCATGACCTCCTTAGTCATGAGCAAGATACCTACAAACTCTACTAGAGTTGGTTGGTACCAGAAACTAATATAAAGTTTGGAATTTGACCTCTGAACGGGGCTTCCACAAGCACAGATGCTGCGTAGCCCTGGCTGCTGGAACCTTCTGCAGTCAGTATATTTTATAGCCTGTGACATGGTATAAACTTAGTTAAAACATACTTTTAATTACTAACTCTAGTAGCTAGTTAAGGGCATTCAAGTAAGAGTTTTTGACCAATATGTTATTTTTTTCCAAACTATAATTTTAAATTTTTTGGTAGCTAGTTAGGGGCATTCAATCAGTAATATCTATCCATTTACCATAGTGTCTTCTTTAGAACAAATAAAATACTTTCACAAACATAACTCTTTTTTAAAATGTATTACTATGTAAATTGTCGATGTGGCACTTATACAGCAATAACTAGTACTTTGATATATAGTTTGAAAATTATAGTAAAAATATCATTATATTATTTTTTACGGGTATAGTAGATTGGTAAAAAAAAACCTCGATCAAATACCATACTGTAGGGAATTTCTCTACTGTGGGCTTGTTAGAATGCAATTGTAATGGGGAACAGGGGAAGACAGTCTCTTGTTGGACTCTTTGTTGGAATAAATAATTGCAAGTTTTTGTAAACAGGACAGAGATACTTCGTTATTCGCTCAATATTCTTCTATTTATCTGTGAGAATCTTGGTCTCTGCCTTGGGGAGCCAAATCAGGGACAAAATCTTTTGGAGTGCTCTGTTCAAAGATTAGAAAGACATGTGAGATTGACACACAACCACTCATATAATATTAATTTTCGCATAAGATTATGGTTATTTATCTATTTATTATCAACAATATTGTAGAAGTTTATAAATTCGTAAACTAGCAAAAAGAATAACGTTTCTTAAATTTTTCTTTCTTGAGAATGATAAACAAGATGGAAATCAACTCGGAAAGATAGTTAATGATTTGGGTGTAATATTATTGCACTTTGAAAGATTGAACCTTTGGATTACTGGTAAAGATGCACCAATATTTTAGTGATGAATTAATCTTGTGCTGGTTATGGAACAGGATGAATTACTATGGGGAGCAGCATGGCTACGTAGAGCCTCTCAGGATGATACTTTCCTCCATTACATACAAAACAATGGCAAAACACTGGGAGCAGAGGACAACATTAACGAGTTTGGGTGGGATAACAAGCATGCGGGCCTAAATGTCCTCGTTTCTAAGGTAAATATTTCAAACGTCTCATCTTAATCCTCTAAGTAGAAAATTAAAATTATGTTTATACCCTTTCTTCTCCAGAACAAAAAGAAGAAGAAGAAGAAAATTAGATTATTTACAACTTGTCCCTCAAATTATTGCTGGTTTTATCTAAAATCTCTCATTTTCTGTGAGTGATTTTTATCGTTCTTCTCTTTAAAATAAGGTTAGAATTAAACAAAAAACTAAATAGGCTATTAATACAAAGAACACTTGGGAGATTTTAGATTGCTGAGATGATGGACAGACAGCAACAAAAGGAATCAAAGAAATAAGAGGGGGAATATATATATATATATAAATATTGGTTGACAAACACAAAATAATTTGCTTTGTAATTCAGGAGCCTCATGTACTGGGAGACCTTTTTCTGAAGTAAATATTAACATCTAACCTAATTGTATAGGAATTCATGGAAGGTCAAGTGCTCTCTCTCCAGTCTTACAAGGAATCCGCAGACAGTTTCATGTGTACTCTGATACCAGAATCTTCGTCTTCACACATCCAATACACTCCTGGTGGAATGATATATAAACCAGGAGGGAGCAACATGCAGCATGTCACTTCTATCTCCTTTCTCCTCCTCACCTATGCAAAGTACCTCTCAAGATCATCACAGAGTGTTAATTGTGGGAATATAGCAGTTGGTCCGGCCTCACTTATACTACAAGCTAAGAAGCAGGTATTAATTTGATGTGTGTTTCTTTTTCTAGAGAAAATTTCAAATCACACCTTACATTTTAGTAATTAGTTTCTATTTTTCGAGCTATTTTGTAATCTAACGCCTCCTTTTGCCTATAATTTTTTATATCACATTCTTGGTAGGACTATTCTATTATAATAGTAGGTTTACACTTTTTACTTTAACTTCTAAAAAAATACTCTTATCTAAAGTATCAATATTTCTTCAGGAACATTTTTCTCAAGAGTATTTTAGTAAATTTGATTAGTATCAATTATGTTAGAAAGTATATTGGGGATATCTTAGTAATTTTACTCTCGGAGTTAAATAAATTATAGTGTAGGATTAAGGATAGTTAGGCAAACTAATAGTAGAATGTTATAAAAAATATAGACAAAAAGGAGGAGTCGAATTACAAATAGCTGAGAGACTGGGAAGTCACTAAGGACTGTTTTGCAGCAAATTTCAATGCCTAGGTGGATAATAACAAATATGAATAACTTGGGTTATACTTATTAGGGTATATTTTTTGTTGCATTTATATTCTTCTTAACTAGTGGTGCCATTTATATCCAGGTTGATTACTTGTTAGGAAATAATCCTATGAACATGTCCTACATGGTTGGTTACGGGGATCGATATCCTCAGCGGATCCATCACCGTGGTTCATCATTGCCGTCAATCTCAAACCATCCTCAGTTCATTGCATGCAAGGATGGTACACCTTACTACAAGTCTTCTGATCCTAACCCTAATCCACTGATCGGGGCGGTCGTCGGCGGTCCAGGGGAAGATGACATTTACGAGGATGATCGTGCTGATTTTCGTAAATCAGAACCAACTACATATATCAATGCTCCATTAGTTGGAGTTCTTGCCTATTTTGTTGCTAATCCTAATGTTGATTTTTTTACCTGAGAATGGTTATATATATATATATATATATATATATATATATACACACACACACACAGAGTGAGAACAAAAGAGAAGCAAACAAATGAAAAGTAGGCCCACCTGATCTATCTAGATTTCAGAGTGGCCTTGTAGAATAGGAGTGGATTTATATACTTGGGTGAGGTGTGAAGAAGTGCACATCGTCCTACAAGTTTACTACACAGGTGATGTTTTTTTTCGGAACTTTTATGTGTGCTTGTAACTCCCATTTTTCTTGTGAAATGTGAAGTTAAATATTTCTATTCTCAATCTTCGACTTGATTTTGATCTAAGTTCGTACTTCCTCAGCTTTTCCCTTGAGAGCTTAACAAACTAAGATCATGTAGAACCTTTGTTTTTCTCCTCAAAAGAAAAGAATAGCTATTTGAATAGGAACATATCCAATTCTTGATATCAGGAACAAGAAAAAAAAAACCGAGATTGATTGATTTAAAAGCTACATGCAGTATCCGTCGGCATATATCTAAAAACAAGGGAAATTTTCAAATAGCACTCTATATTTTCATCATTTTCTTATTGTCTTAGAATATTTTGTAATCTATATTTTTTATATAATGCCCTGAGTTAACCCAACCATCTTTTAAACAGAAAGGGATCAAACAAAGAATACTCTATCAGAACACTGAAGGTAATTCTAGAGTAGAGTATTTAGATCCACAAATAGTTTTAATATGTAGCGGCTAGGGTGGAGTACGATTTATAAAAGGATTTTTGGTTAGTGTGAATCTAAGTTAAAAAGATTTCAAGAGTATCTTAAGTAATTTAATTAGTAGAGTTACATAAACTATAGACTACAATTAATGATACTTTATCAAAATAACAGTAGAATGTTATATAAGAATTATACAAAATAAAGAGGGATTAGGTTACAAATTTCTCAAAGACAGTGTTGATAAGAAAATAATAAAAATCTAGGGTGTCACTCTTGAAAATTATTCTATAAAAAACCTTTGGAAACATGTAGAACAACAGTAGACTTTATGGTTTAACTAAGACACCAGTGTTTCTCATAGAGGGTTGCTTCTGAAACTGAAGCAGTTCTTTAAAGAACCAGCAAGTTCCAGAAGGAAAATACCTAAGAACTTGATATTAATAATAGAAATGTTAATCATCAATCTAACAATACCAGCAATTCTTTCTACAATTACAGATAATGAATGCCCACCAGTTACTCAAGCCTTGCATTGGCTGCACGCACTGAGTGCCTAATTTATGTAGGAGATGTACAGTTTGTAAACCAATTTAGAGAAATCCCATCTATAAAATTAGACCATGAGAACTAATAAAGTACTATAGTGGGGAAAGTAACAGAGACATTCATTTACCAATTAAAATTTTATACAGAAGGATATAAGGTCATCAATATTATTGTCACTGTACAAGGTAATTAAATCATTGAACACAATGGGGCTTGCTGCCGGGAACTAGCAGCTCTCATGTGTTAAGAACCCTTTACAATCCAACCTACACAAATCGAAAATTGTAATGAAAATGTAAGATTTTGTAAATAATCTAAGGAAGCATATTAAAAAAATGTTTCATGATTAGAGTGAAGTACTTCCATCATTTCATATAAATCCACCGAGACATTCTCATGTCTAAATTTGACAACCTTCTCAATAAGTATCTAGACAGAGGTAAGCCAGCATTGATGGTCAATTTAACAGCTACCCTCAGTAGAATCTAAGAAAGGCATTGCCATGAACATATTATATTCAGCTCGTTCTACATTCCCTAAACCAACTGTTTATGAGAAAAGGTGTTTGAATATTCTCTGCTTTAATACCTGCTCTCTCTAAAAACAATTATGGCCCCTCCCCACAATTAAATGGCACAAAGACACACAAACTCATTTGCACGATAATAAACTGATTAACAAACAATCAAGATAAGGCTGGACTCTTTAATGTTTTAACTGCAGCAGAAGAATTTGCCTACACAGTATTGTTAGTTTCTTTGATGACTTGCTGTAGTTTGTCATTTTTATTACCTTAAGTCCTGTATTAAGTCATAAGGTGTTTCCCATATCAAAGAGAAAAAGAAAAAAAAGGGAAAAAGTAACAGCTATACCTTCTTTATAATATCTACAGCACTATGATACGAACTATCAGAAGCCAGATAATTTTGGAAAGACATCTGAAACTTCACTGCAGCTCAAACTATCATATAGAATTCTTCCTCAGGAACAACTATGAGACAACTTTTGGCATATGAAAGGGAAGAAGACAGTATGGGCATTACAAGTTACAACAACAACCTTATGACTGGAAGAGAGTGACAGTTGCTATATACCCATTCTTCATAACCTGGTAAAATAGGAGCATATCAGAACTAAAATTTAACTGTACCGGTGAAGAATAGAACTATATGCATATTTTGTAGTACAGAATCATATTTTTTTACCTCAAAAGCCACATTTTGGTACCCGTAAACAAAAGTTGATCCAAAAGGATTGTTCATCGAACCTTGTGTCTGGATTGCTGCCCGACCACCATCCCCGAGGATCTCCTAAAAGTTTATAGATCAGCAAAGTTTTTTTTAAGCATTATGCAAATATACCATGCAAGCGACCAGATCTCACTACAGAAAGATCATCGGAGCCCCACTTATTAGGACCTGTTTGGGTAAATTAGGAAAAGTTTCCATAAGAATTTCAACATGTAGGAATTGAAATGTGCAACTAAAGTATCTATGTGATTTTTTTTTTCCCTCTGGATTAATTTAATTTATCGTGTTTGGATAGTTTAGGAAATTTTGGCGAAAAAAAGAGAAAGAAGAGAGATGGGAGAAGGAAGAGGTGGTGGTTGTGGAAGGAGAAGGAAGAGGTGGTGGTGGTACGCAGAGGATAATGAGTTGGTGATGGGGAAAGAGAAGGAGTTGGTGATGAGCAATGGAGGAGGTGGTAGTGGGTAGAAGAGTTGGAGGAGACAGGAGGAGGAGGAGGAGGTGGTGGTGATGGGTGGAGGAGAATCAGGAGAATGATGAGGAATTAGTGGTTGATGCTGGCGTTGTGCTGAGGAGGAGGAGAGAAGAGACCGGTGATAGGAGAGGGAGAGGGAGATATGGGGAACGAAGAGTGAAAGAGAAGAGAGTGAGGGAGAGAGTGTAGGAAAACAAATGAATTCAGATCATTTTTTTTCTCCTTAGCAGAAGGTTATTTCCTATAAGAAACTTCCCTTGAAAATATTATCCAGACACCCACATAGGAAAATCTGTGGGAATTTGAGCTCTCTAATATCACAACCTGATTAAGATCCTCCTATGTCTGCCATTTTAAAATTTAAAATCATTAATGCAATGATTTGTAGCATTACAATCCAACTCGACGTCACCATTTATTTAGGCAGCACAATACGTCCATCATCAATCTTTTCATATACTTGGATGTTGGGAGCAGCATTAAGCACTGGAGGAGATTGACAAGAAAGCAAACAAAGATATCCTCCTCAATTTAGCTAGGATACTTTTTGTTCCTTCGCTTGAAATTTTATGATTTCATTCTTCTTTCAGCTTACATTTGAGGAACTGAAGTCTTAGAGAACCAAAAGCACCTAATTATTTTATCAAAGTAGAACTCAGTGACTAATGTATCTCGCCTTTCATTTTCCAAGAATGAAAAAAATCATAAAAATCTGGGGAAAAGATACCCGTTGGATCGAATGACTTTTTTTTGTATCTTTAAAATGAGTTCAAAAACCACTCCTATAGTACACAAAGAGCAGACAGACAATTCATCCTACTGCTGAGTGGATATCCCTTCCAAAGAAGGAAGAATCTTGCAAATAAATCACTGGAAAAGAACCAGTTAACAGTACCATTAGGTACTTGAGGCAACGCTTGTAACTTATAAGTCTAGATTAATTAACCCATCAAAACTGCAGTGATTAAAATGTTACCTTTACTTGTTCCCACTTTGTGCTAGGTGTAATGCAACTTTTGGGTGCACTACCAGGTTCAACTGTTCCTTCCACTGAAAAACAAAAAATTACAATTAAACTCCTCTTTTAGATATTAAATCAATTTGAGGACCTTAAAATCAATCATACTCACTTTCGCCATCATATATAACAAAGTTGCATTTCATATAGGAATTAAAATCTGAATGTCCCGGAAAGTTAGTGTGTAAAACAAACTTCTTGATTTTATGCGTCTGCAAGTTCAGATTATAAATAATGTGTTAGCAAGTACCCAAACAACAAGAAAATGCATAACAAAAAGATGTAAGAAAATATAAAATGAAAAAGCACCTGTGGATGAGATGAACAACTAAAAAATATATAAGATAGTACAAGAAATTGTACAGTGAAAAAGTACCTGGCCGTCAAATAGTATGTCCAGACCACGAGAAAAGTAATTGTAAAAGTAATCCGCACAAAGAGTTGTTCGAGGGCGTGGATCCGAAGCAGAGTGTATCACCATTTGATCAACCTGGAGTATGAGTCAAACATCAGACCTAATTATCAATCAATCCAACAAAAGCACCTCACATATGTACAGATGTGCTGCTTTACACCATGCTCTTGGCTATTAACTTGTGCAACCATGAGATCAATAGAATATTAGAATCTTACATGACAAACTTGCCTTCTCAATCTGCCTAGACATTTGGAAGAAAGAAATCAGAAGATTTAATTCTCATATATATATATATATCCTAAACTTCCAAAATGCTCCTTTACTGCTGTCAGCTGACCTAGTGGCCTTATGCTTATGATGAGAAGTTGCTTTTCTGCCTATAGTAGTTCTATTAAGTAATGTAATTATATGCAATAAATAACTAAAGGAACAGTTCAGCAATCAACGTGGTTAAACTTAGGTTCAAGGAAAATCAGTTACAGAACCAAAAGAAATGATACGAGAGGAGAGCTAACAGTTGCAATCAATAAAATACAAAACCCTCGAGTACTTATCACATAGATTTATTGAACAAGTATATATATAAATATATGGTCTCACTAATCAAGCAAACATAGACAAAAGTTGTATTTAATAAGGAAGAAAATTGCTAATTCTAGTGCAACCACAAGATAGTAACATATCATGGTTTTTTCTTCACTGAGAAAGAAAAGGGCGCCTCAGTTCATGAAGCTCCAATCCATGCAGGGTCCAAAGGAGGAAGCTGTAAGCAGCTTATACTCTCATTAGTCATTAATGAAGAGATTGTTATCATGACTTGAACCCGTGATCTCTTAGAAGCAAGGGGCAATCACTTTAACAGCTTGAGAAAAAGTAGAGTTTAGTGAAAGAAGACATATAACTTGAGAAAAAGAAAGAGTTTTGCAATAGTAGACATAGTGATGTATGATCTAGGTTTCAATATAGAAGCAATAATATGACATATAATGTTATATTACTGCAAATTGCCCTTCTAAGATGTATATGCATGAGAACATGAAAGTGAGTTACTGCTAATTTAGAATTACCAAATAACCGTAAAGACAATTTAACATTGTAATCCTCACCTTTATTGTAATAAATATTAAATAATATACAATGTTAAGTAAAATGAAGTTGACAGCACTGTGATAATAAGAAAAAGAAGAAAGGAGTTAATAATTTATCAGAACTCAGAAGTGAATTACTTCAGTGAAAGGGTACAAAAATCTTATATAGCGGTCAGCTTCAAATTAAATTGGAAAAAGGGATAAGGATGTTTTGCCACAATATTGTACTTAAGCAGTCCATACCCCATAGTTCAACAATGAACACAGTACGCAACAAACTATTCAAAGTTTTGATGGATGCCAAAAGTTTTGAGGAGTTAAAAACTTGTATATTTTTTTTGGTCAATATGCAACAAAACTATTCTAAGTTTTTCATGCAATCTAAGCCCTTTGAAAAGCTTTTCATCACATTAAATTCCAGAAAGAAGGAATTCACCTGCTTTTGATGTATCCCACAAGGACGACCGAGTTCAGTCCATACATCCTGCAAAGAAATGTAAATAATACTGAGAAGAAAGCCACTGTTTGATACATGAGCATCCAGAAAATGAACAAAAGGAACATCAGGCAAATGTTGCTTGGGTAAAACATACTCCATAAGAAAGAACACAATGTTGAACTAAAAACATACAACTAGCATTGACACCCACTTAGTTCATCAATGTTAATGTTTTAATAGGCGGTCGTGGATGGCGGGCAGTCACCCCACTGCCTAACACCAAGATGGAAGGTGGGTAATGAGGCAGTCTAACATTTTTATTTTTAATACTAATAATATATATATGTATATATAATTTGTAATGATGCACCACCCCAATCCGACAATGAAAGAAATCTTCATTGAAATTACTAATAAGAAAATTAACACCGTTGGTTTTCTTCTCTAGCAATTAGCCAACTAATTAGCTCAATAATCATTATTCATTAATCAATTATTAGGAATCAGGACAGTGAAACTGTGAAAGAAAACTGCAGAAGCAAGTAAACAAAGCATGCTTGCTGTGATTACCTATTGCTATTAAGTGTAAATTACTGTAGCAGTGAAGAAACTAGAAAGAGAAGAAAGCCGACAGTGAAAGAGAGAAAGAGGAGAAAGAGAAGAAAAGGAATAAACTGCTCAGTAGCCTTTCACTCTTCGTGGCTAAACCGGGAGGTGGCTGCTGAGAGTGAAAAGGGAAGAAAATATAGGAGAGTAAAAAGAAAAGAAATAGAAGAAGAAGAGAGGGGTTTGAGGGGTACTTTGCTCAATGCTGGTTGAGGATTATCGCTTGTTGCCGTCAACTTCTCGCCGCCGCTCAGAGATGATAGAGAGAGAGAGACGATCGAGGGAGGTCAAGGGAGGGAGATGATCGAGAGAGGATGAGTTATTAAGGCTCAGGTCAAGAGTGAAGAGAGATAAAAGATTGGGTTTGTTTAAATGATTAATAGGTTAGGCAGTTAGAAGATAGTAAAGATCCGACCCGATAATTCCAAACCCATTGCTATAATGAGCTGACCCGCAATCACATTTAGCGGGCCGCTCAGCTTGCTATGCGACTTAGCGGTCCGCTAAGTCCGCGTAGGCGGCTTGGCCGCCATTCCTTTTGGCGGAGAAGCCGACATGCCACCCCACCAAGGCAGCCGCCATGGCCGCTTTTTATAACATTGATCAATGCTTAGATATCTTATTTGAAATGAAGATATACATTAGTAGAAGTTAAATTTTAGAAATGCATTCATATAATTCCTCTGCCCTCCGCAGAAGAAGTATGAATGCAAGTGGTATATTCCTATGTAGGTTCAGTGAGAGAAGATTCAGAGACAATTATTCAGACTATTTAAGAAACCATGTAAACTAGGATGACACTTTACAATCTGTACAAATACTATGAGTTAGCAAAATAAGAATATAGAAAGAAACTTACCTGGGGGGATGCACCAAAAGGAATATGCTGTCCTCCAATGGTGAACCATAGTTCTTCGCCAAGCTGATGTAAAAGAAGGTGAAAAGATATGAGAATGCTCAAAGACATGCTATATTCCACTGAAAGTGTCAAAATAAAGCAGTTATCTCACGTGAAATATAAACTTAAAAAATAATTCCCATCAATATTTAATAATTCTTTCAAATATTCAACACTTTTTACATACAGTTGAAAGAAAAGGGAGATTAATCTAAAAAATGAAATGACATGTATGCAGCTTAAAGCTAGATTATAAAGCATCTGCCTTACACAATGCAATATAAAGAAGTCCAAATTTTAATTACTAATCCCTTTCAAAATTGTAACAATAGCCAAGCAAGGATTTCCCTTTTACAGCACATCCCCATAAGCAACATAATTTACATCCCCAGAAACCGTTGATTATGTCTAAAACAGGGGTCCAGGCTGGTACAATTCAACAGCAAACCAACACATGATACAAGTTATTGCACACTATAGAAGCTAATTGAGATGCTGTTATGAGTTACACGATGATGTTATACCAACATGGTACATGCTGACTGAGATTAGTTGGCACTTGGCAGGACCGTAAGTATTCTAAAAAGAAGGAAAAGGAAAAGAACATGTATAGTGTATAAGATGAATCCAATACTTAAAAAAGTCTCCCAATGGGAAAAAAAAACATGAGATTTCTGTAACTCCTCACATCAACAAAAAAATTTAACTGGAAGGACGGCTATTTCTTTTTAAAAAATGGCATTGCAAACTATATTAGTTTCTAACCTTAGCGTGCACCTCTTCCATGTAAAGACTGCCAGCAGACAATGGAGGAACTGAAGCTTTATCCATTAAAGATCCCACACCAACTTTACCATCAGATGAACTATCATACAGAGAGACGCGGCAAGTCACCGGGGTTGTTCCGTCAGGAAACTCAAGAGGTAACTCTGCTAACACTGCCATAATAATAAGAAAAGTGAGTTATAGTAAGAAAAACATATAATTAAAAAAATAAAGTTTATAAAATGCAAGGAGTGTATCAGCACACCTTCCCTATCATGGAAGATACTTGTGTATTGACTGGGTATTGGAAATGCAAAGGACAATCCCTAACAACAAATATCATGTAAGCCAGGATCCAGACAACCACCAGAAGAGAGTAGAAAGGGGCCATGAAATACATCATTCCAAAGCTGTAGAGTCAACATACATACTGGATAAAATAGCGTATAAATCCCTCTGTCGTTGTCATAAATTCCAGGAAATGTAGGCCCAAAAAGTGCATAGACTGCTACAAATGTGGCTAGTGTTGAGGGACCACTAGGAAAGAAAATATGAACAGCAGTAAGCCTTAAGTCCTAAATAAACAAAGAAAGATATAAGGCTGATAAAATTGATAAGAAAACAAGCAAGAAAAGCAGAGTTAGATTGCTAAGTGCTAACCCAATCAAAGAAGTAGCATAGCGCATCTGCAGCCTCTTGACATCATATATCTCGATAAGACGCAGTCTCTGTTGAGAAATTCAAAATTCAATGTTTTGAAAAACCGAAGTGCAAAATTAAACAATAATAGAAGAATCCCAAGAAGGTTCCTACAGAGTACATAAAGACTGGCATAGTCCTAAAAACAACTTCTCAAACCTGACTAAGACATTCATGGTCATTTAAAAATCTGAAATTTGAAATCAATGAGGCACTGAGAATACAAGTCAAATTCGCTAGAAAACTATAAGTTCACAGTATTCAAACTAAAATACATGCAATTCCATTGGTACCTGTGACCAAGGATCGAAACGGAGGTGAAAACCATGATCTGGAAAGCTTATTACAATGTCCAGCTTTAAGGGCTCCTGCAAGAAATTGTATACTTCTGTTGACATTATAGTTTTAATAAAGCATCAACATACATGTCAGAAAATAACTTCTGTAATACTAAGCAAAATTATCGAGATGTGAAGTTTTGGCATTTATTTCTAAAAGTTAGTCCTAGGGGACAAGCTTGATTTTTTATATATATACCCGATGCTAAAGAAGCATGACATGTAGAATAAAACTCAAGCACAGTTACTTATAAATTCATGTCCCAACACTCTTACAGATAGTATGCACCAATATTCACCGAGGCTCGGTGTGCATGGCTATAGAAAAGAATCTATGCGTCAACCAATGATTTATAATGTTGGTCAGAGTACATGAGTTTGGTAGACCAATTTGTATGTTTCTGAACTTCTTCTAATTATGTGCATATGTAAATTAACATATGATTATAATGATACTCTATAGGGTGTACATATATAGACATTTAACAATATGCGTGTGTGTGTGCATAAATTACTGACATAGGCAAAAGGCTCAGTTCAGATTTCCTAAAAAATGGTCTTGATCTATGACTGTCTCATGATAAGCATAACATGACAAGGTATCATAGCCAGTTGCGAGCACTGGTATCACACTTGTCAAACATAATCCATAAGCCAGAAAGTTTCTGTTTTCCAGCAGAGAAAGTCCACTCGAGAATATAAACACAGGACCAACATGTCACAAAGAAGATAATGTTAATGTCCATGGCATATCCTAGGACAAGGTCACTAAATAGCAGTACCATGACTAAAAATTAAGACAATGGTACCACATCTCTGCTCAATTGAGATTGAGCTCCACAAGTTATTGGATGGAACTATATGTCATACTGCTAACAAGTGAACTTTCTCTTTTGAGCTTGCAATTAAACTATAAAAGAATGCTTAACCCAGAAGAAAGAAAAGATTTTGTATATTTTTTAATTTCTTGTTATAGAGAGCATCTAAAAAAGTGAAATATCAACCTAAAAAGTAAGTATAGTTTTACATGTTCAACAAAACTACAAGCTTTTGCCTGTAAATGCTATAAATATCTGTAAGACTATCATTTCATCCCTAAGTGTTTTGACTTTTAATTTATACAATTACGTCTGCATGTACTCATATAACAACCATGCATTTATGTCAGTTTCAATGAATGATCTGTGTGCTACTGTGCTGTCATAAGCAACTATATTACAATAGGAATTTAATATATCGTAACCCAAGATATTCAGCATGTTCAACTCGCTAACATCACTAATATTCCATTAAATTCTCCTTTTTTATAATATTCAGTAAGCACATATAAACAGTTCAATCAAAATTGCAAAGAGGAAAAAGCAAACAGCCCAACCTCGTCAAGATATTTCACATGGACAACATCGTAGATGTTGGGTTGGAGCTCTACTTGAGAGAATGCTTCACTAATAGCCATGCCTACAACATCATTTTATAGGAGCTTGTATAAGTGAAAATAGCAATAAAACTGATCATAGAAATGACTGATAAGTTCCATTTCATCGTTACAGAGAAGCATAAAACAACAAAATATCAAAATGGAATAATTGAAACAAAAGAGAATAGGAAAAAAATAGTAGGCAGACTAGGCTTAAGATAAAGTACGTAACCTCGCTGCAGACACAAATCAGCAATATTAACAGAGGAAATCTAAATTTCCTTTTCCAAAATGAGGAAATATCTCCCAATCAAGAAATCTTCTTGCAACTACAAGAGGTCACAACTCACAACATCGACTAAAGTAATCAATTAGGCTGTGAAAATGTTATAATTTGAAGTAAGGTTAGCCTATTATGAATGCCAATTCCTAGCCAAAATAAATGCAATTATCAGCCTCCCAAAGTGTCCCGAAATTAACAAATATTTTATGTTAAATATATAAATTCATTAGATAGATATACTTTACAAATTTAACACACAGACTGATAATCTGAGTCAATATGTTTCGAATAGAAACCCAAAGTGCATAGTAAATTCATAGTCCTGGGAAACATCAAGTTTGCAAGATCTTTAGACTTTGCTATATTGTAATCTCAAAAGGATTGACCTGTTTCACACTAATAATTTCTTACTACCACGGTAAAAACTCTTTAAAACTTAGTACTCTCTAGTCTTCAAAACATATTTGTCTTGATACTCAGATAAATCATACTTAAGGAATTTCCATAATGACTTCAAAACTTTCTGACATCATCTGAGAAAGAGAATGAGAATAAAAATAATCTGAGAAAGGAATTTCCAATGAATTGATTTTGGTTAGGAGCATCGCGAAAGAGTCCGAGTTGAAATATGGATTTTAAATTAAATTCCATTAAGAAGGCTCTCATGATTCATGAATCATGGTCCATGATAAAAATGATGTACAATGAATTATTCGCTATAGGAAAGTATATCAATTGCTAATCTAGGGAAATATAACATCTCTAAGTAAAACTGTATGCTACCAACTGTGTTCCATTCTCCACACTGTCCTCAAGTCCAAGGTATTTTCTGAGTTACTTCTAAGGTCTAACCTCAATGAGCATTCAGCATGTAGTCCTATAGGTCCAAGTCCTATACAAGTAGCTTATTATCCAAATTCTAATGTACGATCCCTTCTTAAAGTTGCTGCAGTGCCACATTTCGGATTATGGCACGTAAAAATAACTCCATGGATATAGTAAATTGTTTGACCTGATCTTACTGACCCAAGAACTACAACTGAGAACTAGAGTTGAAAAAAGAAGGAAGAGAAAAGGTAATATCAGCAAAGCTCAATAAATAAATTAATCCAAGGAACTTTTGTAGAACCATATCATTACCGTATCTTTATGACGAGAAATTAAACTCAAAAGATATTAACATTGAAACATAAAAAAACCATGTATCAAAATGCTTAAGAAAATATAACTTCGCTACAAGCCTACAAATTATTAAGAACTGTACGCCCCACCAAACATAAAATCGAGGCCCACGGTTCGTCCTCGTAAAATTAAGTACAAAAGTGTTAGAGAAGAGATTCAACAATAGGAATGAGTGGATGATCTACATGAAAAAGAAAAAAATAACCACATCAAATAAGTCAAATAGGCCGTTCCCTGAGATCTCACATGCTAACACAAAGGAAGAGGTGAACTCTAATACTTAAAACCGCCGAAACAATAGAGAATCTAGTTCCAAGCGACTGGATCAAGACGAGCTCACCTAGGGTAAAGGGGCCGAGACCGACACCAGGACGGAGATCGAGGGTGATGGCTCCCATGGCGGTGCCCTCGCACCTCCGCCTCATCGGCGGCGGCGGCGCCCCTGCCACTACCCCCGCCGCTGCCACCGTCGGACCGCCGGATCGCTGGTGGTGCTGCAGCGACTGCATCCCTCCCTTCTGATCGGTGTGTAATCTATTCGCGATCTCTCGGTGTGCGTGTGTTTCCTTTCTTTCTTCGCGATCTTTGGGGTCTTGCGTTTCGCCTTCTCCTTTCTTGCGCAACGAATCAAACTTCCAAGGGCATCCGGGGATCCGCTGTTTTGTTCGCAGCAGCCGTGGCGAGTTTGGTACCGTGTGCGAGGGGAGTTTTGTGTGGAGCGGATTCTCTGCACATCTGGTTGCAGGAACCTCATGATAATTGGCTGACAAATTTACGCGTAGTCAAAACATACTTTTAAATCCATTTAGTCGTTTGCTTGTTACGTTAAACTAAATTCAAGAGACGTTGCTCGATACATTTTAGCAATTAAGGACTCAATTTATGAATAATAATAAATTAGAGAGATATTATATTGTATTTGGATAATTTTATCCCTAAATATATCCATACGGTTGTGTGTTAATAATAATTAGAGCAAAAACATGTTCTAAATTATAAGTCATACAATAAATTATTACTTTTAAATAATTACCTTATATAATTTAGAGTCAAGTGAAAACAAACCGGTTATGTTTAGGCCCTCTATTTTTTTATAAAAAAGACAAGGTTTTTATATTTTTAATATCTATATTTATATTCGCATCCAAATAATCTACACAAATATGCATGTATTTATATTTATACATTCATATAGTTCTAAAATACTATGAGATTAAGGATATGAACATTTTCTTTTTTATTGTTGATAAAAAATTAAATAGATATCATCCAATATCTTAATAGTTTAGCTCATTATCCATATTTATATCTGTTATAATTTTACCATTATTTGATCCATTTTCATCCCTAATTTATATATATATTATTAAAAAATTAAACAAACAAAGCAGCAAATTGAAGAATTGATAACCTTCCTCAATCGTTTTGTTGTCCTCAGAGACAAAGAGATGGAATATCTCATGAAGAATATGAACTCTATATGAGAATTGAGAGGAAAATAATAAAAAACTTTATTAAAAATAATTTATAGTAGCGAAATTTTATTGTCAATAAAGACTCAATTAATTAATACATATCTTTTATTGTTAAATCTCTATTTTCTTAATTACAAGAAAACCAATTTCTCGATTTACTACGGAGGTCAGGGTTAATATTAAATAGATTTTTTTTTTATAATGGAAATACTATATTTATTTATTAAAAAGAAGAAAAATAAATAAAGGAAAATAGTTGCCTAATTTATTTTGGAGATATAATTCGAGTAGAAATAAGTGACTGCATTGTGCATCTAAAGAAGCATAACAATATTACCAAGCCCTAACCGCATAATACCTCGTCAATTCCTCTTTCTCCTTTTCCTCTGTTAAGCGAGAGGGTCCATACGAGAAAGCTAGGGTTTTTGTGGAACTGGAAGGGCACTTCGCCCTCGATCCCATGGAGGGGAAAGCTGACGGTGAGCTCTCCGACATCCAAGGTTCTCAGCCCATGGGCCAGCTCTTCGCGAAGAACCCGGCTCCCGCGCCGACGGAGGCGGCGGACGACAGCGTACCGCAATGCGAGCAGAGCGGAGAAGCTGGAGACGGCGAGGAAGCTCCTGCCTCGGGGAACCTCGAAACCGACGCCGAGGAAGGCGGCGGTGGTGGAGACGATGCTGATGTGGGTGAAGAAGGTGGACAGATGGATGGGTGCTCAGGTGCTGGCGCAATAGCCGGATGTGACGACGTGGAAGAAGAGGGTTTCCGGGTTGATGAGTGCGCGGGTACGAGCACTGCTGGAGGAGACGATGCGGCGGGGGAAGAGGCTGTACAGATCAATGAGCATCCGCACCCTGATATCGCCACCCACGGTGACAGCGATGAGGTGGAGGAAGAAAGTGTCCAAATTGATGAATATTCTGATAGGACGACCGCTGCTGGCAATGATGTTATGGAGGAAGAGGAAGAAAGTGTCCGAATTGATGAATACCCTGGCACGGCGACGGTCTCCGGCAATGGTGCTGTGGAGGAAGAGGGTGTACGGCTCGATGAGTGCCCTGATACGGCTACCTGTGGTGATGAGTTGGAGGAAGAGGGTTCCCAGGTTGATGGGAAACATGATAAACCTGATATGACTGCCACAGCGGGCGAGATTGCTGTGAATGGAGAGGATTCTCAAATCAATGAGTGCGCTGATATGGTTGCTACGGACGGCGATCATGCTGTGGAGGAAGAGGGTGTCCAAATTGACGAACGCCCTGATACTGATATGCCTGTTATTGCTGGTGATGGTTCTGTGGAGGAAGAGGACCTCCAAATCAAGGAATTCCCTGATACAACCGCCACTCCTGGTGATGATACCGTGGAGGAAAAAAGTGCCAAAATTGGTGAGTGTCCTGATACGGCCACCGGTGATGGTGCTGCAGAGGAAGACTGTCTCCAAAATGATGAGTACCCTGATGCAGTCTCGGCTGCTGTCAGCTTTATGGAGGAAGCGGTTGACCAGATTGATGATTACTCTCATACGATGGCGGGTACTGGCAACAATGAGGTCCAGGAAGAGGGTGGCCAAATTACTGAGTACCCTGATGCAACCACGTCCATGGGCTGCAACCATACCATGGAGGAAAAGGTTGTACATATTGATGGGTACCCTGATGCAGCCACGGCCACCCATGATGTGGTTTTGGATGAAGAAGATGCGAAAATTGAAGAGTACTCTGATATGGTTGACACCATTGGCAATGATGGTGCTGAGGAAGAGGGTGATCGAGTTGATGAGCACCTTGATCCTGTCACCATTACAGTTAATGATGCCAGGGGGGAAGAGGATGCTCAAATTGATGGGTACCCTGTTACTGCTGCTGATGCCGGCAGCAGTGCTGTTGAGGAAGAGGGTGCGCAAATTGATGAGTATACAACCACCACTGCTGATGCTGTGGCGGAAGAAGATGCCCAAATCGATGAATACCCTGGTAAATCCGCTGCTGCTGGCAATGATGATGTGGAGGAAGAGGATGACCAAATTGATGAATACCCTGATACATCCACTGCTGCTGGTGATGATGCTCTGGATGAAGAGGATGCCCGAGTCGATGAATACCCTGATACATCCACTGCTGCTGGGGATGATGCTGTGGATGAAGAGGATGCCCGAGTTGATGAATACCCTGATACATCCATTGCTCCTGGCAATGATGCTCTGGAGGAGGAGGATGCTCAATTTGATGAGTACCCCTATACCAGCACCACTGCAGTTGATGATGTGGAAGAGGCTGAACAGATGGATGAGGAGGTGCAGATGGATGAAGAGGTGCAGATGGATGAAGAGGCAGATGAACCTCCTCCTCTATCCGTGAGGAGGGGCGGGGGAAGGCGGAAGAGAGGCCGTCCACCAAAACAACAGGCTGGGAGGGCTCCGGCCAGGAGAAAGGATGATGAGGAGGTTTGCTTTATTTGTTTTGATGGTGGTGAGCTAGTGGTCTGTGATCGCAGGTCTGATCTTAATTTCTACTCTGTCCTTGTTTTGCAGATATTTGGGCTTTCTTTATGATGATTCGTTTGTTGTGTTTTTTTCTCTATTTGTAGGGGTTGTCCGAAAGTTTACCACCCTGCATGCGTTAATCGGGATGAGGCATTCTTCCGGGCCAAGGGCCGGTGGAACTGTGGTATGACTTAAGCCTCCAATCCAACTGCATTAATGTCTCTCTGTTTTCCAATTTTACTGCTTATGAGTAGAATGTCCGATTGGTTTTTGTCTTTTTGATTTGATGTGAGTTATTTTAAATAGCTTTGTTGTTGGAAACCACCTCCTTGAAAAATGAGGATAAGACTATGTATATCTCCCCTCCTTAGACCTGCATGGGTGTTCAGGATAAAGAATCACTAAGGAGAGAAACCTTTTCGAAGTTGTAAAGCTAAATTATGGTGCCACAGTGCCACCTACCCTTTCAAGTTTCAAATTAACTTTATGTGATTTCTTAGTTTGTGTAATACGGGGGATTTCCTTTTTTGAGAACCCTACCCAATTGATTATGCTTTCTGTAGGAACATTAACCTACTTCTGTTCCGGTTGATCAGTGCTGATTGTTGGGGCACAGGAGTTATAATTCATCAAAGAGGGATATATGAGAATTGTACATTCATGAAATAGGAATTTCTACTGAATAAGATGGGAAAAGTTCAAGAAAACAAAGTAATTAAGATTTCAGATACCTTTCTAGTCCTTTCTGTGACAACCTAGTTCAAGGATATTGCTCTCTGCTTGGTTAAATGATATGCAGTCATTAGCATCTTGATTGCATGAGTTATAAGTTCGCGGGCAACCTGCAATTCAATTTCCTTCTATACGAGTGTTGCCTTATGAATGTGCAATGGTTGTAGAAGGCAGTTTTTGTGGAATATATCAGAAGATTCAAGCAGTTGTTGGGATAGTATGCAGGAGTATATCATGGAAATTCACAGCATTAGGAGCTCTGAAAATAAAAACAAGCTGCTGCATTAATAAGATGATAATCTGATTCTGCCACAAGTTATGATATATAGATGCAATCCATGAAATATTTATTAGTGCAGAAGTCATTCAAGGTGCACAGTATTCCAAGTCGATATAATTTATGTACTTTATCAATGCATAATTAGGGAATGGGACTCACCATTTTTAGCATTGATCAAGCATGCTGCAAGAGCTTCATTTCCATTATGATGAGAACTAGTTTAGTCTCACCCAAAGACTCACAAGTGATTATTATTCATGGATTTGAGCTATAGAAACTATGAGGTATTATTATTTGTAGAACTTTCCTGAGCAATGCCTTGTTTCATTTAGTAGGACGAAGCAATTATTCATAGACAAGGCCATGATGCTTTCAGATCAGGAGATTTATGATTCCTAGGAAGTGTATATCTATGCGTATATCATGTCAAAGACATTAAAGAAGCAGGTTGATACGTCATGTATGTATGCATAGCACAAATGGAGATATTGAATTTCAGAACCATTAAGAAGGTCACTAGGCAAAAGATCATGAGTTAAAAAGATAATAATGAATTATCAAATTTATTGAAGCTGCAGGAACTGTATTTCTTTTGATTACTTAAGTGGGGACATGATACTTTTTTACTTTATTACTTTGAAATGTTCACTTGCTGCCACGTGGGTCGCTTTGCTACTTTTAAAGCTTTCTTATGCCAGTGAAGAAACGCAGGTCTGATATGGAGCTTCTTCCCAAGGTTCTTTTCTACATTTGACAGAAATGACTATGTTTAGAATGATGATACTAATGCAACTATGCTGAAGTTTTGTTATAGACTTATAGCTGGAACAGGAGGCGTAACATGTTGGTGTGCTTGTATGATCTCTGAACAGGATCGACACTAGAGATTCTGAATGCTTTTATGTTCAGTCTTATTCTTCTTCTAGAGGCTTTCTGTGTCCTACTCTAACATCTATAATTTTTCTCATTAAGTAGTTATGTTGGCTTTCTCTATTTATTCTGGATATTTTTGTCTTGGCCAATTTCACGAGTTTCCTATATAGAACTTCCTTTTCCACACATTTATCATATTTTCCAGTGGATTTGTTTGGTAAATCAATGGATCTCCTTTCTTTGTTACAGTACATTATACCTTCTTAATATTGATTATTTTCTAATTCTGCATCTCAGGTTGGCACATATGTAGCAACTGTGAGAAATCTGCACGCTTTATGTGCTATACATGTACACATTCTTTGTGTAATGGGTGCGTAAAAGAATCTGAATTTGTATGTGTTCGAGGAAATAAGGGCTTCTGTCAGACATGCTTGAGCACTGTGATGCTGATAGAGAAAAATGAGAATGGAAATGAGACAATGGTATCTATATTTAAGTGCTATTCGTTTTAAACGAGAAAATTGCTTTTTTTTTAATTCTATTCATTTTAAATGAGACAATCATATTTATATTTAAATGATATTCATTTTTAAGAATCAATTATGATCCTCTTTGCTGGTTGTCAATTCTATGCAGGATTTCTATTAATGTAGCACAACATGATTGAAGAAGATGCATATTTCTCAGTGTACTCTTGTGATTAGAATTGAGTGGCATTTTTGCCAGCCGTATCTCTTTAGAATTCAAATCTATTTTTGCCCTTTCTGTCCTATAATTCTAAATGATTTAGTTTCATATTTATTGTAAAGTTCTTTTTTTCCCATTGTCACTCGTAAGGTTTAGATTGTGTGCAGAAGTCACTCATCCACTCTATACTATGTTGTATTGGTGACATGCTCATTCTTGCTTTTAATTAGGTCTATAAGAAACTTTCCTCGTCTTGTTATATATCTATTTTAGAAGGATTGAAATTTTTCTGCTTGTTTTTTATCAAACTTTCATGGTACATTTTATACAGGATATATGCACAACCATCAGTGAATTTTGGTCTTTCATGGTGTAATGTAACTGAAGGAATTTTATTTTGTTTTTGATGACTGATACGTGTCCCAAAAAGGGACCCTTAGTCCTTACTGCCATTCTTGGGGCATCTGTATCATTGTTTTCTCCATTTTTCAGCTTAATTTATATCTGTGCAATTTAATCAGATCGAGTTGTCCTGATGCCTAGTGAATTGTCCACAATTCTTCTTCTCATTCTCTTTTTTGTTTTCCCTTTTCCTTTCTTACTGCATTTGCATATTTTCTCACTTCAATTATTTTTTTCCTCACTTGTATATACTTTCCTGTAGACATATCTTTTTCCTCCCGTTCTACTTCTGTTGGCTTTCCATGTCAGCCTGCTCACACCTTCTCTTTAGTCTTTGCATGACTTGCTATGGAGCTAACCTGTACTGAAATTGTTATGTTTCTATTACCAGAAGCATTGATGATATATTGTTGTTATTATTATTATTATAATATTGTTATTATTATTATAATATTGTTATTATTATTTTTTATTATTTTATTATTTTATTATTATCATTATGATGTTCTTTCTAAGAAGTTTCTTGTCATTTTCTCCTACTGCAATTTTTTTTTTAAATTTTAGATCAAGCTATTGAAATCTTAAATAATTTCAAAATGGCAAAGCCATATCACGTCATGGAGTAGCTATAAGATGGGAATAATCTATTGTAGTGTCTGTAAGAGATCTTGAACAGAAGGAAATTTTGAAGATATGGTGGGCAAATGACAGCATAATCCTTTTTGGTGTTCATGTTTTTTTGGTAAAATAAAAACTTCTATAGTGCACTGCCACAATGTTTCTCAATCCTAGTGGTTCTACAGCAAGCCCTCTTTCCTAGAATTGCTTATTTTCTCTGTCAAATAAGATATCAAATTCTAAAGGTTTGACATTTTGTTGACAACTAGCATTGAACATTGTTCAATTCTTCATGATATCTAGAAAGGAATCCATTTACTCACTTCTTTGTTGCATGGTAGGAGCAAAAGAGGCTTCATGGCATTTTTAGAAAAAATCAATGGAACCTATGTACTGAAGGATTATGAATTATTTGGATATAATTAATGTTCTTTTTCCAAGCAACCTTTTGTAACATGTTTTTAAAAAAAAATGAAACACTTGCTTAACGAGATTGAATGCTTCCTTGCAACATATTTTCAAGTACTACTATCTGATGTTCTTTGTTTGCTGAAGATATTTTTCTTACTCCAGAACTAGCATTCTGAAATGGACTTTCGGAGGAAAAAGAATCTATAGTTTGAGTTTTCTGCTTTAAACTATATTGGTTGGAAAGATTAGATTTTACAGAAAGGATTTGTTGTCGATGATTCTAGTATCGTGCACTTCTTCTTATTAGTTCTCCTTTACAGGATGGAGTAGATTTCAATGACAAAAACAGTTGGGAGTATTTGTTCAAGGACTATTGGTTGGATCTGAAAAGAAAGTTGTCATTGACCCTGGAAGAACTATCTGCAGCTGAAAGCCAAAAGAAGGGATCCCTTGTGGTCGCTCATGGTGAGGAGTCCTCTGGTGATGCACGTGATGGTAATGGTGACCAAGGGGCTAGCTCAGACAGCTCTGCAGGGCATCATGATGAAACCAAATCATCAAGGAAGAGGTCTAGACAGCGATCAAAGCACACTGTTCGTGAGAAGGAACCAAAAAAAGAAGCTGCTGGTCGGGCTCTCTCCAAACGTAGCTTATCAGCGCATCGTGATGGACAGAGCTCTTCACGGAAAAAGATGAAAAAACTATTGAGAGACAGTGCTAGCAATGAGGACTTGGCAAAAGGTGAAAATGTGGGGACATCTATATCAGAGGGTGTTAGCTGGGCTTCAAAGGAGCTGTTAGATTTTGTGGCACACATGAAAGATGGTGATAGGTCCGTGTTATCTCAATTTGATGTTCAGGCTCTTCTACTCGAGTATATAAAACGAAACAACCTTCGTGATCCTCGTCGAAAAAGTCAGATTGTCTGTGATCCGTTGCTTCAAAATCTGTTCGGTAAACAACGTGTTGGACATTTTGAAATGCTGAAGCTTCTTGAATCACATTTTCTTATGAATGAGGCCTCACCGGTTGACACTGATGACAATCAAGGAGGTGTTGTAGATCCTGATCCTAGCCAGATGGATGTTGAAGGAAACAGCGAGGCATCATTTATTATGAGTTCAGAGAAACGAAGAAAATCACGTAAAAAGATTGGGGAGAGAGGACCACAAACCAATCTTGATGATTATGCAGCAATAGATGTTCACAACATTAATTTGATGTACTTACGTCGCAACCTAATGGAGGATTTGATAGACAATACTGATGCACTTGGTGAGAAAGTTGTTGGATCATTTGTGAGAATAAGAATCTCTGGGACAGGTCAAAGACAAGATATATATCGTCTAGTTCAAGTTATTGGTATGGTCTATGTTTAGACTTCTTCGCAAACTAGTAGTCCAACATTGACTTCTTGATGTCTAAATACCATCATTCTAATTTCAGGAACAGGCAAGGCAGCAGAAAAATATAAAACTGGAAAAAAGATGACAGATATAACACTGGAGATACTAAATTTAGACAAGAAAGAGGTTATAACTATTGATATCATCTCAAATCAGGAGTTTTCTGAGGTGATCTTTTAATGAGAATTCGTAACTTTAATTTCTTTTTTCCTTTTACTAACTGCTTTTACACATGTTTGTCTGCTCAATCTTCTCTCCTTTCTACTCCAGTATTTTAGTCTAAATTGTTTCCTGGTTGAAATATTAGTTTCTTAACAACTGTGACAGAGTCATCTTATGGATAGTTTTTCTGGCATCTGTTTGGATATTTCAACTTACATGTATAGATATTTTGACTGTATGACTTGAATTTACCTACAGTCCTTTTCTTTTTATGGACTATCAATTAACTAAAAGGTTGATCATTACCTACACTTGTTAAGTCCTTTTAGAAATTTTGTCTTTTATCTTATGGTTAGTTTGGAAGGTGAAAAGAAGTTTGGTATGTTATATCCAATTGATTTTTATTTCTGGTCCATGACTGGTAGGATAACTAAGTTGATATACTGCTAGATATTAATATATCAAGAAAATAAGCAAACATTAATCATTGTCTTATATATATATACTCTTTTGCATGCTTAAATCTGGGTGTTAAAATTTATTACATATTGTAATCTGTATATCTTAATCTTATTTCCTTCATGGTATGTGCATCAGAGTCCACAGCATATATGTATGTTGAACAGATCCAATGCTAGCTTCAAGATCAACAACTACCATTCTTTGCATGATGTAATTAATATTTTAAATCCTGATAATGTGTTGTAAGGAAAATATGTATTAGCAACAGGGAAGCTCATAACTTTTGTGAGACATTCTTTTGGTTCCAAAGTGATTGTTCATCACATGCTTTATAATTTTCTTTCTATAGTGTAGTTAAGGGTAAAGATGGTCAAAACTGAAGAGCAGCCTTGGCTTGGCCTGAGCCAAAACTGATGAGCATCCTATGCACGTGCAACAAGAATAATAAGTGTGCCGATTTATCTTATTCGCATTTTACAAGTATAAGCTACATATTTGACCCCAAATTATTGGACTAATTTGTTGGAAGTGGTTGGGTGATTAGATGTGCTCTATAATTTCTATGTTGGTCTTTAATCTTATATATGTAGCTAATATATGTGCATCCTAAATAGTAGTGACTACCGGCATTTATGTTTCTTGAAGTACAAATTTGTCTGTAAATATCTAACTATGTATGCCATAATATTTTTCTGCTATGGGAGGTGGTTATCGAATATGATTTGTTTATACATTTGATGCTTACAGGTTGAAAATTCTGTTATTCACTACCATGAAACAGCTTTTCTTGTATATGTAATTGTGTATGAGATGATATTTAATTGTGTATCCCATAATTTTTGTGCCATATTAGCTATATTTGATGCTTATAGGTTTAAAAATCTTCTATTCACTATGTTTGATGCTTTGAGAGATTGTGGGAACTTATGGTGTCCCAATTAAATCATAGACTGCCATTAACTCGCTGACATGAATTGAGCTTGTGGCCTCCAGCAGGGAACTGGTATCTCAACCACTGGGATACCAACCAAGAGACTCATCATGAAACAGTTTTTATTTATTATTTGAGGAAATTGTATGATATTATACATGAATCTTTTGACATTTATATATTTCCTCTCTAATTTATGTAGAAAACCCTTTAGCTCTGCCTTAGCTTCAGGCATTCAGCAATCTTAGATGTTGGCATAACCAGTATGTAACTTATTCAGATTGTATGTTTGAGCTCCTAGGTAATCTGAGTATACTATTTTCTAGCTCAGGCTTGCATGAGAGCTTTAAATTCTTTACTGATGATCATGATATAATAGTGATTGGAGGATATTTGATTCAATCATTGTGAATTAATTTATCTAATCTTCTTTGTTAGTACTTTGTTCAATATTGGGAATGCCTGCTTGCATTTCCTTTGATTGATGATATTTTGGTTTTAGGAGGAATGCAAACGTTTGAGGCAAAGTATAAAATGTGGACTTATTGGACGACTGACAGTGGTAACAATACTTTTACTATTGCCTTTTCTTATTGAGACTCAATATTGTCTCCAACAGCATCTGAAAAAAGCTAATCTTTTAGGGAGAAGTTCAGGAGAAAGCAAGGGTTCTCCAAGCTGTGAGAGTCAATGATGTGAGTGCATGTGTATCTGCCTTTTTGTTTACTGCTACATATGAGTTCCTCTTCTCTCTTTCTCAATTTATTTCTCATATTTGTTATGCTTATGCAGTGGATAGAAAGTGAGAAGTTGCGACTTGGTCATCTTCGTGATCGTGCAAGTGAAAAGGGCCATAGAAAAGAATATCCTTCAAAAGGCTTCAATTGAACATGGAATGATGCAAAATGTTTACTCTCTAAAATACTTTATTTAATTGGTAAATCACTCAAGATTTTAGTGGAAATTAGGAAATAAAGAGCCAGTCAAAATCACTTTTTGGTGGTTGAGAATGGGATGGTTACGTGTCTTTTTATTAGCCTTAGTTAATGATACTCTTCATGCGCAAACATTCTGTTACATGTTGCATTACTTTATATTTTGCCTCCTCTCACCTATCTCACAACCGCTATTAATAGACACAAATTTCTACTTTGCCTGTGCTTCCACATGTATAACTGGCTTACTTTATGTGGTTTTCTCTTGAGTACTTTTGTTAATTATCAGGTCTGTCTACATAAGTATGTCAAAGAAGCTTTGGAAAGAAATGAACAAATAGTCAAATAGAAAAGACACTAATGTTATACAACTGTTTCACCATAAAATGTTTTCATTCAATTTGTGCCTTCCAGTGATGTTTGACATCTGAAGATTATAAAAAAATCTGGTTAATTTAGTTTAAACTGTGTAAGATTGTTGCTAAAAGTTTACTAATGTCTGAAGTGTCATTGTTTTGATGCTGTTGAAGAAAGAACAAATTGAAGAAGAAAAGAACATATTTCATACTGATGATGGTTATCTTATGTGATGAGATCAGTAGACTTATGAACTGTTTCATTACTAAGTAAATGACGAGAAATTTAGTACTCAAATTATGTGCTTAAAGGGTAACATAGATGAACTGCTTACTTGTAAGAAAGGAATTCAAAAAAATGGTACTGTTATCCTTAATAATGATTCACGCTAAGAGAATGTGTGGAAAAGCTGCAACTTCTGAGCACTCCTGAAGAGCGGATTCGTAGGCTAAATGAAGTACCTGAAATACATGCTGACCCAAATATGGATCCAGATTATGAAACTTCAGAGGAAGGAGAGCCGGAAGTTGGAAAAAAAGGTACCCTGTAGTTTGACATATGCCTAATGTTTTTGGATTGTTCCTAACATAAAGTTCTCACAAATTATGCAGAAAACTATGGTAGGCCAAGGGATTCTTACCTCATGAAGGGAAAGGATGTAATATCACCTGCAAAAGTTAGTCCTGTTTCAAGTAACAACTGGAGCAGTGCACGCAAAATTTTGAAAGTTAACTGGGATCCAAACAGAAGTACGTTGGCCGAAGGAACTTCTTTAGAGTCCTCTACTGGCTTGGTTGAGAAAGCAAATGGATATTCTTGGAACAAAGATAAAGATGTGCAACAAACAAGTAACTTGACAACTCTGAAAGGTGGGGCAAATGCAACCAATATAGAGGTTATTTTGAATAATAACCAGCATGGGCAATCACCTCGTCTCCCATCTGGAACTCCGTCAGCAGCTCCAGCGAGTGGGGTTGCAGCAACATTGAATATCAACGAGTCTGAAAAGATCTGGCACTATGTAGACCCATCTGGAAAAACTCAAGGTCCCTTTTCAATGACACAGTTGCGAAAATGGAACACAACTGGATACTTCCCACCTAATTTAAGGATATGGAAGAGCTCTGAAAAGCAGGAAGATGCTATATCTTTGAGCAATGCTCTGACAGGGAAGTTCCAAAATGATCTTTCAGAGTTGGAGGTCCAGCATAGCAGCTCTTCTCTATCTAACAAAATTGAAACAAAAACCAACTTGGAAGGTGGCTTCGGAGGAAATAAGAGTACTTTTCTAGCAGGAAGCATAACAAATTATGCAAATGTGACTGCAAGTCAAAGTAACATGAGTCGCTCTCATACCAGTGTTAATGAGTTGGTGAAAGCTGACAAATTTGATGCTCAGGCGTCTGCCTTATCTGCAACCAAACTGGGAGGTGGAAGGCTTGAAATCTCCCCAGGAGGATGGGAATCATCGAAGGATAGTAACGCGTGGTCTAGGCAATCTTATGGTCCAAATGAGCCAAGACCAGTCGCTTCATTTGCTGGGACTCCATATAGGTCACCATCTGATCAAGGTAGAGGCAGTCAATCTGGAACTGCTGGTGCATGGATGGGAGGTGAGGACCATGGAAGTAATCACGGATCCATGGGGCTCCATGCTGGTGGACCAGGTTATGGAAAACCAATATCCCACTCAAGTTCTTCAAGCCAACAATCTTCAGGAGGAAGTTGGAAAGGCCAACCTGGATATGCCTCTTCGACTCAGTGGGGTGCTAATCCAACAGATCTTCCAACTCCTACTCCTCATCCAAGCACCGGGGACTTTACAGTTGTTAGAGATGCTTTACCTAAGGAACCTATTAATGTGGAAGATCGAAATTCGGGTCTTGCTGAATCTGTCTTGCTTCCTAGGACAGCTAATACAACAGAAAGAATCAGCAGCCCCAAGCTTGGAAATAAAGTAGATGGGCTTGGTAATTTCCAGGCAGCATATGAATTGCCACCAAAAGCTGCATCAGCTGATGTGAGTAAAAGTATAGTGGTTGGAAGTGGTGAATCAAAAGTTGATGTTGGATTAGGAAATTCTGCTGTGCCTGCTTTCTTCTCTCCCCAAGGAGAAACTCTGAAGAGAAGCTTAAGTATGTCAGCTGAAGGTATCCATGAAGAAGGCTATTATAACCTAGATAAAAAATTTGAATTCTAATGTTTCCTTCCAAATATCGCCAATTTGACGTGAAGAGTCTTGTAGGTCTGGTGGCTCAGAGAACTGCAGATCCAGAATCTAATCTAGTACCAGAAGGTGCCATTCCCGAAGCTAGCAGATCGAGTGTCCTGCATCGCACTGACTCTGGTACAATCTTATTGTTCTTATCTAATGTTTTGTCGTCGTCTTAGTTCTTTGTCATTAATTGATCTAAGAAAAGTGTCTGAGATTTGACATCTATTTCAGGTTTTCAACAAAAGCCTGATGATTTGACCCTTAGTTATCTACTTGCTAAGCATGTATCAGACCAGAGCATTATACAAAAGTCGCAAGCAAGCCTGTCAGATCCTGTGCCAATGAGTTCTTGTAATGTTCAGCAGCCTATGATGTTGCAGACTGTAACAAATATGCCATATTCTACCTTGGAAAATAATCAAGAGAAGAACTTGGTAATGTCCAGCGGTTCTAACCAGATGTTATCGTCACAGATGAGAGCAACTACATCTATGGAACATGCACATATATCGAATGCAGAGTTTGGTGTTGGAGCTAATGGTCAGAACACGGGATGGGTAGTAGCCCCAGCCGCCCAACAAAATGCAAAATTAATTGCGGGACAAGCTCAAGGAAGTGGAAGCATGAACATGGGAACATCCGCTCAAGGGAATGTAAATATGGGCTGGGGAATGTTGCCGCAGGTCAATATGAACATGGCTTGGGGAACACCGGCACAAGGCGTTGCAAACATGGGTTTAGGTACAACACCACAAAATCTAATGATGAACCAAGGTTGGATGGCACCCAATCAGGGAAACACAAATACTAATCTGGTATGGGCAACACCAGGTCAAGGAGGTACAAACCCTGCAGCTGTCTGGGGGGCACAATTTCCAGGCAATACAACTGGGTGGGTGGCACCAACACAGGGAAATGCAAACACTTATCCGGGCTGGGTTGCACCAACACTTGCAAATACAAACCAGAATGCTGGTTGGGGGGCACCAGCACAGGCGAATATGATTGCGAACCCTGGTAATGGAACAGGACAAGGAAATCTGAATATGAACTGGTCTTCGCCAAATGGGAATCCTGGCAATTGGAGCAATCAACAAACAGAGACTGGAGGTAGGCATCCTGGTCAAGGTGATAATCTTCAAGGGAGTGACTCAGGGCATTCTTCGGGAAGGCCTTCATGGAACAGGATGCAGTCTAGTGGTGAGGGAGGATCATCCCGGCCTCCATCAGGGCAGAAAGGAGTATGCAGATTCCATGAGAACGGGCATTGCAAGAAAGGAGCATCTTGCAATTATTTTCATTCATAAAGAGCAGGAGGCAGTAACCAATCTAGTTTCCTTTCTTTGGCTTTCTGTTTTATTGTATAGTTTATATATATATATGTTTTCTTTTTCTTTTTTTTCCCTAAATTTTGGGAGCTCTGAAGGTCATATATGTTTAAGAGCTTTCGTTGTTATGCCATGTAGAACATTAGCAGTCAAATGCCATGTGCAGCCTTACTTTGCTGCCTGCTTCATGGTCTTTGCTTTGTCACACGCCCTTTTCCTCTTCTTACTGAATCCGTAGATCGGAAGAGTCCACATAAGATCTGCAGGTGAGACGAGACCTCAATCCATTACACTATTGTTTCAGAAGCTAATATAGCAGGTACCTGGGACGAATGGCCTGTTTGATTCTTTGATTTGTGGATTTTATCTTTAAGTTACAACGCTGCCGAAGTTGATACTTCAGTTACAACTAATTGGTTATTGTCGTGTGCAGATTGGTGCAATCAGGCCTTTGCTTTCTTTTTGGGCTAAGCAGCTTTCCCATTCTTTCTTTTCTTTTTCTTTAGCATCTTTTGTTTGACTGCAGTACCTGAATAATTTGAATATTTTGATGCAATACAATTTATGGGTACAGAAGTTTTAGTTAGCTGCTGAATGCATTACTGAAGTGGTGCTCTCAATAATTGTTAGCCGTCCCGGGTTCTCAATTTTTGGTGTATACCTTTTCTTTTGGTTTACTTTAGTGCTATGATTGTTATCGCTGCTCGGTAATGCCATCTAGTATCAAACTTAGGAGTTCATTTTACTTTGCTCTGAGAAGGCACGTTTAATGGCAGATCTTTGAAGTAATCTGACGCATTTGTTTAGAAAGCATATCAAATCTCTAAGGATTCAAGGGGCATGTTTCTTTCTCATGCTGCTGGTTTGTGATGCCATTCTTGTCTCAATTGACATCAGAGATACTTTGATACCCTCAAAGTAGGCTCAAAGTATTTTAACCTGGTTGATACTTTGGTACACAAGTGAACAAGAGGCGATCTCTGTTTGGAATTTGTGGGAGTTTTTAGGCTCAAGCAGTGATTTCCTCCAGGAGAGTGCTCAATTTAAGTTGATATATGTACTGCTGTCACTTTTTTTCCTTTAGAAAAGCAACATTATTTGCTGTGCTTGATATTAATGTCTCCCTATTGTGCCACTAATATCTTTTTCTGTATCCTTGCAATATCTTTGGGCTTTGATATAATGGATTTCTTTGTTGTGTTTTCTGTTGATAAGTGCCAAGTTACAGGGCCTTTTCAAATAGTCTTCACCTTTCTTTAATTGTTCTGTGTATTAGACTTATAATCTTTTAGCGGATATTAATAAAGTTCTTCGCCGACTAACTTTTCTCTAATAAAAAGAAAGAAGCAATAAGGATTGATGCGATCTAATTTTGATGAGCTGAAAAATATCCATTTTTATTATGATAACAAGTTCTATAATTTGAGAAGTTGGTAATATATGGAGCAATACCCAATCATCATCTCTGGGTTCTAGATTTTGATCAAATCTTTAGTCCAATTAACCAAATTAAAATACAAGGTCACTCTTCTACAAAATACAATGCAAAGTTTGTGGGTGCCCAAATATTAATAGCCTTGTTTAGTTTGTGCATATAAAGGTTTTTTAAGATAATTTTATATGCACATTTTAAATATAAATTATATACATTTATACTTTTTTTATTATAAAATATAATAATTATCTCAAATAAGTATACATAAAAAATAATATTCAGTTACTATATTAATTATAATATAAATTTTGCTTAGAAAATATGTATAACCTTATCACACTCTCTATCTACCTGTGATAAAATTTTATACAATATTTAATTAAAATATATAAATAATTATAAAATATATTTATGCAGGAACCCATTAAGTGTACCTTTAGAATAGCATTCAGTTATCAAGATCCATATCGGTGTATTCATCTTTAATTGGATCCAAAGCGGAATGATACAATCCGATAACCCAGATCCTATTACAGCCCCGTAATAATAACGGCAGCCATCCACTTTGGATCGACCGACTCGATGTCGCCCAACACATGTCGCCCCTCCAAGGAGGGCGATTAGGTCATATAAATATATACCGAGGGAGAGGGAAGGATTGGGAGGTGGAAGGATGGGGGAGGACTCATCGGACGGCGGTGGCGCAACGAGATCGGCGCCGGAAGGCGGCGTGGGTGGAGACGATCTGCCGCAGAGCCCGAAGGCGTCGACCTACAAGGGGAAATCTTGCAAGGGATGCCTTTACTACTCGTCACTCCTCAAGTCCGAGGCCCGTAATCCCATGTGCTTCGGCATCAGCAGGACTCTACCACAAGGTTAGCAACGCCTCCTTTTTCGTTCTCCTGTGTTGAATTGTTTATCCGTTTGCATGCTATTGAATTGTTTTTTGGGGGTAAAGGTGATACTTTTGGCTATTGATGGGTCTAATCTTGGTTTCATATGAAGAGGAGTAACTTTTGGGGTACTTTGTGTGGCCACTGTTGCTTAAATTGATGGAAATTGTGACGAGTCCAGTTTTGTTATCTAGAGCAGATCTCAAAGTTGAGAAAATTAATGATCTGGAAGGCTATTCCTTATTGTTCTGTTATCTCTGGATTTTGTTGTCGAGTCTAGGTGCAATCCTCACAGGTTATAGTAGCAATAGGGAAGAGTCTGAATTAATATATATATATATGAAACGACCTACTTGCTATCTCGAAGAATCCCAGCTAGCAGAAATAGGATTCAACCATTTCTTTGAGAGACTACAAGGAATCACTTGGATTGATTCATAATAGATGTACATAGATATCTTCCAGTTGGTCAAGTGGGACTGCTTATGTGCAGTATGGGCTCAATAATATTTGCCTCAATCTTTATTGGATCACATAACAAAAAAATTCCAGTTCTTTTCATGGAATAGGTATAACCTCTCCTGTAAAGAACGTGAGTTTGGCGAAGAATTAAAACATCTTTCTCATTGATGAATTACCTATCCTCTTGTGGTCGGTCGCACTTTGTTTGTACTTATATTTGTATATTTATCTTAAAATTTATCCATTGAACCATACTCATAACTACATGCAGTTCAAGGTAAGGCTGTATTATGTGGAAGGGCATCCACTCAGAAGTTTATAGTCATAGATGTAGTTGATTATTGATGCAATGACTTCTTTCCATTTAGTCCTTCAGATATATCCTTGGAAAGCATGGAGAGGTTTTTTTTTCGGAATATTTGGTGAAGGAACTATAATTCATATAACTATGCACAGCTATAAGTTATAACAGAGCATCTTTTTTCTTGCTATGTTTTGCTAAGCATTTACTATCTCCTTGCACTGTTCATTTGTAAATTTTTGGTGAAGAATTACTTGATGATTCAATATCATAAGTTGTATCTACTATGTATAGATTCTTCTGAATTAGATTAGTGTTTTTTAGGGTTCGCATATTGTTCTTACTATTTTCTTTTGTTACTTTGACAGTGCCTAGTTATATAGTTGGAGAATCTGAAATGGAGGCAACAAAAGATGGTCGGAATCTAGCGGACTTCAAATATTCTTGTGTTGGTTATTCAGTTTTTGTGGATAACAAGGATAATCCGACTGGAGTCCAAGAGAATAAATCAGAGTTGCCATTTTGTGTTGGAATTGAGGTTTCTGTCTAATTGTTGCAACTATATTACTTTCTTAATGCTCTTTTACTTAACTCAGCTTATTTTTTACAGTAGTATAGTTACTCTTTTTCCCTCAGATGTATTACCTTGTATGCCTAATTTTTCTTGGTCTAGTGATGTCATATACAAGCTGACAACAACTCTACTCATAAAACTGAAAGTGAGGAACTACTGGCTTCCTAGTATTGCTACAAACACAGACAATTGGATTGGACGGTTTTTAAAAAAACTCATTCTTTGAAACAAATACTAATGCATCACATGCCCTTGTGACAACTTTCAGGAGTGAGGGCTTTATAGTTTGTATTAGACATAATCCCGACCAATAGTTATTTGAACAAAAATGCAGCTGCGTGATACCATATTGCCTTTATTGTGTGCTACAGAGCATCAGCGCTCATAGATAATCATTACTTTGATGTGGAGAATGAAATTCATTAAAGGTCTTTCATATGTAGTTGCATGATTTGTTCTCTTGTTAGAAGAATCAGTCATGATTGAAATCAATTGATTTTTTTGTTTCATCTTGTTGCCATTTAATCCTTTTCTCTTCAAATCCTTGTGTTGGTTCAGCTAGTCCTATGACTGATGGTTATGAAGAAATTTGTCATTAGGGAGGTTAGTTGTAGTTCAGGTACTTTAGTTGGCATGAGATTGTAATATGCTTTAGTGTTAACCTAATAAGGGGATTCAAGGACTTCATAGAGCTTGACTACGTATCATAATACCCTATACTATCTGTTTATCTTCATAAAATTTTCTTCACAGAAGAATCGTTCGAGAAGGAAATAGATATAAATAGACTTAATTAAAAGTTTGTGAGAACCCTTAATTGAGCAGTTGACTGAATTTAGTATATGCATGTGTTCATGCTCTTTCATCTCGTTATCCAACCTCCCTTGTTCACTTTATTTTCCTGTTATCTTTTAGCAGTCCATTCGTATAATTGTTTGATATGCCCTGACATCTAAGATATATTTTTTTCCAGTATCTCATCAGTACTGCTTTTTTCTGATATCTTTAAAATTTTATTGCAGCTATTAGTGGATAGAAGAGCCTCAACTGCTGCTCATTCTCCGGCTCACACTCACAAGGAAGGTAATGTGCAATATCTTAGAATATTAAAGGATTTAAATGATATATTTGTACTTCTTTAGCCTATTTTCTTAGGGCCCATTTGGTTCGAGTTCAGGGAGGGTCCTTTGACCTAGTTCAGTAACCAAATATTTTTTTATTTTTTTTATACATAATCAAATTCACTTTTTAAAAAATTAAGACTAAGAAATGAAACTAACTAATCAAGTTTGGGGCTTAGCCTCAAACCAAATAAGCCCTTACAAAATTTTATTATTGAACATATTTGTTTACCTCCTGTTGTATTGAAGATACGATTCATATTAAGGTGGTCGTGTAATTTAAAGATTTATCTCTTTTCAGGGAGCTAAAACTAGTTCAAAATTTGGGTAATTTAAGGTTATTCCAAAGATAATATCAAATATTGAGTTTGCTTTAAAATAAGATAATGCTAGAGGATAGTTAAATCTTTTATGAGAACTTTTTTCTTCTGATTGAGGAAATGGAACTGGAATGAGAAAGTCCTTGTCTTTAATTATATTTACAATGACAATATTCGAGTACTTTCTAATTCTCTGGACAATCATTATATCTGTTCGTCTGGTTGCATTTGATTTAGTTCATTTGTTGCGTAGTATAGTGATCATCCCCATACTTTCAATTGTATTGTAGAATGTACTGCATATTTTCTTTGTCAGCCTATGCCTCACATTTTCAAGATAGTAATCGAGCATGACAATTTTTTTTTTATAACTGCTGTAGATAGGTAACAATTAATTATCTGATATTATTCAACTGAAATGAAACTTTGGGATCTTCATTGCTCTGTTCAGATGGTGCTGCTCGCCCTCAATCACGAGGATACAAACCTGCACACTCTGCAGGAGAAGAGTTTTTGGCCAGGAAAGTGAGGCTTCAGTTATTACTATACTACTATATTTGATGCAACAAGGTGCTGATGGTTGTTAAGATGCAGGTTTTCAAGGAATGCCGGACTGGTCGCATCAGGCGTGGCCAGGAATCTACACAGAGTGGCCAACCATATCAAAGAAAACGTCGACGACATATTGTATCCTTACCGTAGACGACCCAAGTAGAACTTAGGCCCATACAGTTTTCTTGGAACTGAGGAATAAATACAGCAGGCAGTTTACAAGATGTGTATTAATTTCTATTTCCTACTGCATCTGTTTAGTCTTGTATCTCATTCAAAGAATAATGTTTGTTGTAATGAAATTGACAGCCTCTGCTGATATTAAGCATGGTTATTTCTGTCAAATGTCGTATGCCAGTGGACTCATGGTGACATACTTAAATGTTTATCTTTTTGTTGCTCAGCTTATAGGCAATTCATTGGTTCATTTGGAGGGAGATCTCGTCAATTGTATACAATATCCTCTGTCGTAAACCTTTCCTTGCTAACCTGTAATAGATGCTGGACATTATACATCAATTGTGCCTTCGGAGAATTGAGTGCCATGGTACTCCTATGTGGAGGACTGGTTTGTTATCTTTGACATCAGTCTCTTTGTATCTACATTCTTGTTTATACTGAATCTTTCTTTTAAGACGATTGAGCCCAAAAATCCTTTGTTGTATTGATGTGCATCTATTCGATAACTGCTTGTGTGCTTGTATTCATGTCATCATGTGCATGGCTGATTCGTGAACGATGAAACCTCATAAGTTTTTAGAAGGTGGTGGCATAGTGTTCAGGAACTATTAAGAGACAACCAAGCCATGCAAGTGAGTTCGTCTCAATGTGAAAAATGAAACTATTTGTTAATGGTCTAATAATTATCTGCGGATTATGGATAACTTTGTCATTTAATTGTGTCATATCTTCTCATCTTTATTATTATGAGCAGTTGCGATTTCTTATCTTTTGACAGAGAGAGAAATTGGAACTTAATGATGTCCTTAGGATTTGAATTTGAAAGAACTCATAAGGCGAGTCCCTGTAATCAACTGAGTCATTACTTTTTCTTCTTATTTTTTATCTTCTATTTTCTTTCCCACTGCCACATGGAAGTGGATTATATTAAGAGGACAGCCAAAAAATGAGTCAATTGACATATCAAAAAAATATAGAGAGTGATATGAAAGAAAGTAAAAAAATATCTAATAGAAACTTTTTGTTCATCATGTTTGTTTTTGCCCATGGTGTTGGGTAAACGTTCTCATCACTCGGCGTTCTGGGCCATGATTGACACCTTTTGTGCTGGTGTTTGACCACTAGTGCTCATAAGGAAATGGGTGGGTTTATTAGAGGAGATATGGATATTATTATTGTTATTGTTATTTTTATTTTTATTATTTGTGGGAAAAAAAGTTATTACTCACCGAGAGCAACGGCTTCTGCCACTAGTGACCGCAGCGATTGCCGGTCAAGATCGGGGAATTGAACGGGGACAGTAAGATGAAGCCCGCCCGACTTGTTGGGATCCAAAGAGATGGGATATTAGGTTAATTAGAGGAGAAGAGATGGTTAAGCAAAGAACATTATCATATATTCTAGATTTTCTTTTTCAAATACTCTCCATAAATTATATTTCTCTCATATTACAAACTTATTTATTTTTACAAACTAATTTGTATATACTCATTCTAGATTTCTTTCTTTAGCTATGCTCGACGGCTTCTTTGTTTTCCAGAGAACTAACTATATTTTTCAAATTTATTAAAAAAAATATCTCTTTCCAAACTATTTAGATAAATAATCTTTGAGTTTTTACCGCTAGCAATTCCATTTCTCCATCAGCAATTTGCCCATTTTGTATATAATTAGATGATTTTCTCATAATGATAAGCTGAGATTTTTTGTAGACATAGGCAGAATGGAAAGTATTCCCCTATAAATAATACCAAAAACTAAGTTATCTATCTAATAAGTATCAAATCTTAGATCTAGCTCTTTAAAAAGAATTATATTTTTAGAGATAATTACACTTAATCCTCCTTAACAACACAGGTACACACTAAATTTTCTTTATATCCACATAGATCCTCTCAGGTTTCTTCTTTTAATTCTCTTAGTTCACAGATTTATACATACATAGAAAATAAAATTAAGAATTATATGTGAAAGATAATAATAATTTAGAGGGGCAACAAACGCGTACATGTCGACACACACCACCCAAAATGGCTGCCGCTGTGTGTGCTCGATGTTGCACTCCAACTTCCTCAACTTCTCGAATCATAGTGGGAAAAAAGAAAGATTAAAAAAAGAAGAAGAAGAAAACCCACTCCCCAAAGTCAACTCCTCTCCACTGCACCGAGTCAACCCCCTCCTCTAAACCCACCCATTTTCTTGTGCGCACTAGTGGTCAAACACCGGCACAAAAGGGTGTTTTTTTTTATATATTATCTTTAAGTTCTAAACTTATTTATAAAATTAGTTAGCAAGAATTTGCGAATAATTAGAGTTTTTTGTTGAACAAACTATCTCCCAAAGCGATTTCCTAGGCGTGGTTATATATTGTTGGGAGAATAAGTTGGATATTAAAAATATATGATGAGCATAGGTGGAATGGAGAGAACTTCAGAGAAGGTGTCAATCATGGCCAAACACTGAGTGTGGAGAACTTTTGAGAGAAAAGTGAGGAGGACTTTTTAAACCAACACCAACATTTTTAGTAAAACAAATAAACAAGAACTAAAAGTTTCCATTAGAATTTTACTTCTTCTTTTTTTTCTCTTGGGTATCACTATCTATGCCTCCTTTTTGGCTCTATTCTTAATATGATCCACTTTGGGTATATAATTATCTTTTTCCTTGCTATTTTGTGTGATCTTAATTTTTTTTACTATCGTCACTTTATCCGCTTATGCATACTGATGTATTGATTGCTTGTATCTCGCTGTTTCTATTGCACTAAAGTTTTAATTTTTTATTGATGTAATTTTGTGGTATATATTTGTCAAAAAAAAAATTTAAAAAAGAAATTCTCCTTATGAGTTATGATAAATCCGGCGTACGTTTTCTGTGAATCTATAGAGAATGATCTAGTTATTAAAGAAAAAAAAAACTCTATAAATCTATAAGAGAAGGCCGCCGAAAAACCTCCGGCATGGAGAATATTATTTTTTTTTTGTTATAAAAGATGAATTTTATATTAAGATATTAAGCTTGATTACGTAAGGCTTCGTTGTCGTCGGCGAGCATGATTTGCACCAACGGGGTAGGGAAAGGCCCTAGCCGGGTGCATAAAAAATCATCATATTTACAGGATGAAACTAACCGATCTGTCACTTTGTTTGCTTCTCGTTGTGTATATATATATTTCAAAGAGATACAATAGATAGGAGCCATCTACAGTCTTTCACAATAGGTGCGATCGTCCCGAATCTATTTCTTCCTCCACATGGTGTGGCCCTATGTCTCGATCATCGTAAGCCCTTCCTTTGGCTTCTACTTGTATGGTGGGTGTACTAGAACTAGTCCGACAGCCAATTACAGGTTGACCAACGAAGACTTGGTAGATTTTTCATACAGCCATTTGTGCATACGATCTGCTCCGTTTCTGATGGGACCGACTGTCTCCTGGAAAAGAGATCAAGCCACTTGCGTCACTGTGACGGACAAACACACCCAACAAATCTTGCTCTCATAAAATCAACTACTCCACTCAAGTCTTCTATCTTTTGCCTATCCATTTATTTTTACCTCAATCTCTCTCTCTCTACACTTCACCACTCTTTACTCCAGGAATGGCGAAACTTTCTTCTTCAAATCCTACTGTTCAGTTCCTAGCTCTGCTACAGTGGCTGCTCTTTGGGCTCTCTAATGGTAGCAATGTGAGTTTAGCTCATCTCCACCTTCTAGTTTCCTTTTTAATGACTATAATTGCTCCCTCTCAATGATTTAGTGAGGCTTGGTCTTCTGTTCTTGGCTTCTTGGTAGGTCTACATTGTATACATGGGGGAGAAAACCCATTTGGAGACAGAGTTGGTACAAGGACTGCATCACGGGATGCTCACAACTCTTCTTGGGAGGTCTCTTAAACTTCCCCTCTCTTCCTCTTTGATTTGAAGCATTTGGAGTAGTATTTGTTGAGATTAGGGCCTGTGGTGGTCTGGTTCTAGGGTTTTGTTTATGATTTTAAACAGAAATGGTGTCTTCTTTTATGTTAAGAAATGTATTGGCATTCAGTTATACTAATTGCATTTGGGTCTTGAAATTTTTGTTGGTTGTAGTGAAGAAGAGGCTAAATCATCAATTTTGTATAGCTACAAGCATGGGTTCTCGGGGTTTGCGGCCACGCTGACGAAATCGCAGGCTGCTCATCTTGCCAGTGTGTCCTCGAACTCTTTTAACGAATCTTGGATGGTGGCATCAAAGGTTATCTTTTTGTATTTTTGTAATTGATGGTTATTGTCGAATTATGGAATGCAGACTGGCCGGGAGTCGTTCGAGTTATTCCGAATCGGATTCTTGACTTGCACACCACTAGGAGTTGGAACTTTTTGCATTTGAATACGGAGCCTTGGAACGGGCTACTTTCGGTGAGTAGATCAGGTGATGAGTCGATCATTGGTGTGTTGGACACCGGTAAGTTCTTGCTGTATTATGCTCCATTGAGTTGTAAGTTTGGTAGAGGTGAATATTTGCTTGAAGATTGGTACATCGGATTATTTGTAGGCATATGGCCTGAATCTGAGAGCTTTAGAGATGATGATATGGGAGATGTTCCATCTCGTTGGAAAGGAAAATGTGTTGAAGGAGAGAAGTTTAATGTTTCGAATTGCAATAGGTTAGTGTTCTCCTTTTCCCTGCAGTGGTTTCTACAATTATGTTCACTTGTTGAAATTTGTAGATCATGCTGGTGAATTGTGGGATAGAATAAGAGTTTCTTTCCTCAATGCCCGAGCGTGCAACTAGATTTTGTCAAAACGAGAAAAAAAAAAATCTGATCTGCCAAAATAGTAGGTCTATGGGATCTTATAATTTGTTATTGTGTTGAAAAGCATGTTGATTCTAAGCTTTCTGAAATTATTATCCTTAAGATAGATCTCTAGGTTTGCATGTAAAATATTTTCCTATTTTGGCCACTCAGAGACTGAATCCTGTTTGAATGTAACCCTAACTCGTCTGTTGGATTCTGACACAATGAAATGAATTTATCCATTTGTATAGAGTGCTTAAGAAATGAATTTATTTGTCAATGAAGTATTTGAATTATCTCATACTGAGACCATACTTGCAGCAACATCTTTCCTAACTGAGAATATCACTTTTTCACCATCTCCATTACAGTAACAAGTGCAAGCTACTCTTCCTATGACCTTGAGTGCATAAGTAAGGACTCATTCATAGAAATGTTCCATATTTTTTACAGAAGTCTGTACATTCAGATTCAGTAGATAATCCTTTTTCCAAGGACTGTCGTTTAGAACTAGCAGTAAAACTTGCATAATTAAAAACTTACAGATGCCAAGGTAGTGACTCTAAGTTTCATGGTAGGGTTCTTTCTGCAGGAAAATAATCGGTGCACGCTGGTACATTAAAGGATATGAAGCTGAATATGGAAAATTGAATACAAGTGACATGTTTGAGTTCCTATCTGCCCGTGATGCAGTAGGACATGGTACACACACATCGTCCACTGCTGCCGGTGTTTCAGTAGCTAATGCGAGTTTTCTTGGACTTGCACATGGCTTAGCAAGAGGTGGAGCATCCAGGGCTAGATTAGCCATTTACAAAGTATGTTGGGCTACCGGTGATTGCAGCTCTGCAGACATTCTTGCTGCTTTTGATGATGCGATACATGATGGAGTTGATGTTCTCTCAGTGTCCTTGGGCCAAGCGCCTCCTCTTCCTGCTTATGTTGAGGATGTTTTGGCTATCGGTTCCTTTCATGTTGCAGCTAGAGGTATCACTGTGGTCTGTTCTGGAGGGAATTCTGGTCCTTACTCGCAGACGGTGATAAATACAGCTCCTTGGGTTATAACTGTTGGAGCAAGCACAATTGACCGGACTTTTCTTACGACAATCACCCTTGGCAACAACAATACTTTTGCGGTAAAATCTCATCCTCTTACACGTAGCATGATACCTGTTTAAAAGTATCAACGAAATATTGCTTTACTGTCCACAGCATCCTACCAACTTTGAATGATCAAACGATTCAAATCCATAGCATGCATTACTAGGTATTACATAAAGTTTCTTCTTTTCTTTTTTCTTTTCAATTTATCTACTTTGATTCAGTTTGAAATGTCAATATTAACATCATTTGTTACATTGTTCTATCGAGAATGCCTGAAAAATGTTGTTCATTTGATTTATGCATGATGATGTAAGTTCACCTTTTGGCCACATCAACAAGGTACTTCAAAAGTGAAGTAGCAAATACATGTTGTTCTGTGTGCAAAAGTGTCATCACATAGTTATACCCTCTTGTGGAAACCAAAAAAGAAAAATTAAGGGGAAGCTCTAACTGCGTGCTAGTTAGAATGACTATCATACTGCACAAAGTATGCTATATCAGGCAAACTTAGAATGCGCTGATATAACTTTCTTTGGAAGGAATCATAAATCTTCTTTTTGACTGTGGCTAACATAGTTAAAGCTTTATTTATTAATAAACCTGCAATTCTCTCTTACATCATTCATTGTGCATAGTTTTCTCATCACTCTAGCTAAAAATCAGGGTCAATCTCTGTATGTTGGAAAGCATCCGCATAGGACTTTTCGGATTGTTTTTGCCGAAGATATTGCCTCTAATGATGCAGAGGCTAGTGATGCAAGGTATCCTCTATTGCTATATTTTGGTGGCAAGGACGATTTATTATATTTAAGTTTGACGTCTTTACAGAAGTTGCACTGCAGGATCTCTTAATGCTACTTTAGCCAAAGGGAACGTGGTACTCTGTTTCCAAACAAGGAACCAAAGATCCGCTGCAGTTGCAGCAGAAACTGTTAGTAGATCTCATGGTGTTGGTATTATCTTTGCACAGTTCTTGACAAAAGACATGGCATTCTCATTTGACATTCCATGCATCCAAGTAGACTTTGAAATTGGAACTTCTATTCTGACTTACATTAGTAACACAAGGTATCTCTCAAAGTCCTATAATTCTTAGTATTTAGTTGCCAACTTCATGTTAGCAATTGAAGAGCTCTCCGCTAACCTTTTTTTTTCATACAGAAATCCAGTTGTTAAATTCAGCTCCATCAATACAGTTGTTGGCAAACTCATCGCCCCTGAAGTAGCATACTTCTCATCTCGAGGTCCAAGTTCTCTGTCTCCCTTTGTTTTGAAGGTGACACTCCTTATTAATGTTTGTTAATACCTAGATTCATTTCATTCATAGAAACCAAATAGCATGTTATCTATTGTTATGAAAGAATTATACTTCTCTCCGTTATATTCTAAGGTCGCTTCTTCAATCGGGTGTCTCTTCCTAATTTTCTGCAGCCCGACATTGCTGCACCTGGTGTGAACATTTTGGCCTCCTGGTCACCAGCTTCTGCCTTATCATACAGTATCGGGCCTGTTAATTTTAAGATTGATTCTGGAACCTCGATGTCATGTCCACACGTGTCAGCTATTGCGGCCCTTCTCAAATCAGTCCATCCTAAATGGAGCCCTGCTGCAATTAAATCTGCATTGATCACTACAGGTAAGATTCACCAAGATTTACTCTGCAAATTTCTATTGATTTGATGACATTCTTGATTTCTTTTGGTGTTGATTCCATATTATCTACTTATCTACAGCCTATGTAAAAGATGGATATGGTTTTGACATGGTAGCCGAGGGGGCTCCCTACAAGCAAGCAAACGCATTCGATCATGGCGGTGGTCATGTTGATCCAAACAAGGCTGTAGATCCTGGTCTTATATATGACATGGGTGTATCAGATTACATGCATTTCCTTTGCTCGATGGGATACAATAACTCTGCTATCAGCTCAATGACACAGCATACTACGGTCTGCAAAAGGACACCCAAGTCACAAAAAGACCTGAACCTCCCATCTATATCAATTCCTGATCTAAGAAAGACACTGACTGTATCAAGAACAGTTACAAATGTAGGTCCAACCATATCAGTGTACACTGCTTCTGTCGAAGATCCTCCTGGAGTTAGTGTGCTCGTCAAACCCTCAATCTTACAATTTAACGCAACTGTACAGAAGTTAGAATTCAAGGTGACATTTCGCTCTAAATTAAAAGTGCAAGGCAGATATACTTTTGGAAGTTTGACTTGGAAAAACAATAAACATTCGGTGAGGATTCCAATGGTAGTTCGCACAGTCATCAACGACTTATATACCGATGCATGATGGAAATGTGAGATTCTACCTCTTTGTTGTTTTCATTTTTGGCACAGATACTGTGTCTCTATAACTATTGCCCTCTGCACATTTGAGGAGAGAGTTATCTTGCAAGTGCTCTAAGAAAGTAATGGAACGCTTCTTTGTTGTACGTTTGTCATAATCTTTTTAAAATCTAGAGACAATCTATAACTTCTGCTCTCTTAATTAAGAACTTGTCACATATGCTAGGTGTTCACAAAGTGATGGCAATGATATATGCTTGTACCTTGGCATGGAAGAAGCTTCTTTGATATTTTGTATTAGATACCTTGTCATTGAAATCTTGATGTTCTGACACATCAAACATCCCATGCAACATATTGAATTTGGATATCTATCCGGGGCTTTTGTAATTTAATTGAATTTACTTTTAAATTTGTAACAATAAACTCTAGTGTATACTCCATATGTAAAATATTTATCAGCTATATATACACTTTGTTTTATATGCTAAATTAAAGAACTAAATACAATTAAATTGCAAAAGCTCCTTTCTGCTCTCTCTCTCTCTCTCTCTCTCTCTCTCTCTCTCTCTCTCTCTCTCTCTCTCTCTCTCTCTCTCTCTCTCTCTCTTTATGAATATATATATAAATTGGGCAAATAACAAAAGTATGCAGTTGAGATGGTTGTTCCTTTCATGGGCAGGTGGTCTTTAGTTACAACCTTTCTCTGCAAATTCTGAATATGGGAGACAGATATCTTATTATTTCTTTGAATTTTTCCACAAAAATTGATGGCATTTCACATAACTACTGACATTTTAATCTAAGTTTCTCTCCTATGATACTATGTTGAACCTTTCCTTTTCCCTGGTCCCTCTAGTGGCATTTCCATAGTAGCATAATTGGGGAAGTAGCTTAAAATTTATTTAGCAAGCGAACGAAAATCTACTAAATTTCCTCCCAAACATGTTATTCTTGTTTGCATGGTGCAATTTGGATCTTTAACTTTAACCAAAATCATGACTAAAGAGTAAAATTGAACAACTCATCCATGATCAATTAATCAATCAACAGAATAGTTTACATTGAGAACAAAAGCTATAGATAAGCATATAAACATGGTTCTGTACATGGATTGAAGTCATAATACAAGTCATGTAATGTTAATACACTCAATACAAGCTTAAGTTTGGGAGGCTATCCTATGTGTGCAGCAGCAGATTTCTTAAAAAACTTCTGCAATTTTGCTTGCTAGCACACGGTCCCTTCTTTCAACGTATCCAAATGGAAACCATCCAGCTTTACCGTTGCATTCACCTTCAGCCCAACCATCCTTCGATACCTGTAAAATTAACTTCAGATTAGTGGTTGTGAGAGGAGAAAAAATCAACCAGCAACTCTTTCAAATTTTGAGTTGATGAAACCTGCAAAGAAGATATACATATGTGATGGAAGTGTATACGGATAACTGAACAAATAAACAAGACAAAGCTTTTAGCATTAATATTCTCCAGTATATAATGACTAAGACATTAGATATTTCAATGGCTACAATTACTAAACAAGCATGACCTGTTTGGCACCCATTTGCTTGCCCTACAAATGATAGAGGGAAACTTAAAAGCTTCCTTAACCTTTTGATGTGGCAGCCATACCAAGAGTACATCCTTTGAGATATAAGACATCTTCCTCAAATTTATAATTATAAACTCTGAGGAACCCTGTTCATGAGCATATCAAAGAAGTTTATATTTTTGAACGTTTCATTTCATTCACTACTTAAACAATCTTCATCAATGATGTAAGGTTTGTATATTGGCAAAAGTGATCAAAATAATCTCTCATATGTGTAGGTAATTTGTAATGAGTATATTCACAAGTTGGAGGTCAGATGTATTACAAAAGAAGAGTGGCAGAATAAATTCACAAACAGTGTACGAAATGCAGTTGCAAATGTTCACAAATACAGATACCATGTTTTTGGTATTGCAGGAATTGCAGGAATTCGTATTGAAGTTCAAACAAGGTTTTTGGTGTCAGCAATACAGAGAGCTTTCTTGATGCATGCATTCAAATGAAGTTTGAACTTGATTCAAACGGACTCGAGAATTTAAACTTTAAGCCAGCACATTAATGTGACTTGATTGGCATCCAAATGCCGTCGTGAATCTCAACTTCTACATAAGATTTTGTGGAATTCTTTTTAAGAGATATTTTGCCTTATTTGACAAAGGTATTTAAAGGTCAATTAAACCTAACTCTAGTAGGCACACGTCATCATCTTTGAGAGACTTTGGAAGAACTTTATTGGCTTTACACGGAACATGGAAAAACCTCTATTTTCACACCTTTCATTCTCCAAATCGTGGAGGACTACGCCAAACATGGAAAAACCTCCTTTACTCAATGGATCTAATTATCCATATTGGAAAGCTAGGATGTGATCTATCCTAAAATTTGTTGATGAATGCGTTTGACTTTCTGTAGTTCATAGTTGTTCATTTCCTGCTATGATTATTAGCAAAAAGGACATTGAAAAAACCTCTAGATAATAGATAAGTGGTACAAAATAGATAATGATAACGCTGGTTGGAACAGTAATGCTATGAATGTCATCTTTAGGTGTGTTTAAACTTTAAACTTTAAACAAATACCACCTAGTTTAAACTTTAAACAAATTTGCATATGAAAAATCGCTAAGAATGCATAGGACATCCTTAAAACTGCCAATGAGGGTACCTCTATTGTTAAACTGTCCAAGCTTCCAAGATTTGTTACCAATTTCGGGACTCTTCACATGGAAGAGGATGAATCATTTAATGATTTCTATGCTAAGTGGACTGACATTGTAAATTCCACTTTTAACCTAGGTGAAATTATTACTGAGAACAAGATTGTCAAGAAAATTCTTAGATTTTTGTCTAAAAGGCTTCAAACGCAAGTTAGTGTTATCAAGAAAAGCAAGGATGTTGACTTTCTTAAAATAGTTGTTAACTTGAAAATCTTTGAAGTCTTTTACATCAACCAAAGAAGTTCAAAGGCATTGCCTTAACGACTATTAAGGATGACGATGATGAGTTTGATGAGTTGATCCTGATATGATGGCGTTGTTTATAAAGAATTTCAAAATTTTCTCAAGAATCCAAAGATTATTTCTGAAAATTAACACAAGAGTAAAATTTGTGACAAAAAAGGTACCACTGCACCTAGTTTTGGATCGAACAATCAAGGCTTCAAATCTAAGACAAAAGATTAAGATAATAAAGTTAAATGCTTTGACAGTCCAACATTTGGACATATAGCTCAAGAATATTTGAACCAACTTAAGAGGAAGATAAAGCTATGAAAGTTACTTAAGATGACTCGAATGAATCCGATAACAATGATTCTGAGACTAAACAAGGATATTTTTTAGCTTTTACTATCTTAATTGCATCTGTTGAATGTTCAGACAAGTCTTCGAGTGCTAGTGAACTAAATTTTGACACGTCAGATTCCGAAGATGAAACAAATATTCAACAAGCCGATGACAAACTATTTCCAGAATCCTACAAAATTATATATGAAACTCCTCACCAAATTAAAAGAAGTTAAAAGGAGAAACTTGATAACTCAAAACGAGAGCATGAATGGCTTGAAAAGAAAGTGGGTTTCCTGCAGGGAAAAAATAAACGGGATGAAATTGTGCTCATCACGAGCAAGAACAGGTTTAGACTTGGATATGCAGGCGATGCTTCAAATTCTAGAGTTGTATTTGTTTCTGCAGGTTACCAAGGGAATGAAGAAGGTTTCTTAAGTCACCATGGATAACAAGGATGCTGGATATATTTAAAAGTAGAAAGTAAATCATAATATTAATTAATCCACTAAGATACGACGACCAAGATTTGCTCCTACCTATTTCCATTGTGGCAAAGTAGGACATACTAGACCTCACTGTAACTTGCTGAAAAGAACTAAACATGCATTTATTTATGGTGTGAAAATTATGTATCTACTATAAAATCAGACCTTAGGTGCTATGTTGTTCATACTGCACTTAAAGCTTTAACTGCAAACATGTTGTATTTAGACAGCAGTAGTTCTAGGCACGTATCTGGGGATAGATCTTTCTTCATTTGTTTGGAAGATTATGAAGGGGGTGCTATTACTTTCAATGAGGAAAACTCTTCTAAAGTTATTTAGTAGAGGGACAATAAGCACCTCAGGTATCCCTAGATTAGAAAATGTCTGAATTAATCTATTGAGTGTTAGTCAAATCTGAGATAATCAATTTAAGGTTAGATTTTCTAGAAATGAATGTTTGATCATGAATCAATTTGGAAAGATTGTTATTCATGGAACTAGAACCTCCGATAATTGTTGCAGTGTTAGTTCTAATTCTGAAATATATATATATATATATGTTACATTAAAGGAAACTGATGGGCACCAGAACTCTACCTTCACTTAGGATCTTGGTCTTTACACCTTCAGTTATAGTAGTGATTTTCTTATTTTCAAAATTGAAAAGCTGACTATTGCTTTAGTGGTATTTAAAAGAGATTGATTATATAATTTAAGTATTTTATGTCTTTGAAAGTTTTTGAATTGGAGTTATTAAATGAATTTTGAGTTTCAATATATTATAAAGTTAGATAATTATTGTTAAGGCTTCATGTATCTCAAACCTATTGGGATACATGACTAGTCATGATTCCTATTTCGGGTTGTGGCAATTATAATGAGTAAGTTGAACTTCTTTTCAGGATTGCAAATCACTAAATTGGATAAACGGATATTCATCGCTTAATCCAAATATACTAGGAATTTAGTAACTAAGCTTGGTTTAGGATCTACAAAGATACCAAAACTCCTACGAGTACTAGCACAAAAATTGGACAACTTAGGAAAAAGCTTTGACCAATAGCTTTACAAAAGTATGGTAGATAGTTTGCTATATTTGAATGCAAGTAGAGGTGTCAAAATAAACGAGTGGCTCGGGCTCGAATCGGCTGGACATAAGTTGAGCCAAGCCTGAGCCTAAATTTGAAGCTCAAAATTAATTTCGAGCCGAGCCTAAGCTATATAGGCTCGGTATATAAACCAAGCACTATTGTCTATTCACACAACCTAAATCTCTATCTCTAAATTTTCCAATTCCTTACACTCGCTCATTCGCGCCTTCGAGTCCTCCTTAAGTCGTCGCCGCCACGTCATCCTCAAGCCGTCGCTGCCTAGTCCTCCTCAAGTCATCATCGTCATCGTCCTCCTCCTCAAGCCGCCCCCTCGTTGCCATCCTCCTCCTCCACGTCGGCAAGCCTCATCCTCCTCTTCCTTTGGCAAGCCGCAGTCACCTCCTCATCCGGCATCCTCGTCCTCCATCGGCAAACCACGCATCATCCCAATAGAGGAGAGCCTCATTGGCAAAAAAACTCCTAAAAAGAAGCAAGAAGTAGTCTACTCCAAACTAGGGCTGTCAAGCTCAACAAGCGACTTGGGCTCATCTCGATCAGAGCTGAGCTGAGCCCGAGCTGCTAGAGCCGGCTCAAAATTAATAGTGAGCCGAGCCTGAGCTAGAGCCAGCTCGCTTAGGCTCGGTATAAATTCCTGCCTCGTCCTCCGCCGCGGTGCACCTCATCCTCCTTCATCGGCTCGGGCTCAGATTGGCTGAAGCTCGAGTCCGGCTCGAGCTCAACTCGAGTTAAGTTGAGCCGAGCCTAAGCCCAATTGTAAGGCTCAAATTAATTTCGAGCCTTAGTCGAAGCCAGCTTGCTTAGGCTCAGCGTGGAGGATCTGCTATTTAGACTTGTGACTTGTTGATTTCTTTGGTCTTGATTGGATTTATGTGATGGTGGGTTTAGAGAAGCTGAAGAAGATCCTGGCGTCGGACTTCTTCACCACCGTCTGCTTCGCCGTCTCCTCCTCTAATAAAGCTCAGGCTCGGCTCAGGCTTAGTCTAAGCTGAGCCTAAACATTAAAGTAGGGCTCGAAATTAATTTCGAGCCAAACCTGAGCTAGAGCCAACTTGCTCAAGCTTGGCTCGTTTACACCCCTAAATGCAAGTAGGTCTGACATTAATTTTAGTGTAAGTGTCTGCTAGATATCAGTCTAACCATAAGAAATCACCAATTTGTTGTTAAGCACATCATAAAATAAAAGATACGAATCTAGGTTCAAAATAAAAATATATGAAAAAACATGAGCTTAGCCAAAAAAAATGTCATCAAGAATCAACCGAATGCACAAACTCCTAAAGAAGTTCTAAGATACTCAAATCTTTGAACATTTAAAGGCTTTGTGAACAAATAGTTGAGTTGATGATCCGTTTGAATGTGCTCCAAAACTTTCAACCAGTTCCTATATAAAGTGATAACGTATATCAATGTGCTTTGTACGTGAGTGTTGAACAAGATGTTTTGAGATATTTATTGCATTCATGTTATAACAATACGAAATCATTGTATATTAATCAATTGCATAATCCCTGACCATCTGATTCATCCAAAGCAATTGAGTACAACAACCTTTGTTTATAATATGCTTAACAACAAACATGTGTGATTCCCTAGGGTCATGTTTGTACACACTAACTTAAAGCCTAACCTTAATAGTCATCTATCACAATCTTTGATAGACTTTGGAAGAACTTCATCAACTTTAGATGGAACATAGAAAAATCTCAACTTTCACACTTTTGTTCTCCAAATAGTGGAGGACTACACCTCAAAGGTCAGTGAGGTGGTTAGATCAATCTCTAGAGTCACTCGAAAATGAAAACTGATCACAAGACGCAGCATGAGATCTAGTGAGCAAGACGATTTTAGATAAAGTCACGAGTATCGACAATTGTTTGTAAGTTGGTATTATAAATTGATATATTTTTATTAGTGAATAGTTTTGATCCGAGTTTGGATACGTGATTTTTTACTTGATTTGAGATTTTTCCATATAAGAACTCATGTGTTCATCTTTTCTTATTTATTCTTTATTAATTCACATTATTAACATAATAAGCAAATGTTCGGGAAGTCAAGCTAAGGGCATATAATTTTTCAAATGAAAAACAAAATCCCTATCCTCTACTGATGGCTCAATGCTTTTTGGTTAAAATACCATATGACCAGGGAAACAAAAGATCTGTTTCAAATCTCAAACACAACAACATGAACTCCCCATGAAACATCTTGAATATTATTAAGTTTATCATGATGAATAAAGAGAAACTGAGAAAAGAAAGGAAAAAATGATAAACTGCTACTGAGTCCAAATGAAGCATTGTTAGTTTGTTACCTTTCTTACAACAACGAAGTCCCCAATTAACAAGTTCAGTTCAACATCTGACTCAGCCTGATATGAATGCATGACCTTCAGAATGTAAAAACAGATGTAAGGATCAATAAGGCAAAGCTCAAACATAGTGGTCTTAATCCAGCATGACATTACAAGTTCAAACATATCAAAGCTAAATTTAAGTACCTCTCCCAAAAAGTATCCTACAGAATTGGTTGATTCATCAGCTGTCTCGGAAGAATATATACCATTGGCTTCCTCATATGAAGGAGGTTGTGAATTATGATCTTCTGTGAATGGGCTTGCAATTTCTTCGATTCTCTGCCGTGCTGAAACAATCTGTCAATCAAAGCTGACAGTGAGATAGAACAAGGGAGAACCAAGTGGTTTCATCATCCTTAAGATCATATTCTGACCACTTGCCTCTCCTTCAAGATGATCAAGTATGTGAAGAACTCTTTGATGGTAAGTGCGTTCTTTTTCAACCTTCATTAAGAAAGAATTTCTGAGCGTATGTCTTGCCAATAATTATCAATAATATGCGAAATATTAAGGCATATATGACAGATAAAAGGGGAATAAATTATACCATTGTTATGAGATGGTGCAAAGTTAATCTTTGTTGTTGAGCTTCAACAGCAGTCATTGCTGCTACAGCTTCTTTACCAAGAACTTGCATGTTTGATGTCAGCTCTAGAAGTTTTGCTTCAGCTGCTTCCAACTTCAAATTACTATCACCATTATCAGGGGTTTCCCTTACTTTCATTTGGCGCTTTGAAACTTCAATAGCCTGTAAATAGTGTTGCCATTCAAGAAGTGGAAATTAACATTATCTGAATGAATATTATCATCAGGCAATGATGCCTTAAACTATCAAAGTTCATGCAGCAGAGCAAGCGTTACTTCACTATATTGAATGAAATATATAATAGTTCCAGAAGAGGCAGATGATTGTAATGTATGCATTATTACCTGAGTTTCAGCTTCTTGATGCAATTTGTCATATCTTTGAGCCAGGTGGCGAGCATCCTCCAATGCGGCGCCTACTACCATAGCTCTTAATGGCTCTGCAACCTGGCAACTTGCAGATTTCAAACTATTAACCAATCAGCTCATCAACTTACAAGCAAAAAATAGAAAGGGGAGAAGGAAGGAGGACAATGTTTATACCATCAGCTATTAGTAAATTCAAAAATAAGAAGAACAAATTCAAATGATGATGTTAACGAACAAGAAGAGGATAGTAAGTTTATAGATGTCAAATGCACTGAACAAAAAGAACAGGAAAATACAAACTCCAACTGACAACAGAGAGTTGCATGGGATAGAACCAAAAAAGAAAGTCAGATAATGCAATGGCCCCACATCCTGAACACTTACAGAAAGTTGAATATCATGTCATTGATTTAATTAATGAGAATATGTACGTGGCATAATAAGCTCTCCTACCATAAGTAATTTGTACTCCAAAGATCTACCAAAAGGAAATTTACAGCAGGAAGTTACTTGAGATGTTGGAATAAAAAAATAAAAATCAGATATTTCTAGACCAAGAGTTGTGAGATTCCTAGATATATACATACTAGGATGTCAAATGGGACATTCCTTGTAAGAATAACTCAAGATGATTAACTTAACAACCTCAACCTCTTCAATAATGAAGGTAATGCTATGTAGAATCTATCCCCATATCTTGGGTTTGAGGGACCCTAGTGGCTGGTACATTAAAATGCTCTTCTGGTAAGTAGAAAGGAATATTAACACATATAAAGCATTATTGATGGATTAATTTGCTCTTAAGATCTGAACTTATAATCTCTTTCTCTTGGTTGAATGGTTGGAAAATGTATCAAACTCATTAACAGTGCACATAAATGTAGAAATTAGAATCAAGAATATGAGCCTAGTGAGGAGTATATATTAAGTAAAAGAAGATGAACAATACACAGGTTACAAATTTCCCAGAATAAATATCAGCACTACATTCAGTTGAGCATGGGGAGACATGCCTATATACATGGAAAAGAGAAAAAAAAAATCAGACCTGGGTACCAAGGGCTTTCAACAAATTCCCATGTTCCTTCTCCATTTGGGCATGAGCTTGTCCAAAGTTTAGTGCAGCTTTTGACAACACATTGCCACTTGTGCAGCTGTTTTCGCCACCATATTTCTTGCTCTCTTCTGATAGCTTGGTGCCTAAGGGAAATGTCTTTTAAATTCATGGATAACAAAGTTACCAATGAGAAGCAGCACCAGATTTATCTATACCGAGTTCAACTATCTTGGATCCAGTAACAATGTAGCCTTCCACGCCACGAACGATATCTCTTTGAAAACGCTGAAAGAAACAAATAGAAAGTTGAAATCAAAATTTTGATACATGAAAAACTTGCAAATAGACCGTCCTAAGATAGCTAACCTTTCCCGCACGTGTTGAAATGTAAAGCTTTTCTAGTTTTTTATGCTGTTTAAGATCTGCCTCATCAGGAAATCCATTATCAAAACCAGCATATCCACCACCTCCAAATTGCTTGAGAACAGCCTGTCATGGTATCAGCAAAATGATAAGACTGCCCTTTGGAACCACAACCACATACCAGAAGGTGTTCTTGCTAGAAAGAACAAAAATTAAGATATCTAGGATGCATGAATATTTCTATACCATATCAGATACTATATAGGAAACATACTCATCTATTAGAAAGTTCCTTTATGTATCCCAAAATTTTAAAATGAAATTAAATGCAGCTACAGTTCAAATACTTCTAGAAAATTTCAAACTTTTGAGAGTTAAATGATGTTTGTAATTGTAGAATTTATACTAGGTCATGCATTGACATAAATGGTGACATTGTGGGTAGGGGCAAAAATGGGTCGGATTTCCGACCCATTCGATTCCCTATGCAAGTTTTGCCGGATATGGGTTAATATTTTCCTATTAATCATAATATCTGAATTCATACCCCTATTCAAATGGTCTATGTAAATATGGATATGAGCTAAATATTAATATCTGAATCAATATTTGCATATCATTTAGTTTAAAATAATATGAAACTAAATTATATAAAAGACTTTCTTCTACATTCATAAATGAATACGGATTTATCCAATATCCGATCCACATCCATGGTTGTACTTAGTATATGGTAATAGAGATCTATCTGTATTCGAAGAAAAAAAAATAAAAACAGATATGATTTTACCACTTTCCAGTCAGTACCCGGATGCGGTTTCATCCCTACCTGTGGGACATAAATATCTATGAATTTGCAGAAGGCTCATATTAAGATTTCATGCCATGATATATATATTCTTTAATATGGTTATCGTTGTACGCAAGGTTTATCTTTCCCCCACAAGGAGGACATCCGGGTACACAATTCTGTAGCAAAAATCTAATTCCCAAGTATGCTTGGCATCAGAATTAATTGCTTACCCCTCATCAGCTGGGCATGCGACAAATAAAATTTTGCACTTGCACTCATATCATCAACCAAGCTCGGTCGGAAAACTTCAACGTCAGATCAAATCTCAATGGAAAGGTCAAGAAGCCGCCAAAAACAAGAAAGAAATGACAAACACAGCAAGCATTGCCCTAAACCCTAAAACCCAAACCCTAGCAAATCCAACAACCAACAGAGAGCAAGGAAATCTATCCAGATTGCCAATGTAGAAATAAACCTGAGGTTTAAGCGATCCCAAACAGGGATAATAACAATGTAGACAATCAAGTGCCGTGATCTATGTGAGATCAAAATAAGAACTGGTAACGAAATCGAAGAATGTGGAGAGAGAGAGAGAGAGAGGAGTAATGCCTGTTGCTGCTTGGCTACTTGCTCTCTGAGCTTGGTTGCTTGCTTCCTAATGGCGTCCATCCACGAGACGGAGCGGATCGAAATGGGCGGACGAAAAAATTTCGGAGGCGACAATCGAGGGGACTTTCCGCTTTCGTGGACAAATGGAAGAGGTTTTCAAATTAACAAAATATGTTTTGAAAAGTGCAACTAACACCCTACACTTTGACGATATTACAATAAACCACTATCTTTTTGTAATTTACAGATAGAGCCCTCTATTTACTAAATATTAAAAATACCGAATTAAACCTCCGAAATAGATAAATCAAAATATCGATTTAACCAAATAAAATCAAATCAAGCTTTTAAAATACTAAAATCACATTGGATCCAAAATTACTACTATCTAATCTCAAATGTCATATCTAATTTATAAATTAAAAATTATAAAACAGAGATGGCTTTATAAATATATAATGTAGTCAAAATATGAAATGTTAGTTATAATTTATTTTCAATATTTTTCAATGGAAGACGTGCAATGCACGTGAGGGATTAGGTGGGCCTTGTTAATTGGGCCCAAAGTAGACCACTTCGGCCCAAACCGATCGTTTACGGACTTTTGGCTGCGATTACCTCTCGAGCTTTGCCCTTTCTTTTTAGATTAATTACACTTAGAATTTCTCAACTATTATCTTTTGTTTTCACATATAGACTTCTCGATCTATTAAAAATATCTCAAATATCTCTTCACATAGGTTTCGATGATATTTTTATGAAATCACTTAAGTAGTTATATGATATGTTTAGCCTTATATTTATATTTTGATGGAAAAAGAGAAAAAATTTAGCATGCCAAAATTTTCTTACCTTCTCGAGAGGGTATTTTAGTCTTTTTCAACTCTTTTTTTGCCTACGGTGTCAGGGGTATATATGTCATAATAAAAATTTTATAATTGAAGTATAACCTTTAGGTTAAGATCCATTCCATCTTGTATCACTGACAAACGAGAACTCATATCAATAAGTCCAATACTCTCATGTTAGTAATGCTTTCAGTGGGGGGAAAAAGGAAACCCTTCTAACTAGTTCGAACCTTTATTTCACGATCATCTCTGTCAAATTATAAACCGACACCCATATCTGTATTATTTGTAGAATATTTAAAAAGTGTTTGTAGGTAAGGCTTTATTCTAATACTGCAACGAATTGGATTATGAATACTCATGAGATGTGGAGGAATATTTTATTCTTTGTATTAGCTTTCAGAATCTTCCAACCTATTCTCTCCAATAATTTGATTAAGATAAGCAAGAGGGGTGGGTCTAAACTCTAAAGTGAAAAAAAGAACAGTTGGAGATTACTGATTCGCGCTAATGTATCAATCGAGTCTATCTAGTGATCATAATCGTCACAAGAAAGCAAAAATAATAAGCCATAGAATCTAAGCTCGTGTATTGAATGGGCGCGATTAATGTATTAATTTCGGGCAACGAATCCAATCCCAATGGAATAGGATATGAGCTATTCCACCGAGGTATTATAGAAGAAAGAGCTCTCATTGCCTTAGTGCGTGGGCTATGGAAAAGATGTTTAAGATTTTTAAGCACTCCACCAGTGTAGCCCTAATGGAGGATTGTGCCAAAGAATATTTCTCTCTTGGATTAAAGATGTGGATTGGGAGTGGTGCCACCTCGTGGAAACTTTGATGCTACTAGGCATAAACTATGGATGGAGTACTGCTAATTGTGAAGAGAAAAGGCATCACTTTAACAAGTGGGGGAGCTTAATTAAGAGAGATTAGTAAACTAATGGATGGCTTAATTATGGGAAAAGGATTGATCCAAGATGAGTGGGGACCAAGTGGGTCCAAGGGGAGATGAGATATTGCAAATGGTTCAGGCTTTGTGGCATTTTAATAATATATGTTTGTTTTATTTGATAGCCAAGTAGATTCAACTGCACAAGCTTTAGATTTTTTTTGTAATCACCACCTAAATTATCAAAAGTAATTGTTCAGGTTTCCCCAAAGTATGAGATGCAGTTTGATTTGATCGTTTTTTAAGGTAAATTGATTTGACAGTTTAATAATAATTGATTAGAAAATTAGTGTTGGGAGGGTCCACTTTCATGAGAAAGTGGCATATATGCTGTTATTTGTATTGGAGATTAACTTTATCTCACAATTTAAAGATTTAGAATTGAATTTAGTGAGTGATTGATCCAGTAGTTATTATGTGATTGTCATTTTTCTTTATGATCACTTTTATAATTTAGATTCTATAATAAAACTCATGTAAGGAGGTGTATGGGAGAATTTATGCATATGTATAAAGTATAAAGTGCAGCCGTTTTCCACCACTTGTGCTTTAGTTTCAATGTTCGGCGAGTTGAGCTTGTCTCTATTTTCATCAAAGCTTTGTTTTGTTGGTTGAGAATTTATTGTACTGAAAGAACTTGTATATGTCCTCGAGTTGCTCTAGGTTTGGCTTTTATCTCCCTCTCTTTACTTTTGCTTTATTTAGGCTTTGTCGTCTAGTATTATAGCTAGGTTCGCATCCATAAGATGCTGAACTACCTACATCAATATTATTCTCGCAAATTTTTAATTTGCTACTATTATTTATGACGCTGTCAATATTGGCCATGTGAAAGCTTCCTTCTAGCGCTTGTGATTAATATTGGCTTGATATTACGCTTTTTTGTTGGTCGATCTGTATTACAGCCAAATGTAAAACTTATCCGAGGGTCAAAGTTTTATCTCCCTTCTCTTATATATATATATATATAGTGTGTGTGTGTGTGTGGGAGAGAGAGAGAGAGAGAGAGAGAGAAAGAGAGGGTGATACATGAAACAGATGATTGGAGTCTGTTTGAAAACCTAATTTTCTTTTAATTTGGATTGTAGAGAATATGGGGTGGGTCTTGATCAAGTTTGAGGTGTCTTTATTCCGGGAACTATTCTGGATGCCCATACTTTTCAGTCCTCACTCCACTCATCACCTCGTCCAATATCTGAGAACATGCATTTTAATAATTAAAGAGATGGATTGAGAGAGAGAGAGAGAGAGAGAGAGAGAGCAACTTAAAGCTTCTAGATATTCCCACACCCATCAAAAGTTGCTACAAAGTAATCGGATTATGCCAAAATGAAAGTCTATGCTAAGTCAAGGTTGCAGCCAGGGCGGTTAAAGTAACAGAGCCGCCGGTTCGAGGTCGGCTTAATAAGATTCAATCAAGTTGGGCTTAAAAATAGGTTAAGCCAAGCTTGAGCTCGAATATATATATATTAACTATTAAATCTCACCTTAGCTTAGATCTTTTCGGAATAAAATTGTAAAATCTATTATATTCTCTCCTACTACTAGTCGAAGCCAACGGCACCAACTTTTCACCTCCGCACACCTTTGTCGACTCTTTACTCCATGCCGGCAAGCCACTCCATGTGGTCTACCTCGACTTTGGCCGCCCCTACTGCTTGATAGTTGAATTAGGTTTTATTTCAAGCTTGATTCAAGCTTAAATCAATTCAATCTTGCTAATGCTAAAAGTGGCTTGAATTAATAAGTCTTAAAATTGCTAATTAAGCAGTTTGTTTAAACTCGAACTCCGACTCAGGTTTGAAATAAACTCAAAATTGACTTTAGATTAAAATTATCCCAATTCAAGCCTGATCACATAGTCACGCTCAAAACTAATTTCAATCCAAGCTCGATCATAGAATGTTATGGGTTTGATTTTCGTAATAGGTATTAGAGATGATATTTAGCAAATTTTTCACCAAAGCTTATTAGAGTTGTCCAACCTATATATCAAAGAAAACTAACGTTTTTTATTCAACTTATAATTATAATAAGCTTTATAAACTCAATTATTAAAAAAACAAAACTTAATCGACCGGGTCTTTAGCATGTTGGCACACAGGAATCTAATAATCTGCATGCAAAAGCTAACTAACTAAACGACTCATATTTAAGACCTCTGTGATGGACTGATAGAACCTAACATTGAGATACAGTAGTCGACATGCTAGTGTATTTTTGTACACGAATAAGTTTGCAACAAAAAGTTATTATCAGAGGAGCTATTCTCTCATTTGACTTGGCTGTGCATGCAAAAGTTGTCTAGAAATACATGACAATGACCAGTACTCTTGACACTGCTAGCTAGGTTGGTAGGAGTTGGCATTGCTTGAGTTTAGTTGACAGCATTAAATGCAAGATAATGATGTCTCATTAATAATTGATGAGCAGTCCACTCTACCATGGTTTGAGTAAGAAAAGTTTATTATTAAAAACAAGTAAAACTATGAATCTGTACCTTGGTTTGTTTGGCTGTCTCTCTATTTTGATCTTATGCGTATAAGAAAACTTATTAAGCATATAATACATTTTAGAGATTTTTACGAATCACGTCCTATATTTTGTCTATTTTGTGATACGCACTCCGTCTTTAAAGATTTTATAACACTAACCCCTTATTTTTTTTATAATATTCATTCAACACCCTAACGTTACTTTAACTAACTGACATTAACTATGATATATAGTTTATGTAATTCTAGTTCAAAAATTATTAAAATATCTTTAAAAAGTTTTGACCTAACTTAAATCCCCACAAAATCCTTCTTCCTCAAACTAAACCCTAACTCCATAAAATCTAAATCCTCTCATCTATAACTAAACCCTACCTCACAAAATTATAATATCAAAACCTACAACCCACATGAATTCTCTAAAATCTCTACCACGTACAAGCCTTAAAGCTTCCCCTGACTTTACCTATTTTTCTTCATCTCTCTACCTCAAACCCTTTTTTTCTCCATTTTTTCCCAAATTTTCTTCGTCTCTCTCCCCATCTTTGAGGTTTGCAAGTAACAAAATTGGCTTAGCGTTTAGGGAGCTCTAAGATCTCTATTGCTTAGAGTTTGGAAGCTCTAAGATTGGCTTGGCATTTAGATAATATTCTCCATGGTTTGAGAAAAAGCAACAAGTATGGATGTTCATGTTCTAAATAAAATTATAGATAAGTACAAGAGTAATTTAGAAATGTTATAAATTACATAGTAATTATAACAGAATATTTTTTTTCTGATATCATTCAGTTTGATTATGGTTATATTAAATTAATTCAGGGTGTTAATGAACATTACAGGGAAAAAAAGAACCGTGTTATAAAATTCCCAGACGGGGCGCCAATCATAAAATAGGCAAAATATAGGATGTGATTTATAAAAATCCGTATATTTTCGTCGGTCATTATATTTTATAAATAAAATTATTATTATTATCATTCTTGCATACACAGACATACTATACCTTTTTAATCGTCCTCGAAAAACACTTTTCGTGTATCCAAAATAAAGCCAACGTAGAAAAAGAAAAGCATAAAGTCAATTGCACCCTTTCCAACTTTATACTAAAATCATTAATTATATTTTACTGTACTTTTGATTAAGAAAATATATTTATTTATTTATTTACTTTTTTACTTTAAAATTTGTCAACACATCGGACAAAATCATTTCATCTTAGATTTTCTCTCGGAAATATTAGGTATAATAGTTAGAAATTTAATTTATCATCTTCATCAATGATATTTATTTATTTAAAACAGTTTGGTTTGGGTTTGTTTTGCAAAAATGTTTTACATTCACGTGCAGAGTGTTAATTAATAGAACGAAATTGCGAACAGTAGCAGTATCAACCCAATATAAGGAAAGGAGGATAAGAAACGATTCGTTTTCACCGCGTTACGAGGAGAAAAGCGGTGGTTTTTTCAAGCCATACGGGGGGGGGGGGGGGTGTGATTGTATAGGAATTGGCACAAACTGTTATGGTAAATTACAAAGCCATCGTATGCAAATCCTCCAATCAACGCCAGATACTTCCATGGGAGCAGAGCCTTTAAAAGTAATCCAGGTGTTGGATGAAATGGCTGCCAGAGCTCCAGAACTCGAGATAATTTTGGAGAATCCACGCACCCTTCGCTCCCCCCACCACTATCCTCAGTACTTCAAATAGTTTATTCCAACTTCCGAGCTCTCTTTTGCTAGCCACCATTGACCAAGACTCAATTCCCTTGCCCTCGGCCTACTTTGCTCTGTGGAGATGAAGGTGCTGTGCGACGTGTGCGGCGGAGAGGAGGCGGCGGTGTTCTGCTGCGCTGACGAGGCGGCGCTATGCGCCGGCTGCGATGGCCGCGTCCACCACGCGAATAAGCTCGCGGGGAAGCATAGGAGGTTCACGCTGTCGTCTGCGACCTCGGTGGAGTCCAATCCACTGTGCGACGTGTGCAAGGTGAGAGCTTTACGACCAATTCGAACTCGATCTTGGGTAAGGATCCGATTTTGGGAGTTGGGTCTTGTAGGAAAGGCGTGGATTCGTGTTCTGCCAGGAGGATCGGGCGATTCTGTGCAGAGATTGCGATGATCCGATACATAGTGCGAACCATCTCACCATGAAGCACAACCGTTTCCTCCTCGCGGGGGCAAAGCTCTCCTCTTCGCCCATCTTTTCTTCTTCCTCACCGGAATCCAAATCTACTCTCCCAAAGGCGAAGGAAGTTGCCAATGACACTAAGAAAGATAGCGGCAGCAGCGTTAAAGCTAAACAAGTTAAGAACTTTTCCTCAGAGAGCTCGGTCAGTAGCATCTCGGAGTACCTCACAAAGGTTTGCCCGGGCTGGCACGTGGAGGACTTCCTCGTCGACGACGCCGCTGCCGTCGCCGCAGTCGGCGGCTTCTCCAAGGTCTATCATCACGAAACCCAAATCACGCTTTTTTTTTATCTGTAATAGCTCGAATTGTAGTAAAAACTGGGTCTTTTTCCTCAGCAGGAGAGCCAGATGCTCCCGTTCCTGGAGGCGGACCTCGATGGCGGCGGTCTGGACTCAGCGGCATCGGACTTCTCCACGTGGGTCCCTCACGTGCCCCAGGTGCAGCGGCCATCCGCGACCTCCTCATCCGGCGGCGGCGGCGCCGCCGGGGCCCAGGTCTGGGTGGTGCCCAAAGAGGTGAATTCGAGCTTTGGGCGAGAGAGGTGGAACGACGACGCCTTCATGGTCCCCGAGATCCCTAAAGTTTCGAATCCAAGCAAGAGAGCAAGATCACATCTTTGGTACTACTGAGTCGGTTCTCCGTCGTCTCCGTGCGCTTGCTTGCTTTAGACTTTCGTATAGCGTATGCTATTTGCTCTCTTTCCGCTGTATAAACTCAGAAGTCAGAACCTTTTTGCTCTACAATACTAGTTATGGGTTATTAATTTGGCTTTCCCTCAGGGTCCTTTCTGCAACTATCCCTCAAAACTTTTGCCAGGAATCATCTTTCCAGTGCAATTTGCGAGTATTTTTCCAATCATTTGTGTAGATTACTCCGAGTTTATCTTAGTTTGGATCTCTTCCAATCAATATTCAAGAAAATCATAAAAGAGAAAGTAGTTCTTCTGATTAGGGATAATTATTGATTAAGAGGGGGAAGGGCTTCCATTATCTTTTTAAAAACCTTCTGAGAATTTGTTAATGACAAAAGTATCTGCAAACTTATCGAAATATTATATCCCCATCACTTCCAAGCAGTGCAAGTCATTGTCCCTAACACTAAATATACGAAAAGTTTGGGTGTTATATGCAAAACAAAAGTGCCATCTTTGTAGGTTTTCTTTTTCTTTTTCTTTTTCTTTTTATTTTTGAGATTTTTTTGGGTTTTCTGTTAACTGGAAAATAATGGTAAATTTGTTATCTAGCTTGTAAGTTGTGAGCAGAGTTTTTTTTTTTTTTTTGGGAGTGAAAATTCATAGATGCATAATTTGGAAATTAGATGTTATATATATTATATATGAACAATATTTGAATGAGTAGAGTGAGTAAGATATATATGACATTATTGTTAAGCTTTTTCTAATAGACCAATTCCCACTAAAGCTTGTCCCGTTAAGTGCATATATTAGTCAGAGCCAACTATTATGATGGAGAATTATAGCCTTGAATTGTTCCTCCTTTTACTTTTATATTTTATTGTACTATTTGATCCTAAAACTAAGTAGTTGTAACGGCATTATCATAGAATTTCTTTCTAATCACAAGAATTATTGGATATATAGCAAGGGTTTGATTTCCCCTTTTATGAAAAAAAAAAAGAAACCCTAATAACTTGCTTTCTCTCTCTCCCCTCTCCCAACCATTTTAGCTAGATGGAGAGTAGGGCCGCCAAATTAAATGAGCGATTCGATTAAAGCTGAGCTAAGCTCGAGTCAAATTTGATGGCTTGAAAACAATTTCGAGCATAGCCTGAGCTGGATAGGATAGGTCTATCTTTTCACTCGCCTCCCACCGCTTCTCCTCTCCCTCCTTTAGGGTTTCAGGATATTTTATTTGATAATATTTTACTACAGCAATAGCTTAGTGCATCAAAAAGGTTGTATATGCTCGATTTACTATGTGTTTTGTATTATACTTTTACGAGCTCTTTTGACTTATCATGTATTTTCTTGTCGAGTTAAGAATTTTCACGCTTAAGTATTCACTTCATATGTATACAATTCTTATATCCATCTAATCTAGCTACGAATATACTTAAGGGTGGACAGTTATAGTGTCCAATGTTAATTAACTGCCGATAATCCGAGGCATTTTAGTTTCAAAAGAAGAGAAAATTATTGATGAACTTCTAGTTTCAATTTTGAGAACCACAAGCACAAAGAGATTGAAGCTTGTCGGCAATGAAAACTGGTAGAATTTCCACAACTCCCAGCTGACTTGATTGCTCATGTTAAAACTTTTCAGCCTACCACTGGAATGCCTAGCAAAAGGCTAAATTTTGTCAGAAATATCTCTGGTTGGTGAGGAAAATTCATTGCCTCCTTTGCTTTTTGACCAGCAGTATTCAATTTTCTTTCCATAGATCATGAACAATAGGCTACATTTTATTTTCAATAGAGAAATAAAAATTTAAAGCCGAGAATATTCATACAATACGAGCTTCTTTTAACTATCTAAACGCAATCTCATAAACAAAGATACTATTTTTTTTTATAATATATAGCGCCTTGATAAAAAATATATTAAATATCGATAGTAATGTTTGCGAGAGAAATTAAACCTAATCAAGCTATATTAATAGAGTGGTCCAATTAATCCTCTATCATATGAGCTTTTTATCACTATCTCCAAAAGGCCATTTATTATAGTCCTTTTCTTCTCTTCTTTTTTCAATTTTACTTATTTATTTATCAAAATAGGTATGCCATTGTTTAAATATGTCACGTTACATGCATCTCATGCATGTTTGACTCACATATTATCACATCATGGCTTTGCATGCGCCATGCGGCACACACTTAATATCACTAAATTATATTAAGAAAGCACAAATAAAGTTAACTATAACTTCATTAATGATTAACCATATCTATTAGGTAACTTAGGTTGAGTTAATCCGGCGGGCGTCGATAGATCTATTAAATACAGTATAACAAAATTAGAAATTAATAATCAATCGAGATACTAATATTTTCATTGATTATAAAAATAATTTTAAAATATAAGTCGCTGACTCATTTAGCTATGTAATTTAAAATTGTGTAAATAATCACCATCTCGTTTACCAATTTTTTAGCGGCTTTTAAATTTTTATATAAGTTATTATACCACTTATATATTTATATTTAAAAAACTTAATCTCGTATTTAAAATTTTAAAGTGTACTAAAAAAACCTAAAGTTTGAGAGAGCTAGTTTGGTCAAAAGCTCATCTGGCAAGTAATGCTTACAGTTAATGGTTGTATCTGAGATGAAAAGGAAATAGGAGATAATATGGAGCTATCAAAGTTGAATAAAAATGGCTGTCAGGTTAACTGTCCCTTAGCTAGCAATTGGATAATTAACATACATAAAGTTTGTATAATGGTAAGTTCTACCAAAGCAATTTCAAAAGAAAAGGGTCAAAAACAATATCAAACTTTGATGTTGTTATAAGATGTGATCATCGATAACTCTCTGCTTGATTTATTATTACCTATCGGAATAATTGCTCCAAACTAAAAAACGCCGTCGAGACCTGCTCTGAGTCGTTACGCTGTCGAGCTATTTCTCTAAGCTAGCCGCACTGTCTAACCATTAATCGAATCGAGTCAAGTCATCAAACCACTAAATAATTTTTCCATAATATTATTCAGGATTGGAGAATCACAAGAAAGTTACCTGCCAACTCTATTAGAATATCAGTACATATGCATCTTATTATCTTTTATCTATTTAGTTCGTACATGAGATAAGAGTATAAAATTCTATCATTTGTCATTTAGAAAAGTATGAAAACATCTTTGTACTTAATTTAAGTACACTAATGAAACATATCAAACGCACGTGAAGGAGTATCTTATAGATATGACATCTTAGGAATAATGGCTGTACCATAGTTGAAAAGGATATAGGAAGATATATAGAGCCATCAAAGTTGAATAAAAGTTTGCCATTAGGTTAACTATCTTATTATTAGTAAATGGGAAAAATAAATAGCATTGGAGGTTGTCAGCTGCCCATAGCTTTCGTTCAAATTTGTTCCTCCATCCAAACTGGGAATTGGAGATTTGGCTACTTTGGGTTGTTTAAAGTGTGTCTGTGATATGAGAAAAGGTATTCCTTTTCTTCTTCAATTAAATACGTCTAAAATTATTTTAACTACCTGTATTTTAAAAAGTCTCAAATCAATCGTTATTTTTATGACTAAAGTGATATCGTTAAATTTTTTATCTAAATTATCGTGCCGTGTTTCAATAACTTGTAGTACTGAACTGAACGGCGGACTCACTTTCTTACTTTTCTAATTTTCTATAAACCTTTATCTCTTTGATACCTAATTTTTTTGTCTTATTTTCTTTTCCTCCCGTGGCCTCTTCTTAATCATCAAATATGGATAATCTTTTAAGTTCACGCTGTTGTGATTAGGAAAGAAAACGAAGTTGCCCAAACTCAAAAATTAGATTAAAATCTTATCGACGAGATATTTTAGTCGTTTGGTCGCAGTCGTATTAATTTAGACAAAAAATTTAATATAATTATTTTAGTCATAAATGTAAGATCAGGTTTGAGATTTTTTAAAATTCATGAGGTAAAATAATTTTAGACATAATTTAATATATTTAACTCCATTCTTTTCCTTCATCTGTAACCTTTTAAAGTGTATTATTCATTCATATATCCTTCTAGATTTCATATTTGCATTAAATATAAGTTAAATATCTTAGTTGTCTAACAGATTAGGAAGGCATAAATATCTTTAAATGAACGAAATATGTGTAAATAAAAAATCAGAATATTTATGTTGGTTTATAGTTAATCGATCAAGAAATAACTATATTTCTTGATTGATTAGTTTCAATGATAGAATTTTGTTTCAATAATTCACCGATATATATATATCAAGAATATATATATCAAATTCACAAGGATATATATACAAAATAATAATAATAATAATACCTAAAAAAACCTCTCGGAAAATTTAGAGTATTTTTTGAAGCCTCGCTCTAAATTACTATAATATATTTAAAAGTATAAAATAAGATATCTAATTTTTTTTTTTAAAATTCTATCTACATCTTTTTTATTTATTCACTATTTATTTAAACTTAGTGTGTATTTAGTTTCGTAATTAGACCACCCTTAAAAAAGATGAGTCTAATATCAAATTATTTTATAATTAGTTTTAAGTTATATAATAAATAATTCTATTATTTATTATTTAGAATTGACAAGTGTTTCTAAATATCATATTGATTTATAATAAATACGTAAAAATATATATATGATTCGCTGGAGATGCTCTAAAAGGTAGCTGGGTTAAAGTGAAACGGGTGCGATAAAGTAGTGGAATAATTACTTGAGATTGTGATTTATTCATCAGATAAAGAAGAGGAGAATAAAATGTAGAAGGATTTCGTTATCGTAAATCTTATCAAGACTCCTAATCTAGAATAGAGAGAAATCGAAATACCACAAATTCGATAGCAACTTTATTAATTAGCTTAGTTCCCCATCAGATCTTTCGCCTTGATAAATGCCCTACTATAAAGTCACATCGATTGCCGTCTCTGCTATGATCCATAAGTCTTTTATTGAGTATTTTTGACCAAACTAAGACCAGGTTTTTATATTTCTTGTACTGAAAATGGATTACACCTTAAATTTAATACTAAAATGATTTATTTTACTACAGCGATAAATAAGACGCTAAAACTGTTAGGCATTTTATTTGGTCTAAAGTAAAACGTTGATCTAATCAGCATTTTTATTAGAAAAAAAAAACGCCGAATATTTTTTAGTATTTTATTAAAAAAAAAGTATACACATAAAATGCTGAAATACTAAGTATTTTATTATTAAAAATAATTATATATATATATATATATAAAATTAATAATGTGATAGCTTTGTGTTCGGTTATCCATTGTAGTCATACGATGCGAAGTAGTAATTCCTTCGAAGTCAACTGCACTTAGAAATACAAAATGGGACCATAGCTCCTCTAAATTTATTTTAATTTTTTTTCTTTTGATTCTTTCGAATAAAATGCTCTTTTTTCACTCATTTTCTAAACATAAAACACTGAAGAATTAAGTGTTTTATAAAATAAATTTTTTGATATTTTTATTTAAAGTTAGACGCCGAACTAGGGTATACATGCAAAAGAGTTTAAACGAGTATATAGTGCAAAAAATTAAAATAAAAAAATTGAAACGAGTATACATGCAACAATAACAACAACAATAAAAAAATTAAAAAAAACTAAAAAGATAATTAGGGCTCTATTAGTTTGACAGCCCAAGTTACAATTAAAGATTAAAGCCCAGCCCAAAGCAATACAATGTAAATAAAGTCAACCGAATACTTTGACCCAGAAGAGAACAATGCATCTCCCAATACGACCAGACCAATACCCATTCAATCAAATCTCTCTACTTGGCGCCGCAAAATTTCCCATTCTTCTTACCACCGCCACCATCACCACCTGTTTGTCAAAATTCCCTCACCTCTCCTCCTCGCACGGCGGCAATGGCGCGCCGCAAAGCCCTGCATTCCCCTCAAATCCCTCCGCAGGCAGCGCCGCCCGGTGTCTCGGGATCTTCCCGGAGAGCCGATTCCACGACACGTCGAACTCCGTTAATCCCGGCAGGGCCAGCAGTTTCTCTGGTATCTCCCCCGACAACCCGGCCCCTGCCAATCCCACCTCCTTCAACGCCGCCATATTCGCCATCGACTCCGGTATCCGCCCGCCGAGCGGGTTGTGAGACACCGCGAACCTCTCCACCGTGTCCATCGCCGGCAGCTCCCCGACGTCGTCGCCCAATCCGCCGGTCAGCCGATTGCCCGATAAGTCCAGCGTCCGGTAGTGGCCCAACGGGTCGCTCGTCCGCTTCGCCAGCGCCGGCCGCAGCGGCCCGAAGAGCGCGTTGTGCGATAAATCCAAGTCCATGAGCATTCCTAAGTTCTTGAATTCCTCCGGTACCGGCGAGCTCAGCGCGTTGCCGGAGAGATTGAGGAAGGAGAGCGCGGTCATGTTGCCGATCCAGCAGGGGAGCTCGCCGGCGATCGCGTTGCTCGAGAGGTCGAGGATTGAGACGGAGCTCGCGAGACGGAGCCAGCCGGGGAGCGGGCCGGCGATGCCCGTGCCGGCGAGGATTAGCTTGAAGAGGTTCATTTCGCCGAGCCAGCTCGGCGGGGCTGTTAACCGGAGGGGATTGAAGGAGAGATCTATAGACTGGAGGTTGCGGAGGCCGGCGAGCTCGCGGGGAATTGGGCCGGAGAGACGATTTCTGGAGACGTCTAGAGTCTGGAGATTCCTCAGCTTGCCGACGGTGGTGGGAATTTTCCCAGTGAAGCGGTTGTTGGCGAAGAAGATGTCGGTGAGCGAGGAGAGTCTCCCTATCGCGGCGGGTATTGCTCCGGTGAGGTCGTTATTCTCCAGAATAAGTCGTTCTAAACTCGAGAGACCTCCAATTGACGCTGGAAGATTTCCGGTGAGTCGGTTGTTAGACAGCCTGCAGAATTGGAGAAAACAAAGCGACTGAATAGACGACGGAATGCTGCTTGTGAGTTGGTTGTTATAAAGATCAAGAACAACAAGGCTGCGGAGATTGCCGATGGATTTCGGTATGCTGCCGGAGAGCCTGTTGTCCGAGAGGTCGAGGTGGGTAACCTTCCGGAGCATGCCGACCTCCTCCGGGATTGAGCCCGAGAGCTCGTTGCTGCGCAAGTCGAGCTTTTCGAGCGACCGGAGATTCTCAATTGACGCCGGGATGGCGCCGGAGAGTTTATTCTCGAAGAGCGCGACCTCGGCGAGGTAAGGAGAGGCGAAGAGAGAAGCAGGGATGACGCCGGACAGGCGGTTGGAATTGAGGAAGAGCCGCCGAAGCCGCCGGAGCCTGCCGAGCGCGGGAGGGATAACGCCGGTGAGGTCATTGGAATAGAGGTAAAGTTCGGTGAGCCGGGAGAGGCGGCCGAGGGACGGCGGTATCTGGCCGGAGAGCCGCCGGAGATTGCTGAGATCAAGAAGTCTGAGGCCGGAGAGATCGCCGAGGGCCGGAGAGAGAATGCCGACCAACGAGGCGTCGGTAACAAAATCAGGGCCCGACGAGAGACCGGGGAGGGTGAGATTGACGACGCGGCCGGTGGCGGCGTTGCAGGCGACGCCGTCCCAAGACGAGCAACAGTCTGTTGCTGGGTCCCACGTGCGGAGGAGGCCAGAGGGGTCGGCGGCGATCCCGCCCTTGAATGCCAGAAGTGCCGCCCGGTCGGCCCGGCGGCATGCGCCGCATGAGAAGACAAGGAGGAGAAGGAGGAGGAGGAGCAGGAGGCACGTAGTAGTTTTGGTTGTAGCTTGCACGTAACTTGCCATGAGGAGAAGAGTGGTTAGAACTCAGAAGGCGAGAAGTAGTGTGTGTAATGTAATGCAGCTGAGGCTATTGGAGTTGAAGTAGAACAGGAGTCTTCAATCTTGTAATAAGGTGGTGTTGTATGGCTATAGAAGATTGGAGGAGGGCAGCAGCAAATTGAGGCATGAAAACTAGGAAGCTGAGGGAAGTTGGACATTAAAAAAACAAAACAAAATTACAATGGTGGTGGCTCCCAAGAGACTTTGCCTCCACTTTGATGCACAGAGATCTTTCCAAAGATGAGGTTTTGACCATAATGGGTATTCATTCATAAAAACATTGTTTATCCGAATGGTTTACTAATTGAATTTATTACTAAAAGGGGTCCACACCAGTGAACTGTTCACTAGTTCACATGCTCAATGTGAAACAGATTAAAAACATTTCTTTTAATAAAGCATTAAATTGTATAGCATTTTTATATTCTGACATGCCATTTGAGATGGACAAATTCGATGAGTCTAATAAAACAGTAAACAATACTCTTCAAGGTAGATTAAATTTCTTTAATTTTGACTGTGGAGAGAGAGAAATAAGGAAGGAAGGAAAAAGGTCCACCGCAGTCATGGCAAGGGCTTCTTTTGGCGTCGGTGATGTTTAGGTTGTCGACTTTTGGCGCTGTGAACAAACTCAGAAATGGAGCCCAAAGTGAAGAAAATGGAGTACAGCCTGCCTTTCTTCGTCCCTCTTGTCTGGCCTTTTACCATGTTCTACTGGATAAGTGCCTCTGATATGGGGTGCAGCATCCTTTATTAACTCAGATTGGTGGGAAAGTCCTAACACATGGATAAGTGCGACTTCCACTCAGCATTTAGGCCCCATTTAATGCCAATAAATAGGTTGCTGACTTCTTGATTACAGTGAACCCTGTGCTTTACTTAGGTTTTCCAAAACTATTTTTTGGGAAAATAGTACCTACCTGCAGCCAAAGTTTTATTTTTTACTATAAATCATATAGATATTTACCTTCAGCATTGTAATTTACTTTTAATGCTTTTATTTTTAAAACAAAATCTTATTACCTTTTACTTTTACCTTTAACATTACAAAAATATAGTATTAAGATCATCCTATTTCTATGGTCAATTTAACTTAATCTATATAGTAGTTGTCTCTTGAAAAGACTTAACTTGGGGTGTCTTTGGGGCGGCAAAAACATAATACAGAGGTGAAATAAAAATAATTACAGTAATAGAATGTGATTAATAATATTTCTCTTTTTTTATTTTTAATAGATTTTCACCGGCCGTTATTAAGAAGGCCTAAATCCAAGCCCAGGAGTTGGGGATTCCAGTACCCAGTCATCAGATTTGGAGAGAAACTTCTAACAATAGTGCTTGAAAAGCTTACAAGGTTGTTCCTTCAACATACTAACAATGTACTAAATGTGGAGATTTCAGGTAGAAGAGATAGACTAAATAATGAAAAAGTTGAAATGCCTTTTACTTTGTAAACCTGTAAAGAAGATGAGTGAGCCACATGTGGAAGTTTAGATCGCCCATGCAATAATAAGTACAATTAGTGGTTGATATGTTATAGAGATTTTCTACAACCTACTGCTTAATCTTTCATCTTGATCTTTGATTTCTCTATGCATATATATAATCCTTTTAGTCCAACAAAAAGCTAGTAAAAAGCGATGCAAGGACATAAAGAGATGCTTTATAGGTCTCCAATATGGTGTACCTCTTACAGCATGCATATGAAAAGAGCCAATGGAATGGAACGAATCTTGAACTGGTGATGAATTACAAAAAAGAATCAGGTTACTAATAGGATCAAACATTTAAGGACAAGAAAAGGAAAGAGAATATTGTAATACTATTGAGTTAGTCACTTAGCCTAATCATTGTAGCCATGGTTGTGAGGGTGGAACTTTTAAGTGATCCTCATTGCCATGGCACTTAAATTTTCTTTGAAAAGTAGCAATTTCCTACATCCTACACTATCAGTACTATCCTCTGCAAAGTTGATCTCTTACAAAAATTTTAATAGATTCTCATCAGGGACGTGTCAAGAACAATATTGTAACTAGTGACCAAAAGATCAACTGAAGTTACACTGCTAGAAATATCCTGCAGAATATGCTGGTTGCAAGCAATAGAAAAGATACAAATGACAATAAAATTGACCTAAACTTTTTAAATGTTAGACAAGTAAATAGAAACACTGTAAAGTTTTCACCACCTCCCAGGACAAAGAAAGAAAAAAGGGAAATCTACAAGACAGGTGAAAATAGTAATTGGAATATCCTGTTTACCAGGGTTAAACCATTAATTAGGATGAATATGTCATCTACAAACAAAATTCATTTCCAATTATGTGGTACAATTTACAAGTGTCCAAGAGACAGATATAAATATTAATGAGATTCACTGTCTTAAAGGGAAAATAAAAAGGAATGCAAAAAAGAATCAGAATAAAACAATAGCACGCCGACGACGACAACAACAACAACAACAAATGCTACATACAGGTGAAGGTGAAGGCAAGTACCTTAAAGATCCTATCTCAGTAGTTATAATCAGGATGAACTAACAAACACTTCAGGCCGCCAATCTGATTTTTCAGCACAGAGTATCCCTTCTTGGTCTTCGGAAAAGGTCAATTGAACCTCCCAATGGAGGGATTTCAACAGATTGTCCACTTCACTGATAGTAGCGAATTCATCACGAACTACTAGTTTGCCACCAGGTCTTACAATCCTGTCAACTTCAGCCATAACAGGCACAATCTCGCATCTGGAACAGAAAAAAATGTTTCATTGACTACTTGACCAGGGACTTAGATAATGAACTCAAGTATGAAGACAAAAGGCCAATCTAATCCACCTCTCTTTTATCCGTGAAAACAGATGATCAGCATGCAAGAGGTCGTATGTTCTAGGGTAAGTGCTGAAAGATTCACACCAATCATGGTAAATACCAAACAGTCCTCGTTCATAGATAATGGGCAGTGTATCTGGAGCATCAATATTGACCAGATTCATGACCCACACGTTAATATCTTTAAGTGCAGCAGCAAACCTGAAAAATTGTGATTCAAGTATAAGGTGAAATCACTATGAACAAAGGTGTTTATTGTGGTTGAATGCTTCAGAATATTTTACCCTCCGTATACAGCTCTCATGTCCATAACATTTCTTACTCTTGACCAGTTAATGCCAAATCCACTGAGGTAGGACTTTGTTACAACGCGCTTCCAGTGTTCATAATCTGATGTGAAATCATTAGGTGCAGGTTTTCCATACACACCGACTTGAGAGGTATTTAGCCAGTAAGGTGGTACCCGCAGTCTGCGTGGCCATTCCTCAGGCCACTTTGAACCTTGTTCAGATTCGTCAATGGGCACCTGGTGCATGCAAGTCTTCAGAGGGATGTACCTGAAAAATGTTAGTAGTAATAAACTCAAACTGAAAAGTGCGACGAGATGGTACTGTGCACATACTTCCAAGCTAATCATGGAGGTTGTCTTCGATCAACCAGAAAAATCTAGGTTTGTTTCTACACAAAAATATCTGATATTCTGGTTCTGAATCTATAAAGCATTCTAAATCCCAGCTAAACTTCACATTAGTAAATAGCAAAACTTTTGCCATCTTAATAAAATTGAAATGAATGAATAAATTTGTAGATATCAAAGTTAAGAACTGATGAATCAATTGTCAACCTAAAAGATCCTCCATGAAATGGTATAAGGACAATAGTGAGAGATGAGGAGACATTAATTAACAGAAGTTCTCTGTTAAGAGTAAGGACAATAGTGGCAATAAGACACTGCCAGACACATGATATGGTAAGACATTTATCTACTAGCTTTCTGTTATAAGAAAAAAAAAATCAATGTATGCCATCAGGGAAATAACATTTTATGAGATATTATTCGCAAGTGATCTAAACCTTACCAATTTTCTTCAGACCTCATACTTAAAGGATAAAAGTCTCAGCTAACAAAAAAGCAAATGGGAATAAATTTTGGATAAAAACATGTACACAATTAAAATGACAGCCTAGAGATATGTGATCGATATTTATAATCTTACCAAGCTGCATTTGGATCATCATCTTCATTACACATGGGTGGATTCTGATGCTTCCTGTTGGTGTAGCATTCATTGGAACTAGGTTTTCTATAGATGGCAGCAGCAATACCATTCAGTCTATCCTTCTTGATAGTGACGAGATCCCAACACATTGAGATGGTAAGAGATGTCATGGCTGAATTATACCAAAGTAATATACCTCAGTAGTAGGATAAGAAAAAGTTATAGAAAGGATCTGACTGATAGATCTTACATTTCCAGATCTCAACATCTTCCCGGAGTTTCTGATACACAGGTGTTTCTGACCACACAAAAACCCCTCCAGGACGTAAAAGACGATTTATTTCCAAAAGAAGAATCCCACCTATTGTAGAGTTAGATGGTCAATCTGTTTTGCCACAAACACACAAAAGCACCTTATTGGAACTTTTGAGATAATTACCATCTGCATGCCATGGGACACGGCAGCGTGCACAATGGATGAGATCAAACACCCTGCTGGGAAACGGCAGACGTTGGGAGCCCATTACTGCAGATATTGCTGGTATTCCTCTCTCCAGTGCAAATTGGACTTGAGCTTCATGTTCATCTTTTGGTGCAAAAGACATTGCAAGAACATCTCTCTCAAAGAGATAACCGCCAAAGCTGGCTACCCCACAGCCAACATCTAGTATTACCCTGGTGTGCCTTCCCCATGCAATACTGCGGAAGGACTATAAAGAAGCCAAAGTAGTCATTAGAAGTCAGTAAGTAACATTGATTGTGCTGGTAGATAGAAGCTTCTCATTCCTAAGTAGAACTCAGTAAGTTTCCAATTTTCCATTACAAATGATTTAAAGACGAATCAACTTCAAATACTAAGAGATAAATCAGTGCAATTCCAAAAAAATAGAAAACGAGGGAAACAAAAGTTGGAATTATAAAATATAACCTACATAAAAAATTTAAAAAAAAAAAAGAATTCCTACACAATTTCCGCACATCTATCATAAGCCAAATCACAACATAATAACAGATAGTAATTCAACAGCCATATCATTTGATGAGAAAGCATGCAACCAGAGGACATTCATATTTCCTATGAGCTTGCATCTGAGCTTATCTGGTTTTTGACGACGTTAATATTTTGATGAGCTAACTCCTTGAAGTTATCATAGGTAGATCACAACCGTAACGAACATTCAATTTTAAGCCCTTAAGTTTGTTAAGTCACAATGGCATGAATTATCTTGGTTTCTACAGTTCTACTGTTTAGTGTTAAAATCACAAGGTTCCCACAAATACTGGCTCAATCAAGTACATACGTTGTATATGTATTTGCTGCATGCACTATTCTGGAAGGCATTAAGGAATAACACATGGCAAGACAGCAAACTAGCTTGTTTCTTAGAAGCTTCAAGGATAAAATTATTGAAAGGCATTTAAAAAACAATATGAAAAAGAAAATTCAAAACAATGCAAAATATATAGACAACTTCACTCTTCAAGGATATAATTATTGAAAGGCATTTAAAAAACAATATGGAAAAGAAAATTCAAAACGATGCAAAATATATAGACAACTTCACTCTTCAAGGATATAATTATTGAAAGGCATTTATAAAACAATATGGAAAAGAAAATTCAAAACGATGCAAAATATATAGACAACTTCACTTTAATCAAAAGCTTGATTTTTAAATTTGATCATAAACATTAAAAAAAATTTACTCCTTTGCTTGTCCTCTCTTCTTTATACACGTTGCCTTTCCATTTTTTTTCTATTTTTCATCTACGAGCATAATAGCATCTTAGTTTTCACTACTATCAAGTGCAAGATAAGTAAAGGCCTCATTAGCACCCATTTGATAATGTAACGCCTGTTACAATCCACTTTCACCAAACTTACACGCCTTAATTAAATCAAGGTGATTTAGTCACCACCTGATAGTGTGACCTACTCCATTGGAAGGCACTTCTTTTGTCAACCAGAAAGCATTGCAACTGAAACAAGGACTAGGAGTCTGTTTTCTTGCTGCTTCTGTTGTATATTTGTTCTTTTGTATGATGTATATTGTGTGAGAGTCATCAGGGTACAGCATATTAATCTAAGCAGAAATGCATCTAGAAGATGTGAATGCATAGTTATCCTATATGTCTGGCTCAATGTTCTAATGAGATTTTGTACTAAAATACGAGCAACATAAGAACCATAAATAACTGCTTCCTAGTTCTGCAAGAACTATTTTAATAATGATTAGGAGAGTACATACACCTGCAATGACTAGCCAATGCACTTTATAAATATACAACTATACATGTATGAGTCATTTACCGGTATCATGCAAAGCAAGAGAAAGAGATAACCCTCTCAAGATGATTGTTCAAATGGAGGTCTACTAGCTGTAATTTTAGGCCTCATGCAAATTAGATAAGGTTGCATTTTGAGGAACAGACAATATAATTGTAGGGTTCGCAATAATGAAACCTCAACCTTCAATGGCCTACAAAAACCTCATCCTAGATAGAGTTTTTCAGACATCTTATTCCAATGGAACTTCATACCTACTTTATTCCAATTAAATCATGGATATTAAAAATAAGCTACTCTAAAGGCCCAATAAGGTAATAGGATGGAAACTCTTTTAGACTTTTAGTATTTCCTTGATCAGCAGCTGTACTTGCTGCGCAAGACCCAAGCAAAGAGCCCAATTCATAACATATTCAAATGAAATTGGCTCCGAAAGCTCTAAATTTTAGGATAAATAGCTTAGATTTTTTTTCTTCTCATCAACATAGGTAGTAAAAGTACATACAGTTCAATTCTTACCTGCCTAATGAAATCAATGTAATGTAGTGCTCCATGTATGAATTGTGTTCCTCCTCCAGGAAAAGTAAGATACTCTCCTGTGACTTTAACCCAATTCTGGTGGCCTTTAACCTTCGCGAGCTTGGTACGAGGTACATTATTGTACCAAATCTGCAAAAGAAGTCTAGCGCATTAGCAGGTAATGTCAAGAGAAGCAGATGCATCTAAATCTAAATATAGCAAGTGAACTTTTTCTACCCTGTCTCTGCTCTTTGGCCACTCAATGGACCTTCGATACCCCTCAGGAAGGGGCACAAGGCATGTGACACTTTCATCAGGGCAATGCCGTTCCCTGTGTTCATGGTGCTTCTTGTGGAGCTTCTCGATGGCCTTCAAGTTGTCAAGGCAAGGAATGTAGTCTGGGCCAGTTGTAGCATTACAAAGCTTCCAATCGAAGCTATATGAATTCCCGAAATCTTCTCCTCGACTAGCCCCTCCAATGAATTGCATCTCCTCCACTTTCCGCCTCTCCTTCTCATCCTCAGATTGGTCTTCCTGCGTCGCCCATTGCCTTTTTTCGCCATCACTTTCAGTCAATACCTCCAACTGCGGGCCGTCCAGTACCGAATCGCCCACATCAGAGCTTTCCTCTTCTAATTGTTGTGCAGGCTGCTGCAGGTCATCACCCACGCTTTCCGTATCCATCTGCCGGCCTGTCTGTTGCTGGCTCTCATCTTCTGCTTCGTCTTTCTTATCTTCAAATTCGCGTTGGCGCTTAGCATCTCCCTCTTTCTTCTCCTCGAATTCTCGCTTGTCTTCACTGTCTAATTCCTCTTTCTTCTCTTCAAATGCTTGCTGGATCTCATTATCCATTTCCTGTTTCTTCTCCTCCTCAAAGTCTTGTTTGCCCTCCCTGTCTATTTCCTCTCTCTTGTCTTCAAATGCTTGTTGGATCTCCTTATCCATTTCCTCCTTCTTCTCCTCGAATTCTTGCTTGCCCTCGCTGTCTACTTCCTCTATCTTCTCTTCGGATGCTTGCCGGATCTCATTATCCCCCTCCTCTTTCTTCTCTTCGAATTCTTGCTTGCCCTCATTGTCTCCCTCCTCTTTCTTCTCTTCAAATTCGTGCTGGATCTCATTATCTCCCTCCTCCTTCTCTTTGAATCTCCCATCGTCTCCTTCCTTGTTCTCCTCTTCAAATTCTTGTTTGCTCTCATCATCTCCCTCTCTCTTCTCCTCAAATTCCTGCTTGTTCACATCGACAGCCTCCTCTATCTTCTCATCATTACCCACTTCACGCGTTCCATCATCTCCACTCTCCATCTGCTTCTGCGATTCTTTCTGGATCTCTTCGACCCCGCCATCCAAATTACTACCGTCCTCCGCCCGGCGCTCTTCGTCTCGATTCCTCTCCTCGACCTCATCTCTCGATTCTTTCCCTACGCCCATCACCTCAGGCCCTTCCTTATCGCGATTGCCGTCGTCGTCGTCGTCTTCCTGCGCTCCGACCCGCTCGATTAAAGATTTCACCATCGACGGAGTCGATGGAGTAGGGAAGAAGGAAGCGCGAGAGTGGTGAGCGGTGGCTTGCGATGGCGATATGGAGGAAGACATAAGCATCCATGCGGCCACTAGGAATATCGCTATGAACACCACCGTGTAGACGTAGTAGGAGGAGGAGGAGGAGGAGGAAGAAGACGAAGAGGGGAAGGAGCGTTTCCCGATCCGGGGATTTCTTGCAGGCATTGTTGCAACGGTGGATAGGAGATCGAAGAAGGTAAGAAGAAGGTTTTATATTTATTGGATGGAGCGGGAGTGGAATGGTTCCACGGACCGATCCCCGAGCGTCGGGGACGCGGGGAGGAGACGAAGGTGAGAGCCATAAGAAAAGCGCGGGGAAGCGAAGATGGGATCCAAAATTTGGGGGTGGGCGTAAGACTACTATAATTATTTTTTGTTTTACCCGGCCGTCTCAATTCTCTTTACTACGGTGAACGGTCTCATTGCGTTGAGCTTTGGCATGCCCGTTCTTCCGAGTCTTCCGACATGTTTTGTGTTCATAAAAAAATATTAAAAAAATAAAATAAAGTTAAGCATCACATATGGTCAAAATTTAGCAACGTTAATGCTTTTGACCCAATTCTAAAGTTGATATGTTTTACTACATAGTTATATAATCTAGAAAGTAAAAAAATATATATATATAAAGATAAATATATACTTATATAAAAGAAAAATTATATTTTTGTCTATAAAAAATAAAAATAGAGGGAATATGTCGGTCATTTAATTAGAATTTTTTTAATACGTTTTATTAATTTAGATGAAAAAACTAACGGTCTTATTTTAGTTATATAAAAAATTAAAATATTTTACTTTTTTAAAAATGATGAATTATTCTATTTGTACAAAAAGAAAAAAAAATATTAAACTACAATACTATGCAAATCCCATCATATATCTTTTTACAGAACTAAAATAGATAACTAAGTACAAAGTAATAATAACTCAAATTTATATTTTTATATATATCTCTCCTTTTGAGGTCTGCTTTTACATTTGAGTCTTTTTTCTAAATTTTATTATATCATTGACAATTATTAAACACTTTATTTTCGATTATTTAACTCATAGTTATTAAATATTTATATTTCAGGAGTTTCTCAGTTTTATTATATAATTTAGAGTTATGAGACATTTATATTTTAATTTTTATAATTTTATTATATAATTTATGGTTATTGAATATATATATATATATATATATATATATATATTCTCCGCTTCATATTTTTAGTACATAATTCACAAATATTGAACGTTTATATTGTAAGCACTAGTTTTGTTATTTTATTACGTGATTCATTATTTATATTATTGAACATTTATTTTTATTTACAGTTTTATTACGTAATTTATAATTATTGAACATTTATATTTTTTAAAAATTTTATTATTAGTTGACTTAATTCCTAGTTTTAATTCATAATTTTTTCTGTATTAGTTAATAAAAATTTAATATTATTAGGAGCTTTTCGGGACAAAAGCGATACAAATTTAAAAAAATTAAAATAATTCATAAAATGTAATTCACTATTATTTTACATGATTCACAATTATTTTACCTATTACACAAATAAACGTGAGATGGACAATACAATTTACTAAAACAAAATCTAACAGAATTGGTTTGAGTAACAAAATCGAAAATAAGATGTGTTTTTGATGCCCTAAATATTTTTGTGATTTAGATTTTTTTTTTAATATTTGTGATATAGCATTACTCCTTAAAATGGGTTCACTGTTTGTCCAATTTATTAATTTATGAGCATGAATTAATTAATTAATTAATTTTTAAAACGTTATAACCTAAAAGAAACTACACAAATTTGTAGATTATCTTTTTCTTCATATAATGTTTTGAGTGCATTAAAATTCACCGACCAGTGATGTTGCTTATGATGATCAATATCTAATTCTAGAACAAATGTGGAGGAATAAGTCAAAGTTAAAAGGATATTATGTCTTAGTTAACTATTTTGCTAAAAGAACAAATCTTAGAATACCAATCCTTTTAAATTATTTAATTGTCATCTTCTTTTCATGAAGAATCCTGGTAATTGAAGTAAATCCTAATCCCATCTACAACCAATCAGAGAGAGAGTAACGAGTAACAACAATACCAAGACAAGGAAATATATCATATAAAAACCCACCAATTAGCAGGAATTACCCAACACCCCCTCCAAGAATCCCCAATTCCAAATCAACCCGAACAAATTAGCTTGCTTTGGAGCCATCAGAAGAAGAGGAGGAAGAGAGGCTCTTCTCATACGCCTCCAATTCCTCGTAGTAAACATCCCACACGCACCGCACGCATCCGCTGCCGCAGCAATCCCCCGGCAAAGGCTTCTCCGGCGGAGGCGGCGGAGGCGCCGGCGCCGGTTTCTCTATATTCTCGGTGGCCTTCTTGGTCTCCTTTTCCTTATGGATCGATCCCATGATCGACGATGGAGAAGGCGCCGTGGAAAAGCGAAGGCGGAGAGGAGAGGGCCGGAGGATGACCTCGCGGCGGATCTGGATATGGATTGGAACGCGCCAATAGATCACGACTCCTCGCATAAAAGGAACGAGGAAGGTCGGTGAGTCGTCGATTTAGTTAGGTTTCGCAAATCCCGATGGTAAACGGAGAAAGGAGCTTCGGAGAAAGTATCGGATGCGTTTTGATTTGTGGAACCTGCCAAGTGTACACAACCGGATATAACGGATCGGGTAATCTCGTATCGGTTTGGCTCCGGTCGTGATACCCAGATCCGGAGCTGAACCAATTGGGCAGCTGATACTCTGCTCAACGGATAGCAGGAAATTCCTGCTCCTTTGAACTAACTTTCCCTTGATACAAAAGTTTATATTTTACAAACTCTTTAACGTATTAAGTTGTCTAATCTGAAGTCGGCTTACGAGTAGAACATACTGTATGTATATATCATCAGCAGCGCAGTAGAAACCAAACGACAAAGAGAGAGACATCATTAAGAAGATTAAAAAAGGCGTTCGAAACCCGTGCAAGAAGAGAAGAGGAGAGAATACACGCCGCACTCCCCCGCATTCCACGCCACCACTATGAACACTGACGAACAAAACACCGCATTACATAGTCGATCGAGTTCCCAAGCCTGACATAATATATATATTGTACAAAAACGCATGCTCGGTCACATCTAAATCACGTCAAATCCCCCCCTTCCACCCTTCTCCATCTCACCCTTGTTCGACCCCCCAAAGCCAAAGCTCTATCGATCCTCTTCCCCCCCACCTTTACCACCCTGCTTGATTTGATCCCAGCGTCGATCTTAAACTGGAGCAGCAGAAAGGCCAGCATCATTGTCCCCCCACCACTTCACATCCCCATTAATGGAACAACCCAAAACAGGCCTCCTAGATCTATCTCTCTACTCTACCGAGCCCATCACTTCGCTATCACATCAAAGTCGAAGTACCATTTTACACACATAAGAGACATAGCATTACATATAGTAATAGTAGAAGTAGTAGCAGAACACTACACTAGAGACAGACAAACAAGTAAGAAGTCCATTCAGTTGTCTACAACTGACACTAGTGATTCGCAAATGGGAGACCTCTTTCCTACGAAGTGCTCATCGTTTTTGTTGATACCATCACGAGCCGGGACGAAGAGAACAGGGAGGTAGTCGTCCGAGTTGCAAGCGAAGACCGAGCTCTTGAAATGCTTCAACAGAGATTGCAAACCCTATAAGAAGAAGAAGAAGGAGAAGATCCCAAGAATTAATTAACTATTACATAAGTCATAAAAGGAGGAACTTATTAACGACTAGAGAATAGAAATTTATACCTGAATTCTAGCATAAGTGACCTCGCAGACCTTTCGAGATCCATGAAACTTCCACTCGAATTTGTGGAGGTAGTGGTAGAGCCTCCAAGCCGCAGCTGCGTTGGTGAAGTTTACAAACGCGTACCCTAAGTTGCTCCCACTCCTAAATCCCCATGCATGACATACCCGTCAAGAGTAGGGTTAGTTAGCACACAAGATATAAACCCTAATTGGTATGGGTTTCACCTGAAATCCATAGGCAAGTAGAAGAAGTCGAATTCCGAGCTAGTAGTGGACTCATCTCCAGTCCCTAGTAATTTTTTGTTCTCTTCACAACAGTGAAGGTCTAGAATGGCCAGTAGCTTCTCCTTGCTGCCGAAAAGGAAGTACTACTTATAACAAATCTTTATAACTATATAAAGAAGCAATGCAATTCTAGCTTACGTGAACTTATTGGGTAGATTCTTTATCATCACTGTGGTCTTTCCTCCGCTAGCATCGTCATCATCTTTGAACTCGAAATCGAGGCCATCTCTTTTCTTGTTCACTAAAAGCTGCAGTGGGAGTAATCTCCTTCGACTCCTAAGCTTTGGAGAAAACACTCTCGTCCTTCCAAAGGAGCCTGTGATGACTCTTTTACCCCTCTTCTCCAACACTTCCTCCACTCGTCCCTTCTCCTTGGCCTCCTTAAGAGAGCACCAAGAAAGCGGAGGAGGAAGCGGCCCCAGAGAACTCGGTTGAGGAAACTCCTTCGCGTAGCAGCAGGTGTAGAGGGTTTGATGGGACAGGTAGTAATTGAATTCTTCGTAAGTAGTAGTAGGAGGAGGAGAGAGGTAAAGAAGAGAGGTGTGAGCTGGGGTCTCATGGAACTCAATATAGAAAGGATGGAAAGAAGGGCTAGGGTGGAGAATTGGAGGAGGTGGTGGTGGAGTAGAGTGGAGCTCTAATGGAGAAAACGCGGAGAAGGATGGAATATAGATGGGTGCGTTAGGATTCAAAGAAGCTGCCATTAATCTGCGAGGAAGAAGAGCTCGCAAGAAGAGGAAGAGGCAAACGGTGGGATGTGCAACGAGATAAAAGATGAGAAGTGGAGGTGTTTGATATAGGCGAGGTGTGGATTAATAAGTATACGAGAAATTAATTTATATATATATATATATATATATATATATATATATATATTATAACTTTTAAAAACAAAAATAAAAATCTAAACTATTATTTCTTAGTTAATCTTAAGACTGGCTTCTCTTAATTTACGTAGAAATATTTGATTATTACACGTACATAATTTCTTTAGGTTGAATGATTAAATACTATATCTAATATAATTGCCTAAATCTAAATATATTATACTGTTGATATTAATATATATCAGGAAAGAGAGTAGATAGGGAAGGGAGGCGGCAGGGCATCATTAGCATCTTTAGTCCATTAAATGCATGGATTCGGAGTACATGAGGCAGTGTGCCCATCTTTTCCGAGGGGATTTGCTTCCCTTCACTTTGCTTCTTCCCAAGTTTGCCAAACTCTTTGCAGGATTGGCCCACTACACTCCTTTGGGATCTTCTCTAATTATCCCAACTAGGTATTAATTAAGTAGCCATAAGTGCTGGTTGTTTTCCCAATCAGTCTATTAATAGCCTAAACATATTTGTGTAGCTCTATATGCATGAAAAGAATAATTAAAATAACACCAAGAAACTTATTTGTGAACTTTTATCCCAAGCAAGCAATAGTTTTGTTAATAATAGCTCACAATAAATAGATGTTATTAGCGAGAACGAACCGATTTATAAAGAACTTCCTCTGGGTACCAAAGTACCAACGTGGGTATTAAACGTGCTTATATTTTAGGTCCTATAATTATCATTATTAATAGATAAAATGATGCCATATTAAAAGTGATATTATAAGCATAGCATCACTCTCTCTTTTTTATAAATGCTATTGAATTTGTTAAAATTTCACAAATTTCACTGCATTATTTAAAGCTAATAAATCATTGGATTATTTTAAAATTAGTTTGTTTGTTCAATATTATTCTAAATAGCCATATGATTTAAATGAGTATCTTAGCCTTATCATTTAAAACGAGTCTGAATCTATGTAAATCCAAGTATTATGCTATTAAAATTAATATAATATGTTAGGTTTTCAATATTTATAAATGTAAATAAAATAATCTAAATGCTTTTATAATTGTACATAAGCATTTATACAAATTTTGAAAATATTCTAGAGGAGACAGGTAAGTCGTTTGCATCGCGTTCAAACGCACTCAAATATGTTTAAATGCAGTCTTAAGCATTCGCACATATAGAGATGGTGTATTAATCATTCAAACACATCTTATATGCGTTCATAGCACGTTTTCACATATAAAGATGATGTATTGACCGTTGAAATGCACTTTATATGCGTTCACAACACGTTCGCACATACAAATGGGTGTATTTGTAAGTTCGAATACATCTGGGAAAAATAAATCAGCACTTTTGAACGCACCCAAACCCCAATCGTACATCTCTATGAAAAATGATAAGTCTGGACTTTTTATGAGACTTGCTTTGACTTTAATTTTATCTTATTAATGGATGCCTTAACTCTTTAGTAGTAGAGTTGGTAATTACTTTTGAAAAGAAATTTTGTTTCTTCTTCAACACACCAAGCTTTCGTCTTAAAGATCATCTAAATGAAAGATTAATCTCGAGGGCTACTGAGATTATAAATCAATCATGAAAAACTGTGAATCGCGAGCTCTAACGAGATTATAAATTTAGCGATTAGTTTTGATCCAAGTTTGAATATATAATTATTTTTCCATTTGAGTTTTTTCTTATAAAAAATATTATTATTTATTTTTGCTTTATTCTTTAATATTTATTCCGTATATTTACTTAAGCAAAGAATTTGAATCATCGGCTAGAATATATACTTGCCTAAGTTTTTAGTTTTTCGTAATATATTCGGTATGGAACTCTAAGAAAGAAAAGATTTTTGGGCTTCCATGTAAATTTGATTTCAATAATATTTTGTAAGTTTTTGCATATATACTTTTTAAAAATATCTTCTAATTTTCTCATATACTTCTCTGATATAAGTATTTATGTATCTTTCAGACATTAAGTCTTTTTGTATGTATACCTTTTAAAACACTTAATTCTTATATAAATATCTCTTAGAGTTAATTAACTATTAAAAATGTAACAAATTCAAATATAAAAAGACAAAATCATTCTTATTTTAATTTCAAGTATCTCTCTAGTTAAGATTTATTACATTCTATTAAAATTACTTAAACTTGACTTGAAAATTAACTATCAAAAAGGTATATTATTCATACAAATATCCAACTCTAGAAAGATATAGAAGTAAATAAGAGATTTTCCAAGGGCATATACGCAAAAAAAAACCTAGTATCAAATTGCACTTCTACAATATTCAAGACACGAAGAGGTGAAAAGGGTATTTTTTGTACGTATGCCCCTCAAAAACTTCTTATTTGCTTGTGTACCCTCTAATTAATTTTCTTATTTGTTGAAACTCTTTTTAAATAAAATTCATTTATATTTTCTTTGCAGGTTAGGCTTTTTTTTTTTCAATTTTTTCTTTCAACTTAAATCGAAGAAAATAGTAAAACATATAAATTGTAGTTAAAAAAAATACACCAAAAATCCGAAGCATTTAATTAAATAAAATAATAAATATGCTGTTATTTGAGAGAAAGAATGAGGGTTTTTTATTCTTTTACTATTAAATTGTTCAAAATTTAACTGTTGATTAACTTTCATAAATATCTATGTAAAAAATAAAAAAGAATTTTAAGGACAAAATCCAAGTAAGTTTAAGAGGTAAATATATATATAAAAAAACAACAGTAGAGAGGTAAAAAAAATTATAATATGTAATTAATCTAATTTTGAAGGAAAGGAGAGGAGAGTGTGAGAATACTTTAAAAAAGAAAAGTTGATTAATAGTAACTAAATTTTATGAATGAATATAAAATAATATTAAGGTATTAGTAAATTAGTATTACAGTAAGCTATTATTGAGTTCCTATACTTAATATAATCTCACTATATTAGAATAAGTTTATTCTTATTCTACCAACAACTGGATAAAAAATGCACTATACCAATAAGATCGATCCACACAAGTGTCCAAGAGAGCCAGTTCAAAAAGAGTGCCCTTATCAACACCACTAATGATTGTTTTCAACTTACAAGACGGGGGAACACAACTTTTGCACGATATTTTGTTAACCTGTGCACGGTAAGCTCATTTTAGCGTAGGGCATGCATATATATATATATATAGTGTGGAGTTGCTGCTCCATGCAACCACACCCAATGACTGAGTTGCTGCTCCATACAACCACACCAAATGACTCCGTAGAAAATATTTATGCTGAATAAATTTGACATCTGATGTGGCAACTGTATAATAGGCAGCGATGACTTATGTATGCGGAGCACAAGATCCGAGTCAAGTGAAAGGTTTTGGATATGTTTATGAGGTAATGAATTGAATACTAATTGGGGAGTTAAAGTCTAGATTGAATAATTTATTTTATTAAGTAAAGTTTTGTAGTTTATATCTTATCTTTTTATATAGAAATTTAGCTTGTCGTTCTGTTTAGTCTCCATCTCTTACTTTTTTTCTTCTTTTTTTTCTCAAAAGAAATGGGGGATTTGACTTGAATTAACCTCGATTTTGCGATGGGAGAGTATAATAGAATGTGGCGAAAGATGTTACTAATGGTGATAAAAGTCTTCTCTTCTATATCTTAGATTGTTTCCCTAATTTCTTTACACAAGTATTAAAGGTGGAGATAAAAGTTTTGAATCTTTTTCTATAATTATAATCGTATATTTTTTTAATTTTTTAATTTTTTATATTAAAATTTAAATTTAATCAGAGTCCATGCATGTGCCTAAAATGAATTTGTTATGATATATTTGATTTTAGAGTTGTTCCGAGAAAGCCTTTATTTTTTTGTCTTATTAAAAAAGAAAGAGGAAACATGTTTTATAGGCTACCATTGGGCCACCGGAGATTAAGTGATTATTTTATGTTTGATAAGTTAGGAGTCTAAAGTTTAATCATTGGCTAAACAATGACTTATGGAGGGATCTAAAAGATAAAGAGTATGAATATCAATTCCTTTGTCGATAATTAGTTGAACAATAATACAAATCCGCTTAAGAAACAAATCACAACAGTCTAAACTATGTGCATATAACCGCTTATAGAGAAAATCTAGTAAATATCATCTCCAATGCCCGAAGAACAAGGGATTCATCATGTGCTAATAGGAGCCTGACACTATTTAGCTATTATAAATTATGATCTAAGTAATGAGAACTACTCCAGATTACTTTGGTTTTTATATCCAAGTTAAAAAAGATAAAAAAAATGGGCCACCTTAGTCTCACGGATTTGTACTTAATGGGCCAGAGTTTGGCCCTTCTCACATAAGACTGATGTAATGTTGGAGAACTGGGTAACATGGAACTATGGAAGTGGGCAATAAGATAATATATTAACATCTGGGCCAAGCCAATCAATGCAATAAGACTAGCTTGCTGTGTTCAAGAACATGGACATTCTAATATAATTGAAAGAATGGCTTGCACACCCACTTGGGCACAAGTGGAGTGGGGTTGAAGAAAGCAACAACCCTATGAATGCGGTGAATCCAATAGTAACTAACAACAAATAGATCCGATCACTAGCATAAGCGGTTAAGGCTCTACTTCCTCAACCACAATAGTAAATTAGAACAGGTCGAAGCCTCAATCCTCAAAATTGCTATTGTTCTATCTATGTGCGGGAGAGAGAGAGAGAGAGAGAGAAATATCACCTACTTGGAAGTTGATAGTGACTCAAACATCATGAAAGGCCTCAACCTAGCGTTTTAGTCGACGATTGTATGTATCTAAGCTCTTTGTATCCATGTTTTAAATTTAACCATACATACCCTAAAGTTAATATAACAGTCGATTGGCTGGCCAACTATAGTAAGAATATAAATTTTGAACATACTTTGAAGGGAATCCTTTTTTGAACCTTTGGTATTGTATTTGTATGGCAATACTATATATGCTTATTCTAATCGTGAAAATTAAGCAATATATATATATATATATATATTTCTTTTGAAAAAGAAAGATGACCAGGATCGAACTTTTGCAATGATGAAATATACTGTCACCGTGAAGTTAGCCAATTGTAACCCGTTTCATTAGAAGGATTAGTCTAGCTAATTATCGAAGAAAAACAACATTATTATCTAACATCTATTTACAGACTCTTAAATTATATATATTAAAAAAACAATTACTTTTTGGCAGAGAAATAGAAGGGCTTTCAAAACTACAATGAAGGAATAGATTCTCCTACTATAGTTTGGCAGAATTGCTTTTCATCGAAAGCAATTCGTTCTCGTCATTAGTATTTTTTTTTTCAGCACGCATGCTATAACATGATAGCCAGCACTACGTGACTGGAGCATTAACCGTGGATGATGACGTTCTTTTAGATCATATATATATATATATATATATATATTCTCAAAATAGTTCAAAACTTGACATATTATTCCAATAATTTAAAAAAAATAGATCCAATTCGTTAAAGGAAACTCCGATCTTACTATCATAATCTTTGTTTAACTGTGCTCATTAGGCCACCTTATATATTATGTTATATACCAAGGAAATAAGTCGGCCGTGAAAAATTCCACAAAACAACAGAGAAATTAGAGTTTCTTCTTGTTACATGTATACCGGTAAATATCCTTTTATTTGCTTCTATATTCATCCAAAGTTGATGCTTACATTTATATCTGTTTAAAATTAATATCTGGATGCACATATCTCAAATTATATGTATACCGGAAGGATAAAAAGCTTCCCAATTACTGTAAGAATCTAATAAAAAAAGAGTAAGAAAACAATTTAGTTTTTCCTCCAAAATCTTTCAATTCCATTGACCTTGAAGATCCAATCTTTGTTCGAGGAAGGTAAAGAGACCATGAAGGGAAACAATCTTAGATGCTTGTTGGATAAGTATAAACCATCAAGTCACTTAAACTTGGAGAGGATATAACCACAGTAAAAAGATTTTAATATCAACGGTCGGTTAACTCTGAAGAACCACGCGTACAAGAACAGTATGTTTAACCGGATATAGATACAAATAGAAAAGTATAAATTATTGAGGAAGTCTTGAAAGGATACAAGAGGTAGAGAGTGCACCAAATTTTAACGTCGCAAAAGGAAGAGCAAAAGACACCACCACCCATCTATTCAATACGCGTACAAACTTTATGCGTTAAGAGGCGAAGAGAGAGGGAGAGAGAGAGGGAGAGAGGGAGAGAGGGAGAGAGGGTTTTGTTTTCTTCCTCCCATCCCCCAACCTCGACGACTTTGAACATGCGAGGGAACAGCGACAATAAAAAGCAGGGAAGGTTCACGAAAAAGCAGCGGGTTTTGCGGTCGATAAGATTACCCACGCCGCACTCCGGATCAGGCCACGTGTATGCACCGACGGAGGCGATCTCCCCCCTCCCCTCACGTAAGAATAAAAGCCAGAATAAGGACACCGACAAGTCCCCCCAAAATCTCCATTCCCTTTTATCCCCCCTCCTCTATCTCTCTCTCTCTCTCTCTCTCTTTCTATACTTCTCTTCCTTTGATTGGTAATTTGGTATTCATTTCTACACACTCTTCTCTCTCTCCTTTTGGGTGGTCTTTCAGAGAAAGAGGAAGCGGAAGAGAAGCGAAGCGAAGCGGGGCAATAAATGGGAGTTGAGGTCGGAGCCGTCTCCATGGCGGCGTTGCAGGCCATCCTCTGACTCGCTCTCTTAAATATTCAAGGGAGCCAATAAAGGAGAATGGTACGGGGGGCGAGTGGGGTTAGCTGCGGAGTTAAATATCCCGTCGTTATAATTACTTCTTTACCCAGATCTGGTTACTAGTAAGAGAGACGAGAGGATCGAGTTTGCTAAACTGGGTCGATTCGCGCTGGGTCTATGGATTTGGGTGGATGGCGGGGTTCCCTCTAGGCGGAGGAAGCCATCATCATCAACATCATCAGCATCATCAGCATCAGAGCCGAGACAGCCGAGATCAAGAAAACCCAATTCAACCGGAGAGCCTCTTCCTCTATGGCGGCCGAAGCAGCGGCGGCGGCGGCGGATTCCAAATATGGCAGCAGCAACACCAACAGCAGCAGCAACAGCAGCAGCAGCAGCATCAATTGTTTTCCGGGAGCGGAATCTTGAGCTTCGCGGATGAGGCGGCGGCGGGGGGGAGCATGAGAGGAGGGGGAGCGGGAGGGATTAGTTGCCAGGATTGCGGCAACCAGGCGAAGAAGGACTGTGCCCACCTCCGCTGCCGCACGTGCTGCAAGAGCCGCGGCTTCCACTGCCCCACCCACGTGAAGAGCACGTGGGTCCCCGCCGCCAGGCGCCGCGAACGGCAGCAGCTTGCCTCCCTCAGCGGCGGCGGCGGGGGAGGCGAGTCGTCCAAGAGGCCGCGAGAGGTCCGCTCGCTCACGACGCCGATTACTTCTTCAAGTCGGTAAAATTAAACCTAAGCGCCGTCTCTTTCGCCGGAATTCCAAGTACTTAACGCTTTCAATTATATACCCGCGCGCGCGCAGGTGGGAGATTTCCGTCGGAGGTGAACTCCGAGGCGGTGTTCCGCTGCGTCCGGCTCGGGCCGGTGGATGAGGGGGAAAGCGAGTACGCCTACCAAGCGTCGGTGAGCATCGCCGGGCACGTGTTCAAAGGTATACTTCACGATCACGGGCCCGAGTCGTCCCCGGCGGATTACCAAACGGCGGCGGCTGCTGCTGCTTCTACTGGAGCTCTAACGAGTGGTGGTGGGGAAATCGGAGGAGATATCGTAATGACTTCGGCGTCGGCGGCCGCACTGATGGATCCTTATTCCACTCCTATATGCGACTTCATGGCCGGCGCCGGCGCCCACTTCTACTCTCATCACCCTAGACCCTAAAATGGCTTAAATTTCCTTTAGCTTTCTTTCTATTCATGCACTCATTTATTTCTCTTAGCGCAGATGAATTCTCTTCTCTTCTCCTCTCCTCTCCTCTTCGCTTTTCTTCTCTTCTTCTTCTTCTTGATGATGATGATGGTGATGATAATGATGATGATGATTTTGTCTTTGGTTTTGAACATCGCAATGGATGCGTCCTTATCTTATCTTTATGTGTGACATGGAGAGTCTTAGAAGTACTCTTCTTGCTTGACGAGGGAGGGAAGAGAGGGAGGGAAGAGAGAGAGGAAATGGGAATAACCTGCTGCTTGCTGTGAGCCAAGTAAGTCTCTTGTTGGTTATTTTTTCTTCTAATTTGGTTCAATTAATCTGCCATTAATCACCTTGATGATCCCAAGACATCTCACATCCCAATCTTTCTTTCCCTTTAATGTTAACCAGTTTCTCTCTCTTCTCTCTCTCCAGGGGCATTGTCAAGACACTGTTCCTTCCTTTCCTAGGTTACTGTTGGTTGTCTTTGGATCCATAAAAAATAATATAACTTCTTGATAATTTTACCCTACATATCAAGCTATATACTGGTACAAAGATATGGCACATACTTGTCATATTTCTTTCCAAACAGCTCTTTTGTGTCACACTTTATTCCCTAGCCCAAGCAATAATAGAGTTAATGTGATTATATCTCTCTATTTTTTTTTTTGGTTGGCTAGTAGAATCTGTTGTTCCCAAGAAAGAGAGAGAGGAAAAAAAATAGATATTAAGATTTTATGCTAAAACCTCGCAGCATTTCTTGCAGCATTTGAAGTAGTTTTGCTCTTTGTTTCATTTGTTTTTTGAGTTTGCCAAGTGATTCTTATATTTATATTTATGAGGTGATGATAAGATGATAAAACTATAATCAGCATTTCTAGATCTTATTTTCATGCAATAGCCGGGTACATATATATAATTATATGTGCAATAAGTAAAAGAGATGCATATGCATAATTGAGGGGGTCGATACTATTTCATATGTCATACAAACATATGAAAGCTTATTTGCATATCAAAGCCATTGATGGGTATGTTTCTTAGTACAGAAAGAAACTTTGGAAGTTAATATTAGTGCAAGTATGCGTCGATTAATATGGGGAACATGACTCTATGGGTCATATACACACAAATACATGCACATGCACGTACACGTACAAGTACATAGATTTAAGATTTTAAGGTGTGCAAATATTCTCTGAAAGTTATTTATTACATACTATATTGTCTTTGTTTGCCTTTAATCCTTTCTCTCAGAACCCTTTGTATTCAAATTTATAAAAAAGAATAAGCTCAACTAGATTAATGCTCACTAATAGTGAATTAATTGTCAGTTCCTTATGACAAGTTTCAAAATTATTTGCATGACAATTAGAATGTGCATTCTTAATTCAGGTAAGACTGTGCATCCTTCATTCAGGTAAATATATATCACTTAGCTGCTTATAGATGCTTTAGCAAATGTTGTTTAATTCTCCACATAGAACTAGACATGATGAGAGGTTGCAAAGTTATTTATAGGCTTCTTATCTGAAATTAAACTTTGCTAGATCTTCATGTATTTCTGATCCATATCTCTTGCATACACATTAATTATTTCGCTTAGGCATGAAATTAGCCTATGCAAATATGGTCTCTACCTCCTTATTTCCATTTCTTTTCCAGATATATCAAATCAATAATCTTGAGCTTGTAGTTTGTCCATGGTAATTCATTAATAGATGTGATTGATTCCATATGTGACTATTGTCATAATATAAAGTTATTTACTTCATTAAGTTAGTGTTTCCTTTTACTTTTATTCAATCACTGAGAAACAAAAGTACAGATACTTTAGGATGCAACTTAAGAATCACTCAATTTGGATAATCAAATATTTTGGATTGTTAATTAAATTGGAATAATAGTAAATCACATAAGATTAAAGAAAAAAAATCTCATGACCTTTGATGCAGAGCATGCAGTCTTGGCATTTATGTCATTCATGTATATATATATCATATCTGTCACAAACTATTTCAGACATTCTAATGTTATGCTAATTATGATGATCTATCATGTTAAATAATTCCAACTTCGAGTGAGTCATGTACTTCTGAGAGCTTAAATGGTTGTTGATTTCTTGTCATTATTTTCAATTTTGCATCCTTCATGGTTATATCTACCCTAGTAAACATTTACCAAAGTTAAAATAGTGACCTTCTCTTGCACCTCCAAGAGGGTATCTCATGACAAAATTATTTTATGAATTAAGTAGGGCTTATATATCCTTAATTTGTTCTAGTGGGTATCACATTCAGCACCAATCCCTACTTTTACTTCCACCTTCTTTTTTGTCTCACAAGTACTCCTATTATACAAATTTAAACTCTTTCTCTCTCTCTCTTTTTTTCTTTCCTTCTGATTCTTTTTGCTTGTTACTTCCTATATGTAGGGCTAATACTTATCAATATAAGTCACGAATCTGACAAATTAAATGACTCCAAGATTTGGTGGACCAATATGCCTGTTCCAAAACCTCACCAAATTAACATGTCCCATGAGAGCCCTCGTCCAAAAGGAAAGAAGGGAATTTGAAGGAAAAACAAGTAGATATGTAGTGCTAACAAACCTAGAGCCTAGTTTAATCGCATACCCGCGATTAACATTTAGAGGTCATCTGCAAGTCTACCACCTCGGTTGTTTTATTCTTTTGTATTCCCTCATGATAAGGAAGAGCTTAAAAGAATGGAGCAGGCTAAGAGCCATAGGCTTTCTTTTAGAAATCCTTAGGGCTTTTAGAGTGGGAGCTCATGGTCCCAAATTTACCGAGAGATCTAGAGGATCCACATGCCATACATTCAAAGAAATAAAAATCTAAGGATCATTATTTTTCACTGTAATATGGTTCAATTAATGATTCATTAAAACTCGATCATGATCGTTAACTGGTTAAGCTTTTAGAGTAATAAAACCAAGGGTGTATTTGAATATATATATATACTAATATACAGAGAGAGAGAGAGAGCATCAGCGGCTAGGGTTTCGAGCAACGTATATAGGGCGCAGCTTTCGAAGTGCATCGAGCCCCAGGAGAGGGGGAGTATTTTTTCATGGTGTTTGATGAAAGGAGGCAAGAGGAGAGATCAAGTGGGAGGTGGAAGAAACCCAGCGAGCGAGGAGATGAATAGAAAGTAAGAGAGAGAGAGAGAGAGAGAGAGAGAGAGAGAGAGAGAGAGAGAGAGAGAGAGAGAGAGAGAGAGAGAGAGGGATTAAATGATTAATTATGTGCATGGTTGCAGAGAGTGTACATGCATGAGAGGGAGACGACACGGCACGTGGTTTGGGGGGCCATCTACTTAGCTATTCCATTCTCTTCTACAGTTCTTTTCACATTTATGATCATAGTTTGAAGTTTTGATGAAATATATATATATATATATATATATATATATATAAATATAATATGGCCACCGGCGTCTTCACTGGCTGTCTTAAATTGAGAAGTACTCTTATAAAAGCAATAAGGTTAGGACTTATAGATTGAAGATTTAACTATAGCCACATAGTAGTAAGTATTTGGTGATTGATTGCTAACCACACTCAATCTATGGATCGATACAATGAATGTGGTATAAATGTCACACAAATCTATTTATTGATTAATCACCCGGGAGAACATTTGGCTATATAATAAATGTGTGTTAATTCTTCATTTATGCGCTTTTAATAGATTAGTTGGGAGCTAACAAGGCCTTTCCAAAGTCATATGATTTTGTTGATTACTTAAATTTTTATACAAAGACAACACTTGGGTCTTATTGTAGTGTACTTGGTTACTGGAAAGTGAAATTTAATACAGTGACTAGATTTAAGTGAAGTGATTCTTTTCTCGAGTTAGAAAGTCATAAGGGAAAAAAGAAAAGTCACTTTTTTTATTTATATTTTGCAATGATATATTAAATGTAGAGAAGTTTGAGAAATAATTTATTTCTTCCCCTCACTTTATTAACCTTATATATAACTACTCTTACTTCTTCGAGTATATTTAGTAACCAGAAAATAGGGTTTAATAAACTTACCCGACTTCAATAATAAAGTGATTATCTCATTTTAAGGAAGTCAAAAGAAGTCATTTATTTGTTTTAATTAGATACTAAAAGTAGTGAATTTTTTTATAAGTGATTACTTTTTTTTTCACAATTTCTAGTAATCAAACACCTTTTGAGATAAGATTGTGGTCACAAAACCCTAATTCAGAGCTCTTATATAAGTCAGACATCAAAGATATTGATATGACCCTCAAATACTTTTAAAAATAAGTATAACAATCAAAATTTAAAGTGTTTTTATATTTGAAAAACCTTATAGATAGTTCAACATTTTAGCATTTAGGGAGGGTGCTTATCTATTAAGAAATCGATTGATATTTATACAGCAGAATTATAAGTAAAATGAATATAATATCTCTAATCTTATCTTTTTAAATTATAAGTGGGTATTTTGCCGCTTTGAAAAAATTAAGCTGCATGCAACAACTCTTATTTAGTAGAATATCACGGCCACATTATTTTTGCTTTTATTATCATTTATAATTTATCATACAGATATAACGATAGTTAAAATGAAATTTATTTTAATATTTTTGAAAATTAAAATTTTAAAATAGCCCTCACTCAACTTAAAATCTTATTTAACTTGGACCTAAAAAAACGTATGCAACTTATTACGATTATATTACATTCTATACGGTGACTGACACTTAAACAAAATTAATGTAAAAATATTTTAAAGACATTTTAGGTAAAATACAGGAGTCGAATAATAAAACATCGAATTAGAGTAAAATACAGGGTGTTTGTGATAAAATTCCCTTGAAAAAAAAAAGGCAAGCATTCCAGAGAACACCTATTCCAGCAAATACTTTCCTCTCGCTCCTATATAGGTAACTACCTACTTTGGTCAATTCTCCTGCATTGGATGCCGACCGACGTACAGGCATAGATCATATATAATCACGGAGTTTTTATATATATATATATATATATAAAACAACAACTTGTCTTAGAATCTTTGGAACACGTTTGTTTGTCGTTCTTATTTTTTTTAAAAATAAATAAATAAAAGGAAAGAAATTCTGGAAAAGAAGTAGTTTTTCTTTCGTATTAGGTGAATGATATGGGGGTGAGCGAGTTCCAATAATTGAGTCCTTGTGGGCAATCCTCGAGCCGTGTGCTCTTACCCGGAGTTGACTCTCTTTTTCTCTCCTTTGCAGTCTCTTTCTGTCTCCCATCTCATCCGAGCAGAGCAGAGCAGAGCATAGCAGAACAGAGCAGAGCAGACACCTCTCACTCTCTCTCTCTCTCTCTCTCTCTCTCTCTCTCTCTCTCTCTCCCTCTCTTTTGCCAGCAGCACATGTGATGGAGAAGAAGAGGAGGGAGAAGAGAAGAGAAGAGAAGAGAGAGGAAGAAATAAAAAGGAAGGGAGGATTCCAGCTACAGCGAATACGAGCGCAAATCCCGATGCTTAACGAACTAAGCGTTTCTCGGTCACGAGCAAAGCGCGTGTAAGGACTGCTGTAGCTCACTCCAATAATATAGGGTTAATTGCTTCCTCTTCTTTTTTCTTTTTCTTTTTATTAAAAAAATGTTTTAATCTTTTACCTCACCCCCCCCCCCCCCCCCCTCTTTTACTTTATTTCATATCACGTGTCGTTGGCCAACATGTCTATTTTTTCCGGTGTAATTCTCTTTTTTACTCCACAAATTATATATTTCGTATAATAACTCTATCAATTTTTATTTTCAGTATATAATATCTTTTTAATAAAGTTATTATATATTTAAAAAGAGTTCGAGAAGTTATTGTAAAAAAGAGTGAAATTCATATAGTAACAAAGAAATATAAAGATTTCACATTGATTATAATAATAATTAAGTGATACAAAATAAAACACAAGAGGGTAAAGCGAATACTATATAAGCATATTTTGAACTAGTTTAGAGACGTGATTTGGTCTTTTAAACTAAGTTAATCTAACTGTCAAATTAGATTACCTCTATCCATCAAGTAGTGCCGTGTATTCTAATATTTTTAGCAAACCGATGGTTCTATTTATAAATAATAATAATAATAATAATAATAATAAAAGAAGGCCTTGTCTGTGATATAATTAAAATGTAGGGTGTTCTCTAAGACCATTACCATAGCCAAGTCCTCACGAGTCGTCGAGTGTATCATACAGGGGCTCATGTATAAAAAATGCCAGAAAATTCACTTGGGCCTTCTAATGCAGGAGCATTCCATTATTTCTTTCCATCCATTAAAAGCTTAAGAGGCAAAATACAAGGTTACCAGAGTTAATTTTCACATATACATTCTAACCCCCCCTTTTTTTTTTATATTCACATAAACTTTTTAATTCAAGATTCGACGCAGTAAAAAGTTTTTTATTTTAGGGTTTCACACCTATATTTTACCTATATTATAATTTTCGACCTCTTCTTTTTTTCTATAATTCTCGATTGACCACAGATAATTTAAATATTTATAAATTATTTTATATATTATAACAGAATATTTTTTTACGGTATCTGGTGCCGTTTAAATCAACCGAAGATGTTAAATAAAAATTATAAAGAAAGTATAGATCGGGTTTAAAAAACTTGAAGGATAGATTATAGATCACAAAATAGATAAAATATAAGGGGTGATTTGTAAAATTTTCTTTATTTTAAATTTTTTTTACATATAACACTTTGTCTTTTAATAAAATTATAGTTTACACCCTAATTTGTACTATTTATAAATTGAGCCCTATAATTTAACGAATACGTATAGAAAGCACCATGTCGTTAAATCAATTAATTAAACTTAACTAATTTTTTGAGCTAAGTTAACTATAATAAAAAATTATAAAAACACCATTAATCCTAAGACAGCATTTTAGTCATTTTAAAAATAAAAGTATTTTAGTTATTTTAGAAATAAAAATATTTTTACTTAACGGAATATTCTTCCAGTATTAGCAACTAATTATTTTTTCTACACGTATTCAGTAAATCATAGGACTTAATTTATAAATAATAAAAATATAGGATGTAAAGTAAAATTACTGTTATAAAGAAGGGAAGGGTGGCAGGTGTAATTAACCTCCGATTTATATGACAAAAAGAAGCCAAAGAAGGGCAGCACGTAAGGTTTAGGAGCATATTTGACGCACCCCAGACCCCAGTAGTCTCCAGTCGTGTACATCAACGTCAATGCACATGCACATGAACAAAGAAAGGAGAGAAGGGGAAGGGAGGGGAGAGGAGGGGGGAGGGGGGGTCGCTATCCGAACCTTTGTCCTCTCACATGTCCACCCACTATTCAGTACAATTTGCTTACGGTGAGTCCAAACATCACTTTATTGTTTCTTTCTCCCAGTACCCTGAAATTACCTTTTTAACCCCCCACCTCCCCCAGTGTACTCTGCTATATAGCTCAATATCACATTAGCTGAAAAGGGGTTTTGACTATTGATTAGTGTGATTTTAACTGAAGAATTAATGTTAAAGCAAAATAAATTGCAATCAAGTGACATCAATAGACATTTAAAAAACTCATGACAAGAGAGAGAGAGGGATGGGAGGGGGGGAAAGTAGGGTGAGTTGATAGTGGGCCACCTTCATCACATGCTGTTCTCCCACTAACTTCTCACTTCAAATGTTTCACATCACATAAATAAACTCATCTACTGGTCATTCCTATGGCCCCTTTTGATTCCTTTTGTGTCTCTGCTGCCTCCCTTCAGCTTGGCAGTGAGGGAAAAAAAAGAGGAAAAAAAAAGGAAAAAAAGGTTTAAAAAAAAGAGTAAGCCCTCTTAGAGTTTGCCAAATCACTGAAAGCAATGCTTCTTCATAGGTTTGAGTGCATCCCTACTCTATGCTACACTTCCTAGTGTTCCAAACTTCTAATTAAAACTCTCATACATGGAGATGGATCACAAAGAGCACATGTCTCAAGATTATGGGCAAGATTGTGTTTTGAGTGTATTGGGATGGATAAGAGTGGGAGACAAAAGGCTAGGTAGGAAGCTATGCTAATGGGGGGAGGGGGGGTGGATTAAAATTAGGGATATATATAATTTGAAAACTGGGGAGGGAGGGTGAGGGACATGTGAGCTAGAGACCTTAATGAGAATATGTTCTAGTTGTTGGAAAGATTTGGGACCATCCCATCTTTCTTTCACTCTAGATACCTATGTATGATACCCAAAGGGAACCCTAGTTTCTCTCCCAACTCTCTTTGTTCCTCACTCTTTTAATCTCCTTGTCAAGCGTGAAGATAACAATAACAACAACATGGTAAGCATCCGAGGATACCTACTAGATTGATAGAGAGCTTTGAGTTGGAAGCACTAGTAGGTGTGTGTGTTAGGCCATGCTGTTGTTCTCTTTCGTTTTCCTTTATTCCTCCTTTTGCCAGATGATGTTCTTGATCTTGACGTGGACCAACAGAAGTGGGAATGTGTGAACTTTTTTGAGTTGATGAGCTCAAAACTACTACTTGTCTCGGTTGTCTGTGCCCTTTTCTTTTCTTAGTTATCACCTTCCAGCTTAAAAAATAGTGATTTGGGCTTTCTCTACTGTGCCCAAGCTTTAGTTTGAGTGGGGAATTTATGTCAGATATATTTCGGTAGACAGTATCATAGTTGTTTTAAAAGATTGATATACTTACTAATGTCCACTTTTTATTTTTGTAGTATGATGGTATGTTGTGTCCTTAAAAAAATATGATAGACATTATCGGTCCAGTTAACAATTTTTTAAACTTTTGAATCAATTGATTGATTAAAAGCTAGATAGAAACGACAACTAAAGCAGGTAAATGTATGTGATAAAATAAAATTTCTAGATGCAGAAAGCGATTCTCTTATATATGAATACAATAGTATGCACAATTAAAAATAAATAAAAGGGCATCATGAAATTATAGCATTTGTGAGAAACAACCTGAGAACATTTTCTAATATGAGAATTTACAATTCATAACATATTCATGGACAAGTAACTATTGTCAAATGAGAAGGCACAAGTATAACAGGTAAGCGCAACAATAATAACAACAATAAGAAGGCGATATAACCTATCGCATTTGTGAGAAAGAACCTGAAAGCATCTTTCATATGAGAATCTACAATCCACTGCATATTCATGCGCAAGTACGTAATGGTAAATAAAAGTTAATAATATGTACACTAGATGGACACCGAAATGTTAACATTTACAAACCCTCTAGGGGTAAGATTACTGAACCTAATGCAGAGATCTGATCAACTGTCAAGACAGAAGGGTACAAAGATTGGATGTAAACTCGCCAAACTCTTAACGAGCGCTCTTGGTCTTGAATGTCCTTCACATCTGTTATACAAGTAAAGATGTCATTGATCACTTGCTCCTCACTTTTCTCCAGGCAAAGCCATTCATCACCCCTACTAAAACAGATTAGAAGGGAAAAGTAAACAAAGTGAAGAATATAAAACTACCTAGAGCTTTCCAATGAACACATGAATAAATCAAACATAATAGAAAGTTAAACATGCAAGTGTAAGCAATCAATCAAATTTCTCGACCTTAGCAGACATCTTAAATATAAGAGCACCACAGCACAGAGTTAGAGAGTACAATGAACAAAAGCAACTCGACATACATAAAATGATAGCGCTAACTGAGATAATATAGAAGTAGACCATCAAGGAGCATAAACAAAAAGCCCCTAGAACAGGCAACCAAAAGTTAAAGCCAATAAGTACAGACTAAGAAGAGCTTTGACGGACAATAAATAGATCAACACCATCACAATCTAGACCTCAATAGGATATAGAACATAGACCTCGAATATGAAACTGATACTAATAACTCTAAGGGACACTAGACTTTTCAACACTACTACAGAATAGACTTTGATAGCATTTAGAAACAAACTCCTCAAGTATGAAACTAGCAAGTCCTTTCCAACTTCTTGTACTTTCTAATGATCCGAGGTTACATTACTTTTGGTGCAAACAAAGTAATCAGATAACAAAAGCAGAATGGCCTAACAGATAGATGAAGGCACATTAGGAAGCATCTTCGTCATGGTTGTTAGCGTCACTTTCTTTGTGCTAGAACACATGATGAACTAAAGCTGCAGGTCCAATGTATCTGATATCCTCAGCATTCATAATTCTTGGAGAGAATTATGAAAATCCTCAAACCATATGCATCAATCACTAGCTTTCGTTTCAACACAACAAAATGTACTTGGAGGCACAGAAAGTGTTACGTGAAACTTCCATACATAAAACAAAAGCTGGTAAGCACTTAAATATGTTGACATTTCTTAAGGATGGATAGAAAATTGATTTTGCGAAGCAAAGAACTAAAATCAGCTAAGGTAACATGAGGTATGCAGATCAACAGGGTCCAAAAGAACCAAAATCTGGAAACCAAAGTGCACGAAAAATACATAAACTGAAGACCCTTGACATAACCACCATCTATTGGAATATTGCTGTCACAAGAAAACTGGTAGACAAACAACTAAAACAGAGAAGCCTTGCAGATAAACAAGATTGCCAAAGAATCCAATGATGTCTGGCACATAACAACATCAACAAATTGAGGCTTCAGAGATCGAACATATTAGATTCATCATGCATTAATTCTAACATTTTCATCCATATGATCCTTTCCTAGAGAAATCAATCAACTGAAATTACTTAGGCCCTCAAATAATAAAAATCATGAGATTCAGCTATTTTAACTCCATCAGTGAGCAAGAAGTTGCTTCCATAAGCTACATCACACAGCTTTTATATACTTCTATATGTATCTTGGGGGTAAGATTTATGTGGCAGACAAAAGTTGGTGCTAATTGAAAGAGAAGGAGAAGTCAAATGGACAACCATTGCAAAAACATGATGACTATCAATATGGCGGAAAGTTAATCCAAATCATAGATGTTAATTTTGGATTTTTCAGCTAATGTAACACCGATGGTATAGCAAAATCCAGCTAACAAAGATTATCATAATGTTTTAGGGCTATATGTGGGAACAGTAACATTCACAGAAATATGGCAGTATGTTCTCGGGCCAGAAATAATAGTTCACTACAAAAGGGGCAGGAAAAAGAGGTAGGCCCTCTGACTATCTTTAGGTACTCCTTATGCTGCAGCGACATAAATAATGAAGGCTGATAAGATTTTTAGCTTAACTGAATCTGCCTTCTCACTATATTTAGTTTCATTTTATAATATTGGGTGTACACCACATCTGATAGCATTGTGCAATTTTTGGAGGTTACATAACTCAAAGCACCCAAGAACACATGGATACATACAAATTGCTTGCCAGTGTTCATTGATAAAAAAGATGCACAAGCTATAACAAAGAGTGAAACCTGTGATGATTTAAAACGCACCAGTACACAAATGAATCTGCATACCAGTTTGCATATATCACATGATATCGCTGGTACACAGAATCATTAACTAACAAAAGGCTTCTTCTCAAAAGTTAAAACGAAAAAATAAAAAGAAAAGGTAAAAGACTATATGTGACCATTCATTGATCTAACCAAATCCAGAGCATAAGTCAGTAGATAATAGACGATAGAAAAGCACTCAGACTTCCTTTCACAGCAAGGTGCGGAACAATTAAAATATCGATAAATTCAAAAGTTCCAAAGTTTACAAACAATTTCTGGAAAGGGAGTATTTGAACACATAACAAAAGTATATTCTACCTTAAAGCAAGACCACAAGTCTTGAAACTAGTTCACACTAAAGGAAAAGCCCTAAAGCTTTCTTCTTGTAGGAGTGATTTTTTTTTTTTTTCAAGTAGAATGTGCCTTGAGATGTAGGAGAAGACCAAACCAACATGGGACGAAGTAGTAACTAGTAAGTAGTTACGAAGACATAGTAGCAGTAGTTATAAAAGAACCCCGAATTCACCAGTAATTGTTTTGCCAAAATACAGTAAGTAGCTTGGCAGACGAAAATTTCATTTGCTCATTTAATCAGTTTCTTCACCACTAATTTACATAAAGCTAGAAGTCATAGACCTCATGATTCTCAGATTATTTAGCATTCATTTTCTCGACTTCATCAACATCGTTACTCTATGCTTGCATAGTAAATATTCTCTTTCCATTTTCTTCTCCTCAATCGGGCATCCAGCGAAAAGCTATAACATTTCTTCTTTGTTGCTGAAAAGCTAATACATTACATTTTAACCAATTAAAAGGAGAACCTACAGATCCTTATCAAGAAATCAATATTAGCATATATGTTGTCCTCTAGATACAGTTTGAGGAAAGTAAAAGCCGCTATTCAGAAGAAACCATTATAACTTCTCTTATTTCTCAAAAGAAATTACTACATCTGCCTTTATAACTCAAAAAGAAACTACGAAGTTTCTGCGCTTAAGCATTTTTTCATGTTCGTTAGAAAAAAAAAATCTAAAAATTCGGGAAAAAATTGCAAAAAAGATTATAATATGTCATGAGTTTTGAATTGTTTGACCTAGTGCTTCAAACTAATTACTTTTCTGGAACACATATACTGGGAAATGTAATATCTTTGTTCATAATTTTAATGCGTTTCTCTGCCAACATGCCACATGCTTATGCGAAACATGATCAAAATTTACCGCACAAAGAAAGTTCTCCTACAAACGCATGAACGAAAGATCTACAGAATCTTACTATGGTTAACTAAAGATGAACATCCATAGTCTAAAAGCATTTGAAGTGAACATCTTGCAGTAAGACAACGCCAAGGAGATCATTTCAAAGAGCCCATTAAGACCGTGATAGGATGATTCTTGGAAGTAAATAAGCTTAAATCTACAAAACGATTTAAAGCAAAAGGAAACGATAATAAAATAAGTACCCAAATCCGCCCTTGAGGAAGGTGGAACTGGAAGAAGGGAATGGAGAGGAAATCGCCATCGTCGAGACTGGGCCGGCATGGGACCCACGAGGCCCAGCTAAGAAAACTGAGTGGTTGCGGGTCGGGCACAGTAAATCCGGATCCGCAACCTCCTTAAAAAGCCTCATTATTTGCTTGTATATCCTTCTAAATCTCGTATTTACGTACATACCCTTTAATACCTAACATGGATACGTTTCTAGTTATTTTGGGGCTATATTTTAAAAATCCGAACAATCTAATAGATGAAAAGACAAATATGCCCTTAAATAATGCAGGTAAGATATAATAAGAGTATTTCTTTTTACTGTTATTCGTTAACATTTATCAATATCCATACAAAAGTAAGAATTTTTAAAGGGTAGTTTTATAAATATTAATTTTAGAGGGGTATACGAGTAGATAATTTTTTTAATAAAAATATACATGCAAGTACTAGTTTTTCTTATCAAAGTAATAGAATTGACCAAAATAACAACCAAACTATAATAACATTTCTACCAGCCATGAAAGAAAGAAAGACCAACCATGTCATCTCATTCTCGACACTCTCCAGCTCTTCCTCTCAAACTGCGAAGCATCACTAATTCCAGCCTCATCCTCTTCCTCACCACCATTCCCGACCACTTTCGAAGCTACCTCCTTTGCCCTCCACTCCCCAGCCCCACTCTTGAGCATCTCCACCACCTCCTTCATCGTCGGTCGCCGTTCCACTTTGTTGTCGGTGCAACGCATCGCCACCGCCACCGCATTTTTCAGCTCCACCACGTCGTACCTGTCGAAGATATAATATATGTTATGAGTCCACTTTCTAACGTCCAGCATTTCATGGTATCTCGACTCTAGTTTTCATAATAAATATAGTTCTTTTATATATATATATATCATTATCATTTAAAACTTTTAAAATATCATAATTATTAATAAAAATTCTTTTGACTCTTTCATATGATCTTAACCTAACAAGTGGATATTCAAGTTAACACATGCATAATTTTCTTTTTCTTTTCTAGTACATGATCATATTTGGCTGCATTTTATTGTTCTCAAACTAATTTAAACGCTTTATATACGTAAAAGTTCTCTTAATCGTAATCACAAAACAATACCTTCCTCCGAGCCTGGGGTCGACGATGCGCTCCCACCTGCCGTTCTCGACGTGCGGCGCCGCCCACTGGAGGATGTCGCGCTTGACGCCGCCGGGGAGCTTCTCGATGGGCTTCCTGGCGGCGACCATCTCGAGCAGCAGGACGCCGAAGCTGAAGACGTCGCAGCTGTCGGAGACCTTCCCCCACATGGCGTACTCCGGCGCGAGGTAGCCCAGCGTGCCCTTCACCCTCGTCGTCAGGTGGCTCACCCCCTCCGGTACCAGCTTCGCGAACCCGAAGTCCGCCACCTTCGCGTTAAACTCCGCGTCCAGGAGCACGTTGCTCGCCTTGATGTCCCGGTGGATGATCCTGGGGCTCGCCTCATGGTGCAAGTACCTAATAAAGGCAAGAAATAATTCCTCAAAATGATAAAACCCCATCAAGTCCTATGGTGTTTGCAGATCTTTTTCTTATCGATATTTTACTCCCGTGTAAGCCGTTAATGAAAGAAATAATCTTGCTTTTGCTTCTGTTAAATAAATATATCTAATGAGTAAACATTTAGAGTAGTTTAATGATGAAAAAAAAGGAGGAAAAATACACTAGCAATATATTTTTGGAAGGAATTTAGAAAGTAGGAATACAAAAGAAAGAAAAATAAATTTACTTACACCCCCATAATCTCCATATAAATCTCCTGAACTAACTATCTTTCTTATTTTAGAGAGTATATGTGGATAAAAAAAAAATACAGGATACATAAAAAATGGTGATAGCCTCTTCACTTTGAATAATTGCATTTCTAAACTAGGCATACACATTTGTTATTTTCAAGATAAGGTATTTATTATAAGAATAATATCTTTATGTTTACTTGCATTTAAAATAAAAGTATAATAATTATTTTTGCTATCATATAAAGTATAGAAAAATATTGAATTTTTTTTTGTTTTTTATGAAATTATGATAAATATAGTTCGGTTTGATATAAAATAAATTGACGACATAGATATCGATGATAAATTGATAATTAAGTTAGCGTGTAGTCTAAAAGAAAATTTTGATGAATTATATTTGTATTATATAATATAACTATTTTAGCCATTAGGTATTGTTATGAGATAAAAGGTTTGTATTTCAGAATAAGTATAAAAAATGTTAGGGGGTTAAGTGAAATTGTCCAAAGGAGAATTCATGAGGGAAAGGTGATTTTTATAGCATAGGATCGACAAATTCTGGGAAAAGAATTTTTTTTGCAGACCACGGGGATTACTTACGCCAATCCCTCGGCCGCTCCGATGGCGATCTTCATCCTCCGAGGCCAGTCAAGGAGGAGATCCGCCGCGTGCTGGCCGTGTAGATGGCTGATGAGGCTGTGGTTCGGCATGTAATCATACACGATCAACCTCTCCTCGCCGCCGGCGTAGAATCCTCTAAGGCTGAGGAGGTTCTTATGCCTCACTCTTCCAAGAATCTCCACCTCGACGGCGAACTCCATCTCCGCCTTCGCCGTCATCGCCTTGAGCCGCTTCACTGCTATCTGAAGAAAAAGAAAGCAACCAATTAATTCAAACGACAAGCAATTAATAGTCTAAGACATCAAGATATTGAGGAAGAGCTCTACTTCCACTCCTCTACTCGTCCGGCCCCAGTAGACAGTCCCGAAGCCGCCCTCGCCCAGCTTGTTGCTCTCGTGGAAGTTGTCAGTTGCGTGCAGTAGCTCTTTCAGTGTGTAGATCTCCCATGGGTAGTCGTTTTTCTTGCTCGATCTGAGAGTACGTATTATGATTAATGAATATAATGCATACCTACATACTCGAATAGAATCAACTACTCAAGAACAAGATTAATTACCTTCCGGCTGATTCCGATCTGCCCACCGTCATGCAACAGAGGCATCTTTGGAGCATTCTTCTTTGAAGAGGGGAAGGCTAGTTTGATGATGGTGATGAGTAGAAGGTGAAAGTGGCGTTGCAAGTGGAGACAACGGCTCGGAAAGTCTTCGTGGAAAGTGGTTTAGAATGAGAGTGATGCTGTTTAGAACTCTAGCGTTTGTTCCCTTATGGGTAGTTTGTCTACCTCGTTGCCTCTCCTCATTGGGGACTTCACTCTATTTTGGTATTATATGCATAGAGTAACCATTGATTGAAAACGTCAGAATGGAAGATGAGAATAATAAACAAATAAAGTCTCTAATCTCTAGCTAACTCCATTTCTCATTAGCTTGAACAGGACCAATTCGTTCAACTAACACCGGGATTATATGCAAATTTACTAATGATCTAAGAGTAGACTACACTCTCATTACGCGTGAAGAAGTGAATTGTTTTCTCTGTAAATTTGTGTCAGCTTTGAGTATTGATGATGAACGGTGGCATCAGTGACTAAGTCATATAGGGTTGGCTACCTCAGCCTGCTTAAGATATCTTAACATATGAACTTTAGTGAAATTCACTTTTATTATTATTCATACCTTATCATATAGTAATTTATCATTCAACTCATGCATTTTACTGAAAAATATATCATAAGCAATCTGTCATTAGCTCTCTTATTGGTCAATTACAACAGAGATGAGTTAAAATAATTACAAATACAAAATAACCTTAATTTACCTTTCAATGGTTTTGAGATATTAAAAATAAAATACAAGATTGAGTAATAAATATCTATATAATAAAATATGAAAGCTAAACAAAGACAAAAGATATGGTATTTTAATAAGTTTCTCTCTATCTTAAAATATATAGGATGGCGTCATGTTTTTGCCTCTGATTGCTCTTGAATTGGTCCAAGTTTTTTTTTTCTCTTTTATTTTAAATGGAATATAGTGACATCAGAGTGAGAGTAATTGCTTATTATAATCCAGATTGTGTAGAACTCCATTGGTCAACAAGTCAAGAGAACTTTGCAACAGAATTTAGTCTTACAGAATGATAGCCAGTTAACCACACTATGTATGCAATGAAATTTCCTGAGGAAATAAAAAGAAATAACAAGTCAGTTTCCACTGCAACATGCAGCTTCATCGATTTGGGGACCAATCTTTCTTCCAGGAAAACAGATAAAAGTTTCTGCTATCAGAAATGGACAAGCTTGTTTAGATTGCACGGTCTTACTGAGAATATCAAACGTTACACTAAGGCCACCAGGTCATTAAGAAATAAAAAAGACTACAAATGATGACTAACATATAGAAGTGAAAATTGTGTTATTTTATACAATTTTCTTTGTCAGCATCATATGAATTTATAGGCATATATCTTCTAAGGCCTTCCTCATTGTTCTATCAAACAGATAGGCGTCAAGAGCCAGTTCTCAAGATTATTCTTATGTTCTTTACTTGTATATACAACACAACCCCACTTCTCATTCATGGATTAGTATGGGAAAAGTCATTTTCCAAAAAATTACAAGTTTACTATTGTCCATATTGAGTTCTGCTTAGCATCAAACACACCTGCCTCTTTGCAAGGGAACAAGTTGTTTATAGTAAGATGGTACCCAGCATCATCAGCTGCTTGGTCGTTGATCTATCTGAGATTCTGAGGCGAATACCAGTCAGCAGGATATCTAGAGCACCTGCAAAACAGACTTGCAAAGCACACACATTAGCAGTCCCAAAATTGCAGTCAAACAATGGTTTGCGAACATACTCGTCATTGCTCTGGGCCCCACTTTTGTGCCCTCCTTGGTTTTTCCATGAAGGCCCTGCTGCAGCCTACAAAAGGCACCAAATTAGTTAAGAACATGAACACGATTGAGCAATCAATTGGCATCTAAAAGAAATTTAAAGAAACTGACCAGCTGTGGAATTAACACAGTTTCTCTCAATGGCTTGCAGGTACTCTTCGTATGTCTGAAGAAAAAGCATAACTATGTTACTAAGAAGAAAAATATTCTAATGCTAGAATAAGAAGGTACCGAATTTCCTACTTGTTCAATTCAAAGTCATCAAGGGCCCATTTAATTGGATGTATTCGTAGATAATGCATATGTGGAAATAGCTACAATTTTAAACAAAAACCACTAGCAAATAGCTATAAAATATCTCAGCCAATTACAGTAAAAAGAAGTGGTATAGCTCCCTTTCAATTAAATAGAGCTCCATTCCCTTCTCACTGAAGGTGGAGAAACTGAGTATTGACATCTGCGCTAATTGAATGAATGTCAAAATACAGAATATGAGCTTAGGTTAGCAAATAGAGACTCTAAATAAGGGAATCCATTATCAGAATATTGTATTTAAAAATATGTTGATGCTACATCTTTAGAAATGTCACAGCAAACAGCCCCCCAAGTGTTGGCATTGGTTAGGAGCTAAATGAACTATGTTCGCAATAAAAGATACTTTTCCCAAGAAAATCTGACAAAATGGAGAAAACTTATCCAGCAGAAACTCTTATGCCAGAATTTCTCCCTGTATGTTAAACTGGAGGTTTATTTATGGTCAGTTCAGAAGCTTACTGCTGTTTAACAAAAACATCTCTTTCATGCAAGATTATCAACTGACAGTTCAAAATCATCATCATAAATCTATACAGTAGTGAAGCAGTTGCTATAAAAGAGTATAAAACATCAAAATAACAAGATGATGCAGTTTGGATTGTGTTTCACTAGGCTATTTGGTGTCTTATGCCTTGGAGATGAAAGACAACTCTCTTACAGAAGATGAGCCATCTCCAACTATTGAGGTATAACAACAAAACTTACTGATTTAATTATATTTAGCACTTGGCAGCATTTTTTTTTTCCGGAAAAAGACCATTAGGCAGCACTAGACAGTAACCATAAAATCAACTTGAAATTAGAAGAGAATAAACCAGTGATAGCTTCATAATACCATATCAAGAATATCTTCCTCTGATATTGATATAGCAGAGTTTCTCCCATCAAATATACCCTTCCTATTTGGTTGAGGAAAATGTTCCCTGGGCCCTTTTACATTACTTGAACTTCTGTAAAGATTTGGTTGTTTCACTGTTGAGACCCTTTGTAAGTCCAAGTCTGATGATGAATCTTGGAAGATGGAAACCATAGGAGATCCTTCCATTCTCAAAAAGTGGCTGTGATCATTGTGCTGATAAAACAAGGATGGATGTAACATGTTTGCTTGACCCCATATGTGAGATGAAGAAGCAGAAAGCACACATTCTTCATCCTGTAAATGAGCTTGGAAATTTTTACACGGTCTCTTCTGACCTTTTTCATCCATTAAACAATTCCTGCACTAGGCCATAACTTGACTTTAAAATTAGTGCTTGAAGAAACAAAGCTAACTAAACTAACTCTTTATAGTTTATACCTCTTATGTTTACCCTTTATATCTACTTCTCCATGAAACAGCTCACAGAGCGCTTCACCAATATCTTCTGACAGCTCCTGAGAAATCAATACTAAAGATTATGAGCTAATCAAACTAGGGATCCTTCAAGGTACGGGGCTATTCGAGGAACACCTGGCAATCCCTGCTAATTTTCACAGGTTTGTAATCATTCAGTGGGTTCTTAAGGTGAAGTGTCTTCTGGAACGGCAAATCATGTAATCTTAACCATTTAACTTTGAATGTGCGACCCCATGGATTACTCCCTCCGCTTGATTTACTCCAAACGTTGTCTCGTCTCCAACCAACAGAAGACATCATTTGAGCATAACCTTGGAAGAACCCACTCATGTTGACACTGAATATTAGAATTACTCTATGAGAATTCTGCAAGAAAAGAGCAGATCAATCTAAAGAACATTTGTCATAAGACTTGTGTTCTATGAGATACTCTACTTTCTTACACGAAAAGCTTCTTCCAGAATAGGTTCATTCATCAGTTGAGTTGCCCAGATGCCTTTCTCAACTGATAACTGGATATTCTGATGGCTCAAGCTCTTTATGATAAAATATCTTCTTGAAAATTGTTTTTCATTCCTGGGACATGATTCGCTGTCCTCACAGAAAGATTGAACTATTTCTCCCTCTGAACAGGTATTTCTGCCACATGAGCTTTCTGCCAATAGGATAACTCATGACCAATGAGGGTTAGGAATGATGCGAACAGTCTATTATGGGTAAATTATTTAAAGGAAAGGGCGGGCTTTGGCAGTCTAAGGCTAGAAATAAAAATAAAAGCACCCATGGTAAGATGAAAATGATGCAGTATACAGCAGAAATAAAATTATTGTCACAAAGCTAAGTAGATAGCTCAGCATAAGATTGTTGTAGTTAAACTAACAGATAACTAACAGATTACTAATAGATAACTGAACTTCACAAAAGAAATTTTTCTACTGCATATTCATTACCTAACATAAGATTTTATAGTAGCTAAGTGATTGGTAAACAAAGGTCAAGTTCTACATTCTCAAAAGACGCAAGGAATAATGCCCTTATCTTTCAATTCCTTATAGTTTAGAGTGATGGTTAGGAAAAAAGAGTAGCTATTTTTCAACATTTGAAGAGGAGCAACTACAAAATATTATATATTATCACAAGTAGTCAACATGCAACATTATTTAGCCAATGGCAGGACTTTGTGCACTGGAATGTCCTCTTCTTACCCAATGGTATAAAATTAATTTGGCCCTCTAAATAAGATAGTCTTAGCTGAAATTCAACTATCAACGTAGCTCTTTCCGTGACGCAGCCACACCAACTACAGTGTCAAGAGACAATTGCACTCTGTCATTCTTGCATAAAAAAATATCATATTGCACAGTTCCTTCAATGCAGTTCTTTCAAAACACACACATCTTGATGATTTGTACTGAAGATTAAATCTTTTCACCATTTGGAAACTTTGAACCAGCAAAAAGTTATCAGAGACGGTCCATTTGATGGCTTGCTATAGGAAAGTCATCTTTAAATTTTTGGAAGCTACATTATCCATTGTCCAAAATGAGTTCATCCAAGATCTATCTACATAGTTATGATCACTTGTCCTTCTAGACTTCTACTGACCGGATTGAAAAATTCTGATGACCATGGCATATCAAGTATTTCCATCTCATGATTTACATAGAAAACAGTTGAAAATCATAACAAAATAATTATTGTCACAGACCTTGGCCATCACAGTCCTTTACTTGATGTTTGCTTTCACTCAATGAAGAGTCAACAACAGATGCATTTTCCTTCGTTGACTCATCTAATGGATCCACCACCATGACCTGATTTTAAGAGATTGTATGCAAGATAAGCAGATCCCGCGCATAAAGTACAACATGCAGATCTGCCCAGATGGAGCAGAAATGGTGTTATACAAAAGAACATGAGAGAAAATGTTAAGCATAACAAAATACAAGATAACCATGGATATCAAGTACAACGAGTTTGTGGATAATAAGTATTATCACTTCTCCATTTTTTAAGGAAGAAATAGTTGGACAAAACTATGTACACCATATTTATGGAACTATTTATCCTGGGATAAGCACCTTTCTGCTTTTTCAGAATCAATATGATATCCACCGATTTGTCATTCTCAGAAAAATTAGACTCATGTTGCAGGATAAGTGGGGGAAAAAATAGTTAACTGGTTACTTTCTCCATATATTCTGCTTCCATGTGAACGATAAAACAATCTACCTCACAACACTAGGAAGGCCAACAACAACGACTGTATCCACAAGAATGATCTTCTTATAAGATAAAAAAAATAATTAAATAATTACCTTATTATCCAATCCATCCACAGGGCTGCTTCCATTTAAAGGCATTTCTTCACCAACTTCCTGTATAACAGAGATTTAAGCAACCAACAAAATGAGGAATCATGTGATAGTCACATCAAATTTAAAGAAATCCTAAACTAAAGTTCACATAGAAAGCATAAATGAAGCTAAAAGCATACAGAAGCACTAAAAATATAAATTTCTTGGAGAACCAGTAGCTTGGCCCAACTCTATCGCAGTGTTTGCCCGAAGAAAAATTGAAGAATATAACTTTGAAAAGTTCCAATCACAACGAAATTGAGACCAATGTTCGTTGTATCACAAACACTGCAAATTAACGTATTATATTTACCCTAGATCTCAACCGCCCAACTCCGACCTTGGCAAACGCTATCCTATCAATGAGATCAACAGCTAAGCAGACAAAAGTGCAAAGTTCTATGAGAAAGCGACGCATCAATTCCTCACTCTACAATCGACGAGAGAAATCATAAGAACCCATTTTCCTAATCGTTTGGAAATGAATCAGACTCACCAGCTCAAGCTTCGAGGACGGGAGAACCGGACGAGAAATCACGACGATGAGATGGAAGGGAGACCGAGAAATCGAAAAGCAAGAGAGAAGAAGAGGAGAGTGATGTGGAGAAGAGGAAGGCCTACCTCGACTGGGAATAGAAACGGTGAGAGCGGAGAGCGGAGAGCGGAGAGCGAGAGAGGCAGGATTGGATTGGATCGGATCGGATCGGATCGGATCGGGTCGGAGCTAAAGGTTTAGCCGCGCATTTGATATGCTATTGTTTAAATAGCAGATCCTAGCTCTTTCATAATTAGGTTTCCCTAATTCGATTTAATCGGAATTTGTCTAAACAAAAAAGTGAATCAAATCCCCCCATCGAGTTTGATACTCAGACAACAAAAAAAAGCACAATTTTAGGATAATAAATGGGAAAAAAAATTTCCCTAGTGATATTTTCGGACCTCGATCTTTTTATTTTTATTTTGGTAAAATGGAGATATAAAATAATGAAAATTCTCACCGTAATTCTTTTATATAGATTATAACCTCGTCGGTACCTCATCTTTTGGAAGAAATTGGGAGCTTAAAGCTTTAATTCATGTGGTAGCTTATTCTGAGAGTTCTCTTTGTGTTAATAACACCATGCTGGAAGAAAAAAAAGTCTCGATTTTCTCAGGTGTGCATAGAAGCTAATATGGTGCAACCCCTGCAAAAGATCATATGACTGTAACAATTTGTTTCACTAGTGTTGTATTCATAACATGTACCAATTGATTATACTACAACGCTTTGTTTCACTAGTGGGGTTGTTAAGCACAGAGTTGACTCATGCACTAGCATCACCATCACCACTCTCATGACCAAGGCGAAGGTGACCTCTACAGAGAGTGCCCCTGTAGCGACTGTGCCTTATGGTAAAGAACAGGGGTTCTCTGTTAAGGGTAACCCTGTGTTAACTAAGACTCATAGTGATGGGATGCCTTCTGAGGATTTTGTTATGCAGCCAACAAAGGAGTTGCTTTCCGCTAAAGATAAAGACGAGTTTGACCCTTGACTAATTGCCTCACAATGGTGCTGCCCTAGGTGTTGTGGTGGAAGCGGAGCTGACCGAAAAGGTAGTTCAAGATTGCAACGGAGCAAGATTAAGTCGGTTCCCTTGACTCAGACAACCCACTCTACCAGACTTTGGGCCAACATGGTGCAACCCCTATATGGTAAGCTGAGGAGGGGTGGTGGTCGCATCAACCCTGCGAATAGAAATTCATTTTAATTGGTGCTCAATCGTTGCATATTCTTAATGATGGCGGCCCATTTCATTTGTTGAATTGCTTGAGGATTGTTAAGGGTCTAGTCTCACCCACTATGCCAATTTTGGAAAAGGGGGATAATGAGATTATGCTCATTTTGATTAAAGAACTTGTATTGTAGGGGTATTAAATTTCTACTTATCTAAAAAATAATTCATATGAATAAAGTATAATGTTAAATATATTTTACCATCCTATACTTATATTTAAAATTACTTCACCTCATGTACTTCATAAAGTCTTAAATTAATTTATATATTTATGATTAAACTAAGATTATTAGTTTTTTTTATCAAATTTAACTGAGTACCACTGTCAAAAAGACTAGAATACCTCGTTCGTGTTTGTTAGGCAAAACATATAGATGTTTCAGATAATACTATGAAATGACCAAAATAGTCGTGCACTCAATTAAATTTAATAGATAAAACTAACGGTTAAATACATAAACTAGTTTGAGATATTTGAAGTATAAAAAAATAAAGTAATTATAGGCTTAAATATAGAAAAGTAATATATATATATAACCCTAAAGTATAACTATTAATTTTCTTATCAGTGAACCAATTGTTAAGAGAATTAGTGTCAAAATGAATGTCTGGTCAAATCATAAATAATTATATTGCAAGGTGTTAATAATAAAAACAAAATATATGATAAATTCTATAAATTTCTTTAATATATTATATACAATGTATAATTTGGAACCATTCGTCACGATACAATGGTACCATTATCTAAATTTATCTCTTAGGATTCAGGGTTCCTTTTCCCTAAGAGTTGAATCAAGTCATTTAATTCAAGCTTCTATTGTATAGCTTAATTAAGGCTTGAACTAAATTTTACATGTATCAACTCGTTTTCCCTTTTGTCTTGCTCATTCTCTTTCTTTTCTTTAATCTTACACTTGTAAGTTGAGATTAAGAGAGTTGTGTAAGTGGAGATTAAGAGAGGGCTTTGAAAATAGTTTAGACTTTTTTCTATTTGGTTTTGTAAAAGATACTCTCCTTTGGCTCCACAGTGTTTTTTCCTTTTGATTTTTCTCATCAAGTTTTTGACCAAATTAACTCTATTTTGAAACTTATTTATCAAACTAGACAACACTTAAACTTAAATACTAAAATAAGTATAATTTATTGTAATCCTAATTAAAACGTTAAACTGTTAAGTATTTTACTTTGAAAAAAATAGTTAACAGTAAAGTATTTTAGTTAAAACTACAGTAAAAATAGACCCGTTCTAATACTTAAGTTTCAATATTATCTATTTTAATAAATAAATTTAAAGATAGATCTAATGGTGGTATATGGAAGTTGGGGATTCTTGGTGATATGTGTTTCTTAGCTATTAAAAGTGAAGTAATATATACCAACCAACTTTAGTAGAGTTGGTAGGTAATTTACTCATGATCATGGATGTTATAATTTCAACTCCAACCCCAAACAATATTATATATTGTGGAGAAATTATTAAGACCATGGAGGTTATAAGTTCAACTCCCAACCCCAAATAATATTGTCGAGAAATTGTTTGGTGGTTGGTAGTTTGGTACCTTATCTTGATTTAGTTGATGGCTCGACAGTGCGGTAGGTTGAAGAACAAGTTGGTAACGCAATGGCTTGGAGCATGTCTCGGTGGCGTTTGGTTCGGAGTACTCGGCGACGCATGTGGCTTGAAGCATAAATTAGACAGCTAAAATCTCGATGGAGCCTCAGTGCCTCTGTATCTAGGAAGAATCGATCCTTTGTCCGGCCCATATTTAACCTTCGGGCTCATGAATGATAAAAGTAAAATAAAGAAAATCAATATATTTTTGCGGTTGGCGATTGTATTATCTTCTCTTTTAATGTGTGTTTTTTTAAATAATTTTATGTTGGTGCCTTACTGGAGCTTTTATTTAGACTTGAATTCTACCCGGCTGTGTAGTGCTCGAACAAAATATACCTCGAAATTAATTTCGAGCCGAACTTGATCAACCAAGCGGACGCTCGACCAAGCTCGCCTCATTTATACCCGTCTGGTTCACTCTCCACCTCCGATTTCCCCCGTCGCTCTTCGGTGTTCTCGCACCTCGCCGGCCACCATCGACTTCTTCCAACAAGTAATCTCCCACCTCTACCTCCCTCCCTTCCTCTCTCTCTCTCTCTCCCTCTCCCTCTCCCTCTCTCTCACTAGATTCTTTTTCTTAAACCCTAACCCTAATTATTCGTCCCATCCGCTGCCTTCAGTAGTTCTTATTCCGCGACATTGTAATCATTCTTTTCGTTTTCATTTTCCCTTGCTAGTGTTATAATATGTAGACGCTTGTTATGCAGCAAGAGTGTGGAGTTATATTTGTCCGCATGCTGTTATTCTGCTAATTATGTTGATGGAATTAGGATATATCCGCAATTTGGTATATATGTTCTCATCTTGCTTAATTTTTACTAGGTTACTTCTATCACGTGCGGATTTTGTTGATCGGGAAGAGGAGAGAAAAGATGGCCGGAGTGGCTGAACCGCAGAATAGGCCGGGAAGACCCGGTCCCCCTCAGGCCAGGGGCCCTCCGCCGCCTGCCCGCCCCCGCTTTGAGCCCGTGGATCGTGAGAAGGTTTTTTGACTCATATTTGGATGCTTACTGCCTTGCAAATTTTGGATTGTGTACCATTTAGTTTTAGATGAGCACCGCCATCTTTGTTTGCCCTTTAGTTTTAATTTTATGTTTCAGCCTCTATCCGGTAACCTCCTATTTATACTTCAGTATGAAGAAGGCAGACGTGGAAAGCAGCTTGTTCAGTAAATGGAAAAAAAAAAACTCTCTGGAACATTGTTATTGTTTGGATTTTGTCATAATTATAATCTCTGTGTGCATAAAGCCACCAGGATAATCATCATTTAAGTTCCTTACAGACAACCCCAGATAGTTGGGATTAGCAGGTGGTTGTTTTGCATTGCTATTTGTTGATTTTATTCATTATTTTCCTCTTTGAAGGTGTATGTAGTATGTATTTGAATGCATTGTTTTATTCTCCGTTCTCTATTGTTCCCTTAGATTCCTTCATTCTTGTCTCTTTGTTTGCCCTGAGTCCTTGAGATACATACATCTTTCTTGTCCATTATCATTTGGATCCTACTACTCAACAAATAACTTATTGTCAGTTTTGAAAATTTTATGGCATGTACATTAGGTATGTTAGTTAAAAAAAATATCTAGGTGTAGTTCTAAACTAACCTTTCTCATTCTTCTCCTACTGCTGAATTTAACTTTGTTCTGTATCTTGTTACCATGTACATTAGGTATGTTAGTTAAAAAAAATATCTAGGTGTAGTTCTAAACTAACCTTTCTCATTCTTCTCCTACTGCTGAATTTAACTTTTTTCTGTATCTTGTTACTAGCCCTGCTATGTTCTATTTAGATAAGTTATAGCAGTTCTATGTTAGAGTTAGTTTCTCTAATCAAACAGACTTAAGTTTTCATGCTTTATGATTTTCATTTTACTCACTAAACATGCTCTTTTCTTAAGGTTATAATCATTGTTAAGTGCTGTCTTTGTTGAGAAATGTATTAATAATTTTACTTTTGAATGTGCAGACTTGCCCTCTCTTACTTCGAGTCTTTACGAAGGTAGCAATGCATTTCATACTCTGATTTTATGTGGTTTACTAGTTGTTTAAATATTTTATTTGTATGGATTCTTGGATTTATGCCCTCTGAAATTTTAAACTGTATGTTATTAATATTCCACATCCTCTATTATGAGCCATGGTGAACTTATGATTCTGTAACTTAAATTCTGTGGGCTTTTGAATCTTGTCATTGTTGTCCAATGACACAGATCATTTAAATTTGTAATTGCAGGTATTTTTTGACAAAAAGACCTCAGACCTGTTTCATTGAAACTTGAGAACGTTAATCCTGATCTTAGAGATTAACATCAAACACAAAACATATGGTAATATTCCAGAACAATACTTTGACCCCAGAGTAGAAAACACAAACCAACCATCCTCAAAACATAATGAACCGTAACAACATACTAACCACAAAGGCGCAGACATCTAACAGCAGTCCACACAGGACTAAAACCAACAAAAAAAAATGCCACTTACAGACTTTCACACCTAACATCAAAAGCAACACAATAGCACTACTGAGCAAACTAGAAAAGTCTACACAGCAAGACATAATCAGCTCTAATTCAGAACCCAGAGCGGCAATCAATTATCCTCCAGAATCACTGTATCTACTGGCAATCAATTGACTCTCTTCAACACAGCTTCTCCTTGAGCTTCTTCTCAGCACAGAAAAAAAAGAGACATGACTTTGTGAGACAAACTCTCCCAGGTCTTAGAATATTGTTTGAAAATTCTGTTATTTCTCTTTAAGTCAGATGTTCCAAACCAAAGCCGCAAGCCAAAGCAACCACCACTTTCTCATTTCTTTGTTCATATTTTATCACCCCCAATAACCAATCTCTTAAATGTGTAGGATTTTTTTTTGTTCCAAACATCCCTATCATTTTCTTTAGAATCTTTTTCACATACCCACATCTTAGAAATAGGTGTTCCACTGATTTTTCATCATCCATAACTTAGATAGGCCTCTAGAATTCTACCCAAATTATTAAATATTTTTAAAGTGACTTCACAATAAAAATCTCGTATGTGGCCAAATCTCCATTTTACTCTATTCAAATCGGCACTTATTTGTACCCCATTGTTCACCACAAAAGTCACCACCATCTTCTGATCTTCTTGTAACTGCGGGTATGATGAGCATATTGTGTTAAGACTTAAGACAATCATCTAAGAGGTCATAGGTTCAAGTCTTGAAAACAACCTCCTCAAATATGAGGGTATAGTTACATACTCTTCCTTTCCCATATCTCGCATAGGCGGGAGCCATGTGGACTGAGATCTGAGAATGCCATAAATTTGTTCAGATTTCTTTAATGTATATCCAACTGTGATTTATTTTTATTTTCTTGCTATTCCCATGGCAAATATTTGTATGAAAAATACATTCATATGCTAGATAAATTGAAGTCATGGAGAACATCATGTGGTCTTGTTTTGTGTGAACCTTATCAGCCTATGGTTGTGATGGCTGTTTAGCCTGTGCAGATAGGCATTAACATTAATCTACCATTAAGTTGATGTAGTTAATCAGCATTTTTAATTGTTTTAAGATTTCACGACTTTTCTTGATTGCCAATTTTTTTGGCTTAAGCATCAGATGTTTATTCCATGTGACCAAAGTATATCAATATTAGATTATATACCTCTGGAGGAAGATTATTTCTATCTGATAGTTCTATCAATTTGCACTGACCATTATTTTCTGATTTTCTCAAACCAATACCTGTAGTATGTGAGTATATCAATGTCATTTAAGTGGGTTTTACACTTTGTACTCTCATGGTGTGCTGATGTTTTATGCTAGTATACATTAATATCCTTGTTGATGATGCATGGATCTTGGCAACTTTTGGCAATAACAGATTGGTGGCCATCATCCCAATGAAGACTTTGCTGTTAGAGGAAAGGAGCCAAAGGATGAGGTCCAGATTTATACATGGAAGGATGCAACCCTTCGTGAACTTACTGATCTAGTAATGGATTTCCAAAATCATAATTCTTCTAGTTCTTCATTTTATGGCTAAACTAATGAAATTTATCTTCTTTATATAGGTCAAAGAGGTGGCTCCTGCAGCAAGGAGAAGAGATGCAAAGCTCTCATTTGCATTTGTCTATCCTGACAAGAATGGTCGTTTTGTAGTGAGGCCGGTAAGATCTGGCTTTATTTGAGGGAGGCAATCATTCCTTCTCTGAAAAGTTTCCTCTTCAGATTGTTCCTTTTCTGTGTTTCAGTTTTCTGTGTGTCATCTCCATTATTGTTTAATAGAGTTCCAGTGGGATTGCTTTGAAAGGGGCTATTATGTGAAAAACAGTATCTCCATATTGAAAGTATAGAAATGCCAAGCAAAGTAACAAGCCTTTTCTTCTTATTTCCCCACACTAATAAGGACAGAAAGAGAGAAATCTTTCTATTCACATTTATGATCATTTAATTTCCCCTTCAGTAGTTGGTAGTGCCATCAATTACTCCAAGAACTCCTGCCTTAAGCCTTTTTCGCTGTCGACAGAAAGACCATGATTTAATCACTTTGGATTAGACTGGATGCATAAGTACCTTAAGATATTCAGATCTTCATGTCTGTTTCTTGTTTGCTTCTTTACAGGTTATTATTATACATGCTAACTGTGTAGAGGCATGATATAGAATTGCTTTGTGATCGTCTATCTCCTCTTCATCAGTTTGGGATATAAGTGATGCTCAGTTATTGTTCAAACCTGTAATCTGATGATGAGATGTGTCAGATAAGCTATCTTGCTGGATTGAGTCGGTTCTCTAGTACCAAATCTGAATGGTTAACTTCCAATAGTATTTTACGCATATAAGTATACATCTATGAGTTATGCGCTAGTGGAAGTACATGCAAAAGTTGATGTTGGTTTGAGTTGGTACTGATGTCCCAAATCTGAATGGTTGACAATACATTAATAGTGTTATCACACATATATACACAGATATACAAGGGAATGTTTCATTTCACCCTGAGATTGGGGTAATAGTCGAATTTCTCCCGTGAGGTTCATTTGTAACATTTCATTGCCTCATGGTGCCAACAGTTATGCATAACTAAGTTTCCATCTTCCTTCCTGCTATATTTATGACATCTGCATGCGTGCAGCTATCGATGCAAATACCTGAATATGTATTCTTGTTTCCTGTAACAAGTATACCTGAATATGCATTCTGTTGTAGACTAGATCATTTCAACTTATTCTCTGTTGGCAACTTGGCATTTAGTTCCACACTTCCATGCCAACTGTCTTTCTGTTACTTATTTCAGTCCTTGTCACCACAGTTAGGAATTCTTTCTTTGGTATATGTCTAATGAACCCATTTTCTGTTAACACACCTGATTTCTTGTCTACTTTGATGCCATGCATGTAAGCTTAGGTAGTAAGTTTTTAATCAAAAAGTATTGAGTTATTTTAGCCAATGTGTACTTAAGAAATCAAGATTAGCCTGTCTAATGGAGTACTCTTGTTTTCTTTCTCTTGCACTCCCTGGGGGGAGCAAGAGGCAGGGTGGTTTAGAGGATTAGATGATGATTTACTTGGCTGTTATGTAAGTTAAGCTACAATGGCTGCGTTCAAGTGTGTCATGTTACTATATTGTTTTGCTATGCTGAAGATTGTCTTCTATCAGTTGGGATAAATCACTTTGAGAAAGTTTTGCTCATGTTAATTAGTACTCGGATACAAGTTATGTTAAATTAATCTTGTCTGATCTTGTAGGTGGGAATGACATTCTCATATGGAAATGGAAGACTTGATGATGGAAAGACACTGCAAGAACTCAGCTTTCAGGTTAGCATCAATTTGGAAATAATATCTCTAGTTTCACTCAACCTATTAGATATATACTAATTTATTTACCTTCTTATTTTGAAGATAGGGGATTATTTAAGTGTTGCTATAATCTAGAGGGCATCTCCATGGAGGATTGGAAATCGGCGATTGAATGTTAGGTTGTGCTCTGCGCTGTAGTACAAATCTATGTTGCAGCTGTTGGCAAGAACATTTAATATATGTCTTCAGTGGTATCCTTGTCAGAGTTTCTTTGATGCATCAAATCTTGTGTTATGATGTTGGAATTATTGGAATTGTTTTAAGCTTTATGATTTGCATCTGAATGGTTTTTTCTTTGTACTAAATCTCCTCGCAAGCTCGATGATGCTTCATCTTTTTCTCCTGTTGCAGCAGCTATGGAATCATATTGAAGTATATACGTGTGTACTGTAGCATCGATCTCCTATTTATCTAACCTACCTATTGAATGACTTGTCAAATTGAATGGGTGCTGACTGTTGACAATGAAAATTGTTGTTAGACAAAATGAAAGGCATCACTTTTGTCTTTGCAAGTGTATTTGTTTACTGGGAATGTATTAACAGAGTATTTTGAATCTTGGCCAAACTATATAATTTTCCCTTGTTATATTGATCGAAATCTGGATTAGGTGCTTCCACTCCTTGGAAGCTAGGTCTTATTTGGTTTGAGGCTAAGATTTGAATCTGATTAGTTGATTTTATTTTTTAATTTAAATTTTTTAATATTAAATTTAGTTAGATATAAAAAAAGATAAAAATATTTAGTTAAGATCCTTGAGCCAGTTCAGGAGTGGTCTTTAAATTCAAAGCAAACAAGTCTTAGGCAATCCTCAAGGTGCTCCTCTCTCTGCCGGCTAACAACTTATCCTAGTGTGGATCGATATAGACTCACTTCTGGCGAACAAGCTGAACCGCATTTTTATCGTTTATTTTTATCATTTTTGGCCTCATGATGTCAGTTTTGTATTTGGTAATTCGTAATTTAATATAATTATTTTTCCTTAAAAAAAATGTAACGACGATGATAATGAAAATATACAGTAAATGAAAAGGAAGTGTCACCATCTCCCTTTAGAGAGGAAGAGGGAGTGAAATAAGCTAAAATAAAAATTGGGTGGCTGAGGAAAGTGAAGGAACTCAATTATTATAATTTCTTCAAATACCATAAAATAGATTATTTTTACATAATTGTCACGAAAAAACTTTAAAATATTATAAGTGCCACTACATTCTTTAAAATATATTAGAATTGCTACTAAAATCTTTGGATCTATCACATTTATCATTATAATTACTTTTAATAGAATATTCATAATAGATTATTATTAAAGTTAATAAACACACATAGAAGACTAAAAATACCTCCCTTTTTTAAGTATAGAAAATATTTATCAATAATTTTTACATCATATAAAATAAGATACATTCGACTATAATATAATATCGGGTATAATATTAAATAACTTTTAAACTATTTTTAATATTTATGTAAGGGCAAAATATTTTAATTTAAATTATGTTTAATTATGATTAATTAAATTTAACAAACAGAATAGTATTTTTGAACGAGTATAATAATTTCAACAGCAATTATAATATTTTAAAAAAAATTCAGTGACAATTATATAAAGACTAATAAATAATAGAGTTCGAGACAATCGTGACTTTCTTTTCCCACATTCCTTAGCAACCAAACAACTCTGTCAACATGTGCTATAAGCAAATTAATTCTCATTCTGACCGATTCTCCAAAACCTACTGTAGGAGAATTCTTCTTTTGACGTTAGGTCGTCCAACAAAACGCCAACGAGAACTTGCATATCCACCACGGACTAACTTCGATTATTAATTTTCTACAGCAAATGTTAACTAGAAAAAGCAATATTTCCTGGGAAAGAATTTAACAATACTATTAGTATGCTTCCAAATTTCAAATTTCAAATTTCCACCGTGTGAGAGAAGTTGGGTAAACTCCTCATAATGCACGCCACGGGCTACCTTTGTTGCTAAGGTAAAGGAGTGCAATTGACAGAAGAATATAATCAATTGCTTTAATCTCCTAACATCACAAAGTTCATACAAATTTCCAATGGACAAATAATGAAGCATAGAGACCTTTCTACAGAGAGGAGGTCAAAACTGAGGGAGAAACTAAACTGAAGAGGAGAACAAGCATAAGCAGGAAAATGAGAGAGAAAGAATTTAAGGAGGCGTGCCTGTCCAAGGGACTCTTTTTGTCCAGCTTTCCTTTGGCTTCCAACCAAGAAACTATTATCTTCTAAGAGCGTTCCATAGAGACTATTCACTTAGGTTGCAGCCACGGACATACGGATGATCATACTTGATATACTTTGTCCAATACGGCCGGTACTTAGTCATCGCAAGCTCCAACCAAGGTTTCATGTTCCCATTATAGTGCACGACAGCAGCGTTCTCTATTTCTGAGCGATCGATGCTTGGGTTATACCCCAATCCGAGCACATGCCATGACTTGTCCAGAGGATGAGTAAGCTTGTAGAATGTTAAAAGACCAGGTGGAAGTGTTCCTAGTTTCCAGAGAACCCTGTCTTCATTCTGGCAAGGAAAACAGAAAAGAGATGTCGTAAGACACAAGCAACAGATTGTCAACCATTTAAATCACGTATGTGTTCATGAGCATGCATATGTTGGTACCAGAAAGTATGATCAACACATGAAAGTAGTTGCAAAATTGCATTTAACAATGATTCCTATATTCTTTTTCTAAGTTAACAAATACAACGTTTCTTGTTCTATCTGGAATGTGCAAAACAATCAAAAAACTTCCACAATGACTTACCATAGTCTGCCACTTGTGATATATCCCTGTTATGTCCTTTTTCTTCCATTCCTTCAAATCAAAAATGTTCATTCCATAGGCCCAACCACACGCATTAGGGTCGAAGTTACGAGCAATGTGTGGGTTGGAGAAATTGAGATACTTGTCAAAGCGGTGGAAACTCTCTCCACATGTCTCTACTGCACCATTTACATTTCCATTAAGATCAACAGACCACAATCCTGTCAAATCCTTCTGGACAACTATGTCATCATCAAGAAAAAGGATTTTATCTAACTTCGGATACACCTGTGGAAGGTAAAACCTCAAATGGTTCAGCATAGAGAGGTACTTTGGGTTCCGATATTTGAGATTAGAAGAGCCAGCCGAGAGCGTCGTGGGATGATCAGCCTTGAAATAATACTCTTTCATGGCAGCAGACTCAAGCTGTCGCAAAACTGGACAGTACGAGGAGTTCAACCATTTGAACTCATCAACATTTTCAACATGAATGGTTGCCTTTCCAGGTGGATTCAATAGAAACCACATGTTCATTGCTCCAAAGTTCAATTTATCAGTAACAAGATGGAATACATGTTTCTCTGGCTCCTGCAATTTCAGTAACAAATGTGAGATAATATTATGCTTCCAAATGAAGTTTATGGAAATTACTTCATCACCTTGGCATTCATGATGGTTGAGTTGACAACAACTGATGCAGCCAAAACATTGTCAGAAAAGAGAGCATAATGGTAAAGAGTTGGATTTTCCAGATTCTCGCTTCGTGGAAACTTTCTATTCTCTAGAGGGAGGAGGTAGTAATCTATTGTTAAGCGCATAGATAAGCAATGAATCCCATTGGGGATTGTCTTTGCAGCCAACTGGCTGAGGAAGGTGCTCTGTTTCTTCAAGCTCCTGACCTGTTCATCTGCTGTCTGAAGCATTGCTCTTAATCTCTGAGTTATTGCCTTGCAATCATACAGTTCTTCTCTTGCTTTTGACAAAACTTGGCCCATTGCTTTGATTCTCTCAGGTGCACTGCAGATTAGATAAGGAAAAGTTAAAGGTGCTCTACCAATAAGGAACACAGAGTGACAAAGATGCTTGCTTGCCTGTGATGGAGGTCAGCATCAGCATTGGCCTCTCCAACTGCACGTTGGCTTTCCTTCAGGCGAGTCAATAGTTCTTGATAAAGATTAAGCTTGTTCTTTGACTTAGCAAGCACAGAGTAGACCCTAGCCATTATCATCTGATCCCGCATCAACCTAACTGTTGAGTCAGAATTTTCATTCTCATTTTCTTTTCTCCATATACTGTATTTCCCAAGTACAGCAGAATCTACTGCTTTTGAACGCTCAATGGCAGCATTTTCAAGTTTAACTAATGCCTCATCATCTTGCTGAACCAACTCCATTGCCCTTTTTTCTCGTCTTTTCTCTCGCAGTTTCTACAGGTAGTAGAAGTATCATCACATATCAAAGTTCAAACTCAAAAAGAGTGTTTCTATAGAAAAGAGATTGGGATAACTACAAACCAGTAACATAGCCCAGTATACATATCATGCTAACAATATGTTAATAATTTTTATACACTCATAAGGTCATTAAGTATAGAAATTTATATATTTGACATCTGAAATAATTCCAACATAATAGAAGAAACATTATAATTTCTCACTGTCATGGACCAGATAACAGAGGAAAATGAAGGGAAAAAGCTTAAAGTTACCCTTCGAGCTACTTTTGCCGGTGTGTCAAGAGGCTCATGTCCATCTGCACAGAGAAATCATCACCTTGACCATTTAACAGATCATACTTGAAAAACATAGTTATATGAAAAGGTTAACTAATCATACCTGAGTCATCTTTAAGCTCTTTATCTGTCACAGAGATTTGGGCACTCTTTTGTTGAACATCGGAAGATGTTTGAAGTGGCTTCAAAAGGTGAAAGATAACATGATTACAATCAGATTTTTAGCAGTCATGTTATGATTCTACAAATGACACTTACATCTGACAAGGTTGTATTGATCTGGTTCATGCCATCAATTTTCCAGGAAGAAGAGACATGGTTTCTTCTAAATAAGTCGAGACTCCAGGGGTCCAGTTCATGTTGACTAGCGGATAAAGAATCCATTACCTGCCAAAAGAATGATTAAGATAATACAAATGTATATATCTTAAAATGGTGCCTATGGCCACATATAAGCTGATTTGGGTTATAGTAAACTAGTCTTCAGCCTAATGTGATCACTTATACAAATGAAGGCCAACTGTAAAATATAGTATGATTTAAAAGTGATATTACCAAGATTTAAACATAATAATGACATCCTAGAACACCTCATACAGGTAATTATCTTATACAAGCCCCAAAAAGAAAAAAGAATCATCCTTCTTATCTTCTCAGTTATTTGTTCATGCTCACTACCAACACAAAGCTATGCATTGAATATAGAGTGGATGAATAGTTCCTCCTAGTCTGAATTTGAATGTTTTTAATTAAGAAATGGCCCATCAAAGCCATGAGAAAAACCTAGTAGCAGAATTGCATTAAACAAACAAAAAACTCTGAAGGCTGTACATCAGTAAGAGGATATTCATCCAAACAAATTGATAGAGAAATCAAGAAAAAAGTGCTAGGAAGTAACTTGTATTTACCTCTTTTGTTAAAATAGATTTCAGGTGTTGAATGGCAAACTGCTCTCTCCAATCCATTCTCTGCAAGGTACTTCTAAATATGAGACGAAAACAGAGCAAAATAATGACTTTAAAAAAATGACACTCTAGGATTAAAGTTAAAAAAGAGAATATCTTAAAAGAGAAGTAACCTGTTTGCCCCGAGAGTCCACTGTGCCCATTCCTTCTGCAGAAATAAAGAATATAACCACATATGGATTAAATATAGGAATTCCTCATATGGAAACTTGAACGTCTATATAAAAGTAAATATTTTGTCATAAATATTTGTAGATAAGTGTGTTGATTCTATCCACCATGATTCAACTTAAACGATTTGCCACAATGTCAATTCTTTGCTGTTTTCTTTCTTCGATCTCACATGATAAGACATACCTAGAAACCACTACCATTTCACTCCTCTAAGCTCAAACTTGAACTACCATTATAGTTTCAGCCTTTGCGCTTAAACTTGAACTCTCACTATACTTTCGCCCTTGACTACTTATATGAAAACCACCTAAGGATGAAGGAGATCCCAACTTCATATAAAAATGAATTCAAAGGTATACAGGAGAAACAACCTCAATCTTCTAAAGTTACCTTTGAACCAGACGCTGACATGTGGCATCAAAGGGGCCATATTTGAATGCATCCCAAAATTTAAACATATGATAAAAGAAGTATAACTTCCACAATGTTGTCCACCTATATCTTCTAGTAAATACAAGTGTATTACATAGAAAGAATATGATGATGTTACTGGGAAGAAGCAAGCCAAATATTAGGTTGTTTGGGCTTGGCTTGGTATATATGCAGTAGCACTACTCAACCTCCTTAGGTTCATGATGGAGCCTTAAAGATAGATCTTCAATCTCGGATCAACAGCCTCTTAACTGAGATGAGTCATGTCCTTTCAATATGCTTCCCCAGGGCTACTATCCAACATTCAGGCTTAATAACATGAAAACCTAATCCCTGAATCGGACTCAAATTGCCGTTGCCATCTTACTGCCCAGTAGCGAGGGACGTGGACTGATACTGATGATCCACATCGACTACTCTAAACTCTCTCTTGATCTTGGAACTAGTGGAGCAAAAGGGAGATTAAATGAGAAGCTTGATTAAAAAGGTTTAAAATAAATTAAGAATTTTTTTTTTAAATTAAAAAGAAGAAGAAGAATTTAAATTATCACTGCTTTTCTATCTTCTATTTCATGATTTCACCTTCACCGGTAAAAGGCCAAAAATCTAAGAACGATAATAGAAACGGAGCCTAAGTTTTACTCCCCAATTATGTCCACCGACACTACGAAAACCTCTCATTTCCTTCTAGCATTCAAGCTTCGACATTATCCACACTAACAAATCCTTTATAACTAACAACGAAGAGCGACAGAAAAGAAAAGGAAAAAAAAACACCAAATGCCAAACAAAAACAACAAAACTAACGCTGAATCACACAAACAGATCTGCAAGAATCCGCATCCAACTATTTGGATCCCGCGCAGAACGACAAGAAATCCTCAGCTACCAAATCGATTTCCTCAAACAAACCCAGATCTGAAGCCCGTACAATCATTCAGACCCAAAATCAAAGAGTAAAGTGAAAGATTTCACGAGCTTACCGGGGGAGATCTGGCTGTGGATTCCATTCTTCGCCACCAGGAAGAGAAATGGAGCGAGGATAAAGAGGAACAGGAGAAGCACGACCGGCGGAATAAAGCTCCCACCGCCACCGCCCCTACTCCTCCCGCTCCCGAGGGCGGAATAAACCCGCTTCGGATGCGGCATTAGCGATGCGATCTATCCGCAAACAGCCCTAAATTGCGAGGAAGAAGGAATAGAGGGGCGGATAACGGTTAGAATAAGGACTAGAGGAAACGGAATTAGATCGTTATTCTCATCGGTCGATCGATCAGTGAAACATTAACCCTTTGGAGAGGTGAAGAAGAAAGGAAAATAATTTGAAAGGCTATACTAGAAATGATTAATGAAGGGGCCGGCTCTCTTTACTCTTTGGGATTGTGTAACCGGGGATATTTTGGGAATTATATAAGTGTGCATATTTATATAGATAATTACAGCTAGATCCCTAAATTGTCGTCTATTTCATATTAGACCCCCTTATTTATTTTCCATAATACCTTAGCCTTTTTAACTATAAAAAACCTCCCATATATTCTCTTCGTTAAGCCCTCCAAGAACAAATTTAGCCATATTTTATTTTAGAGAAAAATAAAAGCAAAATCGATAATAAAATAATTATGTGATGTTTTCTTAACAAGAAAATAAAATAAATGAGAGGGTGCAGATATAGATAATAGTTGAAGGGCCTTATTATAATTATCTCTACTTTTTATTCTATTCATTGTGCTGTAGCTTGTAGTACACAATATCTAGCTAGATGAGGCATAAGTTATAATAATATTTAGAGAATTATATACGAATAATATGACTGAACTTTAATGTTACAAATAAAGCCTCTATTTTGACTATATTACAAATAACTACTATAACTATCAGGTTTTTATATATCCATTTATTATTTACGTATAGAATCAAATTAAACCTTCAAAACAACTTGAAAACAAATCAGAAACTAATTTCTAACAAAATATAACCAAATTAAGCATTCAAACTCGTAATCCAAACACTGAATCCCGATAAGATCGGCTAATATTAAACTATTTTTATTTAATTTCAAAGGCCATATAAAAGATAAAGATAACATAAAAGTCACCTTTTTTTATTAAGAAATAAAAAACCACATTTTATCCGATCTCATGGAGGTGTTATCCGTCTAAACTTAACTTAGGATTTGTTTACCTCTCCATGCCAAGTTCGAATATACTTATTAGATATAAAGTTATATAAAATTGCATAAGATTTTTAATATATATATATATAAAATAATACTGATAAGATTTTATATAATAAATATATTAAATTTATATATGTATTTTTGTCATGTCTTTATTATCTAAAATTTAATCAGTATCATTTTAGACAAAATATATTTTTATTTAATTATTTATAATTTTATCTGAGTATCTTCAAAAGCATATGGATTGATCAAATTTATTATAAAAGATAATTACTTTAGTTTAAATATAACAATACTAAGGTAAAGTGATTAATATATATATATATATATATATATATATATATATATATTATTTTTTTTATTATCATGTTTTTATTATCTGAAATTCAATTATCTTAGATAAGTTAAAATTTTATTCAATTATTTATAATTTTATTATCTCCAAAAGCCTATGGATTGATCAAATTTATTATAAAATTAGTTTAAATATAACAATATTGAGGTAAAGTGATTAATATTATATATATATATATATATATATATTATCATGTCTTTATTATCTGAAATTCAATCGGTATTATCGTAAACAAGTTAAAATTCAATTATCTATTAATTTATCTCCAATTATTAGAATATTCAAAAGCATATGGATTGATCAAATTTATTATAAAAGATAATTATTTTAGTTTAAATATAACAATACTGAGGTAAAGTGATTAATATAATACTATAGTGGAGAATATAATTTTTTAAAAAGATGTGATCTTAATTATAATATATATTTTGTAACATAGTTAAAATTGTAAGATGTTATTTTGGTAATTTTCACTTTCCTTTTTATCAGTCTGGGTCATATCCAAATTCTCAATCGTCAGTTATTTTTTTCTTTCCTCTGAGCTCACTTCATCTAATTTCAGCAAGATGCTAGTTATGGTCATAAGCTTTTAAACTAACAGTCTATAATAGAAAATTGTTACTTGACTGCACGCTGTAAGCAAGGAGTGGTTTAGGGAGTGACGTAAGTTGGAAGAAACGTATGAATCCATTAGTGAGTTGAGTGGAGAATGGCTTGTATTCCCGTTGAGAAAGGTGTTTTAAGTGATTTAATGTAGGATGTAAGGGTCGAATTAAAAATATATACAAGTACTAAGTAGCAGGGGCAATTTGCATTCAACACCCTTGCTATTTATGTATTAAGATATGATATTCTGAGATGAGATCATGGGAATGTGAGTATGAGCTGGTAATTATATTTTTTATAACATTTTCACCCCCTGTAGCGACTTTGATTTACAAATATTAAAATATATGATGTAAAGTATAAAAGAGGGTACAAAATGAAATAAAACTTGAGATAATTTCATATAGACCCTTCGGAATTATGGCCTATTTTCAGATACAATTTCTCAAGTTTCTTTTTAGGTTATTGAAAGACTTTTCAAATCTTTTTTATTTATAAATTGTCACCTGAAAAATAGATTTATTATTTCATGCCCTTATTTTTGAGATAATAAAGAATGAAAAAGATAGTGTTAAAGTAGGGAGATATTTGTATTTTATTTGGCACGTTTGGGGAGAGATTTAAAGGTTTTTAGTATTCAGGGAGTACGTATAAAAAAAATATTCAAGTGTGTATGCAAAAATAAGTAAAGAAAATTATATTTCACTTTATTACTAAATTTATTACTAAATTATATTTCACTTCTATCTCTTGTGCCTTTATTAAACTGAATCTGTTATTTATTTTATCATATTTATTTAATTTAAAAATATTTATTAGAGATAAAGGTATAGATAATTAGATAAGCTTTTCAACATATTTTAATATTATAAAATTTAATTGATTAATATTATTTTAAATATATTAGAAAACTTATTCAATTATATACAATTTTAGTTTTAATGAGTATCTTTAAATTCAAATTTTAAATTAATTAAATATAATAGAAAATTAACTATTTAAGTTGGGATATAACTATAAAGGTGGAGTGAGTCACACAAATAAAATTATAGGGGGTAAAATAAATTGTTTTTAATTTAGAAGTTCTAAATGAAATTATCCTAAAAAACTTCCCAAAAGCCAAAAGCCAAAAGCCAAATGGAGCAAGAGAAGAGGGTGATTTCGTAAAAATGGCTTTGCAATTCGCACAGGTCTCTCTCGTCTTCTCCGATCACACCGCCACAAAAAATAAATAAATTAAAAACACCCACTTCAGAAAGATCCAACGGCTGTGATATCACTAGCCAGCGCAGACTCGTAATTAATTAACTAAATTCTAGTTGCTCCTCATCGTTCCTATTTAATACTCCCTCCGACCTCGCAGACGAGAGGAAGGAAAAAAGAAAAAGACAAAAGACAAAAGAAAAAGAAAAGAAAAAATAAATCTCTCCCGCGGTTGCAAGAAAAGGGGGAAAATATCCAAAATCCTTCTTCTTATAGCATCTATCGCGTCGTTTTGGGAGGTAGGAGATATAGAGGTAGAGGAATTAGGGTTCCAACAAGGGAGGAATTCGAGGTCGTTCATGGCGGCGGCGGAGGAGAGGAAGAAGGAGACGGAGGGGGAGGAGATGGAGACGGTCTACAAGATGAAGGCGGTGCAGTTTCTTGGCCGGTCGACCGCAATCGTGCTCCAAAACGACAACGGACCGTGTCCTCTCCTTGCAATCTGTGAGTCTCCTTCGTCTTTGGCCCCATTTCTAATCCTCTTTTCAAATGTAGCTGCGGTCGGTCTACGTTTCTCGTTTTGATGTTTCTTGATAGGAAAAATGATGCGTGTTGATGTCATCTTTCGTTAGTTGGGTTCTTGTGAACGATTTCTTGATCGTTTATTGTTAGGTAACGTACTGTTGCTGAAGAATATCCTTAACCTGAGCTTGGATGCTTCGGAGGTCTCGTTGCAGAAGCTTTTGTCTCTTGTGGCAGAAAGATTGATCGATTCCAACAGCAACATTCAGGTTGTTGCTATTGTTTGATGATTGATTGGAGGTGGTTAAAATATGATATCCTAATCAAATCTGTGCTCTTCTTTCCAGGATAAAGATGATGGATATGTTAACAATCAGCAGCAGAACATAGCAGACGCAATCGATCTGCTGCCTCGTCTTGCAACTGGAATTGATGTAAATGTGCATTTCAGGAAGTGAGTGATAATCTGGCTCATTTACCTAGTATGCAGACTTTTGTATTGATAGTTTGATACCCTTGGTGATAGAGTTATGGTTTCTGAATAATTTTGTTTTAATAAACTCTGTAGGATAAATGATTTTGAGTTTACACGGGAATGCGCTATATTTGATCTCCTTGACATTCCAATCTACCATGGGTGGATAGTTGATCCCCAGGTAACAACTTTCTGGGATTTGGATTTATGTCTTCTCAAGACTTGTCTTGGGAAATGATGAACTCTGCTTTTTGGCCTACAAAGTGAATTTCTTTTCTGGTACATATGCTTTTTGGACATCAAGCAATTATCCATTGACACATCAGTTGTTACATTGCCTAACCTTGTTACTCGAAAATGATTGTACCTTGCATTTCATTTCACTTCTATGGTACTAAATTTGGCCAAGATAATTGGGGACTAGCAGGTTCTTATCTCAAATGATGTGTGAAGTTTCTTATTTTGCCTCTAGAATATTCTCCCTATTGCTATTAGGGAATCTCTACTGATACCGTACCCCTGTCACCAGAAGTAGTACATTTGGCACCTCCCTTCTGCCATTTTTTATTTAAGCAATATGCCAATTAGGATATTCATTGTTCTCTATCAATAATTTCTTCAGATCAGTTTGCAATCATGGTGCTTTAGTAGATCAGGTAGATAAATAATAGAGTAGGTAAAGTTGTTTCTAGGCTGTGTTTCTTTCTTTTGTTGCAATGGAAATGATTCCTTTAAACGTTGTTTGATCATCCTTATCTTTTAATTATGCAAGATGAACTTCTCTTTGCTTTTCTTTTTGAACATCAGTTCATGCTTGCTTCTCTGGAAAAGGTTGATTATTTTATAATAGAGAAGAATATTTGAGTAACTTATAAAATCAGATTCTAGCATCACATTACTTGAATTCCATTTAAGAATATTTTCCTCTTTTGACTTCATTAATGTTGTCAGTATAAATGCTGATTTTTCTGTCAATGCATAAATACATAGGATTTTCTTTTTCTAATAGCTACATCTGCCTCGTTTATTTAGCTAATGACAGAATCCAGTTTTGATGAATCATTCATCACCTCTCCTCTATCCTTCTAACTCATGCAGCTTGCTAGTTACCAGGAGAGTAGTTTTTGTGTTTCTTTATTCCAGTCTCTAGCATTGAAAAAAGTTTACTTTAGAGATGCAAAAAAAATGAATAGTATATTCACCCATACTTTATTTTCATTCCTATGAAAGCTTATATCCACATTACTTAAGTCCTGCCCTGGTCTTTTAAGACTTCCTGCCCCCGTCTTTTGTTCCTACGAAAGCTATATGTTGACCTTTTTTCCATATTGTATTCTATTAGTGGAGGATTCATAGTCTTTTAAGACTTCCATCTTCTCCATTCCCTTGTTCTATTTAGTGTACAGATTGTAACTGATATCATCCAACTCATGAAGAAAAGTATCCATGGTATCATCTTTGCATTTGTCTTACAGCATAAACTTTTCGCTTACCTACAATATGACAAGCATATATGTTGTTCAATGCACATCCTATTGTACTAGAAAAGTGGACACTTGACACTACACATGATAGTTTTGTACTTAGAGATAGTTTCTATTAAAAAGAAGACTTCTTTAACTTGGTAGCTCTTTTATTCTAATGATGAAGTTGTACAACTTCTTGTTCTTAGGCCGAAGGTCTTGGAGAACACTATTATAGGAAAGGCGCCTTAATGAATGGGTTGGTAAAGTTTTAATGCACAAGCATTTAACTGGTTTAAGGAAATTTGGGGTATAAAAAAATAGGAGAGAAATATCAAGTATTGTATGCTCGACGACTACGATTTTTAGCTAGACAAATAAGTGAACCATCTACTAGTCATAAATGGTTCATAAGATCTTTATTGATCTGGAAGTGCTTAAAAAAGCACTAAATATTTGGATTGGAGCGCATGACTGATTAACCAATATACAACTTATTTTCATATTGTTGGAAAGTAAATGTGGAAAACAGCAGAGTTTGGACCTGAAACTGTCCAGTTTGGCTGGAGGATAGTTTCAGTGTGAACCAACAAGCATGGGATTCTAAATTTCTAATGTTAGAACACATCTCGAGGTCCATTGATGGACATGTCTCTGAAGGTTAAACCAGGGAAAAACATATTATGGATTATAACATGCAGACATCCAAATTGTAAATATATGGATGTATGAGCCTTGTCCCATCTCATCATCCTATGAGATGAATTTATTTTTCTTATCTTATCTATTTAACCATGCATTTGCACTTCTCTCAATCTTTTAGCATTATTTCCGTATACTTCGATTTCTTGTCCAAATCTGACCTGGTTTAAGCTTCTATTTGCTAATGCAAACAATCATCATGTACATTGATGGAGCTATACTGTTTCCAGGACTCTGATACTGCAGCAGTAATTGGGTCAAAGTCTTACAATACACTTGTTGCTGAGCTGGTTGATTTTGAGACTAGGAAGTTGGATGTAGAAAATAATCAGACAGAGGAAGAAGATTGCGTTGATTTTGTTGCTGCAACTACTGCAGCATTAGGAGTTCCTTCACCTTGTCTTTCAAGAGGAAGATCATTTGATGATTGTCCAGTACCAGACCAAAAAGGCAGAGGTGACATGGAAGAAGAAGAAGAGCTTTTGAGAGTACTTGATATTACTAAAGATGAAAGTCCAAAAGCAGTTAATATTTCTGAAACACCTGCTGCTGCTCCAAGTCCTTCTCCTGTTGATGAGGGAAATACTGGTAGTCAGACCTCTGAATCAGTTGCTCTTGCTGATCCTTTGGGGTCACTTGGTGAAGCTCAATCTGAAGAACTACATCAGTCAAACTTGTTTGAGCCTCGGGAGCAAAATGCGTCTGTCAATTGCAATGACGGTGTTGTAGAACGTAATTGTTTGTTAACCCAGATCAATACTCATAATAGCATTAATCAACTAGTCTCTGAAGGAAATGCTGATCTTTTGATATCTAATGATTCGGTTGGGAATATAAGAACAGATGGGATGCAACAACTTGCCACATCTTTCCTGTCTACTGGTGGAGATGGTTCTGATGTTTCTGTCACACACAAGGATTCCATGATTGCTTCAGAAACGGATCAATCTGTTTCAGTGATGGAAGACTCGTCGACATCTCAGCCTCATCTTAGGGTCATTGATAGTTCAATTGAGTCTGAATCTGCAGTTTTTTCTACTCAAGCTGCACCCTGTGACCATTCAGATGTTTCTGGTGTTGTCACTTCAAGTTTTGAAGGGAGTGAGCCCATTTATGAAGGAGAGGAACGAATACTTGATTCCGGACTTCCAAGATATGAAGACAGAGAGCCGGTCTATGAAGGTGAGATACTTCTTGCTGAGCAGGCTGGAAAGACAGAAGAGAGTTCCTCTCATCATGGTTTTAAAGATGAAGTTGCTTCTCATCATTGTAAGGCTTTACATATCTTGAGTTATATAGTTTATAGATGTGCCTCTCTTTCTGTGCCTCTTTACATATATGTATATATACACATATACACATATGTGTTCTTGCAGCGGTTTTGATTATTCAGATTACATGTTAATATTTCTTTATAGGCCAAATTATAAAGAACTTCCTGGAAAGCAATGCCAGCCAGCTGACAGTTTATGGGTACACTCTTTGTAGCTGAATATAATTGTCATCCTTTCCTGCAAGAATTATGTGATGATTACCTACTCTATTTTTTGCAGACTATTTTGTTTACAGGAAGGTCTTAAGGAAAGAGAACTGTGTGTCTTTTTTCGCAATAATCACTTCAGCACTATGTTTAAGGTATAAAGAGACATTGATTTTCTTCTCTCTTAACATTTCTGAGATAGTTTTCTTCCTTTTTGTGTGGAGAAAAATAAGAAAAAGAAATGTGGATACTATTTGTCCTAATAAACCGATTTCATCCCTGATCTGTTTTGTTCCAGTGAAATTTAAATGCTTCCTTTTATTTTCCTGTAGTACAACGGGGAACTATATTTATTGGCTACTGATCAAGGTTATATCAACCAGCCTGATTTGGTATGGGAAAAGTTGAATGAGGTATACTGTTCTTCCTGGGCAGTGTTTACTGACAAATACTTTTAGTGTACATTGTTTTGTTTTGATTATTCTTGCATGCTTTTGTCTTATTTTTTTTCCTTCACTTATTCTTTGGTCTTCTATTTGGATCTTTCCTTCCTTTGATGTGCCATATTCTGGATAGATACTTCTTCCCAATTTAATTCATCTTCTTTGGATGTCTATAAAGGTTAATGGAGATTCTGTATTCATGACGGGCAACTTCACAGAATTCAAGGCTGAGACTCAAGGCAATGACTCATGGAACGAGCAACATGCCATGACTAGTACAGCTGTATGTATCTTATCACTGTCGATTATGACAAGCCTGTTCCTTTGTAGTTCCACAATTAGGGGATATTACAGAACTTATGATCTCTCTGCAGGATTATCTTGCTACACTTGAAAGTTCAGCTCCATCAAGTTCAAATTTAAAGTATGTCCTTTCTGTTAGTTTTTAGATAAATAATTTGTCATTAGATGTTATCTCTATTATCAATGTCAATGGAATTATTCAAGCCTACTACTGCTTACGTTATGTTGACAAATTGTGGACTTGAGAAAGTGTGCTGCTCAAAAATCCTTATCAGGTTGGTTGTTGGTAGACCCCAAATTGTCGAGTTTATTACTGAAAAATTTGCTTGTCAAATGAATTGTCTGCTTATCAAAATGTTGAGACATTGAATTTTAATTAATTTTGGCCACAACAATTAGCTTTATATAATATTTGGATCTATTTGAGAAATCTGTTTTTCTTTTCATGTTTAACAAAATCATTTTACTACTAGTTGCATGGCACTCCATAAGTACTTATCCTTCTTGTTCCCTATGGCCTTTTATGACTGCCACATTTTATTATTTGTGGTCTTTTGTCTCACCTGTTAACATGATCACAATCTTTTCCTTCTTTTTTCCCTATGGGATTTGTTATGAACCGAACTCAGCCCAAATCAAGCTCGGGTGTAGGAAGACAGTCCGCATAGTCCGAGGAGAATATTTACTAGATATTGTACCGTCGTCAGAAATTACAAAACCAGATGAATTCGGTTCGTGACTTCTTAATCTACGTTTTTGGTATTTAGGCCTTTCGCAGATTCAAATTACTGCTAGCTGTAAAATACAGTGGAGTCTCGGTGGAAGGGTTGGTAATGGAAAGTGATGGTAATGGTGGAGATGAAACGGATGTGGGCTATGATAAGGATTACTCGAGAGCTGTAGGGTAAAGAGGAGAGAGAAGTGAGTCGATGTCTTAAGAAGGAGGAAGGGTCCGACAGATGAGGGAGGCTAAGGTAACCGACGTCAAGGGCGCACGGTTAGGGCTTGAGAGAGGTGGGAAAAGTTTTTAGTCTAGAGAGAAGAATAAAAAAGAACTTGATAATTTCATTCATAATTTCTAATGAGGTTGCTATCCACATTATGTATTGGTAGCTAATCTGGCAAAAACATCCTAATAATATCGACCTAATACAAGTACCTTCGTTGAGTGCGTTCGAACGCAATTTGAGCGGTCTCTGTACTTGTGAATGCACTCAGGCGTTCGAACGCTCTTTTCTGGTGTTGGAATGCACCTGCCAGAAACCTTATTTTCGAAGGAAATTTAGAAATTAAAACAAGAAATGGAACTACAAGTCAAATCCTAAAAGGATCTGATTTGCGAGGTGTTCTACCTATTATTAGGCATCCATTCAATTGGATTGCTTTTGAAATCCCCTCTTTTTATTAGGTTTTTGACATATATTTTTTTGCTATCTTATTGTATTGTCGGCACAATTGCAATTAGTTTGATTTCATTTTGTTTATTTGTTATCAATAACATTATTTGCAAATTCTTTATCTCTATGGTGTTTCCATTGTTGATTTTTGTGAGAAAGTTGGTTAATGGGGTTTTGGGTTGTATACTTGTATTTTAAATCAAAATCTTTACTTGTGTATTATTGGGATATGATCTGCCTGGTGCTATTGCTGAGCAGAGCTATCCTTTCAATGATTTATACTTTGTTGTCTAGGTCAATTGCGGTTATCAAGTATGGAATGTGCTTGGTTTTCCATGTCCTTTGCAAGGACCTAAATACAAACTATATATTCAAAAATTAAAACCTAACTTTTAGTGAAGATCTTGATTTAGATGTCTTTAATTTAAGTTTTCATAGCTGTTCTTTAGAATGCCACGTGTAGTTTGACTTATTGTTGTTTGAGTTGTTCAAGCTTTCTATTTTTTTATTGCCATTATATATTGTCAACTCGTAATTAACCAGTTATCAAGTTCTAACCTTAAAAGAATCCAAGCAATCAACTTCATGTAAATTATTTTATTCGATATTACTCGTAAATAAACATTGATAATGTGCTACTTAGGTAAGATTTGTTGCTTTGCCCGCTACATAGGCAATTAGGCATATATAGATGCACTCGAATATACTTAGTTTTGAAATGCATTCCTGCATGTGGGTATGCTTGCAATCATTAATTAACTAACTATGAAGCACGAATACTTCATTTACCCCTCTGTGCTATTATTTGATAGGTATTGGACTTCGATAGGACTTGATACGTATTGGGTACGATTGGCCGAATAATATTTTATTTTATTTTTTAAGACAGTGGAATATGGCGGGATATAGCTGTGATACATTTCTTGAGCATCCAATTCTTTGTTTTGCTAACAGACGATCTAAAATATATACTTTATATGTATATACGATCATCTAATTCTTCATGATACTTGAAGCTTTATTTATTTGATGATGAATTAGACATAATTTGACCACCATTTAAAGATCCAAATTAAATGTAGATGAATAGTTTGGTTAGGTTTTATTGTTTCACTAACATTTTGAGTTGTTATAATATTATTCTAAAGTTATAGGCACGTAGATACGAAATTTATAGCATTCTTTCCTTTATATTATCATTTTTGGGATGTTATCAATTTTACCGTATATTATATTGGTTGACAATAAATTAAAAATACATTATTTATTTATTTATTTATTGGTGTATCCATTCTGCATTAGTATCTTGCTTTTCAGAATTTGTGGTATCCATGTCAATGTAGCCTGTATCTGTGTTTCATAGTTTTACTAATATTCCTATTTGAAAAGAAATTATTAGATAGGTAGTGCTTAAACTCTACTTATGTAATTTGGTCGTTTCTTGCTTTCTTATGCTCTCTCCTGCTGACTAGTTCTTTTGCTTCTTCCTCTTTTACTTAAAAAATCATTTCACGTGGGGATAAATTCTCTTATTTTATTTAATTTTTAACCTTTTCATTTATTATGATCTCACAGTTCTGATCTCCAACTTGCAATAGCACTTCAGCAGCAGGAGTTTGAACAGCAACCCCAACGCCAACAACAACAGCATTTGCAGCCGGCATCCAATGTTGGACGTTCAAGGCTTGTCACAGGTCCCCAGGTACAGATTTCTTCCCTTGTCTTGGTATACATGCTTTCAATTAAATCTTCAGATCTCATGATTCTCACATATTTTAATGAAACTTTACGCATTTAGTGTTACTAAGATATAAGTTGCTCTGCGTGTGGTGAAAAAGCTACTCCCTGTTTTGAAGATGCAACTAGTTGTTGCAGCTTCATCAAATATTCAAGATCATTCTTAGCCATCAGAAGATAAGACAAACTTTTTATTATTAGATACAATCACCAATTTTTTGCTCAATTTGAGGGCGACTATCTGATTAACGAATTTACTTCTGGAGGTTTAAGCATACTTGATACACTACTTGTATTAGATCTTATGGTGATGATAGCTAAATAGGTAGGATTAACTTCTCTTTCCTGTAAGGTCATCAATAATGCGTAACCATGGCAATGAGAAGTCTTTTATCTGCATGCTTAAGTTGCAGGAGTTCTAATGATATTTTGTATCCCATCTATAACAGATAAATACTGCTCCAATATTCTAACAACTTCCCTCTTTATAAGATTACTTGCAACCATTACTAGGACTAGTGCACTGAAGGTAGTTTGACATCATTGGATGCAGTAATAGAATGCTTAGTATAATCACAGTTGGATTGATATAATGTTGGTTATCAATGATACCAACCAGTTCATGCATGTAGCAAACTCACCAGTACCGAGGTAAAGTTGCTCCAACGCTTTTGAAACCGTGATTGGCTATCAATTTAAAGAATTTCTAGCCAGAAATATTTACTCATTTTTTCAGGAGTGCAGATATGAAGTATCTACCCGTTCTGTATTTTAGCTAACTTAGCATCAACATACAGACAGAAAAAAATAAATAGAGAACGAATTGGATTGTAAATTTGTAATGACAAGCGAGTAGTATCATGCCAACCATTAAGATTGATAAGAGCTTATCAAATTTTGATAGCTAAGGTGGTTAGATTGTAATGACAGATTTAGGGGTTTAAAGTAACTCTGGCCTATAGTTAGAGATCAAACAAAGTATATTGGGCATTTTGGTATTCTTTTCTGGGTTAATTATCTTCCCGAACTATGAAAAATATCTTAACTATAAGATATGTTTTATGTTTGATGTTTTAGAGGAAAGAAAGATAAATTTTAGTTTACCAAATATCCTTACATTCTCAGGAGTATTTTAGTCTTTTTAATTTTTCTAGAAGGGATAAGATATTTTTAATAGTTCATAAGGTTTACTGTGTCACAACAAAAAGTTGATGAAAGGCATATGAAAAAGAATAGTTCAAAAGTCTTCATATAATTATCTCTCTTTTTTTCTCAACTTATTTTGCAAGCTCATATATTGTATATCTTATCTTGGTGACACATACTAACAGCCGAGAATTTCACAGGTACACAGGAATACTACTGCTCCGCCAAAAAGTGAATCAAAATCAAAAGAGAAGTGCACCTTGATGTGAAAAAGAAATGCATAAAACATTTGTGTAGTATTACACCTGTTATTATCAGTTTTGGTGTAAATAAACATACAGAGACAATGATTGCAATAACAGCTAAGTTTTACACGAGCATCTGTGCCAAAATTTTGTTCCCTTGGACTTTCATACATCATCAGTTCAACCTGCATCCTCTTTTTCCTGTGCAACCTCTGACAAGAAGCTAGCAAAATCTTATTTTTTCCTTATAACTCTGTAGGAAAATGGCGTTTGCATAGTTTCCCTGGGCTCCAGCAGGCGGCAGGTGATATGCTTGACATACTGTGGTTTGCAAGTGTGATCCTCATATAATGGTCAATGAGGATTCAGCAAAAAGAGCAAGAAGAAATGGGTATTTTCTCAAGCATATGATAAAATCATCCCTGCTGATTGTTCCGTCGTTATCTACATCAAGTATACGGAATAGTTTATTGACCTGCAATATTAAAAAGAATTAGCCGTCTGGTGGTATCTAGCACATGCTTTCAAGGCTCAAAAGAATATTCCAAGACTGTGGGAACTTACAGTTTCGTCATTTATGCACAACAGAGTTGACGGCAAGATTTCGCCTAGCTGCAGTAGATCCAATAGGACATGCAAAGTTGACTACGATAGTGGTATTCTCTACTCAATGATAATTATATTTGGTCAACCCTTACCTCTCTCTTGGAAATTTGGCATGTTGCAAGATTGCTCCATCTATTAAAAATGGTTTCACAGGCTCTGCAGAATGATGGTTGTTTCCTAAGATGTGCAACCCCAATCAAGAACTGCAGGTCGTCCAAATTATGAAATATCATGCATTAGCAATCGATGTCATATTTCCAACCAATAAGAGAGGAGCAGTCAGCAATCAATGTGATACTTTCACCATGATAAGAACGCCTAAAACAATCTTTTCCTTATATGAAATTAGGAAAAGTTAATATCCATCAGACCTAAAGTAGTACAGCCTCATCCTGTAAAAGATTCTTGATACAAAGCCCATGTTGCATAATAAAAAGCACGCACTTTTCTCAGAACGAATTTGTGTTAGTATCTTTTTGTGTTAGTATCTTTTTCTATCCACTAAGGGGTATTTTGGTCATTTGGTATAAGATATCACTACTTCCCAATATAATTTCACTAATCTCCATTACTTTAATATAAATTTTAGATCAGATCAAATATAATTATTACTCATTATACTAGTATACAACTAAACATTATAATAGTTTATATCGGGATTAACTTTCTTATTCTAGTATTGACTATATTCCACAAGCCCCCCTTCACTTCTAGAATAACAGCTAAACATCATAATAATCATATTCTAGAATATAAACACTATTTATTAAAATTATATTTTATACCATACACTAACCCAATGACTAGTTTACCCTTAATTTGACTACATATCTTAAATAGTTTATTATAATTTATTTCTCATTTCTTTCAAACATCTTATTATACTTCATTACTCCTCTCTCCTCTTTTAAACATTTTATGATGATTTATCACTCTTTCCTTATCATTTTTTATTTTATACTAAATAAATAAAATTCAACTTAAATAGCATAAATGTCCATAATTTAATATTTCGTTAAAAAATATTATTATTATTATTAAATATTATTTTAATTGTATATACATAAATATAATATAAATATTATAAAATTATTAATAATATAGTATTTAATTGATATAATTTTTTTATAAATTACCTTATTATTAAAATAATTTATATATTTGCTAATAACATCAAAAAAAAATATTAATTAAACTAATATTAATATTTACTCAAAGACAAAATAATATATTTACTAAAATTATGTATTAACCTAATTAAATATTCCTTAAAATTAAAAAATAAGAAAATTAATATAATATTATTATTAATTCATGTTTTAAGCTGAAAAAAAAATATTTTCCCTGTAGAATAAGATTTTATCCTTTTTTACTATAAATATATAATATTTGGAAAAATATTTGTATGGTATGAAAAATACCATAGCATTCAATAGATATTGTCTTACATGTGTATTGCACACATATCAAGCTAAGTGCATTACATACGTAAATATAACATTGCATAAGTATCACCATACATGTGTATTACATACTTATTAGTCTAACTGTGCATATTGAGCTAACTGTGCATTGCATACATAAATATAGCATTGCATAGGTACCGCCTTACATGTGTATTGCATACCTATCAGCTAAGATGTGCTAATTGCATTGTGTACGTAAATATAGCACTGCATAAGTATCGTCTTACATGTGTATTGCATACATATCGGCCTAGTTGTGCATTCCGAGTTAATTTAATTGCATACATAAACATAGCAATGCATGTGTATTGCATGTATTACATGCATTACATTTATAAAATATTTTATTTTATTTACCATTTATCCTATCAATCAACTTTATATCAAATCGAATGGTATTTCGGTAAATTTCTTTTTCTTTATATACACTTTATATTACATCAAATATAAGCATTACACCTTTATTCCACAATTGGAATAACTTTTTCTAAAATAAATTCCTCATTTTAGTAATAACAAATTAGACTTTACTATTCCTATTCTAGTCTATTCTACATGTGAACACAACCCAAGTAAACAGAACATAAGTGATGCCATCTAATGTTTCATGTCATGCTTTGAATATATAAAGTGTCCTTTTTGTTGGTCCAACACCTCAAGGGATTAAGCATGGTTGCAATCTTATTGCTAATAAAAAATTGCAGGAATATAGGAACATTCACATGGAAATTAGGCATAGAAAAACTCATAAGTATATGGTTCTACAGATGCCTTGATCAGATATTAACTGACTAATCTGATAAGAGAAAAGGGAGATGCCAAAATCACGCCCTCTTTGTTGTGACCTCAAAAAAGAAAAAAAGAAAAGAAATGGTAAGATTCCTTTTTCAGGCATGCAAGAAATGGACATAGTAGAAAATTGATAATGGTAATCATACAGCTGCTTGATTTCCATCTATTGTTTTGTGAAGATCGATGATTAAATATGTAGAAGCATACAATGTACAAACAATCAAATTCATAGAAATCATACTTAAATTATCAGAAGACCAGAACTAGTTTGTGCCTAAAGTATAATATAGCATTATAGCTAATGGAGGACAAAAATGGTGTTAGACTTGTGTTGCTCCATAATCCCAAAGAGAATAATCATGATGATCATATCAAGGCTGGGGGGCACTGAGTCTTGGCTACTAAGATCCTTGAGGACCTTAATAATATAATTTTAACTGTCACAAACCTAACCTGGTTAAGACAAGAATAATGATACCCGACTAGTATGATGCATTATCTTGCCGTACTCAAACAAGGCTATTCTGTTGAGAGAAGACAACAAGGTTTTGGACTGGTGTTAAATTCTAGGTAGATTTGCATAATCTAGATTTTATTCCTCCATGCTGCTCATTCCCCGCTCATCAAGGATACTATAAGAGCAAGGAATAAATTGATACTGCTGACATGCTGGGGTGACTTAGTAAATGACAATAAGTTCACAGGAAGATCTTTGCACGCCATAAAAATTGTTAAGAGGCAAGTTTTCTAGTCAATGTTTAAGAGGTTTATATGATCAGCGATGAAATTTCCACAGAATTTTCTTCCAGAATCCTACTTAGAAAAGCCAAAAAAAGAAGCAAAATTAAGTATTGTAAATCACTATATCAGTGATATTACCTGACGAAATGTAATTGATCCCTGCTTTTCCAGATCAAAATAGCAAAATATCTGAAAAATAAAGTGCGAGTATTTGATCAGTGAAGTATGGTGCACGAAACATATACCATAGAATGCCAAAAACATCAGCTGTCAAATTAGTTAAAACTTCAAAGCATTATGAAAAACTTGGAAAGATATGCATCATCTATATACAGTGTGAATATGCTGAAGAAACTTCAGCCTTAAGGTCAAGTGAAACTTGAAGTCTTGAACAGTGCCTTCAACCAAGGGTAGTATGTCTCTCAAAGAGTATCACTGTCAGAGATTAACTGAAAACAGATGTGCCATCTTAAAGAAGATTCACTCGAAGTGACATATGGATAATTGTGGACTGTTCCCAGGTTGATCTTGCCACTGCAACAAAGATCTGGCAATGTGTGCCTTGCAGCACACCAGATGGTATGACAAATTTGGGATTGGACTTATTTTTAAAATATTGTCCACAATGTAAATCATCCATGATTATGACAGATCCTATGTTACTAGTTTCATGTTTACGGTTTCCATGGGCTTACAAAAAAGATGCTGCAAAGGACTTAATAATGTAATCGTGTGTTTTCTGACTACTGCAGCCAAGACTAGCCTTGCCGTTGGCATGCACAATGGCCGACTCATGGCACATCCGACGACAAAAAAAAAAAGGAGAGAAAAAGGGAGGCAAATTACCTTACATGTTCCATTCCATTACCGTCACCGAGATCTCTCGCTAGATTGGAGGATGGTCAAGTTCATCCCTTGAAGATGTGAAATGGATTGTGAAATATATAATCCGCCTAAGCAAATCTAAGTTAAATTAATTAGATCTGACTAAGAAGATGTGGATCTAACTTAAATTAGTTAGATCTGCTCAGAGTAGATCTCACTTATGACGATCCGGTCGAAGCAGATCGTGATTAATTCACGATCCTTTTTGAGTAAATTGTCTTCCTTGATGAGAAATCGGTAATGATCACCGCCCTATGTTGCCATCCTCCTCCAACTGTGACAGAGGCCTCCTACGGCTGTAAAAGATTCTTACAAGCCCATTTACAGCCGTAAAAGGCCTCCCAAAAGTCTAGAGGTGTTGACGGCACCACCCTGTGCCATGTGCTGACCTAGGGTCAGCATGGTGAGTGCAGGCCGATATGATCATCTATGACTACAGCATTAATTTGTCAATACATTAAATGAAGACTGAGCAAGGACTTGACATTAATTCAAAATATTTCAGGTCATAATGTTGTACAAAAATGGGCATGCCACATATCACAAAAGTTTGATCAGGTATTCAGGCCCATATTTTTATGCTTGATTCTACTTATTTTCACACATATGATAGAATCCTAAATCCTTCCAAATTAGTCATGATGACGTTGGTCAAACCTATGTTATCATGCCTGAGCTAGCCTTCCCCAAAGCAAAGGTCAAGAGTTAGGTGTTAGGTGGCGAACAGGAAAGGAGAGGAAACAAGAGGACAAGAAATTGTAGCAATGCATAAGGAGATCAAGGTAGATTGTGCAAATCTCTATTTAGTTTCCAATGATCATAGGACATAGAAGAAAGAAGAAAGAAACACAGGAAAGGTCAAGAGTTAGGTGTTAGGTGGCGAACAGGAAAGGAGAGGAAACAAGAGGACAAGAAATTGTAGCAATGCATAAGGAGATCAAGGTAGATTGTGCAAATCTCTATTTAATTTCCAATGATCATAGGACATAGAAGAAAGAAGAAAGAAACACAGGCAAAGAGCAAGCAAGACAACCATTGAAATATAAAATATAAAATTCACCGTTCTCTAATAGCTTAAGTGTTTAGAGTAGTAAATAAATTATCTCAAAAGCAGAGCTGGAGGTCCCGAGGTTGAATTCGACTATGCCTATCTACCATTTAAAACCTTAACCAATTAAATTCAAATCCACTTTTTAGGCGTAAGAGCCCACAAGTCATGAGGAGTGTATAGAATATAAAATGTAAAGAAGCCACCAAATATGTTAAGCTTTTACAGTATTTCATGAGTTATAAACAAGATTTGCATCATACAGGGAAGTAAAGAATATCAAACAAATAGCATAAAAAATCATGAACGCCAAACATAAATTTTACCAAGTTACCTAAACATATATAAAATTTATTCGCAGCTAACCTTCATACAAAGAGGAGTAGGCTGCAATCCATATGCGACAAGAAAATCATGCATTCCAACACGTCCGCTGCCATCATCAAAGTTAAATCAAATATAGCCTCGTGTTTCCCATATAGTTCACATGAACATTTAACGAGACAGCAATAGTTCAAATAATCATCCAAATGGACCAAATGCCAAGTGCGAAAGAAAATTAATTGTTATATTATTATGAATTAGATTAGTTAAAAATTAAATGAATTTGTACTCCACAGTACGTATATTATACTGAAAGAGTTTGAACGCCCATTGATTCAATGGTAATATACATCTGGAAAAAGTTCAGACATAATGTCAAGGCGTAGTAACATTTGAAAGAAAGTAGGTATCATATTGAGAGATGAAGAAATTCTAATATCTATTTTTGACTCAAGACATGTATGAAATTTACTTGGAATCTGGTTTCATAGCAAAAAATTGGTTCAAGATTTCCATGGCCTCTGATGTGCTTATGTTGAAGGACTGCAGAAAAAACAACAGAGAGAGTCAGAACTTGAGGTTAAATGAATTTCAATTGACAATATTCCTTCTTAATAGCCAAGCATAATGTAAGTAAACAATTCATAATCACGGTCTAAGTGGCAGTATCAGATGAATTCCCTAAATATTACTGAGATTTTTTCATGTTCCTTCTTACACTTTCAACCTGCGCAATTTCCACCATATAATTTGGGCAGTTGTCCTGCAATAAAGATCAAAATATGTGAGGGATGATGATGCCATTTGAAATGCAATGCTATCAAGTGCCACAATAGAACCAAAAGAAACACTTGCTGCATATGCAGCATAGGCAAGTCCATTACCCACAGAAAAGGAAGGATTATTCTTTTAGCCAAATCACTGAATAGCCTTAAATGTGAAATCAAAAGCAGGTTGTCCTCAAACATTATCGTGATGAAACTATCATTGCCTTCATTCAATCAATATACCCTCAAGAGCAAGAAAAAATATTACATATACATAGATACATATGTGTGTGTGGTAGTACTAGGAAACACGGAGACCTCCATACTCTCACCGTATCTGTATTGAGTACTTTATCAGAAATGATACACGTCAAAACTTTTGAGGACGTATCGGACGGATGCTTTTAAAAGTATGTATATTAAGTTGATGGAAGAAAAGCTGAACAAGTCTTTTATATCATAAACATACCTAAGAAAGTGATCAAGCTTTAAATTAATGAAATAAGCACCTTCATACAAAAATGACTATATTGCAAACCGATGATTAAAGACCCATCTGCAAAGCAACTGATGTGACTATGATATTATAATGATTTGCCCAGTTTGCAGAACACTGAAATTCATACTCAAGTCTAAGCTAGTGTTTATATATAACTGGATTTATGCATCAGGTAACATCAATGACAGATACCAGCACATCTGCATGAGATGAGAGCAAATTTAGAAAATATTAATGATCAAACAATTATTTAATTTGAAAAAGAAGCAAAATTTTGTTAGACTACATCACTAGTTGACTTGTCTATATAATGTCTATATATGTTTAATAGACAAGTCATTATTCTTTCAATTCATGAACATAACTAACAGGCTAACAGCTGAGAAGCACGGACAAGGAGAGGTGTCCATGTCAGACACGAAAACGCATCGATCACGCGTGGGACACGTGTCCAACGTATCCTTAATTAAAAATAAACAAATAAATTTCGAGCACCGGCTGGACATGTGCGGGACACCACAGAAGAGATCTATCTAAACTGCATTAACGGATCGGGTTTGGATTTTCTGTTAACCCGAATTCAAACCCAAAAATAATAACCAAACCCCCCGCTCCGAAGGAAATCTCTCAACCCTAAATCTCTCACCTGCGACGGACTGAGCACGACGAGCGGCTACGACAGACGAGCGGCTAAGCAGCTTCTTTGAGACCGGGAAGCAAGGTCTCTCTCTCCCTCCCTCCCGCAAGCAGACCTCTCTTTTGAAGCCTTTCATTTTTCCCTTTTTTTTTATAATACCGATAGGGCTTAATTAAATTTCTATTGTTTATACATTAATTCAAATTAGTATGATAAATTGATAATGTGATAGGTAGATAGGGTGATATTGCTTTAATGATTAATTTGATATTGTAATATTTGATACTGTGATATAAGAGTCTGTTAAATTTGTTAATCTTCTAATATATTTTTCTTTACTAATATAGTTTTAATGTAGTTTTATTTCTAAATTAGTTTTTATTGTTTGATGTATACTTCTTAGTTCTTATACCTTAATGAATACTTCTTAGTTCTTATAGCTTGATGTTTGTGTATTTTACACTACTATATTGCAAACTTTTGTTTTAGATGTATCAATAATTATATATTATTTATTTTTTATTTCATCATGTCCTATGCCATATTACTGTCTTCGTATCGTGTCGTGTCCATGTCCCATGTCTGTGCTTCATAGGCTAACAGCCCTCTTGTTATATTTTTAAAAACACTAAAAAAACATCACTTAGCAATTCTCGTTAGGACAAATTAAAACTAGCATATTTTTTCGAAAAAGAAGAAAAGGATAACACAAATTGGAAGCCTTTCTGTATCAAAAGATAATTACACCTTTCCAAGTTCTGTCGCTCTTGTTAGAATCATTAAGTCACCATAAGAATGAGATGTCTGTAAAACATTAAGCGCACATCCCATAGCATAGCTAGTCTGCAAATTGAACAGTGTCCACAAAAAGGCCATGTTAGTTGTGCATTGGAACTTGTAATGCTACCTACATCCATCTAAACTACAAGTCTGCAAATAATTAGATGAATATCAAAAAGTCACCTTACAAAAATTCCAATTAGCAAAATACAAGGAATCTTTAAGTATATTAAAGTTACCAACAGCAAATTATATAAATATCTGAGTCACCTCAGAAAAATCTCAATAACAAATCCAAAATATCACTTAAGTCCATTGCAATTACTGGATAGGAAATAATACCATATAACAAGATTGTCGTGTATATCAGGCTATTCAATTTGTACGAAACATTTTTATGGCAACAACAGAAATAATTGAGAAAAATAGGTTCTTATTATTAGGGCCGACCTGCTATAATTCTATCTGCATACAAGATTGACAAGTTAAGCCTCCAATTTCACAATTCCAGTAAATTTTTATCTACGTTAATGTAATTCAACATTAGGTTCTTTTAAGGACAGAGTGAGACTTATATAAACTTCTTGATAGCCTTTTTTACCTTCAACCTGGCAGTATTAGATATATTATAGACAGGTCTCTGTGACCTGAACACCACAAGTTACTCAGCTAAGCATGCATTATGTGCAAACAAAGATTTCTATCAATCAATTTTGTTTCATTGAAAATTAATACAGAAACAAACAATGAAGAGATAATGTGGACATTTCTGCAAGTTGTTTGCATAAACACACCCGCTCTGCAAACTGAACAGCGTTATGGTGTTTGGTCTCAAGTGGCGCAACAACTGGGAGATACTGCACCTGTTAAATTAAAGATAAGATGCATTATTTCTTTTTCAATGTGCATATTCATCAACCATTATGAGAGTCCAAGAAAGTGAAAACAACAAAACTCTGAGCATGACATTTTTTATACATACATAGAAATTGGAGCAAAATGCTTTAAAATCCATTGATATACAAGGGAGGAGACAGGTAACTGTCAACATACACCATATTAAGTTATGATTTATGATAATTATATCTCTTAGTTAAATCACTGAAGAGATAGATATTGGCTAAAAAATAATCTAAATCAGACGAACCGAAGCATTAAAAGCTAATATCGTATTGATTTGAAACTAGAAAAGTTCATGCGAAATACAAACAAATAAGAAGATAGCACCGTATAAATAGCAACACCAAATCATTCATAGTCATACAATATAAATCCATGTTAGCAGAACTACAATCAGTCGAAAAGGGGAAAAACATAATCAACTACAGCTAAAAAGAAAGTTGTGGTTATTACAAGAGTGAGATGGGTAACCACCCATCAACCAACTTATGACCATCTCAAAACCCTACTAGTTTCAGATAGAGGATATCACTTTCTGTTCTAGAAAACTACCCACAAAAACAGATCCTCCAAACAGGAAAGTAAGGTATATCTTGCACTCCGCAGATCCTGACCAGTGGGCCTATCAAGCAATCTGCATTTGAAAACCCTTTCTCTTTTGCCCGACTGATCACCAAACTATCTTGGCCCAGAAGTATGAATTCACAGAATGAACTGATAATAGCATATCCTTGTGCATTACAACAATCCATAAAATGCATAAGTATAACTAAGACATTCAAAAAATAAAATTAGTAAAACTTGCAAGGGATGAACATAACCCTGTTTTTTCTGTTCATTACCTATGAGGATAAGTCATGGTTGAATAATTCTATCAAGATTCTGGATAAATTCGCTGCTTCGTACAAATGTGTAATCAGCAGAATAAAGGAATATAAAGCACCCAAACATAAATTGGAACATAAGAAGTTCTTAATAATCTGAGGTATACTTGGACATGAATTAGTCAAATCTCCAGAAAAACCTAGGCCAGATAATTCTCCAAGTAAATCCATTAAACATAACACAGTTATAGGAAATAATTATATGGAAGAAAAGAATTAATTAAAAGGAACCGCAGGATCTTAGTAAAGTGAGGTTAATTGGTGAGAAAAATAAATGCAGTTAAAGAAATGGAAGATTGGACAAGCTTGTAATATTATTCAGGAGGCATACCTCCATAAAATTGTGAAACTGAGTGAACATTCTGAACATGAGCTTCATTAAGGAAATATTTCCCCTGAGTTTAACACATCAAAAGCATTATAACTGAGGAAATAACTAATAAGCACAACACATGCAAGAGACTTACCATGATTGGTCGAAATGTACATAGGGATAGCGAACTACAATAGGTTGAACTGCATAGCCAGGAAGGAATGCACCAAGTTGAAATGAAATAAGGAACCTCCCATTTGAAGTTGTTCCCTCAGGACACAACAGGACACGTGGAAAACTATTGCAAGAAGCTTTCCTCTGAAATCAGGTCCTAGAAAGCATGTTTCTGTATCAAATACATAATAAAAAGAGGCAATTGTTTCTTTCCTTTTGGTTTATTATAATTCAAACAACATAATCAGGAATTTGAGAATATCATAGGCTCCCACATGTACTAAAGAGAAAGAATTCATTCCTGGGAGCATGCTTCATGATTAAGCCAGCCAAAAACTGATAGCAGTGAATCATGTCACTGCAGCTGGGATAAGAATATGTAATTCAATAGGAGAATAGAAAAATTAGATCTATACAAAAAGCTCATATCTTTTTGTAAGGTTTCCTTTATTGACTTCATGGTAGACTGATTGCAAATAAAATTGTGGGGATCATCTTTCTAATTACTGATCTACAAATTGATGAATGCATGAGAATTTGAGAGGCTCAATTACCCAAATTATTACTCAGCCATCACACTCCTCTTTCCTTGGTAACATATTCCTTAATTATTTTTCTTTGCCTCAACTTTTAGGCAACAAGTTAGACCTACATGCACAGTATTCATTGAACAGAGGGAAAAAAAACTGGCAAATAGATAGAAGCAGAGGAAAAGGTTTCAATAATATATAATTTATCTACCATATTAGTGCCATTCACAATCCTCTAAATGCCTCCTTTATGAATTACGACATAGTAAGTAGCACCAGAATAATTGAGCCTGTACCAATTAATCATGGTTGCTTACATGAGACTTTGTCGCTACGCTACCCCGTTACAAGCACTGTAGTTCAATAATCTATTATTACTTCTGTTATAAATCATTGATTCATAATTTCAATAAGAGCCTACTAAACTATGATTCACTACCATAACATTTCAAAGCATAATTAAAATGCTAAAGTCCAGCTCATTTTTTCCTATTCTACCTAAAAGATAGCATGACATATAGAATAGTATGGCAAACAACAATGATAAACACCAATTGTAAGACATGAATTATCTAAAGAAATGGATAACTAATAAAATGTTAAACATCAGTAACAAAATTTATGACAAAATAAAAAAACTAGGAATATAAACACATAAACAAAGACACAACGAAATATTAAACATCAGTGACAAAATTTATGGCAGAAAATAATAACACCAGGAATATAAACACATACATATAGAGACCAAAAGAGAGAGAGAGAGAGAGAGAGGCCTTTTACCTTTATTTCATTCACAGCATACTTCCTTGACGCCACTGAGAACCTATCAACGTAAATTACCTAAAAATAGACAAGAGACACCATAAACCACTCATAATTTAATCTGAAATGAACATGTCCACATTGGAAAATGGAATATAATAATACTTCAAACATGTAATAGATATTATTATCAAGGCATATTGCAAAGGAACAAATACTAGTACCTGCATGGCTCTAATAATCATTCCAACAAATGGTATCGAATCATGAGACTCCGACGCAACAATTGTTGGAAAAAGTTCATAGAAGAAGTATATGGGCTCTATGTACGAGATGTGATTAGAAACGACTATAGGTGCAAGCTCTCTTGAAGCTGGCCTTCCTATTCGTTTAATCCAATGATACCTGATGTAGCACAACAGCGACAAGAAAACAACAAAAATTTTAGAAGTTACACTGAAACAAATGAAATAACATAAATGAGAGTCTCAGAGCATTCCTTGTTAGGCAGAAACAGCAAAAGATTATTAAAACTTCTGAAAAGAAAAAATGTAGTAATGTGTCAACAGAAAAGGAAGATAACATACATGACGATTCAGGATATTTGCCGAGAAGACATAGTAGAGCCAATTTGGTATTCAAGTAGGCATTTTCTGACTCTCAAACAGAGAAAGGAACACAAATCATATATATCTCAGCCTAACTTTTTAAATAAACAGCATGAAATCCATCCCTTGGCATAGTCTTGTTACACGTATTTAAATACAAAACTCTCATCCGTGTGAATGGGTACTAACGCATCTTGGCACAGGCTAATTAAAATTAATTATATACCATGACCCAGAGTCCCCTATGAAAATTGGAGTATTTTAAGTCTCAGATGTTAAACTAGTAAACCAACTGCTAGGGTTTCTTTCGTCAGAAACAAACTTTAGAAATGTTGGATCACTTATCAATATAGAGTCAACTCATGAACCAGATATTATATATCCATAAACTAAATCTTGCTGTTAATTTCTCTTAAAAGAGAAGACTCTCCACTTATCTTGGAAAATTGGAGGAAGGAAAACTTAAAGAACAAGATAATCCTGAAAAGGTTATTCTTTACAAGAATCTCCGTTCTCACCCTAACCTTCGTCACATTGTATACCAAAAGCAACAGACTCATTATTAAAGGATGATTCTGGTCTAAATCAACGTTAACCTAATTTCTTAAACGCATTACACCAAGTCTTTTTCTTACACACGAACACATACATAAACGTCGCTCTTTTCTTCATCCAAGAACTCAAAAACGATAGCAATAAAACGAGAACAAGAAAATTATTACCCAAAAGAGAATAGGATGCAACGGGCGCAGATCCTAGTCACCCACATAATCCTGCACCGCCACTTCGGCATCGGGCTCTCCTTATCCTTCCACCCCGCGAGCGCGACCCGCGTTACGAGATACCCGATCGCGAGGGCGACCCCAAACAGCGCAAGCCGCAGCACCACCACCGGCAAGAGCATCACGATCTTGCACCACTCGTAGACCCCGACGATGCTGGACGTGTGGTTCCTGAACGGATCCACGGGTTTCGACGGCGGAATGGAGAGCGGCGGCGCGCCGAGGAACTCGAATGGGTTCTCCAGCGGCTCCTCTTCCTCAGCGATGTCGAGGCCGACCGCGCCGTCGCCGTCGCGGATGAGGAGAGGGGAGGCGAGATCGCTGCTAGGGTTGGATCTTCCCATGGAGGAGAGGAGAGGAGAGGAGAGAGTGGGGTTTTGCAGGAGAGGAGGAATGCAGTCTGAGCGTCTACCGCTTGAGCTTCGAGTCGGTTGAATTCCGTTTATAGAATCTTGGGGTTTGGATAATCGAGAATGTGGGTGGAAATGGTATGCGATTGGTATTCTGTCGGTTATTTTTTTTAATTAATTAATTAATTTATTTAAATCCTTTTGTCTGCATCGTATTCCAGTGGTTTATAATCTGTACAGTTGTGCTGTCGAGACTTGGCAACGTTTGGGTAGTTGCCTCGGTACTGTACAAAAGGCAATATAAATGTTAATTATGCCCCGGTGCTGGTTCGAGTAAAATATTGGGTTTAATTGGGATTGAGTCCGATGGATTGGATTCCGTGTGAGCCACCTATGCCGGTCATTGGGTGTGTACGGCTTCCATTTTGTCCATTTCTTTTTTACGAAAGTCAGTATGGAAATGTTTAATTAAGCTCAAAATAATAATTACAAAAGAGAAGTGATTAGGATGAAATCCGGAATCAATTCTCTCATGGCTGAAAGAGAGACTAATCAATATAAAAGACCTATGGCATCAACTTATAACAATACGAGTATTTATGCAAATAAAATTATGGAACGAGATACTCTACAAATAAGAAGAGCTACAAGACTTAGGACTTTATTGTTTCTCATTAAAGGGTTGGTGTTCTATAGATTAACCCGTCCAAGATGGACCCAACAAACATATCCGACAATAACCAACCAAATTATCAAATCTTGTTAGGGCAAGTAACCATGAGAAATCTAAGTCAGCACCTATTTGTCTGCGATTAGCTATGACGGTAAGTGAACCGCTTTTAGGCGGTAAGACAATCAACCTTTGATGATTACCCACCGGATAGTAGCCGTAGCACTAGAGACCCGGCAAAGGGGCGAGCCACGGGCGACTTTATATCTCTTTTGGATCGTGATCAAATAACTGGTATTTTTTTTTTTGTTGCAGCTTAACTATTTCAATTATTAATCTCTCTTATTTCTTCCTCATTAATTATTGTAGATAAAAAATAAAAAAAAATTTGGTCCTCTCTGCGCATTACAGAGAAAAGATATGCAGGAGACTTTAGATAGTTAAAAGAGGTAAAGTGCGATAAAAATAAATAAATAAGGGGTGTATGTGTTAACAGACCATAGTATAAGGATATTTATAAGAGTCTAGGGGATAATTAATCCTAAGATGTTTTCTTTTCAGTCAAAGATGAGCCCAATAGAAGCCCAACTATCTCAGCCCATCTGTTGAGATAAATAATCCTCCACCTTCGTTATCTGTGATGGCTTTCAAATTTATCCATTAAGATCATCAACTGGTTGTAAATGTTTTGACTTTTATCTCAATCTGCGAGTCAAAGTTCATGATAATTAGTTTTGACAAATTAAAAGGTCACAAGTCACTCGAGAGAGATCTTCGATCAGGAATACTTGCACTTTGAGAACTTCTTATAGTTGGACCTATTATTCTATCTTCGTGTCAAAGGGGTTAGCCATCTGTTTTCTTTGTGGTATATATTCTCCATCGTTAATATTTGCAAATTAAATTTATTTTATTAATATATATAAAAAATACTCTGTTGTTAGATCTGATAACTAAATTTTATTAAACTTCTAAGTTAAGTTTATTATACTAGTGGTCTAAGTAGTTAAGCATATGTTAAAAGTTAGAATTATCTCTTTAAATATAAAAAAATGAAGGTATAAGTTTTAGATAGATTAAAAAACAGAGACTTTGAATTTTGTTTTTAATACCTCAAAGAATACCTTTACTTAATTTTACCTGAGCAGCAACTAATAAAATAGAGAATATTAAATTACAAAAACTAAAAGATCTAAATAATCCTCATTTTTGAATTGAAATATATAGTTTTCATTTATTCATTTTTTCTTAACTTAAATTTTCTATTCAATGGCAATAATATTATGTTGCATCTATAATTATTTTTAAAATAATTTACTGATAAGAAAACCAGCAACAAAGTATTTTTAAAATATTTTAAATAAAATACAAGACTCAAATAACAAAAATACTTTTAATTTCAGTTTCCACTTGGACAACTACTAACTCTGGAATCATCTCCAGAGTTTTAGTGAAAAAGAAAGAGAAAAACTCTGGATTCATCTCCAGCCTCGTCAAAGCCTCTTCGCAGTGATAACTACGGCGACGAGAAGAGAGGGATAGCGTTTACGTCCACGGTAGAAGGTGCTGAAGTGGCTGTACGTGATTGACGTACTCGGTGTAAACACAGTTGGGTAGGTTGAAACGGAACAACCTCTCTTTGGCTTGATCTTTGAGAACGAAAGCCTATATTTTTCAAGGGCTGGGCAATTGATATTTCATGTACGGCTTTTGATGTACAGATAATATCCTACGCATTAATGAAGAATGGAAAGGTTTCTAACCCTCCGACAAATATTCATCCAATTTTACTATAGAAATGAGATCATCCCAAGAGGCATGTTTGGCTCATAAGATTGGAAGTATATTGAATAATTTTAATTATATAGTAAATATAACATAATATAAAATTTTAACTAATTATGATTATAATCGTCGAATACATAAGATCGATAAGTATGCCTATTGAAGAAATTATTGGACAATTGTCCATGTGAAAATATGTAATATTACTATTAGCTTACTCTGGTTGAACTCTGCTTGGTGTTTAGGGAAAGCTTGAGACTGCAAGCTTAATAGAGATATATCGAGTTACCCATTAAGACAAGATAAGGCTTGAGTAACATCTAAAAGCATACATATTTAAGTAAAAATAACTAATTAATGTTTCATTAAATACTCCACAGTGCCAACTTCTATCATCTATTCACAGACCCACCTCTTAAATGGACTCCATCTATTACACAACTTATCCAATTTAAAGAATCAAAGAGAGGATTACCCATTAATAACCTCTTCCCCCATCCTCACATTTCTTCCTATCCACAAAGCCATGCAGTTTAGACCAAACTCTTCTTTCACTGCTGTTGCTGCCCTGCTGCTTCTTGAGAGTACTCTTCATGCAGATTATGAGGCCAAGGGATTAAACTGTTCGGTGGAAAGCAGCAGCTGCACTCCACCGGGCACTGTCTTGGCTGCTCATCGGAAATCGGCACGAGCTCACCACGGCCAGTCGACGCCGCGTCCCGGAGTGGGCCCCAGCACTCTATCCTATTGAATTCAGGCAAATTGGAGTGAAAGTAGACCCAAACTGTGGCATCTTCCAGTTCTGGGTAATTATTGAACAAGTTGCCGTCTCCATGCACGAAGGCCTTTAAAACCTACCAAATGCCAGCTAACTTTGTCATTAAATAATATCTACATATTACTGGTTCATGTAACAAAAAAGATATCAAAAGAAAACATATCTTATTCCTCTAAAATAAATATTAGATGATCCACTGAAAGTTTAAAATTGATCTCGTAATCAGTTGGTATTCAAAGAAAAAATTATTTAAGAGGTACAAGAAATTAATTTCAAGCCAGGAACAAGTCAAGCTTGACTTAAATCAAGCTTCAATTAAGTTTAATTCATGATTCGAGTCCATCTCAATTATTATTCTATGAGTAGTTTGTAATAAAGGCCCAGGTTTTTTTCTACCCTTATAAACATAAAAAAAAAAGCTTAAATTGAAAATTAAATATGAAGCTTGATCGATTTTCAATTCTAACCCCTATTAGCCTTTTCAACGATTATAAAATTCTTTTCTAAATTGATCTGAATTATCTAACCCTATATTTGAGTCACCTTGAAGAAGAGGAAGGAATTAAAGATTAGAGCATACCACAGGGAGCTCCTTGCAAAAAATATAGTATCGAAGATTTGCAATAAGATCCAGCAAGAAGTGGCCGCCGCTTATATGGCAGTGGACATGGAGAGACATCTTCTCTTGCACCATCTTCCACTCCGCCACCACCTCGTCCCTCTGCAACTTATTATACCATCCCTGCAGCTGCTCAAGAAAAAAAAAAGTTCCTTTTCTCTAAGCTCAAAACGATCTCAGTTTTCTCAAAATCCGACCCCAAATAATAAACCTAATACTAGGATCCAATACCTGAGCGCTATTAATAGTATGGGAGATGGCAAGCGTAATCTTCGAGGTGATGTCGCTGTGAGTGAGAGTATAAGTCCTCGGTAGCTTTCCTGGGTGCTTCTCTTTCTCTACTCCAAGGAATAGAACTTTGAGCTTGGATGCCTCGAAAATCGCGGGGCCAAATAACCTTGCAACCTGTTGGGTAAATCTTCTTTCTAATTAATTTTCATTTTAGACACAATGAATTAGATAGAGATGAATTGGGCTTACTGGAAAAGTCGAGCGTTTTACTCCTCTGTTGTGTTTTTTGGTGGTGAGCAAGAAGGGGCTCCTCTGCTTTAGTTGCGTTGGTAGCAGAAACAGAGCAGCCCCAGAACCCATCTTGGTGATGAACCCAAGAGGGAGAAGAGAGCGAAGAATAGACGAGAGGAAGAGGAGGAGGAGGAGGAGGAGGAGGAGAAGTGTTTGATTGGAAGGAGAGTTGATTCTGGAGTTTAGAAAATTTTTAGGTGGGAGGTTGGAAGATGGCCACGGAGGTACACGACTTTTAAAGTATATTTTTTATTCTTCTTTCACTATTACACACGTGGATACTTGTTTATGGCAATTTACAAACAGGGACCTACAATTAAGCGGAATTTTGATATTTCAATATCCATCTTCTTGCTATTAGTAAATAGCACCCAACCTGTTCATAAATTGAGTTAAACTTCTAACAAGATAACTGTAATCTAGTGCTTAAATAGTTAAAACAGCTTATGTGAGTATTCCGAGGCTTAAGTTCCAAAGTATATTAAATATGACACCGTTTCTAAAGTAAAATTGAAAAGAGCAATGCTGCCAATGAATAGGATATCCAACATAATAAACATAAAACTATAATATATAGAACAATAATTGGTATTAACAGAGTTCAGATTCATTGATGGCTTATTTCCCATGAGTGATCATGGCACACTAATGGACTACTAACTGAGGTGACAGAATATTTCCTCCCTTAACTAAGATGAGATTAGAAAAATACAGGGTCCGATCTCAAAATCTTGAAAATGTAGGGTGTCATATGCAATTCCCTTTACTCTATTATTATATTCTATTTTTTGCCCCTTTGAGTGGTTGGTTGCCAGCAATTTCTTGGCTAAAAGACATAGAATGGTGTCGCAATTACTTGAAGGAGGAGGTCGGCTCCGAGTTATCAGGGAAGCCATCGAAGAGGGAAGGAGGCGTGTGGGAATGGTGATATGTGAAGGAAGGAAGGAAGGGCTCTCTTTTGTAGCTTTGACGCAACGTTCTCTTAATATATATTTTTAATCTTCTAAGTAGGAAGAAGACGAGAGATTCCTGGTGTTTAGTCCAATTGAGACTCGTGAGAGTTTAAATCTGAAAAGAGCCCCCAAAAAAATAATAAAGAAATATATTTATTCAAGCACGCGGATCTATTACTATTTACATTTTTATCATATTAATATTTATCATTCAATTCCTTAGTCTTTTTTATATTGTTTGGGATGGCCATTGTCTTCCTGTCTTTCGAGAATTAAATTTTGTGGCAAACAATAGTATCCAGTTTATTGATAGAGTGAAGCGGAGATTCATGGCTGATAGTCTTTTTACTGTAAAATCGTTTTACAGATATCTTAAATAATAAAGGAGTAATCTCTCGGTAATATTTTAAAAAAGTTTAGACTTTTTCTTTGATTAATTTGTCATAATCAAGTGCTAACTGGAGATATTTTGCTAATAACTACTGGTCAAGGAGTGCTCATTGTTTATGGATCATCCATTTTATAAGCGTGGCTTTGTTACAAAACTGAGAGTAAAGAAAAAATATAGAATGTGAAACATGTGAAAGATTAGTTCAAAAGAGTAAAAAGAAGATTTGGCATATCTGACTCGAGCGAAATAATAGAATTTTTAATTATTGCTATAAAGATTTGTCTTGCATGGCATGTATACAAGGAGAGACATCAGTAAATACAAAAAGCAAAGAAGGTGATGCAAGAGTCAAGAGCTAATGACCAGTTATCATCGATGAATGCTGATGGAATGGATGTTATCTTTTGTTCTCTTGGAGGAGTCACATTTTTTCTGGATTTGTTTGTTTATTCCTTTTGCTTTTGTGGATGTTATCTGGAGTAGTTTTTTGCTGTCTAAATTTGATACTATGTGTGGTTAGTCTTAAATTGAGAGCAGAGTAGTTGGTGGTGTTTTTATTACAGGTTTTAGTTTTCCGACCCAATTGTGGCTGGTGCAGGTGGAACCTTAGTTTTTATTATTCTTGGAGGATACCAACTTAGATTACTTTTTTATTTCTAAGTTTCAATGAAACATGGCTATACCTTTCTGTACAAAAAAAGAAAAAAAAAAGAAAGAATTTTATTCAATCCATAAATTTAGCTTTTAATTCATAAATATATCACCACATTAGTTTACTTTATGAACACTTACTATATAAATATGTTGAAATTAGCTAGAGATGCAAAATGATCTTTATACCTTTGAGTGATTTTTAAGTTTAAGATAAAATTATAGAAATGAGAATTTTATGATCAAATGAGGAGTATTTAGATATTTTTATTTTTTAAAGTAATGAAAAAATTATCTATTTAGTCGGTAAAAGTAAATTTTAGATTCTTTTAGACATTAAATATAGAACAAATATATGTTGATCGAATGACAAATATCCAAATGAATAATACAAAACTTAAGATGGTCCAGCTGAAAATTTATTATATCACTATATTCTTTAATATATTATATTACAACCAAAAATCATTAAGCTCTTTGAAAAATATTATTCTTAAATCGAACTAATTAAGATTACAAGAGACCTATACTAAAAATCATCATAGCCTTGTAAATTACAAAAAATAGTTTGACAATGACATATAATAAAAGGAAAGAAATTCTTTATTATGCAAGACAAAAATTTCAATTGTAAATATTTTAAAATTTTAAATTTAAATTATTTTAATTATTTGTATACGCTCGCTCAATTTAATAACCAACTATAAGATTATCTTAGGAATATTCTGGTAATAACTAAGCCATAATATCATTTCTAAAAGAAACAAAAGACTTAATTGGTAACTAAGATATTTTTTAGGCTAATTAGGAGCGTCTGTCAAATTAGGTTGGGGGATTTACTAACTCATCGGTCTTATGCAACTATTTATCGGTGATTAGGTTAATTTAGTGGAGAGGATAATTAGGTGGACTTGCGTGTAAACGTAGAGGGTCAATCTGCTGATGTGTCGCTGAATCGTTGGCGTTTTAATTGGTATGGGCCGCCGTGAGCTTTGGGACGTGATCCAAGTTGTGAATGAGCAAAGCACGTGAATTGCATTGGAAAATCTTCTCTATATATGGCCGCCAAATTTTAATTATTCTTTTTGACTACGGGAATCATGCATGCATATCAGTCTGTGAAGATAACATCATAGACTTTCTTTTAAATTTAAAAAAAAAAAGAGAGAAGAGAAAGAGACCATTTTAAAATATATATCTATTCTTTAGATTAGTTTTAAGAATTGTCGGCAGCTTGTTGCTGTGCACCCTCATTTAATTTACAGATAATTTGTCTGGCAACTAATATTTCGAACACTGATTCATCGAAATCACAGAGCAAATTAGAAATTCTTATCACCACCGCCGGATGGATCAAAGTTAAAATCGATGGATCCTATTAATGCAGGGTCAAGATGCGATTTTTTTTCCTTTTAGTTTTAGTTACTAAAATAATGACCGTTTGTGAAACACTCATTTTCTACGGAACAAAAACACTCATAATATTATCTTCGAATCCGACTTATTCTTGTTATTAAATTGTATAAAAATTGAGTCAAAGATTCCCTAGACCGTTTGGCTTCTCGTTGAAGATATAATAATTTTAGCTAGCAATTTTAAAAAATTGTGAAATTATATATGTGTTTAGAGAGACTAATCGTGCTGCTGATTGGCTTACTAACTGGAGTATAAGTGTAGAACTATAGATTGTGGTTGTACTTTGACTGAATCCTTTTCTTCTAATCTTTTAAAGTTTTTAGCTTCGAAGAGTTTTTTTTATAACCGTGGAAGTTAATAGATATCCTTATTTTCTTTGAAAAAATTTATGGATAATTTTATTTAGAACTATTTTTATTTTTATATATACATATGAAAAAAAATCATACTAAATATCCCCAGAATTATTTTATATTTTCAGTTCAGGACTTTTACTTTTCTTTTTCTTTTTTTGTTTGATTCAAGAGAGTATTATACGTGGATATTTATCTTTTTAGTTTAGGGCTTATATACGAGTAAAAAAAGGTTCGAAAAGTGTATCCGAAACGGAATTAGTGAAAGACATAACCGTTTAGTTAATATAAAGAGTAAATTATATATTTTAAGGATGTGATATTAAATAGATAATGCTGGAGGTGAAAGAAAATATACTAAACCTTTATTTTTAATTTTTCTTAGATATAAAACTTTTTTAGAAAGTAGAACATGCAAAAACAAAATCAGAGATTTTTTTTTTCTATCATTGAAGAGTCTAAATGTGAGATATAGGTTGATATAGGTTGGATAAGAGACTAACCCTCTTCAGATACAGATGTATTTAGTCCCATAAAGCTTTAGCCAATATACTAAGCCATCTAGTTTATCGAGATATTACTTTAAATTGTTGCGCTGCTCCTCCAAGCCAATTGCATTATCGAGCTATCAATCAAACTGACTCATTGAGCCAAGTCACTAAACCACCAAATTACTAAATAATTTTCTCTATATTAATTATTTGAAGTTGAATTCTATTCTATGATAACTTACCCACAAAAAGGGATAAAAAATTAAAGCCTTTTCTTTTTCTTTAGATGGTTCATATTCAACCGATTAAAGGTTCGGTGTACTTCGAAGTTAAAAGTATTTGAAACCTGCTATAGGGTTGGGAAAAAAAAATTTCTCGAACCACTTAAAACCTAATTAATTAGCTAGGAGTCCCAAGTCAAGTTAGGTTCTAATAATTTGGTTCTATATTTCCTTTATTTTAGGCTTGACCTAATCAAATATATTTGATTTCACTACTTTAAATCCTAAATAAAGAATTACTTGATTAACTATAAACATGAGTAATTACATTCTACTCCATCCTAGAAACCTACAATGCTTATACAAAGAATCTATAATACAGATTACAATTCAAATAAATTGTAGTGAAATTTGATTATAAAGATAATACATCTTGATTACTGACAATAGTTTTTCTCTTTCATATTTTATTTTTCATTTTTATTTAATTATTCTTCAAGAACTGGAAAGTTCGTTGCTGGTCGTTGATGCGGCGCACCAAAGAGGACCCCAACATTCTATCTTATTGAATTCAGGCAAGTTGGAGTGAAAGTAAACCCACACAGTGGCCTCTTGTAGTTCTGGGTTGTTGTCGAACAAGTTGCCATCCCCGTGTACAAAGGCCCTCAGTACCTATTAAATGCACTTAAACTTGTCATTTTATGGTAAACAATAAGGTCAAAAGAACATTTAAAGCCCTAACTTATTGCCGGTTTTCACATATATCTTTGCTCATTTATGTTTAGTAACTGATCAACTGATGAAAGAAAATAATTTGGACCCGAGATTGATTACGCCTACATGGGTACCATATTTCAGCATGTTTTAAATGCAAATTTGGAACATGTCAAGTTTCACAAAATAAAGCTTGACTTAAATCAAGCTTCAATTATATTCAATTCAAACCGATTCACCTATGGAAGCGATCGGTAAGAAAAAACAAAAGAGACATCAAAATTTTCTTTTCACTATATGTACAGATAAATTTACTCAAAATATTTTGAGTATAAAACCTGAGCTAAATCTCTTGTACACCCTCTAAATAATCTCCAAATCTAGTAAGTAAGAAAACCTAAGAGTATGAACAAAATCACCTTGTTATGTCTTTTAATCCCTAACTTCCATGCACAGTTTGTGTAACACCTATTAAAAAAAAATGAAGGGTCGATTTAGAACCAGAACCATTGAAACCATTAATTTTCAACCTTCGATTTACGTGAAACTATAACTATTAGAACCCTGAGGCTACCACCATCTAAATTTCATAATTTTCTTATATCCGGGTCGGTCCAGATTTGGTTCGTAATATTGGTATAAGAGCTAACCCTTTAATCTTCATCCTCTTTTCTGAAGATTTCTTCTAAACTAGCCATCCGACGGCGAGAAATTAAAGTCATTAGAAATATCTTTTTTAAGGATATGATCTATCAAAATTTTATATCAATCTAACAACCAGATCTACCGAAAACTCTCTTGAAAGTTTCGTACAAATATCTATCTAGAAACTAATTTAAATCAGGTCAAATCGGTTCATAACAACAAAGAACCTACAGTAAACCTTCGCTTGTCCAAATCACTGGCATCGTATATATTTATGTATCCCATAACATGTCTTTTATCGTCTTATCATTGCAACAAAATGTTGAAATTCACCATACCCTTTAAATACATGAGTATCCACTTAATTGTATTCCAGCACTCAGTACATTAATTTTTCATATACTTACTAAAAAGACTGACTATATATTAGAGACTTTGACCTATTTAAAACCATGGCATACATTTAAGCTTCATAATAACTTTGGCACGTGGCACTCATGGTATCTCCTCCACTTTCTTATCTATAGAAGAACATAATTTAGCAAATAGTTTAAAGTGGTTTGTGAGAGGTGTACTCACTGGCTTAGCATCCCTCATATTGAACCCCTCCAAAATTTAATAAATGTATTTCTTTTTTGGAATCTATAGTTTGTCTTCTTTCTTGTCTATCCGAATTTTCATACCAATGATCTTTCCACAACACCTTGCTCTTTCATCTCAAATTCTTCCTTCAATCTGGACAAACAAATTTATTTCATGCATATATTTTGAAGCAATCAATATATCAATGATATAAAGCATCAAAATAATAAAAGAACATGATATGGCCCTAGGTTAGGGTCCTCCCAAAAGGACCAGTGGTAGGCCAAAATAAGGAATAAAGTGGACCTTGACCTTGGGCACTGGGCACTGAGTCTAGTCGGCTACACAAGATCTAGTTGATTTGGGGTGGGGTATCTCATGCCCTTTTACTCCAGATCCAAGCCTAGATGGATAAAGAGAGGGCTCCATGATTTGGCTAGGAGATAGGTCAAAAGAGCAAAAGCCATAGACTTGACAGGTTGGTGCGGGTCTGTCAAGTCCATCTAGGGCTTTGGGCTCATTTGGGCCCTTAGGGACGAAGTATGATGTTGCATTTTCATGTGGAAGTGGGTTAGGGTCTTTATAGAGATATTCTAGGCTTTAGGCTGAGTAAAGGGGTTGAACATGCAAAAACCCTAGAATGAGGTGACTGGCACGACTAGGTGGTGGTTAGGGGTGTCAAAATGAACAAGCGGCTCGAGCTTGACATGGTTTGAGGTGAACCTAGCTGAGCCTAGGACTAAATTTAAGGCTTGATTTAAATTCTGAGTCGAGCCTGAGCTGAAGCCAGCTTAATTAGACTCGGCTCGATAGGTTTAGTATATAAATTTCTCTAAGACTTAAATCTTAAATCTTAAATTCCAAAATCCTGATAGCCTCCAGCACTCCTATCTAAATTCCCAAAGCCATCAGCCCATCACCTCCTCCTTCTCTTTCCCCATTGTCAGCCTGCCTCCTCCATCTCATCCGACAAGCTAGCTCCTCTTTAAGCCATCGCCTAATCCTCCTACTCCAACTTCCAACATCTCGATCTCTAGCATTACGAGGTCAAGGAAGCTATGGTTCCTCCTTGGGATGGATCCCATGAGGCCATTTTGCGAGAGGACCATTGCCTCTAGATTAAGGCAATTGTTGATCTCGGCGGGATGATACTCGTCGGTCGATTGACCATAGGTAGAGCATATGGAGATTCCAAAGTTGGTTGATCTCTATCGGGATGGGGCTAGAGTCTAATTGTTGTTGAGCTTGAGGTCGGTTAAGTTACCATATCCGTTGAGCTACGAAGGGATTGTGATAGAGACCTAGTTGACCCTAAGTTGGAGCTCCTAGAGGGCAGTGAGATTATCGACAAACGATGGTATTCGCCCGATCAACCCATTCATCGAGAGGTCAACCACCTTCAGCTCAAGGCACTCGCCTAACTCCAGAGGTATAATGCCGACCAAGTCGTTTTGCCAGAGTAGCGAATTTTTGAGCTCTGTCAAGCTTGATCCGGCTCGGTTTAAATAGGTCTCAAAAATAGGCTCAACAGAGCTCAAGCTCGGCTCGAGTTGAGCTGAGCTTGAGCCAAGTTTGAGTTAGAGCCGACTCGCTCAAGCTCAAATCATTTATACCCCTAGTGGTGATTGTGGCTAAGAGATGGAGAGGTGGCTTGGGGTTGATTGAGGTATTCAATTAGGGTCTGGTTGAGGCATGAAGAGTTAAGAGATCGTTGGCATATGGTGGTGGTGTTCTTAGAAGGATGCATGAAGAGAATAGAAAGCTCGACTAGGTAGTGATAACTTGGAGTTAGGTGGTGGCGGTAATGATAGTGATAATGGTGGTAGCAAGGTGGTGATGATGGGTAGTGGAGTCAGTTGAGTAACAAAAAGAAAGAAATAGGGTGAAGGTGAACAACTTTAAGGGATAAAGGCAATGACAATTGAAGGAGGGAGATGGTCCATAAGAGAGAGGAAGAGAGAGAGAGAGAGTGTCGGGGTTAAGAAAATTATTTAATACTTGCATAATCCTTAAAAGGGCTACTCTCCATATATTTATAGTGGTTAACTCGACTCCAATTCATACTTAACTTAAATGTAGCTAGCTAATTAAACAAGTCATAGCCTACTAGGATGCTTACACAAGCAATTAAGGAAACTAGCACATGCATAGCCAACTAGAATATTTACTCAAGTAATTAAGAAAACTAGCACATGCTAAATAAATTAGTAAACCCTCTTGATAAATTTAACTAATGATTAAGCTAACATAATAAATTAGACTCAATTTATTGAGCCCAATGTGATTCGATCATGTCTAGATCACATCATTCCACTATACTTCCATCCACTTTGTCTTCAAAGTGAAAAATGCATATCTAAATGCGAGTAGCCACAGCTACTCCACTTGTAATTGTACTCACTATCAACTTATAAAGATTTTCCTTATATTTTCCAACAATAGTTGTTACTCCTCTTGAGCATGTCATTTGATGTTGGAATAGAGAACCCGTTCTACTCAAGACCACTTAAAAAAAAAAATCAAAATTTTCTTTAGATCTAGAATATACCTTATATCCTTGAGAATCCTTACTATCCCATCAAACATTGATTCTATCCGCAAGCTATATTTTTTTCCATAAAAAAATATTCCACCATCATAAGGCCTATATGTTTTAAACCAGTCCCCATGTGGACACTAGAATCCATGCATCCCCAAGAGAGTTCATACAAGTGGTGGCTACTAGTAAATCACTATCTCCATCTGATCCATCATTTGTGATACTAATTTGGCTAGAATTTGAAGATCTATCGTTCTTGTTCATCCCTTCTAGATCATTTTTCCTCTATATAAATACTTTCAATTCATATGTCATCGCTCTTTATAATAGTTACACTTGGATCTTCTCTACTTTTCTTCCTTTTTACCCTCCATCATGATTTCCCTTTGCCATCAGACTTTCTATACCATTTTCATCAATCCTTGATGAACAAGGATGTCTTAAAGCTAAAACTATTTTTCTCCATCCAAATGCTCCACTTTGAACTCGAGAATTCCACCATCGTGCATTCTAGGATTTGAAAAAAATCCACCTCAAAGCCTTATACTCTAAATTCTAGAGCTCTGATATCGTTTGTTTCCCAAGATTTTACGTGTTTGACTCTAAGCCTACATCTATGATGCATTCACTTTACAAGTAAATTTATTTGAAAGAATCAAGCGGGAATCCCTCACTCAAAATCTGAGCCAAAATCTCTTGTAGTTGTACACCTACTTAATAACTCCCAAATCTAGTAAATAAGAAAAAAAAAATCAAGGGTTAGAACAAAATTACCTTGTTATGCCTCTTAATCCCTCCAGCTTTCATGAACAGTCTGCAGAATTACTATGCATTATTCGATCAGTGCACCTCTCTAAATCCTTTTTTTTGCTCATATATCTTGAGAGCACCTAATCTTTTCTAGGTGAAATAGATCTGCTATTGGCCGATCCTAGTAGGGTTTCAACCTCTAAGTCCTATTATTGCAATTTAATCTACTATTACTTGGTCTTGGTCTTGGGACTTTTGTAAATTTATTATATTTGATTTTTTTGATTTAGCTTATAAAACTAAGTAGGCATATATTAACTACTTATGCTGTGTGCACTAGAGTCTATTATTGTAAATAGAAAAATAAAATTTAATTAAATTATAAAAGTCCTTTTAACCTCGGAGTTGTATTACAAACAATAAATTTTATATTTTATATATATGACTTGAAATATTTTAAAAAACTCAAGAAATAGATTTAAATTAAATAAGTAAATATTTTGTAGTTTTAAATGACTCGAATGCCATGTAAACTTGTAAATTATTCTAGAAACTTAAGTCGATACTCGGTTAGATAAAGTTGATTTTTATATTTTATATTCTAATAATTTTAGTTATTAATTCTTTTTCTTTTCAACTCTAAAGTATTTTCACTATTGATCTAAATTATATCAAACTCTATATTTGTGTCAACTTATTAAAGAAGAGGAAGGAATGAAAGAATAGTGCGTACGAGTGGGAGCTCTTTGCAGAAAATATAGTATCGAAAATGTGCGACAAGATCCAGCAAGAAGTGGCCGCCGCTTATATGGCAGTGGACATAGAGAGACATCTTCCCTCGCACCATCTTCCACTCCGCCACCACCTCGTCCCTCTGCAACTTATTATACCATCCCCGGAGCTGCTCAAGAAAAGAAAACAAGTTCTTGTTTTGTTCAAAACCCCCCCTCAGTTATCTCAAAATCCCACCCATAATAATACCTGAGCACTGTTAATAGTATGGGAGACGGTAAGCGTAATGTTGGAGGTGATGTCGCAGTGAGTGAGCGTATAAATCCGCGGTAGCTCTTCCGGGTGCTTCTCCTTCTCCACTCCAAGGTGTAGAACTTTGAGCTTGGATGCCTCGAAAATCACAGGCCCAAATAGCCTTGCAACCTATTGCGTGAAAATCATTTTCCCAGTGAGTTAAATTCGTAACCAGCTACGACTGCAAAGAATTGCATGCGCTTACCGGAAAAGCTGATCGCTTTACGCGTACGCTGCGTTCTTTTCTGGTGAGCGACGAGCGGCTTCTCTGCTTTAGTTGGGTTGGTAGCTGAAACAGAGAAGCCGCAGACGCCATCTTGGTGTTGAACCCAAGAAGGAGGAGAAGAGAAGAAGTGTTTGACGGGACGGAGAGTGCACTCCGAGGTTGGCAATTTATTCGCTGGAAAGATTGACCAGTGGCCACGTGTTATTTTTAGGAAATAATTGCAAGAAGGGACATAAGACTAAGCGAATACTATTCACAAATAGTGCTCAACCTTCTCGTACAGTCGTAGATTACCAAAAAAATAAGAAAACTGATCGGGATGATGCCGCTATTCTGAGGTTAACGTTTCAGCGAATCTGGTCCAACTATATACGACACCAGTGATTTCTCACTTTTACTAGAAGAAGAAGAAAAATAAAAACTAAGAATAATGTTACCGGTCGTTAAGCAAAATGAAAAAAAGAAGTTTAATTACGTACTATATCCGATTTTTTTTTTGTAAGAATCGTTGAAATATACTCAATTTTATGAAATTCTTCTAAATTTTTTTAGGTTATAATGCCATCAAAATTTTGGAAAAATTTTAATTTTATTTTTCTGTTAATATATAGTAAGAAAAATTAGGTGAATTAACTTACATAGCAATATATTAGTTGTGAAATAATCTAGATCCACAAGAGAAGATAACTTAATTTCAGTTTAGTCCAATAGTACCGAAGAAAAATTCCTTTCATATTCTCTCACTCGTCTTTTTCTCCCTTGTATTCTCTCCTCATAAACGACGCTACCACCTGCGACAATGGTGACCCATGAGCTAGATAGAGGACGACGAGGAGAGAGGTTTGGTTATTTTGAGAGCAATACTCACAGACTTGTCTTGTTTTCTTCTCTAATAATGCTCATAGAACTCTCTCATAAATATTGATCTTCCTCGGTAGCTTTGGCTAATCTACTAAAATCTGCTTTCATTCTTTCATTTTATAGTTAGTTTAAAACATCTACACAGTTACTGTTCATTAAAGAAACTTGAGAATGCTCGTAAGGCATTGAAAGAAAAATTTAGAGGTTGAATTATTAATATTCATATAGTAAATTAGGAATGATAATGGAACCAAAATGCAGCGTTTTTAATAAATTTTAAGAAAATTTATTGGAACAACTCACATTTTGTTTCTATTATATCATTCACACCGTATTATATGATATTAATTTTCTTAATAACTGATTACCATATATATTAGCTAAATAAGTTATAGATGCAAAATGACATTGATATCTTTAAACTATTATTTTTAAATGAATAATGCATAACTTGTACATTACTAAACATCCTTTCCTTTATATAGAATCAAGTATTTTGGATGTTGTACACAAAATTTATGTTCAAAGCAACCATGGGCGTTCATGAAAAATATTTAAGACAACTAAATCATCACAAAAATATTCAACTGATCGGTAACTAAGTTTGACGATAGTTTGTTTTGATAAATATTTAAAATTTGAGTCTATTTTTGTCAAAAACTCTACCCAACTTTTGACACCTTAGGAGTACATATAAATCTTTTCTACTTAGTTCTTTAGTAATTTAGAAAAAAAATTATTTAGCAATAAAAATACTGAATTAATTTGACGATAGTCAAAACTTAAAATATGAGTCTATTTTTTTCAAAAACTCTACCCAACTCTTGACAACCTTAGGACTACGTAATCTTACGTAACAATTAAAATATCAACTTAGCTTTTCAAAGAATTAAAATAATATAAATTGAACGTCAAATCATGAAGGTATCCGATTGTTGTCGGGTAGTCTTTTCTTTTTTTTTTTTGAAAAAGAAAATTATTGAGTAGGTTTCCAAAGACGCCGAATAACTTGAGATCCCTCCCTCTCGCTCTTTAATATTTTTGTGCAATTTCTTTATTATTGAAAAAAAATTGACCTTATTAAATAGATTTGATGTACCACTTCAAATCCTCAAAAAATAAATAAAGAATTGCTCGATAAACTATGAACGGGCAATTATATTCTCCATTATCTTTGAAAATTGTAATACCTATATAATTTAAATTAGATCTTGATTATGCTATAAATTAATCTATCGCACAATCATGTGATCCGAAACCAAACTCTTGGTTTCCTCACATCAGTAAATGTTTTTTATTCTCAATTTTATTTTAATTATTAATCCATTCATGTTTCTATTCAGAGGACGGTAAAGGGTTGAATTCAAGCAACTTGGGTGGAAAATAGACCCATTTTTTGTGGTGGCCGAGCAAGTTGCTCTAATGGACTGTGCCAATTTTGGATTACTTGGGAACGTCGGCAAGGTGTTCTACACATTTAGAAAATTCATTAGGGTATTTCTAAATTTACAAACAATAATTTTACCCTTGAATTATTTACAAACCCCACTTTAGGTGACATTTGGTTGGAGTTCAGGCCTAAAACTTAGTTAGGGACTCCTCTACTACATTCAGTAACTAGAAAAAAGTAGTAATCTTATCTTATAATAGGGTTGTGGACTTATGAGTTATAGACTTATATGCCGACAATCTCAAAGAAAAAGAAAAAAAAAACTGCTCATTATAAGTTAATAATAGTACCTTAAATTTGTAAAGTCTCTCTTAATATATTAATTTAATGCCACTTGTGGACTTATCCATTCGGTGCGTCATCTTAGTATTACTTTTGAGTTTAATAAGATTTTCCATGTAATAAAAAGAAAAGAACCTTTTGCTTGTTTATGTTGCTAAATTCATAAGGGTCTTTTAAATATACTTTTTTTTTAAAAATATATTTGAATATCCGCAGAGGGCCGTTTCTCCTATATAATGGTTAGTAAATGTTTACTGTTAGGAATATTTTATAAATATCTTGAAGAAAAAAAAGTAACTAACAATAATGGCGGTCTAGAAAGAGCCAAAAGATTTAGGTGTCGATTATAATATTAAAATAAAGTACAGAGGCAGTTATGACATTTTGAAGGCTTTCAGTGGTGATACCGTGAAAAAGGTCCACAGATCTGGACTTGTTTGGAGATGCATGTTAAGATGCATGTTAAGGTAGAGATCTAATGTCAATTATAACGGCATTTTACAAAGAGCCAAAAGGTTTCAGTGTCAATTATAATAATATTGAAACAAAGTACAAGGGTTTAAAAACTTTCAGCGGTGATACTGCGAAAAAACACCCAAAGATATTGATATATTTGGAAACTCTCCCTTTCGCTGGAAGATGCATTTTCCTTGTACTGTCCTTTGAAAGTGACCGAATTTGACATATGATAATGGGCCGAGAAAGTGACACCTAAAAAGAAGCGTGACCGTTGGAAAAAACCTTATTATATTTTGCATATAGCCACTGAATTTTCCGGTTATTATGGACAGCCGCCTCTTTCCGAATAGATCGCATATCGATCTTTGAAGATAAACTCTTTGATTGATTCCAAAGAAAGCTGACCATGCGGGAGAAGGGCAGCGAATCATTCTATATCTGTTAGGGCTAACTTTTTGTGAAGAGATTTAATATTTAATTCACTTTAGTTACAAGACTTTCCTTAATTCACTTATATATATATAATTTTTTAGGCATCTATTTTTTTTATCAGATTAATATTTTACTTGATAAAACGCTGATTTAATTAGTATTTTACTTTGAGACAAATAAAGTACTTATGGCTATAGTAAAATAGATCGCTTTTAATATTGAGTTTGAAGTTTAAGTTATTTTGCTAAAAAAGGAATAACATAAACATGTCTAGTTTTGTCGATAACTCCTAATGTGGCTAGAAAGATGTTGTCATTTGATTTAATCAGTATTTTACTTTGAGACAAGTAAAGTACTTATGGCTACAGTAAAATAGACCACTTTTAATATTGAGTTTGAAGTTTAAATTATTTTGCTAAAAAAGGAATAACAGAAACATGTCTAATTTTGTCGATAACTCCTAATGTGGCTAGAAAGATATTGTTATTTGATTTAATCAGTATTTTACTTTGAGACAAGTAAAGTACTTATGGCTACAGTAAAATAGACCACTTTTAATATTGAGTTTGAAGTTTAAGTTATTTTGCTAAAAAAATAATAACAGAAACATGTCTAATTTTGTCGATAACTCCTAATATGGCTAGAAAGATGTTGTTATTTGATTTAATCAGTATTTTACTTTGAGACAAGTAAAGTACTTATGGCTACAGTAAAATAGATCACTTTTAATATTGAGTTTGAAGTTTAAGTTATTTTGCTAAAAAAGGAATAACAGAAACATGTCTAGTTTTGTCGATAACTCCTAATGTGGCTAGAAAGATGTTGTCATTTTTTATATACGTCCGGTCACAAAAAGGACATAGAGAATATAATCTATGCCATTAAAAGTTTCATTACAAAGATCGAGGAGTTCAGCTCCACGGCATACAAGTAAGGGTGCAAAAGAGCTGAACTTGAGCGAGCCGGCTCAGAATCGGCTCTAAATGAATTTCGAGCCATAGAATTCAATTCAGGCTCAGCTCAACTCAAGATGAGCCCAAGCCCGAGCCTAAAATGAGCCTATTCTCAAGCCTCATTCAAGCTAAGCTAGATCAAGCCAAATCGACAGTCAACAACTGTTCGGTGGAAAGCAACAGATGCACTCTACTGGGCATCGCCATGGCTGCTCGCCAGAAACCGACATGAGCTCACCGTGACCGGTCGATGCTGCATCCCGGAGTGGGCCCCAGCACTCTATCCTATTGAATTCAAGCAAGTTGGAGTGGAAGTAGACCTAGATTGTGGCCTCCTCCGGTTCTAGGTAATTATTGAACAAGTTGTCGTCTCCATGCACAAAGGCCTTCAAAACCTACCAAATGCTTGCTAACTTTGTCATCAAAGAACATCTACATATTGCCGATTTATATAACAAAAAAAATATCAAAAGAAAACTTATCCTATTTTTCCTCTAAAATAAATATAAGATGATTCACCGAGAGTTTAAAATTGATCTCGCAATCACTTGATATTCAAAGAAAAAATTATTTAAGAAGTACAAAAAATTAATTTCAAGCCAAACTTAATTATAGCAATATGGGTACCCTATCTAAACTTGTTACATTTGTATCCTTGAAAAAAGTCAAGCTTGACTTAAATCAAGCTTCAATTAAGTTTAATTCATGATTCGAGTCCACCTCAATTATTATTCTCTGGGCAGTTTGTAATAAAGGCCCAGGTTTTTTTCTACCCTTGTAAACATAAAAAAAAGCTTAAATTGAAAATTAAATAAGTGAAGCTTGATCGATTTTCAATTCTAACCCCTATTAGCCTTTTTAACGATTATAAAATGCTTTTCTAAATTGATCTGAATTATCTAACCCTATTTGAGTCACCTTGAAGAAGAGGATGGAATTAAAGATTAGAGCATACCACAGGGAGCTCTTTGCAAAAAATATAGTATCGAAGATTTGCAATAAGATCCAGCAAGAAGTGGCCGCCGCTTATATGGCAGTGGATATGGAGAGACATTTCTCTTGCACCATCTTCCACTCCGCCACCAACTTATTATACCATCCCTGGAGCTGCTCAAGAAAAAAAAAGTTCCTTTTCTCTAAGCTCAAAACGATCTCAGTTTTCTCAAAATCCGACCCCAAATAATAAACCTAATACTAGGATCCAATACCTGAGCGCTATTAATAGTATGGGAGATGGCAAGCGTAATCTTCGAGGTGATGTCGCTGTGAGTGAGAGTATAAGTCCTCGGTAGCTTTCCTGGGTGCTTCTCTTTCTCTATCTACTCCAAGGAATAGAACTTTGAGCTTGGATGCCTCGAAAATCGCGGGCCCAAATAGCCTTGGAACCTATTGGGTAAATCTTCTTTCTAATTAATTTTCATTTTAGACGCAATGAATTAGATAGATATGAATTGTGATTTTTATTGGTGAGCAAGAAGGGGCTCCTCTGCTTTAGTTGCGTTGGTAGCAGAAACAGAGCAGCCCCAGAACCCATCTTGGTGATGAACCCAAGAGGGAGAAGAGAGCGAAGAATATAGACGAGAGGAAGAGGAGGAGGAGGAGAAGTGTTTGATTGGAAAGAGAGTTGATTCTGGAGTTTAGAAAATTTTTAGGTGGGAAGTTGGAAGATGGCCACGGAGGTACACGACTTTTAACGTATTTTTTTATTATTCTTTCTCTATTACACACGTGGCTACTTATTTATGGCAATTTACAAACAGGGACCTACAATTAAGCGGAATTTTGATATTTCAATATCCATCTTCTTGCTATTAGTAAATAGCACCCAACCTGTTCATAAAATGAGCTAAAACTTCTAACAAGATAACTGTAATCTAGTGCTTAAATAGTTAAAACAGCATATGTGAGTATTCCGAGGCTTAAGTTCCAAAGTATTTTAAATATGACACCGTCTCTAAAGTAAAATTGAAAAGAGCAATGCTGCCAATGAATAGGATATCCAACATAATAAACATAAAACTATAATATATAGAACAATAATTGGTATTAATAGAGTTCAGATTAAATGATGGTTTATTTGGCATGAGTGATCATGGCGCATTATTAGATACATATTTAATTATTTATACATCATCCCGGATAAAAGATAACTAGACTACTAGCTGAGGTGACAGAATATTTCCTCCCTTAACCAAGCTCAGATTAGAAAATTAACTGAGGTGACAGGGTCCCATCTCACAATCTTGAAAATGTAGGGTGTCCTATGTAATTCCCTCTACTTTATTATTATATTCTATTTTTGGCCCCTTTGAGTGGTTGGTTGCCAGCAATTTCTTGGCTAAAAGACATAGAATGGTGTCGCAATTACTTGAAGGAGGAGGTCGGCTCCGAGTTATCAGGGGAAGCCATCGAAGAGGGAAGGAGGTACGTGGGAATGGTGATATGTGAAGGAATGGCTCTCTCCTGTAGCTTTGACGCAATGTTCTCCTAATTGTTTTTTTCTCTTTTAAGTTGGAAGAAAACAAGAGATTCCTGGTGTTTAGTCCGATTGAGACTTGTGTGAGTTTTAATCTGAAAAGAACCCCCCCCCAAAAAAAAAATAATAAAGAAATATATTTATTCAAGCACGCGGATCTATTACTATTTACATTTTATCATTCAATTCCTTAGTCTTTTTAATATCGTTTGGGATGATGGCCATGAGTGCATTATCTTCATGTCTTTCCGAGTATTAAATTTCGTGGCAAACAATGGTATCCTGTATATTGATAGAGTGAAGCGGAGATTCATGGCTGATAGTATTTTGACTGTAAAATCGTTTTACAGATTTCTTAATAATAAGGGAATAATCTCTCGGAGATTTTTTTTTTAAAAGTTTAGACTTTTTCTTTGGTTAGTTTATCATAATCAAGTGCAAACTGGAGATATTTTGCTAATAAAGACCGGTCAAGGAGTGCTCACTATGTGTGGATCATCCATTTCGCAAGAGTGGCTTTGTTACAAAAACTATAGAACATATGAGGAAAAGAAAAACTAAAGGTAAAAAAAAGAAAAGAAAATAGAATGTGAAACATGTAAAAGATTGGTTCAAATGAGTAAAAATAAGATTCCTTGGTTCAAAGAACCGAGAAATTGGTGTTTGCTCTAATTGTGTGCTATTAATTAATGCATTTGACTTGAGCGAAATAATAGAGTTTTTAATTAATTGCTATAAAGATTTGTCGGGTGGCTCATTAAATTGACCCTATCTTGCATGGCATGCATACAAGGAGAGACATCAGTACAAAAGGCTAAGAAGGTGATGGCCTAGTTATCCTCGATGAATGGTGATGGAATGGATGTTATCTTTTGTTTTGTGGATTTGTTTGTTATTCCTTTTGCTTTTGTGGATGTTATCTGGAGTAGTATTTACTGTCTAAATTTGATACTATGTGTGGTTAGTCTTAAATTGAGAGCAGTAATTGGTGGTGTTTTATTACAGGTTTTAGTTTTCCGACCCAATTTTGGTTGGTGCTGGTGGAACCTCAGTTTTCATTATTCTTGGAGGATAACAACTTAGATTACTTTTTTATTTCCAAGTTTCGATGAAACATGGCTATACCTTTCTGTTAAATATTAAAGAATTTTAGTCAATCCATTAATATTGCTTTCAATGCATAAAATATATCACCACATTAGTTTACTTTATGAACACTTACTATATAAATATGTTGAAATTAGCTAAAGATGCAAAATGATCTTTATACCTTTTTAAGTTTAAGATAAAATTATGATCAAATGAGGTGTATTTAGATATTTTTATTTTTAAAAGTAACAAAAAATTCTCTATTTAGTCCGTAAAAGTAAATTTTAGATTGTTTTAGACATTAAATGTAGAACAAATATATAACGATCGAATGGCAAATATCCAAATGAATAATACAAAACTTAGGGTGGTCCTATTAAATTTCAGCTGAAAAATTTATAAAAATTTCTATATCACTATATTCTTTAATATATTATATTTTTTTATTTTAGCTACTAAAGTAATGACTGTTTGTGAGACACCCACTTCCTACAGAATAAAAATACTCATAATATTATCGTTAAATCCGACTCACTCCTGTTGTTAAATTGCATAAAAATCGAGTCAAAGATTCTCTAGACCGTTTGGCTTTTCGTGTGAAGATATAAAAATTTTAACTAGTAATTTTTAAAATTGTGAAATTATACATGTGTTTAGAGAGGCTAATCATGTTGTTGATTGGCTTGCTAACTGGAGTAGAAGTGTAGAACTGTAGGTTGTGGTTGTACTTTGACTGGATCCTTTCCTTTCGAACTTTTATAATTTTTTGCTTCGGAGAGGTTTTTATAACTGTGGAAGTAAATAGATATCCTTATTTGCTTTGAAAAAAATTTATGAATAATTTTATTTAGAACTATTATTATTTTTATATATACATAGGAAAAAAAATCATGCTAAATATCCCCTGAATTATTTTATATTTTTGAGTTTTATTTATTTATTTATTTTTGATTCAAGAGAGTATTATAAGTGGATATTTATTTTTTTTAGTTTAGGGTTTATATAGGAGTAATAAAAAAGTTCGAAAAAAGTGTATCCGAAACGGAATTAGTGAAAAACATAACATTTTAGTTAATATAAAGAGTAAATTATATATTTTAAGGATGTGATATTAGATAGATTATAATGCTCGAGGTGAAGGAAAATATACTAAATCTTTATTTTAAATTTTTCTTAGATAATAAATTTTTTTTAGAAAGTAGAACATGCAAAAGCAAAATCATACATTTTTTTTTATCATTTAAGAGTCTAAAGATGAGATATTGGTTGGATAAGAGACTAACCCTCTCTAGATACAGATGTATTTAGTCCCATTAAGCTTTAGCCAATATATTAAGCCATCTAGTTTATTGAGATATTACTCTAAACTATCGTGCTGCTCCTCCAAGCCAATTACATTGTCGAGCTATCAATCGAATTTAGCTATTGAGCCAAGTTACTAAACTACTAAATAATTTTCTTTATATTAATTTTTTGAAGTTGAATTCCATTCTATGATAACTTACCCACAAAAGGAGATAAAAAATTAAAGCCTTTTCTTTTTCTTAAGATGGTTCATATTCAACCGATTAAAGGTTTGGTGTACTAGGAAGTTAAAGGTATTTGAAACCTGCTCTAGGGTTAAAAAAAAAAATCTCGATCCACTTAAAACCTAATTAATTAGCTAGGAGTCCCAAGTCAAGTTAGGTTCTAATAATTTGGTTCTATATTTCCTTTATTTTAGGCTTGACCTAATCAAATAGATTTGATTTGGCTACTTTAAATCCTAAATAAAAAATTACTTGATTAACTATGAACATGGGTAATTACATTCTACTCTATCCTAGAAATCTGCAATGCTTATACAAAAAATCTATAATACAGATTACAATTCAAATAAATTGTAGTGAAATTTGATTATAAAGATAATACATCTTGATTCTTGACAGTGGTTTTTCTCTTTCATATTTTATTTTTCATTTTTATTTAATTATTTGAATTATTTCGAGAACCGGAAAGCTTGTTGTTGGCTGTCGATGCTGCGTACTAGAGAGGACCCCAACATTCTATCCTATTGAATTCAGGCAAGTTGGAGTGGAAGTAAACCCACACAGTGGCCTCTTGTAGTTCTGGGTTATTGTCGAATAAGTTGCCATCCCCATGTACAAAGGCCTTCAGTACCTATCAAATGCACTTGAACTTGTCATTTTATGATAAACAATAAGGTTAAATGAACATTTAAAGCCCCTAGAGTGTGCAATTGTTTTCTTTTCACTATCCGTACAAATAAATTTACTCAAAAATTTTTTAGTATAAAACCTGATCCAAAATCCCCTGTACACCCTCTAAATAATCTCCAAATCTAATAAGTAAAAAAACCTAAGAATATGAACAAAATCACCTTGTTATGTCTTTTAATCCCTCAACTAGCATGCACAGTCTGTGTAACACTTAACTTTCGACCTCCGACTTATGTGAAACTATAACCATTAGAACCCTAACTTCTGAGGCTACTATCATTTAAATTTTATAATTTCCTTACATCTAGGTCGGCCTAGATTTGATTCGTAATATTTATATAAGAGCTGACCTTTTGACCTTCATCTACTTTTCTAAAGATATCTTCAAAACTAGCCATCCAGTTATTATTCTCGTTCTTATCTTTTTACATTAACCGTTGGATTGTCTTTATCTTCATAGGAGTAGATTATAACCGTAGATCCTCTACCTCCAGCAGCCACCCTACTACACGGCCGTCCACCACCACGATGACTGCCATAATGTTAGAAATTACTGTTCTGCCCTCCCTGACCTATCTCCACTATTTTATTTTAATATTTTTATCCCGACCTCCGATTTAGATGAAACTAGAGACATTAGAACCCTAAGTCACGAGGCTAAATCCACCTAAATTTTCATAATCATCCTACGGACGGATAGTTCCAGATCTAGTCCGTAACATTGGTATAAGAGCCGACGTTCTTCGGAAGATGGTTAACATATGTTCCAAGGCCAACGAGAAGGTATTGACCATGGAGAACCATGATCTCATCTCTGTTCCTGTGAGATTTAATCTAGTACCCTCTTCAATCCTAGCAATTGCCCACGATGAGCCACCAGCGTGGGCAAAAGCTTTTTTTAAAGCATTTTCTGTCGAGTTCAAGGAGAACGTGAAGGAGAACACGAAGGAGATCCAAAAGATCCAAACCGCCCTCAAGGACTCGTTTTAGGCCTTGACAGAAGTCCTACTAGGCGCCCTCCACCCCGCACCACCTGCGCCGCCGGCCACTGTGGAACATGCACCACCTCCACCCCAAGGACTAATAATGGTGAAACCGTAGAGACCATCTAAACCGTGGCAACCATCCCTTCTCCGGTTGCAGTGGAGCACCCTCTATCTTTGCAGATTGAGCCCTCCATTGTAGCAACACCGGAGCAACCCCTAGCGACAGCCCCATTGTCATCTTCCCCGATTGAGGTGGAAAATAAAGTTTGAAAACCTAGTTTTCCACCGATGGTGATCCAGACACTTTCATTCCAAACCACCACCGTCAGCACCTTCCTTGGACTAGCTGCACTTGAGCCATGGCCTAAACCTCATGTGCCAGGACCTTGGCTCAAGCCACCCATGGCTAGGATGGACTATGGTTCAAAACGATGGGCCCTAGAGCAGCACCCACCATGGGCCCATCTTCCTTGTGGTAGACGAGACCCACATGAAGATGGAGAACATAAAGTTCGAGAGGGAACAAAGGTTTGGAAACCACCATGGACACCTTGAGGACAAGGTGATTGGAAGCGTGGTGGATTGATGCGAATCGATTGGAAGCGTGGTGGATTGATGCGAATCGAGTCAGATCGGATCACATCAAGGGAAGATTAGACTCAATGGATTGACTCTAATTATCTTATTTACTTATTTGGTTTAGTTAGAAGGTTAGGATTTTATTTAATTAGCTAAATCCAGCTCTATGCAATTTCAGGAAAATATTCACAGAATATTCTACAGATGTTCGAATAATATCAAACCAGGTGGATAAGATCGCTAACCTCCAGATCTATAACTTTGATATTCACGATTTCTATAGATTCAGAATTTATATATGGTGAAAAGAAGGATTAATTCGAGAAAGATAAAGAAGGCTGATTTAATTAGTTAGCTAGTTTTATCTTGTTGTTTGAATTTTAAATAAATCGGATAATTCACATGTGGATCTAATCCGCTATGAATTTTTACTCCTATAAATAGGAGTAGACATGTATTGATAATTATGGAATAGAATTGAGACAAATCTGAGTTTAGCCAGTTATTATTCTCGTCCACCACCCTTCGACGACCGCTACAACATCAAAAATTACTGTTCTGCCCTCCCTGACCTATCTCCACTATTTTATTTTTATCTTTTTATCCTGACCTCCGATTTAGGTAAAATTAGAGCTATTAGAACTCTAACTCATGAGGCTAACTCCACCTAAATTTTCATAATCATCCTATAAACGGATCGTTCCAAATCTGGTCCGTAACAGGTATCTCGTGCCCTTTTACTTCAAATCCAAGCCTAAGTAATGGCTAAAGAGAAGGCTTCATCATTTGGCTAGAAGATAGGTCAAATGAGCAAAAGCCATAGACTTGATAGGTTAGTGCAGGTCTGTCGAGTCCATCTAGGGCTTTGGGCTCATTTGGGTCCTTTGGGACAAAGTATGATGTTGCATTTTCTTGTGGAAGTGGGTTAGGGTCTTTATAGAGATATACTAGGCTTTGGGCTGAGTAAAGGGGTTGAACATGCGAAAGCCCTAGAATCGGGTGACTAGCATGACTAGGTGGTGGTTCGGGGTGTCAAAATAAACAAGTAGCTCGAGCTCGGCACGATTTGAGGTGAGCCTAGCTGCCCCTAGGCGTAAATTTAAGGCTTGATTTGAATTCTGAGTCAAGCTTAAGCTGAAGCTGGCTTACTCAAGCTCTGCTCGATAGACTTGGTATATAAATTTCTCTAAGACTTAAATTCTAAATCATAAATTTCGAAATCCTGATAGCCTCCGCCACTCCTATCTAAATTTCCAAAGCTATTGGCCCGTCATCTCCTCTTTATCTTTCCCCACTGTCAGCCTGGCTCCTCCTTCTTCTCATCCGACAAGCTAGCTCCTCTTTAAGCCATCACCTAATCCTCCTCCTCCACCGTCAGCAAGCCTCCTCCTCCACCTCCCAACCTCTCGATCTCTAGCATTATGAGGTCGAGGAAGCTAAGGTTCCTCCTTGGGATGGATCCCATGAGGCCATTTTGTGAGAGGATCATCGCCTCTAGATTAATGCAATTGTCAATCTCGGCGGGATGATCCTCATCAGTCAATTAACCACATGTAGATATGGAGATTCCAAAGCTGGCTCACCTCTATCGGGCTGGGGCTAGAGTCTAGTTGTTGCTGAGCTTTAGGTCGGTCAGGTTATCATATTCGTTGAGCTACAAAGGGATCGTGCTAGAGACTTGGTTGACCTTGATTTGGAGCTCCTATAGGGCAGTGAGATTATCAACAAACGATGGTATTCGTCGGATCAACCCATTCATCGAGAGGTCAACCACCTTTAGCTCAAGGCACCCATCTAACTCTAGCGGTATAATGCCGACCAAGTCGTTTTGCTAGAGCAACGAATCTTTGAGCTCTATCAAGCTTGATCCAGCTCGGTTTGAATAGGTCTCGGAAATAGGCTTAATACAGCTCAAGCTCGGCTCAAGTTGAGCTAAGCCTGAGCAAAGCTTGAGCTAGAGCTAACTCACTCAAGCTCAAATCATTTATACCCCTAGTGGTGATTGTGGCTAGGAGATAGACAGGTGGCTTGGGGTTGATTGAGGGCTTCAATTAGGATCTGGTTGAGGCATGAAGAGTTAAGATATCGTTGGCATATGGTGGTGGTGCTCTTGGAAGGATGCATGAAGAGAATGGAAATCTCGACTAAGTAGTGATAACTTGGAGTTAGGTGGTGGCGGTAATGATAGTGATAATGGTGGTAGCAAGGTAGTGATGGTGGGTAGTGGAGTCAGTCGAGTAACAAAAAGAAAGAAATAGGGTAAAGGTGGCCAGCTTTAAGGGATAAAGGCAATGGCAATTGAAGGAGGAAGATGGTCCATAAGAGTTAATACTTGCATAATCCTTAAAAGGGCTGCTCTCCATATATTTATAGTGGTTAACTCAACTCCAATTCATACTTAACTTAAATATAGTTAGCTAATTAAACAAGTCATAGCCTATTAGGACGCTTACTCAAGCAATTAAGGAAACTAGCACATGCATAGCCAACTAAAATTTTTACTCAAATAATTAAGAAAACTAGCACATGCAAGTAAATAAATTAGTAAACCCTCTAGATAAATTCAACTAACAATTAAGCTAACATGATAAATTAGACTCAATTTATTGAGCCTAATGTGATTCGATTATGTCTAGACCACATCATTTCGCTATACTTTCGTCCACCTTGTCCTCAAAGTGAGAAATGTATATCTCAATATGAGTAGCCACAGCTACTCCACTTATAATTGTACTCACTATCAACTTATAAAGATTTTCCTTATATTTTCCAACGATAGTTGTTACTTCTCTTGAGAATGTCATTTGATGTCGGAATAGAGAACCCGTTCTACTCAAGATCACTTAAAAAGAAAATCAAAATTTTCTTTAGATCTAGAATACACCTTATATCCTTGAGAATTCTTACTGTCCCATCAAACATAGACAGTTTGATCATTTTGATTCTAGCTGCAAGCTACATCGTTTTCCATAAAAAAATATGGCAAATACTTCAATGCACCTTTAAAAATTATAATCTTAATCCAACGGCTATAATAGCCAGTTTTCATACTTGGTATCGGTTTCCCGGTACCGGTTCCAAAACCACATTACGTAAAAAAAAAAGTATATTAGTTAAGAAGATTAATTACGTGTGCCTAACTTCCCAATTTTCTTGCTATACCCTTGAAGATCTTAACTATTTGATCTTCATCAAAGTGATTGATAAACAATTAACTTTACGGTATGGAAGAAGCGCTCTACACGTTTTTTTTCTTCCGTTAAGATTTCTCTTTTAAATATAATTATGTGGAGATATCATTTAATATTAAATAATTTAAATTTGATTATTTGAAGATAAACTTCAATTTAAATATAATTCTCTTTCTCTATCTATTAAAATTTAATTTAAATCAATCTTAAACTAATGGGAGATATATGTAAATAATAAAAAATAATCAAAAAGATAAAATGTAATTAAATTTTCATCAAGTTAATTATAAAAGACATCAATACCCTTATTTTGATATATATACATTACTCTAAGTTAATAATATGTATGCCTTTTACTTAATAAAATATTAAGATAATATGATTGTTAAAAAATAACGTCCAAGATTATATATCTAAAAAAAATTACCTGCTGAACCGGTAATATCTTTTATTCCTATTATACCATTAAAGATCTTAACCATTAAATCTTCATCAAATTGATTGATAAAAAATTAATTCTATTGCACCAAAGAAACTCTCAAAATATATTCCACCATCATAGGGCCTGTATGTTTTAAACCAGTCCCCATGTAGACACTAGAGAATCCATGCATCCCCAAGATAGTTCATACAAGTCCTGGCTACTAGCAAATCACTATTTCCATCTGACTCATCATTTGTGATACTAATTTGGCTAGAATTTGAAGATCTATCATTCTCGTTCATCCCTTCTAGATCATTTTTCCTCCATATAAATATTTTCAATTCATATGTCCTCCCTTTTTATAATAGATAAAGGTGGTTTATATTTTATATTTTATATTCTAATAATTTTAATTATTAATTATTTTCTTTACAACTCCAAAGTGTTTCCAATATTGATCTAAAATTATATCAAACTCTATGTTTGTGTCAACTTATTAAAGAAGAGGAAGGAATGAAAGAATAGTGCATACGAGTGGGAGCTCTTTGCAAAAAATATAGTATCGAAAATGTGCGACAAGATCCAGCAAGAAGTGGCCGCCGCTTATATGGCAGTGGACATGGAGAGACATCTTCCCTCGCACCATCTTCCACTCCGCCACCACCTCGTCCCTCTGCAACTTATTATACCATCCCCGGAGCTGCTCAAGAAAAGAAAACAAGTTCTTGTTTTGTTCAAAACCCCCCCTCAGTTATCTCAAAATCCCACCCATAATAATACCTGAGCACTGTTAATAGTATGGGAGACGGTAAGCGTAATGTTGGACGTGATGTCGCAGTGAGTGAGCGTATAAATCCGCGGTAGCTCTTCCGGGTGCTTCTCCTTCTCCACTCCAAGGTGTAGAACTTTGAGCTTGGATGCCTCGAAAATCACAGGCCCAAATAGCCTTGCAACCTATTGCGTAAGAATCATTTTCCCAGTGAGTTAAATTCGTAACCAGCTATGACTGCAAAGAATTGCATGGGCTTACCGGAAAAGTTGATCGCTTTACGCGTACGCTGCGTTCTTTTCTGGTGAGCGACGAGCGGCTTCTCTGCTTTAGTTGGGTTGGTAGCTGAAACAGAGAAGCCGCAGATGCCATCTTGGTGATGAACCCAAGTGGGAGAAGAAGAGAAGAATATAGCAGACGAGGAGGAGGAGAAGTGTTTGACGGGAAGGAGAGTGCACTCCGATGCCTGCAATTAGAGCAAAATGATTAGTATACCAACCAATTAGTTATTAAAAATAGCTTCTGTCTGTCCATAAATTAAAGGGTATATAAAATAATTAAAATTTAAGTATTTTTTATTGTTTATCTTTATAACTGCTTTCTTAAGAACAGGAGTAGCAACTCCTACTTAATTTATTAAAATAAATATTTAAAAAATAATGTAAATAATTTATTATTATAATTTAAAAACGTGACCTACACGATTGGGTGTTACACTCGTGGGCCGTGGCTACCTTATTATTTAAGGAAATAATTTGCTAAAAGGGGCCTACGATCATGTGAATTTGACTTATCAGACCTATCTTCTTACTATTAACAAATAGTGCGATAGTGCTCAACCTTCTGGTACAATCGTAGATTACAGAAGACATATAACTGATCGGATGATTCGACTATTCCGAGGGTAACGTTTCAGCGAATCTGCTCCAACAATATACGACACCAGTGACCACTCATTTTTACCCCAAAAAAAAGAAAAATATATATATAAGAATAATGTCACTTAAAAAAAAAAAATTAGACGAGTAAACTTACGTAGCAACACATCAGGTGTGAAATAATTTAGATCCTCTCGTCAGAGGAAACAGACCCTCCATCTTTTTCTCTCTTATATTCTCTCCTTTCTAAACAATGCTACAAAGAGATATCTACCTTTGATTATTTTGAGAACAATACTCACAGAGTTTTCTTGTTTTGTTCTCTAATGCTCATAGAACTCTCTCATAAATATTGATCTTCCTCGGTAGCTTTAGCTAATCTACTAGAATCTGCTTACATTCCTTCATTTTATAATTAATTTAATACATCTATATAGTTGCTGTTCATTAAGAAAACTTGAGAATGCTCGTAAGGCATTCAAAGAAAAGTTTAGAGGTTGAATTATTAATATTCATATAGTAAATTAGGAATGATAATGGAACCAAAATGCAGTGTTTTTAATAAATTTTAAGAAAATTTATTGGAACAACTCACATTTTGTTTCTATTATATCATTCACACCATATTATATGATATTAATTTTCTTAATAATCGTTTACCATATATATTAGCTAAATAAGTTATAGATACAAAATGACATTGCTATCTTTAAACTATTATTTTAAATGAATAATGCATAAATTGTGCATTACTAAACATCCTTTCCTTTCTATAGAACCAAAGTATTTTGGATGTTAGCACCCAAAATTTATGTTCAAAGCAATCATCCGCGTTCACAAAAAAATATTCAAGACACCTAAATCATCATTAATATTTTAAGTTTTTAATTAAATTAGTCTTGTTCTAAAATATTTTTTATTAGAATGGACTATCCTCAAACTTATTTATCAAATAAGGTCTAATTCATTGTAGTCATAATAAAAACGCTAAATAAAAACGCTGATATATTCAACGTTATATATATATATATATCTTTTTAACTTAGATTTTCAATAAAAACTCTTGATTTCCTCACATCAGTTTCTTTTTATATTCTTAATTTTATTTTAATTATTAATTCATTCATGTTTATAATTAGAGGACGGGGTCTAAGGGCCCCAAACGAACTACATTATTGAATTCAGACAATTTGGGGGTGGAAAATAGACCCAATTTTATTGTAGTTGCCTAGCAAGTGCCCCTAAATATTAGAAGATTTATTAGGGTATTTCCAAATTTGTAAATGACAATTTTACCCTTGATTTATTACGACCCCCTCGTGCGAGCGAGTGGCTGGAGTTTAGGCTTAGAACTTAGTTAGGAACTCTCTCCAGAAAGAGCCAAAAGATTTTGGTGTCAATTGTAATATTAAAATAAAGTATAGGGGCAATTATGATATTTTAAAAGCTTTCAGTGGTGATAACGTGAAAAAGACCCACGTTACGGTAGTGTGTCAATTATAACGGCATTTTAGTAACGGCCAATAATAGTGAAACAAAGTACAGGGGCAATTATGATAAGTCCTTTGAAAGTGACCAACTTGGACCTATGACACCTAAAAAGAAACGTAAATGTTGAAAAAACCTTATTATATTTGCCATATAGCCGCTGAATTTTCCGGTTATTATGGTAAGCCGCGCCTCTTTCCGAATATACGCATAAAGAAAGCTGACCATGCAGCAGAATGGCAGCAGATCATTCTATATCTGTTCGGGCTAACTTTTTGTGAAGAGATTTAATACTTAATTCACTTTAGTTACAGGACTTTCCTTAATTCACTTTAATTACGTGTAAACGTGTGTATATATATATATAACTTTTTAAGGAGTTTGGCAGTTCAGCTCCACGACGAGACAAGTAAAATACTTATGGCCATAATAAAATAGACCACTTTTAATATTGAGTTTGGAGTTTAAGTTATTTTTGGTAAAAAAGGAATAATAGAAACAAGTCTAGTTTTGTCAAAAACTCCTCTACTGTGGCTAAAAAGATGTTATTTTTTATATTCGTCCAATCACAAAAAGGACAGAGAATATAATCTATGCCATTAAAGGTTTCATTACAAAAACTGAGGAGTTCAGCCCCAGGACATACGGAGTAGGGGTGCAAAAGAGCCGAGCCTGAGCGAGTTGGCTCAGAATCAACTCAAAATGAATTTTGAGCCATAGAATTGGATTTAGGGTCAGCTCAACTCGAGACGAGCCTAAGCTGAGCTTAAAACGAGCCTATTCTCAAGCCTCATTCAAGCTAAGCTAGATTAAGCCAAATTGATCTCAAGGCGAGCACTACGGCCGGCAACTTGAGGAGGAGGACGTAGTAGCATCACCACCCTCTGGAACACTGACCCAATCACCCTCATCCCCTCCTCTATCGCCATTGTCACCTCAGCAACGAGCCGGTTTCAAAACGAATCCATCTCAATAGGTGGATCGAGGAGCTATTGCATCCTCATCACCGCTGTCGTGGCCCGATAGGCACTGCCTTCATCGTCGAAATCTCCCTCAAGTTTGGTGAAGGAGAATTAGGTGGCCGACACAGCGATAGCTTTCGGAGGATGAGTTCACGAGCAAGAATGTCATAGGAAGAGGAGGTGGAGCTTGGCAAAGGACTAAAGGAGGACGACGCGGCCGACACCACGGTACTTGAGGAGGATGAGCTCACAAGCGTCGATGCTGAAGAAGGAGGAGGCGGGCTATGGATTAGGATTTGAGAATAGGGTTATGTAAGAACCCTTTTATATCGAGCCTATCGAGTCAAGCTTGAGCGAGAGCCTATCAAGTCAAGCTTGAGCGAGCCGGCACCGGCTCAGGCTCAGCTCAATACTAATTTCAAGCTAATTTCGACTACTTGGGCTCAGCTAATCTCTAACTAAGTCGAGCCGAACTCGAGTTTCAACCAAGCTAAGCCCAAGACGCTCGTTTATTTTGATAACCTTATTTGCAGGCGGTTTCGTGGGGTAAAAGAAAATGTTAGTAAAGAATATTCCAAATTTCAAGCGGTAGGTTGGACACAATCACTTGCGTTAATTTTTAGGCCTCACCTTAATGTCACCACCACCAAACTGGGTATTACGGGAAAAGAAATTATAAATCCAGGCTACAAAATAAAATTCTGTTAAATTTTATCTAGGAATCCTCTACAAGATGTCTTCCCGTGAGAACTCATCAAACATCTTCCAACAATAGAAGATTGCACTATAAAAGAAAAAACAGCTCAATATTAAACCCTCTTAGATTTGCTTCATAAAAACAAATTTCCACAACCAACTGAACCAAACTGGCATAGACCACATAAATTCTTCTGCTACAAGTTTTGCGAACCAAATGCGCGCAAAGTGTTCCAGATCAGTTAGTGATTTGTTATCAAGAAAAGCTCAATACAACTAATAGAAGTACAAAAGAGGATTTTTTTTAGGCATTTCTAATGCCAGTATGAGTTCGCCGCTACATAACCAGTTAAGCTCTACTTGATCATTAACCACTCTCTTCATTGTTTTACCCTAATTTACAGTATCCCCATCAAGATCCTATTGCATTCTCACCTTTTTTTTCCCCTCAACAATGACATAAAGAATATAGGCATTAAAGACTTTGATGAACAATATAGACAACGTTCAGACAAACAAAGAATACAATTTTGAATGACCTCTAGTACTCTGCTGTGCCTCCAAGGAATCCAGTTACACTGATCAAAGTAATTTGAGATAATAATACACTGCTATACAAAGAAATCTCATGAATATTAAAGCTTCATTTTAACCTCTATTTCCAGTAAATCAACATTTTAGATGCTAACATTTTTAACTTTAATAAGTCATAACTGATCGGCCCTTGGTCATATGTAATTTAAACCTAATGGTGAACTTTGTGTATAACACAATTTGTACCAAGTGTACCATTGTTAATTCCACAAATCAGAGGTAGACAATAATACACTTGGTAATTGTAGCAATGGGTTCAGAATCAACAGAATAACTTATCAAACATACAAGTTTTTAGGGTAGACACTGTTCCCTGGCACGCCCTTGCTTTAACATATAAAGTCCTATAGATACAGAGAAAGATGGATTATAGGAAAAACCGAAAATATCCAATATGGGAAAAGAGATGGATTTTTATAGCAAAAAAAGTATAAATAAATAAATAAAATAGCAACACAAGGGGAAAGCTATCAAATCGGAAATCTGATTAGAAAATGTTTTCATACAGTTGGTACAGTACCGGCGGTACATTGCTACAGATAGCTTTGATGCTGAAATGCTGTAAGATGTGTATAGGAAAAGAGAAGGATTCTAGAAAAAATACCCTAGATGAGAAAATATATGGATTTCATTAGTAAAACCAGCAAATGGATAAATATTAAAAAAAATGAGAAAGGAACATGGGATAAATCTAAAAAGAAGAAGAGTTTCGCACGGTTGATACAGGAGCGATGGTACATTGCTACAGTAGCCTCAAGGTATTATTGCTACAGTAGCCTCAAGGTATTATTGCTACAGTTTGATGGTACGAAACTGCAACAATACCGAAAGCCAAAAAAAATATTTTGGCTCAACAGTAAAGAATCAAATAAGAAAAAAGCAAGGAAAAGGAAATGTAGAGAGGAAAGAAGATGACAGATTAAATGAAAGGGATAACTACCAACTCATTCTTGACTTTTCAGAATCAGAAAAGGTTAGCATTAAATTGATCGATCTTTGACGCGAATAAAGAGGAAGAAAACATCTTTCCTTTATTTCTGTGACACAAAACTATTAAACCACAACCATCGTTACAAAAGACATTAATCTTGCTCTGTAATAAGGGAGGCTAAAAAAACCATAATACTTAAATTTCTAGTTGGATTAGGTTAAAAGAGACATTATCTATACATGTACCTATAAACCTACCAAATATTGTCATATCGATCCGCAAGCCCCAAGTTAAGCCTATAAAATATCCAAATATAGAAGTTGCAAAAACAGTAAAAATACGACAAATAAATGACAAGAATAAAGTTAACCCAAATAAAATTAATCCTCGCTATACTTAACTCGATAAAGGAAACCAAAGACTGACTATCAACTCTCTAATTGAAATGTCTCAGAATTTATGCTCCTGCATCATAAAATTTCCAGAACCTCATTGTTAGCACCTCATGAAAAGTCAACAGCCTGCCAACTTGCCGCTACACTTCTAGAACATGATTATAGGACCTCTCCATATAATTTTTCAATTATTGCAAACAATATATTTCAACTACAGTCTTCACTAGATATTAAGTTCCAAGATCTAGCCTTCTAACACCCTATATTGATTGGTTCTTCTACAATGTTCCAATTCTTCATCTTTGCATACCAACAAGCCGCTGTTTAAGATTTAAAAAAATTATTTTAGTAAATGTAAACCCTCATTGGGAGAGAAATAACATAAAAGGGGGAGACATTTTGAAGTTGATCTAAAGATCATGTTAAGGACATGATGAGAAAGATCAGCTGATTGGCTTCCAAATCCATCAATTCAACAAGGTGTTCTGCTAATGAATTTGAATACTGGTACTGTAATAACTTGGAGAAGAAATTAACCTGCCTACTTCCTTAAAAGGAGGGTTGTAGGTTCATGACAACTATTGCTAATAAGGCTTCCAATCAAAACGGATATACTTAGCTTACATTATGTTCTATAAAATTTTCAAAATTAAATAAATAAATAAATTGAAGTAAACACTAAATTGGTTTTATTTGTAAATCACCAGTTAATAACATGTTCAACAAAGACTAGATAGTGCATTTGGACGAAGCAAATAAGCAATTCAAGATGAAGGTGCTGCAAACAAGACAGACCAAAACAAACCTAGTCGGCAACAACGGAAGCTCGACGACAAGCGAATCGCCGCTAGGAGGGGTACAGTTCATCCATCCTTAGATTCCAACGCGCATTGATGAATTTCGCACGTTTGTTATTCGTTCTTCGTCAATACTTTTGTTCTACATTAATTTTGGTATCAAAGCCAAAGCTCATGAGGTTCACCTGTTGTCATCCATCACTACTTCCTCGAAGATCTAGTATATGGATGTCCACCTCCTAGGTTCCATGCAGCTCCCCATATCTTTTTCACTCGACCGCTTACGCTGCAAACACCGAAACATCTCAAACTCCGTCACACAACTAGTTTTGAATCGCCTGAGGAGATCATCATCATCGAGAAACAAGAAGAACCTGTCTAATTCGATTTTGAGTCATAAATGAACCAACTTACATAGCCTGATTAATAATTGATCATGTTCGGATTTGTACCACTAATCCATGCAATTATACAAGTCATGTCGGGTCAGGACAACCTACCAACCTTTCTTCCAACCCTAAGTGTTGACTCACTTTTAGTTCAATTTAGCTGTCATGCCTCTCTCCTCCTTCAAATCTCAAATAGTCGTCTCATCCTCAAATCATCGCTTTGGCCTCCACATTGTCACAGTCGTCACTGCCCATCGTTCAAGCCTCCACATCGTCACTAATGCCCACCACTTTGATATACTTCTTTTTGCATTATCTTGAGTAAAGTTTGGAGTCAACATGAAGCTCAACCCTTGTTTTGCAAACAAAAAATCTTTTCTTATCTCAAGTGGGATTTGGAGTCAATGAATCACTATGGAGCTCAAACCCTAAGCTCCTCTCTCTAGATTTCTCTGATATTTGTTTCTTCAACTTAACATTTCTTTCGTGATCCTTTTATTTTCTCTCAAGTGGGTTTTGTTTCAACTAGGTGGATCATCATCTAAAGAGAGCAACACTGAGAATTCTGGTGATCAAAGTTGTGCGCCCGATCAAAGAACTTGAATAAAGGATAGATAATAATGGCTTACCTAAAATCAAATCAATCTTTATTTTAATCATCTAATCAAATTATATGATTTACCTAACACTATCGTGTTAGATCAGAATGTTCAATTTATGATTATTTTTGGAATGTGGCACATGGTGAGCATGAAATTGAAATTTTCAACAGTTTATCATCAAATTGATAGTCAAAAGGAGGTTGTCAATCATAGCCTTAGAAATTTTTTACGATAACTCGTGGGTAATCATAACAAGGATTAGGATTTCATTCTTCATATAGCATTGTTTGCATATAATTTTATTAATAGGTCATAAGCAAGATTCTATTTGAGGTTATTTATGATTTTAAAGCTCGTAAACCTTTAAATCTTCTCATGTCACCTCATTTTAGAGTTTCTGAGTCTGTAAACGAATTTGCATATCATGTTTATTCATTGCATCAAGAGATCAGCGAGCGAACCGAAATTAGTAATCTTCAATATAAGTTATAGGCCAATTTACATAGATGTATTAAGGAATTTCATATTAGAGATTATGTCATGGTTCGTGTCAGATCTCAGCGGTATCCATATGAAATTGCAAGGAAGTTGAAAGCTCATCTGATTGGACACTTTTATATTGAAATGTGTAGGACTTAATACTTATGTTATTTATTCCCTCTTATTAAAGCATTAATTCCACTTTTAATGTTTGAAGATTTCGTTGCTTATAAACATCCTTTGACCATCGCAGATGGTCATTATGATACATCTATTTCCACCCCTCCAGATATATTTATTTTTTATCCTACCACTTTTCTTTTTCCATCCACACAAAAAGAAAAGATAAAGGTTATTTTGGATGAACAAGTAATATCTAATACTAAAGGAGTTGACATTTTTTCCAGTTTGATGAAGAGACTACTCGGATTTTGACAGCACGTGGATTACTCAAGAAAAGCTACAGCAGATTAATCCGAACATCTTGAAATTCTACTAGAGCCGCTCTTAGCACCACTCAAATAAGTTTCTCCCACCCCTGAAGAGTTGATGTGTACAATACCTTTAGACATATGTATTCGCACAGGGACAAGAGGGCAGCCCATCCGGTGACAATCTGGCAATGTGATAGATCATTAGAAAGACTTTGATGTGAGGACATTTTAGTCTTTTGATTAAAATATTTTAGTATTTTCATCTTTTAGGATATTTGCCTATGTAAAGACTTGTGATGTTCTTTACAAGATTTATAAATAATTAATATTTTGATATCTTTAAAATTGCTTAATTTCATTTTTTATTAGTGGATTCCACGAGTTTATTCCTTTGTTCTTCTTCACTGTTGCTCTAGAATTCTGCACCGCCATTTCTCCTAAAATACCTTTTCTACTTCACAAACACATTATCCACACGTCCATCCTGGTTGCTACACTATTAAATTAGGAGAATCGGCCTGATTCCAAGTCTCAGGTGTTTCCACCGCAAGAGAACACCTCATTAAAACCTCACCAAATCATAAGAAGACTTTCCTTTATATAATTATCTCACAATCACCAAATATTCACATGTTGCCTACATGATGCCTAATATTAACAAAAAGATGTGAGGACAAAAGATCTGTTTTAAAATGTTAGAAATCAATCCGAGAGAATCTAAGTTGTACCTCGTTAATATATATTTATATATCTCAGAACGCTCATAGTAGAAAAGCATAACATCAAGAGATAATATGGAAAGTACTAATTGATTTGGACTAGCTTAATCCGAACACAAAAACTATCATTCAACACGATACATCCTATTCTGCTCAAATCTAAACAATTACTGACAGTAAATTCATTAAATTTCAGGATCAAAAGTAAAGGTTACTATAGTTGAGTTTCAAATCAAGATGACTCTACCAAAACAACTGCAAGCTGCCGAAGAAATGCCCCCATTTTATTTGGTATCGTATTTAGCAATTACAGAATCACATAAAATACATTCCCCAATAAAAAATAAATTTAATATATAACAAATAGCTAGAAATCCACCTAACCATCACCAAGAGATAGAGCATTCCCTTATATCAAACCTTTCTTTAAACTCAATAGCCAATACCAGTATATATGAACCAAAACTGGAAAGAAAAAAAGAAGAAGAAAGTGTATATGATCACCAGAATTAGAAAGGTTGTGATCAAGACCTCACCGGCTGTGGCGCCAACGAATCCAACCTCATGGCAACCGAGAACGGCCACAGCAGTCACCATCAACCCACTTCCAATAATGCCTTCTAACTGCCACCGCCTTGGTCTCCCCATCCTCGACCCCCTCTCCGCTCTCCTCCGTCTCGAACTCTCCCTCCGCCGGCAGACCCTCCACCCTGGCCTCCACGGAGTGGACCACGTACCTCGCCTTCAACCCCGGGTACGACGCCGACTCCCTCTCCTCCACCCTGACTTCATGCGTCCCCTCCAAGACCCTCACCCCGACCCCTTCCCCGATCTCCTCGCGCACCGCGCGCACCGCCGCCTCCTCGATCGACTCCCCGGGCCGCATCTTCTCGGACAAGGGCCTCCACCGCTCCCGGACCGACCCGTCGGAGAGGAGCTGGTGGGATTCGACGAGGAGGGCGCCGCTAGGGTTCCGGATGTTGACGGAGGCAACGTGGACGGCGCGGATCGGATGGGGGGAGCGAGGCGGGGACGGGTGGAGGAGCAGGGTCTCGCCGTGGACGAGTTCGATGAAGAGGTTGGTTAGAGTTTTGGTGCCAGGGGTGACGCCCCAGGAGGAGAGGGAGGAGGAAGGGAGGAGAGGGGTGAGGTAGGCGGCAAGGGACTCCGGGGAGGAGAAGGAGAGGGACGGAGGATGAGGAGGAGGAGGAGGAGGAGGAGGATGAGAGTTGGGCATCGGAGAGGGATTAAGGAGAAGGAGGCGGCGGCGGCGGCGGCGGCGAAGAGAGGAAGAGGAGTGGAGGAAAGAGAAGAACGAGGCAAAGAAGGAGAGGAGATCGGGAGATGGAGATGGGAGGAGGGTTGGGAAGCGAGGAGGTGGAAGCATCACAGCAAGAGGAGGAGGAAGGAGAGGAGGTTGGAGATGGATTCTACGGCCATGGAGAAAAGTCGAGGGTGGAATACAACGGTGGTAGTTCTCATAAATTGGTCTCAGATTTTTCCCTTTTTTAAAATTATTTTTTAATTCTAATACGCCACGTGGAACTACTCCTACCAGCGCTCGGCTTGCATAGAAACTCTTCAAATTTTTGTATTTGCGTGATTATCCTTCAAAATCTATTGCATTTCTTCTTCTTTTTTGTATGGATGCCCTTTTCTGATAACTTTGTATTCAAATTTCAAAAAAATGTCCTCATTTGAAAACAATGTTTTTCTAATAAGAGAACATTAACGGATTGATTTATCGGATCATTTGCATGGATGACTATGAAATGAACTTGGACTAAGGGCTTATTCTGAAAAGAAAAAAAAAAAAGGTGTAGAAGAACAAAAATTAAAATGATAACTTCTCTTCTTCTCAAATAGATGATGATATTTTCTTCATCAAAACTATTAGTCTTTTGACATTTATTTATCTTCTCTTTTCTTTTAAATGTATAAATCTAAAATAAAAAAGGCATTGACGTAAAAAATCGTTATAGACACTCTAAGCACAATAGAATATATCAACGTTAATTTTGATTATTTTTCAAATTTAATTTTGCATTATGGTTGATAACAAGATAAACCCACTAATTTTGACTCTAAATCTAAAAGCCATATATACAATTTAACAGTATTAAATTAATGTCTAACCTCTTAAGGGGGGTCAGATCTACTCTCACCGACCTGAGCTTCATTCACAGCAAGGTTGATTTGATCAAAGTTAATTCAAGTATCAGATTTAACTCCAACTTTCACCAAATTCAAGTTTAAAAAATTGGAACCATCTCTCCGCGCATCAAATGGGACTCTAAATTTAGAGTCCCATCCTCTAGATTTGGAAGCTATGGAACAAATTCATTTTCTCAAATGAAAGGGAAGAGATTAATAAGGAACTGATTAGAACTCTAACCTTTACTAATGATTATCACGCTTAGCTTTACATCAAAAAAATGAAACCTAGCCCTAACCCTACATCCGTTAAATGGGATCCCCACCTCATGGATGTGTCAAAGTAAACATTGATAGATCTTTTGGTAAAGCATTACTTGCATATTGTAGAAGTGGACGCTACATGTTGACACTTATCGCTGAAGCTATGGTGCTAAAGGAAGCTCTACTCTACTCGATTAGAACAAGTTACCTTAATGCGTGGCTCGAGTCTGAATCAACTATCTTGGTCAACATTTTGAAAGATGGGCATCAGCTGCCATGGTCTGTTGCCTCTATAATCGATGATATCAAAAACCTAACTAGCAATTTTAACGATTGCAAAGTTACTCATACATCTTATCAAGTTAATTTTGTTACTGATTGGCTTATAAAAAAAAAAGAAAAAGCCTCGGCTTCGAATATCCTTAGGATAGGAAATTTCCTTCTAAATTTATTCAAATTTTAGTCTCCGGTTGCTTAAAAGATTTTATACCCATTTAACTTCTTAATATATATATAGTTCGAGATGCTTTTACAAAGGTAAAAAAATAATGTTAACATTTTAGCGATATATATATATATATATTGCAATTAAATAATATTACTTTAGTCACAAACTCTGAGAAATTATTATTTTTTAGAGAAGCTACCCATGAATAATGCCCAACTAAATACATTATGAGCCTCTTTTAACTAACTAAACTTTATCGTATTAGTGTGAAAATTTTATATATAATTAAAACGTAAAGAAAAGAGATCTTATTATTAAAAGTCTGGCTACAGAAGCTATTGGCTTCTCGTACTGGGGAGCTTCAACGACCATCGCGACGGGGGAAAAAAGGGAATAGAAAAACCCACCAAGTACCAAAAAGGAATAAAGTATTAAAGTGAGGAAACCCCATGGAATATTTACATGTTGGCCACTTCCAGCGTCGAACGGCAAAAGAGAGGCATAAATTCTCTGCCAGTCGACCTTATCATGACTCTCCACCGGAAGGAATAATTAAAACTAAAGAGATTGAGATTATACAAACGCACCTTTGTTAGAGAATCCGATCCAAAGAACATCCTTTTAGATGTACATGCAACTCTAAGACAATCAAACGACTAACAATGTATATTATATTTTTAATATCTCAAAATTTTAAAAACCGTCAAATAATAAATCATATATAATATTAATGAGGGTTTCTTCCGTGTAATAGAATTAATTCTTTATCAATCAATTTGATGAAGATCTAACGGCTAAGATCTTTAAGGGTATAATAGGAAAGAAAGATATTACCCGTTCAACAAGTAATTTTTTTTCGATATATAATCTTGCACATTGTTTTTTAACAATTATATTATCTTAATATTTTATTAAGTAAAAGACATATATGTCATTAACTGAGAGTAATGTATATATATCAAAATAAGGGTATGGATATCATTTATAATTAACTTGATGAAAATTTAATTATATTTTATCTTTTTGATTATTTTTTATTATTTACATATATCTCTCATTAGTTTAAGATTGATTTAAATTAAATTTTAATAAATAGATATAAGAATTATATTTAAATTAAAGTTTATCTCTAAATAATCAAATTTAAATTATTTAATATTAAATGATATCTCCTATAATAAGGCATAACTTTGATGAAGATCTAATGGTTAAGATCTTTAAGGGTATAACAAGAAAATTGGGAAGTTAGGCACACGTAATTAATTTTATTAACTAATATATTCTTTTTCATACGTAATGTGATTTTGGAATTGGATATGAAAACTGGCTATTATAGCCGTTAGATTAAGATTATAATTTTTAAAGGTGCATTGAAGTATTTACCAATATTAAAATATAAGTCTCTTATTATCTACTTCGGAATAAATCCGAATAGAAACGATAAAATCGTTCTTCATTTTTACGGATACTCCCAAACAGAGATTCATCACCTTATTATCGAGCAAAACAAATCAAAATTTACTTCCACTCCAAGAGCTAGTCAATTCAGGTATAGGATAAGATATGATATGCATTATTGATAGTTATTAAACAGCTTAATTTTTTAGGTCTAATAACTCACAAGTTGACCTTGCACTGGGGCTCACCGAGCAGCGGCGCGGGCCCCGCCAAGCCCTTCTTGACTCCGACCAGCGCGTCGCACGTCACGTACAACCCATACCACCGGCTCCTAAACGGGCCGGACTTGTACTTGACCCGACCCAATACGACGACCCGCATGGACGCGACGCCGTAGGCCCGATCCGTCTCGAGAGCAGGCACGACGCCGGGCGACACGGGGACGAACCCGGATCCGAGGACCGGCGACACCGAGACCGAGCTGGCTCGCTCCTGGTAGAGCGGCGGGATCCCGACGGGCGGAGTGATGGGCTCGTCGTGGTAGGTGACGTATGCGGACAGGCGGTCGTAGAGAACGCTGGCGCGGCGGTTGGGGTTGTGGAAGAGGATGGTGAGCTGCATGCTAGTGGAGAGGAGGTTCGGTGGGGGAGTGGAGGGGGAGGAGGAGAAGGAGTAGATGGAGATGGAGGTGATGGAGATGACTGGTTTGGAAGGGCGGTAGATTAGGTAGAGGATTAGGAAGATGAGGCCGAGGAGGAAAAGGAGGAGGAGGAGGAGGACGGAGAGGAGGCGGATGGGGTGGTGGCGGCGGTTGGTGGATTTCTTGGCATCACCCATGAGTTTGTGGGAGGAGGGAGAGAAGTGGGAGAGGGGAGTGAGTTTGTGAGAGATTTGTGAGGGAAAGGAGAGGAGAGTTGGAGTCTTATTATACGTGATGGCATCGTGGAAAGGATGGTGGTGGGTTGTTACGATTTCTATATAGTGTGAATAATCTCGAGTCCCTTGGAACATAAGCACTGACCTACTTTTTAGTTTAGCTAGTGTTATTTTAAGTGAGATGATTAAAATATTGTGTGCTAAGTTTTAGCCATTATAAATTTAGTGGAAAAATTCGTGTCTTATTACTCTGGAATAAAACTATTGTATGTCTTATATTTTATAATAATAATTAGATTTGAATTTGCTTCGAGTTGGACATAATACAGTAATAAATGGACTGGATATGATTTTTTTTTTTAGATCAGTGAGAACCCTAATGATGTCCAAGTTAAATTTGAGCTATTAAAATTTAAACTTTTAAAATGAGCTTTTTTAATCATTTGAGCACCATCTTTTAAATTTAAGTTCAATCACGATGAGATAAAATGTATTTAAGAAACACATTATATCTCTTAATTGCCTTTCAGTGACGTGATAAAATCTATTCAGAGATAAAGGAGGCGAGAAACCTACGTCAGTATGGGGCAAGCGAAAAGGCGAAAGAATAGTATGGAAATAACAAAGAATACAAAATGTTACATATACTGGGAATATTATACAAAATATACAGAGAGAAGAGACAATCGCTACTTTTCAAACAGCTGCTAACGTTAAAAATGATTAAAAAAATTGAAAGGAGAGAATCACTACTTGAGTAACAACTGCTAACATTTGAAGAAGAACCAAAAAAAAAATCTGCTAATGTTATATACAACACACTGAAAGGTGCCGAGGATAAGAAAAATGAAAGGTGAAAGATCACAAACAACTACATCTCACTACATATTCTTAGCACTCCTCAGCCCAATTGTACAAACTTTGCCAAAATCATAACAAGCCTCATTATAGAACCTGTAGTCAAGAGTAAAGCAACCTATATATGATGCAAACAGACTAAACAACGATATATGATATACCTTGTAAGGTTAGTGTAACTACATGCTTTTGACTATAACTACGTTCAATTAAAGGACACGAGACGATTATCTATTGGCTGAATCATTCCTATGGCAATCCACTCCCATTCCTTGGGACACAAGCTGCTCTTGGCGAACAAATTGGCCCTTGACTCGCGGTCGCTGCTCTGCCAGTATTTTCCTCCTCTGATACCGAACCTGTGGAGGAGTTCCAAATTAGCAACAGCTGAAATCACAACACAGTATAACCTAAATTGTTTTACTACTATTACTCCTTAAAACTGAAATCCAAAGTTGCTTACTGCCTCAGGAGTCAAGAAAGGTTCAGTATAAATGTGATATTAACAAAGGTTACACTTATAAGCTTACCAAGAAACCGACAAACATTAACATGAAATTGAAATTAAATTGAAACCACAGTAGTAATGAGATGGTACCTTCTTCTCAAAGCACCTATCCTTCCTTTTCAACCTGAACTTGTTTAAGGCCACTTCTCTGGGGCTTAAACAATGTAACTCTGCCTGGTGAGGCCCTTCACGACTATTGCTCTCGCTATTTGCATCTTTGGGGATGGTCTTAAGTGTATTGGGTGCATTGCTTTGCCCTCTAGCTCCATTAAAAATACTGCCATGAGCATTGGCGTCGAGAGAGATTCTAGCACCATCACATAAACTACTACTTCCATTCTCACCCTTAGCAGAAGCATGCTCCTGTTCAGTCAATAGTCCTACGTCCTGCTTATCTATTGAATGGTAAGATGGGCTCCTCACACTTTGATCATATCTATCTGCAGCTTGCTTGGAGTTAACATTATCTGGGTCAGAGTGGTCTGATGAATTTGTCTGCGTTTTTACTTCTTGCAACATGGATTGGGTGCTACTCCAGAGATAACGAGCTGATCCCGGACAACATAGAGACCGCATAAGAGGATCTTTCCCATTAACCAAACTATCACAAGGCATACCTCCAATTGAAATAGGCAAGGGTACAACTCTAATAGGAGTGCATCGAACTGCCGTTCCATCTTGACCTACGACTCCAGTACTTGTCGAATTTGTATCTTCCAGATTCATATTTGGTGTCGAAATACTACAACCCGGAGCATCATTAGCAACATTAGAAGCTAAAAAAATCCTGTTATTGTACCTGTCAGAGAATGAATGTGAGTTGCAATAGGATAACTTTAACTGAAATATCAGAAAAAATTACAGTGCAAATAACACTAAGCTATATATGATATTTTATACCATGACTGGATATATGGAAGATATATATTTTGAGTGCATTACGAGTATAAAGACAATTTCTAAAATCATTTTAGAAATATCTAAAGCTTCTTATGCTTAGATAACTTAATGTCCATAACTACCCTTTAGTTTTAACAGTTGGACTAGGAACTCTATGTAAATCAGCCAATTAGAAATTTGGGCCAGCAAGACACTCACATTGAAAAGGCTGATGAACTTGAATGATTCAGTGTATTCCTTTCATCATTCTCTTGCTTGCTTGAACCACTGTACTCAAATCTTCTCAATGACAGCTCCAAATGAACCAAGGGGCTCGACAAGCACTTGATGTTGTTCGCTTGAGAGCTATTATGAAGAGCATCTCCCTCTCTTGGTGTATCCATATTTTTCGGTTGATTATCAATCCCCCGGAGTAGATCTTCCACTTCTTTAGAAGCCTTCTCCACAATACTATCATTATGATATGGTAATCCTCTCGGGATGAAGTCCTCATTTCTAGACATTGCTACAGAACAAGCATGTTTCGGAGATCAGCTCATTTGGGACACATAAAATGGAACAAGAGTAAGCAAGAAGAGTTTCATCAGAAGTCAAGAAAAGATGAACACCTTGATGTTTAGGCTGTTGCACTGACAATAAGCTATCTAATCTAGTAAGATCTTTAGCATTCCGAGCCACTACATGAGGTTTGTGCCTAGCTGTTTGCGGTTCGCACTCCATGATGTGGACATGTTTACTCTCAGCTTCCATGTTTGACCTTGTACAAGAGCTCTGGTCAAGCAGTAGAAAAATGTGAGAGATCGAATCAAAACTCCACGAAAGTATTTTCACTAATACAACTAGTCAGCAGCATGGAGCATTTACAAATTACTGTCCTGTTGCAGGTAGGAAAAAAGTACCACAACTCAAGAATTTGTCATATAGAAAGACAACAGTTATGCATATCAATTTTAAGGATCAATATCAATTTATACAGGCAATTTTCTGACTGCAGAATAAATAAAAGTAATGAAAGACAACTTCACTTGGAACCTTAGATAGACCCTCAGGTGATCGAGTGAAAAACAAATATTATACTCAAATGGATGATCGGTCATACATCAAATTGTTGTTAACACAAGTCATAGAATTACCACGATGAGCTAATAAGATTCCAGAACAACAAACAAAACGATCACTTTAATATCATGCTTAAGTTATAAGATAGAAGAGGAAAAGCTATATCTCGTGCTCATATTCAGTAAAAATACTTACTTGAGCATCACTCTCTTGTTCACTATGCTCCTTACTTTTTGTTTTACAAGCTACATTTTCTCTTGAAACTTTTCCTTTTAGTTCACATTTTGTATGATCCTCATCTTGATTCCCATGCATATCACTAGATCCACCAATTGACTGATTCGTAAAACAACACAAGAAAATTAACAATGACGAGAGAAAAAAAAAAAAAAACCACAATAAGTGCAACACTATCTCGAAAGATATATTCCGATATGTAAGTGACATACAATTTGTCTTCTCCAAACATGCTGCCAGAGGTTCCTTAACTCATTCCTCCGGATTGGCTTAACAAGAAAGTCTGCTGCACCTTTCAGCATGCATTTGAAAACCATGCTTATAGAATCATCCGAAGACATCACTGCATCAATCAGATGAAGAAGATTGATACTGATATTTTCCAAGGTTATATAAAATAAGGAGAACAATAATGATACACTAGGAGCATACTTATTACAGGAATGTTCTTGCAGGTCCCGTGATCCATTATCATTGTAAGTAGACCAAACCCAGACATCAAGGGCAGCTCAACTTCAGTTAAAACAAGGTCTATGCTGTAAGATTTCTCATTCAATGTTTCCCATGCCTTTATACCATCTGAGGCTACAACAACTGCACAAATGAAGAAAGCAAAGAAATAATGTCATTTCCAAATTTTATCAAATTATCTACAGTATGTGTATACTACATAGAGTTCTAATGACATAGTAACAGGAAAATTTAGAATGAAAAAGAGAATTAGCAAAAACAAGACAAACAAATATGCACAAATAAAACATGCAAAGGTTGATTGATTGATCTGCTAATATATGCATACGTCACAGCATCAAATTGTCAAATCGCAATAATTGGAAAGAATTTCAAGATGAACCAAGTTAAGAAGGCAAATTCTTTTTTTTTTTTTCTAAAAAGTGTTTGAACTACATTTAGGGGTCTTACATTAGATCTTTGGCTTCAAGCTCACTTGCTGTTAAACAAGCCAAGCTCAAGCTAACCTCAACTCACTCAAGCTGGGGCCGCATTAGCTCGAAGATCATTCCAGAAAATGCCTTTTCTTCTGATCAAGCATAATATAACTCTCACAGATTTTTCACTACCTAGTTCTACCAAATGGAAATGGGACCATTTCAATTGCTTCCTTGTACATAAAAGACAACATATACTGACAGTCATGAGCATGTAACTAACTAATTCAGTAAATCCAATTTAAGATATTCTGCAAAGAAAACTGTAGGAGCAAATACCACAAATAAAATATATTCCAAATATTTCATATACCTTTACTATGAAGTATGAACTGGATGATGGGTTAATCTTGCTAAAAAATCAATTAAGTAACACTATGCACGAGGACTTCAATGCACAGCATCAATGCAAATGAGCCATTACCTCCCAGCCCTCAGTTCTCTTAACCTTCATGCCAGTGGCCAGCCTTCCAATGACTTGGAATCTAACTTTATCTATAATAATTCTGTACAATTTATAGCTATAATGTTCTTAAATGACTTAAGCATTTAGATTTCTTAGCATTAGAATCATGCATCAAAAATTGCAGCAACACAGTTCTCACTACTCGCTAGTTTTAACTCGAAAGGAGGACTAACTCTGTTCTATAAAATCATGATTACAGTTCATTGCAATTTTGATCCTTCTAGACAAAAAGAAAGTCCAATATCAACTTCTGAAATCTGTATTCAAACAAATGCGACATAAGCTCCAACGATCAATAGCAGCCTGCAATACTACATGTGATGTCATCAAGTAATGAGTGCTAAAGTTATCATCACCATTTTTCATTCTTTATCACAGACGGACAAGCAATAAAGCTTCAGCAGTTTCAGCTCAATCTACGAAAATCTCCCTCAATATTATTGAGCTACAAAAAAAGTACTATGTCAAACAAATAGTAAGTTGAATGACATACAATGAGGTGTAAACCTTAAAAGAAACTGCATCGCCAACTAAAGGATACCAAGCAAGGAAACAAATCCCGTCAACAAATTCCTCCCACTTCGCTATTCCGGTCTTTAATCAAACAAACCAAAGCACAGCAAAACCTACTAACTCGAACAAATTCCCAGCACTACCTCAGAATCTATCAGAAAAAGTCTAAATTACAAAGAAATTTACAAGTTACGAGGCAAATAAGCATCAATCACGAAGAAACAAACCTATATAGCTACACTTCCTCAGGAGCGCCGCTATGATCTGCCGCGTGGAGTCGTCTCCTTCGACCAGCAAAACCCTAACCGGCATCCTCCGCAAAAACTTCCCCCATCTCATCCCACCTTCGCCCTCCTCTCCCGCCGCCGCCTCCTCCTCCTCCAACCCGTCCATTACAACCACCTCTTCTTCTCCTCTCTCCTTCTTCTCTCCTTCCCCCATTCCCCGACCCAATACCTTCTCTCTTCGAGAAAGGAATCCGATAAGCTCTTGCCGCTGCTGAGCTTCTTTTCTTCTTGTGACGTTCGCAAATGACACCCTACATTCAGGTAATTTCTATTATTTCAACGTAAGATAAAGGGATACAATTTACAAATAGCTTATAGATAGGATCCAAAACGTAAATTCTACTAACGCAGGGGGTTATATGGCAATATTTCTTCCGCTCCGCACAGTAACGTCCTTCAGCTTGGGGCCAGAAATATCTTCGCGCACCCACTTCTCCTCTTCTGGACGGTGCGACGGCCACGTCCTCCCACGTGACTGCCACAGATGACGTGGCGCGAGCTGGTTCACAGGTTCGGATACTCTCCGGCAGACGACTCCGCCTGATCCGCTACCGCGCACCCGATTCGGTTGATATTTTCCCCCGACAACCGCCACGTGGGAGGACGTGGGCGAAAGATATAAGATGTACGGACAGTAGGTCGCCACGTGGGTGATGGGGAATGGGGATGGAGGGTTTGTGGCCTTGGAGGCGCCGTTGCTTTCGGATTGGGATATTACAACTCCTTTGCCCAGATTTTAAATAGTTTCTATGACCCAATAGCTCGTCTGTGAATCATATTAATTGTTTCATAAATAAGTTATATTTAAATGGATCGTAATATCGTATCCGCGTTGGTTTGAACTTTTTAGCTCGACCGGTAACCAAAACGATAATATTAGAGGACTGATGGCTAATAATTAAAGAGTTGGAAGCAGAAGGGTTATTGGGAAATATTCCATTGTTTGATGTGTATATATATATATTATCGAGGATAGAGTAGTGGTGGGACGAAGTCTCCGTCATTTCTGGGTATACAAGGTTTCGCGAGGCTGACGTGGAGGAATTAATGGGAGCAATGAGTGGGGCGCGCGAAGTTAGGGAAGGAGAAACGATGACCAATTTGAGCCATCCATTTCCTTGATGGATATTTAATGCAACGAGATATTTATTGGTATCTTTAGCTTGTTTTCAGAGGTTGGCATGGGAACCACAGCCACTACATTGGACTAGCCACGTGTATGGTCGTTTGACGTGATAGGAGTGGGTGTGGATCTTTAGTGGATCCTTTTTGTGGTGGAGTAAGCTACTATGGAGTCTTCTGGAAGATAGGCTAATTGTTGTCTTTAATACTTTTTCTTAATGATAAAGAGAAGGGGAGTTTAGTCGTGCGTAAATAGGATCGATCCAAGTGGATGAATAGAATACGATAGTGAGATATCCCTTTTTTTGTTTGAAAATATGATCAATATATATATATATATATACATGTGCATCAAAGCATCCCTAAAGTTATTTTAGCAAACTATACAAATTTATTGGTAATTATGTGATCTATGACAATTTATAAATGTAAAAAGTAACGAAAACTTAATAGAAAAGGTGTTTGATAATCGTGATAGTCAAAATAAGTGCTCATGAGTATATAAGCTTCTCATTTCCTAAGCAATGAGTATTATGATTATAATAGCAAACGAAAGCATTTTTTGATCAAAGTTTGTTATTAATTAATAACATTCTATGACATCACGCGGTAACACCCAAATTCCCAATGCACTCCTCGTTACAATCCGACGAGCTGTCGCAGCACCTAAGGCTCTAAGCCCGTGTAGGATAACAGTGGGGAGTATTACACTTAGCCCGGCCCAGTCCATTATGATATAAATCCGATCCAGTCTGCAAGGAAAGGGGGCCCACAAGTTTGGTCGAGTTATCTTTCTTCTGTTTCCTTTTACTTTTTAATATAAAACGAAATATATTTCTAACTTAAGCATTTAAATCTTGTATGATATTAGTTAATCTTGTAGAGTATTAAATAAGATACTGATAAGATTTGAGATGATAAATATATGATATATATATATATAATTTAAAATTTGATCAATTCTCTTTATCACTTTGTTTGTAACGGAAATTTTTAAATCGGTAATTTAGTTAATATAATAAAGAAATTATGATTATAATTTAGTGGCCATCGTACAAAGCCTTCCAAAATGAGCAATTCAATCGGCTGTCTTATTAGAACCTAAAGGTGTACATAATAAAGAAAGATAAAAAAGAGTTACATATGGTTTTGTAATAGTGAATAATATCTCAAATGCACCAGGGACTTCTTTCAGGTCATTGATGCTTGGATGAGCACAATAAAATCCCTTTAAAAAATGACATGATTAAGCTTAAGACGAGCAACATTGGTTATGCCAAAAAGAAGGATTGGTCCTTAGCTTCAAGGGCAGTTACCATCGTGGTCGGAAGGCAAGCTCAAAATATCATGACGCCGTGCTAATTATGTGCCAAGAAACCAATACTACCGCCATTGCTCAATGGGTCTCACGAGCCATCAAAATTGATTTGAGTGACACCTGGAGGTGGAGGAGTCTAGCCTTCCCGCCTTTGGGTTAAGTTAGCGACCGGTTTCTTAACCCAACCCCTATCAAAGTACTCAAATACCATCTGAGACACCGGCCATGCAATGTATTTTGCCTTCATCTTAAATGCTCCAAATCAAAGTTTGTTCATCACCTTCTAAATCATCAAAATTGAGGAGGCTATAATAACCTTAAACTTTTCTTAGTCTCCCCCCATTCATAAGTTAGCCGGTTAGACAAAAAGGATTCCGAGATACTAAGTAAAGACCCCCAAGATCTCATGTGCATAACAATAGTGATAAAATAAATACCCCATGCTCTCTTTCCGAAGGCCACACATGAGGCATGTAGTGGTGAAATTGAGAAGAGGAGGGTAACGTGCAATTCCCCCTAAATGATGAGTACTAATGAAGTGCAAAACAAAGTACATCGGATAGTGTGAGCCAACCAGAGTAGGGTGTTTTAGCTTTTTCCTGTGAACGTGGCCGCAGAGGATCTGTTCCTATACGTACACATCATGCATTGAGCTACAACACGTCTCACGTGACAAGCGAGCCCAATCTCCGACGCGCGTACGGCCGTACCTCATAACGCCTATTACACCAGTGAGACATGGAACCCACGACCCATCACATCCAGCCAATCACCGCGCGGGTGCGTTCTCGGGTCCTTTAAACCAAACCGCTCTCCTCTTCGTCACTCCCCTTCAAAAAACTAGTAGTAAACAAACAGACCACCTCGTTTCCTCCGACCCGATCAAAAAAGCCTCGTCAACTCCTCCAGCTCCATGGCTTCTCTCCCCTCTCCTCCATTCCTCCCCATTGCCGTTGCCACCCCCACCGCCGCTTCCGCAAACCCTAGGAAGTCCGCCTCCCCTCCGTCCGGCTCTGATCCGAAGCGCCCCTGGTGGGGCCCCCTCTTCCGCACGGTCTTCCGCGACGGATCCGGATCCGCGAAGGAGGCGGATCCGGCGGCGGAAGGAGATCCATCGGCGGCGGCGAGGAGGAGGGCGGGGCTGACGGCGGAGAAGGCGAGGGTCCTGCGGAGGGAGACGAGGGCGACGGCGACGTGGCACGACGCAATGTACCACTCCGCGATCGCCTCCCGCCTCGCTTTCCCGGACGAAGACGAGGCGTAATTAGCTCCCGATCGGATTCCCAAGTCGCGATCCGAGGTTAGTCTTTTGGGTATCTATTTGCTTTCAATTTGATTGCAATATGTTGTGGTTTGTGGGTGGATTTAGGTGATGTAATTTTTGTAAAGTTTTGAGGGGGAATTGGATAAAGTGGACGTGATGACGTGGATCGCGATGTGGATTTATTTACAACTCTATACTTGTTATTAGTTTTTTTTTTTTTTTTTTGGTCAGTTTGTAGCTTTTTTTTAATCAGGGGAATAATCAAGCCCAGCTGGATAAAGTTAAGAATCAAGCATTGGCTCAAACCTAAATTAGTTACTTGATAAGCAGCACAGTCAAATATATTTTGGGCCAAGTTTAATTCAAATCTTATGTAAGCTTAATAATATGAACTCGAATTGGATAAGACTTGAATTGAGCTTTCCTTAGTTGGCCTTCTTCAATAAGTTTCACACCAGAATGAATCCCTGTCAAAAATGGGTTAAAACTGGGCTATTTTCTTGTGTTGTCTGTGGCCTGGAAGTCGAAACTATTAAGCACATTGTCTTTAATTACTCATATTTCATGATAATCTTTAACAACTCCTTCTGTTTGGATTACTGGTCTGATAGGAGGGCCAGCGCTATTACTTTTTGTTGATCTACTAACTATGGGAGAGTGTCTTTTCCATCATCATTTGGTGGAAGGTTCAACAACACAATATATATATATATATATAACTTCAAGGCACTTATTTCGTCTGGCTTCATCTTAGAGCTGACGTGGCTTTAGCGAGAATTGGAGTCTTATTATCTTTGCTGATTTTATTTAATTAGCTAAATTCATACGTAATTTTAAAAAAATATATATAAAATATTCTAAGAATATCCGAATAATATCAAACTAGTTGTATAAGATCGCCAGATCTACAACTTTGGTATTCACGATTTCTCCATATTCAAAATCTATTTGTAGCGAAACGAAGGATTAATTTAAGAAAATAAGGAAGACTGGTTTAGTTGGTTTGTTAGAATTTTAACTTAGTTGTTTGGGTCTTTAGAATGAGCCTCTATAAATACGTGGAGAAAATGGAGTTGGAATATGATAATTGAAATTTGCATCTTGCCTTTATCTCCTTCCCAACTATTTTTAACCATTAGCGTATTATCCCACCTCTTTTTTTTTACCGCCCAAGTCTTTGACCTCCTCTAACTTCTAATTTCCTTTTCTACAATAACTTCTTTCCATTCATATCAAGGAATTAACCTAGCACCTATTTAGCCATTGGAGGGCTAACATGCTAGGATTATATGATCTTCAGCCACTGTTTTGTCGATAACTCAAGATCTAACCGTCCAAACCTTGCGATTTTGGATTCTTTGGTAAGCTCTTTCCAAGAGCGACAACATATTCAAAATTCAGAAAGATCAATTGGTTAGATTGTTCGCAAATTCTTTCAAAAGTTACGAGCCTAATTGAGTTCAGCCTAATTGAGTCCAAAACTGTTTCGAATCGGATCAAGTAGGTTCGTAACATATTAATTCTTAATTGGACTATACCCATTATTTCTGAAAAATAAAATAAAAAATCAAAGTTAAACCTTAGTGAGCCGAGTTATGATCAAATCCAAGTTGCAATTAACAAGCAGAATCCAATCAACTACGAAATGCACTAAAAGAGAGTAAGAATACTAAACTTACGTTAAGAATATTTATAGAAAAAAAATAAAAAATCTACTAATCAGTGAAATCATATAAGAGCCCAACTGGTTCACAACCATGAGTCCATGTGACGTATCCAGAAAACACACCAAGCTTAAAAGGTTAAGAGGCACGATGGAATTTGGTGTGGGCCAATTTTGTGTAGATCAGTTTGGATAATTATCTGATGACTTTAATCACATTTATTCAATCCCTACAACCTTATATATGTATTGGCATAATGGTAGCAGTCAAATACATGCGATTGATATATTAGCATGTATCTAGCAAACAAAGTAACAATTAAATAAAATAGCTACCAAGGCCGTTTGCACTATAGCTATATAACTATACCATATATGAGAAAAAGGTTAAAATAAGGGGGAAAAAAAAACTTCCAAGATAAATAAAATAGCTTCGTGCATATAATTTTCTTGATGAACTATGAGTTGGTAGGCTAGCTAAATAAAGAGATTAATATTTTCTAATATATAAATTAGATAATTGTGCAGACCTTCCTAACAAATAGGCTCAAATCAAGTATAACATCCATTAAATATTTTAGTGAAAAATTACTTAAATGTCAATTATAACATCCAGAGTATTAAACACATAAATAAACACTAAATATCAATTATAATATCCAGGGTATTGAACCCATAACCTAGCTCTTAAAAACTTAGCCATTATGCTACAGTGGTGAACTTTTTACAAAGTTTGACACCGCATGTAACCATGCATAAGCTTCCTAGCAATAGAGTTCAGGCTTCGATAACCTCGGAGTTGGAATGGCCACCAGTGGCTTAGCCTTCTTGAGCACGATCCCAAACCTTTCGGACAAATCGTGCTCCTTCCCCTCCTGCAACTTCCAATCAAACGAGTGCAGCAACGAAGCAAGCGAATAGGAAACCATCTTCTCCGCCATGGAGATTCCAGCACAAATCCTTCTCCCCGACCCAAACGGGAAGTAATCCAAATCATTCCCACTATAATCCCACCTCTTACCCTCCTCCAAGAACCTCTCCGGTTTAAACTCCAATGGGTCTTTCCAAATCGACGGGTCTCTTTGGATGGCCCATACGTTGACGAAGACCCTGCTGCCTTTAGGGATGTAGTAGCCGTTAATGGTGGTTGGAGAGCTCGGGCAATGGGGGATTAAGAGAGGGACGGCGGGGTGGAGACGGAGGACTTCTTTGATGACGAGGTTGAGGTAGTGGAGCTTGGGAGTGTGGGATTCTTCCACGATGTGGTCTTTTCCTACTACTTGGTCGAGCTCGGCTTGGACTCTTCTGAGGATCTCCGGCTTTTGTAGCATCTCGGCCATGGCCCACTCCATTGTGTTTGACGTCGTCTCGGTTCCTCCCACCACCATATCCTGTTAAGAATAAAGCACATAAAAAAAAGTGAGTGTTATGAAGATATTCTAGCTCAATTTTTGGGACTAAACTTTTTCTGATTATGATAATCTTGATCTGCTAAGATGGAGAGTGATTTTTACGTTAGGTCTTAAAATTAAGTTTGCAATCTTTAACGTATGACTCGACACAAATACGAAGAATATAAATTTGTCTGAATTTATAGCATAATTATATTCAGAGCTAATTATTTGAATGTGTCTTATTTGTGCTTGTTTTTTCAACCAATCTATTTGAATTAAATAAGTTACGTCATATTAACTCGTATATAACCACAGTAACCCGTATATCCCTTTTAAAGAATCATTCATGCCTGGTTATGGATCAATAATCCAAAATCAGACAAGCTATATAAAAGATCAGCCTTAGCCCCTCGCTGCATGAGATTTTTTTCCTACCGTTCATATCTGAGTGGTCCTGGAGCTGCATGGCCTATATATACCTCCTGTCGTCTAATCAAGTAATGTGCAAGCTTGCCAAGTAATGACGCCGTACTCTGGACCACAGAACTAGATAAAGGAGTGGCTATATATCTCAATCTGTGGCAATAAGATAATCCTATCGGATTGAGCTCAACTCAATTTTACTTCTTTTTTTAAAAGAAGTGTAACTCTGTCTCTATATATACCATTAACCCTTCATTTCAATTGAAAATTGATAATTAATGAGCAACCCATTAACTTGTAATGTTCTTAGCAGGCATGCAACTTTAGTGCATGGACTAGTAGCAGGGACTAGGTAATAGTTGCTCCACGTAAACCCTAGCAATTATCTAGACGACCTTAAGGAAGCTAAATTGACATGTTACGAAACAATATGTCAGACAACCGTAATAACGAAGTAAATAATATTTAGAAAACAAAGCCTAATTATTTTTTGTCTTTAGTCTTTCTTGATTTTCTTTTCTCTCTTAGAGGAATATTTTTATTATACTAAGTATACGTATTTATGTACTTATAATTCTTAAAAGATTACTGGAAGTGAATTAATTAGTTAGATGTAAATAATCTTACCATGAGCAAGGCTTTGACATGAGTCATGGTGAACGGCGTCTTGCTATCACCTCCTCCGCCTCCCTTCTCCATCTTCAACATGACCTCCAAGAAGTCCTTCTCCTCTTCCTCTTCCTCTTCCTCTTCCTCTCCCTTCTTCTTCTTCTTCCTCTTTCTCTTCTCAATAATCTCCGCAAACATCACATCAAACCTTTCTTTTAACACCTCCATCTTTTTCCCGATTTTTTGCAAATCGAACCTTTCCAGAAAAGGGAAAAAATCCGACAAATTGGGGGTTCCGAGCAATTCGGTGATCTCCGCCACCAATTCTTGGAATTCTTTTCCGATCTTACTCCTCTCCTCCCCCGGCTCCACGGTTTTTCCCCACAGCGTGCTCGTGATCACGTTCATCACCGTCAGGAACATCTGCGCGCCGAGATCGACCGGGTTTCCCGATTCGGCGAAGACGTGCGCGACGGTGGATCGGACCTCGCCGCGGCGGAGGTGGTAGACGGCGTCGAGGCTGGCGGGGCCAAGGACCTCGCGGACGCAGACGCGGCGGAGCATGCGCCAGGTGTCGCCGAGGGGGTTCCAGGCGATATCTGCGCCGCCGTAGGCGAGGACGCGGCCGGCGGCGGGGACGTCGCGGTTGGAGAAGACGGGGTCCTGGTCCTTGAGGACGGCGCGCGCGACGGCGGGGGTGGAGACAACGACGGCGAGCTTGGATCCTAGGCGGAGGGACATGAGGGGGCCGTAGGAGAGGGCGAGGGAGGCGAAGTGGGTGTGGAGGTCGGGGGAGAGGAAAGGGAGGAAGCCGAGGAGGGGGATGCCGGTGGGGCCCGGAGGTAGAGGGGGGAAGCGGCGGCGGCGGCGGAGGAGGAGGAAGATGGAGAGGAGGAGCGCCGCCGCGAGGATTGCGGCCGAGGAGAATAGGGGAGAGGGGGAGGCGGCGGTGAATTCCATGGGGGAGGGAGGGAGGGAGGAGTGGAGCGTATGTTAGGTGCGAGGAGTTTTTTATTTTTAAGAATGAGAGCCGGAATTGGTTCTTCTTAAAAGAGTCCAAAGATAAGGGGGAACGAAATGACCAATCTGCTGGCTTATTAACTTCTCTAAAAGTAGGCTCTATCCTTACATCTAAGAAGTAATCTAATTTAGAAAAACACTCAAATACAGTGTTTTGAATGCACCAACGTGGCAAAGCCCCCCTATTGAGTATATGAACTATCTCTGTCTAAGTCTGATTCAAGCATAAGCAGGCTACCAGGCTTCACCAACCGCAACACTATACGGATCGCCCATGCCTCCATTGGCAATGTTGACTCAGCAGGGGTAGACTCCCAGGCAGCACAATAAGGTTGCCGCCATTCGATCTCAAAATCGCCCCCACTCTTCCCTAGGATGATCCGACAATAAATGATCAATCAGTGTTAAAATTGACCTAGTCTTGCTATGTAGTCGTTCATGTCACATGTTGCCTTGGGGGAGGATCCTCAAGGCTCTACCGATCCAACCATAGTCTGTCGCTAGCTGACTAGATTTGCGGGCCGCAATCCTAGGTCAATCCATTATCCCTTCAAAATATACTGCATTCCTCTACTTCTACAAGACCGATAAGGTAGAGGCAATAAGACCTTTAGTCCTTCTATTCATCTTCTGCTCACTATGTCATCTAGTCGTGATCCATTCTGGGTTCAAGCGCTTCGCCAGATCCACCACCTCCTAATGCAAATCTTTGATCTCATCCCATAGCTCACGAGTGTACCTACATTTGGAAAAATAGGTGATTAATGGTCTCCGGATGCCGCCCACACAAGGCACAAAGGTTTTCATGTCCTATATTCAATTTATAGATAAATGCTCTTATAGGTACCCTCCATTATAACAACTTTCAATAGAAGATATGCACATGTGGAACGACCGGTAGCCTCAACAACTCCCTCTATCCAGACCAAAGATCCTTATTATCTAAAGCCAAAAAAGAGTAGATGGAAGAAACCCGAGGCTCACTCTTTAGGTGCAGCCACCAAATCCAAACATCAGCAATGATAGCGTTCCCCAAAGATGGCAACATGAAATCAAAGGCTAGGTTCCTCCCTTATTTCGAATGGGCTGATCCTCTAACCAGTAGCCCCCAGCCATCAAATTAACCATCAACAGCTTATCGTCTAATAAGCAAGTGTGTATGAATTATAATACGAGGTTGCCTGCACTAGGGGATGTCCATGGCCCATAACTCACTAGCTATCAAAGTTTTTTTCTTGAAAAAACAAATCATCTCAATTGTTTGGTGGGAAGAATTAGGATGAATTTAAAATGGCCGCCCATCAAAAAAGGAAAGATTATATGCATCCTTGGATGTAGCAATTTGCTGGAGAGTGTTGTCGGCATTATCAGTTATTTAGTTATATTTAATCTCCTTTCTTTTTCCTTTAAAAAAAAATTATTGTTAGTTTTTGGTATAACTTTTATTCACAATTTGTTTCTAAAAATACTCTTATTTTCTTCGTTTTCAAAAGAAAGGGGGAGAGGGAGAGAGAACATTTTAGTATAAACAATATTAGAAATATATATATTTTTATTAGAAGAATCTATTGGTAACTTAAATAAGACTGCTCCGGTTGATGAACTCAGCCGAGATATCAAAGTTGAGAAGATCACAAACCACGTAGCAATTTGCAGAGACCTTATAGCCTTCGTGCACCCCTAGTTGGTGACATGGTTGGCTTCTCGGAATATATGAGAAACCTTCACCTCTCCAAAACCTTCAAGGAGAGTTGAGTAGTTCACCATAAGCGCTCGGATAGTAATACGACAATGTATTTTACAAACTATCTAATATTGGTCCACAAATATTTCTGAGAAGGAAGAGCCGCAATGTATAAGTATGAAAAATTATGCTTTTTTTCATACAATAAATTATAGCTGGTGAGGTCGAAAAGAAACCCATTCGTGCATCTAGGATTGCAGAGGATCAGAATAAAGCATAACTGAGACTACAAGAAGAAGATGCCATCGATGTCATGTAGTCACATAGTGAGTGAATGTTCTAAAATTGCACAGGTTCAGATAAAGCATAACTGAGACTACGAGAAGGAGATGCTTCTCTCGTCATGCAGTCACGTAGGGAGTGGATGTTCTCATGTTACGTTCTAACAAGACAGATCGAGTAAAAATTTGATTCGAAAATAAAAAAAGTAGGTTGCTGGGGTTTCTTCCTTTGTTTTCCTATTGTGAGTATGTATTAAGACCAAGATGAAAAAGATTATAGATAGAATTAAGAGTAATTCCTCCTAATTAGTCAATATCAACATCATTCCATCCATTCATGTTTTTTAACCAATATATACAAAAACTCATTATACACTAAGGACCCACGTTTCTCTCACTTTGACAAATTGACTACCCATTATCTCCCACGACTGTAGGTGCAAATATAGAAGGACCCACTACACCAACATGACAAGATAGTAAGTTGATAACTGCCCAAATCTTCTTATTCTCAATACTTATCTGTAATAGGAATAAATTGTCCACGTTTATGATAAAGTGCATAACTCCTCGGAGCTTTTCAATTTACGTTAAAAATACTAATTCAGCGTTTTTTTTTTCACCATATCAGAAAGTGAATTCGTCCAAAGTAAATTCATATTCACATTAAGTTTTAATAAATAAGCTTCTAAAGAGGCCCAATTTGGTCAATTACTCTGATACTCGCCCATACTATGCTAAAAATAACATGCTTTATTTTTTATATAAAGTAAATAAAGAAAAGTTGATTTTGTACACTAGTGGTTCAATTTACCAACTTATCTAGAATTTTAACTAATTTAAGTTACTCTATCAAACTTCCCATCTCTTATCCACACACTAATGATCTATTTTAGAGTTCGTACTATATAGTTTAATTGAGAGGTAGCATGCATGTAATTTAGGTCTGAATGATGCGCAGTTGGTGTAATCGACAAGAGTTTTGTTCTAAGCTTCAAGTAAAATTAGTTCCAATCCTAACTTAAAACATTAAATCTAGTTTGAGCCGAATCCAAACTCAAGTCTAATTTGAGCGTACTTAATTTATAGTCGATTGATAAATAAGTGCATTCAAAGTCTATTTTAATTTAAATCTGAATTAAGCTCAAATCAAACTTTAATTTAATAAATTTTATTTATTTATTTATTCTAAGATATATTAATAAATAGAAATATGAGTCTTATTAAGCCGAGCTCAATCGAGTCAGGCCTATGAATTAGTTTCGAGTTTGATTCAATTAATCAAGTTTGGTTTACTTTAAACACAAGTTAAGCCGACTTAATTATTTTGATAGCCCATAAACTACGTCACCCGGGGCCTCTTATTTTACAAAGCTCCAAAGAAAATATCGAAAATCAAGTGTCATTGAAAAATCTTAGGTAGCCAACAAGTGACATTATTATTTATGAAGAAAAGTTCGTAAATGACAATAATTTACCTAACTTTCAAATATTCCAAAGATACAGGAGATAGAATGATGACTTCTGATCTAACCTCCCAACTTTGGTCGGCATAAGACAATATTACGAATAAAAAAAATTATCATGCTTAGAGGTACATGAAAATAAAATTAAAATATAAAGCACGATTAGAAGATTTACAGTCGTAGAGAGTTAGCTTGCGATTCCGTCACAACGAACATCAACCCTATAATAGAATAAATATAACTATAAAGATTATACAATAGGCATGGTGCTTATATTTGATAGACGATGAGGGATATGTGAGCGGTGAAAGGTAACGATAGAGATAATAGAGGGGAGGTATTGGATTAAGTCGTCAACGAGCACAAGTAGTTATTATGTATGAGAGATTTTCTGAGAATTGGCTCCGATAGTTAATGAATGCTTGGAACGTATGAAGGAGCTCTCATCGATACGAATATGTTATACAAATAAAAATAATAATTTTGTGGCTCATAGTTTAGTTAGGTTTGCCCTAGCGAATCGGGTTATCAAGATATGGTTGAACCCACCTTATGATTTCTATTGTAACCTTTAATGAATAGATCTTTGGATTTTTATTAAAAAAATACAAAGAGTGAGGAGGAGGTCGGAGCAACAACATAGATGGTTGCCGTGGTTGCCGTGCCCATTACAACACTGAGTCAGTGACAGCCTCGTTGGCCTCTGCGATGACGGCCGAGTGTCAGCATTTGCCACGGCAAACAAGGAGAGAATATTAAATAGAGAAAAAAGGATAGGGAAGAATGAGGAAATGAGATGAAAAGTATTCTCATAGTGGAGGAAAACTCACTCTCTCTGCTTCCCTTCCCTTCCCTCCCCTCCCCTTCCCTACCATCGAAAATGATAGAATGAACCCGTCGGAAGAGAAAGTGGAAGAGGACAAAAACAAAATTAAAGCCCTCGCGGAGCTCTGTGCTAGGGTAGGTCCCTCTTAGCATGATGGAGTTTGACGAGTGAATTGTTAATTGAATCACGTCGCTCTCGAAGACATGACAATCTTTATACAATCGCATGTAGTTGGCAAGCTTTGTATATCATAGAGTTTTGGTACGGCAACTAATAAATAGTTGAAAGCTTAACTTGAAATAGGAATAATAATAATAATAATAAGGCATAGCCAAACATAACTTTAACAATAGTCTTTGATAGTTTTAATAGAGTTGAATGACTTATTTCCTTTATAACTAAGGAGGCCATATAATCAACTATAACCCTAAGTAATTATTAGAAAGAATTTTTTTTATTTATTATTTTTGTGGTTCTACGGCTCAACTCAGTTGATTACTTGGTAGTGTGGTTAGTTTGGGGGAGTACCTCGACAACGGCTTAGAGAAGGTCTCAGTGACATTTAGTTTCGAAGCAATAGTTCAGTGATGCACACGATTTAAAGGCTAAACTAGGTATATTACTATATTAGCTAAAGTAAGATAAATCTTAAATACATTCAAATTTAGAGGTATTTATATATTTAAGGGTAACACGTAAAAGTTTATATAAGTTCATATTATTTAAGGTTATTTATGTCTTTTATTGAAACGCAAAGCCGATGATTTTTTAAGGGTATCCACGTAAATTTTTTGAAGGGTATAAGAAAATATATGAAATTTAGAAGTGTGTAAATGCAAAAGATCACCCTAATTATTTACTTAGAAAATGTCTTTCTCTAGACACCTTGATTTCTAAAGCCTCTCTACCCAAAAATCTTGCCCAATTGGATCCAATTTATTGGGCTCGGTCTGGGCCAGTTTATGGGCCTCGATAAGGCCAGCTCAATTGGGGGGCATTTCGTGTCCTTTTCCAACGTCTTCGCGTTTGTCGGCTTGTCGCCACTACTGGGAACTGCTCGGTGATCTCTATCACTCTCCAGTCTTCCCCCATCTTCGAACTCGAATCCAAATCCGACCACAGAAACCCTCTATCTCGATCTGCATTCATCCTCCTCCACAGGCTTCCCGCCCCCACTTGATCGCAATGGAGGAACCCTAGATATCAATCCCTCCGACAAGCTGTTCATGGGTCGGCCCATCCATGGCGCTCGCCGTTTGCTTCCGCCCTCACCGCTGCGTTCCCTTCGCTTCTCCTTCCTCCCCTCCTCGCAGAGGCCGGCGTCGTCTTCTCTTCCCGAAGTCCACGGCGATGGCGGCGATGAGTCAAGGAGGAGGAGCTGCGGTGGTATGGTTCAAGAACGACCTCCGCATCGACGACCACCCGGGTCTCGTCGCCGCCGTCGCCGAGCACTCGACCGTCGTGCCTGTTTACGTGTTCGATCCTCGGATTTTGTCAGGTCTGCTTGTTCTTTTTCTTTTTAATGTATGTTGTTATTGGAAGCATTCCTAGTATTCACTAGATATACCTCGTAACAAAATGGATGAAGTTTATCATGTTAAGAAACTTGATATGCAATTCCTCCAAAAAAAAAAGAAGAAGAAGAAAAAAAAGAAACTTGATATGCATGGGAAAATAAGATAAAAAGCAGAGATTTCACTGTACGAGGATATCCAAGTGAGATTCGCTCCACAATCAGGCATCATTCGAGATATGAAATTACTCTAAGCAATTGCATTTTGATCTTTAAGTGATGTATAGATTACTCAAAATGAGTATACGTATAATATTGACCCATATTTGTTATGCTTATACGTATAATATTTATCCATATTTGTTATGCTTATACGTATAATATTTACCCATATTTGTTATGCCTATTATGATTCCATTAGGAGTGAGTATTGTGATCTCCTTTCTGGAGAATTACTCGAGATGCTTCTCAGACTTATGTGAAATTTTCTTTCATTTGGTAAATTAAGACACTTTAAAGAAGCACCAAGCATTATACCACGTTGTATATGGAGGATGCCAATGTTCAAACTTGTTCCATCCGCACACTTGAACCTGAGGTTTGGGCTAGAAGTTCAATTCTTTGGTTGAATAAGCCATGAGCTAGGTCCTGCCTGTTGACACCCCTTTGTAGCACACAAATTCCTGTGCTCGACATGCCTCAGATGCATAAATTGTTACCATGTTGAAGATGCAACATTTCTAGACTCTATAGGGTTTGTCCACACATTGGTGAGCCTTAAATGTACTCAGCTTGTTTCATTACTTTATTAAGCAATTAACTCATTAAATTTGAGTTTCTAGCATGGCCCCTTTTCTAGTGATGTTATTGTTGCTATCAAATGGAACATAAACCTTTGGACATTTATCAAGGAATTTCCAAAATGCACAATCTTTGGAAGGAGCCAATCATATTTTTTTTATGTAACATCCCGTGATGTTGGGAAATGACTTCACATCTTCATGATACTTCCTCACTGAGTTCCTGATCTTCAGATGTAACAAATTTTCTTCTTTTGTCTTGTTGAATCTGTGTGGTGGTTGTTAAATGACTTTTTATGTACTTGGAATATGGCATATCAAGATTAAGTTCATGTGCAGGTTATTCTGAGGTGATGCTAGAACTACTTCTCTTTGCTTTGGGTGATCTTAGAAAGTTGCTGAAGTCCCAAGGGTGCGAACTACTTATTGGCTTGGGAAATGCAGAAGATATTATTTTCAATATTGTGAATGAGGTTACTATACAAGGTTTTTATTGAACTTATGAAAATGCAACTCTAGTTTAGATGGCATTTGGTTCCTACTTGTATAAGAATATTCATCGTATTTTTCAGTTCCCTGATTGTTCATGTTATCGAAGTGTAACAGGTAAAAGCTAGCTGCATATTTGCAGAAGAGGAGGTAGAATATAATCTTCGTAAAGTGATCACTAATGTGGAATCATCTTTATCCGCTGCACCTTTTGCATGGGGAGGCCCTGAGTTTGTATTTTGGAGAACTCCATTTTATGATGTTAAGGTATATCCGCATCTTTATGTCTCTGACTCTGTTCATGTTCAATTTATTCTGAGCAGGCGAGCAGTTCTGCACATCATGTACACTAACAAGGTTCTCACTAAATCTCTTGTACCTTTAGGATTTGAGGAAACTACCTGCATCATATAATGATTTCCAAAAGTTGAAATTATCAACAACTACTCCACTTGCAGCGCCAACCTTGCCTGTGCTGAATATGGAATCAGAAAGAGGTGTGCTTATAAGATTCTTTAATTTCATGTGCATTTTGTTCCATTTGAACATCTTGCATGAATGCATCCATTTGCACATGCCTGTTTAAGCCTTTTCTTTTTCTTTTCTCCTTTTGAAAGTGGGGATGGTTCCCCAGTTAGGATTTTATTTGGTTAACAGAAACAAGTACAGGTGAGCTCTAAGCATAGGAAAAATCAATGATGAAAAGGAAGCCAGTTTAAGCATATTACTAATATAAGCATCGGTGTTTGGTGTGATGATTATATTCTTAGGTGCTTTACCAACGCTTGCTGAAGTGAAAAGGTATCTGACTGAAAACAGCAGCCAGTTAGATGAGAGCTGGATTGCTATTAAGGATTTGTCAGCTAAATCCATTTTAAGAAAGGAGAACGTCAGTCAAGCAACGGCAAAACTTGGTTCTACTGGAAATCTTAAAAACTACAAAACAAATGATGCAGAAATCTCAGTGACATCAGGCAGTATGCGAAGGATAAAATCTGTGAAGTCAATGTTTGCATCAGAAAAAGCAAGTGAAGTGAGAGGAGGAACTGACATTGTATTGGAGGCTTTGGCCGCTTATTTGAGATATCTAGAGGGCACAGCAAAGGATGATTGGCAAGAGTATTAAATCTATCTTCCTGTTCTTCCTTTTTTTTCCTGTTTGAACTTTGAGTTTCAGCAGTTCCATTTAGCAAATGTAAATCTCACTGATAAGTTCTATTTTGCTACATCTTTATATTGTATACTTTTGTAGGATTTTAATCAGAAATCTGCCTAGCTTTATAGAGTATGTTCTATAGGATTTGTATTAGGAGAATATTTAAACATGATCTCTTACAGTTACCTATGTGTATATGCTTACTATTTTGACAAACTTAAACATTTCACAGCCAGACCAGGTCTGAGTTCTTCGCTTTTATTAGATCTTATTTAGGACTTGGGAGTTGGTTGAATTTGGATGCATTTCTGTAGTCTTCTTCTTTCTGGAACCTGACAATCTTGACTCGTATCTTAACTTATCGACTGTATTAAAATTTATTCATCCTGACACATCTACTGTACCAAGAACATTAATACTGCACTTGAAGGGATATCAAGTCAAATAATGTAGAAATTTATATGGATGACATAAGTGACGCAGAGCTTTCAAGTAGCCAATGCAGCCTATGGGTTTTCAATTTAACTACTATGAATATTAAATTCTTGAGAATTCTATACATAATTTAAGTTAGTACATGGAGCTAACAACTCAATCATCTAATCATTGAAAACTTAAGTATCCACATTATTTTTGTTGGAATATTGATTTTATCTTTTTTTTGACATCAAGCTTTGTGGAGAAACAATTTTTCTCCTCTTTCTTATGCTTTTCTCGGTAAGCTTCATAAGTTGAATGCTCCAAAGGAATCGTTAGCGCATAGAACTGAAGAGAGTGTTCCTTGGATACATGGATTCCAATTCGGTTGATTCTAAGACAAATCAGGATCAACCATAGTCGATCCTGATCCCGACCAGAACTAGTATATTGATTGGTTTTAATCTGATATCAATTAATTTCGACCGCATCGACCAAAACGAGCCAAAACGATTTTTTTTTTGAAGAGGTTGGATTTTAGCTCCGACCTAGGAGACATCAGCAATTGATGTCTCTCAACAGCCTTCTTTTCAAATTTTCAGCTTTTACTTTCTATCTTCTGCACACACGCTTCTCCCATCCCTCACGCTTAGGGGTGAAAACGGGTCGGGTTAACTCCGACCCGACTCGGATCGGATTCGGATAAAAAATTTCTATCCGATTCGGATACGGATAAAATTTTTGAAAAAATTCGGATACGGATTCGGATACGGGTCGGATATATTTTTCGGATTCGGATACGGATATCGGATATCCGTTTACCCGCATATTTTTTAAATGATTTACAGTTTATAGTTTGCTTATTTAAATAGTAAATATTAATATTATTACTAATAATACGTTATATATTATTTATAGAGATTAATTTATCTAATTTTTATATATTTGACATACAAAAAAATTATTTGTTGTAAAACTCTTAATAATTTTATGTTAATTATATTTAAATAAAATATTATAATTATTTTAAATTCAATCAATATCTGTTTAAGATTCGATCCTTTATCCGAAAATTATCCGTATCCGTTTAGTTAGGATATGGTTTTAAATTTTGTTATCCATCCAATATCCGTATCCGAACTAAAAATACGGATCCGGATATGGGTTGAACACTATCCGATCCGTATCCAATCCGTTTTTACCCCTACTCACGCTTCATTGAGCTCATTTGGCGACCAATCCAGCGAGCTCCTGCGACTACTCCGTGCTTTGATTATCGAGTGAGTTTTTTTTTTCTCTTTTATCTATTTGTTTCCATTTCTCCTCTCTCTCTCTCTCTCTCTCTCTCTCTCTCTCTCTCTCTCTCTCTCTTTACTACTCTTTAACTCCCTTCTTACTGCTGTAGAACAATAATAAAAAGAGACATATCTCTCTCTTTGTTTCACTTTTGCATCAGTAATTTATGAGCATAAAATTTTACCATATCTAACTCGAAATTCATTATGATTTTGAGTGTATATCTTTTTTTTTTAGTTTTAAGGCTTCACATATCAGTAATTTTTATTTTTTTTTGTCACTTTTCTTAATTTTTAGAAATGGTCATGTGTTATTAAATAATATATAGAATTTTATGTAATTAAAAATTGTTCTGATCCAGTATGGGCGGCCGATACGGCTGATGTATATTATTTTTTTGTGCGGCCGATTTCCGTCCTGATCCCAAGTTTCACAACTTTGCCAAGATATTCAACAGTACTTTAAACATAGTATAGTGTATTGTATCTTTATGTGGTTTAATGGTAGGTGTTGATATGAAATGGGAAAATTCTTTTTCTAGTAAATAGTTTCATTATTTACATATTTCTAAACTGGTTACATCATAGATGAATACTCTCTCATATTATACCATCTATTAATTGAGAAATTTAATTATTATTAGGATATTGCAGGAAATAATGCTGATACTAATCTTTGTTGTTGTCATCATTAATGCAATTACTGTTTACCTTATGATATATGTTATATTTAGCATGTTATGATATTATGATCCTGATATGATTATCTGACTTGGGAAACTCCACTGAATCTTTTTACTCAATGTGTTTTGGTAACGCTTGCTGGTCATTTTGTTGGCACGAAGTCCATGCTCATGTTTAAATGTGAAGTTTATTGTTATGACTTATGACCAGGTTGCATGAGAAGTCGCGGAATGCTGAAAGCACAAGAGGTGCCTCATTTCGTGCTTTGTTTGGTGCGGCCCTTTTCCTTGGAGCTATATCAAGGAGAAGAGTTTACTTTGAAGCTATTAAATATGAGAGGGAACGTAATGCTGGTTTTTTATCTCCATTTGGATACTCAGCACCTACAGTAACAGCAGCAGTTGATGCTGTTTGCTCCATGGAGGTATGGAAGCAGGAACTTTTTGCTGTCTGATATTGTGCTTTTGTATTTCTATTTAACTCTTTTGAAGTGGAGTTACTTGGGCCCATTGGGAAGTTATTGATGATCAGAGTATAGCATCAGAGATGGAATTGGTAGGTCTGAATATGTTGTATCTTGTCAAAGGTAGAGTTGCTCGGGCCATTGAATACTGGGAGGGGCTTGTACTTCTTCAAAATACGAGGAAAATAAAAAACAAAAACCAGTGGGATATCAGGAATTTACTCTTCATCTTACTTAATCACTTATCACACATCTACGCACAAGAAATTAATAGTTTCCAGATAATTAGCTAAATTTGTTCCGTGGTCACATCATGTGCTCAAGCTACTAATTTGGCAGGTAGATGAGATGTCTTTGAAGTTTGAACTAAAAGTTTGTGTTATAGGCATTTTGGATGCTTTGATCAGTATGAATGACCTGGATCACTGCATTAGATGTCTGGCCCGTGGGCTGTGGGTTTTCCTTTAAGAAACATCCAAGTTAGTTGTTTCTGAGGAAACATTTAACCCTTGCCTATGTGTTTGTGTAAGTGAGGTTATATTTGCTTGCGTCAATGCTTAATAAGAGCAGAGGTAGGTATTACTCAAGCCATCTAGTCAAAGCAGGCATCATGTAAAGTTCATGAGAAATATTACATAGAAGAAAGAGAACTTGTCTATATATATATATATACTTCTTTTTCTCCCTAGCTAAATGTCTAGCTACTTTGGGTTTTTTTTCTTAGCAACATAAATACATATAACTTGCTTATATGTCCACATACATAGATTGTGCATGGTTGCCTTCCTTGCTTGACCGCACACATTGTCTGTTTGTTCTGCTCTATAGATTTTAGCTTATAGAATTCTAACACTTCAGCTATTTGTGACAGTGGTATTCGCTCTTGGCTTTGAAGTCACAAGTATGCAACGAAGGAATCTATCCTATTCGGGTATGGAGATGGAATGGTTATCTAGTTCAGGTAACTGGTGTATGGTCGAAGTGCATTGTGATTTTAAATACTCCACTTCTTTAATTATCTTGATGGGGATGCAATCTTTAGCATTAGAAGCATAAGTCTTTGTCACAACATGGGATCTTACTGGCCGATCATTGGCTCATCACATACCTCAGATCATTGTGTGCTGACGCTTGTAATGATTGGCGCATATTGCCAATGACAACCAGCATAGCATTTAATAATAAAATTTAGAAGCCTTAAAACAACTGTAAGTAGAGTCAGACAATTCTGTGAGAACATGAGATATATGTTCATGTTCGTGTCATTCATTTTGGAAGAACATGTAGACTTCACACCTTCAAAATGAAGTTGTGTTTTCTTTGGCTGCTGGCCTATTGAGTAGCATTGTGATGATTATAAATTTTACAATTTTGTCAGCCGAAAATGCAGGCTTATTTTCTCAATTTATATTTGACATCAACTTGGTTAATGGACATGTTGACAATAAGCTTTGCTCCACTATGTGATAGGGAATTCTCTTGTTACCGACGAAAGGAGTTCCGTTTCTCTAGGTTATGTTTTCTATTTTCACCACTGTTACCCATCATAAATCTGTTAATTAAATAATGAATAGAAATTGAAAGTAGCTTATTTATCGGTTTAATTCTATTATGACCACAGCTATGATGTAGTTAGAAAATATTTTGACTGTAGAATTCTCTGTTTTTGTCTTAGAAAAAAATATTGATATTGAGACCTGGATTGATAGACATATCGGTACCAAAATCGATAAAAATACTAAGACTGACAAAAAAATAAAAAACAATTGCAAAATAAAGATATTTTGTCTCTCACAATTGATCAAGAAATCAATCAATCCAATAAAAAAAAAAACACTTTTTTGATTGGATGGGAATGAATCAAGAAAGTGTTTATCGTACCGTAGCAAATCTAGAACCTTGGTTCTTTCCAAAATTTGTGCTACTTTTTGATACATATAAGATTAAACCATGGATTATACCAATCAAATTGCTTCTTTTAAATTCTTCTATTTATGAAAATAAAAGTCAAAGTAAAAACATCAACATAAATAAAAAAAAATCTTAAATTGGAAAATTCCAACCAACAAAAAAACGAACAACAGACCCAAGTAAATTTTAGATCATATCTACGAAAAGAAAACAAAAAAATATATATAGAAGAAGATTATGTGAGATCAGACCTTAAAAAAGGTAAAAAAAAAAACAATCCAAGAAAAGTAAGGAAGCAGAACTGGATTTCTTCCTTAAAAAATATTTCCTGATTTAGCTTATTTCATGACATACAAGTGAGTTGTTTTTGCAAGGTGAACTGAGCTTAGTTAACTTGGAAAAACTTGAATTGATCAGGCAGCATTTTGCTTTTGCTAATTTTTAAATGGATCTCACTGTTTTCTCTAGAGGTCAAATCTTGGAGTGTACTAGTGATGTCAAGGCCTGTTGTGTTTGGATTTTCAAATCAGCTTACTTATGTTTAGGTCTTTCATGCATCGACAGAATTTACTGGACTAAGATATTTAACTACTAGAATTATCAGTCTGATTTCACATATTCATCCCTAATCTTGAAGTTCACATTGAGCTTGCTTGATTCATGTTCATGATACTAGGTTATTTCTAGGCAAATATGCACATGTAAATGTCTCGGGTCATTGAATACCAAGTTGCATTAATGTTCTGCCCATGCTTAAATCTGGTACATCTTACCATATTATTAATACATTCTTCTCTGTGCTTGCTTCTTTCTGTATAAGAATGACACATGTAATGTTGCCTAAAAATAGCAGTCTCTGACAATCAGTCTTAACATTATTGCATTCATGCCCTTGAAATGAGTTAGCAACCTTTACTAAAACAGTATTCGGCAGTGTACATATCTATAGTTTTTTTCTTTAAATTTGTGTGGAATGATCTTTGATCACTTGTTGATGTGTTGGGCTCAAACATTGGAAAATGCTACCTGCTATTATTAAAGAATTTTATCTCTTTGGTCTTTATTGTATAGTTCATTTGCAGCACATCTTTTAACTCATTCAACTTGCGTATAACCTTATACCCTTTTGGTTATGGTAGTAATGCTAGTACATAGTTCTGTGGACTTGATGGCTAATAACCAGTCTGATGACATCAGAGTAACCACTTTAAGAGAGTATTTTCTGGGATTCTAAGTTTCGAATTCAAGCAACATGTATTCAATATAAAGCTAGGCCAAAGTGTCGAAATTTATTCTGTTTTCACTGTCAAACCTTTTAAGGTTATCTACTTTGTTTTCCTTCTGGTTTTCCAGCGGATATTGAACACCGACAAAGTTCAATGTGGTTTACTTCTTGTAGCAGTGAGATCCAATTATATCTACATTTGGTCCTGTATGAAAATATGTAACTTCCTCATCTAGAATATATATAAATTATTTATCTTCTGTATACAGCTCATCTAGAAGATTTTTATTTTCAGTATACAGCTGTTGGGCATGAAGGTCCTGCAGTTCTTCTTGTACATGGATTTGGAGCTTTCTTGGAGCATTTCCGTGGCAATATTGCTGACATCGCTGACACAGGACACCGAGTTTGGGCAATCACACTTCTTGGTTTTGGCAAGTCAGAAAAACCAAATGTCATTTATACAGAACTTATCTGGGGAGAATTGGTGAGAGATTTCATTGTTGATGTTGTGGGTGAACCCGCCCATCTTGTTGGCAACTCAATCGGTGGTATGTTAACTCATAATATGAATGTGACTTTAAAGAAATAGCTACAAATAAGTAATGCTTCTTTCTTAAAGAGTGTATGCTCTTTTATTTGACTTAGGTTATATCGTTTCCGTTGTGGCTGGTTTATGGCCTTCTTTAGTAAAATCTCTGGTTCCCATCAATACTGCTGGTTCAATAGTTCCAAGTTATTCCACCGTACCATTAAATGAAGTAAGGCATTGAGGTTCTGTTTTCCATCCAGTTCATTGCTGCATCTATACCACTTACCTGCCACATATGCTTTTATTGGTTTAAGTTTGGTGTCAGATCATTGAAGTTGATTCCTTCTCTTGTGTTTTTTTCTTCTTTTTCTCAGGGAAGCCGATTGTCAGGGCTTTCATGGTTTCAGGCTCGCCTCCTTTTGCTATACTTGAGGTCAAGAGCTGGAAAGATCCTTAAGGACTGCTATCCTACTGTATGTGAGCCTTATAAGTCTCCTCTTCGACACTTGTACTGATTATATCAACTTACATATATTCAGCATTTTTATCATGTGTGCAGAAAACAGAACGGGTTGACAGTTGGCTCATAAATGATATAGTAAGGGCTGTATCCTACCCATAAGAATAACAGTTTTGTTAGGCAAGTAGGTTGTCATAGTTAGTAATACTATCTACAGTACAAGATCAATACGACATTGGAGATTATAATATTTTCATGCTGTCTATCAAATTTCATGGTTGCGCTAAAATAGGAGTGAATATATTTATATCTAGAATATCTGTCCCCTTTATGGTGCAAACATTTTCCCTGACAAGCACCCTAGTCATATGATCCTGGTGCAGCTGCAGTTCTTGAGAGCATACTAAGCTTTGGCCTGTCGATTCCTCTTAATTTCCTGTTCGACTCTTACGGAGGAGAGGTTTTAATCATACAAGTATGTGCAAGTGAGACTGGTTGTATTCACCCAATTGCGGATGGTTATGTACTAGTCTAATGCTCATTTCCTGTCTTAAAAAACCAGGGGATGAGAGATCCAATACGCAAATCCGAGTTGTTTTTGTCCATGATCAGGGAGCATTGCAGCAAGGTTTCAGTTCGCGAGCTGGATGCAGGTAATTGATTCTCTGGAAGTAAATCTTAGCTGTGCCATTCTTGCATAAGCTGCAGTTTTGATGCAATGCAGAATTGTTTTGCTACTATTTGTGCTTGGAACTCTTCTGACCTTCTTCATGTCACTCCATCCTTGCTCTTGCTGCTGTTACGTCAGGCCATTGTCCGCATGATGAGCTTCCAGAAGAAGTAAACAGGTTACTGAGCGAGTGGACGAGCACAATTGAAGTCAGCCCTGCCATGAAGAGAAGCTGATGTTTCTGTTATGCAATTACCATGAGATCTTTTTATCTTCTTTCTTGGAGAATAGAGTATTACAGGGCCCGAGAGGAAGGTCCAAGTGATACATTTCAGTCGACATTGTTCATGCCCTGTCCTTAAATTATGTGGTGCTATTAGAGCTTGACGCATTCTCTAAACATCTCTTTCGCTAGCTCTGATGACATCTGATGCATGTCTTCTACTGTATGGAGGACATTGCCCCTTTTCTCTCTCTGCACTTGGTAAATATAGTATCTTGATATAAAAGTTGTATCTTGTCTAAAATGTTCTTCTGTTGAAATTCAGATTATAGGAGTTGCAAGATTTTAAGAACACAGGTTGATTGATGGTCGAAAGTCTGCAAGATCTTGATATATTGTGAAATTTTTTCCTTAATTGTTTAGAAATTCCCCAAACAAACAATCTGACAAGTCCAATACACATTCCTGAATGAATATAATAGAAGGAAGGTCTTTTCTTTTACTCCGTAATGCATTTCTATGCAACTGGCATGGTTGATTAGTAACTCATCTTAGGCCATGGTTGGATCAATAGTTCATTACACAATTTTTTTCCACTACTTACAATCACATAAAGGGCATTTTGGACAATAAACTATATCTTTTGCATTGTTTTCATCCATAAAAATAAATAAAAAAACTTAAAAGATAGAAAAATTATCAAAAAATTTCTATGTTTTGCTTCTATTATGGTTCACACTTCACATTAGCTATTAGATATTTACCATTCCACCTAAGTAACCCTGATGTTAATTTTCTTAATAGAAAGTTACATACATATATAAGTTAAAGGTGCTAAAATAATCTTAATACCTATGAGTTAAATTCTGTGACGTTAAGATAAATATAAAAGGGAACTAGATTTTAAATTCAAAGGAAGGTTATTCTAAGTATTTTTCTTTTTTAACTATTGAAAGTAATGAAATATATTCTATTTTTTTATTTAAAAAAAAAATATGAGTAGCTCTGCACGTATGCAAATAAAGGGATATGCGAGGGAGGTGTCGAGCATCACAAAGTCAATCTATTCACAGTTAGACAAACAGCATCACCAATTTCCACCACAATTAATTTGGAATCGTTTCTTTTTCTTGATGGGAAGTTTGATTTGCTTGAGAAAAGCTTGGAACTGACTCATTCATTTCCTCCACCTCGGAACCAACCCCTTTCACTTCCATCTCTCCATCCTCTCTCCTGGCTTTGCTGTTTGAGACTTGGACGCCTCCTTCTACCGTCGGCCATTCTCCCTCACTCCATGGAACTTCCTCCACCAGTCCTTTCTATTTAATTTTTAAACTTAATTCCATTTAGACTTTCTACTGTTTTTCATATATATTTTAACTTTTTTTTTAATTATCCGTGATAAGAAAAAGAAAGTAATTTTTTTTTTTTATAATGTAGTAGGGCTGTCGAACGTGGTAAAAAAGTTTAGAAAATAGATGTAAAAAACTCTGATTGTTCGTGGTGGTTGGAGTGAAATTATCCCTAATTCCTAAGTGGCCAACAAATTATACCTAAAAGAGAAGAAGAGAAATGAGGTCGGTTCGACCATTGCAGGCTAGTGGTTGATTCAAAGATGTAGATGATCATGAGTTCTATGAAAGTTTTATGTATGCATAATTTAAACTTATTACAATGCATTTTATAGAAAAAGAAGGTCGTCGGTTCAAATTCTATTATAGGGATAGGGGTGACTTGTAATGAACATCCCAAACATATGCATAAATCTTTGACGAAGAATTCTTGAAATAGATTACCAAACTCTTCTTCTTTCTATTCCTTAATAAGTTTTTTTTTTTTAACCTTACTAGATGCTTATATCATGGATGAGGATTGTATTTCTAAAGCAACTCTACTTTTTGCTCAATGATGCTTGACTAACAAGACTAACTAATCATAAGTGGAGGCCAGAGTTTCTAAGTTTTTGGATACCAAGTTGTCTCCTTACTACTCTTGATATCATCATTAAAGTTCTTCTTTTCCAAAAGAAAGGAGGTCTTATTCCAATTATGTAATTTGTGTCTACTTCACTTCATAGTCATCTAAATTATAATATTAAGAAATTAATTAAAATCACTATATATTTTAAATTTATTATTATTATTCATATCTCATCATATTGATATTTATTATTCAAATCTTCCTTTTTTTTTAATAAGAAAAAGTAACTCAAAAACATTATTTGACTAGTATTCTTAATGGCCTGTCACTATATAAATATGGGAGAAAAGTAAAAGAGGGAATCAGATCTTAGAGTCAAATAAGAGCTATTTTCCATATTTTAAAAAGAGAAAAGAAAGACACTTCTCTATTTTGAGACATTAAAAGAGGCATGCAAGAATTGAATGGTAAATATTTATATAGCAATATATAAATTATTTTAGATAAAATTTTCTTTATAATCTTTAGTTTATTAAACTAATAATCCATCAATAGTGAAATGCAATAATAAACATAAGGTATGAAAGGGATCAACCAACCGACGCTCGTTATCCAACCTTTCTTTTTTTTCACTCCCATTCGTTTCCTTTCTTTCTTTCTTTCTCGCTTTCCATGGAGTTCTGTTGACTTAGACAATATCGACTAGATTAGTGGTTTGATGACAAATCATTTGTTGGATGTTTGAAAGTCAAGCAGCGAGGCAATTCCCATTTGCCAATTTTGGGCCCATTTTTTTTTATCTCCTTAATCATGTTGAATCTATAAATGACATCGGTTGTGACGTCGAGATGACACACAAGTCTCCCGTCACTTAGGACATGGATCCCCTCGAACCAACCCGAATCTATGAAGGAATCATTTGGTGGGTTGTCGGAACCTCGTATAATGTGAATAATTTGATAAAAATTGAGATGATTTATTTTATCGGCAATTTTGCTTAGGGCCGGCAAAATATTCGAGGCTACTAACCGACCTCAAATAATTATTATGAGAAAAATTATTTAGTGATTTGGTTGCTCAATGACTTTGGCTCAACGATTTGGATCGGTTGATAGTTTCGCGTACGATTGGCTTGAAGGAACAGTTCGACGGTGCAATGACTTGGAGCAATATCCTGGCGGTATTTAATTCTGAGCAATAGTTCAGCGATGTATATGGTTTGATGTCCAGACTAGATGACTTAATATATTGGCTAAAGCGGACTTAGTGTCTCTATATCTAAAAACGATTAGCTATCTATTTAGCTCATATTTAGCTTTCAGGCTATTGAATGATCAAGAACCTATCTAACCTAAGAGACATTAGTAATTGATATCCTTAGCTATCTTTTCTTTTTTTTATTTATCTCTCACACATCGTCCTCTCACCCCTCATACTTTATTGAATCCATCCAATAGTCAATTCAGTAACCTACTACGGCTATTCCACACTTTAGTGAACTCGGATGAGTGTTTGTTTTCTCTCATTTCTCACCCACTATTTAACTTATCTTTTCTTATTATTATAGAACAATAGTGATGTGAGAGACATCTTTCTTCGTTATTATTCTACGGTAGTCATTTATGAGCATAAAAAAAATATCAAATATAAATTGAAATACATTATAGTTTTGAGTGAGTTTTTTCTTTTAACTCTTAGACTTTATATGTAACTATTTTTTTATTTTTTATTTTTCTATTATTTTGAAGAAATTTTCCATAATTTTAAATAATAATAGAATTTTACATAATTAAAAATAGTCTAATCTAATACGGACCGTCGACAAGATCGATATAGTTTGTGTTTATATTTTAACAAACACCAATATAACAAATAATTACAATAAGTAGATTTGTTCGGCAGATAATTAGTCGGCTAACTATTTACTAATGCGATTATAAAGTGGGATTAGTTTGCAAATCATGTTTGTATCAACAGTCCAGTGTTCACAACTAATGGTTTAAAATGCACGCTTCTCCAACAACCCGGACTGTAGAGAATCCTCGCCGTCATAGATCAATTCTCCACTATTAAAAAAATAAAATAAAAAATAAATAAATAAAAGTAAAGCAATTCTCCATGACTTCCTTCCAACGGACAACTCCATGATTATGAGGTGTCAATTTGTTTAATAATTTGAGCATCATCTTGGTCTTGTCTAAGTCTATGCAACGATGTTTACAAGCTATTATTTCGAAAGCCACCAATTAATCATTTTTTTAAAGGAAAAAGAAGGACATCAATTTGATCTCATACTTCATCATGGTGGAGTTGTCATTTTCCACACAATTTTCTTCACTCGGAAAAAGTTGGACCATTCTTACGCTACCAAACTAATCTTTGAGCATGTGGCTGAGCAAATCCGATAGCAAATTTTGATCAAATGATTTGTTTCTTTTAGAACATAAAGCTAGATTTGTGGGGAATCCACTACTAGATTTTGAAGACAAGCTATTTTATTTATAACAATGGACACCTTTTCTTTTGGAGTTCGAAATGGTATCTAAACTTCGCCAAGGGCATCTCTTGTAAGGGTTAAGAAGAGGTCGGATTACAAGTAGCTTAAAAGATGAGATGTTAATCATATATAAATATATGTATATATATATATATATATCTCTTATAATAGTAAAGATTAGGCCTAATGAAACAGTCTCAAGCTTCTCTCTCTCTCTCTCTATGTGTATATATATATATATATATATATATATATATATTATATTGCATTTCAAATGCATGTCAACGAAGATTTGGTAAGATTTCATATTCTAGAAAAGAGTTTAAACTCCACAGAGAAAGAAAAATGTTTCCTGTAGTCAGCAAAATAAGAGTGATGTATACCATCATCCTACTGTTCTCTTCTCTGCTCACATGTTGCTTACTTGATCTCTTTGGGACCAAAGTTATTTTAGTTTATTTGATTTTGGATTTTAGTGGAAGGTTTGAGCAATATCTTATTAGTAATTAAATTTGGATGACATATAAAGTATAACTTGTTCAATTTGACTTGTATATATGAGCAATTTTAATCATGCCAAGATAGAACAAACCTAAAGTTGATCATATTCCTTTTGAGTGTCACAAGTTCTATGATTGATATTGAAGACTATCTGTAGTTGTTAGGGAGTTTATATGTTACGATAGAAAGAAGTTTCAATTCAAACGACCTATTGCTAAAGATAAGATAATCTATTTCTTATCATCTAAATAATTAATTGAATTACTCAATAATTCTCTCTAATTTCTTTACTCTTTGGAAGTGATTCATCCCAAGTGTTCGATAAGAAGCACTTTCTTTTTCTCTAAACCTAACTGATTTAGAATACAAATTAATTCCCTTCTTTCTATAGTACACCAGTGGATAATTTAATTCTGGTCAGAATTTAGCTTTGATGTGGATATAATTTCTATGATTTATGACTCCTTGTTTGATTATTTTCCTTTGATGTTATAGCTTTGTCATAATCCTTTTACATGTTGGTGGTCAAGATACAAATTAATTTGTTTTCAACAATTAAAGAATTAACGGAGCAATAGATGTCGTTAATTATTTTAAGAAGATAGATTGATAGGGTAATTAATGGGCATCACCGTGATTAGTGGCTGTTATATAATTAATCTCATGTAGTGTTTAATAAAACGACCGAGGGTTATAGAACTGTTCTTAAAGTAATCTTTGTCACGTCTAACCCTCTATTTAATTGCGTATGTGATAACGAGATTATTTTTCTTCAATCACAAAGGAGACAATTCACTAGACAAACATATATATGATTAACTAATTTTCAAATGGTAGATGCTCCTTAATTAATTTACTTAAAACAAGCATCATGTGCATTTGCACTTTTACCTGATGCAAAGTATATGTATTTATATATACAAATATTTCCAACATACAACAAAGTTCTACAAACACACACCCTCTTCTTGAGGGCACTCACTATGCACTACACCACATACATCTCTTTGTCCTTGCAGTAATTAATGGAAACTTATAAAGTTTGAGCTAGGTTCTAACTTTGTGATCCAACCTCCTATTAGCAAGAAGCCATGATCGATACCGTGCTCTTATTACGATTTACAGACTCACTATAGTTGATAATAACCTAAACTTCTAGACTTGTGATGCACTTCCATCTGTTGCACTACAAACTACACTACTTGAAGTACTCTTTACACCCAAACCATCCAATGATGACTCTCCAATGCCAGAATTCTGATAGTCTAGTAGCCATTCGTAGCTACCGTCGTCCCACGGTGACGGTCCGACGTTGATACTGTTATACTCCTCATCACTTATTGGAATCAACCATGAGTCATCTATAACAGGTAGGTCATCTTCCCATAGCAGACTTAGCACTTGGTGATCATGATCATGATCGTGAGTACTGGCACTAGTACTAGTGTTTGTGCTAGCCTCAGGTGGACTCGAGTTCTCGGATTTCGATTCGGTCATCACAGTCGATTGCGACGTAGTCGGGCTAGCCTTGTTGTTGATTTGCTCATGTGTGACTGGATCAATTCCCATCTTGATCAGCTTCTTCTTGATGTGGGTGTTCCAGTGGTTCTTAATCTCGTTATCAGTTCTTCCAGGCAATTTTGCAGCAATCTTAGACCACCTGCACCAATTAATTCAAAGAAATCTTTAAGATGAAAGATTAGAAAATGTCCCAATCTTATGCTTATGCATGATCTCCATATTATGTTTACAAGTTGTTTAACTTTGGATAGAACAAAAGGAAAAGTTTCAATAAATTAAGCCTCAGGGATGCTTATTGCTACAATTCCTAGTCAAATGATCAGGTAAAGTTAGTTTCTCCAGAAGTATTTTAAGTATGACAAACAACATATGCGTTCTTCGTGCTAACTTTCATATTTCAATTTTCATATACATTATGAGTTAAAGGTAAGTATAATAATAATAATAATAATAATAATAATAATAATAATAATAATAATAATTAATAATAATAATAATAATTGTAATAATAAGAATAAGAATAAGAAGAAGAATAAGAAGAAGAAGAAGAAGGAGAAGGACGAGGAGGAGGAGGAGGAGGAGGTCAGTTTTTGTTTGCTTCTTAAAAGTAAAGAGGAATGTGATTTTGATTAGTCTCCTGCTTCAGTTGTCTTTACCTGCAAGAATATTACACGTACGTTTGCTTGAACACAAAGAATAAATTTAGGGGCCCATCTCCTTAAATTCTTTTGCAAGTTCCAAATTATTAATTTCTTAAGAGTTAAACATATTTTAAACTTTCTCTTTTCGTTCCATATGTGATAACAAAGATGAACCCAAGATGATAATTTAAGCTACTACATAGAAAAAAAGAAAAAAGAAAAGAAATGAAATGAAATTTGTTAGCTTAGTAGAAGTTTGACAAGGAATTCCAATAAGCCATTGGGCATTTAGGAGCACTTGAAACTGGCTTGCTAAAGTGGCCTTAGTTTCAAAAGTAACAAAGATAACACCATTTAATTCTTTAGCTTCCATTTAAAGGTTTTGAAGATTTGAGTCATCTATAAGGACCTTTTTTTTTTACTCCATTTAAACAGCATAAAAGTTTAATAGGATTTATGCTGTCATGCTTTGGTATCATATGACACCACCATGCTCTCTCTCTCTCTCTTTTTCTAGCTTAATTATATTATCGAGGAAAACAAAATTAAACCAAAGCCACTTATCCTATGCATGTCCCATGCTAACCCTTATGCCAGGACTATGCAACGTGCATTAACATGAACATGCTTGATATCTCATCTATGATTGGTACCTAAAACCCTAAGTTCGAAGCCAGTATGGAGCTAAAACTCGTACTGCCTGATGTAATAAGAGATTCACTGAGGGAAGGGAGAGTTACACATGCCTGTTACCCAGCCGGGCATGGAGGTCGATGACCAACTGCTCCTCGGTCTCGCTAAGTAGCCCTCGCTTGAGGTCCGGCCGCAGGTAGTTCGTCCACCGGAGGCGGCAGCTCTTGCCGCACCGGAGCAGCCCGGCGAGCTTCGGCACCGCCCTCCAGCAACAATGGCCATTGGTGATTATGAAGTTGATGAGCTTCTTGTCCTCCTCCGCCGTCCACGGCCCCCTCTTCACGCCGAGCTTATCGCAGCACGGCTGCCTCCCCATCCCTCGACTCGCGTACTCCGGCACCTCTTTACAATAAACCCCGGGAACCACTCTCCCTACCAACCCACACCAAACTCTCTATAATATAAAGCCAACCACCTTAGATTTCTCTCTCTCCAGTCTTAAACAAGCAACAACAGACTTTGAAAGGAACCTGGCAACTGCAATGAGCTGACGTTGAGTGTTTTTTGTCCCAAGTTTATTTTTTTATTTCTTTTTCTACTTAAGAAGTCAGTAGACATAATCCTATGGTGGGTGATGTGATGGTAAATGGGGGGGGGGGTTTGTGAGCAATAAAAAAGGACTTTGTTGCATCTCAAGCCTCCAACTCTTCCACCCCTCCATTCCCCGTGGAGATCATTACCAAGTTGTAATCTTACTCAACCATAACATCAGCAATCTCGTCAGCCCCACACTAGTATATCTCGCTACAAGCCTAGCTTAGTTCTCTCTTTCTCTCTCGCATTTCTTTTCTTAAGAATTAGCTCGATTATCTAATCTAAAAGAAGAAAAGAAAAGAGAGGATAAGAAAAGTTTAAGTTGTATATGACTATGAGTACGTTACTTAGGGTACAGGTTGCACTGGATGGGTTCATTTTGGTAGGTAAAGGGTGACACGTGTTTGATTATTTGATGAAGTAAATAACATATCCTGTGACATAGTATTGCATGTCACCCTCAACCTTAGTTGTATATATATCTATATATCTATATATATCTATATATATGTGTGTATATATGGCGACATAGGGTTGAAACTTGAAAGTTGAAAGAGAGTTAGGCAGGCTAGGGATTTGAGTCACTGAGTTGCATGCATCTAAGCTTTATATAGATCATAGGATGGCTACCATTCAGCAATCACTAATACTAATTGTGTGAAGCAAGAGTACGTTTGGACCACTTCAGCACAATAGGCAGTTCATTAATTTAATCCAAATTTGGTGGGATTAATATTTATATATATTTTGCTAATATTCATGAAATGTTGTTTTATTATGATGAACATGGAGGATCCACTAGTTATTTTCTAGCTATATTCATTTAGGTTTGGTATACGAGAAATAGTAAACTATTAGCGTTGTAATCAATGCTAAAGAAATAAAGATAAAGGAAATTTATCAAAAAAACACCCTATTTTTTGCTGTTATTATTCTTCACACCTTATCATATGTATAATTACTATGTAACTCCTGTACTCTGCTTAAAATACCTTAAAAAATAAAATTAATTCAAAATATTCGATGTTCCGTTAAATGTTGTTAGGATAAAATTAATCTAAAATATTTTATTTTTGAGTGTATGTATCGAATGATTAATATTCTTGGCCAGAAGTTGCTTCATATCTTGGCTTTGCTTCTATGTTTCGGGATCCTACGCAAGCCCTACGCAAGCCCTACTTCACGTATTTATTCCTTGCCAGCCAGTAAGTTTTTGCCAAGCACAAGATATAGCACGTTCATGCACCGGTCACGCAGAGAATCCGTTGCCGACTTCGGTTAAAGAGTCCCGTCGCGCTTTCTCCTCCTTTGGAGATTTGCTGCCGACTTCCGGTGTCAGTTGCATCATTTCCCGTTTTAGGCTCCCCCCCCCCCCCCCGTTTGTTACCTTGACTTTTAGGCTTTTCCGTACCAATTTAAGAAAATTTGTATATAACCTCCTGTGTTTTAACTAATTTTAATTTATACCCTCTATTTTCAATATTTATAAGTTGGGGCGCTACATTCTATCACATATATACAGTAAATATTATGCTGTTAGATTTATTAATTAAAATTATGGGAGAATTTTAGTTTAATTTGCTCTCTCTTGCACTAAAAAAGGAAAAATAGTATAAGAGCATTTTAGTTATTTTAACAAAAAATTACTTATAGCTGATAGAATATTCTCTTTTAATCTAAAATATTTTTTTTTGCACATATTTAATAAATATAAGGCTCGATTTATAAATATTAAAAATGGGTGGTGTAAACCATAAATAAGTTGTAAGATAGGGTTTGTCAGATGCAAATCTTTCTATACTTATTTTTCAAGTCACGTTCATTTTCAAACTAATTAGGTAAATATTGACGTATTTAATTTTTTTTACAAAAGTAGATAAAGTCACTTTCAGGAATTCACTATCCCTATTTTCAGGGTTTATAATTGAATCACTTTCATCGAAAGTGATTTAACTTATTAATCTTCTGAATAATTTTAAATTCCTCTATTTATTCATAGTTCTTTTTTTGAAAAATTCTATTTTGCATAAACGTTGCAAAATAGACCCATCTTAGCAATTACTTGAATGCAACATGACAACCAAAATTAACCAAATGTATTTATTAGAATATAAAATAAATTGGTAAATTATAAATTGCCTTATGTGGTTTAGATTAATGTAAAACTAGTAATTTTTCCATCCAAACTTAAATAAAAAATAATAAAAAAAATGTAATTTTTTTAAAATTATTAGAGGAAAATTTTCCACCATAATGAATATTGAAATATTTTAATTGATCTTACCTTCCATTAGATTTACTCACCATATCATAATATGCTTCAAAATTAGAAGTTTTAATTATCTGACAAATATGGGTAAAAGATTTATATTTATTCGAACAATGAGATAATTAGCGGTAATTTATACTTTCTATATTAAATTTGGATAGAAAAATTAACAGTTTCACATTAATCTAAACCACAAGAAGGTAAAGTGATGAAAATAAAAGTTTAAGGGATAATTTAATTTCAAGCATAATCATATTGGAATAAATTTCTCATAAAAAACTTACATTCGCTTAAGATTTTAGAACAATTAGTGAGCTATCAAAATATCAAAGTAAATGTCTTGAATTTGAATAGTCCATTTGTTAATTAAATATAAAATCCCAATCTATTTAAGATTGTCTACTTCTTTAGCTTATAAAAATATCTCAAATTTAGAAGTGAGGAGTGTTAAAATAGAAAAATATTTTCTAACCGTTCAAGCTTTACAGTAACTAGTGAGTTAACATAGTATCAGAACTAAGGATTATGAGTTTAAATCTTGTCATGCCCATCTTTATCTAAAATATGAAATCTCTTGCAAGTTAAGTATACATTTTGAGTCTTTCAAAATGTCTAAAGCCGAGAAATAAATAAGATCATTAGAATATAAAGTATAAAAACTATCATTCTCTATCGGCTTAAATTTTACAGCATTTAAGAGACTACAGTATTCGGATAGCTAGGCATCACTTAACCTAACTTTCGTCTACAACATTATTAATTTTGAGGGTATATTCTGTAAAACTTATTTTGAGGACCTCTCATTATTTCTTGCTAATATATAGACTTGTTTGTTTTGAGTTTAAGGATCTTCGAACTGGTTTAGGGACTCCTAAACTGGTTCAATAATCAAATATTTATTTTATCATTTTTATATCTAATTAAATTTACTCTTTAAAAGATTAAGACTAAAAAATAAGATTAACTAATCAAATTCAATATATATCTACCACCACATAAATTTCGAGATCAAGAAGGACCTCTTGGTTATTAGAATGAGACCACCACCACATGACTACCTTCATGGAATATTTAGCGTGGACCATTAAATAATTAGCTGTTAGGAAGTTGATGTGCAATTCCTATTACAACTGGGGTCACATTCAGGTGGATAATGGATAGTGGTTGCTAGTTCTATCTCACCCGAGACAAGAGGTTGGTCCCCTTTTGCTTTATCTTAAAATTAATGGCTTAGGTCAAATACCCTTTAATAATATGTCGATATTTTTTTACATAATTGCTATTGAAATCGTTAGTTAAATATAATTGATAATAGTTAAAACACAACTTAGATCTTAAAAAGAGATACTTAGCATAAATTATTATTAAAAACTAGCTTAAAAACTATTTAATATCATACCGGATACCATAGTATAATAAAATATATCTTACTTTATACGAGATAAAAATTGTTGGTAAAGCTGAAAAGAGAGAGAGAGAGAGAGAATATTAATCATTTATATATATTTATTATATTTTGAAAGTTTTCTGTGGCAGTTATATCAAAAATCCCTAATATATAACAATAATAATATTCCAACAACATCAGCTTGGCTAAAGATACCCCTTATGATAAAATAGAAAGAAGGATACCCGACTGAGTCTTTGTACCTTGGAATTTAATGCTAATGTTAGCTTGTCAATTTTATTCAGGACTTCTTACCAGCAGAATGGTTGGAAATTTAATTTTAAAGCAAGGACAAATTGTCCATGCATTAAAAAAGTCATTAAATTTTAGTAATACTAAGATTGAGCTCACATATTAAATATAAATCGTACATACTCAGTTATAAAAAGATGTGCATTTCGTGTAGAAAATTAATGCAGTCAGTTTTCAAAAGCTTAATCTCGCTGTTACCAACATTTTAAGAGTTTTTTTCAGACAAATAGTCCTAAGGAAAATTGAATTATACATCACTAAACAAAATAATCATGAAAAAAATACTCAATTTATAGAGGGAGCAACCAGATTATCAGCACCTTTGACTGCAGAAATTTCCTATCATACGAATACTTGGAAGTGCTTGATTGGCTGCCAAATCATCCATCAGTTAACTAAATGTAAAAGATTTAAAAAGAACAAGAAGAACTGCAATGAAGAACGACATTTTTGAGAGAAACATAGGATATATTTGGGCAAACTCTATCTTAGAGTACCCATACAAAGTTTGATATAGAAAATTAAGATGATATCAATATACATTCACCCTTTAATAAAGAAGAAAAGAGAAGATGACATAAGATGCTTGCTTATATTAGTTTCTCATTTAATACTACAAATATTATATCTAAAAACACATAAAAGCAAACCACCTCACAATAAAGATGAACATGAATAACTTCACTAAGCTCTGTTTCATTGGTTTAATATCAAAATCAAGAATAGGGTAAAGTAAGTGTCAACAGGTTTAGCCAGTCCAAAAATTTCCCTTTCATACATCAACCCCACATGTGCAACTGTTCAGTGTTCACTAGTAATACGTTGCTCTACTACAGGTGCTAACCCTTTGCATTTTACGTCTCTTCAATCTTTAAATTTAAGAGGCAGAGAATATTCAAACAGTAACAGTTTAGCGTCTCATCCAAAAGAATAGAGATTTACTGATAAGATGGATAGATTCATCTATCCATCCAAAAAGGGAAGACCTGTGAGCAAACACCAATTATTCGATTGCATTTAAGCTAGAAACAGTTTGGTACTTATCTGACCATGAAGAGAACTGGTACATATGGAGAAAGGATTTATTCAGAGATCCAATTAAGCATCAGTCCTCCAGAAAATGAACAACTCAGACAAAGTCTCACAAAGTAAATAGAACTCCACAACAACCTAGTAAATTTGGAGTGGATCACTTAAAGATGATTCCTAATCATCGAGAGTGATATTGACGACCTCCTAAGCGATGATTGACCAGCAAAAGAAAAGCAAGCTCGCCAAGCCCGACACACCAATCCAACTCATCGTCTGTGCAACGCTGTTGGTTTGTCCTGTTGGAGTAGCTGAAATGTCACCGAGCAAGAGCATTAGACCCAAGTTGAAAAAGAATTGCCCAAATTTAAAGTCATTTCAGCTAGAGAGGAAGTAATCAGCAAAATTGGACGGGAACAGTAAAAGACTAAAAAGAGGGAAAAACTTTCATGAAACCGGCCTGAATAGTTAAATAACTTGTAGGGAAAGGCACAGCAGAATTAAAAGACATTACTTGTATTTTTTGTGTTATTTGTATTACAGTATTAACACAAGAAGAAATATAAGTGGCCTACTATATTTCCACATAGCTGCTCAGTAACTTACAATGAGTAGTTCCTTTTTGATAATATTAGAGCATGTGGAATATAGGTTGGACAGTAGAGCCAACTCTCCTTAAATAATTAGGTTGAATATTTGAGCTAACCCTCTTATAGAAATAAGCTACAACGGGTCAATTCAACTCACGGTGCATCAGTGAGGAAATGACATATAGCGTAAATAAATAAAGCATTAGCGAAGGTAGTGGATAGCTTGGAACCTATTAACTAGCAAAAGCGGAAAAAAAAAAAACAATTGACGACTCTAAGCAGGAAAAACATATCAACAACTATTCTCAACCCCTTTTATATATATAAGAGAGACCAAAAATGGCAGGCAACAGAGTAGTTCTTGCTGGACTAGAAATGAGTAGAAATTAAGAGCCAAAAGAAATTAAGTGAGGAGAAAGTTCAAAAACAGAAAGGAGAAAAAGGTGAGTATTACTATCAACTTTCACAGTGATGTTTACAGTTCATAGCATTAGCTAAGGTTAACAGTGTTCCCCAATGTGTGCACCTTCTTGCCTTTGTCCTCATCCTTACCTTCTCGTTGTGAGCTGATACGCTGACTACCACAAGTTAAAATTAATGAAAACTTATGTATCATCAGCTATTTCAACTAAAATCTTTTATATTATGCTTTTGGTATCTAACTTAAGTGAACACACTATTACTCTCAATCTTTCATGGCTTGCAGCTGCAAAAGATAAATAAAACGCAATTTGTAGTTTGAAAATTCTAATTTATATATCTTAGGCTCTTAGCAAAATGGCCTACCTCTGTTTTAGGCCTTACTGACTTGATACAATTGGGGATGCAATACAACCTGGTTGTAGGTGTAGACTCGACAACATAGAGATGAGACAACCCTAGGTATAGTAGGTAATCTTTGCGTCTACATAAGTGGGTGGTCTTAGTCCTGTTGTCGGCTTAAGTGATGCATCATATGGAAGGGTTAAGCCTATTTAAGATGAATAAGAAATTAAACAAATCTACCAAAGAAAAAGGACTACGGTTGTCAACTGTTAGCATTGTTTTAAAAAACTTCCGCCTTAACGCCTAGGCTCTTGCCTTAGTATATAATCATGCCCCATTTAGTTCCTGCCTAGGTAACTATCTGAGTATCTTGAACCATGATTTAGTATGTAAGTTGACTTTAAAATTCATAATCATTGTAGATCATGATAAATTAGTGGATTTGAAACACTTAGTATGGTTCTTATAAGAATGCATTAATATATTTACAATTTTTAACTTTAATCTAACTATTAGCTTTTTATTTATTTAAACCGTCTTGATTTTTGGATGCCCGCCTATGCACCTGTTTAGCTCTTAGGAACCATGACCCCTTGTCCACCTGTCTACTGGCTAGTCTTTTAAACCTTGATTGTTAGTCATTAATTTGTTTCTCAAAATAAATTTGGATAACCAAAAACGTTTTTATCAAGTAGAAAACAATTTAGTGCATTTATAATGATTCTCAAGTCTCTAAGAACAAGTCAATTTCAGCACAATGTGTCCTCTTATACATGAGAAGCATGAGAACCTAAAATGTTGGTGTGACTACAACCACTGGAGTAATTCTAGCACGTGAGCAAGTCCAATATTATTCTCCTTTTCTTTTGTCTCATTTGATTCCACTTCTCTTCCTTCTATCCTACATCACCCAGTTCACCAATCTCACGAAATTCCTTCTGCTGCTAATGTTTAACTAAGTAACAACTAACAAATGAAAGTCTGACTCACTTGGCTTCCCTTTTACTCAATGGAACAAGGCTTTCTATTGTCATATTCAGAGTTCAATAAGCAAAGCTATTCCAAATGAACTCCATTCGACAAATTTAATCGGACTATCGAGGCACCACAATTCTATCGTTTGCTTTCGAGATTACCAACAATCTAAAACACCGTATAAAATTTCTGACAGAATAGATTCCAAATCTACAAAACCTTTCTTCAGCGATAAAAATACAACATTTACCATAAAATTACAGATATCTAGCGCGAATCTATGATTCCAAATTTCAAACAACATGGATATAATTGAAATTAAACCAAGAAACTAGGAAAAAAAATTTCTATAATGATTTAGCTTGAAACCGAATCAGATCATAATTTAAAAACATACCTGTAGAATTCGAAGCAGACGTCCCCGAACCTAAGAGGAAACAAACAGCAAACAAACACATCGTATCAATTATGAAACCTATCCAAGGAAATCCGAGAGGCGCGATAAAGTACGGTAGGCGGTGAGGTTACCGGATCCGGCGGATGTGGTCTTCGCACAGGTGCTCTGGTCGGCGGAAACACCACACCGCTTCGCGAGCTGGAAACCCTTCTCCGGATCGACGTTGAAGGCTTTGAGCACCGCCTTGTCGTTGAGCAACGCGCAGAGGCACGCCGTCTCGTTGGTCGCCGCTTCGTTCAACGGCCCGCAGCACGATGCCGGCGGCGTCGCCGTCGAGTTGATGTACTGCGCGCACGACGTCAGCTTCGACACGCACGACGGAACATCCTGCGCCGCCGCGGGGGAAGAAGCCACCAAGATTAAGGCCAGCAGCGCCGCCATTAATGCTGATCGCGCGAGAGGGATCGCCATTGCTTCGCTGGTGTTAGTGGGGACTGGAAGAGAGGAGGAAGAGATGAGTGTTAATTGTTTGATGAAATGCTTGTGGCGTGTTTAGAATGGTTAGGTTTGTTTATTTATGGGTTTCAACTTCAACTCTGAAAGACTAAAACGACCCGTGAAGACGATGCGCTGGAGGATTCCCCATAATAAAGGATGAACTAATTAAATAACAGATTCGTATTGAGAATTTTTATAATTAACTCTCTTTTTTTCTATAATTCTCACTTAATCCTTTACATTAACTTAGATGATACTAAAAAATAATATTTTATTAAAATATATAAATAATTTATAAATATTTAAATTATCATTGTCTTCTTAGTTTTATTTTCTCTTTCAAAAATAAAGGAGGAGGAAAAAGATAAGAAAAAATGATGGTGACATAATAACGACGACCGTGAAAAAGATGGGTAAAAAATGATGAGATTAACGTTAGTTAGTTATAATAATATTAGACTGTTAAATAAGAATTATACGAGGGAGGGAGAGAAGGAGAAGTCGGGGTATAAAATGTTTGCCGGAATTTATAAAAAAATTCTATTAAATTGTTTCAGATATTTGCCGGAATGAAATTAGCACCCAAGTAATATTAAGCGAATTTGTAGGAGATTCTTACATCTATTAATGTATAGGATTTTCTCAGGAGACAGCTTAAATAAATTTTCGACGTGTCAAGTAGACTCGGGTCGGTGAGGTTATGGTCCGATCTTAATTACCAATTAAGATCTTTAGGATCCTAATTTGCCACGTGCCCAAGTTGAGGACGATCCCCAGATTTAGAATAAAATATTTTCGTCGGATAGTGATTGTGAATTTGTGATACTTTGGTATGTGCTTATGAAACTTAGCTCGGCTCAATGAGATTAGAGTTCAGCTTAATAGCTCGATGGGTTTATTGGGCTGAGTCTCATATATATATATATATATATATATATATATATATATATATATATATAATAAAACAAGTCCTAAAAACTAAAAAAATTAAAAATATAAAATTAGTGCATAGAGTAATACAAACAATAATTAATTAATATAAAAAATCTTAATTACTCATGTGAAATATATTATAATGGATCAAACTAAATTTACTATATATATATAACATCGAGCCTAATCTATCCATACTTGAGCGAGTAAATGCTAGCTTGGCTCGACTCGATTATAGTTTCGAGCCTAAAAATTAGCTCGGCTCAACTCATTTACAGCTCGAGCAAAGTCTACCAACTTCACGATCCCATAAATATTTAGCGACTCGGCTTAGTTTAGTTTGATGTTTTAAAAGTGTGTTAGTTTCGAGGATGTCATGATGGCTTAAAGTGGTGGCACAATTGTTTGAAGCTTCAATCAGCTTACCATATTTAATAATGGATAAAACTTAGTGGGGCCAAAGGGTAGTTGTATTACGAGAGGTCCAAAGTGTATTTGTATTAAGAGATAATTAGTGTTTTATTCACCTCATATTTAACATTTGGACTCATGAAAGATAAAAAAGATTTCTACTAGAAAAAAGTAAGACACTATTAAAAGAATAATATGTTAAATTAAAAATTAAATATAATTAAATTATAAGGATTATCATATTCTATATTTTATCTAATTTGTTATTCGTACCTCGTCTTTGAGAATTTAATAACTCGATTTCTCTATTTCTCCTAAAATTCTATTTAACATCCTGACGTTATTTTGACTAACTAATATCAACTAAATTACTAAAATACATCCATCATTCCCTCCAATTTTCTATATCTCTCCATCATCTTTTCTAACTATCTTTTCCACCGTCGTCGTCATTGACATTGCTGCCAACACCTTTCCTTATCTTCCCTCGCTCTCCTCCTCCAACTTTTCTTCTTCTTCTTATTTGGGAAGAGAAAAAAGCACGAAAAAGACACGAAGAATAATTTACGTATTTATAAATTATTTTATATATTATAATAGAATATATTTTCTTAATATCGTCTAAGTTAATCTAAATTATTAAATAAAAATTATAGAAATTTTTTTTAAAAGATAGAATTATATAATCCTAGAAAACAAATTATGAATTATTAAAGCCCCCGACAAGCAAGCACGCGTCCAATATTACAACTCAACCCAGTAGCATAGTCGGGTCTATCAAATTATTAACACGGATTTTATAAAATATTTAGCATTTATCTCTTGCAAATTTGGTCCATTTTTTTCCCAACCCAAGTACGAGACTTATCTCTTTTTTGGTGGGATGCATGCCTAACTTGTGAGGAAGAGACCATAAATTAGGATTATTTTACTAGTGCATAATTTAAAATAAATAGTCATATGTTGAAGACTAATATTATATATGATAGACTAAGAATTATATAAACCGTTATTATATATTTATATATGCTATTATTTTTTTCATTTAGAATGACAAGCAAGTCGAATTTACTGTTTATTACACTCTCACCTTATATTAATGTACAATAAAATTCTTATGCCGAGTTTCTTAACATAAACTAGATTCTCAAAAATCAAAATCCTTCTTTTTATTCAAGACCTTAAATTTAAGACGTATATTGAATGTGTTAGTATATCGATTGTACATATTTCATCGATAATAAATAACCTTTAAAAACTATATATATATACACACACCATTATAAATCACCTATATACTTATATGTTCGTTAGATAAATGTATTTGATGGACACAACAACTCTATCTTAATTTTAACAATCAGTAGACAACTATAAACACATTATAAGATTAATCTTGTTTGTTTTCCTTTTCAGTCAAAGTTCAAACAATGGCAACCATTAGCACACAGAAAGAATATAAAGAATCAAACATAATTTAACAAGTAATCATTGCATATGTTATCTTAACTACTGATTGCTGTCTCGTTAATCTTCTCCTCTTCGACGACCTTTTGCTTGATTTCGCTGGCATCAACTTTGGTGCTTGACTCATCTTCTCTTGTAGTGGTAGCAGCAGCAGCAACAGTAGCAGTAGTAGTACGTGTAATTTCTGTAGCATTGACCTTTCTGTTGATCACCTCAATCGCTAACGTCTTCTCTGTCTTTGGCTTTGAGAGGTCAACCAATGGCTCCTCCTCCTTGGTCTCCTTCGCCTTCTCAACCGGCTCAGCTATGATCTAATGGATATATGTGAAGACTATTAGCATGACTTCAGATTTTTCTTGCATGCGTGATAATTCTTTAAGATATTTGTTAATCTTGACTTATGTGTAATCACTAGTTTTTCCATTCAATAATAATAATAAAGAAAACCTATTATTTTTATAAATAAATTATTTCCCTAACTAATTATTATAAATTTAAAAGGGCATTTTTGGTCTAGTTGCCTCAAAATAGTACTATCCCAGTTAAGTGTCATAATTAAATAAAAGTTCAAGCAAACACTTTGAATCTTATTATAACTATATAGATGTGTTTTAATTAGAAAAATAGTAGATTTGATTTGGTTTGCTACCTCATTGGCGGTGGCGACATCCACATGTTTATGAGTCACTTCAATGGTAGCAGGGGTCTCGGTAATGAGTTCTTCAGGGACCTGGCCATTAGACTCCTTGGGTTTGCTCGCACAGCCGCCCATGGAGTCAGGCCGGCTATGGCTGGTCGACGGTAGGGTTTTCGGAGATGTTCTCTTAGTAATTCAAGAGGAATTTGTAAGGTGAAGATATAAGGGGAGAGAAGGCCCTATATATAAGATTAAATTAAGCAAGAGTACAAAATTGAATTGGTGGTAAAGAATTGGAGTCCTAAGTTAGAATGGGGTGGTTAATTGGAAGGGGAGGTAGGGAACTTTTTTGACTCTTTCAAAGGGATGCCAGCTCTTGGACCTTAATAAGCTTCTTTTTTGTGCTTTGGTGGCTTGGATGCTTTTCTGGGAATTGGAATTGGAATCTCCTTATCAATCTTTCAACAAACCCAGCCTGGAAAGCAATGGAAATGGGAAGGCAAGTAATTCCTTTTCCATTCAAACACAGTGTGTAGTGACTCTTTTCAGTCTTAAGTTGGTTTTAAAAGTTCACTGTACTCTACCCTCGTTTACTGGTTCAAGTTCATCAAATTTCAGTTTACTTTAAACTTAAACATTTGAATCTCTTCCATCGTCTTAACGGAAGTCTAGATTGTTAAATTTAAATACCATAATAAATGAACATCCCATATCAAAACATTTTCCACTATAAATATATTCTAATATATTATCAGCCTAAATGTAAACTATAATATATCATCATAAATAATATATAAACTAGTGGGAGTAAATTTGCCATTTGTATTTTAGAATAAGTGGTGAGATATTCCAAAATTTTTAAGGATGAAGATATCTAAAGCAAAGAATTTCTTTTTAAACTTTTATCCTGCATTTAGCATAAATTTAACTTTCTTATTTATATTAAAAAAAACACCTCCTTTCTTTAAAAGTAGAAAGTCATTTTATTAAAGTCACTCACTCACTTGGTAGAATTCTAGTTCATGCAAACCAATTAGTTATTAAATTTTTTTATCTAATGACAAATAAAGGGTATATAAGATGATGTACATATTTGATTAGATTAATAGGTAAACTAACTAGAATTTAAATATTTTTTTAATTATTTGTCCTTTTAATTGTCAAAAGAAGATAAATAAAATATGATTAATTTATCCTTATAATTTAAAAGGGATTTACCCTTATACTTTTAATTCATTTTTTAGTATTATTTAATCTTAATTAATAGATTAGAAGAAAGAAATTAGTAGTTATTATTGAATACATAAACTAATGAGAATTTTACCATGCTTGATTAGGGTTCAAATTTAGATTTCAATTTTGACGGGCTAGTCTCATCTATCATCATAAATGCATGCCGACATCATGCAGTCAGCCAGTCATCCATTCCACTCCTCATCAAGAAGGGGTCAACAAAGTCAACACAGTGGCCCACCAGTTGCTGTTGCAGTGTGAAAACGTGTGACTTGTTTGACTATTAATATCGTCCACATCTTTTTGAATTATTGGGAACTCAGTCAACTCACCCTTTGGTAGTCTTCTAATTTTATAGTAAGCTAATCTAATAATTAATTTTATCATATTTAGAGAAAATGATACTTTAAAGGTATATCTATATTATCTAATTTTTGATAGTATACTAAACATCTAAAAGTGATATAGGAGTGGATTTGAACCTCTAGTCAGGTGACTTAAAATAAGAATTGCTTTAACTAACTATGCTATATGTAGACATGATCATCAGGGCTGACCTGTCTGAGCTCGGCTCGATCCGATGATCATGTCTAGCTATATACCATTTGTTTTATTTGCATGGGTTTTTTTAATAGTATTTTAAGCATCGATGTTTTGAAGTTGACGAAAATAGAGAGATAATATGGTTAGTTTTGTCTAATAATTAAATTATATAACCGGATAAACTCTCTACTGAGTTGACCCATAGTGTGCAAATTCTGCGCACTCTTTATCATGGTAAGAATATTATTAGCATATAAAAAAGTCTTATTCTGGTACGAATAGATTGGCGTAAGAAATTGTGGGCAAAATAGATGGATTGAATTATAAAAACATTGAAAGGAGATTGTTAATCACAAAAAATTACGAAACTAGGGAGTTATTTGAGATGTTTGGTAAATTTAAAGTAAGATCATGCATTCGCCGTTGCACAGGATCCGCTACCGCGTGACGCCCACAGTCCCACTTGCGGATTGGGATCCGTCCGGGCCCGACCTCATGCGCGTAGGTCCGGGCTATACTACTAGTTCAGGAAAATCGCGGCCGTCCAAACTCTACAACGTGATATGGGAGCCGTCGTTATCCTTCTCCACCTCTTCCGCCCAATGGCGCGATGGGATTCCAAATTTCCAATCTCCTACCCTCCCCATAATTTAAGCTCTAAATCTATTCTTCGAATAACTCCAAAACTTATCCGAGCGCACGAGATGAGGCTTAACCACTGCTACCTCCTCTTATGCATCTTCCTCCTCCTCTCCATTCCCGCCATGGATGCGGCGGCCGCGGGCGCGCGTCGGATCCGGTTCCGGCGGCGGAGCGGCGAGTTCAAGATCCTGCAGGTGGCGGACATGCACTACGCCGATGGGAGGACGACGCCGTGCCTCGACGTGCTCCCGGATCAGACGGCGACGTGCTCCGATCTCAACACCACCGCCTTTATCTACCGCGTTATCCGGGCCGAGCACCCCGATCTCGTCGTGTTCACTGGTTTGATCTCTCCCCTTTTCTTCTCGTCTCTTCTCGTCTCTTCTCTTCTCTTCTCTTCCCCCAAATATTTTATTCCAGAAGTTGTTCGGATCTTTTATTTGAGTGGCTCCACAGTTGGAGTATTAATTATTATGGAAATCGATCAGACACGATCTCCATTTTTTTTATTATTATTTTCACTAGGGGTGTAAAGCTTGATGAGACTAGCTCTAATTAAGCTTGGATTGAAATTAATTTCGAGCATGTCTTTATGATTAAGTTTGAATTAAAATAATTTTAATCTGAACCAATTTCGAACTCGAGCCAATTTCAAGCTCAAAGGACCTTAAACGAGCTGCTCAATTAGTATTTTCAAGTTTTATCAATTTCAAATAATTTTCGAGCCTGAACGAGCTTGAATTAATTTAGGTTTGAATTAAGCTTGAAATAAAACTTAATTCAACTATAAGGATATAAATATTACTAAAATATAAATTACAAGCAATAAAGATAAATGGGTTAGAAAATTACAAGCAACCAAAATATAAATTACAAGTAACAAAGATAATTGTGTCGGAAAATAATGACTAAAATTTGAATAGATGAAAGAGTTTTGATGTGATGATTCATATTACTTTGATATTACTCATATTACATATATATATATATATATATATATATATTCAAGTCTTATCGAGCCAACTCGATCGAGCCGGCTCGGGATCAAGTTTGGCTCAAATTTAATTTCGAGCCTAGCTTTAATGATCAAGCTTGGCTCAGCCTATTTTCGAGCCGAGCTAGATCGAGCATTACCATGTGTTTTATAGGTTCTTATTATCTTTTACACCCCAACTAATTTGTATTTATTATTTGGCCCATGTATCTTATATTTAATATGTCAAAAATACTATGGATCAAATTTAACCAAACAATAATCGATGAAATACAAAATATTTAGCTCGTTTCACGGACAAAAAAGTATATATCCAAAATAAGCTTATGAGCCATCAATCTCCCTTCCTCTTCTGCTACCCATTAAACACATTTGTTCCATCTCTCATCACTTCATTTCTCCCACCATCTCAATTTTTGGGCATCAAAGACATCGCTGGAAAGGATCACCATTGTGTGGCCAATGATGAACCGTTTCAACTCCATCTCGTAGTTTTCTCATACGAAGTCCAAGCTCAATGGCAAGATTCTCTGATGAGATAAGTTGAGATGAGGTGGAGATAAGAAGAGATAATAAATCCTAAAAGGCAAAAAGGATAGTGATAAGGTGGGAATGAAGGAGGAAAGAGATTAGGTAGTGTTGATGATATAAGAGATGGAAGTGGCACTTGATTTAAATTAGATTAATTATTTTTCAAGGACTATAAATATTATTATTTTTACTTATAATTAAGTTGTGTATAGTTATTTTCAGTTAAGAGAACTAATGTTAGAACGTCTTTGAGGCATTAAACCTTATAAGTACAGGTTCGAATAATAAAATACTTATATAGTGTATAAACGATAATATAAAACAAAACATAGGGTGGGTGCTTTTATCAATTGCCCTAATTATTATCATATTTATTGTTTCCTGAGAGATTTGCAGATAACACCCTATTTTCAAAAAAAAAGTTTCTATGCAAACCCTGTGTTTTAACTATTTACAACCGCATCCTATCACCATGTATATTTTTGAAAGAATGAGTTAGGAAATCTAGAGAAGAAACAGGGGTGTTTTTGCTTATTCACAGAAAGAGCTATCCAAACTAGTTAATGGCTAAATTGTAGGATGACACATACGATAGTTTTAATTTTTATTTTGATAAAATGATGAGGGGATACAAGCCATACAACGAGCAGCTATTGCATTCTTGCAAAGTTTTATTTATATTATTATATATTATAGGAGGTGAGGAATCAACTATAACTTACACCCACAGAGTCAGTCAGAAACAATAGAGATTAGCTCCGGAGTCAAAAGAATGTACTTGGTTGCTCGACGATACAGCTGAAGAAGTTAATGCTCTTCTGAAATCTACACATCTTTTTTATGTTGAAATGAAAGTCCATAGACTAACAAAGATCTACATATTAAGTCATAATAGTTTAGGACTTTGGAACAGGTGATAACATCTTTGGTCTGGATGCCACGGACGCAGCCAAGTCTTTGAATGCAGCATTTGCACCTGCAGTGGCTCTGAAGCTCCCTTGGGCGGCAGTGCTCGGCAACCATGACCAGGAGTCCACCCTATCCCGCGAGGGCGTAATGCGGCACATCGTCGGCATGCCTCACACTCTATCCCGTCTGAACCCTGAGGGCATCGACGTCGACGGCTTTGGCAACTACAACGTCGAGGTGGGCGGGGCTGACGGCTCGCCGCTCGTTAATAAGTCGGTACTAAACCTCTACTTCATTGACAGCGGTGATTACTCTACTGTCCCCTCTATCCCAGGATATGGCTGGATAAAGCCTTCACAGCAACTCTGGTTCCAGCGGACCTCTTTACGCCTCCAGGTATGCTTATCTGCATAACATTTACTTCCAAAGATAAATCTCCATGCAACAGAGACGTCGTCTCTCCTTCTGTCTATTCTCGTGTTTTCAGCATACAATTGATTTCGAAGCCATGTTGCTAGTATGTAGACTAAAAGTCGATAAGTGAACAGATCAGTGAAGATTGAAAACAAGATTGTCATAGAGAAAATCAACACCTCTATATATGTTTAAACTTGAATTAAAATGGCTGCAGAAAGAGTACATGAGCAAACCACAGCCGCAGGAGGAGGCAGCGCCGGGCCTCGCATACTTCCATATCCCATTGCCCGAGTACAACAGCTTTGACGCTTCGAACTTTACGGGAGTGAAGCAAGAGGCGGGTATCAGCTCAGCGTCAGTCAATTCAGGATTCTTTGCCACCCTTGAAGAGGCTGGAGATGTCAAGGCTGTTTTCACAGGGCATGATCATTTAAATGACTTCTGCGGCGAGCTCACTGGCATTCAGCTCTGCTATGCCGGTGGCTTCGGATACCATGCCTACGGCAAGGCGGGGTGGTCGAGGAGGGCAAGGGTGGTGTCTGCGTATCTAGAAAAGACGACCGATGGGAAATGGGGAGGGGTGAAGTCAATCAAGACATGGAAGCGCCTGGATGACGAGCACCTCTCCACGATTGATACTGAGGTGCTCTGGAGCAAGGCCTAAAGGTAAGTTACTCTCTACCGATTATATTGATTTCAAACAACCTATGACCAAAATTTAAGTGAAGTATGATCATAGAACATCATCTACGCTCAAATCTTGATGACTGTGCCTCAGCTGATTCATATATAGATGTATCATCTAGCATTACAACAAGTTGCGAAAAATATAAATATAATAACTTGTGATTGTTTTTCCGACAATGGACAGGGCGGCGCATAAAAACAATTGGAAAAAGAAAGGCCTGAGAAAAGACATACAGATACTTCTGGTGCAAATAAAGAGTGGCTCGCAATCCACTTTATTGTGGTTATATGTATAATAACAGGGTGGCCCAATAAATGAGAAGAGCTAATGTAGATATTGCTTCTATGTTGAGTTTGCTGGTTCACATAAATTGTTCTTATTAGCTCATATGGATGAAAGCCATATTCCACTTCTCTTAACTTCCTAATCTTTCAACTGTCAGTTGGTCTTCTACCAGAATCCTGGGAACTCAAAATTCAGACGAGCTGTAAACTGATCGTTTGGTACTGCATCCATGCTATGAATACTGATATGGAGGAAAAATACTTGCCATGCTGTAGCCTTGATGAGAAGTCTCAAATTGGCCCTTGACTTCAAAATGGCATCTATTGTAACAGGAAAAAGATTGTGTAGACCTTGCTCTCCCAATTCCCTGTATTATAGGAGCCTCATGCAATAATGATACTAACGTAGCAATATTTCATATACATCTACTGATGATTCTAAGGCCTGGTCAAGTGTTTGATATGGTAGGGCAGCTGTTTGAGACCGGCAATAATGCCCTACAAGCATTATTGTCTGGCATCATTTCTTGCCATATTAAATACTCTCTCTCTCTCTCTCTCTCTCTCTCTCTCTCTCTCTGTCAAACAGTGTACTGGTCCTCACTATAAATACGCAGCCGAAAGTAGAGGGCATCTTTCTTTCACATCAATTATTTGCTCGCCAAAAGAGAAATTATACAACTTAAGTTGTAAGTTTCAAGAGTAATTAATGAGTTTAATATATTATTAGCAGAGCAAGAGTTCTGATCTTGACAAACCTATCTTGTAATTAAATAAATTTATACGCATTTAAGTTAAAATCTACTTGCTTGTCAAAATAACTCAATATTCATAACGAAAAGAGAAATGTTAAAGAAAATAAAAAATCAGTAACCTTTTAAATAAGTCTAGTTTAATAAACATTAATTATTAGATTACGATTATATGGATTCAGGAGCAACTTACTTAAATCTATTCTTTTTATCTCCTCTTCTTATCTTATGTTTATAAACAAAGTCCAATTACATTTTTTATATCCAATCCAAAATGAAAACATCATTTTTTATGTTTATATTTACACCTAATTTTTTTTTTAAAACTTAGGTAAGAATCCCTCTTCTAGTTTATAAAATGAGAATAACAATAATGAGAGGCTTCATTGTGCGCTCTCTGAATCAGATTTCGAAGTGCTTGTCAAAATTATCAACGAAAAACTCCTAGCTCCTTGAATGTTATCATCCCTTATTGATGATTGTAATTTTATGTCTTGTATCCCCTCACTATACTGTAAAGCATATTTCTTGAAGAGCTAACAAAGTTTTCAGACCGGCTTACTACCTACTTGAACCCTCTAGCAAGACTTTTGTACTCCAATGCCCTAGGAAAACACTACCCCATAAAACTTAATTAAAATTGGGGTCATTTTTATCAAAGAAGAAGAGGAAGAAGAAGAAGAAGAAGAAGAAGAACCACTCTAGTTTAAAGCTAAACTTAATCCAAAAGGGACATACAACAGTTTAAGTTTTTAGTGGAATTGAAGACTTAACTGAGAACAATATCTAATAATCAGTTGACCCTAAAGTTTAAGCAACAACCCCCCCCCCAAAAAAAAGGCCAATTATACAACAGATATGTAGTCCTACAATTGTATCCATTTAGCCAGAAAACAATGCTCAGAGGAGAATGGGAAACAGATACTTAGCATCGAGCACCAAACAACAGATGGGTCCCACCACTAGTGTTCTTCTATCATGTGTTGTCCTTGGGCTCCCTATCCTTTCCATTTCCCAGTGTAAGCTGTCTCCCCAGTAGCACCACTCCACTTGTCCTCAGTTCCCGGGAAAAAGAGAAAGAAAGAGCAATGGCAATCCTTTCCCTTTGCCCACCAAACTCCAGCTGAGTCTGTACTCATTTCTCATCACTGCCGTTGTACAGCTACTCCATTGCTAAGGTTCTACAACTAATCTCTCTCTCTATCTCTCACTCTGTCTCTCTCTGCAGAGTACTATTGATATGCATAGATCTGAGAGCTGTGGAGTTGAAGTCGGAAGCTGCTAATATCAATGTGGAAGCTCATCATCTGTCTCTTGATTCCCGCACTGGTTGTCTCAGCTAAAAGCCACAACCATGGTAGCTTCTTGTTCTTCTTGGTAGTATTTAGCTACATTTTCCCCCCCTTTTTCTTTTCAGTTGACCTTAAAAACATTTTCTTTTCCTATGCTACCTTCTCTTTCAGGAAATCCTGCTAATGAAATTATTGATTTAATAAACAAGAATCGAACAGCAAGCAAGCTACCAAAACTATACGACAGTCCAGGACTTGGCTGCATGGCCCTGCAATATATATCTGAGTGTATGGGAAATTGCAGCAGTAACAACACAATAAGCTGTCATCCTCCAGAAATTGATATTACAGAGGTTTATGCTGCAAACTGTGGGGTGGAGTTACCAACTGTTGATATAGTATCTGGTCATCTTGTTGGATGCCAGTGGAATTATCTTAATCCAGAGCAAGCCTTCTCTGTTGTTCTTCTCTCAGACAAGAGCAGACTGTCTCTTATGCATAGCAAAGAACATACTGAAGTTGGAGTTGGGTTCAATAGAGCACATCATGGGGCATTCTTTTGGTGTGTATTATTTAGCAGTGGGAGATCTAACTCCACTTTTGTGCTGGAAGGTGGAAGAGGCATCACTCAGAGAACTGGTTGCTTCAGTGGAACAGATCTGCCATGCAGTGCAGGACAAAAGCTCTTCTTGATTCAAGGATTTCTACCCATCATTTGTTCAATGTTACTTTCTTTTATCATTGGTGTGATAAGGTGTTAAGAGAAAGAGACAGAAGTTGGAAAAGTTAGTGCAGAGTTGGCTTTGCTTGAATATAGTCAAGGCCATTTTTTGGGTAATCCTCTCTTTGTTGTGATGATGAGTTTTAGTTTTAGTTTTTTTTTCCATGAGTTAGTGAGAAATTTAGCTGAATATGGATCACTTCCTATCTTTTGACAATTCTATTTTGTGTGATGCATTAGTCAGCATTATATATACAATTGTTTTGACAGCTTGTTCTTTTCACTCGATATAGAATAATCTATATAGTCTATATGCATTGAGCAATTGTGGTCTGTTACTTCATCTTTCCAGTCAACTAGGAAAGCAGTCTGGTGAACTAAAGAAATATTTCCAAATTGAAAACAACTTCAACTAAGCCATGCAAAGTGAATTATTTAATTTTTCACATTTGTTTTCAGTACTTCCCCTGGCAGATTGGTCTGTTAATTTCCCCTTGTCCAGGGACTAGATGAGTAATAAAAGAGATCCTTCTACAATGCAATATTGCTAGAATAAGTTTTAATAAGCTCAAGTATGACCTTTGAATCCTTGATATGAATACCTTCTAAGGTAGCTTACAATGAAATCAGATAATCTATCCTCTCTTATAAAGGGTTCCTTTATTATCTTTCTACTAAGAGAGCTAGCTAGGATGTTGTTAAGTAAATCCAATCTCTGAAAATGAAATAAAAATATAATTTTCACCCTTCAGAAAAAAAAACTATATCTTGTACAAAATTTCATAATTCCATGAAGAGTTAACTCAAAAACTTAAAAATCTGTGAAGAATCTCTCTAAAATATATGACTGTAAGTAACATATTAGTGCCCTTGCATACCTGGAAACAAATATTGTGAGCACAGGAAGCAAGGTGAAACCTTTCTTCTGCATTAGTCTTCATCATTGATCTAACAAAATATCCCATCTTACCTGGCGTTTGTCCTCACTGTCTCTTGCTAGCCAGAAGTATTGCTGGCAGAAATTTTGATCGATGTGATGCTGCTGATCTAGTATTGCAGCCTATAGCTCCCTAATGTGCACTATTTAGTCATTTATAAATCATCTGGTACGAACTTCGTTTCATCAAACTGCTTAAAGAGACCTTCAGGTGGGATGTGATTAGCAGAGGAGATGGTTGGTCAATATGACACAGAAACAAAAACCATATTTACAAATTGCAATTCTGAAAGATGTATTAAAGCTTTCTTTAATGAAACAAAACGTGAAGAGAATTCTACATATTGCATTTTCTAACATCTCATTATTAACAGTGGATTATCTACCAATATGCTCAACAATAATTCTTCTTAATGTGGAATCAAAGTGACAAATAATAACAATGCAAGATGAAAATAGTTTTGGAGATACAACTGTAATTTGGCTTTATCAAATGTGACCCACTCACGGGAAAAGTAGTCACACAGTTTATGTACAACTTTATATTCTGAAAGTTTATTGTGAATGAAGATTCATTTACAGAAGATTCGAAATAAAACATTTACTCTTGGCGAGGTAACTAGAAAACAAAAGCCTTTTATATGCAAGGAGTAATTGGTACTTGGTACACTTCTCACTTTATAATAGAACTTACAAAATTTGTGTGCTCCAGTAATGTTCTCTGTCACCTTATGTGCATTCTCTTCAAAGACAGGATGCTATCTCTATCATGATCAACCATCTTCGAGGAAGCAGGAGGTGGTTCAAATGCCTTCCAGAAGCGAATCGTTTCATCTGCTGCAGCTGACACTACTGTCGAACCATCTGGGCTCTGCATTAAGGGATGAATTTAACTATCAATATTGAAGATAACAAGTAGTGCAGTTTATCAAAAACAACGGAAGAGTTTTTTATAATGCCACTTTGTAAGAGAGTGTTCATATCGCTTCCATACCTGGCAAAGGTGTAGAACTCTGCCTGTATGGCCTGTTAAATCAGCAATTTTTGACATTGAAGGGTATGACCACAAAGATAGCTGATTTTGGCTGTAACCATGCGCACTCAAAATTTCTTTCTGGTACCTGTTCCATTCTAGTGCACAGACCTGTTTAATAACATCAAACAACTTAGATTAGATTACTACTGGAATGGTTCCACAAAGGATAATGTTATAATAGTTAAACAAAAGTATATGCAGTGAGGGAAATGAAATTTACCTGAGCACCTGTGTCTATACTTTTGGTACACTTGCCGATCTGGATATTCCATATCTTAATGCAACGATCAGTAGTTCCCCCACCAGTGGCCAGCCTATTTGATTGAAACGGACACCAAGCAAGGGCCCTTACTGCTGCAGAATGGTCACTAAACCTGTGAAGGTACCTTGAGGATCTCATGGTTGAGGAATCCCACACATGTACAAGGTTGTCATTGCCACCACTGGCCAGTTTCTCCCCTCCTTCAGACCATTTCAGACCACAAACTTCTTGAGAATGTGCGTGAATACGTGATGCAGTCCCACCAGCCAATCTCACTACAGAATGGATTTTAGTAAGAAAAAGAACTCATCTGGAATTTTTTTCCTCATTTCCTTAAAAACTTAGAAGATAAACTAGATGAATCAATATACCGTCATGGTTGATGATCGAGGCATCAAGGCTCCCTGAAGTCAAAATGTGATGATTCCAAGAAAGGCTTCCAACTCTGGATGAATGCCCTTCAAAAGTTCTCACCTGTTGCAAATGCCAAGGAAACTCAGAGCTGAAGATAGTAGTAATATTTACAATTAAATTACAATGAATCCATATCGCAAAGAGGCTAGTTGCAATTTTTATGAAAAAGTTAATTCCTGACTACAACTAGGAAAGCTGATAAGGATAGGAAAAATGTATCATACCAACTGCAAGGACATAGCATCCCAGAGTTGAATTCGAGATGATGCAAATCCGACAGCCAGTGTCTTCCCATCACCAGACCAGGCAACACTGGTGGGTAAGTCACTATCATTCTCTGCCGTTAGCAGCAATTGCACCTCACCGGTCTCAGCTTTCCTCAAGTACAATGAATCGCCTAGTGCAACAGCCAGAATATTTTCCTTTCCCCAGTCAATTAGGTTCAGATAGTAGTCATCAATCAGTTTTGGCCCATCCAGTACCAAGTCTGCAGACTGGTTTAAAGTTCAGAAAAGAAAAAATAAACAGTAAATTACTTATGAGAAAAGGAATTATGAAATATTTCAATTTAGATTCACTCAAAACTTTTAGATGTTTGAAATCTTTGATGCAAGTATATAAAAATATTCACATCCAAATAATTTTGCTACATAAACAATTGCTCATTACACACTCTTGTAGTACTTATGTACCTTCAGACTCACCAGGTTATGGCCTCAGCCACTAGCACATGAGAACCTAGAGAATTAAAAGACACTTAACTCATGACAGACAATCTGTCAGATGACTTCTGTGGAGTTGTTTATGCTCCATGGCATAGCATATGCAAAAACCATTTATTGAGTCACGAAAAGAAACTATTCTGCCAACTCAAATGTGTACCAAGTATAAAGTTTTTAGCACACTTAAGATTTACTCATATCACCAGCGACACTTTAGTCTTAGTCCAGACAACCTCCTCTTTTGCCAATTTTACAAATCTATTTCTGAAAAACTATCCCGTCATACAAGAATATCCTCAATATATTTCTTTCTTTCTTTTATTAAAGTCCTTCATATGGTTTTCCAATGCAAAGATGGGAAAGGAGAGGTGTTGTTCGCAAATGTATCTGAAAAACAGAAAGAGTATATTTGGGAATATATCCAAAAAGATGAGTCTTTTGGTAATATGCAAAAAGACCTGGTTAATGCTCAAGTGAAATCAACACCATTTCATATTCAATATGTGTGTGTGTGTGTGTGTGTGTGTGTGTGTGTGTGTGTGTAAACCAGAATTCACTTAAAGAATCCAATTTTTATTCTTCTTTATTCTTACTGATAACTGAAAGTGTGCTACTTACATTTGGAATACGGCGAATTGGCATGGTGGTTGTAGTTTTCCCTCGTCCCTCCTGCATCATCTCATCCACAAGCAGCATGCTCCTCCTGCAACCACTTGTGCTCTTAAAAGGCAACATCTTGATTGGCTTCCCTTCCGAATCCAGAGTCAAATTCTCCTCTATCCGCCTCCTATACTCCTGCTGAACAAGGTGAAAGAACGAAAACCCAATTAAGAAAGAACAGCCATAGCGAAGGTTATGCAGAAAACCAAAGAGGAATAAGATCAAACACCTTAAAAGTTGATACCACCGGATGCTCCGGTTGTCTCTTGAGTCTCCTCTCGGACAGAGCAGAGCGAGCGAAGTCGAGATCCATGAGACTTCTCGTGGGTATGAACCGATCCCCCTGGGAAGCCAGGAACCAATTCAAGAAGATGGTAAGAGAAGGGTCTCAAGAACGGCTCTGGAAGAGGACGAGGGAGGAGGAAAGATCCGATCTTGGCTCACCGGGCAGTCGAACTTGGCCGAGGTCGGGGAGTACCACTCGTGCTCTCGAAGCCTCATCAATGGCGAGTTCATCTCGTGGCACGTACGGAACCGATCGAGGGGAATCGACCGGCAGTTGAAGGAGAGAATCGTTAAGATCACGGTCTTGGTACGGCCCGAATCTTGGGGGGGGGGGGGGGGGGGGGGGGGGAGAAGAAGGGGGGATTCTTGGGAGGGATTAGGTCTTCTGAGATTGGAGTAGAGAAGGAAAAGAGGAGGGGGGCGGGGTTTATAGTTGGGTATCTCAACGGTCGCATTGGATTCAAAATAGATCGAGTTGGTCGACTTCCGCTTCCCGCCCTTCCATTCCCGCAATGTCGGATTCATTTCCCGACCTCGTTTAGTAATCAAGAATTGGCAATTATTACACCCAGACCCCTGAATTATTACCTATTTTTATAATAAGACATATTATTTACTTTTCCTTGCTCTAAATTTCTTTTTACTCTTCTTTCCTCTTAAGATGATAGTAAAAAGATCGCCAGAGCACTTAAAATTAATTGGTTGGATAATTTGTTTTGTATATTAATAGTTTTCTCAGTTACTACACCATTTTTTCTTAAAGATTCTGACAAAAATACGTCTAATGAGCTAACTGTAGAAGATTTGGTAAGGCTTGTTATGTTGGTTTTACTCCATATTCATTCCATGCATGGATGCCATAGAATGTAAGGCAATCAACAATGCAAAAGAAAGTTCGACACATCAGAATAAATGTACGAAAATCTGAATAACAGGTTCTAAATATAAATGTCTTTAGATTTGATGAAGTTTTCATTTAATACCCCACATTTATGTGAAATTTCGCTTCCAATAATATCACAGAAATATAGGGTGCTAAACATAAATGCCTTTTATTTTTGTTTTGGTAATTTTATATATAATACCCACACTAATGTAAATTTACGATTAATATTATTGCAGAAATATAAGGTGCTAAATGTAAATGTCTATAGATTTGGTAAAGATTTCATTTAACATCCCACATTTATATGAATTTGTAGTTCAATATTATTATAGAAATTTGGGGTTTTAAACGTAAATGTCTTTAGTTTCTGGCAAAAGTTTAATTTATCACCCTATATTTATGTAACTATATGATATAAATAATATTATTGAAATACAGGGTGCTAAACATATATGTCTTTATAATTGGTGAAGTTTTCATTTAACACCCACATTATGTGATTCAAATGATATTGTAGAAATATAGGGTTCTAAATATAAATGTCTTTAGTTTTGGTAAAAATTTTAATTAACACCCTATATATATGTAAAATTCTTTTTCAAATGATATTACTGAAATACAGGGTGTTAAATGTAATTGGTTGAAATTTTCATTTAACACCCCATACTTATATAAATTCTCGGGTTGAATAATATTGTAGAAATATAGGATTCTAAATGTAAATGCTCTTAGTTTTGGTAAAAAATTTAATTAACACCCTATATTTGTACAAATATTTTTCAAATAATATTACTGAAATATAAATGTGTAGTCCCGTGATGTTCTTTTAACGTAAAATTAAGCGGTTTTCAGAGATTTCACATAATTAAAAGAGGAAAGTTGAAAGGATTACGTAAAAATTGGCAATAGCTTAATATTTTCACCCCCTCATAATATGTCCACACAATATTATAATCCTAAATAAAAATGTACAACGCTCTCCCCTGGACTATGGAATATCCTACTCATATGGTGTAATCTGATGTATGTCAAAGATCTCTCATGGACCAAGTTACTATATTTTAGATAGTAGAGGGGGGCGAAATGTGAAGTGGCACATTTCATTCACATATCATAATTCAGTTATAGGAGATAGTGGAGATGGTATATCTTGCAAAGTTTTCTAGTGGTGCTTCACATTGTCATCTATGGCAAAATTCTACTGAAGAATGTGGTGGCTTGTCATCTTTTAATTCTTTGCATATTTAATTAAATTTGATTGGCAATAAATTGGAAAAATAAAGTGGCATTTGTTACCTTATTTCAACTGATACAAACGGATAATTACTATAGGCTGAATGATATTCCTTGGGATTACTGCACAAATAAATTAATAGACACAGGTAATTCATTCAAGTATAATATGATGAGAACAGGAGAGTAATTTTCAACTGAAAAAAGAACTGGAAGCCGCTACTTCCTGTTCACAATATAGACATTGAGAATCTTTTTCAACTTACATACACTGGTGAAAAGTAGGTATACATAGTGGCAGAGCACTGGCTAAAGCTCTTAGGAGATTATAATATATTGAGGATTAGATAGATTTTTCCCAGGCTCCTAATGGAATGGCATGCCATGGCTTGGTTAGTACCATCCGACGATGATTCATCTTGTCCACCAGGTTGTTAATCGGGATATTGAACGCTGGTTGAGATCAGCATTTCCGACATGATATAATCCATAATAAGGCAAATCAAAAAAATGCTACAACTTGGCGCGCTGCCTCCAGGGGCATCCACCTTCAAAAGCTTGCTCAAGTACATCCTCAATACGCTTTACAAGCAGTATCTGTTAAGTAAGCAACAACAGGGAAATTAGAGTCCAGCTGCAAAAATGTATAAGTGACCAAGTACAAGAATATAAATCATTTCTCAGGAGCAAAAGCATCATCTATTTGTCTTCTCCAGAAAAAAATAAGAAAAGAAAAAAAAAACATCATCTATTTGCTTCAATGGTTTCTATTTCTATAAAGAAGAGTTGCAGATAAATTTGAGTTGAATATTCTTGGTTTTTTAAGAAGGTTCACATTTCAAGGTTCAATTGGAGTAATCTTCACAGCACCCGCATTAGTTATATGCATGGTTCAAAATATAGGCCGATACTGAGACCCAAATCAGTTTTACTTGATTTCAGCACCAGTTTTTTCTTGGATTTGGTCTGTGTATCAACCCAATATCGTATCGCTCATCTCACATCGGCTGTAAACATAACATTTTAGCTTTTCCTTGATGTGAACTAAATGTGAGATCACATCATAAGTTGGATCTAACCTAAATCCAACTCAGGACATTAATTATTAATGTCCTAATGTCTCGAGCACCACATTCTCTCCCTGTTGCTCCCTGCATCCCTCCCTCTTTTTGTTGCTATTTTCTTTCCCTTTCTTCACTCCAGCCTTTTTGACCTTTTCTATTGGGTTCCAAAAGTGGTCGTTAGTCTCATCTGCAAGTAGCTTCCTGCCACCTTATATTTCAAGGTGAGACGACACAGCAAAAGTATTTACTAAATCCATAAGAAACTCGATATTGATCTTTGTATTTTTGTTCTTCGTATTATGATGTTATTGTGTCATGTGAATAACCTAAATTTTCTTATCTTTGTCAATTTCTAAACTTTTAGGATTTTTCTATGTTTTATATCATTTTTCACAATTCAAGTAATTAAAGGTAGTTCGAAACTGAAACCCTCGATATGTATCTTTTTTTTTTTCTCTGATGACCGACACTCATATTCAGATCTTGATTTCAACCGTATCAGCCAATATGCAAGTCTTATTAGTCAAAATGGCCGATATGGCCTAGTACGGGGCAATACCACTGAAACCTGACTGAAAGTATTCCTAGTTTTGAACGTGGTCTCCAGTCATCACTTGACAATACTTCAAACCATGGAAAAAAATCATTAGCACATGCCAGCTTCCAACCACCCTAAAACCAATCATTACAATGATCTAAACCTTTTAGTCATTCTACAGATAAGTTTATCAAAGAGAAATTGCTTCACCCTATAAAGATGCAAAACTCACAACATGGTCAACACAGGGAATGCTATTCATGCACATGATCAAGAGCCATGCATAGACTTGAGTACACAATGGACAGACATTTGCAGTGGTGTCAATGTTGAAGGTATGAACAGATTTCTTAATATAGAAAATATCACTCTTAATAAAGCGCGAAGAACCATATATCTTCATGCTTCACTGTCTTATAACCAACTTTATGACAGGCTTTTCAATTACCATCAACTGTGCCGATTACCATATCAAATCATATCCTAAAGAACAGATGCAACTTACAAATTACCGGTCGAATCGCATAAACTTTTTCCTGTCAACATGAAACTTAAAATAGACTCAAGAGTAGTTCTTTGCTTCTACCAGATTTTAACTTTTAAGAGTATTGACCAGCCAGCTTGTGAAGCTGTGTACAGGCCCAGTACCACCTTATCTTCACTTGATTGTTTAGAGAAAAAAGATAACTAGATCAAGAAAGACAATCAATATAAACGGAGTACTCTCATCCACAAGATATTGAGACTACGAGTCCATAAAGTTCAGTTATCTTTCTAATAACGGTGAGACAATAAACAAATTTCTTTCTCACATTTCCTACAAGGCAAAGTAGATCAGAAATAGATCTAGACACCTTTCATGTTATATTTATTTAGGAGCCACTAGCATGGTGCTATCTTTTCTTTCTTTATCTAATAACCTTTCCTTTCTTTTGAATATCAGCTTTAAGTCTTTAGTGGTCAATCAGTAACTTTAGGAACATCAGACTAGTAGCCTGGCATAGGATCTCCAGTACTTCCAGTTCCTCATATTCACTTCTCCAAGTTAATTCATTCACTCAATAATGTAAAGGCTAAGCCAAGACAATATAACTTCTGTAATTAAAGCTAATTACCATTTATACATACCTCCATGCCAGCAAGAATAGCTGATGGGACTTCGGCTAGGTCCTTCAAGTTCCTTTCAGGCAAGATTACTCTCTTGATGCCATAACGATGAGCTGCCAATACCTTAACATATGAACAAGCAGAATTTAGAGGTTAGAAGATTCTTCTGTTGCAAAAATGTCGTCTGAAATGGAATAAAAATGAACGCTACAAAGTCCCAATGAAAATGCGAACATTCGCTCACTTTTAAGCAAGACACTTCACAACAAGAAAACAAAAAATTGTAAAGCAAGATGTCTACCGCCTACCTTATCCTTGATGCCACCAACTGGTAATACAAGGCCTCTCAGAGTCATCTCTCCAGTCATTGCAGTATCCGGTCTAACTTTTCTTCTACTGAAGAGTGATACCAGTGATGTTACCAAAGTTACTCCTGCTGATGGTCCATCCTTTGGCACAGCACCAGCAGGAAAATGTATATGAATGTCACGACTCTCCAACAAATTTACTTCAGAAGCAGCTGACAGATTCAGGTCTGCTGCTCTCGCCCTCACCTAACAAGATTAAGAGTGTCAAGCCAGAAAAACTAGAATGAATATCTGATACATATCTCTTCTAATGTCCAAAGTTTTAAGACTTGTCGAATTCTGACATGTACGCAGGAACCTGAAATACCAAAATAAGTATTTTATGGCTAGGTGGACTTAAAATAGGAGCAACAACATACCTAGAAATTTCTCACTATTATGCAGCTAGGTTCTGGTAAACCAGGAAATAGATGCAAGGGCACATCAATAAATACCTCACAGTCATGGAGCTAGGTTGAAACAGGGTAACTGAAGGAAGATAAATTACAAATTTAAGCATGAAGTTGGTGCCTACTAAAGGTTCATCTTGCGCTTCCAGGATGCTATTTTAACCAAATTCTAAAAGGGTTCAAGCTAACCATGCCATTGCACTTGTAACTGGTATAAGCTCCATTTAAGGTGAAACCGCGCCCTCAGACTTTTGTTCCAAAAAAACAAGAAGAAGAAGAAAGAAACTCCCTTAAAAGTTTTTGTATATGGATACACGATGTGTTTAATTCTTAATAAAACAAGAAAATCAAATAAGGTTTATATATACTCCATGTGGAAGTACAACTGATATTTTGTCATAGATATCTTGCAGTAAGGGTGCCAGGGAGTAGTATTAACTGGAGACAGGTAACCAAGTGAATGGAGACCCATATTTTGAGGCAAAAATATATGGCCCATTAGAAAAGAATTGAATGTAGGCATGCACTATGAAATGTATCAAGTGGCAGTACATACCCATGTCAGAGCTATTTGTGCTGATTCTTTGATAACATCACCAAGTTGTCCAGTCAGATGCAAGTCACCCTTCCCCACCATTGTTGTGGCTTCAACAAATTGAACCTCCCCACCAAAGGTCGTCCAGACAAGTCCAACAGATACTCCAGGTGATGCTACACGTTCAGCAGTTTCTTTGTCATCAAACCTGGGAGGCTGCAAATCATGTTCAGTCATATATGAGTAAAATTTGTTGACCAAGTGGAATTGAACATTCCAGAAACAGTAAAAAAGTGGACTAGAAAAAGTGACTAATGAGTACCCCAAGAACTTTTTCAAGCATAGCCTCATCAACAACAAGAACTGAGGAATTTGCAAAAGTATTTGATATCTCCTGGCCATTGACATCCATAGGAATAACTTCCATCTCAACTTCTGCACCATCAGCAAGTCTGGTGTCAAGTAGAGAAGTCATTGGTTGTACATCTTTTCCAATTTGGACTGTGCTCTCTTGGTCTGCTGCTACCTTGACAGCAGCTGAACGAGCGAGTGAAGCCAAGTTTCTCTCAAGGTTACGCACACCAGCTTCTCGAGTGTATCTCTGGATTATAAGTTTCACCATAGCCTATATAATAACATAGTGAATCATATTACTGGTAAATATTTAACTGAAATATATGTGGTTATAACTTATTAAGTAAAGAAGAGAAAAGTACGCAAATGAATAAGCATTGTAAGCTAGGTACCCAGGAATCCATGATCAGCTATTGACATGACAAAAAACCCCCCAGAATGGTACTGGAAACCTTAGCAAAGAAAATAAAGAAAAAGTGGGCATCAACTTAATATTCACAAGGACAGCTGTTAAGTGGAGTTATCTACCACAGTTGTTAGTTTGTTACAGTTTAGCTTCATGCAACCAAAGAGCAACACTACAAATTCCTACTAGACATGCAAAAGAACATAGAAAAGGAAATATTCCAATTCATCCAACTAAATGGTATTCATACGAATTGAAATGTTTGCAGAATAATTAACAAATATATATTATTCAAGAGAAGCAATAACATGGTAAAGCAGTAGAAGTTACCAAATGCTCATCACAATATATGGCAGTTCCCCAAACTTCTAGCATTATAATAATGGACATGACTGAGTTCACAAAATGAACCGAGAACTGAGAATCAAAGACTCCAGGTATCATCTGAGTTATGAAAAATTCGAAGGAACAAGGAATTTGTAGTCTTCTTGTAAATTCATAAGGAGAAGGTTTTTGGATCTCAAAGGAATGAAGATGGGAATCAGCATGTTTACATTCTCAGCCAACTGGACAAAGTAGCGGTACAAATTAGCAAGATGATTAATTTAACTATTATCTAAGCTCCTTGACAGAGAGTAAGGGCAGGTACAACTGTACAAGAAGTGAAACTGCTTGCTGGGATTGAATATTTGGAACCTAATGAACTTCAACCCAGTTTTTATTCACGATCCGGACAGCCCCTTAAAGCCATACCAGATAAACATAAGTCATCGGAATAGGACACTATGCATGAGCAGGTGCAGCTGAGATACTAGCACACCGCCTAGTTAGGTATCCTGAAAATATTGGCCTCTTAGGCTACTTATTTTAAGAGGGACAACATCAACGAGGCCTAAGACTAAAAGTTGCACCTTTCCTAGAGATGGACTTTGGAGACTCCGATTACAAAAATAAAAGAGCCACCTCTCTTAATTGGAAATCCCCATCTTTTTTCCCTTACAAGTGTATTTTCAATTAGAAATCTCAGTAAGAGCCTGGACTAATAAACTTTGGATACCACCTGGATATGGATACTTTTGAAGATCGCAAGAATGGAAAACTATAAGAAAAGTATAACTACAACAGGAGAAGTATTCTGAGCATACCTCAGGAATCTGAAGAAATTCAGAACTCAAGCCATGCTGATCTAGGACTCTTGGTATGAGATGCTTCATAGCTATTTTCAGCTTCTCTTCTGGTGTATAGCCAGGAAGTTCGATGACTTCCATTCGATCTAAAAGTGGTGGAGGAATAGGTTGCACCCTATTTGCAGTCGCAATAAAGGTCACCTTTGACAAGTCAAATGGAACATTCAGATAGCTGGTAAATTGCAAGTTAAGGAACTTATTCGGGGCCTGAAACTTGATAAGGATACATATAATAAAAGAACATTTCCAAATGAGAACCAAGCTTTCTCACTGAAGAAAAGGATCAGCATAAAGCACAAAGAAAGTTTAAGCGTAGGAAACACTTCAAGATGAGATATTCAGAAATTTTATCCAGGTAAGAAAATGGATACTGATCATTGAATGTTTTGTTTTGCTCTGGGTCGAGAACTTCCAATAGTGCTGATGCTGGATCGCCACGAACATCAGAACCAGTCTTGTCTATTTCATCAAGAAGCATAACTGGATTGCTAACAGCCACTCTCTGCACTTGCAAATATGGCAGATGTGAGTTGTACATCTCACATATGGTCAGAATGATTGTGAAACTAATCGATAATACTATTTCCATTCATATTGCTATTTCAAGGTAATTTAATCATTAATTGCTTGTATCAGCATCAGACAGTAAGTTGAGTGATCTTATTTCAAGAATTAGGTTAAGTTTTCAACAATGCACGTTAAAAACTAAAGATGAACTGTAAAAGCTATGCACAGTGGCTATTAGTAGTATGTTTATTGCACGAAATCCTTCGTTTTTTTTTTCTCTCTATCCATCTACCGTTATTAGTTATAACATTGGATATGTGCCAGGAACTGATATGCATCACAAATTCAACTTTTATTTTATTTTATTGTCCACTTGCATAAGTTCACACTTACATAGTTTTCTCTACCTTAATAAGAACAAACCAGATTTCAAGTGAATAAACTAAAAGCAGAAATCTGTACATTACAATTCAGCAAGCCCTTTTATTTATCTTTTACTTTTTCGACTTACATAAGTTCACAATTTCATACCTTTCTCTACCTTAAAAATGACAAACCAGTAATAAACAAGAAAAGGAAAATACAGAAATTTAGGTTCAGGGTGCTTTGATGCTTCAAATAGAAGTTTTGAACCTTCTAAAGATAACCTATGACTAAATTTTAGTTTGAAAACCTGTAAAGAATAGTAAGAAGAAGAAAAGATAATGATTTGTTATGTACAATTACCAAGAAATGCCAACTTAAATTAACAGATATCAGAAGAATGCTCTACGCAGAAAGGTGGACATTATGTGCTTTATTTGCTTATTCTTTCTGAAAAAAAAACTGAATGCTTCAATTTATCATTCAATTGTTTATTATGACAATTGTTCCACTTAAGGTACATACTGTAGCAGACAATGTTGCTGCCACTGGACCAGTACAACTATTGAATACTGGGCTTTATGGGATTAGTGTCAGTAAAGCAATATGCCATCATGGAAGTGTCAAGTGTTAGAAAGCTTGAGGTAAGAATAATTAACAAACATAAAACAAAGCACAAGACACTCAATAACAAAGTGAATTCTCTTGGTAAAGGCATATAAAATTTAAATCAACATAAGTTATCCTAAGCAAGCAATATAGGATGCAAGAAAGACCAGAATAAGGCATTACTAGAAACCATATATTAGCAAAAATACTGTAATAAAGCTCATCAATGGCAGCCATTTATCAGGATAGACCTTCAATCCATCAATAAGACGTCCTGGCATGCTCCCAATATAAGTCCTTCGATGGCCTCTGATATCAGCCTCATCCTTGACACCGCCAAGAGATATCCGAATGAACTTCCTATTTAAAGCAGTCGCTATTGATGATGCCAATGATGTCTTCCCAACACCTGGTGGGCCGACAAAACAAAGAATTGGCCCTCTGGCATCTGGTTTAAGCTGCAGTTCAGTTGATCCATATCAGTGAAACTAGTAGATCTGATATATGTGGAGAAGAGACAGAAACATGCCAAAACATGTTTAAAACTTAAAACTGACCTTGCGAACAGCCAAATACTCGATAATCCGTTGCTTCACTTTGGTCAATCCATAATGATCACGGTCAAGACTCTCTTTGGCAGCTCGAAGATCGAGCTCAGCCTCTTCACTCACCTTCTGCCAAGGAAGATCTGCAAGAAGTTCCAGGTATACACGAGAACTACTATATCCAGGTTGTTGAGGTTGCATTTTCCTTAGCCGCCTGTGGAGAAACTTATAATATTATTATCTAGCAAGGTATATCATAAAATGATGCATCTATTCTGGAATTCTTAAGATGTAAATACCAAAAGAAAGTAGCAATGGTTAAAGAAAGAACTTTTTGAGTTTTTTCACAGTTCAATTGATGGTCCTTCCATAAAACATGTACTCTTTTCATATATAACCATGGATTCTAAAATCGGCCAATCCAGACTGGTGACTAGTTTCGATCTGGGATTGGTCGGTCTTGGCCGAAACTCGATCTTATCAGCCGATATCAGCAATATCGATTTAAAACTAATTCTTTTTAAATTCCACTCAAGTAATCTAACCTAGGAAACATTAGTAATTAACGTTATCAACTGTCTTCTTTTTAAATTTTTAGTTTTTATCCTCTATCTCTCACACACACTCTCCTCCCATTATCATACTTCATCGAGCTCCTTCGACAGTTGATTCAGTGAGCCCCTCTGGCTAATCCATACTTTGGTAAATTTGGATGAGTTCTTTTTTTCATTTCTCATTCCAATCTTTCTCACCCACTTTTTAACTCCTATTCTTTTTTACTGCTATAGAATACTAGTGAAGGGTAATTTATTCTTTAACTCTCTCTTTACTATTATTCTGTAATAGTAATTACAAACATAAAAATTAGTCAAATTCAAGTTAAAATTCATTGTAGTTTTGAGTAAGTATTTTCTTTAGTTTTTAGGCTTTATATGTGACTAATTTTTATTTTATTATTTTTCTATTATTTTTTATAAATTTTTTTAAAAAATTTCCTATATTCTAAACAATATTTAAAATTTTACGTAATTAAAAATACTAAGCCTTCTCCCGCTAAGGGCCCGATGCTTTTATTTATTCTTACACCTCTCCTGTTCGCTTTTGGAAGTTGCAAAAACTAAATGTGTTGCTATGGAACCATTGCAATTAGGAATGGAAGTTTTCATTTTTGCGAAACACCAAGCTCTAGTTGATCCTGAATAGGAAACCTCCACGGAGGTTCTTGTCTTTCCTCATCTAACTCTTATTAGTTGAATGGTAAAGCTTGAAGATAAATCGGAAGGTGACCTTCGCCTACACTTGCCATTGGGCAACTTGCCCGAAAAATAGTTTAATCCGATACGGGTGGTGGTCTATACGGCCAATACGTATCATTTTTTCTAACGTCTTATCCAGATTTTATTATCGAGTTTCGGAACCTTGTATATAACCACATGTAATTGAATAATCTTTCATCCAAGCTAGATTATTTCTACTTATAAATTATGCAAACAAAACATTCCTATACTGTCACGCTTCAACTATATTTACCATACTGCTTTTAAATGTTGAACACCTACCATAATTATAGTATACTTCATTTTATTTTGATCATCATATATGATTTTACAAAAGAAATGAAGTACCTCAATTCCCTTTGAGCATGCTTCCAAATATTAGGAGGCATCCCTGCACTCTGCATCTTTCTTTCCAATGCAGCTATGTCATCCTCATCATCATCATTATCACCAAGTTCCTCTTTAATTGCCCTCATCTAAAGAATTAGCATATAAATATACAGTACTCAAAATTTATTGCTTAATAGAGAATAATGATAATCTACATGACATTGAGATCAATTTGTGGGCAACTTGGAAACAAACAGAGATCTATGAAGTATAGAGTGAAGAGTAATCTTTCCTGAATATACTTCTAAGCATCATACAATTTAAAAGGCGAAAAAATAATTTCTATCATACAAAGTGAGATATAGATTTCTTATGTTTGTATCATGTCTGTATTTATTTGAGTTAATTAGTTAATGTTAGCAGCACAAACTAACATTCCCTTTCATCTCCACCTTAAAGTCTGTCATTTTCCCTCTTCCTTTCAATTAAGTGCTTCTTTTTTCTTTTTGTGTGGTGTTAATTCGAACCTTGTTCAGTTAGTAATGCCTAGTGACATAAAAAATCAAAAATATCAAAAGAAAAGGCATGATGACAAGATCAGTGCAAATTGAATTTTACTTCCAGAGAAGATCAAGAATAACTAGAACTATGTGATTCACGCAAGGGCAATAAATTAAAAAAATGAAAAGGAGAACAATGATATGTACAATCTTTGAGAGAAAGTGGGCTGGGCCAATTGCCTTTTATTCATGAGATAGCATTTACAAGAAAATAATGATATGTACTATTATACTCATTTTTTGTTCTTTGATATCAAACAGTAGGTCTGAGATATGTCTCAGAATTAAATGGAGAAGACCCAATAAGAAGAGGTACTTCAGCTTGCAGCCAAAGACTCAAAGGTGAAAGTGAATAATATTAGTATCGAATACTAGCATATTTGTTCAAGTCATATTGGCAAATTTTATTTAGGAACGAAACAATGAAGAAGGATGAAGAATATGAATTAGATGGAAAGAGTGGCTTTTAGTCAGCCAGTTTTGGGTTATGAATGCCCTAAAGAAATGTGTTAAGATTTACAAATGGAGAACCGATCACATATTTTATTTAGGAACGAAACAATGAAGAAGGACGAAGAATATGAATTAGATGGAAAGAGTGGCTTTTAGTTAGCCAGTTTTGGGTTATGAATGCCCTAAAAAAATGTGTTAAGATTTACAAATGAGAACCGATCACATAAGTCAGCCATGATAAGAATCATAAGATTCATAAAATATTACAGTAAAGTTTGAACAAAGTTAAGAATGCCGAAGTAATGTAAATCTTTCGAATAACTACCACCTAAATAAATGAATATAAGAAGGCATAGGATGATTATAGCAGTTGAGCCCAGACGATGAAGTTTCTTTTTCTTTTAAAAAAGTGGAAGATGAAGTTAAGAATACAACAGTCGCAACATGACTACATCTCATCACTCGTTAATAAATCATAAGATCAGTGCACTTAACAAGTATATCTTATCGCTTTGTCACATGATGCAGCATAGGAATAGGGCTCTGGCTAATAATGCAGTGATGGGCTACCTGTTGAACCAATGAGTGCAGATATCTACAATTTCATGAAACTAAGAACTGTGCGCCAATAGTCCAGCTCAGAGTACATGCAACAGTGGTGTATCATCAATGGGAAAACAAACCTGCTGACGCAAAAGAAATTCTTTCTGTGATTTTGATAGCTGCCCCTCAACCTTCTGCGTTATTTTCTCTGCTACACGAATGGACTGTCATGAGCAGAAAAAGGTGTCAATTTCATAGCATTTACAATAAGATGAATAGAGAGTAACAGTTAAATGGCTTTCTCATGCAAAATAATCTAGATGAAAGAACAAGGTCAATCCATCAATCCAAATTTAATATTGCAATGGTATCATTATGAAGAATCTAAGTAAATAAAAAATACATAGTTATTAAACTGAATCTTGACCTGCAAGTGTCTGTCCACAAGTTCAGTCGCCTTTGATAACCTAACTTTTAAGTCAACTGAATCTAACATGGATAGCTGCTCCTCAAAGCTTATTTCAAAACTAGCAACAAATATATCAGCTAGCCTGTGCACGGGAACTGTCTCAAGGAGAACCTTAGTCCGACCAACAGTTTTCTGTTTCTGCAACCAGACATTAGAAGCAATTACTACATGTAAAAGATTAGAAGCCATTATTGTAATTTGTAATGAAATAAGAAATGAAAATTCACAAGCAAAAGGAGCAGGAAATACGCCATCTATGTACAAGGTAGAAAATAGTACTATAAAGGAGTCTACGACAATTATCAACTAATGAGATGCTATTTATTGAAGCCAGAAAAGTCTAAATCTATTTTGAGCTTACGGAAGTAGTATAACACCTTGGTTCAGTAAGTTATATAAGATGTTACCTGCAGTAGAATCTTTTCTCACATATATCTCATGTTCTTCTACAGTGTTATATTGCAGGAGAAAGCATTCATCATTAAAACATTTTGAGGAGAACAACATGATACTGCTAAACTACTTTCAATTCTAGCTCTTTTACCTGCTCAAGAACAGAAATAAGCTCCATGGCAGTAGCTTTGAATTGGCGAGAGAGAGAAATAATATCTGGGTCTTGTTCTGCTTGCTCCAATTCTAGTGAATAGCAAAAATGTTGAAGAAATCAGAAACTGACTTGTTACAGAAGAAGTGGCCGGAGAAAGTAAGATATTTAAGGAATCTTACCAGCTTTTGTCATATCAAGACGTGAAATACGGGCGACATGATATGTTCCTCTTGAGCTCAGTTCTTGAACACTAAACCTACACAGGCCTTCAAGAACAACTATATATGTAACCCTCCCACTTGGTTTTTCCACTCCTCTTGAGAGGTGCAAAGCTCTAGCAGCAACTCCCCTGAGAGTAAAAGAGGTTACAATTAAGTACCCAAAAATGGTCAAAATGAAATGGCATCTGTGAAACTAAAACTCATGGATATTTTACTTGTTACTGTTGCAAAGTCAACCCAAGTTTTTCCCATATAGCAGGATTGCAAATTTGCATAGCTAGGGCATGTTTAACCAAATTTCCCCAAACGCTTGACACATTTTCCTCCAGGCGGAAAGCTAAGATAATATAAAACAACACTCATTGCATATCCTGCTGGTATCTGAAAATTTGAATTTCTTTCCCTTCTCTGCAATAACTGCGCAAAGAATAGTAACCATGTTCTGATGAACTATTCAAGCAGTTATTTCTCATGTAGAACCTAACTGAAATCCCTTGAGCTAAAAGTTCAATGCTCCTTCAATATTCAAGAAGAGGTCTTCGATGGCACCTCTTACTTTTCCTGCAACTTGCTAACTTTCTGGGAAGAGGAGCATCTGCAGGCTAACAACTAAAGCTTTTTGTCCGAAAAGCAAATTTTGCTTATTGTCTAGCAAGAAAATTTCTTGTATTCGGGTTGCTTATCATGTATATAGCTTCTGTAAGTAGGTCATGCAAAACTTAGATTGTTAATCTTCTTAATCAAACCATTTGATATACTCCATCAGTAATGCTATGCTTATGAACACATCTTAGTATTTTACAAACATTTTCTGAAAAAGTAGTGTGGCAGCATCTCATCCCTAGGTGTTTGCTCAAGAAAAACTCTATTGGAAATGCCAAGCATAGCTGACCTCTCCAAATCTTAGAACTACAGTAGAGGAAAATGAAAATTATATCAACTCAATTGACAATGTATCCCTTGCCGCAGAATCGCTCGAACAAAAATACATCTCTTTTTGTTCCAAAAATTCCTCTTTTATCAAGGTATTGAAAATGAAACAATTTTTTGCAAACTTACTAATTTCGTTATGAGTCCTAATATCTCCAGAATTATCAGTACAAATTGGATGCCTTCAATGAACATAAATATTCAAAGGTTTTATTTCCAATTTAAACCCAAAATGGTCCAAAAACTGCAGCGATTGCATCAAGAATAGATAAGACAAGCACAATTAACAAATTGCACCTGTTGTGCCAGTGAATGAATTCCTGCTGGTTCTTCGTATCCTGCTTCTGGGAGTCCCCTAAGGCATCATTGGGTGCTTTACTACCTCTTTCCCCAGAATCGCTTCCCATGCCTGCAAGAAATGTAAAGGTTCTCTAAACTTTTATCTTTCCAGACCACCAATTCCGAATACAAAAATGCAAAAGGGACCTCGTTATAGATCACCTGGAGACAACAAGGAACCCACAGCTGCAGCCTCCGAGTCTCTGACAGGAAGCACACCGATCAATCCCTTCTCCTCCCTCTGCCACAGTTCTTGCTCCACCAGCTTCACACTGCACAGAAATAATCTAACAATTAACTAAAAGAACATTCAAATTTATCCACAAGCCAACCAATACATAGATTACATTGACCCGAAGCTCAAACTCAACAACAGTGACTAAAAAAAGGGTTTTGGCAAAATAAACGTCAAACCGAATAAAACCATGCGGCCGGCATCAAATTCAAGTGACATACAACTCAAAACCATTAAAAATTCGAGAAATCAAGCAAAATTACATCCAAATTCTTCAAATAAATTAGGGTTTCACCTGCTCGAGGAGGTGCAGCGAATCCGGATGATGGCGCCGGGCAAGAGCACCTTGTTCCTGAAGGGGAGGATCGCGAGGCGACTCGGGAGCTCGACCGGTTCCGCCATGCTTCGTCCCAAGTCGGATTTAGCGGAAGGCGGTGGGAGGAGGATTTAATAGAAGCGGAGGGTGATCGCACCGTAGCGAAAGGTCACGACCAGACCTCGGTAGCCAAGTCTTCGATTAAAAATACGGCGTAAAATTAATTCGAGCGGGGCTACTCTTGCAATCATTGCCTGCTGGAGTGGTGGGTCCGCAGATTTCGGCCGTCCGATGAGCGGATAAGGCGATGATGCCACGCCGATGACGGGACTCGGGATACGTACTGTCTTAGCGAATGTGGCGGAGGACCAAAAGTGGTAGCTCTACACGTGTCCTATTTTGACTTGATGTAAACCCTTGGAGGAGATCCCAAAATCCCCCGTTCACACCCGACGTCGACCGTGACGAGCGGGCGGCCGAGCTTTCCCACACGGAGGTAGGGGTTAAATTGTAAAAATCTCTTCAATCTAAGGTGTTATCTGCTAAATTTCCTTTGCGTAGGAGTGAAGGGACTGCCTAATTTATAATTAGATACGAGATGTCAATTTTATCGGTAAAGAAAATATTGTTCTTTTTAGATTCATATCCATCTTAATTGGGCTCGGATTAGATTAATCCTAATCATTTTAGATGGAGTTGCAAGTTACTCATATAAATTAAATCTAACTTTACATATAAAATCGCTGTCACATTATATCAAGTCCTTATCGGGTTAGCAGTTCTAAATTATAACTTTTAAAAAGTTAATTGAAAACACGCCATATTTTTTGTATTCACATTCAGTGTCAATATTTATTATTCAACACGTATATTATATTTTAATATCTTAATTAACTTTAACATAACAACATATGATATATTCTATTACTTTTAAAAATTAAAAAATTTAAGATACCCCTTATTTGACTTTAGATCTAATTTTTCCTTTTATTTTTATTTTAGCATTAAAAAATTTTATTCGGCTAAGAAGACCTGACTTATAAGGACTTCGAGTGTGAACGATAATAAAAGTAAAATATTAAGTGTTACCGGGTGCTCTTCAGGCTGTAATTTATGAATAACGGAGAGATAATATTTGTTGAGTAAGGCTAAAAGTAAAATGTGTAGGTCAGATAATAAAAATATCCATATAACAAGGTGTCAATAATAATAAAGATTAAAGGCCTCTCTATTCTATTACTGATGTTTTATATAAGAGATAGATTAATTATCAAAAAAATTGATTCAAAATAGATCAGGCCTGGTGATCATTTGGCTTTATTTCTTTCTCTTCTTCCTTTAGGGGAAAGCTTGTGGGCTTTTTTAGAAGTTACAATAATACGTAACGGGAGGGGAGATGGAAGGATAATTTTTTAACACAAATTTTACACTTGATCTATAATTAAACCAAAGCATCAAGCTTGTGTACTTAAAAGGAGAAAGAAGAATAAGAACAACTAAACATTTAGGTCAAGATCTCCTCACCAAACCCAACCAAAATAATCAAGCTTGCATTTATTTGAGCCTGGTCACATTTTATGTTTGCTTCATAGGTTAGAGATGGACTAGAAATAATAACTTGCTTTAATACTCCTATGTAGTATCTAGGCTCACATCTTATAAGTGTTAGTTGACTCACCTTTGGTCATGCTTTATATCTATTTACCTGACAAAGTTAAGAAAAATGATACATAATCTTGCCATAAATGTCACTTTCTTATATTTACACCAACTCCCCTTAATGCTTTTTGGTAGAGAATTAAAAATGTAATCATTTAATAGCTAAAGGACAAAAATACCTTTGTCTAACGACTATTACATATGTGCATAGGTTTTTAATAACATTGCCTTCATAAAAAAGAAAAAGAAAAAGAAAAATACACATAGGTTCAGGAAGAATAAAAAGAAAAGATGGTTCTTTTTAAGAGACACATTTGAAGAGACTAATCTAAATAACAGAGACAAGATCCATTTAAACAGAAGACAAAGGTTAAAATGGTAGAAAGAAAGATGCCACAAAAATTAAGGTACAGATCTCTTTAAGGAAGCTGAACAGTTTATACTTACTTGGTAGCAAGCTTATCCACTGATGTAGTCTACTGCAAACTGCAAAGGAATATAATATATTCGCAAAAGGCTAATTATTAGGTTTCTAGTACATACCAATGCAATAAGAGCAGATTACTGTAAAATATTTATACTACACAAAGGAACCATTAACAAGGAAATAGCTACAGCATGACTCCTACTTTGCTTTTGTGAGAAGAGTGTGCCGACTATTCTGTTGGCTTACTAAAGAAATATCTCAGCTGGAAACAGAAACTTGAAGCTAATGACAAGTTTGCAAGATGAGCATAAACCTATATAAATTAACTGCAGGCTTGCAATCATACTGTTGAACTTGAATGAAGAATTGCCCAAAAGGTCCTTTTTTACTCATAATAAGCTTTTGAGCATCTGCACTATCTCATGTTCCACAATCCAAATGAGGTTGCAAGTAAAGTAACCAACCACACAGATAAGTTGTTACTGTAGCACCACTTATTAGACATAAAACTCCTCAAAAGAAAAAAGGTTTAGAACTAAAAGAAGAGTACAACCATGCTTTTCACAAACTGTCTTTGCAACTCATTTAGGCTCTGTTAGTTCTAGCCATCATAGCTTTGTCCTGCTGCCGGAGCCTTTCACCTTCGTGATTCAGGTAATCTTGGAACTTCTCCTGAAAATAAAACATCACTCCTCCTTTTAAAAGCATCTTAATATTACTATCTGAAGTCCATAGAATATTCACAACACCCATCAGCAAAAAGCTAAGGGGCGCTTAGATTTGAAAAAAATCCCCACCCAAAATTTATAAAGCTTGTATAAGACAAACCGTTATTGATCGATCACAAGATTATATTTCAAATTTTCAATTATCACCAAATTTCACTTATTAAAGATTCTTTTTAGTTTAGCAAATAAAACATGGGATTTCCCTATTAATTGAATCCTTCTATTTCTCTGCACTTAAATTTTGTGCTTCATGAACTTAGGAAGTAACCCCAAATAAATAAGCTGCTTTGGCTTAAAATAACCCTTTTATCAACTGATTAATGGGGGGTGGGCAGGGGGGAGGGATCAGAAATACCCCATATATCCCTACTGATTTTATTACAGTAGGGTACTTTCCAAACTCAAACTGCTTTGGACCTTATAAAGCCCCTTTTACCAGAATATGAGGTGGTAATTAAACATATAAACAAGTGCAACCTACCATGTTCTGAGCCTCAACTTCTGCAGATTTTAGGAAAATGTTTGAAATAAAAAAAGATGATTTTGGTATCTGTCCTTCCACTATCCCGTTTCTCTTCTCTCTATTCCTCGATCCCTCTCCAGCCACCTATAACTACTTGCCGGCCTATTCAATGTCATTCTTTTCATCACTATTATGTCCTTTTCTCCACCATTTTTTTAAACTTGTTGGTAGGTACTATACTACCTGCTCCAACCTATTTCTTTCCCTACTATATTGCACATCATACAACCCTGTTTGATCAGTCAACCATCCTCCTATATAATCATCCATTTTCCTCTTCTCTCCACTATTCACCTCATCTCTCATCTATCGTTCTTTCTCTTCACAAACTCAGTCCAAGAATATATGTGAAATAAAGAAAATAAAACTAGATCCCATGAACTGCTCATTTCCATGTACACCCTCTTATTTATTTTTTGTGATATATTGACCCCTTAAATATATATAAAAAAAAACTCCGAAATGACTCTTCTGTTAGTTAGCCGTTAGATTTTTTCATTTAAAAATATCATGAGTGTCACTTGTAAAAAAAACAGAGAGATGAGGGGATGCATGTGAAAATAATCATTAGTTCAGCGGATCTTCGTGTATTATCCCTATAAAATATTACGAAATTAGTGGCATTATGATGCTCCAGAGTTTAGAGGATATAAATCTGTATATAAAATTGTATCACTAAAACATACAAAACGTATTATAACTTTTGATAGTAACAAGTGAGAAAAACTTATTCATGAAAAAAGATTAGGATTCAAGTGGTCTTCTAAAGAATTAGATGGTCTCTCCTAAAGTGATTTTAATCTATAGGTACAATCTTTGAAGCTTGTGAGAAAACAACAAAAACTTGCAAATTTTAAAAAAGGAAGTAATATTATATATCAAACTTAAGTCCCAGCGTACAAACTCCTACTATAGAAAATAGTTTTCCAAGACAATTTCTTCATTATTTAATTTTTCTAAATATCTATATTATATTTTATTATAGTTGAATCCCTACTCCTCAGACTGTAGGCATGATATTCCAGCATCCATCAGCTTTCCCTTCTCAAGTTCAGCTTCCCAAAAAAGAAAAACCACTGCATTACTGCTTTCAGTGAAAACTTTAACCTCCATAAATTCATCAGTGTAACTCTCCAAAAGGAAACGAGACATTGGTACTTGTTTGAGGAACCATGAAGCTAAACTGTCAAGGAAGATCATGAGGAAGGAGGTTGGGTAACAAGATGGTTCTCACAATTTCACAAAATTGGTAGCCTTTGATGATATTTAAACTACAAAAAGTTCAAAAGGTCATGTTAAATAGTGTACTTTCACAGATTTACCCGAGTCTACAACTTCAGGTTACAAAGGCCTGCTTCATGTTAGTGTTAGAACAACAACATCAACAATAAATCTTTATGCCCCCATCTAATTGGGGTTGACTTTGTGAAATCTTTTTCTCCTTTACCCCCAATTTCAGGTGCACTACGGTTTCATTCTTGGACTTAAAAACCATCTGATACCTCTAATAGTAACATGAGCTTGATCTTAAGATTGGCAAGTGCACTTCCTCCTTTTCTCCTCATAAATTCCAAGTCAACTTTTCAGGAAAAGGCACCGTGGCCTACTTAATTTCACTGTGGGAAAAGGAAACATTGCCACCATTTTCCCGGAAAGATGAGAATGATCTTCAGTTAAAACTCAATGATCTAGAGTTCTTAATGCTCAGTGGTTTATACAAATGATCTAAAAGGGCCTGCTTCACAATAAATTCTTTGCTGAGATGAACTAATTGTAAAAGAAACTGTTCATGTGGAGGAGACGAATGAACATGAGATAATCTACTAGGTATATTTCAGCACTTTCACCTCATCAACTGCCTCTTATATTCGGTGAACTAATGTTAAAGTAAAGATATCTAACAGCTTCAATTAAACACTAGTATTGCAACCAGCTCGCAATCGTTGTAGAACTAGAAGACAAAAGAAAAATGAATATTTGCACACATTTCAGACTAAGCATCAGTATATACAGAAATTCTCAAACCAAAGCAAAAGCAGCAGAAGAGAGCACACAAGAAAATAAAAATCTCGAAAACACGAGAATAAAGCCCAAAATCTAAGATGGGCACAGTCAAAATCACCTGTTCGAACTCACTAATTACTTTTTTTTAAAAACAAAAACAAAAAAACCTAGACACCAAATCCAGCGGTCACGGGATAATCAATCGAACGATCTGGAGGACAGACGAGGTATACACAAAAATCATCAAAACCCTAACACCAAATTATCAAACAACGGCCGAAAAGAGGGGAAAACCCGTACCTTTCCACCAAAGAGGAAGATTCCAGCGAGTCCAACGGTGGCGACGCTTCCCCAGATCACCACCGTGGATGATAGCAGCGACCAGTTACGGTAGATCATCTCGACTCTCCTTTCTTCGTCCCTCTTCTCTCTTCTCTCGTGTCCTTCCCTATCAGAGATCAGAATAATGGGGGCACAAATACGAAGAAAAAGGTGGGTGAAGATATCACGTGACGTGGGCTTAGGCCCCGGCCCATGGTTTTTACGCTAACTGGTATTGAATTAGGATCCCAATCCGATCCTAGATAACTAGAATAGTCAAATTATTTGAGTTTTATTAGCTCATCACAGAAGTCAAAAATTTAAATTCCCCATAAATATTGAGAATAATTTTTAGTGTTGAAACATTATATGCTTATAATTTAGGCTCATTATAATCCATTCTTTAAGAAAATTGGCTCAATTATCCAACTTATCTATCAGAGAAATAGTAAATTTGTCTGCCCTATTATTAGCTTATGATCTTCTACTGTTAACATCTTCTTGATAAATGTGATCTTTAAAACAAAGGCTGCATTGGCAGCAATCAACAAATCGAATTTCTCTTAACATAAATATCACTCACTTGATTGCAGTGAGACAATTGGTAATACAAATATGTGTATGGTATTTGCTCCTGTTAGAGACCCTGTGAGATTATATATATAAAGCTATTTGCGTGATGTGGGAAATTCACAAGCTAATCCAATAAGAGGAAGAAAGCATGCAATTATGCCAGCAAAGTTAAAAATTTCTGGGATTTATCACAAACATGAAATAGAGAGGTATAAAACAACAGTATAACAGGCAATTGGACTCCCCGTTCCTGATTACAGTAGGCTCCTCAGATTCCAAGTTTCTCATTGTCCAAGGTTAGATTTCTCGTCTTTTTTTTTCCCCCTTTTAACTGCTGGAGTCTCATTGTTCGGAGTAGCAACGACTGGCAAAACCTGAAAAACAACATATTAGTTGTGCAGCGAACTTCATGAGTCAAAGGATTATAACACACTGCAACATTTATGATTTACAAAACTATTTTCCATTGGTCGTAAAGAACAAGAAAGTTCTCATTTTGCATGTAATGTAATACTTAAACCAATGACCAAGGATGGAGCATGCATATGAATTTATGTCTGGATTGATGAATTTCATGACATTGAAATTATTGGCATCTGAGTGCAAACTCTAGTGTAACCCTACATGGCCATCAGATGCTTCATAGATTGACATCAACTTGACTATCACATGTGGCCAAATGGGCTAATACACATGATGCATGTTGCAGAAAATTACAATAGCTGCAGAGTTGTACAAAAAAATTCTAATCCATATTTAGTGAAATTTATATTGCATAAAATTCAACCAAAGCTGTTGATTGGAATATTATCTTGAAATATCTGATGGGATAGACTAGGCCTGTAAAACAGAAAACATCAGTGCAAACAATTGCAGAAACAAGAGTACAAACAAAAGCTGAGAGATGGAAAGATCACAAATCTTGGAGTTAGAATCGATTGAATAGATGGTAACAATAAAGCTACAATCTTAACCAGTTCAAGAGAATTTGTTCAATTTTTTTGCTTTGCTATATATCCCTTCAAAGGGAATTCAGCTTTATACCACGTGCAGGTTCATGCTTCAAACCACCAACATACATGCACCCATTTTATGGTAACATTTACTTTCTAAAGCTTCTATGAATTTGATTAAATTTAATATTGATTCTTGATTTCAAAAAGAAACAAATAGCTCATATCCCCATGACTCATCTCATTTCTTTGTTTATCTATGAAAGGATTTTCTGGTTTTTCTCAAAATTTGTCTTCTTCCAAAATACAATCATCGGCACAGACCAAAGGGATGCCTACACATCCCTTGACGGTCCATAAAATGGGTGGCTCGGTGGCTCTCCTAACGAGAGTTAATTGGTAAAAACTTCTATTCCCACATTTGCTTTTCTTTTTTTTTTCTTCTTTTTTTTTTGTTAGCAAAAGGTCATAGACCCTATTTCATTCTAAAGTTAAAAAAGCTCCGACCTACACATATAGGCCAAAAGGCATAACATACACACTGACCATCCAGCAAAACACCAGAATCTAAACCACAGCCAACCAACATTCACACAACCGCAACCTCCTACAAATTTAACGCGCAGATACTACATAACCAGACACCCAGAATTATAAAAGCCAAAACAATGACCATGATCAAAATAAAATAAGCCACATGATACAGAAATACTAGCTTCAGCTATGCTCCAGATTTAATCTGTCCGGCACCACCACTTTATTCTGGTCTGTCCTGCCATGGAGAAGCCACATTTGCATTTCTTTTACTAATTCAACATTAAAGTGCCCGGCAGACCAGAGGGTGTGGAGTTCACACTTTCCCAGTATATTTTATGTATAATTAATCAGTTTATGGCATGGGAAACTTGTTATATTTTACCTAGCAGATTAATTTTGTAACTAACGCATGAATCTACTCTAAAGATAGAGCTTTGGCAGTTCAGCATGCTTTCATCAAATGGGCATCTAACTCAATTCTCTCTGATCAATTTATGTTGTTTGTTTATGATAATGCATCACATTATAAACACCAAAGGTAACAATCAATACGAATCTTTACGTTATAAAGTGTTGAATGGAAGAAACGAATTTGTATAGATGAAGAACAAAAATATCGAACCATTAGACAAAGTTGAACTATACTTGACAACAATTTGCACCTCATGTCAACCTTCTTGCACAAAAATGGAACCAAATTTAACTCCGATAAAACCCTAGAAAAACCATCAGATTTCCCATTAAAGAGGTCTTGATCCTTGGAACAACAAGTGGAGAAAGAATTATACCTCATCGCCTCTCAGGAACTCTTTGATGTGGTCCCGGTTCCGCCATCGCTGCGACGGAGGTCTTCGATTAGTCCGCTGAGCTCCTTACGAGCGGATTCCCTCCCAAACATGAAACCATACCTGACGAATTCCAACACTGGAGAGCGTGAGAGGAAGAAAACTCTAACCCTAAGAAAGGAGACAATGACGTCGTCGTCTCACCAGAAGGAGACGGCGGAGAAGACTCCCGCCGCCGTCACTGTTTGAAGCAGCGTCAGCTTCTTCTCCATACGGTCGAAACCGAGCTCAAATCTTCGAAGTCCTATTGTCGATCGATATATCGCTTTAAACTACGGATCTTATCAAACACGGATCCGAATCCGAATTCCCAAAGTTTAGTGAAAAATGTCTGTATCTATTTGACAAGTAGCAAAATGTAAAACTATATCGTAACTAAGAATATTGATAGGATATAAAACAGATATGAATACGAATTAGATACAAATCGAATTTTAATTGGACAAGAATTGAATCTTAACCGGATGTGAATACAAACCGGATAAAAAGTTAAATCATAAACGGATACAAATACAAAAATGAATCTATTACTTAGCGTCTATATATAAAATATTACTATATTCATGCTTATATATAACAAAAAGAATATAAAATTATAATTCACTACCGCATAAGACCACAAATTCTAAAAATATAACAAACTAGTATCTGTCCAAAAATATAAGATCACTGTGTCCATATCTATCATCCCAACAACCTCATAACTGCGTGCAAGTCTAATTTGTTTTAGTGCTATTCAATATTTCACCTCCCTTTTTGCTGGTGTCATCTTCGTGCCCATGTATATATTGGAGACGGTATTTCAATTCCCAAGTGATCTTTCTATGTTCGTATTGATCACATCTTTATGTGTTCACACTAATATGGAAGACTTGAATTGAATTAGAACTACTACTAAGTCAAAGAAGGAAGAGAGATGAGGATGGCATCGAATGGTTGGAGTTATCAGAGTCACCGAAGTTGGGTCTGGCAGGGGAGCACTGTTTGCTAGTGTTAGTAAAAAGGATAGTTGGGTCTATAAGAGGATCACTGCTGGTGTCGGCCCAGGTGGCAAAGATCGAGATAGAACTACCCGGCAATGATGGTGGTGATCGGAGGGATCGAGAAGGGGGATGACACAATGACGTCCCCAAATCGATTCTTCGAAAATAGTGAGGCGGGGCACGGGCGTCGATGAATCGCCAAAGAGAGTGACGAAGAAAAAATTGAGTGCGTCAACTTGATGGTGAAGAGATGAGGAGTTGTGTAACGCCCCCACCCGGCACGGCACGTGCACGCCCACGCGCCCACACAGCACGCGCGGCGCACAAGACAGGTCGGGCGGGGCCCGTCACGCATAGATACTCTCCTGTGCACCTATAAACATGACATTATCAAATAACACCTACTAATATATCCATGATCACATAATCCATCATCGAATAAATCGTACTATCAATCAAATAAATCTGTTAACATATGAATATCCAAGTCCACAATGATAAACACTAGACCGCTATATAATCTGGTAGGACCCATACAGGCCACAACAAACCATCAAGATATAACTAAACAACTGATACACGAGTGCTATAAAAATCTGACATATACTATATAACTCATCATCTGATACAATAAGGTACAAATATAGCAAACAACGATGTAACTCAATGTCTGGTTAAACTATCTTCCATACCGTCTCGCATCAATAGCTCATCTCATCATCACTTTAAAATATCTTCTCAAGATATCTCAGGTTGCTATCACGTACCACAAATCTGAGGGGTTAGAAAAGAAATAAAGAGAGTCATGAGCAAAAGGCTCAGTGAATAGATCTTACCCCGAATCAGTAATACCAAACAAAGAGTAAATCATGTACTGGATAATATGAATTAGAAAGCAGTATGATGTCATGTATGAACATATATATATATGTATCCTCAATGACATATATATGAATGAAATCAATTCTCATGAATGACCATACTATATCCTCAACCGAAATTTTATAACATGATGAAATTACCATATAACATCACCGAATATAACACCATATCATGTATAACAATTATGATCCAATGATACTAGTCACAACAATGATGATGCATGATGCATGCCAACTACTAGATAATCATATATGTCAGAGCCAGATATAATTCACATATCTCTCACTATCACAATCATCCGTCTCAACTCTGAATATCATCCACCATGCTGGACTACGGTACCCGGCCCCAAACTCGATACACATCATGTCACAAGCTCAGAGCATACCCTATCATACGCTAAGAGTATCTCTATAGATAAATCATACCCTGCCATACGCTAAGGGTATCTCTGAAGAAAGTAATCATACCCTGCCATACGCTAAGGATATATCAATGATAGTTGTACCCTATCATACGCTAAGAGTACAACTATCAGCCATCACCATACTCTGCCATACGCTAAGAGTATGTCCAGTACCAGTCCGGACCAGATACCGTTCCAGCCATCACATCACATCACATCACATCACATCACATACACATGTACTTTTATGATTTCCTATACATGATAAATCATATGCATATATCCAGTACGACAACAGATCATACAACTCAGGAATTTAGGTGGTAAAGAAGCCGAGAGAAAAATGATGTAATGCAAACTCCAACCATGTATCTAACACATGCATACTCATGCTAATCTATCACATGCATACTCATGATAGAGATCATCCCGACATAAAACCATAATAGCATAATCATCTCCAATCATCTCTATATATCACCAATGTACTCATATCCCAGATCAGTCTAATCAAATGCATGATAAAATATATGCTCGACTGAAATCATCTCTATATAAAGTCATATAATCATGCTGGAGGCCAAAACATGCATGTACATAATATATAATAAATCCTAATTTGAGAAAGGGATCTAGGGGATAAGACTACTCACAGTCTGATCAGAAGATACAAACCACGCATCTCTCACGTCCGTCAGGTAACCGAGTGACACTCATCGCTAGCAAGGTCCACGGGGTCTCAAATAAGAGGGTTCGGAGTCTGAAAATATTTAAATAATATGATGTTAGCCGTTTATCCCATTTAGAATTCATTGGTGTAAAATATAATAAATTATTTGATTTTATTAAATAACTTGATATACCTTATATATATATAATTATGATAACCTTATTCAATTATATGGCAATTATTACTTTTACTTAACTAGTTACTAATCATACATATATTAATTATTATTCATAAATATAAAAATGATTATCTGAGCTCAGCATTTTATTGCATAGAAAATAATATATAATAATAATGATAAGTTGCTAGAAACACATTGTATACTCAAATGTATTAAATATATGCATGTATAAGCATACATAAACATTAATAGAAACTTATAAAATTTAATTATTTTTAATAAAACTAACTATATAAAATATAAGATTATTATCTATATGATTACATGTATTAATCTAATAAACAGTGGTTATACTATATATAATCATATGCAAGTACTTATAACTATAATTAATAAATTATTATACTAATAATACTTAACTAATACTTATGCTAGAGAGTATAAATTATTAAAATAATCTATCGTCCAGATAACTGATTCACCTAAATTTTAAAAACTAAATCATATAATTAATATAAACAAATTAAAAAGGGAGCAATCCCTTGCCACAGTGCTGGGCCGAGCCCAGCACTATTGCAGAAGGGAAATAGCTGAGGAAGATGAAGAAGAAGAAAGAAGAAGGAAGAAAGGAAGAAGAAGAAGAAGAGAAGAAAAGAAAGAGAAGAAGGGAAGAAGGAGGAGGGAGGTGTGGACCCGGGCCGGCGGGGAGGGCACCAGCAGCTGGTGGCCAGCCAGCTGCCGGCCTCTCGCCGGCGGCTCGGCTCCGACGAGCCCGAGCCCAAGGTAAGAAAAAGAGAAAGAGAGAGAGAGAGAGAGAGAGAAGAAGAGAGAAGAAGAGAGAGGAGGAGAAAGAGCTCACCGGCGCTCGTGGAGGTGGCGGCGACGGCGATAGTCCGGCCTCGGCGAGAGAGAGAGAGAGAGAGAGAGAGAGAGAGGTTTAGAGAGAGACCAAACGGGAGAGAGAGAGAGAGAGATTTAAAGAGAGAGAGGGAAGGCGGTGAGGGGGGGGCGGTTTGCGGCGGCGCCGGGGCCCGCCGCGGCCAGCTGGTCGCAGCCCATTGGCTGCGGCAGCGGCAGCGAGCACGTGGCGCCCCCACCACGCAAGCTGCATGCGCAGCTTGCATGGGCACAAGGCCGGCCACAGTGTGGCCGGTCGCGTCGTGCCCAGATTTTTTTTTTTTTTTTTTTTTTTTTTTTTTTTTTTTTTTAAGATTGGGTTGTTACAAGTTGACTATTGATTAGTTACTAGTTAGGGTAAGGGTTTTATTTATGTTAACGGATCGGGTTAGGTATTAAGGGTAGGATAGGATGTTTGTTAGAACATTACTATAATATATTATACAGGTATTCGGATATTTGATATCCGCCGAAAAAAATATGATTTACCCGTATACGTATTCGGATCTGGATATTTTAATAAATTGCTATCCATATTCGTATCTGAATCCAGTCCGAGTAAAATATTTTGATTCATATCCAATCCGACCCCAGTCGGGTAGCTAGTCGAATCGAATAAATCCGATCCGTTTTCACCCTCTAGAATATATTGGTTCTTGTTCTGGATCCGACCCGTTATGTTAAATGTATGGGACTCAGATTCAGATTTTAGACCTTTTATTATCATTTTAGGAATAATTATGTTTAGACCCCTTAAACTATTATTGATTTTCACATAAACCTCTCGTTTATTTTTCCAGACACATTTACCTCCTAAACTTTATTAGGAACTATTTTACTCTTATTTAATAGAAAAGTCACAAAAACGAAAAAATATATATAAAGAATTATAAGTGTAATTAACTCTCTTTTTTTAAATTACAATACATGATATTCCAACATGATTAAAAATTTAAAATAACTAAGACCAAGAAAACAAAACAGTGAATCATCACGTCCACAGCCATCCGATCAACAAACCCATAGCTACATCTTTTGACAGACTGCAATTTCTTGTCGACAAGGAGAAAAATAAAGATTGCAGAGCATCTCGCAGAGGATATATTAGAACAATAGTAAGCAAGCAAGTAGTCAATATATTAAAAGAAAAGGTCAAGATATCAGAAGATGAGAAGAGAAGATCAAAACAAATAATGGGCAAAGATACTTTTACTTTAATGTGACAACCAAGACAGCAGAATTACATATCAACATTTGATATAAGGAAATTTTTTAAGTAATCCAAATGGAAGTCTGCCGACGCAAATTCAGAGGTCAAATTGAAACAGTAGGTCATAGTAACCAAGAGTATTCATCCCATGAAACCATCTTGCATTGGAAAAGATGATATAGTAGACCTAGTAAAAACAAAGACTATCTGACTCTAATGAAGTATCCTGGTTCCAAATCCAGCACAAATAGACTTCAACGTGGAAAATAAAAGGATCAAAGCATTGATTGCTTTCTTATTTATTCTTTTAAGCATTGATTTTAATGTACAGGTAGGAAACCTGATGATGTCACCTCATCATCTCACTGTATTTTGAAGCACTTGAAATTCGGGCGCGTAATATCTCCACTCTGCCAATTGTAAAGATGTTTTGATGCAGACTAGCTAGGTGAAGCATTCACCTCCTCGAAGGCGCTGGGTTGCTTCTCGTTCCCCTATCTGGGTTAGCTGAAACAGCACGCTCGTCCACCGGCTCCATTTTCATGGCTTGTTTCAATCTTTCTACAACTTCGCTCATACTCGGACGATCTTTAGGATTCTTAACAAGGCAACTATCAGCAAGCTTAGCTACTTCCCGTGCAGCCTTCAAGGAATACTGGTTTCTCAGTTTCGGATCGATAATCATGCTAAAGTTCCTATTATCTGCAGGAAATTGCTTCACCCAATCCAAAAGCTTCTGTTCATCATGTGGGCGGTTCCTCTCTAGTGCACGCCTGCCTGTAAGAATTTCATATAGCACCACGCCGAAGCTCCATATATCACTCTTCACAGTGAGATGGCCAGTCTCGATGTAGTCAGGGGCTGCATACCCATAGGTCCCTACCACCTAATTAAGTCAAGTGAACACCAGAGAAATAAGAATTAGTTTCAGATATTTTCTGGATGATAGCAAAAGTTAGCATCTGAGAGAGGTTCATATAAAGGGAAAAGCATCACCTACCATCAATCTAAATTTACAAGGTGAGATTTTACATTTTAACACCCTCAAATCTTCCACTATATGTAGTTGCATCACAAAATAATAATAATAAATGGCAGATATATGCATGTATTTGAAATTATGTACTTGAACTGATATGCGGTATCAAGCATAATGACATCCTTCCACATTTTATACAAGTAAGATACTCCAGGACCATTGTATTCAAAGAATCAGAGAGTGAGCACTGAACAGGTACACCACTAATTCTTTAAAATCCTTTCCTACTTTAGCTACCTAAGTAACATATGGATTACATTGAGACCAATTGGTTTCGAATCATTTCGACACATATTAGTGTAGGATCCTGGTTGGATGCTCTGAAGCTACAAAGCATTGAATTAAGTTATTTCAAAGGCCAATTGAAGAAGTACCAGAATAGGACCAGTCCATAACTTAAAATAAGTTTCACCCTTTCAATGATCCTATGCAGACAATATCAAGAGAGTTCATTACAAGTCCCTACCAAGCTTAATTTTATTTTTGTGATGTTTCTTTTTCTTTAAAGTTTTTGTGAGTAGAGAGACAGAATAATGATCCTGTTCTTTGAATCCCATTCATTATCAGAGAGAATCAACAGTAAAGGGCATATAACTAGTAAAAGAAATCTTATGTAATTAAGGAAAATCATCCATGATCATAGTTTTATCATTTGTTATCTACTGAGCCTGTGTAATATAAAGATACTGCATATTCATAGTAGATCAATTAATTGACTTCTAGAAACTTCAGTTGTTATCTCAGACAAGAAAAAGAACTTTGACTCCTTTTAGCCATTTTTTCATGAAGAGGTGAACTCACATTCTAAACAAAAAGTTACATGAAGGTTAGATGGTAAGTGCATTAAATCACACTTGAATATCCAAATTCCAAGTGGATTACCTGAAGAGTAACATAATTACACTAAAGTGGCTGATTTAGCAGATTGGATGTGCAATTATAGACATACCGCCGTAGAAACATGAGTATTTCCGTCTGTTGGACCCTCCCTTGCTAGGCCAAAATCTGATAATTTTGCATTAAACTCCTTATCCAATAGAATATTAGATGCTTTGAAATCTCGAAATATCACCTGCTGAAATAGAAGGTCAATCTCAAAAACCTTTTGTAGTTCTCGAGAAAGCAGTACACAAAAAGCTTAAAGAAGGAAACAGAGGTAATAGCCAAACCAGAATACAGATAACAAAATACTGAATAAAAAACTCAGTCCTGCCTTTTCATCTATAGAGTGAAGAAGCCATGCAATCAAGTGACTTATTTTCTAGGAAATGATATATGCCTATAAAGAATCAACTTACATACTTTATCATCAAAAGTATCACCTAGGAAATCAGGTTATCCATAATATGAATATTATAAACCTTTTGAACCGTACAATTGCTTGAGAGTTGTATCAACAGTTATTTCCAGTTTTATGTGGTCAACTATTTTTTCTTACTCTCAGTAGAAGATACAATGGGGATGCACATATTGTACCAATTCTGAGTCATTTAAATAACCTGGGTCCTCTGGGAGAATGTGAGATTAACATGGGATGAAGGAGTTATCACTTGATTTGAAAGAGGATCTTAAAACAAATAGAGCTAAGGTCAGCTCGATCTTGAGACAAGCTAGTAAAGAGAGTTTTCAAGCTCAACTTTCTCCAAGAACAAGCTCGGCTCAAGTAGGAGAGAAGGAACAATATTTTGTGCTCACAGAGACATTCTACCCTCATGGTCATGAGTCACTTACAAGTTAACATATCTCTCCATCAACTGTGTTAATGGCAACTAATCCATAAATTCACTATATAAATATTCATGGTATATACCTAGACAAGCTTAAACCAATCCAGGCTCAAGCGACCAACCTGGGCTCATTTATTTAAAGAAGATTAATATTTGAGCTCACATCCAGCTCATTTAATAAGAGTCAGGTTGAACCAACAATTGATGAGCTGAACATAAGGAAATATTAAAGTACTGACACGACAAGGATTTGAAGCTGACAGCATTTTTAAAGAATTTTATAATAAATATTGTGGAAAGAAATCAACTATGAGAAACCATTCCCTCAAGTCAGACAATGAATGCATAAAATGTTATAATATAGTTGACATGTTGATGTTCAAAATCAAATATGTTTAAATAACGAATAGGATACCGTTCTAGGATCAGAAATTGATATACCATACAATCTAATCTTAGATATACCAATGTGAATCTGGACCTCACCAGTTCATCTAATGTTGACATACATCTATATCAAAAAGAGAGTATAGTTTTTTAAAGCTTAATATGCTAATGTTTGCTAAAGAGTCTTAAATTTAAATCAGAACTGTGGTTCAGTAATCACATATTCATGTTGCTAGGATCAGCTGACGCCAATATAAACAAAAGGCAGGCATTCTGCTTTTATAGTATATGTGGTCAATCTATCATCACAGATTAATATATTATATGTACTTCAAGCATTTGGTCACATCAACAACAGCATTGTTTGCCATAACAGAAAAACACAGTAAAAAAAACATAAATGAATATGGAAACTGAGTTAAGAAACAAAAAGTTTAGATGAAACCTGAACTTCTAACCCTTCATGCAGATAAGCTAATCCCTTGGCTGCACCTAAAATTATCTGTAGTCTTAATTTCCAGGGAATAGGAGGAGCAAACCGGCTGAATAAATGATCTTCTAAACTTTTGTTGGGCATATACTCGTAGACTAGCAACCTCTGGGTCCCTCTTTCACCATCATCAGCACAATATCCAATGAGCTTTACAAGATTTGGGTGCTCAACAACACCCAGAAATTGAACTTCTGCCAACCATTGTTTATGCCCCTAAAAAGAAAAGAGTATAAATCACAGCCCACTAAATGAAACAATAACTACTCATTAAGAATGATAGAAAGACAAAGAAAGCGTAGACTTTTTTTTAAAATAAAAAAGTGAAACAAAGTAAAAAGAAATAGCGAAATTTATAAATAAAAAAAAAAGATAAGATATTGAAGAGAGAGCTTCTAGTCATTGAGCACAATATCCATTTCCATGTTAGGAGTTATAGTGAACATTCGCTTATGATCCTCAAAAGAAATTAGTGAAATGTAACACATAATCTCTGGAAAGCAACTCCAATAGAGTTAGTCACTCATTAATTGGACTCTGTACCCACATTGTAATGAACAGCCTAAAGGATGTATGAAAAGCCTAGCGGAATTACTGAATGGAGATTTCTTCATCTTGGCCTTATTTTTGTCCAGTATAATCGTGGAGTACTACTACTACGTATGAAAGAATTCAAATTGCTGCTTGCAAGACTAATTTTCGATACACAACAGCAGCCAACGTGACATCTTCACTTCCCTAAAAGCTCTAAGAAGTAAAATCAAGTTGGTAGGTTGCTGCTTTTGCTTGCAAATTTAACAACATAATGATCATGGAATACTGATAAGTTTGATAAAGACTTTAAAGAAGAATGAAATGTAAACTACCTGCAATCCTCGTTGGTTAAGCTGCTTTATGGCAACTAGAATCTTATCCCCCTTTCCATTGAGAGACTTAATGTAACCTTTATAAACACACCCAAAACCACCTTCCCCAATCTTAAGCATTCTGCTGAAGCCATTGGTAGCAGCCGCAAGCTCGACGAGCTCAAAAACGCGAAGATTGTGAGCCCTCTCCTCATATAAGGCCGGTATACTTCTCTGCGAGGATGTCGAAGCCGAAGATTTGCTGGTAGGCCTCGCAGCACCTGAATCGTCCGACCTACTCGTGCTAACATTTGAAACCGGCGCACAATTCTGCTCTACTCTGCTCTTGGGCTTTTCCTTGAAGAAACAAAAACAACCCATTCCTCCAAAAGTCGATCTTTATATTAGTCTAGAGGTGCCTACCCGATTGCTCGTGTATGGGTGAAACTTGGGAAGAGAAAATTTTGAGAGACGCCAGATGAACAAAAGAACGAACAAGACGATGTTCCGGAATTTTAAAGAAAAAGATGGGATTCTTGAAGAAAGTTTCGAGGTAATTAGAAATTAACGAAAACCCAATTGAGAACGGAACCAGAAGGCACGAAAGAAGACGTAAACCAGGAGAGCCAAGTCCAAAGAACGAATAAAATAGATGGAAATTGACGATTTAAATAGAGGGAAAGGGAGGAAGCCAAAGAACAACTGAAGGGAAACAAGACCCAGACGCCAAAGAAAAGTTACTCAAAGACGCAGAGAGCAAAGCTCGCTGAGAATTTCAGCTGCGATTCCAATAATAAAGTGGAAGCAGATGGAAACACACAATAAGAAGGAAGCAAGCAGCTTTAAGAAGAGATCAGAAGACGAAAAAAAAAGCGAAATTTCAGGAGAATTCCGAGTGGGAGCAGTCAAAGAGAAACCATTGACGAAGGCGAATTGAGGAGTTCGCAGCTTCACTAGCTTTAATTGCTTCGTCCTCGTCCCACGCGGTCAGGAGACGCTGGCCTCCCCCCACACCCAATTAATTTAATTACGGCTGCTTCCAACCTCTCTCTCTCTCTCTCTCTCTCTCTCTCTCTCTCCTCTAAGGAGACAAGTCTCTCTCTCTGTCTCTCTCTCTCATGTGGACGAGGATTGAATTCTGCGACTCTGATCCAAAAGTCTTCATTTGGTAAACGGTGAAGAGGCGAAGTATCAGTAGATCATTCTATAATACTTTGGGACGGAGCGTTCCCACTCCTGTCCTCCTTTTCCAATGACAAGAAAAAAAAGCCAATAAAATGAGCAGGAGAAAACTGGGGGGCCTTTTGCGGGATAAACCATTTTGGTAACGGTTACTTTGCAACTTTTTTCTATTTTATATTTTCATTGCAAAATCACGTACAAATCACCGGGGTTGTAAACCAGCCGAGCTTGATCGAGTCATAGCTCTAATCAAGCTTGGATTGAAATTAATTTCAAACCTGTTTTTGTGATCAAGCTTGAATTAAAATAATTTCAATCCGAGCCAATTTCAAACGCGAGCCAATTTCGAACTTAAACGAGCTTAAACGAGCGGCTCAATTAGCAATTTCAAACCTTATTAATTTTAAATCATTTTTGAGCCTGAGCAAACTTGAATTTAATTTAGGCTTGAATAAAGCTTAAAATAAAACCTAATTCAACTATAAAGATATGAATATTACTAAATATAAATTACAAGCAATAAAGATAAATGGATTATAAAACTATAAGCAACCAAAATATAAATTACAAACAATAAAGATAATTGCGTCAGAAAATAATGGTTGAAATTCTAAATTGGTGAAAGGATTTTAATTGATGGTTCATATTAGTTTGATATTACTTATATTTTATATATATATATATTCGAGCCTTATCGAGTTGACGCGATCGAGCCGGCTTAGGATCAAGCTTGGCTCGAATTTAATTTTGAGCCTAGCTTTAATGATCAAGCTTGGCTCAGCCTATTTTCGAACTAAGTTTGATCGAGCATTATCCAGTCGAGCTCAAGCCAAGCTCGAGCCAGCTTGATTATTTTGACAGCCCTACAAATCACTCAATTTTATTATTTCCGACTATTTTGACAATGAAATTATAAAAATTTTAAGGATAAATTATAAATTATTCATTACAACTTAACCCCTCAACTATTATTATGTTATCTCATTAAACTCTCTTGGTCAATTATTTTTATTAGAAATTATAATAAAAGCTATTCTAAACTTTTGACTCAATAAGTGGACAAAAATATTTAGGCCTTCGTTCCAAGAAGAGGATAACTTTTCTGAATATTAAACTTCAAATTTAGCTTCTCCAATTCCTTTTTAATTGTATTTCTAATTCTACAAAACTTAACTCTTCTATCTTTTTCCTATATCTATGATTATAAGCTTCCAATCTTATTATCATCTCTATATCCCCACCTCATTGGCATATATAATTATAGAATAAAATATCTCAATCATCTTAAAAATATTAGTAGAAGATACATATTTATTCAAACAATGAGATAATTAGTAATATAGAGATATTATAGTAATTAATGCTCTATTAATGACCGTCTAGTATTTCACATTAATCTGGCCCACAGAAGGACAAAGTAATACAAATAAATGTTTAGAAGAATTTAATTTTAAGCGAAGATAATTTATAATTTACCCTAAATTTAATTGTCTTTGATGCTATTACCCAATTATCTTTTAGATATGACGTAGAAAACCTCTATATATTCTACAAATCGACTCTTTCTCCGAAGTATATGTTTATTAGAAACCACTTTGTGAATATTTTAGATGGATAATTACTTTTAAATCCCCAAATCCGCCATTTTCACATAGGCTATTTATTTTTTTTTTATGACACATTCACCGCTTTAATTACATAAAATATCTGAAATAATGTTAGTTAACACGATCAATTTCATGCTCTCTCCGGACTATTTTATACTTATTTTATAGAAAAGGAAAAAAAATAAAAGTAAAATATTTTTTATTATACTATTAGGATTAATCTACACTCTCACTCTACAAAACTAAAAGAAGTGTTTTGATTTTTTTATTATATTAAAAGTAACGATTATTAGGTAGTTACAGGTAAATCAAATCAATAAGGTCAAGTGTCATAAATGAAAATTTCAAAAGTCTCTTTATATTTTGACCAAACTAGAAGAAGATATCATACTTTATTTCTTTCTTGAACAGGGAATAGAAGACTAGTAGAAGACTAGTATACCATTGATTGATAATCCAATCACAATCATATAATTTTCTGTTTCAATTCTTCCCACTGACCTCATAAATATAATTAGTTTTCTTATAAACAGTGATAAGATAATTAAATGTCTACTAGTCTAATTAAAAATAGTGATATTTTAAATCACGAGGTGTTGATTGTTATATCACTTGGGGATCTTATTATCTTGCAAGCTATTAGGGAAGACCCATCTCTATCATTCATTAAAAGTCGTCTTAGTCCTTGTAAACATAAATAAATAAACAAAGGGAGGTAGATGATATAGCTGTTAGGCTTTACAAACCTCTCAACTAGAAAGGAAGTATAGTATGAATCTTTACAGAGTTATAATTTAATCAAAAGGAAGTGAAGCTTGACATGACAAGATCTATTTAGATTTTAGTTTGCCGACATCATCGTTTAGAAACTCGTCAAAGTCTAGTGAAAACTGAGATGACTAAAGTCGATGAAATTGCTGGTAAAATAATATTAAAAGATCCATATCTGATTGAATTCATCCATTGAACACTTCAAACACTTCATTTGACGAGATACGAAACTAATTAGTTGAGAAATCTATGTGTTAATGACTTAATACATGCAAAGTTCCCATCGTTCATATTTGTCAACATATGTATGGTAATACGATTGTTTCAAATAGATTTAAATTTAGTTACCAACTAACTCTAGTAGAGTTGGAATGTACCTTACTCATGACCAAAGTGGTTATGAGTTCAACTCCAACTCCAAATAATATTGTGGAGAAATTGTTTGATGGTTTGGTGGCTTGGCTCGACTCGGTTGATGGCTCGGCAGTGCAGTTAACTTGGAAGAACGGCTTGGAGCATGTCTCGGCAGCGTTTGATTCGAAGCAATTGTTCGGTGACGCATATGGCTTGAAGCCTAGACTAAACAGTTAAAAGCTCAGTGGGGCTTAAAATGCCTCTGTATCTAGGGAAGGATACATGAACGATAAAAAAAGAAATTTAGTTTAATTTAAATGGATTTATTAAAAAAAATTCACTTTCAGCTATCTGTGTAGGTTAAGAAGAAAGAAACAAAGATAGCGATAATGCTCGTCGCTGTGTGCGTGTGGTCGGTGGCAATAAGTTTAGCCGCAACGTCAGGCTGGAAGCACGAATTCCATGCTTTGCACGCAATGGCAGCGAGCGACGTGTGGGCTCCACGTAATAAAAATATGTTAAAATTAAACAATATATCATTTTTTGTAGACCTGATTGTTGAGCTACAGTGAGTAATATTATTTAATTATTCATCGCGGGTACTTTTGAGATGTTATCTTCCTCTACTCTTTTTCTTTAAAGTAATAGTCGGCGGACTAGAGGTTTTCGATAGTTCATCCTAGATTTTAGGAGGTGTTCTATGATCTGCCAAACTGGCTAAGTGATGAGCAAGGGTGTTATTGCTCCCTGCACACGAGATAGGGTGGAAGTTATCCTAGTATATTCTAGAATAATCCTAAGGATTGTTCGATTTGTGTCTGTAGCTTCACTATTAACGGTATTAATAATAATCTGAGAGTCCCTAAAGAGCCAACAGGTGTTCTTTGCTATCTGGTTAGCAATCTTCTTTAACCCTTCCAGCAGCACTGAGGCTTCTCCCGCCAATACACTTTTTAACAATGAAGTAAGAAGATAGGCATCCACCCAACATGTGAGGTCCCCCTCCAAAGCCCGAGCTAGTGGATCCTCCATCTGATCTCTGGTGTTGGTGTTGGCATCATTATCATTGGAATCATAGTTGGGCTTCCACAAACGATCCACCTCGTCCATTACTTTTCTTGGATCGACATCTTCTCGTCTAAATATCCAGTTATTCCTTGCTTTCCGGATAACCCACATTAGGGTAAACGCATGCGTGAGCCGATTAGACGTGAGATTGCTCTTAAAAGTTAGTATCCATTCCTCCAGCCTTTTGGAGGCAGCTAGCCAATATTAATCCTAGCCTTTAGGTAGTTAGTATCCATTCCTTCTCAACTTTTGAGAACAGATTAGCATTCACAAGCCGTACACAAACCTAATGATTTCAAGACGTACCAATAGATCCCTCGGCCCAGCCTGGCCCACTCATCATTGAGTTTTAAAACCTTGAAACTGGAGATCTATTCACATATTTACACACGTGAATCGCATGAAAACCGCAAAAAAGACGATATTCTCTGGCTGATGGAGCTCGCATTTGATTAAAACATTCATCACAGAGCATTACATTGACACATCTCAGTGTGAACTTCAACATTCAAACCAGCGGAGATTTGTGCGATTGAACACGGCGAAAAGAAGATCTGGTAGATTGATATGAGGGCAGACATACCTGAGCAAGTCCGGGAAGGAATATGGATTCACAGTCTGGACATATGAAAACAGTGGTTTTCATGAGAAAAGTTCTCATAGATCAACAAGAGTGAACAAGGCCCAGTAAAGTCGGTGCCTTAAAAAAATAATCAAGATACAAGGAGCCATAGTGTGAGTACAGAGAGTGCTAATTATTTTTGAGTTGAGTATGGATAATGGATGATCTGTTATCCAGCCCATTTGATTAGCCGAGATGATGGGCATAACAAAGTTTGTCATGCCCTTTGGCTTAATTACCCAATGGATCATCTTATCTTGTTCAACATATCACAAATCTCTACTTGCAGAAAGGCCTCTGACTCTGTTGATGGAAATAGTTAATTAAGTTATCACAGGTTTAGGAAATTAATTGTGAATAAATTTGCGAATGCATGGCCTTTATACAATGATCAGTTGCAACGTAGGATTATGGCAGATATCTCCTATTATCCAGGAATGTATCAGGATGTCCAAGAAATTTACCTCCACAAGGTTCTCTACTCGATAGCCCACAACTTTGCCGGTCTAGCTCTTCAAAACAAATGTTGTAAGGAATGGAGCGATTGTGATCTAAACTTTTGTAACGATTTCAATGTAATGAAAATGTCTACGGACTTATTTTGAAAAAAATAAAAATAAAAATAAAATAGAAGGAACAAAATATTAACTGAAAAATTGGAGAACCAGAAGTGAAACATGACGTACTGTTAGTTCAGTTTTGAAGAACATGAAGTGAAACCAGAAGTTTCTTGAGACCAATATATTAGCTCAGTTTTTTAATCTGCAAAACAAGCAAGTTACCACTTAGTAAGGTATAAATTTAAGAACAGAACTTGTTGGGACTTCAGATTAGCCTTAAGAAAGAGGCAAACTGATACCATCGATTGTTTTTTATCATTTAGTATTTTGACGGTATCTTGAGTAGTTCTCCTCTCCTCTTCCTTCGTCACTCTTTCAAACTCTTTGATGAGTCTAGAAAACAATGAAAACCATAAACTGCCTATCAGCAATGAAAATAACAACCGCAAAATGCATCAGCTATCAGAATCCAAATCGGCAACTAGAATTTAGTGCGCATGTTCTCTACAGTGTTTAAAATGCATCATCAATTGACTATGGAAAATAAAATAAAATAAAAAACCTGAAATATATTGATATAAGATGTCAAATCTAGATTCCTGGTATCAGAATTTCCTGAAATATATTGATGAAGTACCATTAACCATTAAATCTTCCAGCATACTCAATTTTTGACATGGAAATCACAGCATACTCAATTTTTGACAGCTTCTATAGTAAGAAACAAGGAAAGAGAAAGAGATAATTCCAAATCAACTCGAGTTTCTCTGAAACAAAGAGGAGGGTTCAAAGGCCCACACCTTTTGCATTCTCGCATCTTATCAGTAAGTTCTTCCACCTGCCTGCTCCTGCTATTCGGGTCTTTAATCTTCTCTAACTTCTGAAATCCATTTCTGCAAACAGTTTCACATTCATTAAATTACTTGTTGCACTTCCAACTATCTGGCCTCCATCGTTGCAACTCAACAACTTCCAAAAACCAACTCCTCATTCACATTAGAGATCAGTGAGAAAAATCCCGACCATAAAAGTAGCCAGAACTTTCAAATTTTAGGAATGAAGGATCTCGTTCCTTACGACAAAGCGCGAAAGATGTCGCTGATCTGCCCCCCGACCTCGGCCAGCTCCTCACTTATCGCAGACAAATCCATCTTTCGAAATCCAACCAAAACAGTAGATAAACACCCAGAGGATTCAATCCGAAACCCTGCCTTTGAATCCAGAGTGCGCCAAACCCGTCCAAGAAACCAGATTTTCGAGTCGATCCGGATTCAAAGAATCTAACGCAATCCACATTCTCTCATCGTAACCGATGAAGAAAACGGCGGCATTTGGGTCTCAAAGCCGCGTTCCGATCTCCTCCGAGATCGAGAGTAGAAGGAAGACGAAGAGGAAGAGAAGAAAGGACTACGTTGATCTCGTTGGCTCCCGAAACCACGGTGGCGAAAATAAGTTGAGGTGCATAAAATATAGGATTAATTACGCTTTGACCCCTCAACTATAGATTATTTTCACTTTCACATCCTCAACCATCCAATATAACCAAACCCATTAACAGACTTAACATTGTGAAATGACCGTTATATTTATGGCAAATGATTTAATAAATATTATTAATTCTCTTTATTTATACTCCAAACATCCACTCTATTAGCAATTATGTTCGAATTAAGGTGATTATTGCGGTGGTAATAATATTTAAGAATTTTAATATAATTGCCGCGAGATTATCATGCTCTTTTAAAAGTATCATTCCTTTAGTTAAATCTAACTAATAATAATTAAAACAACTTAGATAAAAATATATATATTACACTTACAGAAATTACTAAAAATAGTCTAAAAGCTATCTACAACGACATTTATCTTATTTTCTGCTAGATAAAAATTATTAATAAATATTTTATATTCTAAACTCAAAAAAGAGAGAATATTTTAGTTATTTATACGTATTTATAAACTTTAATAATAATCTATTAGAAATACTTTGTTAAAAATTAACTATAAATTAACTATACTGAGAATTTTGAAAGAGTAGAAGATATTTTTAGATTCTAATATTTTTAAAAATGTGCCAGCAATTATAATATTTTAAAAAGTTTTCAGTGATAATTATGTAAACAATTTCTAATATTTCTTGTGCTAAGATATTTTGAAAGTTTCAGTGAAAATATATTTTCTTGGGCTAAGATATTAGTTTTCATAAAATTTCGGTATAAAGATAAAATATTTTACATTATGAAATTGTGTTTGTCGTGGAATTCCATTCAATTCAGACATCATCAATACGGTAAATTGTTTATAAGAAAAAAAGAAAGAAAAAAGAAACATATTGGAGTGCAAGTTGATAAACATATTGGAGATCAAGCAAAATGCTACAACAACACGCAGCAAACTGTCGGAGTTTTCAATTTTCTGAAGTACCATCCAGATATCAATGCAATAGATGTAGCGTGAGCAAAAAAAGAACATTGAAAGTGGCTAGAAATTCTCCAGTAATCGCGTTTGGCATTCCACAGTGCAAGACCCAGATCATAGAGGTAATAGGGCTCTCTCATAATTAATTGTTCACCTGATATAGCTTTTGGTACTAATAGCTGACTGGATGCAAGCTTCCATCAGTGCAGTAAACCATTACAATAGCAAAAGAACTGAATGAATCGACATGTACACCGCAGAACATAGTGATAAAACCTTTAATCGGATCACAAACACTGATGCATGTGCATGCTGGAGGCTAGTAGAAGCTATCAAAGAGTGCAGAAAAAAACCTAGGTGAAAGACTGCGCAATGGAGGAGGTTGTAACCAAGCCGGAAAGCAAACCAACAAGGACAGCACTGTTGTAGGTGCTGGGCTCAGCCTGCATGGAATTGTTCCTTTGGTCAATATATGAGTCGTTCTTAAATGGCCCACCGACAAGTGCTCCAGTGGCTAAATTTGGATTCGGAGCAGTTGAAGTAAGCCACTGGAAGCCCTTGCAGCCAGTGTTGGCATTTGATGGAATTGAGGCGCCCCTGTGGTGCACTCGTTGTGGGTAATTGCTCCCATATCCGACAAGGTAGCTAAGCTTCATTGGGTTGTTACCCAAGATGTAATCAACCTGGTAGAGAGGGCACATAAGAAAGAAGAATTAGTTGTTTCTCAATTTGGCTGATCCTTGAAAGTTTGCACCTTCAACTAACCAAGACTATAACGGTAAACGGGCTAACACAAGGAGGTCACACATAACCAAATTTGATATTCTCCTACATCACCAGAACAAAAGATTGACTCACACTCAAAAGATTTGAAAGCTATTCTAGGAGACATAAAAAAATATGCCAATGGCCAGCATCATACAACTAGGTACACTGACGAGAATAAAATGCAAATTATAATTACCTGAGATTTGGCAAAATTACGTAGGTCTGTGGGCGTAAATGATTTTCCACTGCAACTGACTTCTGGTGTCTGTGACGTGAGCATGTAGTCACTGTAAAGAACAGCAAGAAATGAAGCAGCCACAGGATGCTGAAGAGCATTCCAGTCACTTATCCAAAGCAATCCACCTGCATGATATATACAGATATCGTCATGAAGACCTGGTAATCAGATGAGTTATTATAATTAACAGCTTTGAATGACTCCTTGAAATATTGTCCTAGACTAACCATGTATTATCATCGAAGGAGAAAATGGAAAATGACAAAAGAAAATGCCTTTGGTAATTATGATTATCCCTAAATCAAATGGCATTGAAAGAACGAAAAAAGAACAGAGAACAAAGAATGTCCCACTAAAGTAGTTGATTAAATGCAACAAAAGCGTATGTCAAACACAAGGAACACCTAACGAGATTTATATGTAGACAAATGTTGAGCTGAGACCCATAAGTACAGAAAGATAAACAACTTAGAGTTGGAATACCATTTGTGTAGATGAACATCAGGCATTATTCGTGCAAAAGAAGATGCAAATGTGGTTTCACTTCTAATATGATAAAGAAATGAAATAACAAACATAAAGAAATGAAATAACAAACTGATACACAGTGTCTTGCACTCTGATTACAGCAATATGATAACAGTCGTTATGTCGAAGGCATAGCTTCCCTTATGTTGAAACGAGGAAAGTTCAGATCCAACATCTCAGTTCTAGTGTATGTTTTCTAAGGCATGATTTCCTTTATGTTGAAAAGAGGAAAGTTCAAATCCAACACCTCAGTTCTAGTGCATGTTTTTTTTCTTCTCCAACCTACAAGCTGTCCTTGCCGTCTGTGATACAACCTCCTTTAAATTCAGAATTGTAATTGACTACTGATTCTGTCTTAAATAGAAGAGTCTAAGAAATGATAATCGAGAAGAGCATAAAGAAACCATATAAGTATATGACAGTGTTGACAATTAGCTATTTTCACATAGTGCTGTTAAAACAGCAAACTTACAAAAGAGAAAAGACAGCATATTTGTAGTAATTCATAGTGTTAAACAAAACAAAGAAGGTGTTCAATGTACCATCTGTTCTACTAGAAGTGGCTGTTGGGGAATCTGGTAAAAGACCACAAACTACAGCTTCAGCTGTTTTCCTATACATCCGAAGACCTGTGTTTTCTGCATTTGAGGATTGTTTTGAACCAAAGATATTTATTCTGGACAAAAGAACCTGTAAAATTGTTGCAACTGGCTTTAGATGAGGCAAAAGAAAACTAACTACAACCCATAGTAGCGTTACTGTGAATGACGTGGTGATTATATATACCTGGGTTCCCGCACGTTTGTCATCCCAACTAAACCATGTTGGTCTTCCCCAGTCAGCAAAAGCTTTTCCATTTTTGACGGTGACATAACTGAGATATGTTTGATCTCCAGTGGCATGATAAAGCCAACTAGCAGCCCACAAGAGTTCATCTTCATAACCTGTAGAGTTGTAGTAGCTCTGAACTTGTGGGATGCTGACACTGTAGGAACCTCTGTATGCATCAGCAAAAGTGAACAGCTGCTGGGCATGTTGAAGAAGCACATCTGAATAACTTGTATTAATTGGCTTGAAAACTAAGGAAGATGCAGCCAGAGCTGCCGCTGTCTCTGCAGCCACCTCTGTTCCTGGAACTGTCTTGTTAATCTGTGTTACTGGCCTTTTCTCAGCCATTAATTCTGGTCTCTCCCAACATTTATGATCTATATCAGGATCGCCCACCTACCAATCAGAATTAAAGCTTTTCAGACAGATTTTAAGAATTATCAAGTGAATTTGCTACTTTCTTTTTCCCCTCAAATCCAAAGTAGACTTAATAGTGCATCTAAGATGGACGTTCTTCTGATTACTCTTGTGGAGTAACAAAAGGGCAAATGAGACAATCGGACTGGAACGTAAAGGAGAAAAGGAAATATGACAAAAGTTAATCACTTACATGACAAGCAAATGAGAAGTCCATTCACTTGCTTATGTCTTGTAAAATGATTGCTCTGATTGCTAGTATGGCATGAAATAAACAAAACCAATAGCAATACGGCAAGAGTAGACTGACGTGAATAGAAAGAGGGCAAGCAACATGGTGAATTTTTTGTTACAATATTCTTACTAGAAAGGAACAACGAGGCAAGAAGAACACTACTTACAATAACTAGGTCCATAAACTTTGTCTTAACTCGTACGAGTAGCATTAATTTATTGGTCTAACCATTTAATTCTTCTTAGGTAGCACATAAATATAGCAAAGCATTCAATTTCAAAAAGATCATTTTTAATCAATTAAAGTAGGCAAAAGATGGATTAAACCAGCAATAGAAGACACTTATAATGACATAGATCTATGATGTCCTCATGACAGGAACTCAATACAAGAAAGCCATGAGGTTTGATTGCACAAACTAGTTAGGTACCTTAGCTAAACATTCAGGTAACCCTGCCTTGTTGGAAATCTGAAAAGAAACCAACAAATATTACCTGAATATATAGCACATTTTCAGAAGGATGGGCATTGATCAAATAATCCGTGATCCACTTCAGCGCATCCAGAGCTGAGTCAAGCTGCTTCGCGGCCTTCATCTGATCACCATACTCAAGAATAGACCATGACAACACGGTCGCCGTAAAAGCCATTGGAAAACCAAACTTCATGTGATCCCCTGCATCATACATCCCTTTGGATAAATCCACTCCTTCTTCACTCCCATCTTTCAGAGCTGAATCCCCTCTCCAAGGAATTTTGTTATTAACCAATTTCCCAGCTGCGTACAATTGAGAACACAAATCAACAAGATCCAACAAAAAAAAAAAACTTTTTTTAACCAGAAAATAAATTAAAGATAGAAAGGGAAGGTACATTTCTGCACTTGAAAGAACTGGAGAGCCACGGAGAGCGCATCCCCGTACTTCTGGTCGATCGCCCCCGGTGGCCCGGGAACCGGGAGGACCTCGGCGTGGTGGGGCTTCCTCTTCTTGATTGCCACCACGGCCGCGGTGACCACGAGAGCCGCGACCACGAGCACGATCAACCATCCACCGCATCCTTTAGTATACTTGGAAACCCCCATTTTCGAATCCTTAAGCTCTACCTATCGCATTAGCTAAATCTAGAGTTGGATCTCCTCAATCCCCTCCAAACTGACCAAAACACTGGTAAAGAGACGAGAGATCTCCGCTACGCTCGAGCTCCAGGCGAGAAATTTCTAGGGTTTGATGGAGTTATCGCGTTGTTGGATCTCTGAGAGAGAGAGAGAGGAGAGAGAGAGAGAGAGAGGGAGGGAGGAGTACCAGAGCTTGCGGGAGCTGTGAGGCGGGACAGATCTCTCTCTATATTTGCGCTGTTGCTATAAGCGAAATTACTAAAATACCCTCACCTTTTACTGAGATTAGCCAATGCCCCGACCGACACGAGGCGGGTAGATCCGCTGCCCCGAAATGGATCGTATCAGCTGGTTTCGTGCTAACAGCGGGTAGATTCATGGGGGAGGAGCGTCCCCGTAACTTTCCCCGTGGGGATCTCCCATTGGCCAAGGTGCTGCTCGGTGTCGGACCAAGTTGACGTACGATGCGGGTCAGGTATCGCCGACTAGGCCGTCGCTGGTGTTTGGTGCCAAATAAGGTGACGACGTCGTATCCTACCACACGGTGGTGCCCGTCCGAAAGCTGATAAAGTATAAGCCAATCATGACTTTTGCTGTTATAATACTAACACCGGATCCGGTACCAGCTTGATATATATATATATATATATATATATATATATATATAAACTACATGAACAACACGAACTCGGACCGTAGAAATACTCAAATACCTCCTCTGGAAGGTGTGAGGTTTTATATTTAAGCTAATTACGTTTTCCACCTCGGACAGTCTCCATCATTAATTTAATGGATTAATTAAACACTTCTACTTTAATATAAATATAATATACAAAGAGATCGTTGCTAGGTCACTGTAGGGACTTTTCCTGTGGCAATTTTTTCGCTATTTATATCTATATATTATTTTGATGGAATTTGAATGCCGAGCGCCTTCCGTCCTGCATCAACGGTTGGGCTAAGTACTGGAGTCTGCTGGATGGTGAGACCACACCAACTAACCAATAATTGTAATCTTAATTAACTTACAAATTTTCCCTTATTTATGACTAAAAATTAAATTATCTTTGAACTTTTATTTATATCATTTTTACCTCCTCTGAAGTTTAGACTAATATAAAGTTTTTTTTTTTATCTAAAATAACGAAAAATAGGAAATTAAATTTACTCACCTTGTCATGTTCTTCAATTTTAAAATAATATGGACTTTTATCCTCCTCTATCTTTTTCAATATATGATTACAAGTCTTAAATCTTAGTTAATAATATATAATTATCATATATATGATCATGGAAGAAAATTTTCAATTGTCTTAAAAATAAAATATAGGTAGAAGATTCATATTTACTCGGACAATAGAATTATTAATACCACAGGGGTATTATAGTAATTAAATATTTTTTTAATGGATTAAAAAGTTAATAGTTTAGTATTAATGTAAACTATAAGAGACAAACTGATACAAATATAAGATCACTAGTAGTTTAATTTCACGCTTAACAACATGGGTAATTTGTAATATAACACCCTATCTTTTTATTAATTTTTAATTAACACTCTATATTTAAAAAGTTCGTAACTAGAGCCCCCTTTATTCTATAATTTTTATATAACACCACGTGTTATTTGACTAACTAGCATTAACTCTAGTCAATAATTTTTCTAACCGATTAAATTATTAAAATACCCTTATAAAATATGTAGTCTTGAGTCACCCTCCTTAACCCATATCTCACCCTAGCTCATTCTATCAAATTTTATACTTTTCTTTCTACATTTAATCACTCTACTCTATCAAACCAGAAGGTAATTTAGGTATTTAAAAGTATATTTAACATTCTAACAAAATATTCCTTGGTTGATAATTTGATACCCTTCTATTTTAATGTCATATTAAAATTATAGAAAAAAATATGGAATTACAAATTCCTTAATTAATAAAAAATAATAGAAATATAGGGTGTTATGTTAAAAATTCCTAAGATAATAATATAATTATCATCTTGATAGATACCGTACGCCAACTCGGTCACCAACCCCTCTCTCTCTCTATATATATAATATATATAAAAATATAATATTATAGAACTCGGTCATTTGATAGTTGATAGTGTGAGCCTAACGACCAAACTAACCACTAAGCATTAGCTACTTGCCTACTTCTTCACTATCGAGTTACATTTTGTGGTCATATTTTTTTCACACGTACTCTAATGAAATATTTTTATTATCCAGTTATTCACTTATATCCTTTTTAAACTCCTTTTTTTAAAGAAAAAGTTTGCATATATCTTTTTAAATTAAGAATGAAAATAATTATATAGACCTCTAAGTTAAAAGTCTTTCTAATTTAGAGTGTATGGAAAACGATATACCCGCTATGCTTTTAAACTTGCCTCTTCCATTCTGTGCATAATTATAAACGACAACTGGGATCAACTTAAATCAATCAACATCTAACGTATAACTTTTAAAATATCCTTACGATGCGATTGCAGAAGCTAAACTTTTTCAAGAACATTTTTATCAAGAGTGTTGTACTAAATTTGGTTGGTATGAAGTGTTTCAAGGAGAGTTAACTTCATCCTTAGAGTTAGAAAATCATTGGCAAACGGAGTAGTTGGATTACAGGATGCTAGTCATAAATTTTATTAAAATGAAGTATTTTTTAGAATAATTCTTCCCATGTAGTTCCTCAAAATGTGTAGATGTGAGTGAGGTTGATTCAAAATAGAACATAAAGTTATTATTGCTGTAATCTCTGGTTGAATGAAATCCTCACCAAAAGTCTTCTATTATGTCTTCATCTTAACTCTTAAGCAATTCTTTAATTACAGTGGCTGAGGGGATGCTTTCCATGCCACTGGTCAGGCAGGCTGGTGGGACCCATGACTAAGATCTCTATTTGTTATAATTAAAGTTGTACACATGAATTGACTAACACTCAATGCCTTACAACTTTTTTCAGAGACGTTACAACTTATCAGCTTTCCAACCAAATACTAATGTCGCATTGGTTAGTACCTTTCAACCTTTAAGATGCCTCTAGCCCCTGTTAATATTCATAGATGAACACAACAATCAACAAAATAGGGACATGTCTGTGGGCTAGTTTGACATCTTATTCTGCTATCCTCTATGAGCTTTTCAAAATTGCTTTACAAATTGCAATGTCAATTGACTGTCTCACAAAAATACATCAAGAATACAGTAAGTAGTTTCTACAGAAAGGTTCAAAACCTCTGGTTCCTGGCCTGACCTGAATCTTGCCCTATCAAACCAAACCTGTGCATGTATCATAAGTGGACACTGTCATATTTTCACTTTGGCCACTAATCAATATACCCAACTCAGTCAGACTCTCAGTACGAAAAACATTTTAGGTTCCATTCATCAGGCTAGATCAAAATTTGACTGCAGAAATTTTGGTCCCGAGCCCAAGCTCGAGCCCGGCCATCTCGGGAGATGGCCGAGGTTTTAATGTTTTATGTGCCGCGGATGAGCTAGCCTGGTCTATTGTCCCTTCCTACCAACCGCCTTGGCGTTAGTCTTAAGACTGCTAGTTCTCCATCAGTTTATCTAGCACTATACATTTCTGTTCTCCGAACACTTTTATCTATTATGAGACCCTCTAAGCTGAGTCCGTGGGAGTAAAACAGGGTTACAGCAAACCAGAACAATGAGCAACTCGAAGATGAAGAGCCCCATACTGATCCAGATAAATACTGTCCTCCTCCAGCTCCATGTGATCCTCTTGAACAGAGGAAGCTCGGACTCGAGCTTTAAAGACGCGGCATATATCTCAGGTATACCAGCACCAGCCCTGAATTCTGCCCTTTGTTCGAGGATGATCCTTATGCAAGTCGTCGGCTCGAGTCCTTCAGTAAAGCCCCTCATTCGTATTTTGAGGACCTGCTCCTCCGAGGAATAGCCAGCCAGTAGAGGAACACTTTTTAGGAAGGTCTCCAGGAAGTGCATGTAAGAACTCTTAAACCGTAGCATGGATGGTTGGGTTGTAGTAGACTTCACTTTGCCTTCTGCAGATAGAAACTCTACTCTGACCTGAAGTCAGGAAAAGAAAAGAAAAAAGGAACGCTGAGCCAAAAGCCAGTACAGCCAACATGACATCTATCTAAGAGGATGAAAGAAGGTAAAAATAACAACGCATCATCTGTTCAGATGTGTTGTTAACTAGCATATCTGCGAAGATCAAAGAGACATGAAAGGTAAAAAGTGCATCAAATATAAAAGGAAATCTGAGACTTGTAAAACAGGAGGAAACTACATGAGATCTAATAATTGAATGCAACTTATTAGAATAACAATTATGCTTTAGTTAATGAGCAATCACACGATAATTCTATAGAATATCTCATGCAAGGAAGCATATTAAAACCTAATTAATTTGTGGTCCTACTATCTTGAGTCTTGCTATCTATAATTCCACCCAAAATACTGTATAGTTTTAATACAACCTGGATGTCAATCCTATAGTATGATTGTAGGCAGGGGGAGAGAGTGGTTATGTGGAGAGTTCCAAATAGATGCATTATGATGCAGCATGCAGTGGAAATGCATGTACAAGAGAACTAAAGAACAATTTCATACTGAGAAAGAGCATCTCATGTGTAACTTTTAAGTTATTTCTCTCACTCAGAGTATTACAAAGTACAGACTGAATTTAAGTGATGAATTATCAGGAAAGAAGCTAGCCTATTCAAGAAATATTAAATGGGGACTAATTGGAAATAAACCAAAGACAAGTGGATCAAAATCCATAATCTAACCAGGTTATGAGTTATAACCTACACCTCATCTGACAACAAAAATTTGAGATTTGAGGCTGTCATGAAAACATCAGTTAGCAAACCATCCAATATTCTTATCATGGGATTAGACCACAAAAAGGACTCTGTTGGGAAAACCAACCATGCTAGACAAGCTTGGGCTAATGATAAAGGAAAAGAAAATTTATAAGTACCATATGGAGCAAGCATCATCTTACCCAACATAAAAAGTTAACTAGGTGGATCTAAGAGATACAGAATCAGTTAGCATTTCCTAAGACTGAATAAACCCAATGAAGTCCCCGAAGTTCTTGAATTTGAGTTTCTAAGAATGGTTGTCCATTTAAAATTGAAATTACAGTGAGGATCAAGTAAAAAATCACAGCTTGTATTTATCAGTCAAGCACAGAATACTGCTCTTCTTCATATTCCTTGTCTTGTAAATGATTTTTTTACTTATCTAGCCTACATTCTACAACTAATTATTTTCTTCTGTATTTTTCTTACAATATTACTTAGTAACAAATTACCTCTGTATTCTCTTTTCATATACTTTGATTCATTGAATATGCAAGAGCTATCATATGAGTTCACATAAATGAAATTACCTGGAAAACCCCAAGTTTCCTGTTATAGTCAGATTCTGGCAATGTTAACGTGATAGTCAACTGCAACTTATGATTCGGCGGCACCAGCCGCCTATCCGTGTGACCACTCGATCCACCCTTTCCCTCAGAAGAACCCCAATCACCAAAACATGATGAGATCGGCACAAGAGCGACCGGGCTAGCTTTCGTGTAATCAAAATTCAAATCCTCCTTCATCTGGACCGGCTCCTCCACGATCCTCCCCATTAACACACCGCCACCCAAGAAGGCAGCTGCCAGGAGCCCAGACAGCACAATGCTAACATAAATAGCCCAAAAACTCCCCCAAATCAACCTCATTGCCAATCTTCCCACTCCATGCTGACTCCCAAGCCTCTCGTGCACCAAAGACCCAGCCTTCTCTAATAAAATCTTCCATACGGATAAACTCCTCGCCATTATACCATCTCTTGCTCGTCTTAAAGAGCCAAGAGGATCAATAACAAGCAAGAACGAAAAATACAGCAACCAAAATGGAAACTTTACGGTACCGATCAGCAAACCTAGCTGAAAGATGATAGCTTTGATCACAAAACCAGCGATCGATTCCAGTAGACTCGATTCCACATCACGAGGAGCGCTTGTAGCCGACGAACCTATAATCTCTGTCTCCTCGTCTCTGCCAGTACTGATTCGATCAGAAGTAAGTGTCGATCTCGAATCAGCGGGTTTATCGGCGACAACCTCCTCTTTAAGGCCGCTTAGGTTCTTGCTCTGCTTCTCTCCGGGCGTATCGATACCGGCGGCGATCCGAGACCTCCGGCGGCGGAGGGAGGACGGAGATTTCTGAGGGAGGTCATGTTCTACGGCGATGGAGGAGGAGGAGGAGATCGGCGAAGGCGGTGGAGGTGGAGGTGGAGGTGGCGGAGAAGGATCGAGGTTTTCTTGGGGATCGGGAGGAGGAAAGGCATCGAGGGCGTCGAAGAAGGCGTCGCAGTCGGAGATGGGGTTGAAGTTGGTCTTGGAGGAATCCATGGGAGGAGAGCGGTTGGAGGGAGAGGGAGGGAGGGAGGAAGGAGAGGAGGGGGGAAAAGATCTGTGAGATTGAGGCAGTTCATGGGATTTGGAGAAGGTCGTGGGCCGGGGAAGGGGATGGGGAAGGGGTTGGACCGAGTACTCTGGATGAACGAGATCGAGTTAGCGAGAAGAGGTAACAAATTTTTTGTTGGGAATTTTATAATCAGATCCATTATTTTTTCAATAATTTTTATTTAACGCCCAGGATTAAAATAAATAGTATTAAAAATATATTAAAAATATTTTATAAAATACTCAAATTACTCTTATCTAAGAAGGAGAAAAAGAAAAGGAGGTGATCGAGAAGAGAAAATAAGATAAAATAAGAGAAAATGTGACGACAGCGGTATCATGAGAGGAGTGACGGGAAAAATGTAATGTAAAATAACGAACGGGTAGCGAGGTGAGAGTATTTTAATAATTAGTTAATATTAGATAGCTAAAATAATATTAGGATGTTAAATAAAAATTATAGAAAAATATAAGGGGTTGAATTATGAAGTGAATAAAAAAAATAAAAATGTACTATATGACTTATAAATTCATATTTTTTAAGAGAAATTGTACTTGCAAATTAACAATGTGGTTTAACTTAATTTTACAAAAATTATCATATATTTTTACTTAATTACTTAATCCTAGCGTTGACCTAAGGTACACATTTAATTTTTTTTATCATATTTGGTAAACTAAAAAAGTTTTTCAACTTATCTAAAATAATAATCATCAAAATTTAAATAATAAAAATATATTAAATATAATGAATATGTGTGTTGTTTTTGTCATAGATATGCCTTTTTAAATCATATAAATATTATTTTAGGTGCTTCTAAAATTTTATCAAACATCTAAATTTTATGTATAAGACTACAACGAGGATCTTCAAATTCAATTTCTTAAAATATGATAAAAATAATAATAATTGTAACGAAAGAGTGATGACCACTTTGGATAGATCATTCCCTTGTTGATCCAGATATATTAAGTCTTTCGCTCTGTGACCAAGTTTAGCTAATTTTATTGTCACCTTGTGCATTCTCTCGCCAAATTTCTTTAATAGCTCCTCCATGTTTAAATTTTTGAACACCCAATATATTTGTATTTGAATAGAAACAACATATGAATTGTGATATTTACAGTCTTGCTAAGACTTCACTGTATATTTACATACCTTCTTCATGCCTATCTTAGAAAGAGTACATAAAGTAAGTAGTCAATCTTAATACTTCCTCTTTTTTCATGTAAATCTTCTGAGAGAGTAATGAGTATACAACCAAGTAGCCTATTTCATTAACTCTTTTTTTAAGCCAAGCGGATCTATCCCTATAATCTCCTTAAAAGTTTGTTAAGTTTAATCTTAGAAAAGAATCCAATCCTATGTGATCCAATATTTAGGCAAGCTATAGCTAGTACAAATATAAATTGAATTTCCTTGTTATTATCTTGTGTTCGAAATAGAACAATGTTTTTTTGAAGGAAATTCCCAGAGATTAAACATTAAGCTTATTTATTCAGATATATATTTATTTATTTTTCCAGATCTTAAGGGTGTTTTATTTTTTGGAATGTAATATTAGAGTTACCAATTTAGTTCCCAATAAAATCGTCTCAAAAATCTAAATATACCCTTCCGAACACTATAAGGTATTCGAATACCATCACGAAGCATCGAAAACTGTCTTCCGCTTAGTCTCGGACGCGATCGCGATCGATTGGATTGATCCAAGGAGCAGATGCGGGGGTCGAGGGGGCCGATCAACGCGGTGGTGGGATGGGTGAAGCGGCAGCCGCCCAAGGTGAAGGCGTTCCTCGCCGTGGTGACCGGGATGGCGGCGCTCGTGTTCATCCGGTTCGTCGTCCACGACCACGACAACCTATTCGTCGCCGCGGAGGCGGCGCACGCAATTGGCATCTCCGTCCTCATCTATAAGCTCACAAAGGAGAAGACTTGCGCTGGTTTGAGACCCCCTCTCCCTCTAAAAATCCTCCCTTTCTATCTTGGTTAAAATTTGATTGATTTGATCGTGAATTGGTACATGTCTACGTGGATTTGTCTGAATCGTAAGACTAGTGTTGTTTTCCTGTTTGATTCGTTGTTCCTAGGAGGAATTGAAGATTAGCGAGCTCAGCATGAAATATTTATGTTCTTTTACGAAGTAGGTTGATATTTCGTAGGCCCAAAGGTTGTTTTTTTCTCCTTCCTTCGGAATCAAATTCAGGTTCTTTCTTTCTTTCTTTCTTCTTTCTAGGTTTTCGAGGGATTGTGATATGGGCTGCAAACAATCTTAATGCTATTCTTCTCCCAGAAACATGAAAAAAAAAAATATATATATCTCAAGCCAAAATGATCATTTAGCAGACCTATCTGTTGGTTGCAGGAAATGGTGGCATGAACAATTCATGATTTGTAGATCAGGGGGATTGCATCTCCAGAAACTGATACATTACTATATTCCACATGCTGGAGCATGAAATTTGGAAAGAGTTGAATATTTATAGTCTAGGCTTGGAAGCAATATAGACATTTATATTTTGACTTTGAGCTTTCAAGCCAATATGTGAGTTGACATTTCCAAAAGTCTTCGTCGAGAGGGAAATACTAGAGCAGTGAATGAATATAGTAGGTGATTGAGGAATGTAAGAGCAATATGCATGCTTCTTCTGCAAGGATGCTATCTATACTTTGAGTTGTTTGCATGTTCAGATAGCTTGTCACATGATGCTTATACTTATTCACATCATGTTTTCAATATTTAAATGACGAGCAAAATGTTGCATTGTGGGATGGTGAGGAGTCAGTGATTTTTCATATTTTGTCTACTCAAGTGAATTTGGCTTTTCTTATTCTAGGCTTCTCAGTAATTGACTTGTAGCAACTGCTCTGATTTACTTAATAATCTGATTTATTTTAAATTTCAAATATTGCAGGACTATCTCTAAAGTCTCAGTATTTAACGGCTTTATTTCTAGCTGTTAGACTTTACTGTAGTTTCGTTATGGAGTATGACATCCACACGCTGCTGGACACTGCTACACTTGTGACTACTCTCTGGGTCATATATATGATACAATTTAAACTAAAATCAAGTTACATGGAGGATAAGGACAACTTTGCAATATATTTTGTGGTAAGACATCTCTTAGTTTCTTGAACCTTGCTATATTAGGCATTTAAAACTGCTAGAACTTGGAGCATATCTTTAATATTATTGATCTTATGGAAACTTGTGTTAGTCATAAAGACAGTTGAGTTTTAGAATATCTTTTATTTCCACTTCTTTCTTATTTAGGTTGGCACTAAAAATTAGTACCAAAGCATTTGTAATACTGTTAGTTTTTTCAGGGATGGAAAAATCTTATGTTCCTTCATTTGTTATATTTAGATTTTGTTGCATGAACTGTTTCATTAATTGGGGGTGATTATGCATCTGTCATGCATCTTTCATCTTGAGGTGGTTAAATAATTACATGCTTGGGTGCCTTGAATATTGCTACCCCATATGCTCAGAGAAGTTCCTATGTAGAATTATCTGGCAAGTGTAATTGTAGTACATTTGATGAAAGCATCATTTCCTAAAGTACTTGTGGTATTCTTTTGGGACCTGCAATAACAATCCTTAATTTGATTTGAGGTAATAATGAGAAGCATATAAAAATCATGCCAGTGTTTTTATCTTTCTACTTCATCCCATTTGGTCTTTTCCATGTTTGCATTTCTGCATTTAGTATCTGGATAATGCTTTAGTTAAATTAGGCTCAGGAAATCTATAAATCTTTGTTGTATGTAACTGCATGATTGTTCTAGCATGGGGAAAGCAAAGTTTTCAAAAGGTCATGTGAAATATCATCTTAATTAACTTTTGCATGGTTCCTAACAATTCATGATTGGGATAAAACAATCATGAGGTCTGGAGCATGCATTGCTTATGGCGATTTTCTTTGATGGATCGGAAAGTGAAAGCATTTAGTGTTTTGATGATCATTTCGTGAAAATTTGATTGGAAAATTTTGTGTTATTATGCAGTCAAATATTGCTCAGTGAAGGAGGAAAAGAAAAGGAAAAACACTATTACTAATCCTTCACTAGGGAGTGCTACATGAGCTTTACATTATTCTATGTTCCTTTTGTTTTCTTTTTTACATCTGTGGGGATTCACTGCAATATATTTAGATTCAAGGAAGTCATGGTATACAATATTGTTGGTCTTATAATCTTATATATGATCATCTGAATGACTTAATCACATGGCCTAGAGTTTCCTACTTGAAAGGCGAGGTTTGGAGAAGTCATTGCTTAATCTCTTTGTTTTCTGTAATGGGAGTAAATCGTGCAATTTGTTACACATCTCATGTGCAGAGAAATTATTGGAATATATAATTTTGAAAGAGCTGTAAGTTCAAACTTAGTGAGCAGAAATATGAAGTATTTTCTCAGTCAAATTCTCATACATATTCGTTTTATTGTGCTGGTTACAAATATAAAAGAATTGATATCATTTGCAGGTCTTGCCTTGTGCCGTACTAGCCCTAATTATTCATCCTTCGACGACACATAATATTCTGAACCGGATATTTTGGGCCTTCTGCGTTTATCTGGAAGCTGTTTCAGTGTTGCCTCAATTACGTCTGATGCAAAACACAAAGGTAAATGTGAAAATATAACTATACAATCCCTTGTATGTTTAGGAGTCAACTGTTCTCACCTTGTCTTTGTTTGGCAGATTGTTGAACCATTCACAGCTCATTATGTATTTGCTTTGGGAGTAGCTAGGTTTTTGAGCTGTGCTCACTGGATTCTTCAGGTTGGCTTTATACATAATTTCTTAAAGACAACCTTAGATTTTTATTTGTTAACCTATTATGCTGATTGAAGTTGGTAGTTCCTGTATTATTTGTGATATAGGAACGTCAGACAACATATAAGCTGTTATAATTATTATTTAAATTTATTATGTAACCAAAGAGATACTTGCTATACTTTGCCTAGTATATGGTTATGAAATAAGCACATTTGACAAACAAAACTTCCCATCATATTTCACCACCAGCGAGGTATAAGTTTGTCTGACAGCTAGTTTCATAATTGATTAAAATAAAAATAGAAATTCATAAATATGGATCTATATGTAATGAAAGAGTAGATACAGTTTACCCAGAGGAACTTCCTATGTTATTAGGTTTTGGATACTCGCGGACAGTTGTTGACGGCTCTGGGATATGGATTGTGGCCTCCTATGGTTCTACTCTCTGAAATTGTTCAAACTTTCATCCTCGCGGACTTCTGCTATTACTATGTGATGAGGTAACAATGCTATTTTTACACCATTGTGCACCTACCTGTAGAGAATTAGTTTCAAATCTTATTCTAATTTGCGCTGTTTGTTACAGTTTGGTTGGTGGGCAACTGGTGCTACGTCTTCCTTCAGGAGTGGTGTGAGATTGAAGCTCAAGATGCAACCTTCTAATGTACCCTGAAATAACCATTGAAACTTTTTCTTCTTTTCCAGGATCTTTTTTTATGGCATTTCTGAGTTATGAACTGATTGTAACAATTTGCACTAAGTTTAACATAAAAGACTTGTTTTTAGAGATTGGAGTTGGAATTGAAGCATTTGATCTGGACTTGCATGAAGTCTGTAACGGCAATTTCCCAATCTTCCAGTAGATTGCTAGTCTAAGACTTGTTTGGCCAAGAAATACTTTTTTTTTCCTACGAAAAATAAAACTAATCTATAAAAATTGATGGTGTCACGTCTCTTGAAAGACTTAGCATATCGATTTATATGATATATATATATATATATAGGAGGGAAAACGTTGAAGCTATTTATCTCTCTTTACCTGGGAGTGATATATATAAAATTTACTTTGAACATAGACGAAGTTTAGGTCCCAGTTCATGGGGTTGTTCTTGGTGATAAGTTAGCAATTAAGGGTGAAAGATGTAAATTTCCCTTTCAACAATTCCGCACGGAGAATATAACTTAAGATCGGCGAACTCCTCTTAGATTCCAATCCCCCTTCCGAGATAATTCCTTGTTGAAACCAAACCGGGGTTTAAAACCTGTCCTTTTCTCCTCCTCCTTTTTGGTGCTCCTCTCTCTTCTCCCAAAATGGAGAACGCGAAGGAAGGCGGCGATGGCGATAAGCCCACCGATGTGAACCCCGACCCTAATTCAACCTCCCCCACCGGAGATGCCGCCGTCCCCCCGGCTGATTCGGCCGCGGCGGCGCCTCCTCCTCCGCCTCGCACGCCGTTCACCAGCCTGAGCCAGGTCGACGCCGACCTCGCCCTCGCCAGGGCCCTCCAAGAACAGGCAAGAAATTTTTATCTCCTTCCTCCTCACCTCTCCTATCCTATCGTTTCTTGGATCAATCTCGGGGATAGAGTTAGGGTTCTCCAAGTTTGTTGAAGTGCTTTGAATTGGTCAGGAGAGGGCTTACATGATGTTAAGGTTAAACAACGGGGAAGGAAGCGATTACGGGAGCTCCGAGGTCGGGAGCTACGAGTACGAGGAGGGAGACGATCTCGATCATGATCATGATCACGATCACCCTATCGGGGACGGGGGGAGCATCGAGGGAAGCGATTATGGCGAAGATGCGTTTGATGCCAACGATCCGGACGTCGATCTTGGGGAATTCGACGATGATGAGGCGTTTGCGAGGGCGCTGCAGGATGTCGAGGAGCGGGAGGTGGCTGTCCGCTTGATGGCACTTGCCGGACTGAACGATTGTGAGTGAATCTTGTTAAAAAGTTTGTTGCTTTGATGCTCTCTCTCTCTCTACTTCTTGGATAGATTTTGAGTTTGTGATCTTTTAGGGCGGGCTGAGGTGGACGATGAGGACTATGGCGATAATTCTCAGGTTAATGAGCAGGTAAATCTATATTTTTGTTATTGTACTGATCAATGAATAGCTGCGAGGTGTTATTTTGCAATTAACGGAATTACTTTGAATTACTCGAATGAAATTAAGTTGTATATGTTTGTAAGAACCGTGATTTCTTTTTAAAATTCTTGCGTCAATTACCTATTGCCCTATACATCCACGAACAGAAGCTTTTAATTGCTTGTTCATCAAATCTTGTGTATCTTTCTATTATTTGCCATGTCATTTACAGAATCCTCATAAGTTATAAAACTTTGTTGTGAGGTGATCTTTTACTTCATGGTGTAGAATATTCTGAGATACTCTGCTTGGTGTTGATCTTATGTATGAACTTATTTTAAGGTTGCTTCTGTCAAACAATGTAGTTTGTTTTATACAACAAAAGGTTGCAATAATAGACTTTTATTACATCTGACAATCTAGTTATTTTTTATACAAAACAAACTAACAAGGGTCCCTGATATAACAGAACACCTATTTCAGTGTAATCTTCATAACACATTCATAGGGACCTAGCTTTTTTACAGCTTTTTTGAAGCTTAATAGAGTAAAAGGAATCCGGCTGGTCCTACTTGATTGGCACCTAATAGGATCTCTTAGTAGTGTTAATATCATTCATTATTGTTCTTGTTACCTCTTTTATTGTTGCTTCTCTTAAATTGGTAAGACATATACGTACTGCACCTTTTCATGAATAACTATACTGTTGAAGTTCTTTCTCAAATTTCTGCATGACAACTGCTGAATTCATGCTAGTGTAGCGTTCAGTTTACATTTCAGAAATCAGCGAAACTTCTTCTCTTATGGCTTAAAAGCCCAAAAAACACAAGAATTAAGGGGGATGGTCAGTTTTAAGTAACATCTTGTCCTCTAAAAGATTGGAAAGGAAGTATAATATCTTGTACTTATTCAGTAGTTTCTTTTATACGTCCTGAATTCTTTTGCAACATGGATAGGTTTTTTAGGACAGCTGTCTCAATTACCATCGTTTACATGAGAAGAATGTTCACTCTTATAATAATGCCATGATAAAAGTTATTAGGCTATGATTTATGATAGTAATATTGCTAATTTGTTAGATGAAGCATAAAGATACACGATTTCTTTTCATATTGTTTGAGATAGGGATAGTGTTGTTTCATATTTTTTATGTTTTGGGCATCAACTCATCAAGAACCCTTGAATCATTCCCTCACCCCACCAGACATGCTCTTTTTACTTACTATGTATCATCTTTATGAACAAGTATGATCAATTACGTGATTTCTCTAGTTACTTCTGATTCTTTGATCTGTGTGCCATCTGGTAGCTAGTATTTCTGGAACTTCATAATGATAACTAATTAGAGATACTAAGCTGCATTTGTTTAATTTACCTATTGTGGGTAATTAAGATATGAGATCTTTGATGTTCTGGTGATGGCAGGATGGATGGCAAGAAGTTGATCCCGATGAATATTCGTATGAGGTAAAAGGAGATTTCTTTTTAAGTATGTTTTGCATAAATTTTTTTGGAGTCCTTATATTGAGAGTAGACATCTCTACCATTCTAGGAGTTGGTTGCATTGGGTGAAGTAGTTGGGATTGAGAATAGAGGCCTCTCTGCTGATACAATTGCGTCTTTGCCTTCAATCACTTACAAAACACCAGAGGTGCAAGATGGCAACACTGATCAGTATGTACTCACTTTGTTCACATTATATTTTATCGATTGTCTATGTATGATGAAATAGTGAATCCTGCTTCTATTTAATTTATGTTGCAGATGTGTTATTTGCCGGATGGAATATGAGGAGGGCGACTCTTTAGTTGTGCTTTCTTGCAAACACACGTACCACCCTGAATGCATAAACAAGTGGCTTAAAATAAACAAGGTTTGTTCTTGTAATAACAGAGCTTATTTTCTGCTTCCATTATTCCATGATTTATGTATATATCATTATATCATATGTCCACGGGATCCATAATTTTGTTCTATCATTATTCTTTTGTTTACCAGAATATTCTTCTCAATGTTTATAGATTTTTTTTTTTTTCTTACAATGTATGTGATTTTGTGATAAAAAATATTTTCTTGTTTCTAGTTTTTTAGTTGACATTCAATCTGATGCATGTTTATAAATGCTAGTAATCTATAGATCCAATCTTTATATGTGCTTCTGGATCACCAGTTTACTCTACTTGCGAAATTTTGTTGCTTTCTCGTCTAGGTCATTCGACCTTATAAAATATAAACCGGTTTGTAGTGGTGGTCAACATTTAAATGTTTATTTTATAATTAAATATATTTTGCCACCATATACTTATATCCAAAATTATTTTACCAGTCTGTACTTCAAAATGTCTCAAAGCAGTTATGTACTTATGACTAAAGTAGAACTGTTATTTTTTTTAAAACTTAACTAACCATCACCAAATGACAAAAATATCTTATCATGTTTGTTAGGCATGTATACGGGTTTTTAAGATCATGTCGCCAAATGACCAAAATAGTCATAATTTGTATTGTTGTCTTATAAATTGCACCATTGGATGTAATTTAACTACTAAACTTTATAAAAATTTGAATTTATTCATACTTACTATATAGTTAGTACAATCTAGAAACATTTTCCTCATGTTAACGTATGTCTAAGCTATCTTTAACGGAGCTCTTTGTTCACAATAGCATGGCCTTGAAGGACTATCCATAGCATTGAAAAAAAAATTAGTTGGGAAGAGGCCATGGGAATGCGAAAGTAAGAGCTATCTAGAAGAAAATAAGAGAATGATTACTTTTTTAAAGAGAAAATTATTTATATGAGAGAGAGGTTTTTTTTGTCCAAAAAATATAAGAAAATGATGAAACTCAGCTTGCCAATTTATTTTGAACGTTATTTAGGTACATATAATTAAGTTTGACAAAAAAATTAATGGGCTAATTTTAGTCATAAGTATAGTGACCGCTTTTTAAAGTATATAGAGGTAAAGTGATTTGGGCCTAAGTACAAAGTGGTAAAATATATATAACTATTTTTTTTATTATATATAAGTTCTATAAGTATAAGTGAGATTTTTCCGAATTCATGATTTTATACATTTTCCCCTTTTATTAAAGCATGGCTGATTTTTTTTTTCTTTACTGTAGTCTCTACATCACTATTATTATATTTGTCTTGCAATCTTGGACACCAAGGCAGAGAATGTGCTTGTTTTTCCATTTTCAAACATACTATTCAAGAACTTTTGAAGGCCTTTCAAGTTTGAGCTTATCAGACATGCTAGTACATTTTCACCGAGGATCATGTAAACGAAATTGGCCCCTCAACAATTTTGAATGTGCTAAAGGGGTCAACTCGCCTTTCTATAGTTTCAGCCATTTTTACTAATTTACTTGCTAATGCACCTGAGTTTCCTAATACCTGCAAATGCACACGTGTGCATCTCATTGAATGTAGGCTAATTACTTGCTAATACACCTGAGTTTTCCTAATACATGCTAATGTCACATGTTAGTAGGCGCATGTCAGTGAATGTAGACTAAGTACTTGCTACTCGACCCACATTTTCCTAGTACCTACGAGTATCTCAATCTGATGATATTAAAAGACCATTCCTGCATGAAAAGTGGAAGTGATATTCTTTTGCAAATTCAAAATCTTGAAGGATCATTCTGTGAAATCCTTTTTCTGTTTCATGTTGCTAGAAAACAAATATAGGCATGAGGAAAAGGAGCCTATTATATGTCCTCTTAGTTTTGCTTGACAATTCTCCATCTCTTATTCGACTAGATGGTAATATTTCATCAGTCATTTTTGCCTTTTTCACTGATGAGCATGCATTTTCTAATTGTTACTACGGTTGTCCACATTTGCTGCTTGTTTCTATGAACACAACATTTCTGGTGTTCTTGTTGTTATGAACACATTTTACTTTCAAAAAACGATGGGTTGCTTATGCTCTTATATTGGATATCACACCACATTTCTTGGCATTTCAAAATTTGTAGGTTCCACTTTAGACAGAAGTGTAAGTTAAAATATGCTTTAAGCATAATAACATCATCTTAAAGATGTCAGCATGCTTGTAATAAAGAGTTGCAAAGTTTCTTGGTATCTTTTGGCTGTACAAAAGCATGGCTGATGTCTTTTTTATTTTTTTTTAAATTTAAAGTTTCATAGGAAGAACCATTAGAAGATTGTTCTCGTTGGTTGCTAATTTTGTGGTTGCATAATAACCATTGATTAAATAGTTAATTGCAACAAATTACAAGATCTTCTGAATCAGATCCTTGAGCTCAATTTTAAGTTGGTTTTCAACCATCATCATTTTGCTATTTAACCAGTATCCATGTTCTCTTGAAGGACTAATGTTTTTAGGTTCCCTTTATACTCTTTAAGGACTAATTTGTGTTAATTTACGCTAGATAGTAGATGCTCTTCCTCATTATGATTGGCAATGTCGTCTATCTGATTCGACACAATTTTTCATGATTCCCCTTTGTTTTGCCGAGAAATTTCTACCTTTTATTGCTGCTAGCTCTATGAATTACATTCTTTCAATTTATCAACAATCCGGTGAGGCTACTTTTAGTTCACCAGCATCTGGTGTAGAATTGGAGTTCAATTTGAAGTCTGAATATGCGTTAAGATTTAATTTCACTGCACTTCTATTTTCGGGAGTACAAAAAGGATGACATTTTTGGGACTATAGCATCACTTTCTCTATCGATATATAGCAGCTTGTCAGGTATTTGGCAGATAGTTACCAAGGAGTCAATACATAACAGCTTATCAGGGACTTTGCAGCAACTGGACTTATTTTCTGTTTTCCTTTTTCTTGGTCAAGAGAAAGAAAGAAAGCTGCCAGGGAGAATGATAGGGTGGGAGTCATAAGGATGGAAAAGTTTTCCCTTTCTTTTAAGATGAACAGGAAAGAGTTGTTTGAGAGAGCAGGAGGAAAGATACACGTGTATGAGGACAATTTTTTCCCCCCTATTTATCCTTCTTTTCAGATATATTGGGAGAGAGATCATCTAACAATGCGAATATCTTTTGATGGATAGTTAGGGAGAGTCATCAGGATGTCTTGAAGGTGAGAAAGTTCTATTTGTGTAAATAAAAATCCTATAGCTGACATTTTTCGTGCAAGAGAATAAATCTGCTGGTGTTTATGGCTGCTTCACATTAATCTTGTGTTCATGGAGATTTTATTCAGTGTCTAGTGAGACTGATGAATGAAATTTTCTTTGTTGGATGCAGGTGTGCCCTATGTGCAGTACTGAGGTTTCTACCTCAGAGAATAAACAGGAGTGATGACTGAAAAGCTAGCACAACCATCTCTGAACTTTGAGGAGGGATATGTCATGTGCGACTTTCGAAAATGCTATATCAATCGCCAATCATGGTGCAGTGAGCGCAATTGATGCTGTTACGTTTGTGCAGAAACTGGGAAATAATGCTATAATTGCTTTCTTGTAACTCTTTGGACTATCCAACTTTCTTTACTTTAGGAAGGATCTTGTCTATGTTAAAGCATGCTGCTCTTTATTCATGCAGATGCCTTCATATTTGTAACCTTGGTGCCTAGCCTCAGATTATAATGGCTTAACTGTACACATAAGTTTTATTAATGCTTCTCTGAGATAATTTTTTGGCCTTCCTGTTAAGTCCAATGTTTTAAATTAATTTAACTTAATTGAAAAATAAACTCTCTGCCTAAAATAGTGCTTTGTGCAGACAGATTTGATGTTCTAAACTGAGGACTAGTTCCTAGATTTATGGTTGTCATCTTCTTTGTTTAAGTTATTGGCATGTCTGGAAGAGTTATCAAAAGGTTGGTCTTTTTCGGGGTTTCATGAGCCTAAATTGTGAACTGGGAGGTATATTATGTTGTGTCCTCTTTATCTTTCTGAGTTAAAATGGAGATGTAAATTTTTCCTAAAAGTAAAGAAGCAAAATGTGTATGTTATTGTTTAAAAATGAGTTGCCTCACTATAATACAGCGGACAACGAGCACTCAAACTATTAACCTATACCCCAAAAGTAGTCTTCATGTGCAAGGATAATCTTACCTATAATTTGACTTTCTTCTCAAGTATGGCCTTGGGCCCCCCAATTCTCTCATGAGAAGTAGAAACTGGCAATTTTGTGGAGTAAACACATGTACTTATCTGTTATATATTCTCTTGCAAAATATATTCTATCCTTTTCCATGGAATGCAATTTTCTATTAGTACAAGTACTCATAAAAGAATGTAATAGTAGGATTTGCATAATATATGAAGTGAAGAATGAAGTTAGGGACAAAGTTATATGTACCTTCAATTGTGAGCAGAAATTGTTCTTAAACACAGTGAAAGTTTGTACTTTGTGACTATGTTTTTTTTTTAGAAATGCCACATAGACAAATAATTCATTAGTTATTAGATAGTGATTACAACGTGATACAAAATATAAGAAAGAGAGATAAGATAACATCTTAAAATAAATCCTGCTCTTGGTTGAAATATAGATTGACCAACCATTTATCTAGAGTATCAATATGTAACATACAAGTACTCATGCTAATTAGTCAACTTGTTCCGGTAATGCGTGTTTTCCGGCACGAGAGAATAATTCATTTTCTTGAAATCAATTATACATTGCCTTTTTCTTCTTTCCTTCTTTTATTATTCACGAGGAAAGGATCAAATTTTCTAAATAAAATACTCACACGAAAACGGTATTGGATGAAGCCCAAATAGCAACACAAGTGAAGAATGATGCCCAGATAGCAGCACAAGTGAACTTTTTTTATTATTCACGTAAATCCTGATACCATCAAATGAGGGCTATATCATTAGAAAATTTAAAATATATATATGAAGTGATAAGATTCATTCTAACTTGTCCATTTGCTAGATTTCTCATCTTTAAATTATCTCCACTTGAACACCTTTTGTTTTTTCACTCCACCTAATATCCTCATTCAGTTTAAAAACTTCAATGTGATCCATATATGTTCCATCGTAAAGCTTTGTTCAAGACATAGAGGAAAAGGTAAATCAATAGATTGAAACCCATAATTGCCAATAATAAACAGCACCACAACAAAAAGAGAGTATTAAAAAAAATAGCCCTGCTAAATTTACGAGAGTAAAGATTTTAAGTCAACTAGTCTATGCTTTCGGCACAATCCTATAATTAAAAATACAATACTAATAACCCTAAAGAGTGGGAGAAGTCTACCAACATACAATAAACCTATGCTAAAATTAAAAAAAAAAAAGATACCTTTTTAAAAGGCCTAACTCTTTGTAAGTATAAATGGCAAGAGAATTTTTTTTTAACTCGAATGTAAAGACCTAACTTAACACTCATGGTTTGAAATTTGAATTTTGATTTCAATTGGTATCAGTTTAGAGTCCAAAATAAATAATATATATTAGGCCAAAAGGGATTTGACATCAGCCGATAGTGCAAAATTAAGGCTTAGTTTCAATTGTCTATACATTAAGACACGAACTAAAGTGATTGTATGAAGAGTAAATAATAGAACATAGCATAACATAATAACAAATAACACAATCTTAATTCGCCCAATGTAACTAGTTCGGGATGAGAGATTTATTCATGAATAAACTTCCCTTTATTCATGAATTATCACGATAAAATTTATCTGAGATTATTTTGGGTCCTATTCTAGAGTACCAACTCTTGGCCCAAATTCCGGCCCATTTAGTAAAATTCTGAAGCCCATCTTTATTAATAAAGAACTAATAAAGATCCCTAATTTATAAGTATCTCTCTCTCTCCCCCTCTCCGCGATCAAACAGGTCGTCTTCTTCTCCTCGGCCAGCTCCGTCGCAATGGGAATTAGGGTTTTCTCCGCCCTCCTCGCGCTCCTCGTCCTTGCCTCGCCTGCACTTCATGGTGAGCACTCGATCCACCGATCCCTCTCTATTTTTCGTTAGATCTAATTTTCTGCCTGTGTTCTGGTTGCTATTATCTCTGGCATGTAATGGAGCCCACGGATCTGGGGTTCGATCTTACTGTTAGTTAGTTTTGATGCTAGATCTGAGCGATCTATCTGTCTTTGCCTTGGAATTGGGTGGATTTGTTGGAATTTTTTTTAAAGAAGTATGGAGTTGGAATCCCATTTGAACAGGAAAGGTGGAGATGATTGGCACGTTGGCATTTCCAGGGTATTGAGTATTTGATCGAAATTTTTGTTAATGGATGGGCTTGTGGAAAATGAGATTGTTGGGATACAATTAGATTTCTGCTGGATAGGTGCCTTGTGGACATTTCCATGTGTTCTGCGTTACTTTGTTAAAGGAGGATCAGATAATAACATTCTTGAAAGGGAAATGGACCAAATGGTGCCAAATCATTTGCAATATTTTTTATTTATTGCATTAACATAGCACGATCACAATTACGTTATTCTCTACTCTTATCATTATTTCCTGTGCTCATTGTATCTTCTGAGATTCCAACATTTTAAATTTAATCTCTTGTCAAAAATATTTCGGATTGATTAGTTCTGCTTATTGGTACCACTTCACGTAGACATTGTTAGCAGAATGTCTCGTTACTTGTTGTTGCTTCTATTTTAATCTTCAAAGTTGGAATTTTTGTGCAATAATTGGGGACTTTTGCCCATTGAATTATTATATCGACCTTTACACTTAAACAAACAGCTTATAGATTGTTGTATCTATTTCCTCAGTAGCTGCTACTGTTTGTCAGTTGACTTAGCAATCCGCTCTTGCATAGTTTTCATTCGGTTTTAGAATTTGCATTTTTTTTATGGAGTGACTTGCTGGCTTGCAAAAAATCCCATATTCATATGGAAAAACTGGATGAGACTCATGTGATACATTCAATATAAGACAATATTTTCTCTAAAGGTGCATTGATTTGCTACTAGGTTGGCACAAATTATCCACAACAAGTTGATCAATGACAGGCTTTTGTTATTGACCATGTCATTTGGTTTTGCCTATTCTACTTCTTGTCAATGGGTGCCTTTATCTTCAGATAGTATAATTGAATCATTGTTACAGACACAGAGATTGCCTTCTTTTACATGCTTAACATTGTTTTCTTATGCAGTCGTTAGATGTCAGTCAGATGAAGAAATTGCTGCGGCTGAAGTTATTGAAGGAGGCGATCTTGGCATAGTTGGTGATGAGACACAAGTCTTTGGTGATGGAACTTTTAGTCCAGCTCCTGGAATAAACACAGTATGTGTTTTTCCAAAAAATGCTGCAAAATGTAAGTATCAAAATGGTTTATTTTCATTTTCCTTATTTTTGAACTTCCAATACCATGTTCTCTTGAATGCAGTGGTACCAGCAGGGGAAGAGACTGAACTTCTTGTTGGCATGCATAATGAGGGTAACTTCCTTCTATCCTTTTGTGTTGCTATTTTGTGCTCAACACTGATCCATCAATTCATTCTTTAACTAGAATTAGCTGTACTTCTCCTTTGTAATTGTTCAGTTCATGAGCCATTAAGAATTCTTGATATCTGTGTAAATGTTTTATATAAATACCAGGATGAATTAACATGGAAATTACAGGCTCTCTAGCTCTTACACTTGATTGCTTATTTCCATGATTTACTTGTATTCTTCAAAATTGCCTATTTGATCAGTCCCTTTTTTGTCGATTTGTTGTGCTAACTGCTAACTGTGATTTTGCCGATCATCTTGACCGTCATTCTTGCAAATTTAGATTTTTCTTAACCCTATCTTACCATTGCTCAGGGATTATCCTAAGTAAATATCAGTATGACACAGTTATTGTAGCTGCAATCAAGGTCTTGCAGTCACGTGCTCATGTGAGCTCCATCTGATGGAGCAGTCCAATTTTTTTTGTTGAATTATTATCCTGATCATCATGATATGAGTATATATTATGAATGGTCTACTGGGTATGCCTAATGTGGCATGATATTCCTTTTCTTTCTGTTGTTTGTTTGGGTCTTGTGTTTGTTGCATGTTTCACCTTTGTCTTCTTAATATTCATTTAAACTCTAGGTTGCACCCTTAAGCCTCTGAACTCTTATTCTAAATCTATGATTTGTGAAGTTTTTTGCAGTCATAATTGAAGCAATTGTTTATATGAATTGTGAAGATGTCAATTTATCAGAAAGCCCAGAAAAAGGAATAATCATGTTTATTTTTTCTTAAAATCTTGCCAACCACATGATTTTTTAAGGGTTGAATGTAATTTTGATTGCTATTTGAGTATTTCCATACTTGTCCGATTGATATTGTTGATAAATACTAGGTACAATATTGTTAAGAATTGTCTTCTAATCTTAACTTGCAAGATGCTTTTTATTTTGATTTTTATCTGTTTCATCGTGCCTATTCTTTGTTTGAAGATTGTTTGATACGTTCTTACTCTTTGTTAATATCTGGGGAAGCTCAGGTGAATCAACTTTAAAGGTCATTGCTATACATGCTAGCCTTCATCTGCCCTTCGATCATCATATGTTTGTCCAGAATCTTACTGTTCAGGTGTGACCGCAATTCTTTTCAAGTCCTTTGGTGTTTACTTATTCCTAAGTTGTGTAGAACTTAGCATAGTTGTGTAAAATATGAAATATATTTCCCATGATTATGCAATGAATTGGTTAATTGTTAATCTTCATTTCTGTGTTTAATTCCTTTTATTTGTTTTATTGTTGATCGAAGATCCATTTGATTTTCCTATGCCATTTATACTGGTATTCTTGTCCTTGATATTCTGTTTATTCTGAAATAGCTTGTTATTTTATTAACACATAATGGTCTAAGTCTCTTATTTATTATTAGCTAAAAGAAGTAGAGATTGCAATAATGAAAAACTCACTCCAGGTTGTGGGAGCAGTCATAAAGCGCAATAAAATATATGTAATGGAGTATAAGAGCAATGCAATTCTTCATTCTTTCAATATGAGTTTCTGAAGTGCACTATAATTATATGCAGCAAGTTGGAAGATGCACAACGATATCTGTGCATGGAAGGCACATGTTGATGGATAAAAATTGTTAATTGACATATAGCAAAATCCTGTCACACTCAAGTGCAGTTGTATGTCAGTAGTAACATCTCCATTTTATGTTTCTATCATCAGGGATATAATTGACAGAAGCTGGATATTACAGTGTAATCTGGAGTCTAGACACCCCAAATTCTTTTTTTTCCTGTTCTTTTCCGATTTTTCCAATTCCAGCTCTTTGTTGATTCTTCAAATTAATTATTATTCATTCATTATTCCATTTTGGTGTTAGATCCATTTTGATGATATATCTTCCCACCCCTTATGAAATAGTTTGTTTCCTTTTGTTGCAGGAGTTCCATAACGCGTCAGTTCCATATTCTGCTCAAGCAACATTTCCTTACATATTTGCTGTAAGCAAATTCTTGCAGGTAAGCACTGGCTTGTAGTGGTCTTATTTTCTTGTAATTTCTTGGATGCTTTGAAATCTGAATAGCTTTCAAACTAGCAACTTGTCGTCATTTGCATAGCTATTGTAACATATTGTTTCCTTCGTCAGAATCTAATAATTAATCTACACTGCAGCCTGGCTCGTTCGATTTAGTAGGTTCCATTGTGTACGAGATTGATCAGCATCCATATCAGAATGTCTTTTATAATGGTACCATTGAGGTTGTTGAGGCTGGAGGTTTTCTCAGCATCGAGTCTGTCTTCCTTATTACCCTTGGAGTTGCTCTACTTGGCTTTTTTGGGGTGTGGGCATATGGTCAAGTCCAGCAGTTCTCAAAGGTCTCTTTTTTGTCTTATGAGCTTTATCATATTCTATTTAATTTTACAAATATTGTTGTGATATTTTTTTGTCCGCACATTAGACTCTCCCTACTTTCACTGTTAGGACTTTAAATATCTTAATTTGATAGAATACAATTCTGCTGCTTCTTGTGAATTAAGGTCATTTTCTCTACATGCTGAATTAGTAGGGTTGTTAGATGTAAGTTTCCCCTCTCCTAACCCTGGTTAACTTTATCTTTCTAACCATTGCATATCTGAAACTACATGTACTTGACATCATGTTCATATTGAGGGCGAAGTACAAATAATTGACCATATTCTCAAAACTATATTATTGGACACTGTTTTTTCTCTGTTGAAGTTTGTATCCTAAATTTGAGCTGTTTGATGACCTATTAACCAATCAGTGAAGTAGGTTCCTTCTTGCGGCAGACATCATGTTATTTTTGCTTCTTGACACCATAGTGCAATAAATGGAATCTCATAGAACCATGTTGAAGTTCTAGAAAAGGATTTTGCTGTCAAGGAATCATAAATCAAGTTAGTTGTTTCAATTTGGCTTGGTTTAGTTGAATTGTGTTGTCTATTTGAGTCATGCTAGAAATAAGTTACTAAGTACAAAACAATCTTATTATTTCTTGAATGCTTTATCCAGAAAACGAAGAGGGCACAGAAGGTGGAAGTAGGTACTGGAACAACCGATGCCAATATGGATGAGTGGTTGCAGGTACGCAATTTTAGATCGTTAAACCTTTTTTGTGCGCTTGTCTTGCTTAGGTTTTCGTTCTTCTGACATACAAATTATTTTTGCTCCTGTCATTCAGGGAACTGCATATGCTCAGTCACTATCAAGCAAGTCAAAGAAGAAGAAATAGACTCCACAATGGTGTGAATCATTTTCAGATTTCTAGAGCAGGAGAGCAGGAAGAGATAGATTCTGACGAGATGGAAAAGAAACAGTGTATTAGTTGCTTTCAAGTAGCTTTTAACTTTAAGCTCCAGCTTCTGGTGTCATTATAATCCGACTTTCTGTTGTAAACTACAAGAAAATTTTTGGAAATTTGGTTTGGTTAAGGAGAAACATTATTTATTATATCAGTTTTTCTTTTTATTTAGAACGAAAATCAAATTTACTACTGTCTAGATTGCTGACACCATCTGATTTCAATGAAGTTTAGCATTGCTTGATCAAGCACAGTAAATCTATGCTGGTATAATGAGAATTGCCAGCACAATTGATCTACTCGAATGAGTGCAGGTCAGCAGACGGAAGGTTAGATGAACAGTGAATGAAACAAGCTAGAAAGTAGAAACCCACAATAAAATAGGGTTTTATTTTTCGAATGTTTACTCTTTAAAATATCTTATGCTTGATGTATACAAATATATATATGCGTGCGCGCGCGTGTTTCAAGTCTGAATAATTTAAAGTATATTTTATCCATTAGTCACGATCAAAGTGAAATTGTTAAGCAATTTCTTCCAAATTAATAAAATTAGCCAAATTACTAAGATGCACTGTTATAACAAAAATAACAGTTATACTACTAAAGTACTAATATGCCCAAATTACTCTCTAATTTGATTGTCTAATAGATATAATAGTGTTATTAAATAATTTGGACGACGCTTTGTTATGTGGGACGAATAATCTACATGGCAAAACCGTTTTGATAGAAAAAAAAAACACAAGTATGAATTTATCTTTTTATATTAAAAAATTGTTTAAATTTTAACAGTTAATTAACTTCGTGTTGAGGTATTCATAAACCGTTCACATCTAAAAGTGCCTGTTTTGATAGATATACATATAAATTTCAACTCTAAGGTATATAAGTAAATAAGAGATATTTTAAGGGTATAAATGTAAAGACACACTAAATTTTTGGGTTTATCTGGATACGCTCCGTCCTTTTCCCTACCCTAATTCTCACATATTTTTACACCTCTTAAATTTGAAAGGATAAGGATATGTGGGCCGTGTCAGTTTCTCATGGCTCACGTGCCATCCGCCTTCATTTCCCGGTATATTGGCACCAGAACACGGCATATACCCCTTAACCTCCTCTCCTAACCCTGGTTAATTTTACCCTGTCCAACCTCCAGATTTCGCCACATGTCCATTCCTACTAACCTTGATCTCCATCTACATCTATATAATTAACTCCCCCACCTGCCTCTCAAACCTCAAAAGCGATCGAAAACCCAAACCCTAACCTAACCTTCGCTTCTACTCGCTCGATCCCGTCTCCTCAATGGCCTCGAACCCCAGGGTCTTCTTCGACATGGCGATCGGCGGCGCACCAGCCGGCCGGATCGTGATGGAGCTCTACGCCAACGAGGTCCCCCGCACCGCCGAGAACTTCCGCGCGCTCTGCACAGGCGAGAAGGGCGTGGGGCGCTCGGGGAAGCCCCTCCACTACAAGGGCTCCTCCTTCCACCGCGTGATCCCGGACTTCATGTGCCAGGGCGGCGACTTCACCCGCGGCAACGGCACGGGCGGCGAGTCGATCTACGGCGAGAAGTTCGCCGACGAGAAGTTCGTGCGGAAGCACACCGGCCCGGGCATCCTCTCCATGGCGAACGCCGGCCCCAACACGAACGGGTCGCAGTTCTTCATCTGCACCGTCGCGACCCCGTGGCTCGACGGTAAGCACGTCGTGTTCGGCCAGGTCGTCGAGGGGTTGGATGTGGTGAAGGCGATCGAGAAGGTCGGATCGAGGTCAGGGACGACATCGAAGGCCGTCACCATCGCCGATTGCGGCCAGATCGCGTAGATCTGAATGAACTCCATACGAGTTTGAGATCTAAAAGCTTCTGCTAGAATGGTAGTTAAAATAAAAGAGAGTTTGTCGTTGTGTCTTCGAGTCCGTTGTGTTTCGTCTTCTTCCTCTTTGTTGTTTGGGGGTTTCCGAGGACTGTGGGTTTTAAAATAGAATAAATCTACTTGCCGTCTTTAGTTTTTACATAGACGGATTTATCTTCTACTCTCTCTTAATTTTGGAGTTTTGTAATAATTTATTAGCGGTAGTAGGTTTGATTGGCATCTTTGGAGAACGTGCGAGGAAATGGATCTTATCCATATATTTGTCCTTGCTCGCAGAGGGACAAGTAGCCGCGGCTCGGACGATGGATTAGGTGCGACTCTCGATGCATCTGACGAGACTTTAATGGAAGTGTCGTTTTTAAGTAGGAGGAGGGCACTTTTGACCTGAACACCCTCCGTGGCCTAGTACGATAGCCTTTATGTGAAATTAACTTCTCACCGCTCGCTCGGCTACCTCGTTTGAAGGTAAAATTAACTTCGGCTCCTTTATTCCTGTTTTAGTCATACTTGCCATAGATTTTATGCGCTTGATTATGTCATAACTTTGGCTCCTATGGGTTTTATGCGCTTGATTATGTCGTAGTATGAGTTGATTTTCATTGTATCAACTGTAACAATTTGCAATATGAATGAAATTCTTTAATAACAAAAAGTTTCTCCTCCTCATTCAATCATTTAAAGAAACGAATCACAATGAGACCGATCGCTGAAGTTGGGATCATCTGAGTTCTTGTGTAGTAACTTAGGTGGTGAGCAATGATACTGTAGATAATTGGGGAGAATATACACTCCTTGTATTGGAAGGAATTTTTATTTTTTGGAAAAGTGAATTTAAGAGAGCTAAGGTGGTTTAGGAATTATCTAATTTATATATTAAGGTTTAAATAGCAGAATTGTTTGAAAGAAAAGAGAAAAAGGAAGAAGGGGAGAGGGAGGATGCATCTCGTTCTCTCCCTTAAAACCACAGGGAGGGATGAGAGAAAACTCCGCCAATGGCGTGGGGAAACACTCTATATAGGGGGGATGCTGCGGCCAAAACACTAGCGGCCGATCGTAGGAGAAGGGGAGATAACTTACTTCCATAATGGTAAATGCAAATTTCTTTCATTTTATATAAAGGTATCAGTTAACACTCTATTTATCGGCAAATTTCCTAAATTTTGTAAAGTTATCACTTAACACCCTGTATATAAGTGAATTTTTTGTTCAATAATATTGCATAAATAGCGGGCGGTAAATGCAAATTGCGTTCATTTTGGTAAAATTTTCTGTTGAAATAATATTACATAATTATAGGGTTTCAAATGCAAGTTTGTATATTTTTTTTGGTGAAGATTTCATTTTACACCCGCTAATTTTCGGGTTTTTTTGCATAAATGCGGATACCTAAATGAAAATTCTGTTCAAAAAAAATATTTTCACACGCATCAGAGAGAATGCCGATATTGCATAAAATCAGGGTTCTAACTATAATTTGTTTTTAATTTTTGATAAAATTTTCAATGAACACCCTATCTAAGTTTTTGCGGTTCTATAATATCGCGTGAATAACTGGCGCCTAAAAGCAAATTTCCTTAATTTCTATTAAAATTTTTATTTAACACCCTATATATGTTGCATAATACAGAATATTAACTGCAAATTTACTTAATGGTGAAGTTTTCATTTAATAAGTGAATGTGAACGCTAGGTACAAATTTCTCTAAGTCGGTGAAGTTTTTACTTAACACCCAACTTATAAGTGAATTTCTGGATAACAATATATTTAATTAGTACAAGGTGCTGCATGTAGATTTCTTTAAAAAATTTCATAAACATTTCATTTAACACCCTATATAAAAGTTAAATTTCGTTTCAAATCATATTATATAATATGCAGAATACTCCCCGCGACGACGGTGAGCTCCATAGTTACAGGCTTCGAGTTGGAGCTGAGCTCCGCGGGCACCTCCTTGTCGAGCCGGAGCATGGCACTGAACTGGTCCACGGTACGTTACGTATTTATTTCATCATACACCCTATCCTTTTCGCTATTTTTAATTTGACCCTTGTCCTTTTATTAAATTGTAGAAAGCACCATATTTGGGGTTCTGAAAACCTAATGCATTGGCCCCGTATTCATGGGGAAAAATCTACCGAGATTAGCTGGGAATTCTCCTGAAAAGCTCTTTTCGTAAAGAGAAAATTAAGGACCAAAGAGCCTGCAAACTTGCCAATTCTTTGGGAGATTGAGACTCATTCTAACTGGGCATTATTTACTTTAGGAGGAATAAAGTCAACTATAACTATAGAATAGATATTCATCTTTGTTATTCCTAAAATCTAAAGTAAAGGGAAGCTGAAGATGATGATTGATAGGATCATCTGGTTAGCTTCTTATGCCAAGGACTACTTGGGTTTCCAGTTGGGACAAGTAGAACCTTTCAACTTTATTTAATTTTTATCCCTGTAAACAAAAGATGACAAAAAGACATTATCCGGCAGATCATGAGAATTTACATGGATTACATATCCAATGATGTATATTGTTTGCTAATAACATCATACTAGTTGATGATCCTAAGATAGAGTTGGACATTAGTACTAGAAGAAGCGTGATGAAGGAATTTAAAGTAGAGTAAAAAAACCAAGTCTGATCTCTTAGGAATATATATATGTATTTGCATACATGCTCTCCTTGATAGTTAAGCCCTTCCAAGACTCTTAACAGTTGTAATACAAAACTTGCATATATTCCCATCTAAAGCTTGAAAATTTGGCACATAGTTACCATTTTAGACAACATTGTCTGCACAGATGACATTGTGCTACTTCATTTTTTGATTGTCTATATTATTAAATATGAAATCCTTTTGTTCTATCTAGAAAAAGCTGGTGGATAGACATAGGTGCAAGTTATATCATTCTAAAAAAGAAACATCAAAGACTCACTTTCACAAGAAGACTTATTTTGTATACTACTGTAAGTTGTGTTAGAATATTAAGCTAGCCCATTTGATTAGTCAATTAGATTAATTGGCTAGTGTAGAATTAAAAAATAATGTTTTGGTTTTGAGGTGACTCTTAGTGTTTTCTATGCCTTCAAATAATAGTAATTTTTAAATTCTCTAGATGATGAAAATCAAAGAGTTATATATGATAACTAAGAGTCATATAATATATCTAAGAGTCATGTAAACTACTATATATGTGTGGTCTTAAGTTTTCCATCGCTTTCTCCTAACAAGCTGCACACTTCTATGAATCAAATGGTACTCGTATTCTACTGAGCATCAACTTTTCTACACCATATTCTGGAAAATACCTACAGAAGATAGAATTCCATCCTTGTCGATATCAAAATATAAAAGATAGAAAGTTTGCTCTCTTACAACTTAAGCATAGTATCAGAGATTGAGGTCATGAGATCAACTTACATCAAGTGTATTTGTCATTAAAAATATAAATATTCACCCCTTTAATTCAATATCCATGTCTCGAGTCTATTAGAATGTCGTGAGGTTAGTTGCAAGGGAGAGTATTAGAATATAAAATATAAAAACACTATCCTTTAGCAATAAGTTATTTTACAATCCATAACTTTTATGTTCATAATCTTTTTGTTATACTGCTATATAAGCAATAAATGCTTAAGAATTTCAAATGTTGCCCAAGTTCAAAATATGTGTACATGTTGTGCTTTGTTCCATTTTATGGAGAATTGGTTGTTCCATTTACAAGGGAAAAGAAAATTGTTTAAAGTTCTTTTATATAAGTCACTGAATGTGGTAGCTGTAACTCCTCTTGATTGAACTAATTAAAAATAATCTCAAAAGTCTAGTCATTGCTGTAGTTATTTCTTCAAGCCCAGTCGATTGTTCTTACATTATCTGACAAGTGAAGCAATCCACTCATTTCACTCCTCACCAATTTTAAGTCAATCTAAGATAAGCTAAAGAAGCACATCAAGAATATATCTTGTTAAGATTGGTCATCTACTTCATAAATAAGAAAATTATAGCTTTGTAAAGCAGAAAAAGTTCATCACTAGAACTAGGACTTTTTTGTGAGGTAAGTCCCTCATTGATGGAATTATTTGAGAAAATTGTGTACATAATATTTATTAGTTAAATGATTGGCATGTAATTTAATATTAGATACTTGCAAAATATGAAAGTAATATTTTTTTTAATTATAAACTCGTAGACTAATTAGTAATTATAGTTAGATAACGAGCTAGATAACTGAACCAATCCTCTTAAAAGCAAAAGATAACAAATGAATCGAAAGTATACACATACAATATTCATTCTACTATCAGATATTTATGAGCAAATTTTAGCTTATAATTTCTATGGTGTGCCGTTAGAACTCTGATAATCTAAAAATACAGCAAAATATAAAGGAATGAGTTCTCTTTTAAAATTACAATTCAAATATGATCATATGAAGGTTCTGAATGCCTTGTTGAAGATAAGCTTAGCTCATAAAACCAAGAAATAATCCTTCAACTTCTATCCACTTGGAAGGAGGAGATCATAAACTTCCATTTGTTGAAGCTTGCTGATTGGCAGCTATGCCGATAAGCCACTTTAGATGTCTCGAGATTGGATAGCAGGATCTTGGCAAAAGAGCTAACTGCAGAGGTTAATATTAATAGCATTATATAGGAGAGTGTTTGGACTTTGATTAATGTAGCCCTCGCAAACTTATTTATCCAGATGGTCCATCTCACATAGTTGTTGGGTCGATTTTAAATACGCCAGCTAACCACCATGGTAGAAAATTTGGTATATTTATTAGTGTTTTACTAAGATGTAAAGGGTTAATCAATCTGATCAACACTTTATATATATATATGAGAATTACTTTATATTATAGTATTATGCGATGATAAGAAAAAAAGAAGATTTAGTTTCTACTTATATTTTCTTCTTCGGTTTTGAAGGGATCATGACTTTGGCGACTAAAGCCCTGATTGGTTTGAAGTTAAGCCCCGAATTTAATTAGCTAATTTAAATTTTTAGTCTTGATTTTTTAAAAAATAAACTCGATTAGATATAAAAAAGATGTTTGATTACTGAATCAGTTTAGAAATCCGTAAACTCAAAACAAGCAAGATAATGATCCCTTGGAGGCCAACATCTCTAAAATGTAATAACTCCTAAAAGAAAAAAAAGAAAAAGAAAAAGTAGTGAGTAAGATTACATTTTCTTTTTTTCTCTCCTTTTTTTTAATTCCATCTCTCCTACCAGCTGGGCTCAAGCTCAAAAGGAGAGCTAACCCAATTGGGCCTTCTTGGTCCCTACCAACCCTTCTCCAATCTTCTACTCCCCTAACTATTGGAACAGTTGCTAACTCATCCATCTTTTGAACTTAAAGTTGCATTTATTAATTCTCGCTACTCCATCATTCCAACTCCATTACAAAGATATAAGTTTGCACCAAACCTTCCCCTACTCTATATATATATACATACTTCAATCCTCTCCATATCACCCATATCCAAACTACTCATATCTCAAACTCCATTACAACTGAAGGAAATGGAGCTCCTTCTCTTCCTCTCCTCCCTCCTCCTCCTCGTCTCTCCACTCTCATCAACACCCACCACCACCATCACCCCTTCAGACACCATCCGAAGAACCCAAACCGAACAACTCCTCGCCACCATCCCCTCCACCTCACCCCAACCCGATCAACCTTTCCTCACCTCCCCTTCCGCCACCTACACCGCCTACCTCTGCCGCACCACCGCCGCCTCATCAACGACCGGAGATCTCACCAACAGCTTCTGCTACATCCAAGTCCAGGAAACGAGCACCGGGAAGAGCGTCTGGAACTCCGAGTGCACCCCGGTGAGCGCCGCCAACGCCTGCGCACTCGCATTCGCCGACGTCGGCCTCGAGCTCTATGACGGCAGCCACGCCGTGTGGGACACCGGAATCGAAGGCGTAAACAGCAACAGCGAGAGTAGCAATTATGGTAACAATAACAACAACTACTACTACCTCTCGGCGTTAACCCTCGACGACGAGGGAGACATGCAACTGGCCGACAGCAACGGCGAGCCGGTCTGGAAGTCGAGCAGCGAGACACAGGTGAACCAAGGCTGCGGCCTGCCCGGGTCACCGTACGGGCAAAACGGGCAGCAATCGAGTGGTATGTCGCTTTCCCCGCCGGTGGACACCTCCTCCTCCTCACTACTACCACCACCTAGTGCTAGTGATGAAATCATTCAGCCGCCATCGCCGGCGACTAGCGAGCTTCCCGGATCGCCGGCGTCTATTTTCTCCTCTCCGGCTTCACCGGAATTTCCTATCGCTTCGCCGCCGGCGACTAGCTATCTTCCCGGATCACCAGAATTGCCTCTCGCTTCGCCGCCGGCGTTTGCGACGCCGCTTGCAGGAGGAAGAAGCGGTGGCGTTAATGGCAACCTTCCATTTGGGCAGCAGCAGTTGCAGGGAGGGAATGGTTTGAACCAGGCGTTGGTGGATCATAACGCATACGACAGTGGGAGTTCGAGAAAGGAGGGGATGGCGGCGGCTGCGATGGGGTTGGTGTTAGTAACCGTTGGTCTCTTCGTGCATGGCTTTGGTTTGTGAAGGCGCGCACGGGGGAAGTTTGCATTGGTCGTGTGTTGATTTGTTTCACTTCTCATTTTGTTATCCTTGTTGTTGTTGTCGTCGTTAATGTGGTGTTAATTTGATGTGTTGTTTTCAACTTGCCATTTGATTTGCTACTAAGTGGCGAATTGTATGTACTATTTGTGATTCCTATGTTTATGGATTTATATATGATATTTATTTTTTATCAAGGAATTTTGTACATTGTGTTTTCAATTTTAATGAGGTGATCTTATTTTAAATTTTTTTTGTACAAATAACTGAAATCATTTTCATTTTATTATCTCTGATTGCAAGTGAGATGGGAGAAGTGGTAGCTTGATTATGGATCTGGGGAAAGTCGCTTAGTTTGGGCCCAACACTGTTGACATGAACCTGTAGCTCATTGGACTGGCTCGGATTAGAGAGGTCTAAATCTCGGCCCAAGTTCGTACAGGTCTCTATATTTTTTACTTTACCCATGTCTATGCTCATCTCCTTCTCCTCCTTCCTTCTATATCCATGGATCTGTCTTTCTTCTCTTTCCTTCTCTCCTCCTTATCTTCTCTCCTTCTCACTTTCTTTTCTTTCTTTAGGATAATTACACTTAAATAGCTATGTAAAATCTTTAAAATATTCCTTTGTTAAGGTCCTAACTAATCATGTCATCCAGGTATATAAGATTAACAAAGAAAAAATTGTTAGCTATCACGGAAATTATCCGTCATCATTGACTACCACTAGATCAATTTTACCTTTTAAGTGCTTTAGCGACCAGCTTGCCTTTCTTTTAGATGAAATGAAGTAAAATGAGTTGAAGTTAAGATCGCCATTGGGTTCTTACATCGATAAAAATGTCTATATAAAAATCAACAGTAGTTCAAAAAATCTAGACATAAAAAATTAACCTCTCTTTTTTCTTGTAGAAATTTAATTTGGCCTAAGGCCGTAATCGATTTGGATTCACTCCAAGATCTTTACCTCAACCCGAGCTCTTTATTTACACAAGCTAAGCTCGCCTCTGTCCATGAGCACCCCTAATGTTTATCACATGGAGAAACCTTTCTTCTTTCGTTATCATCTCATCTAAGCAGACATCAGTACAGTGACCTTGAAAGCTATTCTCCAACTTCTTCCTACCCTACACCATTCTCTAACGTTTGGGCCACTCGTATAAATGATATGAGACATCCTACCAAATTGCAATAATTTATTGTCGACAGATAATAGCAATAATAATAATGCTTGTGGCTTTCTTTCTAACAAGTCATCAGCCAACCATGCGCACCTGCCGACAGATAGAGGAAGGAGATCATCGCTCTTTTGGTTTCATAGTGGATATCCATTCATACTTCACAAAAGATAACATTTTTAAAGACCATTAATTTAGTTGTATTTCTACATTAATGCCAACTTATAATTAATGCATGATAATCACATGCTCTCCATTAAGTATATTAGTCATTAAAGGCGTCTATGGCAATGAAGGAGGCCTTTCATATGGACAGAGAAATAAAAATTCAATGCAACTAACTGCTCCCTGAGAGAGGTAATATTTAATAAAATTGGGAAGAATTACTTTGGTGGAACTAACTGCTCCCTGAGATAATATGAATATAAGATGGTTTTAATATGAATTTACTTCATTTACTATTTCACAAGGAGCTAAACCAATCTGTATATATATATATATATATTGGGTGCTGTTTAGATTACTAAGTTGTGGGAGTTATTCATTTTATCATTTAATGACTTTTCCCTTGAAAAATATCGTCCAGCCAATGCCAACAAGTTTATCTATGATTACAAATTTAACTCAGAGAGGAGACAAATACAAAGATATCCATTAATAGTTACAAGACAATAATCACAAACTTAACAACCAAGATTACGTACATAATTTACAATAAAATGATATTTAAATCACAAGAAAATAGTAGTTGATAATAATACTAACAAAAATAATAAAAATCCATTCACGCTTTACCTTCAATCCTTGCATGCGTCAATCCAACGCACGCATCCACGAAATCGTCGTCAACGAAGTCTGTGGAGAAAACCTGCAGCCGATCCGCTATTCCCTTCTCAAACGCCTGCGATATGAACAACCTGGCGTACCCCCGGATCCGCTCCGTGACCGGTCGCACGCAGACCACGGGGTTGTCTGCCTGGGGGGTGACCGTATTCTCCACCCGGTAGAAATACTTCCTATCCTTGGCCGGCCGCTGCTCTCCTAAATGCTTCATGTTACTATCAAACTTCGTCTTCGGCAAGTCGGTGTCGATCCAGTTGTCGCGTAGATGCCCGCCGCTCCAGAGCAACTCTCCGTTCTTCGGCGCCGGCGACTTCCTCGGCTTCCATACGCATATCACTCGCTTGGGCACGATCTCGGCGACCGTTCTCCCGAAGAAGGCGTCGTCCTGGGGGACTAAGTAATCGCCGAGCTGCTCGACGAGGTACTTGTCGAAGTCCGGGGGGTCTTCCTGGCCGAACTCGGTGCGGATCTCGAGGAGGATGAGCTCTGACTGGGTCTCGGAGAGGAAGCGCTTGAGGTGGGTGATGACGACGTCGACGGAGTAGGAGGCGAGGATGCCGTGGCAGACGCGGCGGTCGGCGCGGACGCGGATGTCGAGGGCGCGGACGCCGGCGCAGAGCTGGACGTAGACGGAGCAAGACTGGCACTGGGCGAACGGGCGGGAGAGGAACGGCAGGCCGATGCGGTTGGTGGCGGAGTCGTGGGTGCCCGGGAAGACGATCTGGTGCAAGAGAAGTCGATCAAGTTGGAGGGAGGACATCCAGGACTTGCGATCGGAGATCCGGAAGTCGGATCCGGGGAAGGCGTCGCCGGAGGAGGAGAGGAGGGAGGAGAGGGATTTGTTCTCGGCGGAGATGGCCTTCCGGCGCTCCATTTGCTTCGAGAGGAAGGAGCCCATGGTGATGGTGATGATGGTGGTGGTTAGAGTTGGAGAGCATTGTGGCGTTTGCGAATACTGAATGGTGTTTATATAAATGTGTGTGGATATAATAAAGTAGTAAAGAGAGTTGAAAGGGATGGGTTTCTTGGATGAGTTGTTATTAAGAGGACAGAGTTAGGCGTGGATGGCCGGCGTGGAGGAGGAGAAGGTATATTTGTTATTTGTAGGTGGGGGTGGGGACGAGGGAGGAAAGAGAGTAGTTAACGCCTTAACGGTGATTGATTCATGTATAGCGTTCGGTAGGAAATGACGTGGGTCGTCGTAACCGGATAACCTGTGCCTGTAGGGGAGTTGGATTGGGTGGTCGTGTTTGTCTTATGTTTGGTAGTCAAAGGAAGAATAAATTTGGGCTAAGAATCTAATTCATTTTAAATTGACGTGAATGAATCTTTTCACACAGCTAGATAATAATGTCTGCTTGATTTCGAAATAGGTTACTTCACTGATCTCTATCTCATTGGCCACGTAAATTATTTTTTTTAACTATTAATCTGTTACGTCAATTTAACCTTGTTTAGGACTTCCTATTTCCAAGTTACATATAGCTTGCATTAGTTGCAAGACGTTCCCGTCATGCACTGCTCGCCATACTGCATCAAATGTCTACATATGACATAACTGCAGATGCGTTGCTACGCATTCAATCTTTATCATCTAACACCTTCCGCATTAAAAGAAAAAGTTTCAGTAAGAGATTTAAGTACAAAATTTACAAATCAAAAGAATAGGTAGAGAAAATAAATTTCTTCTGATTTTTAATAAGAATTGATTAAAGCCCACGCTCGCGACACAGATTGATAAAGAGATTCAAGAGAGAAACAAAACCTAAAATGTCTAAGGCCAGCACTTATTCAAGTCCACTTATTGGAGGCCTTAAAGGCTCATCCTATATACTCTCCAATTATGCTCTTAGAAAGCTCATCCATGACTGGGCTGCTGTCGGGATCACCAACCAAAAGCTTGCAGACGTCCCTGTTAACCAGAAGAAGAGCGAGGGTTACCGTTCGACAAAAGTCCGTGAATTGGAATTAGTGTTGAAGTAACATAACTGCATTACCTAGCACACTGCAGCTAGAAGCAAAAGATTTTAATTGCTCCAAACAACAGCAACACCTCCTGCACTATAGGGTTGCAGATGCAAAACAGAGGAACATCATGATCTACGATGACTTGGAAGATGCCTGGTAACTTATCTATTCACTGAAAAAAATAATAGAGAAAAAGAAGGAAGAGACAGAAACTGAACAAAGAAACAGAAATAATATTATTATAGGACTCGTACCTTAGGATAAGATACTTTATCATCCACATGGTATAACTTGAAAGTTGCAACCTTACGTTCTAATATGATATAAGCCCTCATGGCTTTTAAATCTTGAAATTATCCTATAATTGAAAGTTATAAGTTATAGAGAGGCTACAAGGGACGAGAACTTCTATGGTAAAAGAAAACCAAAGCAACTGGTTTAGTTTTTTCTCTTTACCTCTTATCCAAATGATGGTTGAGTGGATTCTCCCCAACCTTAACACGAAAGTGTTGAATGCAGCACCACTTTTAGCTAGAACATTCTCAGTATCCTAGCCACAGGTAGATCAAGCAAGAGTGTTACAAAACTACAAATTAGTTCCATTATGCGGAAAAACTTATCAGTATTTAACCACCTTACATCTTTCACTAGACAAAATCTGGAGACGCAATGTCTTACCTGCAAAACAAATCAGACATAAGTTGAGAATATCTTGGTTCTTGGAAGAACTGACGAGCGATATATATGACACTCGGCCAGCACGTGAGCATACAGGTAACTCTTGACATCCTACAAAGTAAAGACGGGTATTCTACAATAAAATATAATTTGCGATCAAAGAGATGGCGTAGAACATAGAGGGAAACCAGTGGAACATACCATGTGGCGCAAGCTTCCAGGAAATTACTTCACCTGCATCTCTCTTTAGCTTTTAAAGAGGCCCACTGGAAGTAACCACAATTTGCTTCTGGATTGGATGCAGGTCCCTAAGACATGGAAACGAAGCTTTATCATGTTGTTTGCATTTTTTTCCCTATTACATTAAAAGCAAAGAACCTTGTTCTAATTAGTGTGTGGAAGACCATGCACATGTTTGGGTGCACCTGTTTATGTTCTCCACACTTACTGCAGGTTTATATCTAACCTGTCAAGTGACAGGAATTAAAATCACTGCCATTGTTATCAAATGTTTATGACACCAGAAATAATCCTTAACCTACCTTCAATCATTTCCCTTGATACAAAAGATACTTGTGATGCCAAATATGTTTTGCTTATCCTTTGACAATTAACAAAATAAAAGACAATTCGTAAATGTATTAATATATAATGATGCTAAAGGGTGCGACGCTAAATATCTATGTGCAAGGATTATTAATCTTAATATATAGATAGATCACTGTTGCTCTCTCAATCTTTGAAACCTAATATAAGCGGAATTGGAAGAGAGAATTTAGAGATATTCACTATCAAACAAGAGTACCATGTGTAAGGAACCATTTGTGAAGAACTTACAAACTAGCCCAAAGTTGGAGCAAGAGTGAGTGATTGACTGTCCTATTTAATACTACTAACATTACCATTCCAAATGGACTTGTCGGCTGTAAATTCCAACAAAAAAAGGATCACATTTTGTATGTTATTGACAGTCATTCTCTCCTTCTCACCCTTTGAGACATCGTACATATAAAAGCTCATAGAGATGCAGAGTAAGATCTTAGAGTAGTAAATTAAGAGTAACAGTGCTATACAATATGGTAAGATGTTGCAAGTTTAGTACCTGAGCACGAGCACAGACATAGAATAGTCGACCTATATTAGGACCTTTCTTCACAGACCTTGGAACACAAGGTTCACCATGCCCTTTGCAAAGTGGTAGGCTCATCTTCATTTTCTGTTGAATCCGCTGCCACTGTAGCATTGCAGAATTATCCTTCTCCACTGTAAGTGGTAAAGATCCATTTACATCATCCTGATCTTTAACATTTGGATCTGTGCAGTCCTTTCTCATTGAGAAATGACCGTTTTCAGCACTTTCAGTAACATTTTGATAATTTGAAGGTTCTGTAAGGTTAGATAATTCGTCACTAAATTTTCCAGTATCAACTGTAAAATTTGAAGCATTGGTGTCTACAGACTCCAAACCAACACACAGACTAGTGTTAGTTTTCTGAAAAAAGGACTTTATAGTTAGTTGAGAGGATGTGGTACATCTCGCCTTCTTATTCACTGATGACTTGGAGCAAGATAAAGAGACCTTTTCATTCTCCAATCTCAAAGAAGTTCTTTCAGTATCATTAACAATGAAGCTTGCATCTCTGTTTACACTTGGATCTAGATACTTCCTTTTCGAATTTACATTAGGAAGGTGTGTTGCTATTGTTCCAGATGTTATATATTCATCAGAACCTTCATTAGGAATATTCTCAACTGACGATAAACTTGAGAGGCCTTGGTTTTCGGAAATTTGTCCTTTCGTGAGAAAAGATACTGCACATAAACATGTTACAGAACAAAGTGATAAAATGTTAGTATAATAAAGAATATATTGTTCCTACTAAAATATACAAGCAGTAAAGCATATGACATCAGGAAGGATTTCCTCATTCAAAAGGGATATGGGTAGGGGTGAAAACGGGTCGGATTAACTCCGACCCGACCTGCTATCCGACCCGACTCGGATCGGATTCGGATAAAAAATTTCTATCCGACTCGGATTCGGATTCGGATACGGATAGAATTTTTGAAAGAAATTCGGATACGGATTCGGATACGGGTCGGATAAATTTTTCGGATTCGGATACGGATATCGGATATCCGTTTACCCGCATATTTTTTTAAATGATTTACAGTTTTTAGTTTGCTTATTTAAATAGTAAGTATTAATATTATTACTAATAATACATTATATATTATTTATAGAGATTAATTTCTCTAATTTTATATATTTGACATACAAAAAAATTATTTATTGTAAAACTCTTAATAATTTTATATTAATTATATTAAATAAAATATTATAATTATTTTAAATTTAATCAATATCCGTTTAAGATCCGATCCTTTATTCGAAAATTATCCGTATCTGTTTAGTTAGGATATGGTTTTAAATTTTGCTATCCGTCCAATATCCGTATCCGAATCCGTATCCGAACTAAAAATACGGATCCGGATATAAGTTGAGCACTATCCGATCCGTTTTCACCCCTAGATATGGGCATTGGACCTTACCTAAACTTGGCATGCGCATGCAAATCAGCACAGAGCCAGCTACAGCATGGGTATCTACATCCCCTGATCTAATTTTACCTCCCTTAAACAATCATGGATACCTTATATGCACTTCAATGATGATATGAATATTTATTCAAGTCTGGTGGTACTTATACATATCGCAGGTTGATACAAACATGATGCTTGCAGTCTAGGTAAATATCCAAAATTCTAGTTCAGAGTGCAAGATTTCCTATATCTTACTGAATTGTTCTATATCTATCCAGGCATCCTGGTCTATTTTAATTCTAACCAAACAGATAAAAGGGTGTATCTGTATATTGAGGTAGATTGCTCAATCATACATCAACTTTTTCCTCACCGATAGTCTGTTGCCATCCACGAACTTCTGGAATATATCTCACAGCTAAAGAGGGAGTATTGTGGAGAGGAAGATCAGGTATATCACACATAACGACATAAACAGGAACATGATCAGAACCTTCCAGTTTGCTACTTCTCCCTCCTTTCCACCTGCAGATAAGGAAAATTAAACTTAAGGCATGTCATACAGAAGTGTATTACTGGGATACATAAATATTGAACTTTACTTTGGTATATTGCCAGAGTTTCCCCTTCTGAACTGGGTCATTATATCACATTCTTCCACATGGCAATCTAGAAGGCCATGACCTTCTAAATCATAATTTTCATGCAGGCATGATCCAGCTATAAGAATATGGTCAATTCTGGAACCATAATTGAATTCTTCCGCTCCAATCCGTGGCGAGAAACAAGTGTAAGCTTCTTTTCTGAATTGCGCAGGTCCATATAAGTTAATGGGAAAAATAAGCAAAACATGCTAATTATGTCCCACATCCCAGCCTCACCCTTTGGATCTACAAACAAGGAAAACAACAATTCTACCAGAAAAAAGAAAGGCATGCTTCAGAAGTTGGTATGAAATCGAGAACTGGGTCACAAGTCCAGTAGGAATAATTGAGTCAAGAACAATCTCTTTCCATCTCTAGTCTAGTTTGTTACTAAGCACCTCCCTACCATCTAAAAGAGGGGGGAAAAAGAAGAAAAACCATTATAGTATGGTATCTTCTATGCTATATTTGCAACATCACATACTTTCCTGATTGGAATAATAAGTATCGCAAAAACAATAAATTTCAACAACTACTTGATCCTTTTTTAAACAATATCACCATGTAAAAAGTATTTCGCAAATTTTACCAAGCACCCTTACTATAGAAAAAGAAAGTCACAGTAGTATTCTTTACAGAAGTTGCTGGATGTAGAGGAACCTGATACATACAAAGAATGTGCTAAACTAGAAATAATATCCAGAAAGGTATTGTTTCTAACCATTCCTGGTCACAAAGATAAGTGACTTCACACTATTCCAAGACCAAGACAACATGCTTAAGTTGTATACTAATAGAACCATAGTGCATAACGAGAGGCTGCAAAGAATACCTTTCAGGGTGTTTTGATCTGAAAACGTCAAAAAAGGGACCTCCACTATCTCTTAGCAAGGATCTGAGCCATGTCCGAAACCTACCATTTGCAGGATGGGCAAAGCCATTATTTTTACTTAAAGTGAACAAACAATATAATATAACCTGATAGGAAAAAAAAATGTGTACAATAACTAAAAATATTATTCCTATATAGTGTGACCTATTAGGAGGCCATTAATTTCCTTAAGGAAACCATTCAAGTTGATGTTATCCATTTATGGACAAGCTAATAAATGATAATGACCTGATAAACATCTATGGATCATACGCTGGTGAAGGTTCACCCAATAGATGGTCCTACCTATAGTACCCACCTACGTGAATGATTCTAGGACACCTGCCAGTTTCTATGCCCTTTTAGACTCAACTTGATTTAATATCCATTAGGAGGCCAACCTGCAAATTGCAGCCGCGGAGGTGGTTGAACTTAATTTAGACAACCAGTGTAACTTTTAAAAAAAAAACATAGGACCCGAAGTTGATTTCTTTTAGCTAAATAACAGGACAGGTTGTCCACCAAAATGTGAGTGACAAATCAATAATCATTTGAGTTAGTGGAAAAATGATTCTGTATAAAGGATGGCACTACAGAGGAGGGGGCAACGATGACTGAATCTTAGAGTAAACTAAAAGAATGCTAGTAAGTACAGAAATTTCTGATGACCAGAGATTTGACATTAGCATCATAATTATTCTATCAAGGTAATTTTTGTTCCACAGAAAATAGTTTATCAATGCTGTGGGCTTGTTAAACCAAGTGACTATGTAATGACACTCATCGTATTTCTCCATAACTGTGTTAAAAGTAGGGAATACTAAAGGATATAGAAAGAGGCTTACTGGTTTTTCTCAAAACATGGCTCTGCGTCGCACCTATCTATAGCAGCAGGAGCAATGTTGAGATCACCAACGACAAATACTCTTTTCCCTTGAGCCAAGAGATGTTCCCATCTTTTCTAACAGAGGATAAACAACAATCAGTAATAAAATATTCTGGCGGAAAACAAATTAACAATCAAAACAAATGTCCTAATTTTATAAGAATCAGTCAAGTATCGTGTTCAGTCCAAAAAAGTCGATGACTAACTAAATTATGCTATCCTTGCTTTAAAAGGTTGATATAAATAAGGGTCGGAAACACACCCAAAAAAAAGTAATCTACAACGGAAGAAATTAATGACAATTTCTTCTTTGGAAACCAACACAATCTGCAATAAGAGAATGTGTACCTTAACAACATAAGAACAAACTACCATATAGTGAAAACTTCAAAATGTAGTAGCCCATAAATATGCCAACAAATTTACCATCAGATTGCTCACTGTCCTTCATGTTCTTATTCGTGCAGTTATCCCATACTTCAGAGAGACCAACTGATAAAAAAACATAGTGTACAGAAGCTGTCTAGCCACACAAAGTCTACAAGTTCCTTGGTGTTCATTTTGAGTATGTTTCAACTTTCAACTGTTTGTTTCCTATTGTAGGTACTTAAGTTCTCTCTATCGCCATGACACAATTCCAGATCATTCAGAGTTATTTTTTTCTTCTCCTTGTGGCGGCTTCCTAATAAATTATGTGCCAGCCTATCAAAATATGTAACACCTAGGTCAACGAGGTTACATCAAGTAATCCCTATACTACACAGTTCATCCTACAATACACAATCACCTTTGCATGTCTTATGAAAGAGGTTATCTCTAGTAAGCAAACCAACGGGATGAGGCAACAGAAAAAGGCTAGTTTGTGGAGTAAACTTCACCATATAGTGCTTTGATATATTAAATCATATGACACCTAACAATTCTTTTATCGAGTAATCGATATATCAACAACAAAGCACTACCTATTCCTTTGCTTAAACTCATGTGGGATTCCACAGGCAATTATTTGATATGGTAGTAAATCAAATCTACTCTTGCTGAAGCTTATGTGCAAATCCTGCATCAGTGAAGTTAACAGGAAGTGCAACTCATAATTCATAACAAAACAAGTATGTGAAACTAGGAGAATGCATTTCCTAGTTGAAGATATGTTGCCTTATAAGAGTTGATGGAAATCCTAGGAAGGAATAGTTTGTGCAAATAGCCAAATAACCAAGAGTAGCAAAAGATGTCAGTATAATCTGGAGTAGATCTACAGGAGTTACTGTAAGCAGTTTTTTGTAGTTCGTAGAAAAAGTTTTAGCAGAACCAAGAAGCTTACCTGTAATATGTTGAAGAACAAAAGTTTAAACCGGATTCGTTCTTTGTCATCGTCTTCAGCTCGAGGGCCATATATATTGAAAAGGACTGCACAAGAATAAATAGAATCCAGGATTCATTAACAAAGAAAAAATTACCAATGCAGTAACAGGTGCATTCAAACTGTCATTAGGCAGATGAAAGAATCAACCAATATATAGACTTCAATATTACACATGCAGAACATAAAGCACATTTTATGTTTCATTTATTTGGTCAAATAATTGGCTTACCGAAATGTCCATGATCAGTGATAACACAACGCCCCTCACTATCGACCTTCACTAACTCCTCCTTTGTTATATCCTCTAGATCCTCCACTTTCACTGGCATTTCAAGGAGGAAATCGTTTGGTGTCTCCCTGTTTCTTGAACGCTCAAGAAGGCCAGTAAAGCCTTCTTCTGCTGCTAGTGGTAAAGCCACCTCCCGACTAGCAAATGCTGAAGCCACCCGGCAAAATGTTGCGACACCTACGATAGTTACCAAATCCATTAGAATTGTGTGCCAATCTGACATAAATTTGCAACAAAAAAGTTCCAAATAATTATTTTTTAATCAATTGTGTGGTTCACACAAAGTGGGTATATTGAACATTATTACTACATTCAGAACAAGTCCAGGAAATATGTTGACAAACAAAACTGCATAAAAATATAACAATAGTTACATAAAATAGTTGGAAAAAGATCAAGAATTCTACAGAAGTCAAGAAAGATAACAAGATTCATTAGATATCTGCTAATAATCTAAGAATCTTACTAGTACCTACAAGTTGTATTTTCACAGAGAGAGCAATATATAGGATCTGATTAAAGGAGTAAAATAGTTTGCAAGATAAAACCTCAGCTTCCTTTGTTCTTGATAATTTTTAAATCCAGTGTCAAATTCCCTAATACCGAGACACAAGTAGGCTTCATACTCCATACTACCCAAATTATAAAGCCCTAACCCCAAATGTAACATGAGGACTTAAAGCAATACAACCTTCCCAGGATCAACATGTGCACAAACTCACAACATTTTCTTATAGTATTATCGCACTACATGGGAAATAATATTTGTGTTGCTGGTTCCCCTTCTTTTAACAACTTTCCTAAGCAGCATAAGGTGAAGTCACTACAGATAAGAAAAATGTCAGAAAAAACAGAAATTGGCAAATCGGTAGCATCATTCTTTTACTCATAGAAACCCTTCTCAAACCAAGATTAGCATTTTAACAATTTCATGAGAAACACACAAATTAAAAGAGTCGGTTCTGATATCCATAGTTATCAAATACGGACCGGACCAGGTGGTCGAACACATGAACCGGAGAACCAACCACTAAATCAGTTCGATTTTGTTATTAGACTGGATAAGCAATTGACTCAATAAAAACTAGCTGACCCGGTGGTTGAATTAATGAATCGTATAACCTAGCTAGTTTTTACGTACCGACCGGGTCAACTATTTTTGCAAAATTGCATAATTATTCTATTCTATATCCTAATGATATATTAGTCCTAAAAGTTTAAAAATATTTAGCTTATAGCATATGTGTTGTTTTTAAACTAGTTGTTTTACACATATACCCTTGAAAAGTCCCTTATTTGCTTGTATGTCTATCTAAAGTTACTATTTTCATGTAAATCTCTCAAAATACAAATCTTTTGCATGTATACCTTTTAAAATTCTTATTTTTTTGCATGAATAAACTACCATTAAAATTTGAACAATTATTCTTGTTTTCAAGTATTTCTCTTAAATAATAACATTATTATATTTTTATATTAAATAACTTAACTTGACAATAACCATGAGGATATCTATATAAATAATATTTGTTTTAAGGGATATACATACAATTATACTACTTTTATAAATCTTTATTTATTTTTGAATTATTTAGATCTATTTATATATTATTTAGATATTTGTAAAAATCAGCAATCCAACCGGGTGAACCATCGGGTAAACCACCGGTTGAACCAATAACCCAATGACCTGATCCTTAACTAGGTCAATGTCCGGTCCAGTTCTAATAATTATGTTAATATCTAGTTCGATAGAACGTTAAAATTTCTCCAAATAAGAGAAGACAATTATCACAGTTAACCATCCGGAAATCAGATGTGCAATAAATGGGCATCAAATATAACTCAACCAACCAGAATATCCTCTGCGTCCTTTCTTAGAAGTACAGGTGCAGGAAACAAATGCCTCGTATCCGTCAGCCATCGTTACATCTGCAGACAGCTCTTGCCTTGATAATTTTGTTTCCTGCAATGTATCAGCTTTTACTATAAGTAGAGTAATTATCTATAGAATGTAAGAAATATTTGGAAGAAAAATTTTCGTTAAATAAGATATGATACTGGTTCAGACAGGCCCATTGTCCTACTTTGTGGCACCATGATTCTGCCCTCCTCTTACATCCACATAGGAGTTGCACCTCATGAAAGTATCTCCTTAATTTACAATCTATTTCTTTTTCCTTTTAATACTACAAATGGATGGATCATTCAGTTACTACTATTTTAGTGAACAGCCTTCACTCATATTACTGTTATTCCTATACGAAATAAAAGTGTCAATATTAGAAATCTAAATTTTTAATAATGATACTCCAGGGAAAAGAAAAACGACCCTAAGGTACTTCTTTATATCCTAAAACCAGATAAATTACCAATAATCAACTTAGAGACCGGAAAGGAAGAAATGTGCAAAAGATCCAAATTTATCCCTTTATTAAGTGACATTGTTAAAAAAAAAAATTTGAAAATAAGAGAAGCTATCCTAGATTAATAAATTATATCCAACCAAAAGAGTTCACTTCAGTAAAAAAAATCAATTTAGTGATTGAAAAAAAAAAGAACTTAACCCGGAGCAATCTACAAACAACCCATACTATAATCAACTCCATTCCAACCAAACATTCTCGAATTGGATAAAATAAATACCAAATTATCCTTATAAACTATCGGATTGAGCTCGGGCAAAAGATAGGGTGAACCTGGAAGCAGATGATGTCGGCGTCGAGGGCGTTGAGGAGGCGGAGGAGGGAGCCATGCTGAGCGACGCGTTGGCGAAGTCCGTTCACGTTGTACGTCACGATCTTCATCGCCTCGATTCCCTTTCCTTTTCTCCTCTTCCAAATTCCTGCCCTAAGCAAACATAAACATGGACGTCGAGGCGAAGTGCGGAGAGGGGGAAGGACCGAAGGAGACGAGTAGGACAGGTGGCATGCAGGGAAGGCAGGGTTGAAGACGGATCGAATGCATACAAAATCCGCATCCACTTCACTAATAACAGAATCGGGTATTGCCTAATTTATAACATTTAATATATAAGAAAACATACTAGAGATAGAGATTGCCTCATATCATAAGAACTGCAATAAGATGTTTTATTCTATTGTTTTGCACTACTTTGGTAACATCGTATACCGTATAGCTACATGAATAATATATATTCTTTAAGACTTATTCATATCCAAATAAGACCACCTAAATAGGGATTGTGAATCTTAATAATATGAAGGCGAATAGCAAATATGAATCCATGCTCGATAAAACTCGGTTAAGCAAGTAGATTATATCGAATATTATCTGAGCATGAATAACCAAATCTGAATCCATACTTAATAATACTCGGCTAAGCAAGTAGATCAAATTAAATATTATCCCAACATATTTTTGCCTCTAGTGGGGGGAGGGGAAAAAAAAAGTTAAAAGAAGATATGTTTCATCGATTTCGTAAAAATCAAATTCCAAAGCATGGTTTCAAGAAGCTCCTGCTCTAGCTTTGATGACTCGATTATCTTGCTATGTGGTGTTGCAATGGCGTATACAGTGCAGTCTATTTGGGACTTGTATTTTATGAGTATATAGGATTGATAGTCATTGAAAATAATAGTGTAAGAGAAGTATTTGTATAAAAGAAAAAATAAATAAATTTGATAATAATAAGATAATAGGATTAATTACGCTGACACCCAAAACTATACCTAGTTTTTACGGGACCCGTTAAACTTTTTTAAGTTACAATATCACCCCTAAATATCGAAAAAAATTTAATGTTACCGTTCTGTTAGTGTGTGAGAAAAATTGGACGAGTCAGCTTACATGGTAATCATATATTTTTTGAAATGACTTAGATGCCCTCATAAACCCTTTAATTAAATTAAGATAAAAAATATATTATTATAATTAAATTTAACTTATTATCAAAATTTACGTCTTCCTCTCCCATCATCACCTACTTCTCCCTTCACCATCGACGACTCCCCTTCACCATCGACAACCACCCCTCACCATCGCCGGCCATCGACATTGCCTTCCCTCCGTCGACTTGCGACAACTAGGAACCAGTTGGCCAACCTCCCCACTATCAGCTTGCCTTCCTTCTACTTCTCTCGTCTGCGCATGTGTGCCGATAAGGAGCCAAGTAGCCTCAGTAATGGTAGCCAGCGAGGCCACGCTCTCCTCTCCGGCTTTGTCTTCTTGATCAATCACTTGCGCATGTGTGCTAGTAAGGAGCCGAGCAGCCTCAACAACGACAGCGAGCCAGGCTGCGCTCTCGATCATTGTCTTCTTAATCGGCCGCTTGCACATGTGCGTCGGCGCGAAGCCAAGCAACCTCCGCAACGGCAGCGAGGGAGGCCATGAGACAAGGAGACTGTGACAAGCTCTGCTGCTAAGCTGCATGGGATAGGGGGCCATGGAGAGAGAAGAGTGGAGGGTAAAAAGAGAAGATGATATTATTTACTATTTTAATTTATTTTTTAAAATTAATAATATTGTGATATATTAATTAAGGATATAGTTGGTCATTATGTATTTTTCGTCACTGCCGTTACCCATTTCACTTTGCCCCAAAAATTTAGGAGGTGATATTGTAACCTAAGATCTTTATGAAAACTAGGTATGAGGAGGTGTCAACGTAATTAATCCTAAGATAATATTTTTGTGTGCATTATGTTGTAAAAGAATGTGTATTTCATGTAAAAAATATGTGCCCTTAGTTTCAATTGCTCAATAATTATATTATTAAAACTTAAGAGCTTCGTCAGGATTCTGTTGTTACTTCCCTCGCTTTAAGAGCTATCTCCACCGGCAATCTCCTTTCTTTCTCTCTTAGCCTGAGTGATCTATTATTAAAACTTAAGAGCTTTGTTATGATTCTGTTGTTACTTCCCTCTCTTTAAGAGCTATCTCCACCGGCAATCTCCTTTCCTTCTCTCTTAGCCCGAGTGATTAGGAAAGGGGAGGACATTTTCCCTCTCTTTAGGTGCTTCTTGAGCTATTTCTCATATTTTGGCCATAGGGGAGATGAGTTTATTGATGACTCTTCCCCTCCTCTATAAGCCATTTCCCGACTTGGTGCCTATTTAAAGTTTGACCTTAGACTTAGCCTTACTGCGGGATATGGATTGGCCATAGTCTCATATGATGATTTAGGAGTTGGACCTTGGTTTGGTAACCTTGGGGTCTAGTTTATGGCTAAATCGTCCTACCTGGCTTCTCTTGTTCATGCCAGTGGTAGTTTGTTCTGTCATTGCAAAACTCGATCAATTTTTTTCTTCTTTTTATTCAGTTTTATTCTATTCTGTGGATTGTTGTTAGTAGTTTGATACTGCTTCTTGTTGTTTGTTATGGTTGTTATTGTGGGTCCGCCTAATTTAATTTTTTAAGCAAGTGGTGATGCTAGCTCTTTAAGCTTGTCAGAGCTAAGAGACTGTGACCTATGTTTTTTCTACTTGTCTCTTGTTATTTTTCTCTATGGTAAAATCTACTTTGGCCAAGTGAGATATTTGTTTTCAAATTCATCACCCCTTATGGGACATTGTATTATTATTTTCTTAATACTTTCTCTCTTGTTTTTCTGTCAGTATCTCAACCAGATTATTGTTGAGTTATAGTTACAAATTACTTTCAAGCAAGTAGACTGAATCCAACCAAAACCCCAGTATGGAGAGGATGGTAGATTTAGTCCCATTTATTTGACAAATGCCGCAAGATATGCCTATCTAGGTGACTAAGCAACATTCTACCACATTATCCATTCATTTATCAATGTGAATTAGTACTTATATCCAATCCAATCCAACCCAAGGCAATAACGCTCTGGATTATTAAGTTATCCGAAACATTTCATACTTTTTGCAAGTTGATATCGAGCGAGAGAAAGGAGGAGTCTAATAGTCGATTCTCTCTTCATTCTTATCCATAACTTTATAACCCCATTTCTCCCATTCCACGTCTTTATTCTTATCCACTTACCTTAGGAGATTTATCCATGGTTAGAGAATAATACTCTAATTCTTGGATCACAGTTGAACATCACATCACTAGGAATTTGAAGCAATTTCTTGTCCCAATTCAATTGACAAAGATGAGAAGCAAATTTTGATTTATCCACTCCGACTCCTGCGGGTCCACCGTATCGCGATTAATGCATGTGACGCAAAAAAAAAAAAAAGAAAAAAATCCTCATTATTTACATTTAAAATTTCCACACGAAATGATATTTTTCTTCCAGTTCACACCTTTACGAATTATATATAAATTTAAAATATATATACTAACCTGCCATTTGCGAAAATAACCCCGGAAATTGTGGACAAATTTTATATTAATTTTTTTTCCCATGTGCTGGCGGTACGTTGATTCCCACGCTTATCCAGCAGTTATCCGACTCAGAGAACCAACTAGCGGATAAGCGCTCCCACAGAACCACGAATCCATCCATCCGCTTCGTTGTCCACGAATAGCGACATCTCCCCCTCTACCCCCAAGTATAATAACTTACTCTTCCCATTCCCCTCTTCCACCCCAATCTCCAATCTCAGATCTATTCCGAATTTAGTCTCATGATCACAGCGCTCTCTATCTCTTATCCGAATCCCCGCGTCGGACTTCGGATATCTTCTCCTCCTCCCTGTTCGCCCATCCGCTCGTCTCCCCGCGCCTCCGCCGCCGCCGCCGCTCCTTCCGCTGCCGTGGTTTCCTCGCCTTCTACCCTCTACGACGTGCTCGGCCTCCAAGCCGGCGCCTCCGGCCGCGATATCAAGGCGGCGTACCGGCGATTGGCTCGCGAGTACCACCCCGACGTGGTCGCCTCTGAGCGGAAGAACGAGTCAACCGACGAGTTCATCCGGATCCACGCGGCGTACGCGACGCTGTCAGATCCGGATAAGCGGGCCGATTACGATCGGGATATGATGGTGGCGGCGGTGTCGGGGCCACGGTGGTCTCCGCGAGGACAGAGGCCGTTCTCCTCCTATGCATCCAGATCTCCTCTGCGGACGTGGGAGACGGACCAGTGCTGGTAGGGATAAACGGATCCAACATCGGCGGATTGCCCCCTACTCGGATCCGGATAAGAGGAATAGGCAATATAAGAAGAAGAAGAAGAAGATCTCATCGGAAGTACTGAATTACATAGCTATGGCTTACCGGCGAAAGCCGATGTGGATAATTGCTTGTTATTTGTAGAAGTTGGTATAGATTTATATACATTTGAAGGTCTTGTCTTACAATTTCTCTGCTTATTTCATCTCCAATTATTTCTTGCTTGCAATTCTTCGCCTCGCCCAAAATTAGCAAAACGAAAACCCTATTTTTCGTTTGTTCTTTATAATCAAAACTATCGAATGAATCGACTCATAAAGTATTGGTCCGTACTCCATTCCAGATCACAAATAATCTGCCCGATGTAAAATTTTATTTTCTATAAAAAAAAAGGTATATATATGTTGAAATTTACCAAAATTATATGTGTACTAACTCAATATCAGCACATACTCAGATAGGGTTTCAGGTGTTTTTGTTAAATTCATTGGACTTCGTCACTGGCGTGCCTGAAACCCTATCGAAGACTTCTCAAGACTCGTATTGTTCTAGCTGTACTGTTTACTATTAGAGCATTATTCTATCTCCTCTATTTTTACTGTGATTTTAACTGTTGCTCTGTACTACAACCAAGTGTGAGACTTATTTCTAGGGCTCTCGTTCTATTTCCCCGGTATATTGAAATGAATAATACCACTATAGAGACTTTCTTTGAAAAAATAAAAACTCAATATCAAACATAATTATTATACAACTATTTTAGAACAGATCCATATTTTAGGAATAATAGGGATATTAATTGGTTTCTCAAATCAATGGAGAAATGTGGGAATTAGTTGCTGCGTACCTGGAAGAGGGGCACATTTGTTGGCCGACAGCAAACAAAGTCTTTTTCAAATGCCACAAAACAAGGTGCTTGTGAACTTTTAAATAATTAAATCTGATGGCCAGTCGGTGTTGGGAAATTGGAACATTTTAATGCAAACCGGGGGCGTGTCGGCCTGGCCCACTATACATGGTTAGTTTTTATGTAAACTATGTGCCATCTCTCTACTCTAATTAACAGACGGCAAAACGAACTTAATCCTAATTTTAATCTAGTAAAACCAAAAAAGAAAAAAAGAAAAAATTGTTAGAGAATGGTATTTTTAATCTTTAAAGTATTTTTCTGAACTTTTATTTTGTTATTAGGAATAATCTATGAATTAATATCTTGGCCCTCAATTGTAAATTTGTTATGGACAATAAATTGTGGGATTAACCCTAATCACCATTAATTACGGTAGCAGTTAAGAAGGAATTCTATTCTTCTTCTTCTTCTTCTTCTTATTATTATTATTATTATTATTTATAAGGAGGTGGTTGATAAATTATAAGCAGTTAGTTTCTAGAAACATGGGTGACGTTAAAAGCGTTAAAGGTAATCTTAATTAATGTATGTAGACTTGTTCGTTGGAATGATGCTTGTTTCTTGTTCAAAGATTTAAGATGATATTATATTATCTTTGGCGATAGAAAGCAAGGCATAATAAGATATGGGGTTTGTGAAAGTATTAACTTAGGATTAATGTGGTCATGGGTCTCATGTTGGATTTAGGCCTTTGTGCTTAAGGGAATAAATGGGCCTAATTTTAACACAGCAGCAAAGATTGCTAATGGCATAGCAATTGTCACTAAAATCACACCTATGCCCATATTTATATATTTTAGGCTTTTTTTTTATTAAGAAAAATAGAAAATATATTATAGATTAACATCCACAGTTATAAAAAAAAAATATTAGAATCAGAGACCAAAAACTAAAAAAGATCAGAAGAAAAACTTCCCATCCATAAATTATGGTTCTACTATAATTAGCAAACTAATCAGCAGCCCCATTGTTCGCTTATGCTTCGATGATTTTAGGCTGATTCACTCTACCAAATATATAAGGGCATTTTATCGTTTTCTCTGACAACTCTATAATAAAAATTCGAAGTATTTATTTCTAAGGAATTTGGATAGTATTCTAAAATTAATTTGATTGAAGATTTGGATATAATAGAATTATGAATATAAAATTTTTAGGGAGAAAAATAAAATCATCTTTATTCCTCTATTTTTTGTAATTAAAATTTCTAGAGTTTTGAACCAATACCCCAATAATTTATTGTTGCCAAACACTTATCATGAATAAAAAAGATAGAAATTTAAACACTTCTCAACAGACTGATGAAATTATTTCTTTTAATTGTTTAACTTATTGTTTGATTATAAAAAAGGTGGCCATTGATGTTTAGTTAGTTGGAAGAGATTGGGATCTGTGAAGTATAAAGTAATGAGACTTTTGGTATTCTAACTCTAATCCAATTATAAAAAACAATTGAGGTATTAATTGCTGAGCTTTGACCTGGAATAATTATGACACGATCTGGATTCTAGTTGACCTGCGATCACTTTGGCATCTTAAAATTTCATTGGTGGTCATGCATCTCATCAGTAGTTCTAAATCTTCGTATAAAAAAAAAAAGTCCTCTATTTGAATCTTTTCTTATTAATTCCACCTTCCCACTAGGTATTAGATTCAAATATATATTTTTTTAGATCAAAAGAGAGAGTATAAATTTAATGGCATACAATACGAAGAAATAGTATGAAAGATAACACCAAAGATAGATTTTTAATATCAAAATATGCACACTTAACTAAAGCATATGTATCAAACCCAGGATGACAATATAAATGTAGGAAATCATAGCTCAAATCTAAACCTATGGATTGTCTAAAAATTATATTAAGAAAAATTAAGCTCACAGCTTAAACTCGGTCTATAAGATCAATCATTGCCACTGAGTTCAGTATTGTATGATCCTTATTTATGTGCTTCAACTAAAATAAAGGGATGCCTATCTTTTAGTTAGACATAAATCATTGTTTTGATTTGGGTTTTAAATTTTATATCAAATTTATGCTTTATTTAGACTAGGGCTTTTCTATCTCTCAATAGTTGGCGTCACCGTTGGTGGTTCGATAATTTTACATTGTTATGAGATAATTTAGTGTGACTACTTTAAATGTGCTTGATTTTGTTATTCCAATTTTTTATGAGCATGCCTATGGAAGACTTGATTTTTTTATCACATGATTTTTAAACACTTCTATGGTTGGAAAGAGTGTTTGAATGTTTCATAATGCTTCAAGTATTATAAGACAAACTTCGCAAAGTTTTGGAATGCTTCAAGAATATTTTTAATAGTTTTTGGAATGATTCTTAGGCATTCGAATACTTTAATAATGTCTTCATGACATTTGGAGTAGTATAAGAAAATACCAATTGGGCTTTGGAATGATCACTTTGCATTGAAACAACCATACATATGTTTGAATGGGAATCTTAAGTGTCAAAATGCCTGTCGGAAATTGAACAATTTTAATCTCACTTAAATTAGCTTTTTCGATATTTTCTCTACAGATTTACCAACCAAAAAATACCCGTAGGTCAAGGATTAACACGATTGAGGAGATTTACAGCCGAAGGGATTTATTCAAACATTATTAGCGATTAGAGAATATTAGGGGCAAATTTCATAGGAGATCTCTAATCATGGTTGCTATGTTCTTTTATCAGAAATCATCGTTGCCTCGAGAGTCATGAATCTTATCCGAGATCTTTGATCATGGTTGTTGTGTTCTTTCATTAGAGATTACTGCATTAGAACTAAAGCTCTGAAATTAGAAATCAACCATACTAGTAGCACTTAGTTGAACACACAAACAAAAAGAAAGAAAGAAAACAAAAATATGAGAAAGGCCTAAATTGTGCATCCTTATCTATAATAAGAGACCACATAGATAGATTCTCATCATACATTGGTACTTGTGTGTACTAATGTTACATTATTTTTGTAAGGAAAAAGTAGTTAACTAAACAAATATATATACTCATTTATATTCTTGCAAATTGCAATGTGCTAATATTACTTGCATTTCATATCTCCTTATATATATATATATATATATATATATATATATATATATATATATAGTTCCCGTAAAACTTGTACATTGAGTGTGACAGATATGATTTGGCAATTATGAATTTAACTCTTGTCTATTAGCTGGTACTTGAGAGTTGAGATGCTTAGCAATTGATGATTGGCAATTAACCAGAGGATTGATTGGCCACCATACCAAACTTACATTTTGCATGCTTGTGATCATTAGTTAACATATGGTTATGTCATTTCATTAACATCAACATATGTTTCATAGAATCTTTTATCTCTCTTTTTTTTTTCGGAAATGGGAGTTTTATTTTATTTTATGGATATATTAAGTAGATTTCATAAAGTTAGAGTAATAAGTGTAAAAGGTTATGATATTTGGCTTTATTTACTCGTATAAGCTTCTTTATACTAGTATAGTAATTAAATAATAATTTATTTGAATACTTATTTCTTTCTCCTCTTATTCTTGTCTAATATTTTATATTTATCGTTTCGATTATTCTTTTTCTTCTTCTTACTCTTATCGGTCCACTATAAAAAATATCTTAATTATTTATTAAAATGTCTCTATTTTTTATGTAACATTAAGTGTAATTATTAAGCATGTTACTGATTTTAAGCTCTCTTATGCAAGTTTTAATAAATAAATATAGCTTCATTTTGTTAAAGGTAAGAAATTTTTATGGATTATCGATTAATTATCGGATTATATACAAATTCATAAAGATATCCCTCATCCCAATTTGCCAGCCAAGCTTGACTAGCTTCTATGTGTATATCGTTAACTTTATAATTTTAATAATTGTTACTTAAATGTTTAATATCTTTGATAATAGACTCAATGCCCCTTTTGTTCGCCCCTCAGAATTTTAATTAGTTGAGCGAGTCATTCCATACATAATTTTCTCTTACAACCTAAGTTTTGAATTAATCGATCACCTAACATAGTATCAGAACTAAAACTAGTTTTTAAGATAAACTTAGTATAAGATATCATGTTTCACTATATACATTCCCAATTTTTTTCATTTGAACCTACAATTCTTCTTTCTCCTCCTATTCTTCACAAAGTTGCTACACACTACTGTGTATATGGAAATAAAGATGCCGTCGGTCGAACAAAACAATGGTTAGTGCATGGCATGAGAAATGGTTGCAATATATATATATATATATATGATGGAGATGATATCTTAATCTCATTCAATGCTTGTGCTTGAAGGTGAGAGATAAATAGTTCACAAGATAGAGGGGTCAAAAATTGCCTCTATTATCCTTAATTATATAACTTTAGCTTAATTGATTTTCTAATATTTTAAGGGAAATAACTTTCTACTAAATTTTAGGTCATGTGGTTATATGAAAAATCCACATGTTAACATCTACTATCTTCCCATTCATATATAATATATGTTAAGTATTTTTCAGGTATAAACAACATTATGGAAGACCGGTAAATATATAACATAACTAAAATGCACTATTTTAGTTAGCATTCCTATGTTAAGTATAGTTGAACCAGAGATCCATCAATGTATTCTGATCATTGGATCTCATCAGCTCATATCAAAGATTATAGCTTTAAATTCACCATCTACCATCTGTGTGTGTGGAGGATGATATTTAGATTGTTTTTAATATGAACTTTATATGTGCATGCATTGTTTAAATTTATTGTAGCCTATGTGTATAGAAAAGAGTAGTTTTATGGGCTCATAATATCATGAAAATCTTTTAGTTCTTTCAAAGTTAATTATTAATTGAATATTTCAGCTAGATTATTGTTAAAGTTAACATACACGAGTAAATAACTAAAATACTATTTTTTTATTAAAAAAAAGTCTAGGGTGTAAATATTTATCAACAGTTTTTTTAATCTAGATTTAGTTCTAATTGTGATTATTAACTAAAGACATGATATTTTGAAAAGTACTTAATGATTTGGGAGGTAATTATGATACTTTGAAGGTGGTAATTATGTAAAAACCCCAGAAAGAAATAGTATATAATCTGACCGTAAGAGAAAAGAAAATCATATTGGGTGCGGTTGTTAACTATTACAGCGTGACAGTTGGCATGGAAAACGATGAAGAGCATGAAAATGTGAGTGCCAAACCTCGCAGTCAGACCGAACCCAACGGCCCGATCGAGAAAGGTCGTGGTGGCCCATCTCCACCGTACACCCGTCAATTTCCATCGCTCCATGACACCACGTGGCACGGGACAGCCAGAGCCAATGGTTTCTATTGGTCCGTAAAATCCGAGCTGGCCCACTCGGCCTTCTAGACCTCTCTTCGGCTTCGGCCCCGGCCCAAGCTCCAAAAGTTCCATTTTGACTCTCAGATCAATTTAATTTTAAAAACTAATATTTTAAAAATATATGGAATTTGTGTTGTTAAATTGAAGCTAGCTCACAACATAGTGTGGCTTGGTTTGTAAATAACAAAAGAGGGGAGGTTTTGTGGATAATTTAATTAAAACAAAGGGCGTTATTTGTAATTGTCCTGTGAGAAAAACAAAAGTTTCGAAGGGGCAATACTAACCAAACGGACACTATAAATAAGCATTAAAGGGAGTAGTAACATTAAAAAATAAGGGAGGAGGGGAAGAGAGAAAGGAGAAGAGAGGCGGAGGAAAACGCGTTTGACCTTGTAAAGGGAAAAGGAAAAAAAAAGAAAGAAAGAAAGCGTTTGGTCTTTTTCGCAAAATTCTAATTCCAGCTCAGACAAACCATCCTCTGTTCCCCTCCTCCCACTCCTCCTCCTCCGCAATTCAAGCTAAGAGGAGAAAAGAAACGAAAAGTAAAGAGGAGAGAGAGAGAGAGAGAGAGATCTTGAGAGCTAAAAATCTTCGACGACGAGGAGGAGGAGGAGGAAGAGGAGGAGACGAGGACAAGATGATGGGGGACGGTGGGGTGAAGCAGATCCTGGCGAAGCCGATCCAATTAGCGGATCAGGTGACGAAGTGGGCCGACGACGCGCACTCGTTCAAGCAGGAGTGCGCCGAGCTGAAGTCGAAGACGGAGCGGCTGGCGGTGCTGCTCCGGCAGGCGGCGCGGGCCGACCTCTACGAGCGGCCGGCGCGGCGGATCATGGACGACACGGAGCAGGTGCTGGACAAGGCGCTGGCGCTGGTGACCAAGTGCCGGGCGCATGGGCTGATGAAGCGCGTCTTCACCATCATTCCCGCGGCCGCCTTCAAGAAGATGTCGACCCACCTCGACAACTCCATCGGCGACGTCTCCTGGCTCCTCCGGGTCTCGTCGACCAACGCCGACGACGACGCCCACCTCGGGCTCCCCCCGATAGCCCAGAACGAGCCCATCCTCTTCCTCATCTGGGAGCAGATCGCGACGCTCCACACCGGGTCCCTCGACTCCCGCGGCGACGCCGCCGCCAGCCTCGTCTCCCTCGCCCGCGACAACGACCGCTACGGCAAGCTCATCATCGAGGAGGACGGCGTCGGCCCACTCCTTCGCCTCGTCAAGGAAGGCAAACTCGAGGGCCAGGAGAGCGCTGCCCTCGCCATCGGCCTCCTCGGCCGCGATCCGGAGAGCGTCGAGCAGATGGTCCTCGCCGGGGTCTGCTCCGCCTTCGCCAAGGTCCTCAAGGAGGGCCCCATGAAGGTCCAGGCCATGGTCGCGTGGGCCGTCTCCGAGCTGGCCGCCAACCACCCCAAATGCCAAGACGTCTTCGCCCAGCACAACGTCATCCGGCTCCTCGTCGGCCACCTCGCCTTCGAGACGGTTCAAGAGCACAGCAAGTACACCATCCCCTCCAAAGCGATGTCGATCCACTCCGTCGTCATGGACAATAGAAGCAATGGCGCCAACACCACCACTAATGGCGGCGGCAATGCCGCCATTGATAGCTCGGAGCCGAGCTTGATCAAACATCCGAATGGGAACCAATGCACCAAGAACCAGATGCACTCCGTGATCCAATCCACAATGTCCGCCAAATCCAGCAAGATGAACTCAAACTGCATCAACGGCGGAACGAAGCAGCACGTCGTTTCCTTATCTGGGACTAGCATGAAGGGGAGAGAGCTCGAGGACCCGGAGACCAAGGCCAACATGAAGGCCATGGCAGCCAAGGCGCTATGGCAGCTCGCGAAGGGCAACTCCGCCATCTGCAAGAGCATCACCGAATCGAAGGCGCTTCTCTGCTTCGCCGTGCTACTGGAGAAGGGGGCCGACGACGTCCAGAACAACTCCGCCATGGCTCTCATGGAGATCTGCCACGTCGCGGAGCAGGACGGAGATCTCCGGCGGTCGGCATTCAAGCCCAGCTCCCCTACCGCTAGGGCGGTCGTCGATCAGCTCCTTAGGATCGTCGAGAAGGCCGACTACGATGACCTCCTCGTCCCCTGCATTGTCGCGTTAGGCTGCTTGTCGAGGACCTTCAGAGCGACCGAGACGCGGATCATCGGGCCGTTGGTGAGGCTGCTCGACGAGCGGGAGGGAGCTGTGTCCAAAGAGGCGGCGATCGCATTGACGAAGTTCGCATGCACGGAGAATTACCTTCATTTAGACCATTCCAAAGCGATCATCAATGCGGGCGGCGCCAAGCATCTAGTCCAGCTCGTGTATTTTGCGGAGCAGGTCGTTCAGATTGCGGCGCTCATCCTCTTATGCTACATTGCTCTCCATGTGCCGGATAGCGAGGAATTGGCACAGGCCGAGGTGCTTACGGTGCTAGAATGGGCTTCAAAGCAGGCATACATGATTCAAGATCCTACAATTGAGAAGTTGTTGCCAGATGCAAAGGTCAGATTGGAGCTCTACCAATCCAGAGGTGTCAAAACATACCACTGATTTCGCAAAACAAGAATCAGGGGAAGGTATGAAGAAGATGCAATCCTGTTCTCCAAATTCAAGAGAGTATCCAGTACTGTATATAAATCCCAATCATTTCTTTCAAAACTCTCAAGACTATACCAAATCAATCCCATTCCCCAATACAGTTATAATAGTCATCAAATTAATTTGTCTGCTTGGCTTATGTTCTTATGCTTGGCCTAGGTTTCATGTTCTTGTTCGACTTTTTGTCCGGAAGCCTAGTAGTACTGGAAATTGGAACCTTTCGTTCATGTTGGTGGTGATATAGTTTCTTTTTCTTCTTGTTCTTCTTCTTCTTCTTTTATTTTTATTTTTTGAGATAAATATGTTCCTTTCTTCTAGCCTGATAGTGATAATGTATATTGATTTTGCTCAGCATTGCTTCAATTTAAAAGGGTTAAGCTTCTTGAATTGCTTGTGATGTTGGTTACTTCATCTTCTTGCTTGTTTGGAACATGAAAAGAAACATCCATTTATTGTTGTACACTGTGAAGGTTGAGCTCCTCAAATTTTAGGCCTAGAAGGTAAAGGAGGAATACTCATAAACTTAGACTTTTATAAACTCTGTCATCAGATTCAAGATTACTATAATGATTTTCTCACCATGGATGACCTTTCTCTTCTAATTCTTTATAACCGCACATCATCCCTTTGGACCAGCTAATATTCTGTGACTTATTCCAGCTTATCTAATGTGATGAAAAGAGTGGACCTTGTCAATGCACCCCTTTGGAGTCTTAGTCTAGGTTTTATATAGATTCCCTAGTCCTTTTCGCCTCAGCTTTCTGTATGAATCGTTCGCATGGAGTACCATGAACTCTCAGTTGGCAGTTAGCACTAAATTTTCTTGCAGATGTTGATTTCTGATAACTTTTCATCATGTCCTTACACAAAAAAAGATTCTGCTTCTAGATTTCAAATCCTAATTTAGATGTTTTAATCTTACAATGTTTTTAATCTCTTGTCCTGGTTGCTTTCATCGTTCATCTAGCACATGTAATTCATCGAACAGCAGGATCATCGGTCTGAGGACGATGCGGATGGCTGCTGACTTATGTGTGCTGCAAGTGGTACTAGACTCTGAATTTCTGATGCTTGGCTATGTTTGATTAGGTGAAACTTCCTTCTTAGATGGAATAAGACTGCAATTTGATTATTATGCTTATCTTTTCATAGATCCATTGAAAACCTTTGCATCTTATCTCTCTGATCCATAACCTCAAGATTGCAGCTATTCATCATTCATGCCTCCATGTTTCACTCTCTTTTTCTCCTAATAGATGCAAAGATGTGCCTACCATAAAGTGTGTGTATATATATTAGATTTCATATTTAGATTAGCTAGGTCAAAGCAAATGGATTCCACCACATAGGATGCTAATAATTTTTCATATGCCCTCCATGAGGTTGCCAATATTGCAAGCCCTTTGGTACAACGTGCATCCCATTTGCATAATTATTCTCTTTATCTGCTTGTATAAGTGAGCTCCATATCCTTATTCATATCTTGACTTATTCATGCTAGAAAAACAAGGATAAGCTAATAATACCTTTATGGAAAACAAACTACAAATGATTCTATAAAGCTCTTAAAAACATATAGATACACCAAAGGTTGTGGATATGATCTTTTCCAATTTGGGTCTTTCTTTTCTACATTTTCCAATGATGCCCACACGCCCAAGAGTGTATCTTATTTCTTTGGAGTTATAGCTATGGTTCCAGTGACATTATACCTAACAATTATTAGAATTGACAACAATTTTGCAAGGTCTACAGCCAAATCCAGCCTTTAAAGTGAGTGAGGATTCCCATAGGGTAGACATTAAGAATCATACCACATGCCATTGCAGGCCAGCTATCAACATTAACACTAGTCATTATGTTGTCTAATGTGTAAGGTAGCCAATGTGTTACAAGATTATAGAGTACAAATAATAAACAATGAATTTAAGTGCATTTATTATTAACACCTCATTGTTAGATAACCTAACCAACAATGCTCTTACTTCTAGTACCATTAAAAAGAATCCAAACCATGTAAACAAACTAATCAAATTAAAATAGCTAGGGTTTGTACTAGATTATGAATAAATCCCACAATGGCCATGTGTGTCTCCCCTCTCCCCAGTACTTGCCCAGGCATGGAGAAATAATGGAAGGACCATTTGCATGAAGATGATAGAGAGATGATGCCCTACTAAGAACTACTACTACTACTAATACCATGGAAAGAGCCTTACTAAAGTTGGTCTTATTCTTAGGCACAGTTTGGAGTACAAGGACGGAAAGGAGCGTTTATCAAAGGGGAAAAAGGACCGAAAGGACTTACTCCAGTTACGTTTCCATGATTTGATAAGGGATCTCTTCTATGTGGAAGGCTAATAGTGCATGCATCTATGCAAAACTCTTGTACAGATCAAACCAGTACAGAGAAATACAACTTATAATTCCCCCTATATATATATATATATATATATATGATTGTGAGAGGCACAGTGATCAGCTTAAATGTCATGAAACATGAGTAAAATGTTCATGCTCTGGCTCTGGTCCAAATAAACATCGTTAATATATAAAGAGGTTATAGAATGACTTAAACAATTTTATTTATATTAAGTGTACATATATATATATATAGGTGGTTTTAGTGATATGAAAAAGATTTTACGGAGTTAAAAGTGATTTTTATTTTTATTTGAACTTCGACAACTTCGAATGAAAATTTTAGCTATTACAACTTATTCGAATGTTCGGCGGCCACGGGGTATAATGGTATAAAACAAAGTTCGTGGAGAATAAAGTGACTTTTGTAATATAATAGACTTAAAATATATTTAACCTAATAAAATTTAAAGGTGATAAAGAAAATGGATAATTATTTGTTTATCTCTGAACTATTATTATTTTCTATTAACGACTCCCTAATAAAAATGGTCAAATAAGTTATTTCTGATAGTTTATAGAATCATTATGCACTAAAAAAGAGTTCAAATTGTCGTTGTGAAAAAGGGCGAAAGTTTATAAGGATGAAAATAGAATTATCCCTAAAGAAAATTATCATAGTTGTGGTGAGCCTTAATGGTGGGCATAGGATCACAAAATTTGGGCCTTTCTCGTTACTAGCTCAATATGGGCTCTTTGGGCTGGGCCATGGTTGGTTTGACTTGGTTTTGGGCCCAAAATGTTATTCTATTTGTTGAATAAAAACGGCTTCCATTATTAGACTAGAGAGCCAAGGAGAAATTCTATTATCAAATAATCTCACCAAGTTTTTCTACCCAAATTACCAAATCATCCCCGTAACCATCAATCTTGAACAGTGACAGGTACATGAAATGTTAACTACTGGATACTGAGAGCGGATATTGGATAGAAGATAAATCCAGAGAGGGATTAAGACATCTTAGACACGGATAAGTATTACGAAATATTAATATAAGTATCTCTGTGTAACATTGCAACTATATTTATATATAATTTAATTTGATGGGACAATTCTCTTTTCACTCCCTCAATTTTATTTTCAGAATAACTCTCTATTGAATCAATTGGAAAATTATCTATATTATTTTAGTTTTCTCAATAAAAAAGAGTAAATATATATATTTCTTAAATTATCTAATTATATCATTAAAACCCTTTTTTATTAAAAAAATATAAATAATTAACTGAGTAATTAGATGGGTAAATTGCTTTAGCCGATATTAGATATTTTAAAAGATTGTTAGGGCCACCGGTGAAAAAGATAGAAGGATATTCCTGGAATACTATTAATTTAGTAAAATATTTAAGATTATTTTATCAGAATTTCTAATTAAGTATTATTATGTGAGAGAATTTAATAATATATTAAAAAAATTTAAATGGTAAAAATGATAGAGAAGGGTAACGATGTAATTAGCCGTTGATATATAAGACGATGTTTCTCGTGACCGTCGGTCAACTCAGCGATCGATGCATGAATCGGCAACGTAATTTCATTCTTCGAGAAAATCACAGCCGTCTAATGTAGTGACGCTTGTAAATAGTGGTTTGAAAGTAATAAAATGCCCTCCTAGCGTGGAAGTCAATGCACATCCGCACCCTAACTCCATCGGGCCGTCCATTTCCATATTCTCCCAAATCCTGAACCGTCGATGTTTGCTCTCACTTTTGTTATAAATCTCAACTCGTAGTTCCAACGCCACCTATATAACTATCTACATTGGGGAGGGAGGAGAAAAATTAGGGTTTCCTCTCTTCTTCTCTTGTGCTAGGGTTTCTCTCCTCCTCTCCTCTCCAATGGCGGTGGAGGTCACGCGATCGAAGGGGACGGTGAAGTGGTTCAACGGAACCAAGGGTTTCGGCTTCATCACCCCCGACGACGGCGGCGAGGACCTCTTCGTCCACCAGTCCTCGATCAAGGCCGACGGCTTCCGAACTTTAGCCGAGGGCGAGGCCGTCGAGTTCACCATCAGCGAGGGCGACGACGGCCGGACCAAGGCTGTCGACGTCACCGGACCGGACGGATCCAGCGTCCAGGGCGGCTCCGGCGGAGGCGGAGGAGGAGGCGGTGGCCGGAGGGACGGCTACGGCGGAGGACGCGGCGGACGTGGTGGTGGATATGGTGGGGGATTCGGGTTTAACGGCAGCGGAGGCAGAGGCGGAGGTGGGAGAGGTGGAGGAGGGAGAGGCGGATACGGCGGCGGAGGTGGAGGAGGAGGTGGGGCCTGCTATACTTGTGGGGAGGCGGGGCACTTGGCTAGGGATTGTTACCAGGGAGGAGGCGGAGGTGGTGGTGGCGGTAGGTACGGTGGTGGAGGCGGCGGTGGTGGTGGAGGAGGTGATCGATCTTGCTACAACTGTGGCGAGATGGGCCATATCGCGAGGGATTGCCATGCTTGATGGGGGTATCGATCTTATCCTTTTTGGCTTATCTAATAGTTTGGTGTCTTAGAATGTCGATGAAGGATGACTAGTTTTGGTCCTTCGTGTGGTCCTTAGAATGTTATGGACATCTATTTGGGTTTTGGGGTGCTTGGTTCTAGTGGATTGTGGTTTGCTTTTGTGGGTCTTGTGTTTGGGGAAAGGGGGACGTGCAATAGATGACGGTGTGTGTGCACTGTTGAAAGCTGCATAGCTCTCTTTTCTCGGTATACAAACTGGTTTTCAAGGTAATTTCTTGCCATATCTGGATCCGTCCCGTTTAAATTTATTAAAGTTCTTAGTTTCTTTCATCTCTAGATGTTGAAATTTCATTGATCTGCTACTCTTGTCTCAAAATAATGAGACGATCTGTGAAATGCCAGATCTTTTCCTGGGCATATGCTTTTCTACAGTAGTTGTTGATCAGGACTATGTGGTGTGGCAGTTCTGGATCTTTCTATTGCTATGTAGTTACCTTCTGGAACAGCATGATTTAAGAATGCTAAGGCTGCTTACATCTCTTTCTTTCTGAAATAAAGTTGCATGGCTGTGCGCTTTCTGTTCGTAAAGCTAAGAGTACTTTATTATTGTTGTGACCGCTTGTATTTGATTCAGTATGATTAACTTTTAAAAGGGGGTTTCATGAGTTCATGTTCTAAGTTGTAGATCAAATCTATTTGATAAAATACAGATTTTTTAACTGCAATATGACATCAAAGTATGATTAACTAATAAATGGGGGGTTTCATGAGTTCATGTTTCCAGGTTGTAGATCCAAATCTATTGGCAAAATTGACATTTTTTTACTGGAATAGAAAGTTCGTCAAGTATGGAGAAATGAATAAATTCTTGCTTGCTTTTGGGATGGCATGAAGAAATTCTCTGTCGTGCTGACTACATTTCTCTCTCATTATTATAGCCAACATTTCAGCTTTATCTTTTTAATGATGAGAAAGAGGAATATATGCTCCTCACTGACCTTCGGTGACACACTGAGGTCTCCATTGAGGCATATAGGTGCTGAATAAAATGCCATTGTCATGCCAATTTTGGAGAATGGTACAGAATTTGATACGACTACAGAGCATATGATGCATATCTCACAAATGGATGCTTGATTTTCTTTGGCAAAAGGAAATTGGTCATAATATTCTTATTCTAATGCCGTTAAGTTTTAGCACATTAATCTTGTCTATCTTTGATGAGCCTCGAGTATTGAAGTCGTCTACTTCTGCTTATATATATTATAGCCCTTTGAACTTTTATCTAATTAATTGCTTTCTAATGTTGAATTTAATATGATGTCTTCTCATTGTTGTTCTTGGTATTTTAACAAATGTAATATGTTAGGAAGCAGCATCAATTAGTTGTTCTTTTTTCTCACTCACTTATTCCATGTGAGATAGGCACCCTCTAAATCCATTACAGATATCGCCATCAACTTGTGAGTTTTCCTAGCTTTTGTAGATTTGGGTCTTTTTTGTTACTTTCACAGCATGACCAAGATCTTGGATAAGTGGTCCCAATTAATTGTGCAGTTTTAAAGGCTCTTGCCTGGTTGTGTAGCTTTTCTGACAGAAGATGGTCAAAAGGATGCTTGACTGCCACTGTCTGCTTGTTTGTGTCTCCCAAGATCAGTTAAGATGTTTTCACGGCTCTGTTTGCTTGAACTGACTTGTCATGGCAATATTTTGATTGTTTCTTGGGAATTTGAAAGACTTTTCTTGGAGAGATTTCCTTTGTGCTTATCCGAAGCTGTCTCTTTTGGCATTTTATACTGTAGGGAAATTTTCAAATAACACCCTCCATTCACTTCATTTTCTGTTTGAGGATTTTGTAATCACTCTGTTTTGTTTTCTATAACTTTTATGTGACACTCCAGTATTGTCTTGACTAACTATTATTAACTTAATCTATCTTTTAATTAAATTACTAAAATATCTTTGCAAAATTTTTAATCTTGATCTACTCATCTTTCACCCTCGTCTACCAAATTAGATTAAAACTTTGTCCAATATTTGATCGTCCTATGTCATCAAAGGATTATTTTAAATTAAATAATAGAAATTTGTATATACTATTCTAATTTTTAATGAAATTATAGTTTATATTCTATATTTTATTTTTAAAATAGCTAAAATAATTTTATTTTTAAGATAAGTAAATAATGTAGCTTTTGTTAGTATAGATAACTGAATCAAGATATTTAGTTAAATTTAATTAATATAAAATATTTTTTGCACATATTTATTAAGATATATGACTCGATTTAAAAATAGTAAAAATGTTAGTTGTAAATTATAATTTTGATAAAAGTTTGGTTGTTGAATGTAAATTTCTTTAAAAATTATAAGGGATAAAAAGAAAGTGTTCTGTAGTCCCTCTTATTTAGTTTTGCGACACTTTGATTTCGGTGGACGAGGGTTCGGCAGTTTGGTGAAACTTATTAGACGAACGATGTGCTCGACTTCTTATTCCAGTGGGTCGATCTACTACTAGCCTATTGTTTTCAAAGAGGTTAAGGTTGGCTGCAAACCATGGTCATCGTCCCATCAATCCATCCATAGAGTATATGCTACTGTAAAGGAAAGGTGAAAAAAGCCCTAATCGGAGAGTGCAATAGGGAATCTGAGATCGGCTATAAACAATCACTCGAAGGAGGGGGAGCACGGGGCGCCCACTCTATGTCAACGAGAAAATTGGAACATTGACTTACACTAAAAGTGATTAGTGATAGTCACTTGATAATTTTAATAAAATTATTTAACGAATACCTAATGAAATCATGAAAGGAGTGGTGGTAGTGGAGGAAGCGATCAACTGCTTTGGAGATAGGGAGATGACATCGATAACGGTGGTGGTGATTGAAGGATGCAATAGTTGGGACCTTGAAGAGGGGAGAGGTTGAGGAGAGTTGTTGATAGGAAAAAAAATGTAGAAAAAAAGAAAGGAAAAAGAAAGTATTAGAAGGAGAGTTGTTGACTGGAAAAGAAAAACATAGAAAAAATTAAGAAAGTAAAAAAAAAAAAAAAAGTATTAATAGAAACACAAGAGAAGAGAGAAAGAAAGAAATAGATGGAAGATCTTTAAATTCCCCTAACCACTTAGTAAGAGGAAGGGGGAAGGAAGAACCCGTCAGCGATGATGGCAATTGTAGTAATGTTTCTAGAACAGAAGAAGTCTGGCGCCACACCGTAATAAGAAAAGGACATTTGAAACATTTTAAGCATTTAATGTGCCATAAAAAAAAAACAGTCAACATGTTTCACGCATAGGCTTTCATTCTCCTAGTTTGCCCTCTTTATTTGTATTTCAACTATAAAACACTTATTTCCTCTGCTTTAGTATTTAAAACCTAGAAGAAAATTAAAAAAAATATGAATAACACTAATCTTGAATTACCTTATGAATTAGTTATCAAGTTTATAAATTAACTTATAAGTTGATGATCTTTGCTTCCCCACCTCTTATAGTTCTTCTTTTTTAATTTTTATATATCTATTTTCTCTTACTATTTCAAGTAGGTCGCTATAAGTCGTCATTATTTGCCACTCGGCGAACTCACCCTCTTTTTCCCTTCTTAAAAAGTTGTTATATCCCTCTTCTTGGCAAATACTTAATCTAATCAGAAAAGGTTAGAGTCAACTTTTCTCCTGCGGGGCCCTTGCTAGGCTAGGGTTTGGTGCGGGATCTCCTCTCTCCATAAAAGGAGAACTTCTCCCTTGCCAATCGTTGCTGAGGCTTTCCTCGCTCCCTTCCCTTAGCCGACGAGCTAGAGGAGGGGAGAACCAACTTCTTTTCTTTATCTTCGTTTGCCTTTTTCCCCTGCTCCCTCCTCCCTTGTCTCTTCCCCTATTTTTCTAGAGCTCTTTCCCTCTCATTGTCATGCTAAAACCGTTACTCATTGCAATCGCCCCCACCACTCTTCTTCGCTGTTCTCCATCGCCAAAAACTCACTCGTCGTTGTTGCCCATCTCTGCCACCATTGCTCTCCTTCTCTTCCCCGCTCTTATCGAACTCAAGCTTGGCTACCACCTCTCGAAATCGAGCCTTCTATGTTCTGCGCCATTGCTGCCTCCCTTTCGGGTTAGGATTTGACCAAAACCTCCTCGTTGTTGTCGCTCCCCATCATCTTTTCCTCCTAAGCTTGGTTGCTACCGTGCCGCCAGTTCTCCGCCCGATTTGCTGCTACCATGGTAGCTCTATCACTGTGGACCATTTCTTTTTCGGTGGTGCTCTTAGCTGTAGGCCCCACATTTAGGCTGGGTGGTGAGGCCTCTTGGTGGGGCGAGGGCCCAAGACTTGTTAACAGTTATTGTTTATGCTTGCCAGCATCTGGATTTGTTTGGACACAGATGGTGTTCTTTATAGTAGTCTTTGGCTGTTTGATTTTATTTTGTTCTATAGTAGTATTAGGGTGCAGTAGGTTTTATTTAATTTGCATTCTAGGTGGGTGATCTTTGATTCTCTTACCTTTAAGTATTTTTAAGATTATATTTTGGGTTGTTGGACTGATGGAGCCTGCAATTAATAAGCTGATAACGTCGAACAAAAACTCTTTGCTCCTGGGAATCTCTTGTATAGTTTTTCATCTTATTATTGTGTTTTGCTATTGGGCTTGATCATCTAGATTAGTTTGTAGTTTTGTCTATTATAAACCAAGTGTGAGACTTGTGTTAAACGTTCTATCTTCCTTACTCTTTGTGAATCAGGTATGTGTAACCATTGGATGTTGATGAACTATCCGTCTACGAGCTTTCTCTAACAAAAAAATTCCTTCTGTTGTACATCAGATTGCTTAGCTATTGAACGAAGGTCTAATAGTGTAGGATTTAATATGAGGATTACAATTAATATTAAATTAATTGGGTTTAGTAAGATTGTTGGGCTGGCTGACGGTGGATTTAAAGAATGGAATCAAAAGAAGGATTAAATAAATAAATGAATAGCTGCCGACATAAAACACTCCCAAGTAAAGTAAAGCTCTTATTATAACATTAAAAAAAATATAAAAGAAAGTAAAAGCCTCTTTCATCGAATCAAGAAACCAATCACATGCGTATGATATTATTTGATATTTTAAATAAGTATTAGACAAGTAACTGAGAGCCTGACTATCATTATTTAGTATATGATTAGTATACACGTTTATAATTACTAAAAAAATTAGCTATAATGTTACTTAATAATAAAATTGAAAAGAAAAAACCTATACGACTATATTTATGCTAAATAAATATTTATTAGAAAATCCAACAAGATTTATGGAGCTAAACTATGATATTAGTTCAAAATACTATATGCTAAAATATAGATTTAATCCAAAAAAAATTAGTTTATAGTTAATGAACTATTTAATATATGAGCACAATATGCTTTATTTAGCTGGAGGAACAAGAGTTTGGATCTCTCTCTCTCTCTCTTGGTTGGAATTAATCATCCAACATCCAAATCTAAAAAATTAATTTCAAAGATGATAAACTTTTCCTTTGGTCATCAAAGTTGAGAAAAGAAAGCAAGCCCTTTATTAGATGTTCCTTTGAATGGGATAGCTAGCATGGAAGCATAATGCCCTTAAATTTTGCAGTGGCATCGTGCATGCATGTTAGCCATGCAAGGCTCTCATCAGCAGCCCTTATTGCCAAGTCATTGTGTTTCATAACTTCTGCTACGGATATGCTTCAATTATAACAAGAATAATCCGCATTGTAAACCAAACTAGAACGATACCACTTTATTTTTTTTTATCTAAGCTTATATAAATCAATAGTTTTTAAGTCAGTTATATGTGACTAAGTTTAAAAGAAAAATGAGAGAATATATCTAAAAATTGGACAATAGTTTGAGAGGGGGGTACAGATGCAATTAACCCCCTGTTAATACTATTATTTCTTTTTAAAAAAAATCCCACCAACCCCTTGTATAAAATAAAGATAGTAGTTTATATATCGTTAAGATCTGTTGAACAAAACCGACCAGCTCAGTGACGGTTTCTTCGTCCCATCTGGTAGTCGGTGGAAGGTTAATCGGCACCTGGCAGCTCGGGATTGGCTGCAAGAACCCTTATCATTTTATATTTGTCTATATGTATAAAATTAAAACTTTTTTGGTTTTTAATATAAATAGTTAAATACTCTTCGCCTCTTATGATCTGAAGGGCCTCTGGATAAAAGACCAGTACTTTTGGATGGCATATGTGCAAAATTCCTCCTCTATTTAAGCCTTTAAACTAGGAACAGAGCACACTACTCTGGCTCTGTCTCTCTCTCTCTCTCTGTCTCTCTCTCCCACGTGATCTTTTCTCTGTTTCGCCTGCAAACTCGAACGTTAATATTTTTCAAGTACGAATCAGAGAACGACTACAAATTAAATATACACAAACCCCAATATCGATAGATACAGTGACAGTAGCTTCTCTCCTTTTAATTACATCTCTATCAATCCCCATCCTTCTCTTAGAAGATTACCATCTTTCATGGCCACATTAACCCCTCTTCTCCTCCTCCTCTTCGTCTCCTTCTTCACAGAGGCATTCTCGTCAACCTTCACCATCACCAACAACTGCAACCACGCCATCTGGCCCGGCCTCCTCTCCAGCTCCGGCTCGCCGCCGCTCTCCACCACCGGCTTCCAACTCTCCCCCGGCGAGTCACGCGCGCTCGACGCCCCTCCCGGGTGGTCCGGCCGCGTCTGGGCCCGCACGCTCTGCGCGGCCGACCCCGCCACGTCGCGCTTCTCCTGCGCCACCGGCGACTGCGGCTCCGGCGCGGTGGAGTGCCTCGGCGGGGGTGCCGCCCCGCCGGCCACCCTGGCGGAGTTCACGCTCGGCGGAGGCGGCGGGAACGACTTCTACGACGTCAGCCTCGTCGATGGGTACAACATCGCGATGCTATTGAGCCCACAGGGTGGACACGGGCCCAACTGCGGGCCCACCGGATGCTTGGTGGACCTCAACGGGCTTTGTCCGGCGGACCTGAGGGTGGTCTCCGGCGGCGCGAGCGTCGCGTGCAAGAGCGCGTGCGAGGCGTTCCGATCGCCGCAGTACTGCTGCAGCGGCGATTACTCCAGCCCCGCCACGTGCAGGCCGAGCGCCTACTCCCAGTTCTTCAAGAACGCGTGCCCGCGGGCGTATAGCTACGCCTACGATGACGCCACGTCGACATTCACGTGCGCCACCGGGGCTGCCAACTACGTCATCACCTTTTGCCCGACGACTTCCAGGTAGCCTTAGTTTGTGATGGATTTGATCGACGACGGTGTTATTTTGGATGATTCGTTTTATTTTTACGATAATTTAGTAAGGAAAATGATTTAACTCACTTCACAGTTCAATATCTTTCTATGTTGTACAAATCACACCGCATCACTTATTTCTTCTTTCGAAAATTATAAATCTCTACATAATACTAAACAAGGGGTCACAATGGACAAATAGTCTTAATAAACTGACCAGACCAGGATGAGTCCAAAATTATATAAGCTTATTACATTTGGTTTAACCTACCAGCGTAGATCCTTGATTATATATATATAATTAAGCCACCCTTCATTAATTTCCTTCATCTTTTCCTTCTTGATAACAAAAACGTATACCTTTTGCATTAGCTTTGAGACGAAGATTCCATGGTCAACTCTTAATCTTAAGATTTGGTCAAAGGGATCTCTCTGTCTCTCTCTCTCTCTCTCTAAAACTTATAATAAATCTTTTTTCTTTCAACTTTCTCGTGCAGCCTGAAATCTTCAGGCGGGAATCCCGAGGCAGCGGGGCTGCCGTTGATGAACGACACGGTAGTCTTCATGAGAGGCGCGAACCAGTCGAGCTACGCACCCGAGTGGAGCCCAAACCCCCTCCTGTTCCTCGCCCTCTCGTCGTTGCTCACAGCACTCCAAGTCATTATTTACTAATCTACCCCTCAGGTATCGGACTCGGAGGACGCCACTTATTATTAATTCGAATCCCACGCCTCTCCTCCCTCCTATTCGTGGATAAAGTGGGATGGAGTAGCGATTTATTTAATTTATCTCGATAAGTCACAACACGGGGAGCGTGGCACGAGGCGAATAAATTAAATTCCGCCCGGAGTTGAGAAGAGGGAATAGTTTTTATCTTATTCTTGTTGTTATTCGTTTGTTTTGGAGAATAGGCGATGGTGGTGGGGCGGCTTGGATTGTACAGTGCGGGTATCACTTGTTAAGACAGTTGAATTTTTCATCATGTGATATGGACATAGGAACAAAATATTGAATATTATAAGTTTAAACTGTTTTCAAACACGATCTATGTTAATAAGTTATGTAGATATTTATTTTATATTTATATAAAATATAAACAGGTTATTCAAGTCATAATCGGATTATCATATTCTATATTCACTGTAGGTTAAAAGTAATAAGTAGAAATTAGATGGATCAACCCGTTTATAATCTAAATCTAATTATATTGAACTCAAACCTGTTTAAACTCGAATTTGTGTCGGATTATTGGGCCAGGCTAAGGGAAAACAAAAGGTTGCATATCTGCTACAATGATCCACTGCTTGTCTAAGGAAGTTCACAGGATGGTACTAAAATATGTATCAAAGCCACAAAAGATTTAGGATACATTGAATCCATACTAACTATCTGAGGAATTAACCTAACAAAAAGTACAGTTTAAATCACTAAGGAGATAGATGTATTGCCTCAGAATTCAGATCTGCTGGTTGAATTTTGAGAATCTCTTCACCAGTGAGCTCCTTGGGATTACAAAGCCATATAGTTGTGTGCCATTCAAAAACAAATTCTCAGGAATTAACTTTCAAATGGTCTGTTTCTCCATCTTCTGAAGTGGTGACTTCAGCTGTTACAACCAAGAGGTAGCTAAAAAGGTCTTGTTTTGCAAGCAGAACAAAATTGTCACCATAGTTTGGTTCTTAAAACAACCTAATCTGAAAAGAGGTAACACATGATTCCTATTCATCAACATCTAAATCTTTGCTTGCCCAATGGCCATAAAGAACTTGGGGAATTTGTGAGCTAAAATATACTTCATCAATTCCTAAAACAAGAAAGAGAGATCAACAGATCAAATGTATTTATCAATTTTCTTTTTGCTCCAAATTATGATTAGTGGCATTCTGCTGCAAATTAAACTACATGAGATAGCCATTGATAATTTTCTTACGCAGTCGCTTGATGCCCATACCATTTATGCCATCAGGAAGCAAGAAGAGATGAAGAATGACAGAAACCAACAGTAATACGATAGACCGAAAACAAAGCAAGTTTCTCAAATTTTCTGCTAACATAAACTAGCTCAATTTCACCATATTGTTATTAAACAGTAACAGAACCATATAACTCCAGAAACAGAAAGCAATAACATGAGTAGTTATTGTAACAAGATGGGCTCCTGATTCCTACCATCACCTGAGCCGAAAGATGCCATCTTTGCTCTACTCAGCATTGTCTAGAGGAATGACAACACCTTAACGTCAAATATCTTCAAGCTTTGAATGAGAGCTCCTAATTGGAAAGTAACCCAAAACAACAAGGACTAAGCTTTTAAAAGACTATAGGCGATAGATGGGCGGATAAGGAATCATGTAATGCCTAGGTAAACATAAATAAATAAAACAATAGTTAGATAAAAGAATTAAAATACTTATGCTAATGCATTCTTGTAAGAACTATTGTAAGCGATTAGAATCTACTAAGCGGAGCCTTGTTATATCCTATCTAATCCTAGAGCCTATGCGTTAAAAGGTGGAAGATTTTTAACACAGCGACAATGACATTTACAGCAGGTCTTCTTCAAGGAACCCAGATTCTTGAAATAACTAATAAACTTTCTCATGATTTCATCTCATGTTACAGGAAAGGAGATACCACTTGGCAATTGTCTGTTTTGCTTAAAGTAAAAGGTGTTACCTTTTGCAATCAAAATTAGTTCTTGAAGAGGCGAGCACAGCATATAAAAGAATGCATTAGTACGAAGAGAATGTTACTTACTAGCAGGAATAATTCTCGGGATTGTTCTTAATATATTGCAACGGAAGAATCTTCGACATATAAGAACAGGGGAAGAAGAAAGCAATTCTAATTAAACCTTTGTTCAAGAATACGAATGCACAATAAAAATGGTAACCAAGATGGAATCACGAGAAAGAAACCTCCAAACGGATCAAAGGATCAAGATCGCGAATGCTAAGAGAAACCGAGAACCGACGGGGGATGAGAGCTCGAGAAGAACTCAAAACGCGAAACCCTAGGTCGCGGCCGATGTGAAGTGAAGGGACGGGCGACGAGAGCCGAATTATAATCATTCAATTTTTATTACTTTTTTATCTTCTTTTCCGAGCGTAATTATAGTCATTAAATACATGTAATTTGATACAATTAGCGTTCAATTATGTTCCTCTCCTCCAAATTCTATTAGTGGTTTATTAGTATAAGAGCTTATTAAGATTTAATTTCCGACATCACACATCAATTCGCATTCATCTAGGGGGACATGCATCATTGAAGGTTTCCGTCCTAAGGTAGACATAAATCAAAGGAACGCCACTACCAGCGGACCCACCAATCCACCCTAATCTTTCTCACCAACCGTTTGTTAAATAGTTTATAATTACTTGGTGTACCACAACACCATAGTTTATTATAATTGTTTGTACCAAAGTGAAGTGATACCTTGCACTGCAAACCCCTCATCCCTTGCCCTCATCCCCAAAGTATGGCGTCGCACTACAGGTTGTTGTTATTCCTTGCACTATATCTAAGAAATACCCAGCCTTATTCGTTCAGAATATCAATTTGGCTTCTATACTATAACATTGCAATAGACTATACATATATATATGTATAGCAGTAGTATTGTTACTACTGGTACTGTGGTACACCATGTTGAACCACATTGTTGCAGCTGTTGGATGCCATAGATTCTATGATCAACGATCAAAACAATTGCTGCAGGATTTTCCTACAGAGTGGGATGCAGGCGAGCGGATGGGATACGTTGACGTCTATCCGTTTGAGGAAACGACAAACGGTCGTAGAATCCAGTCGAACAGTTCTTTTCCTCTTTTACATACACAGTTGTATACGCATGTGGGCTGGCTAGATGGCGACGTTTTCATCACCGGGTTTCGGTGTTCCACCACGAGTCTGCGCTTTAGCGCTTCTCGATTCAAGGGGAATTAGTAAATAACCCCCTGCTTTCGTCAACGACTTTTCGGTTCGAACCTCTCGATTTTTACTATTTGGGTATGGTAGAGAACAGCAATATGGACCGTTTATTTTCTTTTCAGTGAATAAATATAAGACAGGGTGTTGTTTGAAAGTTTTCCCAAATTCAATAACTCACCCGACGTCACCGACGCAGGCGTTTTTCCCTTTCCCTTGTAATCTCTTCTTCCCTCCTCTTCCCCACAACGTTCCGTGGAGTGGAAGCGAAGAGGTCGGAGAGGAGAGAGATTAAAGAGAAGAGAGAGAGGAAGAGGAGATGGACTTCTACCAGGAGCTACTCCTCACCGCGCTCATCTCCATCCTCCTCGCCGTCCTTCTAGGGAAGATCGCCGCCGCAGGCGGCGACGAGGCGGGCGGTGGCGATCGGCCGGAGGCAGCCTCCATCGCCGTAGATCTTGGGCTTGGGCGGTTCGAGGAGGCGATTGCGGTCAAACAGCTAGAAGACAGCTCGGAGGAGAGATTGGAAAGAGCCGTGGAGGAGAAGCTATCTAAAGTCGATGAACCTGGATTAGGTCAAATCTCTGGCGAGGAGATTGTTCAGGAGGTCGATATTGAGAAGATTGAGGTCGATTTCTTGCAGGAGGAGAAGGAGACAGTCGAGAAGGAGGTGGTAGAGAAGGGGGAAACTTTGCTTCATGGGGAGGACGAGTGGGAGGGGATTGAGAGAAGTGAGTTGGAGGAGAATTTTGGAGTGGCTGTGAGTTATATTAGTAGCGAGAGAGGTGCCGAGGAGGTTTCGATGCTTGGTGGTGATCGGCAGATGCAGTTGTATGGTCTTCACAAGGTTGCCACGGAAGGGCCGTGTTACGAGTCGCAGCCGATGGCGTTGAAGGTCTCTGCTCGGGCCAAATGGTACTATTCCGTCCCTTTCTTGGTTGTTCTTCATCAACTAGTTCATTTATTATATGATATAAGTGTGCTGATGCTTTTGTGCTTTGGTTTTCTTTTTAAATTTCTTCAGTTTTACGTCAGATTGGTAAACATAAATTATTCCTGCTTACTTGAGCTAATTTAGCGGTCAGTTTGGAAAACAAATGTTAAATCGCATGCTATCCATCATGATTTGGATATATGCGACCAAAGTGCCGGACAGTAGTTGGATCTTGCTGAACCTCGATTGTTCTGCAAAGGGAGTAATTATCCATAAATCCATATATGTGTATGTATCTTGTAAGCATTACATTCTGAGTAATCAAAAAAGAAGAAAATTGTGGTAGAATATAGAGGAAGGATGAACAATAGGTTAGAACCAAGATAAAGGAAGGAAAATTGCAATACTATATTAAAGGAGATGATGTTAGAAGTTTAATCTTGTATAGCTGATCAGTGAGACAAAAGATACCGACATCGAAAACTATGCTTCAGGTTGCTCTTCCTCTGCTAACTCATGTCTGTTATGGGTCTTCAGCACTCTAGTTTCTCAAACTTTAGTAGGCTCTCTCAACCAGGCTGACTGCTCTCCAGTCATGAGGGCCATATTATGATGTGTAGTGCGCCGAGGCTTTATTGGTTAGTGGACGACAGATTTTTTTTCCTTTTATCTTTTTAATTTCCCTTTGTTAGCTAGAACGTTTTGCAGATCAGAAAAGAGACAAATTTTCCTTTGATCTTGGATATGGTTATATTGAATGCTTAAGGAGAAATGGCTTACTGTAATTTTGCATCTTATTAGAGAAGAAGAGTATCTCTGACTTTTGGAAGGCTCTGTAATATGGTGCTAGGCAAGCTTGGCAAAAGCTTGGAAACATGAACCCAGAGGTGGCTATGGAACAGTATGTGGACCTTTTATCTGAAAGCATTCCTGGATGGATGGGAGAGAAACCCAGGGTAAGTTCCCTTTTCTTAAAATAATGCATTGTATGGATATGAGGTACAAATAATTTATTTACTTGCAATATTTCCTAGGAGGAAGCCGAACATAGTGGTGGCAATGATTCTCCAGGTACAGGAGTGCCCAAAACACAAGCACCAGATTTAAGTCCAACTCTGCAATGCCCTCCAAGTTCCACAGGAGAAAGGTACTCATTGTAATTCAGGACATGGATGCTTAAATGCACTTGGTCACTGGTTAATTAGTGTATTGCCTTACAGATTTCCAGAGGATTCTTCTTCCATTGAAGTTGATGATGCAATCACTGGCCAGAGGCTCTCCAAGCAAGGTATGCGAGTAAACTTTCCAAGGTTCTTTTATATTTTGACCTTTTTCTTACTGTGCATCTTTTAGATGTATCAGCAGTTTTATTTGTGATTACCTATTTCTTTTGTTAATGCCTTTTCAGTTTAATCTGATATTATTACACTATTGCTTGGGAAAGTTTTCTCTACAATGACCATTGTGGAGGAAGCTTTTCCTGACAGAAGTTGAATCACGTCCTTTGGGTAATGCTGTATACAGTCTACTGTCATGTAATATTTTCAGAAGTTTTGAGTTTGTTAAATATTAATGTGCACTTCTTAGTATTAGTGTATGAAGCCTGGCTGACAATAGGATTTATTATGAGTATAGATGACTAGTTAGATATCTATTCTAATCAAACTTGTGGTTGTTTAGACCTTGGAACCTGCCATCTTAATGTCCAAGAATTTTAAGTTTCTTATTGGCTTCTTGATGACCTCCTTTTGCATGAATTTAGCTTCCCTTGGTTCGCTTTGAATCTTTCAAATTCTTAAATTTTGATGTGGTCAGGTTCTTGGGTGCTTTATTTGCTCAAATTTCCTAGCCTTCACAGATGTCTCCTTAGAAAAACACAGTAGGTAGCAATCAGTTTCTAGGCAACCTCTTTTTAAAATTTAACAAAAGCTTATTTCGTAAATCATCAGGTCTCTGATAAAGAGTGAAGTGATGGGTTAAGGATGGTCAACCAGGTGAAGATTGGACAAATGAGGATGTCATTAGAACCCTTGGAATGGGATTTACGATTTGAGCTGGGCATTAACAATAGAGAGATAAGGAGGGAGGGAGAGACCAGTGACTAGTGTTGTCATCTTCTTCAAATGTGGGTCATGAGTTTTCCTATGAAATCACCGGTGATGATAATATCATAATAATTATCATCTCAAAGACTAAAATTGAGAAAAGCGGGCAACTACGTGAATTTTAGCTGTGGACAAGATTAGATTAACTGGCAACCTATGGTGCACAAGTTATTGTAATCTGATACGTACTTGCTGAACTTTCCATCTGCAGTTCTTCAACTTATGCTGATTATTAGGAATATGGGATGCTTCGTCAAACTGCATTAGTCAAATTGAGCATCATTCATTAGTTGTAATAAATGTAACTCTGTTAATTGTAGGAGCTGCGTGATCAAATATAAGTATTCCGTTATGCAATAATAAACTGTATTTTGAAAATCTGACCATCTTGTAGACGAAGGAGTCAATATTTCATGCACCTGTAGTCTATCACTAACTGTAGTAGGAATCACCCCCTTAGTCAGGTAAATAATCATTTAGGAAGTAATAAGAGATTTAAAATAAGCAACTGTGGGTAAGATCTAAGATGGATGTGGATGCCACACTGTTGGGAGTTTTGTGTTGATACCTGGATTATCTAGGTTGCTGAGTTTTAATTGTTCCCTTGAGTTTCTGAAAAAGTAAGAACTTAGTGTATATATAAAAAGTGTTGGCAGAGATGTCTGCTAATCACACAACTTTAGCAAACAGCTGTTGGATTCTTTAACTATTTGAATCCACTCTTAATGCATTTAAGTATGCTTCTAGGTTGGCATCTAGTATCCATCCTTGAGGTATGATTCTTATCATATGTGTGCAGTTATTTCATCTTACTGAAAGGATATTGATATCTTCTCATAAGCTTAAAGTCCAAAGTTCTATTTCTATTTGATATTCTTATACTCGGTTTACATTTTGTTATAGGACTGACAAAGGCCTTCCTACTCAACCTGCTCTCTCCAACCAGAGTGACATTCTTAGCTTTCTACTAGTAAGATGCACTGATCCTGTTTCTGAGGACCCAGTTGACCCTAATCGGTTAGAAGACGATGTTGTATGTTCGTTTAGTTGCCATCGTCACTCAGCCTGATGGGTAGCATCACTTTAGTGCTTGGTATGTAAGACTGTATAGATGTACATAACAACAATCTTATGCGTGCATAATGTGAGCTATATTTATACTTGATTCTGTACTAAGAAAATAAATAATCCCTGATGATTCCTATGTTAACGGAATAGTGAAGTGCTTTCCTGTTTGAATGCTATGATCATATCTTGGAATCATTTACCTCCATGGCATGCAGGATTAAGAAGCTTTTTAAACCTTTCTAGGAGTTGAGTAAAATTCCTTCATAGCATTTTCCTCTTGCTTATGTATCCTTCTGTGGACTTTGACAAAGTTTGCTTCAATATGCTGGCGGTCTATACCTACTCAATGTGCTTACTATTGATTTATATTGAATTTGGTCCACAAAACATATTTAGGTGCAGTTAATTATGTATAAAATGTATGATTTTTTTTCATAGTTGTCACTGAAAATGTTTAAGATATAATAATTGCTATTGCATTTTTTAAGATATCATAACTGTTATTAAAATATTTTGGCTCCTTCATAAGTTTGGACGAGTTGCTTGCAAAGGTTTCGTCCAAGAGATTGAATTCTAAATAATAATAATAATAAAAACGGGGTGAAAGTTTCAAATAGCACTACGTACTAATACTCTCATATCTTATTATATTGTAGCCTGGCTTTTCCTCTCTTTTTTCTATATATATTTTATCTAACATCTTACTATTACTTTAGCTAACTACCATTAGCCCTGGTTTATAGCATATGTAACTCTACTAATTAAATTAACAAAAATATCTTTAGAACATCAAATCAAAGACCTCTTTCTAAACTCCCTGTATCTAATCACTCTACCCAGACACCACTACAGCAGTCTTCTTTCCACCAAATTAAAGATGATTTCTTTCTTTCCACAAAGTCCAAAGCCAATCAGCAACATGGAACTCAGTCTTCTTTAATGGTCAGTTCATTTCAAAATATATTAACTTTAGAAACCCATACAAGTAAATAACAATTTTTTAAAGACTATATCAGCAAAAAATAAAATAAAATAAAATAAAAATCTTTTTCAATCCCTTTTCCACTCACATGAAAGTTTAATAATATCTGATCCGGGACGGCTGGATATTGATCGTTCATTTATGAAGTAGTTGGACCTTTAATTTTTCATAAACAGCCATCATCATCCCAAACCCACTCCATTAATATGGTTAACTAGAGTACTTTTGCATTTGATCTGCAATTTAAGATTATTAAAGATGGAAAGTATCTGTCCGAATTAATCCTTTCTTTAGAACTAAATCCAGCGTTTGTTTGGGTTTGGGGCTTGCTCTGAACTTGGTTAGCGACCCTCTTAGCCTAGTTTATTAACTAAATATTATTATTTTTCTACCATATATATGACTGAAGGGTTTCTACCATATATAGCTAAATCATATATTGAATTTGGACATCTTTATTAGAAATAAAATTATAGAAGATTAAATAAGCTTTTTAATACATTTAAAATAATTTTAATTAATTTTTTTATAATAAATATATTAAACAGATATATATATTTTTCTTATATTTTTATCATTTAAATTTTAAATTATAAATATAATAAAAAATGACAATTACATTTAGTTTAGACTACATAATAGTTAAGTGATTAAGTTTAGAATATAAGATAGTTTTCGTACAATTAAGCTAAATCATACAGTAAAAGTGTAAATAACATTTGTTTCATTTTGCTCCTTTTAAATTATCCATAAAAAAGTGCTAATTATATATTTCACCTTAAGTCTTTTCTGACATCATTCTATCAAATCAGTTCATAATTATCTAATGCGAAAAGACTGGAGGTAAAGAGAATGATCAATTAATTTCAAATTAATTACGAATATTTATTTTTCATCATTTAATTCTCTTCCTCGAAGCCAAAAGGAAGTATGTCTCCCTAAATTGCCAACCGTCCCTTGTTACAAAAATAGACTAGATATATACCGAATAAAAAGTTAATCCTCTCTCTCTCTCTCTCTCTCTCTCTCTCGATATAAATATAACTAGTCTCACCAAAGTTCTATCAACTATTTCTCTAAATCAACAATGAATCGTTGTCCACAAATAAATGAGTAATTTATCCATAATTATTTTACGAAAAACATATGTAATAAGGAAGAATTGTCACGTTTCGTACAATTTTATAAAGCCTCGGTCGCTCTATATAGTATTTAGCATTTCAACTTTGAAAGGGGTAAATCAAATCTACCCCCACCAATTCAAGAATCAATGCAGAAGATACACAAAAAAATAAGATTGCTACGTAACACCAAAGACAAGACTACAAAGAGCCCAAAATTAATCAACTCAATTCCTAGCTGCCCCTTCTACGGCCATACTCCTCTTTGATCTCTTGCTCGCCTGGATCTTCCGATATAACTTCCTAGTCCTGAAAGCCAACAATAAATCCAACCCAAAACCAACAAGGCAGGCCAAGGCCATGATCACAAACACAAGCCGGTAGCAGTGGGCGCCGACGCACGTGTTGCCGCCCCCGGCCGTCTTGGTCGCCTGGGCATCGTAGAGCAGGCCGGCGAGGAGGCCGGAGAAGAGGAAGGAGCCGAGGGGAAGGTTTAGTATGAGGATGTTGTATATGAGGCCGTAGTACTTGAGGCCGAAGAGCTCGGACGCCGTCGGGACGGTGATTGCAATGCGGACACCGTAGCATATCCCGACGACGATCGAGCCGATGTAGAGGGAGCCCGGCAACGCCAGGGCCATGACAACGTAGCCCACGGCCATTACGATCTGCGACGCAGCGTTCCACAGAGGACGAGGAGTTGCACTCTTCCTGAAAAATAAATACAAAATAAAATTTAATAATAACAAAAAAAATTAAAGATATAACAACTTAAAATCTTATTTATTATATACCACAATATACTAATATAGTATGTAAACAACCACTTATTTTAATATTTATTAATTATTTTAGTAAATTACCAAACTATTTTTTAAAAATTTATCACATCAAATATAAATATTACATAATATACTATTTTTTTTAAAAAAAAAATAAATAACAATTATACCGGCATAACTCTCACAGTTGTAAACTTGTAATCCATCCATTGTGTTCTTAAATAAAAGTTTGATTTGGAAAGATAAATAGAATATAATTGGCAAATTGTGACAAGAGGAAGACACCAGAAGGACAGGTAGATGAAAACGGTGGTGAAGTAGAATCCACTGTGTGGAGCCCTTCATCTCCTAGCTGCAAGCCAGGGAAAGGTAAGACTGGAGAACGTCAAAAGAAGTCCGTCCGGGGGAAAAGATGACCAAAACGAGGACAAGAGATAAGTTGGGAAAAGACAAGAATAGAGAGAGTGTGTGTCTATATCTTTGAATTGGGTTCAAAGGATTTTCCCAAGTGACCTTAGTGGTGTTCTCAGCATGCCATCCATCGAGCTACAGTGCCTTACATAAAGAATTAGCATCCCACGCTTTACCAAACATAAAGATAGCAAGTGGGAGGGCCTCTTTGAGACCCTTTAATCCAACTTCCAAAAGACCCAGTATCATTCGCTTTGTCTTTATTATCATTTAATTCTACATTTTACTTTTAATATCTCAAAATATGCATCCGGTAAAATATGAATGATAATAAAAAGCAAGATTTTTAAGTGTTTTTGAGAATATTTTTTTGACAAACTTGAAAGAAAAAGGAAATTGGGAGTTGAGAAGTTGTAAAAAAATCTTTGGGATAGATGCATTGATCTCTCGGGGTTAAAAAATAATCATAATAATATCGGAGTATTAAATGCAAGAAGGTAGGGAGAAGGGGATATGGAATTAATGCGTACTTGAGGAAGTACTCGGAGATGGTGCCGGAACCGATCCGTCCGAAGAATCCCCAGATGCTGGTCATGGAGACGAAGATGGAGACGTCGGTGTAGCCCATGGCGAGCCCCATCTGCCCCAAGTTGTTCATCACCGCCAACCCCGTCCCGACCCCGCAGAGGAACGACACGAACAGCACCCAGAAGTCCACCGTCTTCACCACCTCCATTATCGTGTGTTCATCCCCGATCTCCACCGCTTCCTTCCTCGTGTTCGCCTCCACCGTTTCCTCCTCTGGAACTAGCAGCGGCTCCGTGATTCGGGCTCCCTCGACGTCGAGGTCCGTGTCTCTCGCCGCCTTCTCCGTCCGCGCCTTCAAGGCGGCGTAGATCGGGACGGCGGCAGGGGCCGCGAGGAGGAGGAGGAGGACGGTGACGAAGGCCTTGGAGATCAGCGCGCCGCTGACCCCTGTGAGGTCGAAGAAGAGGAGGTAGACGGCGATGGCGACGGCGAGGGTGTTGATGGCGGCGAAGTAGCGCTCCTCCTCGGCGGGGTCCTCGGCCTCCACGTCCGCCTCTGGGGTCTGGCGGAGGAAGACCATGGCGGCGAAGCAGACGGCGGCGGGGACGACGGCGAGCATGAGGAGGAACGAGGCGGGGCTGTCGGCGAAGAGGGCGGAGCAGAGGTCGGTGAAGATGGCGGTGCTTAGCCCCACGTAGCCCTTCAGGATCCCCGAAACCGGACCCCGGTTCTTCCGGAAGTTCCGGATGCACGTCACCAGCACCGCCGTGTTCATCCACGTCGTGCTGTTCCCACCCAAGCACAAGAACACGCACATCTGCATACGCTCCACAACTAGTTATTACCAACCAAACACCCAACCTGTTCGACGCAATGCCTCAAACAACACATCAGAAAAGGAGAAGAATATAAACCTGCCAGTAGGGAAGAGGGCGGATGGTTTGGCGAACGACGAGCCACTGAGCACCGTAACCGACGATGCCCTCGAGGGAGCCGATGAGGAGGATGATGGGGGTAGGCAGGCGGTCGGAGGCGAGTCCGGCAAGGATGCCGAAGGCCTTGCCGACGTCCTTGGCGACAGAGAGGTTGTTGAGCTGGAGCTGCGTAAGACCCATCAGGGACTTGAGCGCGTCGGAGTAGTTGGAGAAGGTGTAATTGTTTCCGGAGATGCACTGCACCCAAACCGCCGTCACGAATCCCAGCCACTTGAGCCAATTCCCTCCCGCTTTCCCTCCGCTTAACCCCATTATCGATATCTCGCACACTTCTTCCTTTCTCAAAACCTACTAGTGGTTTAATGTGACGAAGGAGACGAGAGGGAAAGCGCTACTTATAGGCATCTCGGTGGTTTGGATTTTACCTGGTAAAAAAGAAAATTGTCCCCAGAATCACAGAACAAAAGTTACGGAAGAAGAGAAGAGTACAAAGAAATATCGTAATGAGAGGAGTAGGTGGGGGATTGGGGGAAAAAAAGGAGGCTCCTTTCTTGCCCTCTTTTGAGAGTCTTCGTCCAACACTGGACGGCTCACGTTATCGTCTTTGTTTAGTCGGAAGGATGGAAAGGAATTCACAACCTTGGAGGCTGGAGCTGCGGAAGGTGAGCTGCCACGTGAGCCGCACAAGCAGACAATATTCGCGTCCGATTTAGACTCAGGTCGCATACGGTGTCGCAGCCCGCCACGTGCTTATTCTAGAGGAGTCCGGTAAAATGCTGCATGGTTATTATGATTTATGAATACTACTACTCTCAACTATTTCTTAAACAATAGTTAATAAATAATTAAACAAAAAGGACACCTTCTGTTTGTTTTAATTATTATTAACATTTCATGATATATTATTCTGCTCATATTTTACTTTTATTATCTTAAAAATATCTTGGGTTAACTTGGGTTGATATTTAGTAGATTTTTCAATTAAACAGCATATAGTGTAGGATATTTCTTTTATAGAATTCTTAATATTCATCAATTATGGCAGCTCCTCTTCAGCTCTTTCCCGTGGATTTTTTTTTCTTCTTTTTGGGTTACTTTTAATGTAATCAAATAATTCTTTCAAGTGGAAGGACATGGAAATCACGTATTAACTCTTAAGAGAGCCTTTATTTTTCTGTGGGTGGAGCAAATAAACTATTGGTCGGTTTTCTCTTAGTGCATGAATATATCTAGTGGATTCCATTCGAGAATGTATCTCACAGATTTGGACTGTTCCACCTTCTGTAGTAAATTGCAACTCTGGAACATCAATGATACTTTTGTCTGATAAACTAAGATGAAATTGATGACATTAAATATCTTCTTCTCATATATATTTATATATATATATATTAGTACTTGCAATGTTTCTTATTAAATACTAAGTTGTTGTACAGAGTTTAAGATGCGTGCATTTATTATCTGGAGGAGTCCTTTCACGTCTTCGATCTCAATGCTGGTATCCCATGGTTTAGCTATGGCGGAGAGGAGATCGGAAAAGAGAGGGAGGGAGAAGAAGGGAGGACTTTCTCTGCTAGAGCCAGTGATACATCGATTGTTTCACATGGATTCCCAAGAGGTTTGTTGCACGGTTATTCTTTAATTATCCCATTTCCCATAATTTATTCCTAATCGTCAGATTCAATTAGAATTAAAGTTGGGATATCTATGCTAATTGGGCATCGTTATTCGTGCACTATCTGAACTCTAATTATTGGTGCACTACCTCAACTCTGAGCTGTTTGCATCATAAATGATGAGAGTAAAAGAACTCTTATTTCTACTTAATTATTCCGCATTGCTTATTTTAAGCATAAGGTTAATTTTAAAATGGATATTTTTTATTATAGGATATAATTATTTTTTTTCACTTGTATTCTATAATAAGAGTCTAATAAATATTTTTGATGTGATATAAAGTAAAGAAAAAATAGTTAAAAAGCGTTTTATTTTTTATAAAATTATTATGAATACCCTTTCATTTAATATAAAATAGTTTAATATGATAGATTTTAATGGTAAATTAATAATTGAGGTAGTACATGGTATCAGATGTAATTTTGATAAATAGTGCTTGTATCGTAGAATGAGGTTATTACTGTGTTAACTGTTCTTCTAAAATTAGGTCCGCTCATTTTAAAAATATTTTTTAAAATTTAAAATATACTTATTTATTTTAGAATAATAACTAAATATTATTATATTATATTATATTATATAAACATAAGTCATCAAAATTACATCTTATATCACATATTAACTCAATTACTAGTTTACTCCTGATATTTATCACACCAATCTACCTTATTAAATCAAAGAGTATTTATTATAATTTTATAAAAAATAATATATAATTTTATTATCTTTTACTTTACTTTATATCACTTTATATCGCATAAGATATAATTATTTCAAAATACTAGTGCACATAAAAACAATCATCCTAAAATAAATATTTTATTTTGATAATAATAAATATAAATTATTGTTTCTATTTCAATATTATTCCACGTATGAAAAAGGGCAAATAGATAGTCGTGGATAAAAGTTCATACTTTGAAAGAAAAAGTCTTGTCTCTTTCTCTTTAAAATGCTTTACCTTATGATCATTCTTTTAGGTGTCATTTTTAAGTTAAACTTATCCAACAACAAACAATATAATAACCTCTTGATCAAAATTTCATCGATAGCATTAAGCACTCATAAGGTAAATAAAGTTAATTATTTCTTCATAGAATTAAAATTTAATTATCTCTGTTATACTAATGCTATAACGATTCACCAAATATTAACCTCAAGTCCCCAACCTTAATAGAACTCATAATCTTTGTCATAGGTTGATATGGGACCCTTAACTAGAACTTTGTTCACATAGGTATATATATATATATATATATATATATATATATATATATAAAACACCTTGGAAGACTTTTCTTTTTGTATAAATATCCATTAAAATTAACCACTAATTAAATTTTGATCTATTTAATAGCAGAGTGACAAAGATTTTATTGTCCTTCTCTGGATGTACTGCCCTTAAATAAGATCATTTTGTTATTTCATCTATTAAATACTTCAGATTTAACCTAGGATTATCAGAAAGCAACTAGAAGGACATCCTTGCAAAAATGATAGACTTTAAACTATAGTTTTCATACAAATATTAAATTTAAAAAGAAAATAAAATCAGTAACATATTAAATTATATACCACTTTAATAATAAATTTGACCAAATATCAACTCTAATGTTCACTAAAGAATTCAAATTCATAACCTCTATTAAAGGTTGATATATAAGACTTTAACACCTAATTAATATGCTTGAGTTCATACAAATTGGTAGCTAATCTTGTAAATAAAAATAACCCAGAAATGATGTAATCAAGAACTCAAAGAATTTTGTAATAAAATAACCAAATGATGGCATCTATGTGTACTATATAATATATAGCATTCTTTTCCCATCACAACTTCTAACTCTTACCAAGATTTTCTAAGATGATTCCATAAAATAAATATTTATTTGATTCAAAGTTCCAAACGTGCGATATATATATATAGTGGAACCAAAGCTGCCATCTATTTATTTAATTTGAGCAAAACTCCAAAAATATATTATATATTATTATTATTATTATTATTAGTGCTTTTTCATACATGGATGTGTCACACTCAATCTCTCATTTTGCTTTGTCGTACTTGATTAAATTTAACCACATGGCTAATAAAAAAAATGAAAATATTACCTACTTTTAAATTCAAATTTGAAAAAGAAAATACTAAAATATCTCTCGGCAGTTAACTCAAATTCTAGTTAATTTAGTTCATATATACTATAATTGCCAATGAACTCATTCCTAAATATAGTGCAAACTATCTCTGTTCATAAAAAAGAAATATAGCAGTGTTAAATAAGACAACCAAAAGAAAAATTAAATGTCTCTATTGAGTAGGTACCATGTCCTTATTAATTAATTAATTAACTAATTAATAATATTATTAATATTATTATATATTTTGAATAAAAGAGAGGTATCATGCTATTCATGCATGTTCTTGTGTTGAACGTTGACTATGTAATATAATATATTTGACTGTTTTCAGATACCATGTGTTAATTAAATTTCTCTTTCCCCTTCAATATGATAGCCATCAAAGTTTCCAATGTACTGTTGGAAGATTTAAAGTCAAATTACAAGGGGCAATGCCCTTGAAACCATTGGCTACTTAGCTAGATTTATGTGACAATTATTTTTAATAGAAAAAAATATATCTAGATGCCATCATGAAGATTACAATGGGTTAATTGCATTTTCTTTTTTACATGATTAAAGAAAAACTTACATCTCCTTTGCAACCTAAAATTGCCCAATAAATAGTGAAGGAGAGGAGATGAGAGAATTAAAAACCCCCCAATTTTACTCCTTAATCTAGGTTTTAGATTTTGGCCAAATGTGAACTTTGTACTATTATACCTTAAAATAAAAAGAGAAGTAGCATTTTAGTCATTTTATAAATAGATAGTTTGAATGAGATGGTATATTTGTATTTTGTGCCATCTACCTAACCGGTTCAGAATTAACCTAAAATTAGGCTTATGTAAATCTTCGTTAAAATATATGAAATTATAAATATGTGAAAATATACGGTGTTAAATATAAATTGGAGCATTTGGATTGAAAGAAAACTCTTGAATTTTAATAATTACAAGATTGGATCTATTTTCTACGCTAGATACATGCATTTTTATAATAGAGTGCACATAATAGTAGTCTAACCTTACTATTGTTAAAACTTAATTAGAGTTTTTTGAGTGAAAATGCCTAGTCCAATTAAACTTAAATTATCAATGGTAGAATATCAACATGAAAGTGAGAAAAAATAGTCAAATTAAGGTTGTCTATTCGCATTTGGCAACTTGAATTTTGATAAACCTATCAAAATTTTAAAATTATTTTAATCATCTTGGGTGGATTGATACTGATGTGGGTCAGAAGAAATGCTCTGAAAGGAGCTCTCATTCAGCTTGTATGAATTTAGATCCATAATATTCTGGCCTTGGTTCATGCATCTAAACAAATGCTGGCCTGCTGCCATATCCCCTAGTATGTCCGCCGCCGGTGAGAGATTCCTTTTTTTCTCTCTCTTGCCTTGAGCTCGGGTTCATAAGAGTCGAGCCGCCGACCAGAGTCTAGATTTTAGTTATGCTAAAATTCGTATAAGATTATTTAAAGAGTTCATACAATTATTTTTAATTGAAGGGTTTATGTGAATATATATATATATATATATATATATTCTTTTTAGAGATCTATGTACATAATTAAAATTAAGTAATAGTTGAAAAGAATTGAATATAATTATTCCTTAAAAACTATGATAACATACAGTTTGAATTAAAAAAAAGTCTGTAATCATAGTGCCTCGTTTGGTTTGAGATTAACCCCTAAACTTGATTAATTTATTTTATTTTTTTAATTTTATTTATTTAAAAAAATTAATTTAATTTATAAAAAATAAAAAATATTTAATTACTAAATTAATTTGAGTTTTTAAACTTAAAGCAAACAAAATTAAAAATATTTTCGCAAAATTTTCAAACGTTCGGAATACGATGTATCGCTCCACTACTGACATTAACTATATGGGAAAGATAACCTTCCTCGTTGAAAAGTAACGATGACATGACCTTTTCATTCACTTGACAAGGAGAAAGACAACAAAATATGTTCTACTTTTTTCTTCGATTTCCTTTGGCAATAGATGTGTGAGTTTGAATTATGTGACTACCAGTGTGTTATCATGTGATAGAAATAAAAATTATAAGAATTATTTTCTATTACTCTTAAGTTTTCACATCAATGTTCCTTTGGCAATATATATATATATATATGTGACTTGGTTTGATCTTTTTATGTATAGATAACGATTGCATTGCTATCAAAACAACCTTTAAAATGGGTCCCAGTACTTATTCGACATGTAAGGTTCGACAATGAGAGGCCGTACATGAGCATATGGCTGCTATTCCGCTGGATTTGCTTGATAAGTACGTGCCTGCGGCCTTCGTCCGTATAATCTCTTTGTTCTTATCCACCACCTTTATCCACATGCCAGTTACTCAATGCAATTTCCAATATAGCAAGCTAGACTCGTTTTATACATCAGTTGGATAATTTCCACTTCCCTAGTTAAGAGCAAAATTCAAACGAGATTTTACGTATTTCGGCGTAAGTTTAGAGCAATTAAGGATAGTTAGTATGGGAATAAGAATAGGGATAGTTTTCAAAGATTATCTTCTAGATTCCAAAGTAGACTTGAGCAGGCCTTGGCCCCAGCCTGAAATCTATTGAAGGCCATTACTTGCCCAGTGACTTTATAAATATGAAGGGCGCCTGTATAAATATGGATTAATTGATATAAACAACAGAAACAAACGTTGGATTTACCAAAAAGAACTGTAAATCTCATAGGTTTGGTTGAATACTTTACAAGCATAAGAAAAAAAAAGGAAAAAAAATTAATGCATTCAGTTGCCATCATCGGAACAATGGAAGCAATAGCAATAAGCAAAAGCATTAGAAATAAGGGAGAACTACAGCCCGGGAATAATGCTGAACTGCCACATATAAAAAAGCTGTGAAATTTCGAGTCATGATTCATTACTCTATATGAGATCTTATAAGATGTACAGAAATCTAGAAATTTATAAGTGGTAATTGCCAACTATAATAGCTCAGCGGCAAGGGAGTGGCATTTCAAACGAACCAACCTGAGCAATCTGCAAGCAGAAAACTATCTACAATGACCTTATTTATTCATGCAACTCTCCAGATGATCTACTTGTGGTCCATCATTTTCTAGGGCCAACAATTACCAAGGAATATCTCTTAGAAGAGATTTCGAGAACCAAAAAAATGAAGGGGGGGAAAGGTCTTGCCATGATGTTCGTTGCTTTTAACCAGAACCATAAGAATCCCAACCACATTCGGGCTTCTTCCGCTTCAATGTAGTCCCTGAAGCATTGGGCTGCGTGATATTTCTCGTCAGTTCTTGCATCAAACCATTATGGCCTTGCAGAAGGAATTCTCTGGAGCTTCCCCTTCCTGAAGTAGAAGGCTGTGAGATGTTTCTCATAGGTTCTTGCATGAACCCACCGTAGCCTTGCAGAAGCAATTCTTTAAAACTTGCACTCTCTGAAGTAGAAGGCTGTGAGATGTTTCTCATTGGTTCTTGCATCAATTGGTTATGGCCCTGCAAGAGGAATTGTCTGAAACTTCCATCTTCCCTACTCATTGATGGTGCACTGCTCATCCCTGAGCCCATTGCTGTGTTCCCTCTAGGACCAAACATGTAAGGAGTGCTACCAGATCCATAAAATGATGAAGGAATAGACATAGCAGATCCTGTGTTAAGTCCTGTATGCCCATAGCGAAAAGGGGGCACATGAGCATAAGGCAGCGAAAATGTAGCAGCAACCGCAGAATCCATGTTTCGCTCATTGTCCAGAAAGGACTTCATGTGGTTGGCATAATCCTTCCCGCCGACCATCACCCTTGAACCCATGATCATAATTGTAGGATTATCAAGTTTTGGTCCACTATACGTATTAGAGGCCTTTAAGCATGACTTATCAATGACATTAGATCCACCAGCATCAAGAAATGATGGATTATTATTCAAGTCAAAATCTCTCACTGCAGGTTGTCTTGGAGATGATGAGGAAACAGAAGACACACTCTGATCACCATTTTGCGGCCCAATATTTGAATGCAAGGATGGGCGTATTGATTCCTCATCCGCAAGGTGGTTCAGGTCCAAATTGAGCCTCTTGCTTACTCCCATACTGATTTCCGTAGAGGAACCTCCACAAGGAAGATTAGAGGAAACGGGTAATAATTTCAGCGGTGCTGGTTCAGTAACTACATCATCCTCGGTTTCAGTCACATTCAAATCAACACCTAGGAAGCTCAATGTTTGCATACGGCCTGAAGAAGTCTTTTCTACATCAGGAGTTCTTCGAGGATAAACTGGTTGAAAGGCACTTGTAACAGCAGTACCATTCCATCCAAGTTCACCCTCAAAATGGAGGGAAGTAACCGGCAACAGCAGACCTTCTTTCGAAACAACAGCTGGTATTGGAGCAGACACATGTATAGGGACCGCAGCAGCAGGCTTCACCAAATAACCAAGTTCCTCAGTGCAAATATTTGCATTAAGATCAAACTCACATCCATACCTATCGGTTATGGCAACGGATTCTTGAGCAGAAACATTTGATATAGATGATTCTAAATGTGGCTCATCTTTTTCACCAGAAAAACTAATGTTTTCTGTGATGCCTGAATCATCCTCCTTGAGAGAGGAGGCACTGCCAGTATAATACCCTTTCACAGCTGATGATTTACTCCCATCAACTTTCCCAATAACCGGTTGATCCTGCTTGGCTTCTTCAAGAGCAGGACTATAAGAAGTTCCTGTATGCCCAGAATGGACCTCAGGGGAGCTGAAAGTAGTTTCTCTGTGTTCAGCAACTTTCTGCTCGACTTGGATACCAACTTGCCATGTGATCTCCAGTACATTAGTATCCTCATGTTCAAAATGCATTTTTGACTTCTGCACGAGAAGGTTATCTGCCTTAGCCTTCACTACCTTTGAAGAATTATCAATGTTTACGGGGCCTAATCCTTTCATTTTTATTAAATCAATCTCCGGATGGTCTTTATTGTCATTATTACCTCCTGGAGCTTCTTTCCTGTTTGAAGCAGATAAAGTGGAATATGATGAAACACTGCAATTTTCAGTTTGAACATTTCTACATAGATCAACTTTTAGATTATCAACATCCATCACTTCCACACCATTAGAAGCATCATTTACTGTTGCATCTCGCCACCCATCATCTTTTCCCTTACCAAACTGCAAATTGCATGTGCTGGAGGAGACCAATCCTGCGGCAGGGCAATCAGAAGGCTCTTCTATAGCAGACTCTTTCTCCTGGCAAGCACTAGAAAGAATGGATGACCTTGAGTAGTTTACATCTGAAACTGCAGTTGCATCAGGGGATTTTGAATTTATTAATGGAATTTGATTTGATAAGGAAAGTTTTTCATTGTTAGAGGAATGAATTTCTGAATTGTCTGAACATCTTATGATGTTTAAATTCACATCATCCTCTACAGGTTCCATTTTCCAACTTACTTCACTATTTACACTTTTGGATGCAGAAGTATAACAGACCAAACTCACATCTGTTTGGACAATTTCCGGAGCTTTTGCTATATCACTTTGACTGTTTCCAAATCTCTTTGACTTGTTAGAACTCATTCCATCACCCTTTTTTCATGATCCCAGTTATTATTCAAGAATTTTGCCTTTTCCTTGATTTTAATATTCCTGTGGACAACGAGTTATTCAACAGTAGCTCCAAGTCTAGAAGAAATTGATTGTTCACTGTCAATAGGAATTTTTTTCAAGTAATGACAACAGTACATTTATCAGTTCCTCAGCAACACTGCCAATGACATCACTATCGCATTTTTGAGCTTCCTGAAGCCATCGATTAAGAAAACTAAGCCCATTTAGCTGGAGAAAATGATCAAGGCATTCAATGTTCTCTGTGGCTGCTAAGATACCTGCGACTATTGCTAACTGTCTTACTTCGTCAGCTTTGCTAGTAACACAAGTCTTCAGTTTGTGGATCTCAGACACTAGCTATTCAACTCTGGCAATTGTAGAAATACTATCATTTATCTCTTGAGAGTAAAGAAATCACCAAGCATCATAATGCCCTAGCGGGACAGGCAGAAACTTTAGTTCTGCAATCCTTGGAATGAGATGCAGCTGACATCTAGACGTGAAATGAGAAGATTGAAATCAGTGACCAAACTCATTGATTTGTTTTTGCAAAAATAGTGTAGCTTGATTAGTACATGTACTCACATAGTTCCTGCAGTTTGTCACCACCTTTTCTTTTTACTGCTTGTTCCATTTTTTTTTCTTCAATTTAATGAGCTTTATTAGCTTTACATTTAAATATTCCAAATGCATCTACCAATTTTATCTGATTTCTTTTTTGTTGGCTTACTTATTAGACTGAATCTCCAGAAAACTATCCAAAAGTGAAAATGGTGGAACTGAATAAAGATAAGTTGCCAACTTCCCGGGGTTTGCAGAAAAAGAATTGCTTTAAAGACAACTCAACCGCCCTCAAGGAGGAAAGATTTCGGGAAAAGAATATGCAAAGTTGAAAACAAAAACAGAAGGAACATAAGAACAACTCTAAGCACACCAATATCAGGAAGCGTATCAAGGTACTGGAAGAGAAAAAATAACCTGAAAGACTAAATGGAAAATCAGATCTTAATTCAAAACGTTGTCAAAAATGAAACCTGCTTAATTTTGCAAATGTGGTTCTTAAATAAGAACAAGAGGCTCAATTTTCCTTTGACCAAGACTGTCAGCTAAAATCGCTCATCAGATCTTTTTTCCCCCTCCTATCACTAGAATTGTCGTCGGATGATGAATAGATCGAAAGCACAGAATCATTAGCATTTCCTACCAAATTTCAACTGCAAAAGGAGTACATGCAAAATCTTAAGCAAACCCTAACTTCTAATTACTCATGCCCTGTCCTAAACGAAGAACAGTGAGAAGCAAGAACAAGAACAAAGTAGAGAGCAACAATTACAACATATACGAAACACTATCCCAGTAATCCACCAAGAGAAAGCTTCAAACACAATGATGGCTATAAAAGATGTGATCGCTATATAAATGCACCAAGATTATCAATGAGATGTCCTCATGACTTGCAATCCATTCATATAACAAAAGAGACTGTAGAGATCACTACGTTCCCAAATCAACAAGTTAAATTTGAGAACTAAATGATCATAAGCGAACGCTCGACACTCCAAGGAGATTAAAGACTGGATAAATTCTATGGTGATTCAGTTTAGAGCAAAATAACTCGATCGTAGAATATTGAAGGAAGTAGCAGAAGCCAGAATCGAAGACCTACCTCACGGCCGTCTTCTTCCTTAGATCGCGATTCAAGAATACTAACAGATCGAGAAGAGCATCTACTCTCTCTCTCTCTCTCTCTCTCTCTCTCTCTCTGGCTATGAGCGCGATGTCTCTATCTCTCTTCTTCGCATTCCAATTTATAAAATTCTTAACTAATTGGGAAAATTGTTTCCTCCGATGGCACGTGAGGGAGTCGCGGCTCCGTCGCACGCGGACACCGGCTAGGGCGGTCGCCGCCACCGGATGCAGCCGGTGGACGTCGACAGGGTCTGCTCTGGAGGCAGTCTGGTCCCTGGTTTTCGGGGGCTCGGAGCGGTCAGAGTCGTTCCAGCTTTTCAGAAAGAGACAGCGGAGAACGGCTGTTCGATGAAAACAGCAAACGGGATGTAGAGAAACTGGAGCTCGCCACGTAGCTTTCTTAATCGGGTCGGGCTGGAGTTGCAATTAACCTACCCGATTATAAATTGGATTGTGAGTTTATGGATTAAAGCCCATTTTGGCAGCCCAATACGGATGCTAGCCAGTCTGACAGAGCTTTTAATTTCTTTTCTTAAATACTTCTTCTTTTCTTTTACATATACCCATTATTTCTTTTTTTATGACACATTGACCTCCATTTCTGTGTAAAATTTCCAAATTAGTCGTCTATTAAGAAAATTTCATTTGATTAATTTTAATCACTTTGGGGTATATTTTATTAGCTCTTATCTTAATAATATTTCTATTAGTTGTAATAATTATTAGCTTGAACTTTGTTTAGAAATTATACATTTATGCACTTTTTGACCAAATTGTAGCGATTAGTTTTTCTATCCAAAATTAATAGTTATGTATATTTTTTATTTAACAATTATTATCAATTTGAATAAAAATAACTTTTCCCTTCCAAACTTTTCTTTTGCATGTAATTACCTTAAATTTTCTTTTTCAATACATATCTATTTAACAAAAAATAGGATTATTTAAGTCACTTTGCTATTAATGGTTTGTTATTGTGGCTTAGTCAAATATACAATAGGTGATACAAAACAAAGTTCATATCATTTTACAAATAAATTTTTATTTATTTTGTAATCTTTTTTTTAAAATGTTAGAACAATAATTAAATATTAGAATAATTATATTCTAAAATACATACAATTTCATTCAAGTTATATACTATAACATGCACCAACCAAATTACCAATTTACTCTTAATATATATATATATATATATATATATAACTAAAATATATTTATCATAATTTTATAAAAAGAAAAAGATGTTTTAATTTATTTTATATTATATCAAAAATAATTATTACATAATTACTTCAAATTACAAGAAGATAATTATTTTTTATAATAAAATCACCGGACACAGGAAGAACATGCATGGATCTAAATACTCACTTCTATCGAGTGACCATCCATCATCATCATCATCATCGTGTTGAAATATTTATTATATATTAGGTCTTCACTAGGTGGTCAACGACAAATCAAAGGCCTCGTTAGTTCTAACTATCATCGCTTCTAAGCCTTTTGACATCGCTCATACGTATATAGAGAGAGAGAGAGAGAGAGAGAGAGAGAGAGAGAGAGAGAGAGAGAGAAGAGAGAGAGAGAGGGAGAGAATATTCGTCAGTCTTTATAAACTTCAATAATTTGCCAGCTTTAAGAAAAAGATGACTCGAAAAGAAAGCTTTTGTCTTCTAGAAGTCTTCAAACGTACAAAAGCGTGCATGTCCTCATCGTGCCTACCTCTCTCTAAAGCGTATAATAATAATTTCTGTGTTATTCTCCCAGCACTAGTCGTTTCAACTGCATGCGAGAAGAACTGGCGTCCATCCATTACCATTAGTTAAAAAGCTTGATTCCTATTCGTGGCCAAAGAACAAGTACCCATGTCTTAGTGCCACAATTTGGTAATCCCTCCCAATGTTCTCCAATCACCCAATTGGATTAACGCCATTTTTATTCTCCTTCTCTTTATACAGTTGTAATTTGATTCCCCTCTCATTTCTCTATATAATTTTAGTCTAACACGCTAGTGTTGGTTTGACTAGCTGATTTTTAATCGTGAATCATGCTTTACTAACTCTGCGAATGAAATTACTAAAATACCGTTCTGTTTTCTTAGGCCAAAGGGTGAGATGGTGGTAATCATAAAATTCCCCTCTACTGACTCACGTGTTGCCAGTATACTTACAAGGTCACCACCAATACATAAAATATAAGGTACAAACAAAAAAGCTAAAAAAAAATTAAGGATTTATAAGATAAAAATAATCATAATACAATGAAAGAAATGTTTAAAATATTTTTAATAATTTAAGAGGCTCCCTTTAGCAGGGCTTATGAATCGGACGTCAATTGTCGGCGCTGAGTAATGGGTTAGAGGCAACTAGCGATACAAACAAACCCAAGGCCAAGTGGGTTTGTCTTTTATTGGAGACCCTTCAGTATGAGAGCAGAGCACAAAACACCACCAAGTAACGTGTGAATAAAGCCTTTTGAGTTTTGGCTTTTGGCCCCCTGCTTTCGATGCATGTAGCAAAAGTGGGAGAGATCCATTTCGAGTTTCAAAATTTTATTATCCGATAAATAAGAAAGGAGAGAAAGTTCGAGGATTCTGTGCTTTAGAGCATGTAAGGATTCGTGGATGGGGGGATATAATTGGTGATCGATGTGGACCCCACGGTAGGGCAGTAGCCAAATGATGCTGCCTACGACCTTTCCATCTCGTGCCGTCCATCCAAGCCAGCTCACGCCGTCGAGAGGGCTCCGTCGCTGTTTGCGGACCCGTCAGACCTGCCCTCCCGTACTCAGTACGACTCCTCCGCCAACTCTCTGACAACCTGAGAGGTGACCCTCACGGTAACGCCAGGTGGCCTTCTCCGTCCCTTTACTATATATTGATAATTCTATTCACGCCCTTATATTTTTCATAATTTATTTACAGTTTACACCTCTTTATTATTTAGACGGAGACCCGGATGTGAACAAAATATACGATGCTCTATCGCTTAACGGCCGTTACCCTAAGATGGGGGCATCATGCTGTGCAGGCATGCATGATGCATGCAGTAGCCTACACTTTCCACTCTCTGCAGTGTCTCTTCCCAACTCTCTCTCTCTCTCTCTCTCTCTTTCTCTCATCTTCGCTATTGTCCGATTCTTTTGTCCATTAAAAACATGTGATGCTGATTCCCCTCTTACCTTCTTCTTCCACTTCCTTTTTATTCTCTCCTCTCTGCAACTCCACTTGAGCCATTCTGAAACAAGTAAGTAGGGCAAAGAAGGAAGGGCGAAGAACTGGTAAACGGGAAGGATGAAACCGTACCTCTTCCTCTTCCTCTTCCTCTTCTTCTCGTCTCTCCCCTTCTTCTCCGCTTCGCCCGAGAGGGACATCTACGCTTTAGGAAAGCTCAAGGCCGCCTTGGTGGGCCCAGGCGGCTCCGGCCTCCAAGACTGGGACGCCTCAGCTTCGTCCCCATCCCATTGCTCCTTTTCTGGCGTCACGTGCGATGCGGATGACCGCGTGGTAGCGATCAACGCATCCTTCGTACCCCTCCGTGGCTTCCTTCCTCGCGAGGTCGCACTCCTCGACCGGCTTGTGAACCTGACGTTCTCCTGGGCCGGCATCAACGGCACCTTCCCGCCGGAGATCGCCAGTCTGCCCTCCCTCCGGCTGCTCAACATCTCCAACAACAACTTCACCGCCGCCTTCCCGCCGGTGGAGCCAGGTGGCTTCCCGGTTCTCGAGGTGCTCGATGCTTATAACAACAACTTCTCCGGCCCACTCCCGACCGAAATCTCATCGCTTCCCCGCCTCCGCCACCTCCACCTCGGGGGTAACTACTTCTCCGGCAACATCCCCGAGTCGTACGGCGAGATCGCTACCCTCGAGTATCTCGGCCTCAACGGCAACTCTCTATATGGTCGGGTTCCAGCAAGCCTCGCCAAGCTCTCGAACCTACGCGAGATGTACGTCGGGTACTATAACCAGTACGAGGGCGGGATTCCGCCGGAGTTCGGCGAGCTGACGTCACTCGTGCGGTTGGATATGGGCAACTGCAACATCACCGGCACAATCCCGGCAAGCCTCGGTCAACTAAAGCGGCTCGACACGCTCTTCCTACAGAAGAACCGGCTTTCCGGTGATATCCCGCCGGCGCTCGGCCGGCTCGGCCGGCTAGAATCCCTGGACCTCTCCATCAACGATCTGTCCGGGGAGATCCCCGAGAGCTTCGCGGATCTGGAGCAGCTCAAACTACTCAACGTCTTCAGAAATCACCTCCGCGGCCGGATCCCGCCGTTCCTAGCAGAGCTTCCGAATCTCGAGGTGCTCCAGCTGTGGGAAAACAACCTCACGGGTGAGATACCAGAGGGGCTCGGCCTCAACGGCCGGCTCCTCAAGCTTGACGTCTCGATCAACCACCTCACCGGCCAGATCCCTCCTGATCTATGCTTCGGCGGGCGGCTCGAGGTCCTCGTGCTCATGCAGAACGGATTCTTCGGGCCGATCCCGGAATTACTCGGCGATTGCAAGTCGCTCGCACACGTGCGGCTGGCGAAGAACTTCTTGAACGGGACGATACCGGCCGGGCTGTTCAACCTCCCTGCCGCCGACATGCTCGAGCTCAGTGACAACTTCTTCTCCGGCGAGCTCCCGCTATCGATCTCCGGAGATAATCTCGGGATGCTCATTCTTTCGAACAACTGGATCTCCGGACCGATCCCATCGGCGTTGGGGAACCTCGCCGCTCTCCAGACGCTCTCGCTCGAATCGAACCGGATCTCTGGCGAGATCCCACCGGACATCGGGAATCTGAAGCAGCTCTCCAGGCTCAACCTCAGCGGCAATAGTCTCGACGGCGAGATCCCAGCGGACCTCTACCGGTGCTCCTCTCTCGCCTCCGTTGATCTCAGCCGCAACGCCCTCACCGGCGAGATTCCGGAGGGGATCACGAACCTCCGCATCCTGAGCACTCTCAACCTCTCAGCAAACTACCTCACTGGTTCAATCCCGATGGAGATCGAGCAGATGACGAGCCTCACGACGCTCGATCTCTCCTTCAATAACCTCTCGGGCGTCATCCCCGTACAGGGCCAGTTCCTCGTCTTCAACGCGAGTTCCTTCGCTGGAAACCCTGGCCTGTGCGGCGGTACGCTTCATCCTCCCGTCCCTTGCCCCGCGGTTCACGGCGGCGCTCCAGGGTCCAACGCGAGGTCTCATGGTCCGAGCTGGGGCACGAAAAGGCTTCTCCTAGGCCTCCTACTCATGGTACTAAGCCTTCTCCTCCTCGCATTCGGAGGCGGCAAAGCTTGGGAGTCATGGCGCGAAGCGAAGAAGAAACGATCTGGCGCATGGAAGATGACGGCCTTTCAACGGCTAGGATTCACGGCGGGGGACGTGATGGAGTGCTTAAAAGACGATAATGTGATCGGCAAAGGCGGCGCCGGGATCGTCTATCACGGAAACATGACCAACGGCACCCAGGTTGCGATCAAACGCCTAATAGGCCGCGGCGGCGGGGAGCACGACCGAGGATTCACGGCGGAGATAACCACCCTCGGCCGAATCCGTCACCGGAACATCGTGAGGCTGCTGGGCTTCGTATCGAACCGAGAAGCCAACCTGCTGCTCTACGAGTACATGCCTAACGGCAGCCTAGGGGAGATGCTGCACGGGAGCAAGGGGGCCCACGTCGGTTGGGAGATGCGCTGCCGCATCGCTGCAGAGGCGGCGAGGGGACTCTGCTACCTCCACCACGACTGCTCGCCCCTTATAATCCACAGGGACGTGAAGTCGAACAACATACTACTCGACTCGAACTTCGAGGCCCACGTCGCCGACTTCGGCCTCGCCAAGTTCCTGCAGGACTCCGGCGCCTCCGAGTGCATGTCATCAATCGCCGGCTCCTATGGCTACATTGCACCAGGTAATATATATATATATATATTTCTTCTCTTCTTTCTTTTATTATTATTTCAAGTCAACGGGGTAGATGACAAACTAAGATTTGGACTTTGGAGTTTAGAGTCAGTGGAGGTGCCTAGGGGAATGAGTGTATGTATCCCATGGGCCCCATTCGAAGATATGGAACATAATGGTCAAGGTAGAGGTGGATATAGCTAGGATAGGGTGTAGCCTGTACCTGATGAGCTTCTCAGTGATTCGATGGGTCAGTGGGACTGTTGCTTGTTACCGAGAGGCAAAAGGGATGCGTCTGGTCAGTGCCAAGTCTTTCATAAATATTTTTACCGAAATTATAACTTTTTTATTAAAATTTGCCAGAATACGCCTACACCCTCCGAGTGGACGAGAAGAGCGACGTCTACAGCTTCGGAGTCGTGCTCCTCGAGCTGATCACGGGGCGGCGCCCGGTCGGCGGGTTCGGCGACGGCGTCGACATCGTCCGGTGGGTGAAGAAGACGACGTCTGAGCTGACGGACACGTCGGACTCCCCCGCCGTGCTCTCGGTGGTGGACCGCAGGCTCTCGCCCTCCCCATTGGATCCGATCACCAACCTCTTCAAGGTGGCGATGCTTTGCGTGGAGGAGAGCAGCACCGCTCGGCCCACCATGAGGGAGGTTGTTCATATGCTTGCTAATCCTACTGCGTCGCCGTCCCCCGCCATCACCGAAGATCTCCTTGCATTGTGAGACTTGCTCCTAATTATATATAAATAGTATTGTATGAATTAAATGGTACGTACTAGTAGCTTATTAAGGTTTTTGTTGGGATGTACATAATTAATCTCCCCTTGTTAATTTGTGGATTCTTCTTGTGAACTAGGAGAAATGGAAGTGTCTGTATAACTTTATATAATCTTTCTCCGCTGCTGCAACTATGTGACCCGATAAAATATGATAAAAAAGAGTATTTTGAAGCTTGCTGGTATTTTTGGATCTTTCGGTGCTTTATTGTTTGATTGGCACGCATATATCGGAGAAATATTTACGGTATATATAGTTCTGGCATAACTTGAACTTATTCATTAACTTCAAATTTTAGCACGTAATTTTTCATTATTCGGATCAAATTGCAGTTGTTAATTTTTTTTTATTCAAATTAGCAATCAATGGTTCATTAGGGCCATTAATTTCTGGCATAAGTTTATATTTTGATAGGGTATAATTATATCCTTTTACATTCTATTAAGGTAAAATCAGACGCAATTTGTCTAAGGGAATTTCATGTTTTGCAGCATAAATTATGCTTTTCTTACGGTTTATATTCTTGTTCTTCATTAATTTAAATTTAAATTTAAATTTCTACATTTATAATAAAATATCAAAATACATCCCAGCCAACCTTTCCTTCCTCATTTTATTTGCAAAAAGAAAATATTTAGTATAACTCTGAAATTGGTTGGAAAATAATAGGAATAAAAGAAGCTTCCAATCCGAACCATTTTAAGCCCAAAAGCCATCTCCTTTTCCCGCCACATAAGCATAGGAATCAGGAAGTTAAACCGCTTCGGCCTCCATGGCAGTTACACCTCCCTCCCTCCTCCGCCTCCTCTTCTGCTCCATTTCACTCCCTACTATAACGACCACCATTCGATCCCAATCACCTCTTCCTCTCCAGTATCCATGGCTTCCCAACACTCCAAACTCCCCCAATCTTACCCCGAAACCTCCAATCCCCCTCCCTCCGCTTCCCCCACAACTACCCCACCTCGATCCTCCCAACCTCTTCCCCGACAACTCCCCCCATGTCGTCGAGGAAACCCTCCTTTGCGTCTCCGGCGCCGTCCTCCACCTCATCGACAAGCACCAGAGCATCTCCCTCATCCGCCTCCACCAAGGCCACGGCGTACTCGCCGTCGTCTCCGGCGCAGGAGATTCCGTCCAGTGTCCTCTTACTGGCGACGGCGCCTCCCACTTTTTTTTTTTTTTTTCCTCCCTGCTCGTCCCCGATGACGACGGCAATTCCTTGGACCAGGACCACCTCCTCAAGGCATTCGATCTAACGCTCGTTGCCTATTGAATTTTCTCGATCCAGAAGATGGTCGAGAAGGAGGGATCCGAGGCTCTCGATGGGTCGGTTCCCTCGGAGATCACGCCGGCCGAGGTGAGGGAGGAAGGGGGGAAGATGGAGATGATGGAGAGGAGGTCGGCGGCGTATTGGTCGACTTTAGCTCCCAAAGTGGAGGAGTACAGCGGCTTGTCGCCGCCGGCTCGGGGCAGGTCGTGAAGGGGATCTTATGGTGACGCGGATCGGATCCGGTGGGGGAACGATTTCTTGAAGAAGAGAATGGGGCCGAACACGTCAGCTGCAGCGGAGGTCAACCCCGAAACGTTGAAGAAGATTAAAAGGTACGTCTTTTGATTAGAATTTAGATTATTTCACTACCTTCTAATTGCAAAACTAGTGACCAGATTGTTACCTTTTGAGATGTTTGATGTGTCAAATGGTGACGGTTAATTAGGGTTAAGGGAGTCACTAAAATGTCGGAGAAAGTGGCAAATGGGATATTGTCTTAGGTCGTGAAGGTCTCTGGATTTTTTACCAGCTCTGTTGTGAATTCGAAAGCAGGGAAGAAGTTCTTTGGACTCTTGCCTGAGGATATTGTGCTTGCTTCTCTTGAAGGATTTGGTACTTAGTTTTCTTTGATGTTGCTGTTACGCTTAGGTGAAAGTAACATTTATTTGTATCCAAATAGCTCCTCTGTTGAAGTTTTTTCTTCTTCTCCTTGGGAGATGCTTCTAAAATTAATCCAGAATTATCAGTAGATCTGGCACATATTGGCTATTCATAATGGAAATTTGTTGGTTTCTGTAATAAAAATTTAGATTTTTCTCATCGAACATTGAATTATTTTCTTTAACCTCATTTTTAAAAAAAAAAAATCGACCAATTGGCATGATTATGCGATGTTCTCCATGTACTTTTAAGGAGGAATCCTACTTATTTTCATCTAGATTTTCTTCCTTCATCCTTTACTAATCCGAACTTATTATCTTTGCGCTGCCTATAAATGCCTACAGGGAAGATTTGCGATGCCATTAAAGTTGCTGGAAAGAATGTTTTATCAACGTCATCAGTTGTGACAACTGGACTTGTATATCACAGGTATGAATGCTAAGCCTACTGATTCCTTTTCTAGTTTCTTTACTGAAATCAGGTGCAGTGTAATAAAATGAGAACCGCATGTGAGTGAAATGGTGTGGTCATTGCCGTTCTTCCTTCCTCCACCTTGTAAGAAGTCACAACGCGAGGAATTCTTTGGAAATTATCCTCGTCTGAAGCATTAGGTTTCCCACTATTCCTTTTCCAAATCATGGATCTATTGTTCTCATGGATATGGTGGCTTATCAGAAATCAAATAACACTTCAGTCATTAAATGTTGCCTTTTGTAGAAGTCAGCGAGGTTTTGTCATGCTGTTATAGGTGATAATTTAATAACACTTCTATACCACAAGAGGATCTCAACTGAATTATGTTGATGGTATGGTGAAGAAGCAGCCAAGGCCACAAAAGAAGGACTTGATGCTGCAGGGTGTGCTACTGGAACTGCATGGGCAGTGTTCAAGATTCGCATAGCTCTGGATCCCGAGAGCTTTATCAGACCTACGACACTTGCTAAGTCAGCTGCAAAAGCTGCTACTGCTGAACTGAAAGCGGAGCTGAATTATTTGGTTAGGAGATGCTGCACCCTATCTTATAGCCTTGACGTACTTTGTTTTATTTCTAGTCTTGTAGCTTAATTTTGTGTCTGGTAGTTTACTTTTGCAAGCATTTGCCTGAGAGAAATTATTTCAATGTTCTTATACCATAATGCACTCATTTTGCGTTCATCTTCTGTATGTTTTCTTGTTAATATGATATTTAGAGCTTCTTCTATAAGGGGAACACTGAAAAACTTTCAGAAGAAAAAGACACCACAAAGGTCAAAACAAGAGAGCATAAACGTTGATTTCAACTAGAAAGACTAGTGCCTGTTTGAGCAAACTGATATAAATGCAGATGCATTAACTAGGCATAACAACGCTTTATTTAGCAAAGCAAAACGGAACACTGATGTCTGAAACATGTCCTTATTCCATATCTGCGGGCATCTTAATAGGGTTGGCATTGGAAGTTGTATTCAGCATCCAGTCCTTGTAGGGATGGTAGAGGATGTCATCTGAGCAAGTGAACTTAGGATAGACTGGGCACTCAATGATCGTAGAAGCATCCTTATCAACACAGATGTAGATTTGGTAGAGCTGGTATATCCCAAATGGACCGACGCTGCATCGGACTGCAGGGGTTGCTCCTGTTCCAGCAGCAATGGCGTCCTTAATGTCTGCAATGGTGTGTAGATCATAGCTCGGGTAGATACCTGAACGAACCATAGATGAAAGGGTTGATATTAGATTACGAGTTCATAATTTGTAGTCTTTAAGTTTTTGGATTGGATAGGATTAGTTTGAATTGGACTACATCAGATGATTTTTGCATTATGATTCCTATTAGGATGTTATTATGTGGCTTTCCTTCTTGATCCTAGCATAACGTTTTACTAATGCTTATGCCTCAATTAATGTTAAGAAATAAGGTAACAGTAATCTGAAGCATGCAATGGAAAGAGATGATCAGAAGTTGGTGATGTAGTTTACCCTTGTTGGCCAAGAGGGAGGATACGTCGACCTTGTCCCTGAGAGACAATGCGGCTTGGAAGTAGGAAGTCTCGTTATAGCCGGAGCACACACCGTAAGTCTTCCATGCACTCCTCCATGTGCTCTTCCCGTTGTTACTTGGGCACTTGATGTTGCTCCAGTAAAGATATAATTCAGAAGTCAAGTTCGAGAGCTGTTGCAGGATCAAGTTACTCATCAGTTCCAAAGAGTATTGTAAAGAGAAATTTCAGGGTCTTTTCTTTTTTAACATAATTGCCGCTGAAATCCTTTGATTCTTTTAGAACTATCATTATATTGGTTAGTTTAATATTTCTAAGATGTGGTGTTAGGGTTGTCAATGACTAAACTATATTTCTTCTTGAAGGTTTTTCTTGTATTATAATTACTTAAAAAAACAATATGTATTTTGATTTCAATATATCCTCTAAATCATCTCGAACACTCTCAGATCCTTCGTTAAGGTGGGATCCTTGTGCATCGAGAAGTTATTTTGATTTTGATCATCCACAGAACAACAAATCTGATTACTAATTAAGTCTCGATGTTAGTTTCAGTCCCATATCATTTTTGTTGCAGTGGAAGTTATAAATCTAGACTAAGTGATGCCTTTACTTGGTTAATGTAGAACGGCGTCTCGTTGCACTTGGTGACGGCCGAATCAGATGTGGCGCTGTAGGGCGTGAAGCTAGAGACGAAGAAGTCTTGCGCCGGAAGGCCGGTCGTCGGACGGCAGCATCCAGACTGCACGCAGTATGCTCCGGGCCACTGCATTCAGTAAGACGTATGGAAAAAAGAAAAAGTTCAGTATAGATTTATGCATATCGCAATGCACATCTTAAAAGTAGGAAAGATAAAAGGGAAAAGAAACTGTTACAAGATCTAATGACTTCATAGTTGAAATCCACTAGTGACACTAGTAAAGTTCAGTATAGATACTGCCCATTTTTTATTAGCTCAAATATACTTTGTCCTAGTCATCTCTGCTACTTTTACCACTCCAGTAAACTTGGAGATGAAACTGAAATATATGTAGTAAGGATAAAATGTAGTAATTATGAATGGGAACTCATTCCATAGACAAAGTTAGGAAAGCATCAGTATATTATACCATGAGCACAAGATAGAAGAAATCAAAGTTTTTAGCCATGGCAACATGAGAAGCAGATAGTAAGCCAAGAACACACAACAGTGCAATCCTCGAAGCCATGCCTCTCTCTCTCTCTCTCTCTCGCACTCTCTAACTCTATCTATGGGAAATAAAGTGAAGAACTCGTGAGAATGGAGCATTCGGTAGTAGTATTTATAGGCGTTACCTACCCCTGTAATCACATTTGAATTATAAAGATGAAATCAGACACGTGCGTGAAAAGGGTGGGCCCCCACGTGACTCGGAGAGATAAGAGCAAACTTTTTTACAGCCAATCAGGAGCGGACAAATACCCAATCTGAGCAGCAAATCACTGAAGCCGGTGCTGTGGACGAACAATTGGCCGTTTGAACCTTATTGAGGATTTTAATCATTTCAGAGAAATAAAATTGGCCAGTTAAATGTCAGCATTACTTTTAAATATATATTATAATTTTTATTTTAAAAAAATAGAGCCGACTCACGTGAGTCGGTATTGCAACTCCCTCGTGGGAAAATGTTAGATTCAAGATTGCAGGTTGGGTGGTATGAACCTACTCGGCCCTATAATGACCTCTATGGCTGATGTTATATCTTAGTGTGTTGTCCAGTTAGTTACCACATTATCTTTTCTATTGATATAGGCAACTTTCATTCAATCAATTTCATAAGAATAGACTTATAATTACTAATTACATTCCTAACCAGCCATGAGTAATTATATTTTGTAATTTGACAACAACAGAGAAGAATGCTCAAGTAAGGAAATTAAATACGATTTAGGTTGTGGGCATGCTTCTTTTGAAAAAATTTAGGTGGTCTACAGTGACATTTTTATATCTATTTTATCCTCTCAGGTTTGGTATGTGCTAAAACGAAAGATATTCTTATCATCCAATTTTCTAAACAAATTTATTACGATAAAAAAATAATGGTTAGATAAACATAATGTGGTTTGGCTCAACAGTTCAACAATGTGTTGGTCGGCAGGAATAATACAATGTTTAATCTTCAATATCTTAAAAGAAAAAGATGAATGTCTTTCATCGAAGTCAGTTTGTTTAGGCACCTTCCAAATTAGTTTTTAGAGACTCAACTGCCTCTCTAATTAACTAACCAACTCTAGTAGAATCGATAGGTAACTTTCTCATGACCAAAGAGTTTATAGTTTTGACTCTAATCTCAAATAATATTATAGAGAATATTATTTGTTGGTTTGGTAGCTTAATTAGATTGATGACTCGACAGTACTGTTACCTTAGAGAAACAGTTCGGTAGCACGACGTTTAGTTCAGAGCAAATTATTCAGCAATAAACACAGTTTGAAGTCTAGAATAGACAACTTACTATATTGGCTAAAACTTAATAAGACCTAACTGTATTTATATCTATAGAAGATTAACCCCTTGTCTTATCCATATCTGGCCTTTGTTTTCACGAATGAAAAAAAAAAAAAAAACTCCCTCTCTAATTAATTAATTCGAAGAAAAAGGAAACAACAAAGTCTATTTTGTTGTACGAGTGATACCATACGAGGCAAAAACAAAAAGAAAAATTCAAGCTTCGTGATCAATCCATATCGACCAAATTCAAGCCGACAAGCGGAATAGATTCCGCGGTATGTTGTGACTACGGGGAGTAGTAATTTTCTCCATCCGTCTCTGTCTCCTATCCATCAGGCTATTTATATGATGATCTGGAGGTGCCACGTCACACGCATGTGATCTTATTATTGACTCCAGCTATGTGGCACTCTGTTGTCCATGCACATGGCCATTGCACTGCTAGGCCATCGTTATCTTATCCTGTTACCACATTATTGGGGGCATTTCCTTAGTACTGTTAAACAAAAAATATGGCTGATTTTATTAACCCCTCATTTACTTAATCAATTTTAGAATAAAGCCTTTATTTCATAAATAATAATAATTATATTTATTTATATTTTAATATAAAAGTGTAACAAATATTTTCCATGTGATATAAAGCAAAGTAAAAGATAAAAATAATATATATTTTTAATAAAATTATCATGAATAAGAAGTTGTTTCTAAAGTTATTTCTAAAGCGAATCAAGCTAAACTATTCGAACATAAGGTAAAGCTTACTCGCTCAAGCTCGACTAAAAAGCTAAAAATATTTTTTATAAATATATATATCATGTATATGCATATTAATATATATCATTAGGAATTTTATCCATAGGCTCTTTTATCTTACATTAATTAATAATTTTATAAAAATACCTATGCAAATAGAGAATTTTCAAATTGTATACATGAAAAGAAAATCATAAACTGATGCTCTCTTATTTTTGGGCATTTGACCTTATATCTTCTTCTGAAATTGACACAAAATTAGGCTAGTATGTTACCTAGTATGTTACACATAATTTTAATTAACACAGAATTTATTAAAATCACTATTTATTTTTATTATCATTCACACCCTACTATATGTATATTTATCATTCTTTACTATTAAATATAGTTATTATATTGCGAGATGATCTTATTTTTAAGATTAAAATAAAAATAAAATGGAATCCGATCTTAGAGTCAACGGAGCGGTATTTTAGATATTTTATCTTTAAAAGTAATAGAATATTTCTTTTTCCATCAATTGTTGTTAGGTTAAAATTAAGGTATTAAAAGAAAATTATAGTGGTAGAATGATAAATATCTGGAAATTATGGTGAATATTCCTTAATTATTTCTCCTCAATATTTATGATATTAAAAGATCCGAACTTTAAAGCACTTCCCTAACCCAAGTGAACCTCGGCCCATATTAGCCTTAGTAAGCCCAATAACAAAGCTCTGCTAGGTGTTAGACCCGTTTAAAAACCCAACCCGGCCCAATATCTGATAATATTCATATATCATTTGTAAACATAATGTAATATAAATATAACGTCATTCAAAACTCAAAAGTATAGACATTTACTTTCTTTATTAAATTATAAAAACACCCTTATAGGTGTTTTTGTAAGGATACAGGTGTAGAACTGTAAATAATAAAAAAGACAGAGTGTAAACAGCAATAAATATAGTGTACCGGATCCGATTTAAGTAATATCCGATCCGTTTACACCCCTTCGGGCTTCGGGGCCTGCCCTCTTCCCCAAGCAAAGTTCACTTCCGTCTCTCTTTCTCTTCCATGTAACAACTAACGGCACACTCTCTTCTCTCTTCTCTCTTCATCGCAATCGATTGAGAGGCTAAAACCTACCTCTCCTCTTTCGCCATGGCTCGCTACGACCGCGCCATCACCGTCTTTTCCCCCGATGGACACCTCTTCCAGGTCGAGTACGCCCTCGAGGCTGTCCGCAAGGGCAACGCTGCCGTCGGCGTCCGCGGCACCGACACCCTCGTCCTCGGCGTCGAGAAGAAATCCACCCCGAAGCTCCAGGATTCCAGGTTCTTCTCTGTTTACAAGAATAGGTTCAGAGTTTAGTTTTAGGGTTTAGGGTTTCTAACCCTTGTCCTTCTCCTGCTCTTCTTCTCCCAGGTCGGTACGCAAGATCGTGAGCCTCGACACTCACATCGCCGTCGCCTGCGCCGGACTCAAGGCCGACGCGCGAGTCCTCATCAATCGGGCGAGGATCGAGTGCCAGAGCCACAGGCTAACGGTGGAGGATCCGGTCACCGTGGAGTACATCACCCGCTACATTGCTGGATTGCAGCAGAAGTATACCCAGAGCGGTGGGGTGAGGCCCTTCGGGCTCTCGACGCTCATCGTCGGGTTTGATCCATACACGGAGAAGCCGGCGCTCTACCAGACCGACCCCTCTGGGACATTCTCGGCGTGGAAGGCGAATGCGACGGGGAGGAACTCGAATTCGATGAGGGAGTTCTTGGAGAAGAATTACAAGGAGACGTCGGGGAAGGAGACGGTGAAGCTCGCTATCCGGGCACTTCTTGAGGTGAGTTCCGTTTTTGGGTTGAATCATAGTTGTTCATGGTTATGTGTTTTAGATTTGCTTTTTTATTTTATGGAGGTTAGGTAGATATTAAGCTGTAGGCATAAGGAAGAACGTGGTTAACATCATGCATTCGTATTCAAAATGTCACATCTGAAACTTGAGAGTAGTATTGAAAGTTAAGGATTAAAGATTAATCCTTTCAGCACAAAGATGGTAGACAAGTGAGTAGAAAAAAAGGAGAAGGATGGATGAATAAGGAATATGGAAGTTGAAGGGAAGGCAAAAGGAGACTCAGCACGATAAACCTTATGATGAACAATTAACCAAAGATTGGAGTTTAAACCACAATAACCTCTTTTGTATAGTCAATCATGTGAAAACATTATTTGGACTTGTCCGTAGAGCAAGAAAGCACTATGTATCATACAATCAATCTTCACAATCTCTAGTAGCATAGGCTCATAGCATAAACTTTAGCAATAAATATAGGTTGGGAGAATATTTGACCTTGCGATCATCTAGACATCTACCCATATTTAAATTGTGGATTGCCATCTTCTCCTAACTCCTAAGATTTAGGCAATGCTGCTGAACCACCTATACAGTTCATGTATGTGATTACTTTTCTCATTAGTTTTTATTATTCCATTGGAATTGACGTGAATTTGCCATAATAAATCTGTCAATAGCAGTGAATCATATTGGTATAAAATGAAAATTGCTCATGTGGACAAGCTGGGTAGGCTAACTTTTTTTTGAACTACGTTGGATTACCATAACTTGCAAACCGCGTTGGAGTTGACATTGGAGAAGATTGTGGCGAGATATTATAATGTTAAGTCATCAATCAAAAGATTAGTTGTTTGTTTTCTTCTTAGGGTTCATGTTCCCTTTTGTTGACTTAATGAAGGATTTGATGGAACATGAAATTTCTCTATAATAGTACTGGTAGTTAGGTTGCAGTATGTCAACTGTTTCAGCTTTTGATTCAACAGCTTTAGCTTTCGGTGCCTTTTAGTACTATGGGTGTTAGAAAACCATATATAACTCAAAAGTACCTTTCTCAGCAACATGTACAAAAAATATCAGCCAGTGTCACACTGCTGATGGTTGCTACAGCAACAATCATCCTGAAGATGTGCACTTTTAAATATTCAAAAGCTTGAGGGTCTGTTGCTATGTGTGTTGTGGACTATCATGATGGTGCGGGTTGAGCTCGGTTGGGATAAGAAGGTGGTTCGTTGTATGCAGCGTGGGCTAAGGGATGGAGGTGGAAGATGCTTGGGTGGCTTGTGGTGGGAGAAGGCGATCGTGGAGCGCGAACTTGGGTGGTGGCTAGCCTAGGTGAGCTGTGGGTGAGAGGCTAGTGGGCTCGGCGAGGAGACTTGGGGGGGTGGCGTGGGGAAGATGAAGTTAGAGGGAGGATGAAATCAGCTGGTCGCTTCGGTCTGTGTGTTGCCAGCTGTGAAGGAAAATTTGGGAAGAGAGAGAGAGTGGAAGAAAAGTTTGGGTAATTCTCGTTGCTCTTTGGGGTACTCAACGCACCACCTTTCTAGTGGCTACCCTATTTTAAGTCGCATTCTCTCGAAGCAACTCTAGATTAGACCCAACTCACTAAATTAACCCTGACTCGACTAGATCCACCAGCTCTGGGCTGGTTCACAACACATGAAGATGGTTTCACTTTCTCCTCAGCTTTTGATTTAGCATGAGATAACTTATCCTATAACTTTTGCGCATGTGGTCGACAGAGTCTTTTGAATAACCAAGGACATTGAGTAAGTAGTTTGGTCCTGCTGAACTCTGATTCCCTGCTTTCACAGTCTAACCTTAAATAGTCAAAGGTGCATTAAGCATTAAGTAATACATTGAACTGTGCAGACGGTTCAATTTGTACTTTTTATATAATAAAATTAATCTTAGAAAATTGGCATTATGACTGTTTACACATTGGGTGAGAAACTTAGTTATCTCATAATGAGCTAAGTAGATAACCCCTCTTTTTAATTCATTGCGACTCATAATTTGATATGCCAAGGATCCTTCTGTTTACTGTTTTTTTCCCCTTAAAGAACATGCCAGAAATGCTATTTCAAGCTGCCAATTTATGTGTTAGTTGGAATAACACCACACTTTATATATTACTAATGTTAAAAGTCCTAATTCTTTTCTTTAACTCTGTAATAGAGTTTTCAATAATATTAGTATTCATTCTGCTGATAGACTTTGCAATGCTTGCTTCATCCATAGCAGGCAAATAGCAATTTGCTTGTTCCCATTATATGTATAGTTCATGACTGCTCTTTTCTTGGGATAAAAGGCAATGTAATTACTGCTGTCTATGATCTTTTGTGTTTCGTACATCACACATAATTCTATCTCCATATCTCAACATTGTTTGGTTTTTTCTTAATTTGCATTTTCTTTGATACTCTGATGCACTCTTTTTATGCAAGTTTGTGGATGACTTTTGGGCAAAGTTTTCTTCCTTTAGAATCTTTAAACCAAGAAATTCCAGCTTTGTTCAAAATTGCTCAATTCTTCAAACTCAGTTTGTTCTGCTATCATAGATTATCATCTCTGCTTGTCTTTCGTCTAGCTGTTGTTGTAATATATGCAGTATGGAAACAACCTCAAGTATTAGCTTACCTGTAGTTAGCATAGAACTTTGCTTCTTCCCTTTTATTGCAAATTATGGCATTCTTTTTATTTCACCTGATCTAAATTTAATGACAATGAATTGGGACCTTTAGGTTGTTGAGAGTGGTGGAAAGAACATCGAAATTGCTGTCATGACACATAAGGATGGCCTCTGTCAACTTGATGAAGCTGAAATTGATGCATATGTTGCTGAGATCGAGGCAGAGAAGGCTGCAGCTGAGGCTGCAAAGAAAGCCCCTTCCCAGGGAACTTGATCCTGGGTCCTGTCATTCCTTCCAGTAACTTTGTGTTGCAACTTACAACCCTTTATGTTAAACTTTTCGAACTTCCTTTTATTTTCATTTTTTGTTAGATGAATGTTGTGTTTATTTGGGTAAAAGCAGTCCTTGTTTACATGGCCTGAAGATATATTGACTTAGGTTTATGCAACACACCTAACTTGCTGTCGCCAAGTTACTTGATCCGTTGAGATTGCAGCTTTATATTCAGTTTACTTTGGATTGTCACCGGAAAAGAAAAAGAATGTGATTCTGAGTGAGTTTTTAGAGTGCATGTGAAAATAAAGTATGAGCAGATGTTTGGAGATTTCATTAACTTTTCTAGATATCCTTTGGTTTCACTTAGCTGTAACTGGGTGTCTGGTTTCTGGTAGGCTGCTTTGCCTGCGGGATATGGTTGTAAATTAGTTTGTTGATATAATTGAGAACCATTCTGGAAGACTTGCAGATGTCAAGAAGTGCTGCTAATGGACAATTCAATTCTTTCTTTGTTGATACTGAGGACGCCCTGTACCTATACAGTTGTCTATGCAAACTCTATGCAAGGAATTCTTGAGATGTCTATAGTAACTCATTTTGTGGGGCATCTGGGGAAGAATGCAACTATAAAGGTCTGCCAATTCATGCCAGCGGACTTATAGGCTGAGATTGTTGACTTTGCAACGCATGCTGCCGTCCGCCATTCAGTCATAAGAATCAGCATCCATGACTATCCTATGCTGGATAGCTATCCTTGGATGTTTGTTGAGGTCTGATATAGAAGCGAGCAGTCTTAATGCTTATTGCATTCATCTGAGTTGTTTTGAGGCATATATCATTTGTTTCTTGGTTGGAATTATAAAACTTTATTAAGGTGGAAAATGATAATTTTGGCAGATTATCGGCAGCCCGAATGCAGGAATTTCATATTGACTTTGTACTTGGCAGTAGCCTATGATTGTTTTAGCTACAGTGATGAGTGGATGCAGGAATTATTACAGTCGGATTGTTTACGAATGGTAGGTCTCAGCAGACTCTTTGTTTGAGAAATTGAATGTTTATGTTCTAAGGTAAACTATTTGTTAATAACTGTGCATCTTTCAAAGGTCAAATGACAAGCACTGTTCTCTTATCTAGTTAAATACCTCCAGAGGAAAATGAAATAAAAAAGTAGCAAATATAAGAATTAGTTTATATGGCCTTGTTTATTTGTTTTGAGTTTAGGGTCTCCTCTAAACTAATTCACTAAAAAAAAAATCAAAGCCGAAAAGTGAGACTAATTAATCGGCGAAATTGTATACAGAGGATAAGATAGTCTACGTGTAGAGATATTGTTTTCGATCGAAAAACAAAGTGATGTATGCATAAAAAAGATAAAAGTGATGGATGCTTATATCCATCAAACTTTTAATATAAAGTTGGATTGATGTGCACCAAATGCCAGTTGCTGCAGCTATAGGAAAGCAAAAACTTGATTAGAATGGATAAGGCTGAGGCCCATTGGTGACTCCCAGGCCCCACACTCCCTTTTCCTACATCTTTTCTCCTTTCCATCACACTTACTTATCCACTCAAAACAAATCACACAACTTGAACACAAAAAAAATAAAAAATCTAGACTTCCACCTTCTTAATCCTCATCAAGATTACTATCTATCTATCTATCTATAAATACATACATAAAATGAAAGGTATTACTTTCTTGACAAGAATATTTATGTCCCACAACACAAGTGTATACGTCTCTCAAACGACAACAGTGGAGGAATTTTTCTTTTGCTCAATTTTTCCTCCTCCATGATGCCATGCACGCATGTAATGTCAAAGTGGGTACATATAGGTGTTGGTGGGTGGCATTGCAAAGATAAGCTAAGCGTCTCTTTCCATTCTTTCTACGAGCAAACATCTCATGTGGAGGAAAGGAAAACCTTGGGAAAAATAAATAAATTAAAAAAAGAAAAAAAAAAAAAAAAAAAGGCAGTTGCGATCGTTATAACGTCTCAATCTTGCTTACAAACCTACAGTGCCTTGAATCCTTTTTTTTCGTTCTTCTTTTTCTTTCCCCTTTTCAAGATTACTTTTGACCCTTCTACATGTATATAACATCACTAGGTAAATGGAACTTGTCACGTTCATAGCTCCCGTGAATGGCGTCAGTGTTCATATTCTTATCTACGAAACCTATCTTAATTCACTGTGCATCTTAAGATTGCATCAGTTTTTGAGATTTTTACATATTTGCCATAAGAAACATTCCTCTGTATTCTTCAAATTTTCATAATTGCCACTGAAAATTATTGTACCCTTTCCAAAATATCATTCTATTAGTTGAATCTAACTGATCTAAACTATAAAAAATATATATAGTATTTTAATTATTTAGATATGTTTATTAACTTTAATAATAATCTATTAAAAATTAACTATATTGGTAATTATGAAAGAGAGTCAATTATGTAAAAATCCCAAATATTTTTTGGAGAAAGAAATAGAAATCTAACTGTGTCTTAATTTAGTATAAGTCATTATAACTATTTAAGCATTAATTCCTTGATGATATGAAAATTGGGATGTCCAAAGTATTTATTCACCCTCTTATACTGCATGTAATAAGTAATAAAACACTTTCTCGTACCAATGACCAAAAAATAATTACAAAATATCACATCAAATAAGACAGTAAACCAGTTGCTGATTTTTTTTTTACTTGTATATAAATCACTGTTTTGATTAATGATGTTTTAGGCAACATTCTAATGCGAACCGAGTCATATCGGGTTACATCGAAGAGAGATTAGGCTCAATGAATTGATTCTAATTATCTTATTTGATTATTTAGTTTAGTTAGAGTCTTAGTATGTTAGGATTTTATTTAATTAGCTAAATTTAGCTCTACACAGTTTCGGAAAAATATTCGCTGAATATTCTACAGATATAGAAATAATATCAAACTAGTTGGATAAGATCTTCAACCTCTAAATCTACAACTTTGGTATTCAAAACTTCTCCAGATTCAGGATCTATCTGGGGAAAAACGAAGGGTTAATCCGAGAAGATAAGGAAGACTGGTTTTGTTGATTTGTTAGGGTTGTTTGGAATGTTTTTATGTTAATTAAGGAGTTCTTAGGATGAACATCTATATATATGTGGAGGAAATCCTAATTGAGATGATCTTGTTATTAGAATTGGTTTTAACCTTATTTCTTCTCTCTTGACTCTAGTCATAGCCATTGGCGCCCTTTCCCACCTCCCACCCACCGCCCAGTCTACAGTCGACATCTTCTAGCCTCTAACCACCCTCTTTCACAACAACTTCTTTTCTTTCACACCACAAACTTACCCTAGTATCCTTCTAGCTATTGGAGGGTTACCAAACTGTGATCTAAAGTTTCGATACCGTTGTGGATCGGATTAGGCTGGTTCGTAACACATACCAACTATACATCATCTTTATGATGAATAAAAACTAATGCTATTTTTTAAATATTTTAATTTAAAAACAATATATATATATTGACGAATTGAATAAAAATATTAGTTGGGATAGTTAGAATTGGGATGATGCTTAAATGGTTAAAAGTGCTCTTAGAAGTTTAAATTCTAATTGCACCGGTTTAATTAGGACACTATTAAATTTTCATTATTTTTCAAACCAATAAAAATAATTAATAAACACATGTAAATGATTAAAATACCTCTTTCTTAAAATATATAGTATAAGATATTTATCAAAGATTTTTGTCTCACATAAAAGAATATATATTTCTTTGTACTATGATATTGGTATATATTAAATAGCTTTTAGACTATTCTAAATAATTTATCCAAGGATAAATAATCTTCTTAAATCTAAATTGGATTTTATTCATAATTAGTTAGATTTAACTATCAAAGTGATATTTTCAAAAGAATATATTGATTTCACGATTGATACAATATTTTACATTATGAAGCGGCAATTATGATCTTTTAAAAAAATTTAATAGCAATTATGTAAAAAATTCATATAAAATAGTACCAAGTATCTTATAGTTTTATAGTATTATATTGTTCAATATGAATCTAATTTCAGAATATGACACAATACATCACCATAAATGAGACATAAGTTAAATGAGCCTATTCAAGTCTTAAATGAGTTGAACCTAATTCAAACCTCAAATGAGATCAATTTGAACCTCAAATGAGCTCATTCAAACCTTAAATCAGTTAGGCTCAGTTTAAATGGAGCTCAATTCAAGCTTTAAGCGAGTCAAACCTATAATTAAGATATATGAGCCATCGGATTAAGATCTAATAATTTATAATATATGTTTCATATATAATAATTTTAAGCTCATACAAATTATCTTAAGCAAACCGACTTGTGCTCGGTCTTGACTCGAAATTATTTTAAGAATTCTTTTGACAGCTCTACTTGAGTTGAGATGGGGCAAAATAATTATTTATCAAAATATGATAAATAACAAGATTATCTCAATTTTTTTATCCTATCTTAAAAATAAGATTAAAAAAAGAGATAATTATAGTTTAGAAACATCACATTATAGCGTGAGCCATAATACCTTAGTTTATTATTTATTTAAACAAATACCTAGTTGATGCACTCCTTCTCAAAGCTGCAGTACTAATTAGGTTACCTTAGACTAAATAGCTCATAACTAAAGCTTAGAAAGGTCAATAAAAGTAGGCAATCTCGGCTATTTCAATTAGTGGAAGTTGTGGTCACTCAATAGCCTCTAATTGGATAAAATTATTCGGCTATTTTTATTTGTATTTAGTATATTTCTGCTCCTATGATATTATAAGGATAATTCTCAGAATAATTGATGGATGGAATAAGACAGGCCCAAATACTTTACGTTCTTTTTATTAGAAAAAGCTATATATATATATTATATTATATTATATTATATTAAAAGAGTGAAAAAGTATATTAAGTATTCCATTGGATTACTAAGAAAGCTAAGTAAAGGGTGGGAATTAAGTCAACTCACTAATTTGTCACAATGCTTGCGTAATAGAAGCTCCCGGAGTCGGAGATTATCATGGTCAAGAAATATCCCAACCAAGATAAAAGAGTAGCAGTTATTCACTATTACTAATAACTTATTCCAATAATTTATTCTCTTTGAATAAACCGAACTATGCTTTAATAGCTTATATAGATGAGGGACCAAAAGAATTCGTGAATAGGGAAGATCTATAAAGATCCGGAATCTTGATCCTAATGTGATTGTCTTGAAGTCTCTTCTTCAACTTTGAAACCATGCGAGTTGACTTAGCGAGGAAAGATAGTAGTTTTAATTCGGTAATGATATAATCTTTGGACACCATATTGGATGACTAGTTAATCTCTATTTAATTATATAAAAGTATGTTTTGTTTTTATTAAGTTTTGTAAGCATACTATTCTTAAATCTCGTATTTGTTTGTAGTCTTCTCAAAAATTAACCATGAAGAGTATTTATGTGTTTTCTTATGCTATATCATTATTGTTTTAATTTATAGTTTGAAGAGTATTGGGGTGACAATTATTGGTTTTGAAGAGTATACACCTCAATTTGGAATTTGGTTAAGAACTTTAGAAATGTATACATCTAAATTGCTCATCATTTTCTTTTAGATACATATTGATCCCTTGATTTATAGAACACTTCTCAAAATAGCTATTTTACCCTCAACTCTTCTCAATTTAAATTATTTTAAAATAAGAGTAAAATAGTTCGCAGAGAACCTAATATTGATCGTGTGACATTATAAGTTATTATTAATAAAACAACTCAATTAATTACCATCAGAAAAAAAATGTTTTGAGGTTTTCTATAATTGTTTTAGTAAAAAAAAGAAGGGGTGTGATGCAAAGACTTTCCGAGAGATCATCTATCCTGATGAGATTCGATGCATTAATATTAGTATGATCGTACCCTTCTATAGTTAAAAAAGGTAAAATGGACCAATGATCCCTTCATGCTAATAACACACATTTGACACATTTTTAATAATTTTTTTAGTGCATTTACAGATATTTTTAAGTCTTCGACACGTCAATATTTAATTAAAAAAAATAAAAAGATTTAGGCTCTATAAGACAAATAATATTTATAAATAATGTCTCATAAAATATTTTAGATTTACCACTCTAATAGATTCACTTCGAATCAACAAAATACGTTTCAAATCTCACATAACCCATATCAGCCGGCATATATCGGTATAGGGTATATTATTAGCACACCTCGTGTTAGATGGTGTGCCACTATTGGCACGGCAAGTGCCGGTCAATATATTGAAATGGACATTCAATTCAAAAGGTCTAATATAATTATTCTTTATAAATATTAAAAAACAATCACCAAAAAATAAAGCTACATCTAATACTCCAGCATTACTTGAAAGGCATCAAAATATTAGTAGTGGGAAGAGTATAATGTGGTGGGCCCACTACCATATATATATATATATATATATGTATGTAACCTATTGGTTCGTGCATGACTTTGGAGTTGTGGGCCCGGCCCAAAAGAGAGATTTCCCAACCACCACACGTGAGGAAAGGGTGGAGAACTTGGTATGACACGCGGCCCACACGTGCCCACTTAAAAAGAGAAGCACTTAAAAAGGTGAAAGCTATTCTCTTTTCTTTACAATGTTAAATGTGACCAACATGGAGATTTGCATGGTCAAAGTACCCGTGTATCTTTTAGTGAATTATTTTTATTTTTATTTACCAATATTAAGTAAACATCATTTTCTTTTTCTTTTATCAACAAGATAGTGGTCAGATGGTTAAATTAACTCATGATGCATTCTGAGTTTATATACTCGCTATTATAATATATTATATGAAAGGGTTAAATATATTTTATCTTTTATATTTATGTTTAAAATTATTTTAACTCTATGTAAATGTCTTAGACCAGTCAGTCAGTCTCTATGCTTACGATTAAACTGAAACCATTAGTTTTTCTGTCAAAATTAGTGGAGCGCACCCAAATAACCAAAATATCTCTGTTGCGTTTATTAGACAAAATAGATTAATTTTTTATTAATTTTTAACCTCATATTTTGTCTTATTCTCAGATGTGATATAACTATTAAATTTCATAAAAAATTAGATTTAATTATATAGTTGGCACACTATAGGAAGTAAGAGAAGAAAATATGTGGGTATTCTTTAAAGAGAAATAAATGCTTATATAAGAGAAGGATATTTTGTTCATAAAAAAAATAAAAATAGAGGAAATTCAGCTGGCCATTCAATTTTTAAAATTTTTTGGTACACTCTGTTTGTTTGGATGAAAAGCTAATAGAGTAATAGTCTCACTTTAGTTGTAAGTACATAAACTATTTTGATATTTTTTAAAGTATAAGCGAGTAAAGTAATTTTGGGAATAAGTAGAAGGCCACCGATATATCATTCTAAAATAGCAAGATATATACAGTATTATTAAGTATAAATTCTATGAATTAAACTAGGACGGATATATATAATTAACAAATAGATCAGAAAAGATGCTAGCTCAAGTTATCCCGCATCTTTTAGTATGTTAATTTACCGTATTTTAGAAATCTTTTAGTATGTTAATTTACCGTATTTTAGAAATTTAGAGGGTAACGGAGAGGATAATAGACCTAATTTTTTTTACTAAATTTTATTTCTTCTCAGTGATTTACTTACCGGTATCCAGAGGTTGAGAGTTTGACTATCTTCGGTGAGATGATTATAATTTGATTCGAATGCTATCAATTTCTACTATCTCTCAAAGAATGAATGTCAATTTACCTAGTAAATTTACAATTAATTCCATTAATTAAAGTGAAGTGAGACTGGGACACCTCTCCTTCCATCTTATTTAGTGCTTTTGACCTACTGCATAGAGCTGGGCCTAATATGGATTTTGGGTGTGCCAAGCTCAACTAGAATCCATTAAATTGCATGGATGAGACTTCTTTTTTATTAAATTTAGAATGCCCTTAAGGGCAAGAATGGATATGGTACCATGCAAGTTGTATCATGTCATGTCAACTTCTAGAATAAATTTTTATTTTTATTTTTTGCTCACAATAAATTGAAGTGATTCATAATGAACCATTCATTCATAATTTTCCTATTTTTAATTTCCACCACCTCAAACTTCTCATCATTTGATTTTTCTAAAGTTGTACTCTTTTTTAATGAGTTTGATTCTACCAAGCATGCATGTAGGAAAAGAATTCCTACTAAGAAAAAATGTGTTACAAAAGTCTTGCACAGAAAATAAGGCATGTCTTCCAAGTGATTGATGGGATCCTCCACTGACAATAATTCATGTCGGAGTTGACCTGACCCCAAGTCAACGGATTAAAAGAAAGTTCCAATGTATTATTTATCTTTGCAATTATTTGTGTAATATTACATCCCAACATTTGAGAACATATATTAGATAACTGATATTGGATGGGTTTAAACTTTATGGGTCTGAAGTCTGAAGTCTGAATCATGGAGGTTATTGGTAGGGCTAAGAATAACTATTTTGCTAGCTCAGATAACTTTTGGACTTATACTGATAACTAAATCTATGGGAATATAAAGTGAATGTCTTATTACAAGTTGTGTGACCCATCTTATTCGTTACTAGGGTCCCCGCCACAAGTTAGAGAATTATTTGATACTTTCTTAAGTTTAATTGCAAAGATTCTTTTGTTTTTAGCTTCAAATGTGTGAATTGAGATTGATTATATTCATCTGAAAACTTCGATCGTGTCTAGTCAAATTTTACGAATCTTATATTTTATTTTTTGAAGCTATTGAAATCATCGGATACACTAGATCGATGTGTTGGTGCATTCGAATTTATCCACATGGGTTAGCCCAAACTAAATCCACCATTTGGATGTGTTCCTCAATTTTTTTAAAGAAAATTTAAAATTATTAATCCCGTTGTAATTTAAAAATGATACACTAGAGCAAATTATCGTGCACTTTGGGTTAGAATTAGGTGTTTGGTTGACGAGAAGTGGAGGAAAGAAAGTGGCAAAAGTTTCTAATGAAATAATTACTAATAAGTAATTATAATTTATTAATGTTTGGTAAAAATTAAAAATATTTATTAAGAAAAGTAATTATTGTAATTAATGGTTACATGCAATATATAAAAAATATAGAAAATATCACTCTCTTTTTTTTGGATAAATGAAATGAGAAATTTCAACGGTTTTAAGAAAGTGGAGAACTTATTTTCTACTCCACTTTTTTCGTCCAAAGATAATAAAATGATAAATTTCCAAAGACCGACATTTTCTTTGATAAATAAGTCAATTCTATAATTCATTTTTCTACAATCAAACATTAAAAATAGAAAAGTTTAAGAACGTGCATAATTTTTTTTAAACACGTGAGAAAGTCGGAAGAACTCGAAATCCCAAATTCTAAAATTAACAATGAATACATCCTCTGAACAAAAAACAGGAAAACAAAACTCTAACAATTAGATATATTCAGTAACCTTTTGCAACATAATTAATCTAAGAGAGAGAAGTAGAATAAATAAATTGAGGTGTATTTCATAATAAAAAGGGGTAAGACAAGGCAGGTGTCCAGTTCAAAGCCACTTTTAAGGAAATACAAGTAGACTAAGAGTAAGATTAGTATATAATAAGATTCTAAGCAACCTTCCTTTTTAATTAATTTTTATTTATTTTCACTTGGGGGGATGGTGGGTAAGTTGGAAGCTTCTTAGGCCTACCTAACCTGCAAATAAAAAGTGGTAAGAGACTTGATGATGAGTAGGTAGGTGGATGCTAAGAAAGGGGACCCCTTTTTCTTTTTGGATCTTTCACTTTGGGACTCAAGTGCTGCTTACCTCTTTGTCTCTACAACTCTACCTCTCAACAGTCAACACAACCACCTCCTTGTCCTCCACAACCACAACTCATCACATTATTAAGGGATTTTTTTAATTTTTTTTTGGGTATTTTACACCCTTAATTTTGGCCTTGTTATAGTTTATGAATGTCCAGTGAAAATGTACTTAGTTAGATGGCTAAATGGGCTGTTATTCATAATTTTCTCTTAAACAAAAGAGAGGTTAGCTTGATCACTGAAAGCTTCGCCAAACAGTTAAATAATTAGCCTAGGATTATAATAGTCGTCGCTGTGTATTACATTATATGCATGAAAGGGATGTCAATGTGGAAGTGATGAGCATGTGATAAGAAGAAGAAGAAGAAGAAGAAGAAGAAGAAGAAGAAGAAGAAGAAGTAGAAGAAGAATTGGTTAGGAAACCGATGGGGGTTAACATCACCTACCTTAATTTCTGGTATGATAAGTGGAAATTGTTGTTGGAGATCTACACGTGGGAGGGGGTAATTAGCGACGTATATTTTGCCTTGCAATTAAATCAAGAAAAAAAAAAGTGAGTGAGAAAGTAAGGGAAAGGTATTAGATCTCTTTCTTATATAAGTAGGGAAGCAAAGGTGGTTCAGTAGTTAGCTTTGTACTCTATATTGCTATATTAGATGTAGCATGGCTAATTCGCAATTTGTAATGCAATTTATTCTTTTAAAAAAAAGGACAGTTCAAATTTTTAGTAATTTTTCAATCAATTTCAATTTCAGACTTGTTTTCTAATAGAGTTTTTATTTACGGGGATTAAAAATGATGAGTTAAATTTTTAGAGTAATTGGGGAGTTAAAAAGGAAAACTTATTTTGTTTGGGTAGACCCTGCAGCAGTGCCAGCTGAGTAGATCAGAGCAAGGAGAGAAATAGGCTCACAACTTGCAATTATCAAACCCTCCCTTTTTACTTGCTCCTAACTTCATGTTGTCATTATATTGTCCATTTTGAGGAACCAGCTCCAGGAGCTGACATGGACAACCTCCTCTGTTCCACTTATTATTATCATTATCTCTTTTTTATCTCCTCTGGAGTCTGGAGATAATAAAAGAATGACGAGAACAAGCAAACCTGCAACAATTATGTGGCAGGTACAGACAATCTGCCAAGGAGAAAACAAGGAACAATGCACTGGATTTGTCCTCTGATTGCTATTGTATTATTATTATTATTCATCTTTGGTCCCAACGAAGAGTATACAAAGGATAAAGCCCCCCTCCCCTCTTTCCTTCTCTCTCTTTCTTCATTCTTTTTATTTTTATATTAGGAATATTTGCTTACCTACCCTTCTTAGTTCTTCCTCACCTCCCTCCTCCTCCTCCTCCGCCTCCTCCGCCTCCTCCGCTCACCTCTTATCCACAAACCCACATGCATTAAATGAGCCCTGGGGTCCATCCATCCATCTATGGACACTGCACTTGCTATGCAATTGCAACAACTAGGAAGGAGTTGGGTGGCAAACCATTTCCCCAACAAACCTCACCAAACATGACCCACATTAAATAACTGAAAGACCTCACTGTGGCCATGGGTTTTTCTTCCCACCGTTTCATGTACTTTGTAGTTTTACTAAACCAACTGAGCCAAGAAAGAAATTCTACACATCCATCCATGGCTCTGTCTTTTTTCCCTTTTGTTTTCTGACGATTTATACCCATTAAGTATCATATATATGTTAACAAAAATTACATAAAATGGAAAGGAAAGAAGAGAAATTAGAAATCTCGATCTCTGATTACAAATCTAGGCTAGTACTAAGAAAAGGAGTCCTTTTTTTTTTGTTTAAATTTATTTCATCTGAATGCTTCTATAGTCCAACAACAACCCAGTGGTGAGGCCAAGGAAGTCATTGCACTCGCACTCATTGCTCTTCTGCAAGCCCAAGCTGCATCTGAAGCAAAGACCCCCTCCTTCTCGCTTCACGGGCTTCAGGGGCTCTTCCTGTGAGGGTGGGCTTATGCAAAGCTCCAAATTGAGGTCCGGGCACTTGACCAGCTTCTGCTCTCCTCCCCATGTCAAGTACTCCTCGCTGCTGCTGCTGCTGCTGCTGTTACTCTTCTTCATCTCCTCCTCGCTTCCAAAGCCCGTGTCCTTCTCCTCTTTCGTCTCGAACGATATAGTTACGTTCTTGGCGGTGCGGTCGTTGATCGGCCGGTGGGTCACCGGATCGACCCCCCGGCTTAACAGCTTCCTTCTTATGTGCGTGTTCCAGTAATTCTTTATCTCATTGTCCGTCCTTCCCGGTAGCCTCCCGGCAATCAGAGACCATCTGCGTTCGTTTGTTGAAATTATATCAGAAGGAGATCGAGAGCGACCTGATTCTTCTTCTTCTTCTTCTTCTTACTATTACAATTAATAGCAGTAGTTAGTACTACTTACTTATTGCCCAAGAGGCTGTGGAGCTTGATGATGAGCTCGTCCTCCTCCTCGGTGAAGTTCCCGCGCTTCAGGTCGGGCCGGAGGTAGTTGATCCACCGGAGGCGGCAGCTCTTCCCGCAGCGGAGCAGTCCCGCCGCCTTCGGCAGCGACCTCCAGCACCCCTCCCCGTGCGCCCGGATGTACGCCACGAGGCGGTCGTCTTCCTCCTTTGTCCACGCCCCCTTGTTCGTGTGCGCCTTCTCACAACACGGAGATCTCCCCATATCCTTTATCTCAATCTCTTCTCTCTTCTCTCTTCTCTCTTCTCCCTTCAATCTCCCCCCAAGGAGTTGTGAGGTAGAGGGGTGGAGATTTATAGGCGTTTGACTCGGCCCAAGGACTGAACAGGGTTAGGAAGGGAGAGGTCTTCTAGACGCGAGTTGGTGAGAAAAAGGTTGAGAGAGAGAGAGAGAGAGGGGAAGGTGGGTATAAGGGCCCGGAACACAAGTCATGACATCATCACCTGTTCCTAGTTAAAAAGGGGCAGAACAACATCAGTGGTGCCAATACCCTCAGGTAGGTGTAAAGTGAGGTAGCAAACAGTGGAGGTTTGGCAAAAAGACCCCCCCCTCTTCCTCTTCTACAGTTCAACTGACCTCACCGCCCTCCTCTCCTCTCCCCCACCGTCCCAAAATCTTCTTTCAATAGTCTCTTTGAGAGTACCTACTTTTGAGGAGTACTTTAGATTGCCTCATTTATCTTTCACAATTACCTTTTCCTTTTCTTACATTTAAATAGGCTTAATTTGTTGCTTTCCATGAATAAATGGAGCATTGTTCATGGACAAGCCAGCACATATATAGTGCTAACACATATGATGCAAAATACTACTGCTCAAGTTTAATTATGTGAAGTTTAAGTCTATGATTAAGAGGACGCCAAGGGCTATTAAGGAATTACATAATATCCGACTTGACGATAGCAAAAAGAGCAAAAATCTAGTGGAGTTTACGTCAAGCTTGTTTAGTCTATATAGGTCTAGGGTGGTCACCAAAATTTAATATTTCTCGATTGGGTGGGAGAGGATATATCCCCAACTCGTAACCCATTTGCTTCACTTGGGTTATATGTTGATTGGGACTCAGAAGGTGGTCCTCATGGTCAAATAATGCTGCATACTTTTTTTGACTTAATTATTAATCCTTCATTCTAGGCTTCCATTCCTTTTTCTCAGTTAGGGATCTCTACATTTGGCCTGGGAATGGCGTGTCTCCCTCCCCTCCAGTTTATCTCCAATTGGGTCAACAATGTATTCTTATTTTTATGAGTGAAGCAAATTAACCATAATTTGGATTCATAACTCAAACCTAAAGTATCTAGTTGCACCTGCAATTTATCATTCGAACCCTACAATGATTGCAACACCTACCAAATCATGCAATCCAAGGTTTTAAATTTTGGAACTTTTCGTTTCACACCCTTATCTGCCTGTCACGCGTTATTTTTGTTTAATAAAAAGAACACCATGGACCATCCTCATATCTTTTAATCAAATAAAAAACATTAAAAAGACAAGATGTAAACTCAAATGAGAAAAAAATAATAATAATAATCTTGTTAGTAACATGATAAATTTGTACGGCGAACTCTTTATGGTTTACACCTACTCTATCGATACTTTTTAATTCTACTCATATATTTTGGGTCGAATCACAAATAGTGCATTATGTGTTCATTTTAATGTTTTACACCCTGCCTTTCCTAAGTTTGGGTCTAATAAAAAAATAGAACCCTAAATTATTCAGGCATGCTCATTCCTCTGGTAACATGGGAGGGCAGGAGATAGTAGTAGGTCTAGGAAGGGATGCATATGGGGGAGGTGTAAAGTAAGATAGAGAGGGGAATGCTTTCTTACTTTAAATCTTTTCAAAAGAAAAGTTCATTGGATGGAAGAAAATAAAAAAAACCTCTTAACTATACAAACTCCTTACGTGACCTACAGATGAAACAAAGTATTAAACCCGCGAGCACAAAATAAAATTATAAGAATAAACTATAGTTCTTACGAATTCATAAGAACATATCGCTTCTAGTTAGCCTGCAGATTCTATCAAGCAAGCGGCCTAAGACACAAGCCAGGATATTCTCTTTAGGTAGGCTTTACATTACATTGCTTTGGTTCACCTTCCAACTTATTTTTAACTTATTATTTTCCCCTCATCTTATTATCTTTTCCACACCCTTGTGGTGCAAGTCTTATTAGTTGTAAGGCAGTGGGGGGTGGGGTTAGGGGAGGGGGTGAGGAGGGAGTAAAAGGAGGGTAGGTCTGGCCTTTGTGTTGTTGTCTCATCATGGGGACATGCCATGCCCCACCACACATGGTCTCATAGTTATCCATCAGCCATTCTCCCAACTCCCTCTTTGCTTCCCCCCTGCTATATATGGAGCCACCTCAAGCCCTACAATTGTGTGCCCCCTCCCCTACTCCATTGTCCCATCCCTCTCTCTCTCTCCCTCTCCCATGGTTCACTCACCTTCACATCCTTGTTGGACTAATATAACCTATGTAACTTTCTCTACCTAACTATCCTTAAATCCAATGCAACCACTGCTCATCATCATTATTCAATGCACCGGAAATATAATACACTGTTCACTATTTCACTATGTGCTTTCATTGTGGAACTAGTATACGAACATCACACTTTTACACCTTAAAAAAACAAACAACTCCCCTGCTAATGTCGATCATCTCGCGTTATGCCACACACTTCTATTATTAAACTTCCTTCACATCATCTTAGACTGGAAAGATGGAAGTCTTTCAACATTGTCAGAGACTAGACCATTGTTTTGAATCAGTCTCTTGCAAGAAAACAAACGTACGTACGTATCACAAGAGAGCGTTTACTCAATAAGACCTCTCCGCGTTCCTTCTAGGTCTAAGTTCCCAAGTCAAGTCACACATAATCCAACACACTTAACCGATCTAACAAGCTCCCCACTTCAAGAAAAGAGGAAAAAAAGAGAGAGAAAGAAATAAAAACTAAAGAAGAAGAAGAAGAAGAAGAAGTAATTAAGAAAGTGTGAACTGATGCGCATGATCTATGCATTAGTACATTCGAAAAAGACTGGTAAAAGGAGAACTATTTCACAAGTATCTTAGGAGATTTTCAATTAGACCGCCCAAATTAATGGGAGCTGATGACTAATTGCAGTCTCTATCAACAACCTAATCTATTGTTCATGGATTTGTTTGATGGGAAACTGAGAACTCCGGGTGTAGAGATAACAGTTAGAACCCAGTCATCTGAGCGTAACAACAACAACTTCCACTATAGAAGACAAGGTGTATCATGTTTGTTCACATTGGCTTCAATTATTGATCTCCATTATTCTAAAGTTGGAAGCTACTACAAGAATTAGTTATGTATCAACATAAGTAATGCCTATGATTAGCTCCCTAATTAGTTTTTGTTGAGGCATGTATACAGCTCACAAAACCTTTAGATTACCTTCAATAGGTTTTTTATTTGTGTGAATATCCTTTTAAATTTTATAGTTACTTCTGTGCTCTTTAAAACTTGTAGAGTTTACGTAGATATCCTTTAAGTTAATTTTCTATAAATATAAGTTAATCTTAGTAATTTAACAAATGAAAGAGGCATAAATACCTTTACCTAAAAAATGTATATAAACAAGAACAGATGTACTTAGATCTCCCTTTTTATAGTTAATTAAGGAAGTGCTTCAAGAGATACACATAATTACAAGCAAATATCTAAAAGGGCATATACATATTAAATAATAAATTTTACAAGGTTATACATTAGAAAAATAAAAGATCATATGCATTTTACTCTCCTATGCTTTATTTTGTATCACTTAACTCCTATACTTATAATTTAATAAAACTATTAGAGTTTCTGTCCTATTTGACAAAGCCCACTCCTAGAACATACATAATTAATTGATGGGCTCCTTTCATGCCATTTCTTAAGTTTTTATAAACTAAAGAATGAGATTAATCACTTCTCATAAAAGGTAGAAGAAGATTAAATTAGTGTGCATACTCGACATTATCAATTTATGCAAACAGTGAAAAAAAAAAACCCACATTCTTGAGTAAAATAGCAAATAACTTTTTTAATAAAAAAACATGCATATGAATTAATCATAGTAAGCATATATAACTCACCATTTTCTCTAATCAGTTTGGCTAACAAAATATAACACAGAAATTTTGATATTAGGATAGTTGAGATAAAAAAAATTTAATAATTTTATTTTAGTCATAAGTACAGGAGGTTTAAATTATACAAAATGAAGTACATTACATATGGGTAAAATAATTTTATGCCAAGTAAACAAGGTAAAAATACATTTAACACACACAAGAAAAAAAAACATATATACAGTACAGGGTCACTGTTCTTATCGGGTATGGATCAATCACGGGTCCCGTGTCAGCCATATTTCCGGGGTTAGATCCGTCTATTTTCATAAGTCCCAACGGCTAGTTTTACAAACGGCTAGATTTCCAACGGTCGAATGGGTTTTTCTCTTCCCACGGTTCTCATATTAACACCAAGATCGATCCCCTGAAGAGAATCCAAAGCTCGATCCTTCTCTCTTCTCTTCTTCTCCTTCCTCCCTGCTCTGCTTCCGATCTTCCAAGAACTCCTCGCTAATAGAGCAGAGAGAAGAAGACCCAAAAGAGAACAAAGCATCTCTAATTCAATTCATAATAGTACAAAGATGATGCAAGATCCATGGAACATAAGCGCCCCAAGCTGCATTAGGCCAACCAAATCTGCTCCTTGCTCGCCCATCAAACCCATTGCAAGAACTCGCTCCGATTCCTTCCATGTCACCCACAAAGTCCCGGTCGGCGACACGCCCTACGTCAAGGCGAAGCGGGTTCAGGTAGATTTCCATTGCTAGAGATGAAAATTCTAAGATTTGGGTTTTGTTTTTCTGATCCTTTTGTACCTTGCTGCATTGATTAGCTTGTGGACAAGGACCCCGAGAAAGCGATAGCCTTGTTCTGGGCGGCGATCAATGCCGGCGACCGAGTCGACAGCGCGCTCAAGGACATGGCGATCGTCATGAAGCAGCAAAACCGGGCGGAGGAAGCCATCGAGGCGATCAAGTCGTTGCGAGTCAGGTGCTCCGATCAGGCCCAAGAATCCCTTGATAACATTCTATTGGATTTATACAAGGTTTTCTTTCTTTCTTTTATAACCCCATCTGCGCTATTAATTCCTCTGTTTCTCAATGCATAAGGGGCTAAATTTGATTCTTTTTATCTTTCTTGATTCTAATTGGTGTAGAGATGTGGGAGGTTGGATGATCAGATATCTCTTTTGAGGCGCAAGTTGCAGCTAATCCAGCAAGGTCTCGCCTTTAACGGGAAGCGCACGAAGACCGCCCGGTCTCAGGGGAGGAAATTCCAAGTCTCAGTCGAGCAAGAAGCAACCAGGCTTCTGGTGAGAGGAAACACCACACTGTTGTTTAATTACACCGTCTTCTTGGATAACTTTTGAATTGAATTGAATTGGGTAAAATAATCACAGGGGAATCTAGGCTGGGCATTGATGCAGAAGGAAAACTACGTCGAAGCCGAAGCCGCCTACCGGAGAGCCCTCCTCATCGGCGCCGACAACAACAAGATGTGCAACCTCGGCATCTGCTTGATGAAGCAAGGCCGCATCGCCGAGGCGAAGGAGACCCTCAAACAAGTGAGGCCGGCCATGGTCGACGGCCTACGCGGCGCGGATTCGCACTTGAAGGCCTTCGAAAGGGCCCAGGAGATGCTCCGAGACCTCGAGTCCAAGCTCCTCGGCAACCCCGGATTCGACACCACCTGGCTCTTTGATGCATTTGTAGGTTCTTCTTCCTCCATATGGCAGCCTCAGCCCTGCTTGGACTACATGCTTCCGCCTCGAGAGCGCTTCGCGGACGAGAACGTCGACGTGAACAGAGCCAACGCCATGAACGCGAAGCCCGAGCTCAACGTCGACGCGCAGCCGTTTTACTCATCGAGGACCGCGAAGGAGCTGCAACAGTTGAATGATCCTTTGGGCAACCTTAAGAGGACGAGGTCGGGGACTGAGATGGAGAAGGCGTTGCAACCGAAGGCCGCGGCGTTGGTGGCGGCGAAAACAGAGGAAGAGTTTAGCCGAAGGAAGTCTATCTCCGGCGAGGATAAGTGGCCGGAGCTGCCGGATAACAATGCGTTCGATGAGGCCATTGTTGCTGCTGTTTTGGCCCCTGTTCTTGAAGAGGAGAATGCTGATAATAATAAGAATAATAATAATAATAATAACAACAAGAAGCTCAATAGCAGCAACACTAGTCCTGCATTGGGTGAGGGGAAGATGGGGAAGAGGCTTAGGATATTTCAGGATATTACACAAGCATGGAATTCTCCCAAGTAGTAGATTTTTTTTCTTTTTTTAAGATTTAAGGGGGAGGTGGGGTGGATTCAAATTCATGGTAGTTTGATTAGTGGGTGGTAGTTGTAGGGGAGGAAGGAGATGAACTTGTTCTCCTTTGAGGGAAGAAGGAAGGAAGCCCCAAGAGGAGGCTTGGTTTCGTTATTTATTTATTTTTGGCAGGGACTGTTGTTGTGCTTGCTGTTTATTGGGTTCTCATGGCCCAGGTTCTTAATTAACTAATTCAATAACCACTTATTATTTGTTTATTTGTTGTTTTCCTGTTTCACTTGCCAATGACAAAAAGAGCAGATCTGTTTATTATTATTTTTTTTTCCAAGATTAAAGTAGCAGCTGGAGGCTTCAAGCAAGTGATCGATATTGTGATTTTCTGTGTAGCTCAACTATCAAACAACTGAATAAACTATAACAATCTGAAGTTGCCAAGTATCAATCAGATCCGTAGACTCTAAAACAGTCTGACATTAAATAGTAACTCTCTATAAAAGGTATTTACTCTAAAAGTGATAATAATAATACTGTGGAAACAGTACAGATAGATTAGATTTTCTGCATCTCACTAATATTGTAGTCTTTTTTTTATTGAAAGAAAACTCTCATTAATATTGTAGTCTGTCTATAAGTATCAGATATGAATATCCAGGAACGGGCCAAGCTGTTTATTTATTTGCCCTCCTAGAAGCTTCGTAAAGGTAACTCAGGATAATAACACCAGCAGTAACTGCAACTCCAACAGCACTCTGTGCCAGTATAGCGCTGCTGGGATATGCTTTGGCAGCTGCTCCAGGACCTCTTGGAGTAAAACCCAGTTCCGAAAGTTTCTTATGTGATTCAGCATAGTCCTTGAAGAAGAGATCTTCATCCTGCAAAAAGAAAAAAAAAAAACGAGAGTTAAAAATGAAATAAATCTGAGGATAGCAGGAAGGCTATGGAGGAGCGCTAGGTTAGCCCAGAAGCCAAGTCTGGTGTTCTTCAAAGCATTTTCGTTAAATCTTAATATAGTGCATTGGAGGTATTCCAACAGCCTATTATCTTTGGAAGACTACTACTGAAATTTAATATCCGCATAGGAGAACTTGATAATTGATGCCAATTTTGTGTGCCCAATATTGAGCAAAATGAGATGAAGTCATTAGAAAGTACCTTTGCATAGAGCTCTACGTAGAGCCTAAACTCAGGATCCTCTAAGAGAGCCTTGTCAGTTGGAAGCTTCAGGAGCCCCTCGGCTTCCCCTTTCAACAGTTCTCTGAGGCGCAAAGAAACAATTGTTAGTCAAAATTTGGATTAATATAAGATACTTTTGAGTGATTAGTAGATTTCTGCTAGCCTTACATGAAGTAGGAGTTGTCAAATTTAAGAGGTTCACTCGTCCAGGCACCATCAAATCCTGATCTTTCAGGATGCGCCCTTCCCTGCAAGAATAAAGTATAAAAATCAAATATGAATTATTAAAGTACATCAGTTGCAAAGAAAGGTTCTTGAGATAGTGGCGTAAGATTACCAGTGTGTGTCCACCAGATAGAGCTACAATATCTTTGTCTGATAAACCCATCCTATAAAAGATGTCCCTTAGATGCGGCACACCTATAACCAAAAACATATCTTAACACTAATCTCAAAAAAGGAAAAACACACTAATATCAATGCATCAAACAAATACTGCGCATTAAAATGGTAAACTAAGTTCACTAGATAAGCATTAAACAATAGACAGAAGGATTGGCAAATCTCTTTAACAAAAAAAAAAAGAAGAAAGAAAGAAAAAAAGAAAAAAAAGAAAAGAAAAGGTGATGGGTGAAATGCTGACTGATTAGATCAAAAAGCTTATGCCATCACCAGGATATGCAAAGAGAAGGAGAAAGATGATGGAAAATAAATGTAAATGACATCCCTTATCATAGCCTTGTGCCATTGATAAGAATCTGCACATGTAACCCATGGGCATAGGAAAAATAGATGTACACAACATGCCTTATAACAGAACTATCTCATCTGCCCATGGGACAGGCAACTACTACTCAGAGCTTTTCAATAAAGGGTGAATGATATTCAAAACTTTATGATGAAGAAACTCGCAGAGGAATAATGGAAAAGGAACAATAATTTAAACATGTGATATTGCAGCCTAATCCTATAGGGGATCAAGTTTTAACTCATACACTCACAAGAAATCCTGCTAACTTCTCAAAAACTAGATAAATGACTACATCTATCAAGTAATAGAACTTCGAACCATAGGTTGGAACCATGTAACCTAACAACTAAAAAGGTTAGTTTGTCAGAATGTCCTCCTTTGTGGATAAAGGATATTCTCCAATCTGTAGGTACAAAATCTATATATACAAAGTGATGCTTATAGAAGAATCTCCAGAGGTCAGCTAATAATTGCCAGTCACAAATACTAAGGATCAATTCAATTGATTGACATGACAACTGCATATTATCAGCAAGCAGCACATCAGAGATATTATAGTAAACCTTTCTTAGCATCAGGAAGCCGTCCTTCTTTGGGGCAAACTGATGAATCCTGAGAAAGCATGAGAATCATTAGTCTAAATGCATGTTCTAGCTAGAACCAAAGATATGCAATTTCATGTACCCGTCTTCCAGGGACAAAGTCAACAGTCGGTCCTCCAGTAACTTCAACAGCAACCACTCCAGCAAGCTGAATAAGATAATATTGGATTAGCTTTAACGTACAATTAAATATCTATCTATATTAAGCACAGGACTTAGGAGATTCGAGTATTTCCATCAGTCAACTCTCTATCAAAAGTGCCTTTACATCAGAGCGTATATGCAAAAGACACTTTTACAATAGCATCTGCTGTAATCGTACAGATGTAGCATCAATTAGCATGAATCATTTATTTTGTCATCATATTGACTCACTCAAATGATATTGATTTTTTTTTTCTTTCTTCAACCCTCCAAACACAATCCAGCCAATGCCATCTCTATCTCTTTATGTGGAAGTGCATGTGTTTGATCCACAACAGTCTCAACTCTAAAGCTCATGTTGTCGTGTTATCTCTATCCTTGAGTGAGTCAAATAAAACCAAAATCTGCTAGCAGAAGTAGAACAGTCCAACCATTTGGTTAAAAGACGAAGGGGTGAGAAATCAGGGATAGCCCAAATAATACTCCTTAATATCCCCACTTTTTATACTGTAATTGCATCCAAATGCAGAATGATGGTGTTGGGATAAAAAACTATGATAACCCATCTTTATCCATTCTGATTGCATTTTCAGACAATAAGTCATAAGTATTCGTTATCCCCTTTAAGCACCTTATCCTTATCTTTCTAACCAAACACTAAATGAGAATAAGGAAAGCACCATTATTATCACATGATAAGTAGACCTTTATCTTATCCTTGTTTTTCACCTTTTCCTTATCCCGCAACCAAGGGCCAAATAGGCATACCTCTGGAAGCCTTTCATCTAGTCAAATCATATCATATCAAATTTTGGTTATGTAAATTCATACAACGAGAGACATACTTAAAAAAGGAAAGCAGCATAGCTATCCAGTTATTTTGCTTCCAAGTTATTTACATAAGGAGCTCAAAATATTTGATTTGCACATTTATACCTATGCATTCTTTAAACAACATTTATATTGCATTAAGATCTATAATAGTTTATATATATGGAATCTGGTGTTAAGTTATGAAACATTACTTCATCAAAGTTTACCAAACATTGTCATCTTTAACCTTCAGCCCTCCCTTCTTCCTCACACTTTCCTTATTCTTATGCCAATCTGAAATCTTAGCCTCACATTTTGGTATCACTGGCACTTTTGTAACTAAAGCAACATCTGAACCACAGCAGATTGGTCTTTCAAATATTTGAACAAGAATGCTGCCCAACTCAGAGAGTATATACTGTCCCATATGTCATAAACTCTCTGTAACTAAAGCTGCAGTACTTTAAATGCATTCATAGGTTAAAATCCAAAAAACAGTGCATTTATCTGCAGAAATCAGGAAGTAAATTTGTTACCTGGTAAAGGTCTGCATAGGTGATCTTTGGATGTTTCACTTTCACAGACTCTGACAAATAGAAAAATAAAATTAAAAGACATTAAATAAACTTAACAGTCTTGCATATCATAATTTGGTTTCTGCACACATATAGTATAAATCAACCCTCTATCTAGAGGATAAAAAAGTGAATTTCTCCTTCCAAGAAATTAGATCATGGAAAGCCAATAGTGATAAAAAATATCTACACAATCTAAAGGAGAATTAATAAATTGATAGATTCGAGTAGAATGGCAACTTTATGTATGTCAAGAAAGCCGAGTAAAAGAACCATACCACAAAGATCTATTGCAATTTTTAGGCCAGCATTTGAACCATGATTAAATTCTTCCTCATGCCTAATTGAACCATTTGGTCCGCCTGTCTTTGTGTTCACATCATAAGTGCCAGCATCATGCCACCTGCAAGGAGAAAATGAAAGGACCCAGGTGTATGCATAAGACGTGCATGAGCAGATTAATGAGAGTTCTGTCAAAGGATCCATTAGTACAAGTCCTATCTCGTAAGTATTCTGTAGCATATTGAACGCAGAAATATTTTCAAGTATCATCTAGAAGTTTTCTACATAGAGACATGGAAGAGCTTGTAGTTGAATGAACTGATACAAATAGAGAAGCTGGTCTGTTCATGCAGCAATTCATCAGGAAATAACTGAAAGTACTACAGTTATCAAGAAGTTCAAATATGAACCCAATTATAGAAAAAGTAGACTTGATTAAAAATATAACTGCATCTACATGGCTTGAATTTTCTTTTCAGCCACAATCGTGCCTCTGTGGGGTCAGTAGAGGGGAGATTTATAAAGTCTTACTCTCATAATTACTAACATGCAAGCGAATAATCAAATAGGGTTTAGCTGGATCTTTAAGCTTATTCGACAACGAGAATTACAAAATTCTCCAGATAACTGATTATTTGCCAAAAAAATAGCATTCAAGTGCATGCAAATTGATTTTAATGAGTACTCTTAGTAACAAATAGAAAGGTCCAAAAATGGAGACCAAAGTAAACATCATTTCACAATTCACACTGGTAATTCCAAATCTCACAACGCTAAGCCTAACACGAGAATCGTCGAGCAGGTAATGGGCAACGAATGGAACCCAAACGAGAAACCAAGCAAACGACCTCGATCGACAGAGGAACGATATGGATTAACACGGTTAGAGAATACAACACGAATACTAATCCAAAAATTCGAAGGGAGGGAGATAAAGGAAGAAGATAGAGTTGTACTCACGCAAGGCGAAGCATGATCGGGGCGCAGTTCTTGCTCGCGATGAGGGCGCGAAGGTCCCTACGCGCCTTCTCAATTTCCTTGAGGTAGTCTGCGTCGACAACCGGAGCCGCCATGGTTGAGCTGCACACCTACGTCTGCGAAACCCTAGGTCACGACCACGATCTTGAAGAAGAGAAGAGGAGAGGGGGAGAAGGGGGACGTGAGGAGAGAGAGAGAGAGAGAGAGAGAGAGAGGATTGAGGATGGAAGCCTCGATGAGTGTGAGGAGATAGATTTTTGAGATATGGTTCGATTGGCTGCTCGTGTTTGACTGTTTTCTAATGTTTCTCCAACCACTAGCGGATGATATTACTACCCTTCCTTTGGTAGCTGCCACGTTCATTGTTCTTTTTTTTTTTTTCCTTTTCTTTTTTATATTTCAAATGTATAGAAATGTTAACCTTGACATACTGGATTTTTAGGATATTAGAAATTAATTTTCAGCATAATTTCTTTATATAAAGTAGAGAAAATTTTGACCTGCTACAAATTCATGAGAGTTGCTAGATCATTTGGCCTATAATGGCGAGAAAATAAAACATATTCATTAAGTTTCTTCGCTACATTTATTAAGTTTCACTTCTAGAAAAAGTATTATAAAAGACATCCTAAAAATAAATGGACCAGTGACTGTGACGGTCCGAACATTAAGCTGCTAATCTTTTACTGAGAGAAAAAGATTATTTGTGGGTAGCAATATCACTCAAATTTCCTTTCTTTTTTCCTCTCTTATTTTATTATGTCATGGTAACGGCCTAAATCGCCAGCCCAAGACCCCTTTTTGACTTCTATCCGCTCACGCCCAAGCGAGACTCCCAAGAATATCGTTTAGAATCGAAAGCCAAAAATATTAAGGATTAAATATATTTAACTGTCTTTATATTTTACTCTATGTATTTTAAATTTTTTTTAACTAATTTCTGTACTTATAACTAAAGTAAGATACTTAATTTTTTTATTAAATTTAATCAAGTATCATAACTATTTTAATAATTTAGCTTTATTATTTTAAAATCTGTACGCCAAGTATAATCATTGTATTATTTTTAAACAAGTATAATCATTCCAGTATAATTTAGCTTCATTATTTTTAAACAAACGATATTTTAATTATTTTGATATTATTTTATTAAATTTAATAAAACTTCTTTGGCTTCTCAAAAAACACCAGTAATTTTATAATATTAATAATTAGGAGTTAGATTAACAGTGGCATCTATAAGATTGGCCTTCGCATTGACCGGGCCCATTAAGATTATTGACTATGAGTCAAATTCTATCCGAAGATTAAGAATGCCCTTATCATGCAGACGGATACCAACTACCTCTATGTAAGAGATTAAGCTGAAGTAGCTACATGAAGCACAGTTAAGAGTTAATTCTGCACACATATGCTATAATATTTATCTTTTATGTACTAAATTAGTGAGATGATAAAAGATTATACTCTCTAGATGATTTTGTCAGAGGGGATTCTAGACTATCTGCAAGATTGCTAGAAGCCGGACAACGGGAACGACAAGATATCTCCTTTTTGACTTTACCTTATCGCTCTTCTAGAGAGGGAGAGAGAGGAAAAAATTATTCCCATTTGGTTGCTACTATGAAGAAGAATAGCGATTTATCCATGGATAGCATTTGTGAGTAGTGGGGTTGCCATTTTAGCTCAATGATGGGGTTTTATCACCACAAGGTCACGAGTTCTATATTTTCATGTGGCAAGTTTAACTCTTTGCTAGATTCTAAAAATTGAACAGTATCGACTATTCCGGGTCATAGATTATATTTATTCAATATGAGTTTAATTTCTACTAGATTTATCTACGGTTAAGCTGTTACGGTCCGATTATATGGATTAGGTTAGTCAAGTCAGTTGAATTGAGTTGAGTTAAATCAACTTGAGTTAGTTAATTAGTTTTTATCTTATTATTTTAAATTTTAAATAAATCGAATAATTTGTATGTAGATCCGATCCACTAAGAATTTTTACTTGGTTTAGTCAAATTATTACTTTTGTTTATTATAGTCGTTAAATTGCATTTATCTTTCTATGAGTAGATCATAGCCGTGGAAATATTCTGATATTTTAAACTCTAGCCACCTTCCTTCACCAGTAGCTACCCTATATTGCAGTCATTCACCCCCACTCTTGGTCGTTCGCCATCCTGATCTTGCTCAACTATTTTAATTATAACTTTTCATTTGGATCTTCGATTGATTTCATTCCAAAGCCATTAGATCTGAGACTTCGTTCCAGATCTACTAGATTTATCTACCACCAAAGTCAAAATATTTATTTCAGAATTTTCAAAAGAACTTTAAGAAAATTAAAATTCAATATTTGACTTGAATATCAACCATATGAATGGGAGAGTAAAACTGATGGAGGAGAGTTCACCTAACAGTACACAATCTATGAATCCATTATTCTCTCATAAGTTTTCTAGAATGTTATTTCTTTATGGGTTATTAGATAAGTCTTACCTCCTTTGTACTCCGGTCAAAAATCCTTTTACTGTAAATTTTGTTTTATTTCACTGTATATTTTTTGAACTTTTAACACGTTACAATTGCTAGGTTAGGTTCTCCACCAACGTTTATGATGTCTCCGCTTTTTTATCTTAAAAATTACTGTTAGTTTGAATAAAAAATTGCTCAACCTCGTAATTTAATTTTCAGGGATACATATTTAACAAAACTCGGATCATTGAAGTCATTTAAATCATCCCTGTAAAAAGATACTTATAGTTACGATTTAGTCGAAAATTTAGGATAGCGTAGTGATAAAAAGAATTAAAATAATAAATAAATTCTATTTAGCTCTCTCTTTTATTGTTGTCCACTCTTTTGCACATAAGCTTAGTAATAAAGTGAGACGTTAACCCGTATATTTAACTGGTTTAATGATAAATTTATTGGTCTAATTATTGCATATAACCAAATCAAAATCATTTATTTGACCTTCTTAGTAAATTTATAATATATTTTTTTTCTCGTCCCGAGCTAAAATTTACAATTTTGGCATGCAATTATTGCTCCACATACGTTCCTTTCAACTTGCTTTCAGTAAATAGGAAAGAGTATTTCAAATCAAGGGCAATTACGTCAAGAGAGAGAGATGTTTGCCGAACGTTTCCCAAATTACTCCCCGCTCCCATTTACACACCTCCCCAAAAAAGGCAACACCTTAGGACGGCGAGTACTTTTCCACGATTACCCCTTCGCACCTGCCGAGAATAACGAGAACGCCCTTGTGCAATTTCGCGCACGCCCGTTGGACTAATGAAGTGACCGAACTGCCCCTTCTTTCCGTTAGAATGCTTGAAACCTAAAATGACATTAAATGATCCGGCAAAAATGGAAGGCCTGGCCCAAGTAATTCTCAGAGAAGTGAAGGGTATTATGGTAATGTGGACCACCAGCAAAGCCATCTCATGCACACTGCCCAAAACTCAACACTCCTCTCTTCATCTCCGCAGTGTTGCTTGGTTTCTCTGCTTCAATCTCGCCACCATTTCTAAAGTCATTTCTAGTAGAGAGAGAGAGAGAGAGAGAGAGAGAGAGAGAGAGAGTTCCTAGATATTGGAAAAGAAAGGAAGGTCTTTTTGAAATTGTTGATGGAGAGAGGAGTTCATAGAAATGGAAAGGAGCAACCTTTGCTTCCAACCAAGTTACGAAATCCATGATTGAGAAGTACCCAAATGCCATTTTCCTGAGATTTACCTAAAAAAGTGAAGAGATTAGGAATCTGTTCATATTTCCTGTTTCAATAGCACAAGAGCATTGCTACTGGTGGCAAGAAGAAGATGATTAAGAAAGCCCATGTGATGCTTCCCTGAGATTTACCCACAAAATCCCAAGAGGAACAGGGCCACCTTTTCCATTGCATCTGTTTAGATCCAAGAAAGGAGTTACAAGAAGAAGAAGAAGAAGAAGAAGAAGAAGAAGAAGGAAGAGGTGATGGGTTGTTGCCATTCTCACCTAGAGAGGCAAGAAGCCGTGTCTCGCTGCAAGGCTCGGCGGCGGTACATGAAGCAATTGGTGAAAGCTCGGCACGACTTCGCTGCTTCCCACTCCCTCTACCTCCGAGCTCTGCGCTCCACCGGCGCCGCCTTGCTCCAATTTGCCAATGCCGAGACCCACCTCGACCTCCTCCACAACCACCTCCCTCCTCTCCCATCTCCATCTCCGTCACCACCTCCTCCTCCCCCTCCTCCCATCTCCCCATCGCCGCCGCCGCCTCCTCCTCCACCTCCTCCTCCGATGAGCCCGAGCTCTGACAACTGGGCCTCGTCGGTTACCGCATCTCCAATTCTCCCCCCGCCCCCGCCGCCGCCCCCGTCTTCAAGTTGGGATTTTTGGGACCCATTCGTCCCCTCCTCGTCCCGGTCAGCCACCGAGGAGGAGTGGGAGGACGCCACCACCACTGTCTCCGCATCCACGGCCGCCGCCGCGGTGGTTCCCCCGCCTTCGGCGGTAAGTGGGTATTCTAAAGACTCCGCGAGCGAGCTCGCCGTGGTGGTTGCTCCAAGGAGCAGGAAAGATTTATCCGAGATTGTTAAGGAGCTGGATGAGTACTTCCTCAAGGCTGCCGAGGCCGGGACTCGGGTATCGGCGATCCTGGAAGCTCCCAATTGTGACTTCCCTTCTAACAATGGACTAACAGGTGAGTTCTTTGCTTGAATTCCTTCATGTTAGCTACCACAGAATCTCACTTCTTGGTTTTAAACAATGTAGGAAAAGTTTTTAGCTACGGGAGGAGCTTTAACCCATTGGTATGGTCCCGGGGCTCCAACACGAAGACTGATGGCTTAATGGTGAGAGGAGTTGGCAATGGTGATGGAGTTGGAATTCTTAGGATGAGTCACTGCTCTACGGTAGAAAAGCTCTACGCTTGGGAGAAGAAGCTGTACCTTGAAGTGAAGGTACAGTAATTCCTCAAAAAATTTCCCTTTATCATTTGTTTGCTTTGCTTTTGCTTTTTTGCCGGTGCCCTGCTCCATGTTCTCTTCTTTCTTTCTTGTCATTTTGTGTTCATGTTCCATCTGCTTGATCAGATCTCACAGGCACTAACTTTATACATGGCGTTTGTGTACCCTCTTTGTTCTGTTTCTCTTATTTTATGTAGTTGTGGTGGGTCCAAGAATGATACAGAAGCTGAGAGGTAGCAAATATTGCAGTTTGGAATGAGGAAAAAAAAAAGTAGTCACAAGGACAAACAACCACATGGAATGCTTGTTTCCTTTAGAGTAATGTTCGCTCATTGCCTGCTTTGTGCACTAAATATTTGAGCTCTTTTTGTTCCTTTTGTTTCTACCAGAGTTATGAGAGCATCAAAGAGGAGCATGGGAAGAGGGTGGGCTTATTGAGGAGGCAAGAGGCAAAGGGAGTGGACTATGTGAAGATTGAGAAGAATAGAATGCAGATTGAGAGCTTGGAGTCCAAGATGCTGGTGGCTACTCAGGCTATAGAGACCACTGCTTCTGAGATCATTAGGCTGAGGGAGTCTGAGCTCTTTCCTCAGCTCCTTGAACTAGTTACTGGGTGAGTTCTCTTATCTTTCTTTGTCTCTCTCTCATATAAATAACAAAAAAGAAAAAGAAATCTTCACTTGTTTCCTATATTCTATGTTGTACACAAGGACACAAAAGAATTGGTTGGATATGTGGACCTGCTAGTACTGCTCTTCTTACTTGATTATAGGTTGACTGTCAGAATCCATATGGGTCTCAAAAGGAGGAGAAAGTGAAAGGGGGTAATGCCACTTTAACCTTTCCTTTCTGCTAACCCACTTAATTGTATTAATGGGTACTCCTACAAAGCCACCTGACCTCGTATTTATTGGGGGATAAGCAAATAGAGAACAGCTTGAATTCCATCCGTTCTACATCTTTTTAATATTATGCAGTGACAAGACTGAACCATCATTGATGTGGTGTTATATGATATATCATATCAATCGTATCATGTCAAGTATATCATCGTTATTAATTTCCTGCAACAATAATACCTTTACTGTCATTGATTTTATTATCATTATGCTATTCACTTTTAGATGATTAACTATGTGACTTAGCATAATGAATACTTTCTTATAGGTCATAGGAATTTTAAGCATATGATGGACTTTTACAAAACCAAGAAGAGGAACTTTGTACCATGATAACTTATCAACTATTCTAAAAGTTTAAGCTATTTAAAATAAGTGGTTTTGTATTTTTATATTCTAACGAAGTTGTTATTCCTTTCCATGTATCTCTTGTCTATGGTTGGTAATTCGTTCTTTGGTTTATAATGCAGATGTAGCTTCAAAATTGTATATACAAATACTTCCTACAATAAGTTGATAACACCTAATAACCTCCAACAAAAATTTGACTATGCTGGCAAGATGTTTCATTCAATCTGATCTTTTTCTAGTTGGCAGATGTACTTCTGTGAACTGCCTACTTCTGCTTGTCTACTTCTTGGGCTCTTTCTTTTTGTTGGGTTGTTTAACGAACCAGGGAATTACAGCTACAATTTGTTGGTAAAAGAAGGCATTCAAATGCATGAGGCTCCTTCCAATATTAGGCTTTGCACCATGACTCCGTCAAGTAATGGCAATGTGATGATGGCAAGTCTTACCTTCATACTAAGTGATACCCTCTTCTTCTCACTTCAAAGTGGATAAACAAACCGAATAATGAATAATCAAATCCAGACGATGCATATTATCAAGTCAAAATGAAAGAAGTACTACCGCATTATACTTCATAACACCATATCTTCAAGTTCATTATTTTTCATAAGTTTGGCATTTCACCCTTTTCTTGTTTGATAATGTAGCATTCTTTGGTGTTTGCTTCTTTCTGCTTCTGAATTGCAGTTTGATGGGCATGTGGAGGAGCATGTATGAGTGTCATCAAGTCCAGACTCACATTGTCCAGCAGCTTGAGTACCTCAACAATGCTCTGAGTACTAATCCTACCTCCAATGTACATCGTCAGTCTGCTCTCCAGTTGGAGCTGGAGGTTGAACGCTGGTACTCGGCCTTCTGTAGTCTCGTCAATTCCCAAAGAGATTACATCTATTCACTCACGGGCTGGCTCCGCCTCTCCCTCTTCCAGTGCCACCACGACCCACTTGCTAAACCTCAGCAGAATTCTGACATCTACTCCTTATGTGAGGAGTGGCAGCTTGCCATCGATCGAATTCCTGACAAAGTAGCTTCTGAGGGAATCAAAAGTTTCTTGACAGTAATCCACGCTGTCGTCATTCAACAGGCGGAGGAGCAGAAGCAGAAGAAGAGGTCAGAGATGGCATTTAGAGAGCTTGAGAAGAGGGCAGAACAACTTAGAGCTCTGGAGTCTAAATACGGTCCATATTCTGTATCTGAAGGTTATGGAGGAACGATGCGGAAACCACCTGTAGTAGAGAAGCGCGATAAGGTGGAGTCTTTGAAGGCCAAGGCGGAGGACGAGAAGAGCAAATACGAGAAGAGTGTGGGGGTCACAAGAGCCATGACTCTAAACAACTTGCAGACTGGTTTTCCAAATGTTTTCCAATCAATGACTGGCTTCTCTAGTGTCTGCATGCAGGCGTTTGAATCGGTGCACAACCACCAGAGAAGTTCTGATAGGGTGCTCGACTTGAAGAGGCTGCTAACCTGAGAGATCTATGAAGAATGACACATCACTGTATAAATTGTATACAGTTTCAGAACAGCAAGGTGGATTTTACAAGCTTATTTAGCTTTAACTCTAGTTTCAAGAGCAAGTGTTAGATTAACGTATCGTCTCTTATCTATTTGCGTTGGTATAGTCGGATGAGGGCCACTTAGATCTTTTGTATTAAACTAGCACTGAGTTGTTGAATCAATCATTAGATTCAATGCAATTTTAGTTTTTGGCACCTGCATATCTTACTGAAAGTGATGCATTTAGATGGAACTGTGCGAAGTTTATTTGCATTTAGATTTTGCATTGATCAATTCATGGAATGTTCGAGATCACATTGACTCCCACACGAGTTCTAAAATTGAATTCAATTTGATAAAAGAAATCATATCAACAACAACTCATAGCCTTGAAATGTGCAAAATCTACAACGATTTTGACCAAATATTCCATAAGGTGTTGTACAACAAAGTTGTAAGCTAGAATTTATCCTCTTCCTCTTTCGGTAACTGTAGACCTGTAGCTTGACATCCTGTTTGCTGCTGCCTCTCAGATTTCCTATGAAGTTCTCCACTGCAGCTCGATTTGAATCCGACCATTCTTTGAGTCAATAAGATGATATCTTTCATTGATTCGCTTGTTGCTCACAACATCTGCAAGTGCTATATCCACATAACCCAAAGGTTCCTGAGAAAATTATCTGAAGGTTAAATTTCTTCAAAGCACCAATTACCATAATATCACGGTATATATTTGCTTCAAGAATACAGCACCTTCAAAAAAAAATTTCTCTCATGTCCTCGTTACGAGGAATTTCGAAAGAAAATGGTCTTTTCTATATTGGAGAAAGATCACGTACCACATAATCCACGGATATGTTGAGCTTCAAATAAGAAATGTTCTCCAAACAAACTAGCTCAAAATAAATCAAACGAATAGGATAAAAAAACTGATGCACGACTCTGTTCAGTCCGATAAAGATCACACACTAGTTAGAGCTCTGGTGGAACGATGCCGATAAAATCAAGAGTTATACTTATAAAGCATGCTTAAAATTATTCGAGAATAAGACGTTCGACCAGTCATAAAGCATAATTAGACAATCATGTCCAAATATCAAAACTTACTAAAGTCACAGTCCAGCATATAGCTATATTATCTAGTATAGTGAGACAAGGGATAAGAAGCTGAAAAGAATAAAGCCAAAGTTGTACCTTCGAGTATATTAACCCCTTGTTTGGTGGCCTACTAACTACCTCTACATGAATTTTATCGTGAATAGGTGGTTCCTCGCATACAAACTGGAACTCCTCCTCCCATCGTGGATCCCTGTTTTTCTTTATATGCTGCATCCAAAAAATGACCTCAGTATTAGATGAGGAAAGATGAAGTAAGATTCAACGTTGAAGCACTCTGAACATATGAAGCATGACACCTTAGTTCTTTTCTCCTCTCCTCTGAAAATGATTCGCACATAGGGGTTGGTATGATGTTTTCCTTCAAGGTCTTGAGCTTCATGAACAACAACAACAAGCAAACCACCACCAGATGGAGTGCCATCTGGAGCATTTTCTATAACACTTGTATCTTCGCTGATATCTTTTGGTAGACCTTCTTCCTTGAAAGGCTTATATGTCACTTCCAGAACAAGCTGTCCACGTGCCTTCTCGTTTTGGATATCATTTAGATCCATATTTTTAAGCAAGTCCAGAGACAATGTTTTGGTCTCATCAGGAGTAAGGTCTTTCAATTGAATGATGTTTACACCCATTCTTTCATGTTTCCCAACCTAAACAAAATATAAATAAACTTAGAATAAACTCGGATATGACAAAAGTTAACAACAGATTGTTAAAGGAGTAAAGATAAATAAGAAAATTGGTAAATGAAACAAGACATGCCTGTTCCCAGTCGTAGACCCTAAGCTCTAAGGATTGAGTTTCTGGATCTTTAACGACAAGCTTGAATTCCTCATTCCATTCAGGGTTGAGATTACTGTGCTTCACTGTAGTTTTCTTGGAGGGAAGCTTATCATCCAACAGCTTAAGTTTCACATATGGATCTGATTTACCCATAAAATCTTTCTTTCGCAAATTATTTGCCCTGACAACCTTCACATATAGAATCCCGACAGGCTTCTTTGTGGTTCTGCAAGATTGTAAAAATGGATTAGTTGCAGTCGTTGTGATCAATGTTTGTTTTCCTCGTAAGATAATAGAATGATTCTTAGCAACACATGACATGTAGTTACTCTGAAGGATCCATAATTGGAACTTCTAGTGTCCTAGGCCACAGATACATATTTGCAACATGATCCTTGATGATCTCCTGCAGATGGATCCAGCACAGAAAGGTAAAGGTTCAGAGGAGTCAATCTGGTGATGTATTCTACATTATCCATTTTGATGATCAATAATAATAAAAAAAAAGCAGAACTAAATTGCGGGAATAATACATTGGTGTTTATGTGAACAATAATGAATTGGTAATATATGCTCTTTAAAGCCCACATAACAGCCAATCAAATAGAAATAGAGAATAGTTATGAATGGCAGTTGTGGCAACCATTTCCATCTTCACATTTTGAACATCAAATCTAAAGCATTTGTATGCATGAAGAAGATAACCAACGAAGAGTTTGATATCTGAAATTCTTTAAATTTTCAACTACTTGCAGAGATGAGAAAAGACCACAATCTTCACCTAAGAATTATAGTTGCAATTCTTACCAAAATAAGCAATTTCTTTCAAATATGAAACTAGCATAGATAGCCGATAACATACTTGCCAAGTAAATGTTTCAGAAAAGGGCATGATCTAAAAATATGGATACACAAGTTATCAAGCTGTGGTCAAAGTTGAAGTAGAAAGGAAACTCAGCATTCAAATATGAGGTTGAGCTGCAGTTAAACTGGAGACAGATATATAATGTACATTTGAATTTAATGCTTAGTCATCATAGAGCAAAAGATGAACTGTAACTGAATAGGGCAATACCTGAGCAAATCTATAAAGACCAGGAATGGCCATAAGATCTGCTCCCAGAAGTTTCAGTCCAAAGTCAACATGTGGCTGCAACAGGAAGACATGAATGAAGGGAAAGAACCAATGATAAAAGGAGAGAAAAACAAAATGATCTGCCTACTCACATACCTTCTCCATGAGAGACACAAAGATTTTTGCAAAGCAAGGAAAGCTAGGGACCAATGGCTTCAAAGTAATGCGTGGTGCAGCAAAGATTTGCAAATCCACTACCTGAAAAATTCCAAATGTATAGACAGTCTAGTTGGCCAACTTCGAAGAAAAAGATTTATTCCAAGTACAGAGTGCATGCAGTATAGAGAAAGATATTCAGATTCCTTGTCGTTTCACTCTATGAGGAAGAAGCTGCAAATTACTTGAACAGTTGCCTTTAGCCCATATGCCTTAACAACAACAGTAACATTAGGATTTCCAGCCCACTTCAGTGATGGTTCCATTATCAACTCCTGCTCCTCTGTAACATAGACTTTCATTCCTGAAAGAAGAAAATTTTATCCAATGCTGTATCAGATAAGAAATCATACATAGAATGCTGAAAGAATGTGCCATTAGAAAAGCAATCAAGATGGCAGTTTCTCCATCCCCTATTTCAGAGAGAAGGGGAAAGGACGGTCAAATATAAACATGGTTTGCTGGATTGGCCGATCAGGATCGGTCCGATCCGAACTCTCTCTTTCTCTTTTTCTCTCTTTCGCTCTTTCTTCTCGCTCTCTCTTTCATTCTTTTTCCTCTTTTTATCTCCTTATTATATAGTTATTGTTTTTCATACGGAGAGATCTAGCTCCGACAAACTCTGACAAACTTCGACAAACTCTAATATATAGTTTTTTAATTTTATTTCTTTTTTCTCTCTTTTTTTTATTTATTCCACTCTCTCCATTTTTCTTCTCTTTTCTTCTTTTTTTCACTGCACCGTGGTTTTTCTTTCTTTTATTTAGTTTTCTTACACTCGCTTCTTTCTAATCTCTTATTCTTTTCAGTTTTCATTGTACCATAGTTTTTATTTTTTATTTTTTATTTTTATAATTTTTATAAGTTTTTCTGTAATTTTAAATAATATTTAGAATTTTATGTAATTAAAAAGTCTGATCTAATCCAGACAATCGATATTACCGATAATGCTAATCTAGTCGATACGTATCATTATTTCGGAAGGCCAATTCTGATCTTGATCCCAATTTTTTGAACAAGCATCATGATGAGTCGACAGATTTTAGTGCATAGTGATATGTTGCTATGTAGCTACCCATGTTTACTTGAATCAATCCAAGTTAAAGGAATATAATTGTTAAACATACAAGGACTCGGGGTTGGCAGCCTTTGTGGCGGGAAAGAGTATAACATAACACATCAGATCCTACTTTGAAATTTTGGCAAAAAATTGAACAGTTCTGGCTGAAATGTATTGTACCAGGCAGAAACCAGAAATATTACATTTTTTGTCCTTAATTCTTAACCTTTATCAGCCAAAACCATTATATTTTGGTCAACACATTTCATTTTTTTCAGGGGTCAAAAACCGAAACTAACCAAACCTCCAAAGTCCAAACCATGCATTAGATAGTAAATCAGTTGGTATCTTATTTCTCACAATATAGTGTTCACTTATTTCAGTATTCTGTGATATCTTTGCTTCTCTAAGATCTTGATCAGATGATGAAAGAGGCAGGCCACGCCAAAGTATATAATTCTGAGACCTCGGACCTATATAGGTGGGAATATTAGAAGCCTTTACTTGTTTCTTCCTCTCAAATTATAGCAAAATTTCCACATCCAGAAGTTTGCAAAAAGGAAAAATAAGAGATTGTACATGCTGATGGACATTAAAGCTACCATGATGGCAATGCTAAATTACTAATGTCATTGTCAATTTGTAGATTCACACACAAAAAGCAGAAGTAAGTTTATCAGAACTAACCTTGAAAAGTAGGTGGGAGAGAACCCAGAGTAAATGTTTCAAATTCAACAGAGTTAATTTTGTACTTCACAGTATTCTCAGCAATGATCGGCGTTGCAATTTCTTTGGCTGTTCTGCAGATTGCCTAGACAAGGAACAATATATGACAATGCTGAACAAATAACATCACAACTAGATATTTGGAATGCCCAGCATCTTTGAAGGGACATGGTGACTTGCCATAGAAACAAACCTTATCCAGATAAGGCCACATCATCTCCAAGAACTTGTTTAGCCAATCAATCTACCAAATGAGAAAAAGGAAATAATCAAAAATCAAAATTTCAATACTGCTTGTATAACCAAATTAGACCTCAACAAATCAAGTTCAAACTTAACCAGAGACCACATACTCGATCATAGTCTGGATTTTTCACCCATAAAGGAATTTCAGGAAGCATCCGTTCCAAAGATTTTGAGTCATGTTCCAAAAGTGGACGAACTTTAGGGACCTGAAAAAAGAAAAAAAGAATAAAAAAGGCTAGCATCAAATATCATATTTTGATCAAGGAACAAGATACAATTTAACACCAACCATAATATTCTTTAGTTTGGTATCTAAGTACAAGCTTTAGCAAGAGAGGTATGACGAAATAACAGAGTTGATTTCAGACATTCTGCCCCTTTTTTCTTCTGGTACAACCCCTCATTGTCTTTATACTATCTCGTGCTCGTGCTCATGGACCTTCTTGTCAGTCTGTCAGAAGCTGAGAGATTGCAGCCTCTGATACAATCGCTCCATTAACTCCTATTTATGAGCACCAAAATCAAAATAATCTAGATACCACATGTGCTTCCTAAATGGAACAGTATGTTCAAGCTCATGATGGTTGCCAAAAGATACTGCAGTGAGCTCACTTGGTTGAACAACAGTATACTGACACTGCATTGCAATTAATTTTTTTTTTAAAAAAAAATCCTTTCCCACCACAGGTTAGTGTCACTGTTTAATAACCTGTGATCCATGACAGGACTTTACCTTTAAATCCCCTCAATTAGAAAGCCACTTTAGTTTAAGGGATAAGACTTGAATGTTTTCTTACCAATCATGCAAATTATATACTGGTGAGGGTAGCAACTCTAATCAGTTTACCAAGATATATCCTGGCAGGAATTTTGGCTATTCTCATTGATACTTATCCTAAAAATAGAGATTGAAAATTTCCTAACCTTGCCTCTTAAAAAAAGATTCCCATGCTACCAATCTTAATTCATGACCTTTTATTTTTATTTCTTCAATTTTACAAGAGCACCAAAATATCTAAATTCAGTTGAAGGTAGTTCGATTTTTATTAACCCTGATCTAATTATCCGCACTATCATTCATTTAGGGGATGGCGAAATCTATCATATCTCATCAAGAAGTAAGTATAAATAGACCACCACGTTCCACAACAACAACAACAACAAAAAAGACAATCATCAAGCAAACATAATTCATCAACAAAATGGATGATATAATCTACAAACTATTCGCTCCAAATAAGAAGAAAATAAAAAGATACTACACACTGCTCGAGCAAATAAGAAGCAAACAAGAAAATATCTCACGTAACAGGCACATAGAACACATCACAACAAGAACTCCTTGAACAAGAAAACATTCTAAATCAGAAAACCCACGAATTGAAACAAATAATGGAGACAGAGGGCTACCTTGACATCACTGGGCTGGAAGTAGATGAAACAGTAATACCCAATAACGACCCCAGCCGTGAACCCAAAGCCAAATCCGGAGAAACCCAGCACAGTACTCACAAACCCCATCTCCGATCAAATTCCACGAAGAATTCCAATCTCACCCTATACAATCCACGAAACATGTACAAGGGCCTTTATTGATGCTACAGCAAAGAAAAACTCAACCTAAGACTACCCTGTTAAGATTCTGTTCGATCACAAAGTTTTCGACGAGGGGACGATTCGAAGAAGATGGAGAGCATTACCTGAAAGGTGGCTCCTTTTGCGGTTATTTTGAGTTATCGTTGCTTTTGGAGGTGGGTTTTGGATTTGGATTTGGATTTGGATCGTCGGGTAAGGGTTGAGAGATTGGAATGGGATTCGATGCTTTGCGTTGCCAAAACGATTCGTTAAATGGTGTCTTCGAAGTAACCAAACAACCTCTCTCTCTCTCTCTCTCGTCTATATAAGGAGTGAGAGAAAAAGAAAATAAAAATTTACAAATAACACCTCATATTTCATATATATATATATATATAATTTATTATTCATGGGGGCGTAAACAACAATAAACTAAGATTTGAAATGGTATGTTTCCCCAAAAGAAGAGGAGTGTCGTCGAGATCTCGAAAAGTCTTTGAACTCGTTGCACGACACCTGTTGCATATTTGTCTTCGAGCTATGTGTCATGTGCTAACGTGGTAAGTTGTCGACTTAATAGCAATTGTTTAAGCCTCCCTTGTCTCAGAGAAGGCTGTTCGGAAATCTAAACTAAAATAATTCATTTTTTAACTAAAAAAAAAAGAACCTTCGATCAAATCGAAACAGAAATTTAGAAGTTTAAAGAATAAATTAAAAATAATATTCATGCAAATCGTCAGCTTTTCTTTTTCCAATTAAATCAGGAGTCTATTTGAAACTTATGTGGAACGAAATGAGTCATGATGTGATATTATTATATAGATTAGTCCCCGTTTCATTTGTAGAGATATTAATTTATTATTATCTCTCCTCTTATTCCATATACTTAAAAAAAAATTAATTTAATACTAATTAAAATTTATATTTTATTCTTAGATTTTTACTACTACTTTATATTCAATCAAAGTATTTTCTTTATTTAGTTCAAAATATTATAAATTTCTAATATATATTCAGTATTTATCAATTTTATAACACATCAAATATAATTATTACTTATTATATTATTATTTAACTAAATAATAAAATAGCTTATATGGGTATCGTGGTATTTCTCTCTTTCTGGTATGAAAATTTAGATGATATGTGACTTTTACAATTTGATCTCACGTGATATTTTAATTTATAATAATAAATATTAGTGTGTATCGTGTATGTAAATTATATTCATTCTGTTACGATAAAATGGGCATCAATTATGAAAAAAAATTAGGCAATCAGTTTTATATACTAAATCGAAAACCTAAAAGCAATTAAACTGATATTATTCGAGTTATACCACACAGCAATATTAAATAGGAAAAAATTCTATAAATTTACACCCTAACTTTTCTAATAATATGTTAGAAATCAAATTTTAATTTGCATATAGAAATTATTAATGATGAAAAGGCCGAGTACTGTAGCTTATTGGGTTAATAGATTTTCGGATATTATGAATATGAGCCCTTTTTCATGGATCATGGATGTACTAAACTATACACCGATCCTAACTTTCGCTTATTCACAATTTGACTCTTATTTTTCTTACTTGTAAATTTATAATTTAAATCTTACATTTCTATTCTTATTATCTTATTATGTGACATTAATATTTTATTTGTATTATGTAAAAAATATTAAAAATATCCGTATTCATCCGATGGCTCTAATTATGTTCATTGTAATCGTATAATCTTTTTGTATTTATTTTTAAGCATAATTAAGATGATCAAATATGCACAATTAGCACATATTTAACGGCACATTCAGGTTGACCTGGACGCTCTAATACAAAATCCCAACCTTAAAGATGCAAATAAATAGAATCATTAATCTGTTTGCTAAGTAAGCTAAGTAAGCTAAGTATTATTTGTACTTCCAAGAGATTGCACTCTATGAATGCCAAGCTCAACCTCCGGAAGTAGCCCAATCAATTATTCTATTACACTCTTTGTACGTATGAACAAAAGAATCATAGGCTTTCCACAGTGTTGTTAACAGCTTTAATAATGATACTCGAGCTGCTTTCAATGATAGAGTTTGGCTAATAAATGGATCAGTTGATTCAGTTCACCTCTAGTATTTCTAGCAGTGATACCAATACTGATCATAAGCCCCATCAAAGTTGAATGTGGAGAGATATCTTCACAATGTGGATTCCAGTTAACCCATAACTCTTCTATGTCAGTATTCTTGTTGCTTCCTTCTCCACGATGGAAGTAATTCCTAGCGATATGAATGGCTCTACTATGTGTTTCTCTTTCGTTTTGACATCTTCGAAGCATATTTTGTTCTTTGCCTTCCGGATCATCCAAAGTACAATGGCTACAACGACTTTAAATTTGTGTCAGTCCCCTCTAAGACCAATTATATGCAAACCAGTTAATATTTAAACTAAATGAGATATTGAGGTTGTGTCCAATGACCAACTATACCTCTAGATTTTGTTAGATTATCTTTTTTTATATCTAATTAAAATTATTTTTAAAAAAAATTAAAATTAAAAAATAAGACTAACTAATCGAGTTCGGGGCTTAGCCTCAAATCAAATAAAACCTAAAATATATCAACATTTATAAAAAAAAAATGGTATTCCACATTCATTCCAATTGATCCTGAGTTTTCAGGGCACCCTTCACTCAGAGTTCAAAGTTCTTAAGAGCGATTTTCCGAGTGCATAAAATCCATTTTGCTTTGTTGGCTAAGATACCCAAAGGTCTATATTTAGATTTCATTATAGTAATCCAAAAGGCACTGCCACCGTTAAAAAAACTTGAAAATAAATTTTCCTATTTAAAATTAATTTTGCCAATCGCAAGTCTTTAATAGCTAGATCATCCTCTGATTTGGGCTTGAGCTAGCAGGAAACAATGCTTCAAAAAAATTTCCGCATTATGCAGGAACGTGAGGTTTTCTTACACTGTGTAGATATGCAAGGTTATAATCCTGCACCGTGTGGTTATACAGGATTATAACTCTGCACTAGGAGATAGGAGAAAGAGAAAAAAGCAACTATAATTGATATGATAAGTAATTATGTGTTGTCATCTCAAATAGTAAAAATAGTAATCTTAAGTTATTAATAAATAGTTTTTTGAAAGTTGCATGAAATAAAATGAGAGAAAATATTAAATTAGTATACTAGAATAAAATAATATAGTATTTAATTACTATATCAAAATAATGAGGCTTATTATAGAATAAATATATTAGTATTCCATAAAATAAAAAGTGAGCTTAGTGATTAGATGAAGGGTATATTAGGAACCCAGATAGAGGCAAACTAATAATTAGGTATAACAATCACATCACAGTAGAAATGATCAGGATTTGGAGACCAATAAAAAGAAAGAAAAATATCCCGCTAAAAAGGAAGCCAGACAAAGAATTGTCTTAAGAGATCTCACAATGAGGAGAAAACCAATGGGAGGAGGGCATGCCATTAATTAGTAGGAAAAACTTGGAAAACTCTGATGCAAACTCTTAACCCAATCACACCACAGGCTAAGGCTAAGGGCTAAGGCCAAGGCATGGATAATGAATAGCCTTCTAGCTCAATTAAATAGAACCACTACTTGCCTATCACTTCCTGTTACAAAACCTACCAGTCATCCGTTACGGACTCTGAGGATTAAAAGATCCAGGGCGTCGCTTTCCACGTGCTCCGCCACTCGTCGTTCTCCCAAACAAACGGTTCCGATGATCTCAACGGCTAGCACGGAGTCCCGATCCAACGGCCCAGGTGGCCTGGGCGGCTACCGACCGTACCTGTCTCGGGCTTCGCAGCCGCCCGCGAGCTGCTGTTGTCGGTTAATTACTAAAAGTCTGCTTTTTGCAAAAAAGTCCAAATTTTCGAACCCAGAAAAAGAGAGGAAGAAACTATCCGTTGGGCTCCTCGCTCCTATATAAAGGACCCCATAGAAGAGACCACCCAATCTAAACAGTATACCAATATCTAACCTCATACGTATTAAACTTTTTCCTTTTGTTAGTACAACTTGATCTCTTGATCGTGGTTTTTTTGTTAAGATCAAGAACCATCAATGGAGAGTGTAGTGATGGATCGATACAATTCATACACAGTTTATCCAAGGAGGTTTGCTTCTATGGATCATAGAGGGGTTATGTTCAAGCCCTTCAACTCTCTTCCCAATTCAAACCAACCTCCTCTTCTCCCCTTGCCTTCTTTGAACTCCACCTCTCATGGGTCGTCTCCGAGAAGGGTGGTGAGTGGTCACCAGCCAAGGTGGAAGAAGCCACGGCCTTGTAGCAGTAGCCCAAAGAAGGAAGGAAAGGCTAGAGTGGTTCTTAGTTTTGCACAAGGGAAGGAGGAAAAGGAGAAGGAGGAGAGGGTGGAGTGGGTGGGTTCGTTGTACTCGGTGTCGCCGCCGCCGAGCAGCGTTCCGATGCCGAGTTTCTCGGTGGCGAGAGGAAGAGGAAGAGGAGGAGAGGGTGGTGGTGTGGATGCTTGCGCTACTGGGGAGCTACGACGCCTCCTTGGTCTTTAGGGTGGTGAGTTGACAACGGTGGTGGTGGTGGTGGAGGAGGAGAAAGGTTGGTAATTAGAGTTGAAATAATTGACATGAAGTGGCAATGTACATCTGAGTGACTTCATGCAGTACACTTAATTTTTCTACTTTTTTTTTTTTTGGTTCTCTTTTTGGTTGATGAATGCAATGATCGATAGAAAGTAGTAAAGAGTGTGATGTTGTGACGAGTAAACATAACTAAAATATGGTTTTAATTAGATGAGGTTTCAAATAAAGAGTATATGCTGCTTGAAAATTCACCTGTTTTACTTGGACAATTACAAGTTATTGGTAGAATAGTACGTGGTCGGTCATGGATAGATTTTGATATAATCTGATGATGGTGTGTAATGTTGACCATAAAAAAATAAACTTAATTACATATTAAAAGAAAGGGGTTTGATACATAATTAATCTTGGTTTTAATCATAAATAATCTTGGTTTTTAAAAAAGGCGTCAAAACTAATCTTATTAGAGACAGCGCTTCAAATGGGTTTCAGAATATGTAATATGTAACTGAACAGTTCAGATCTTGTTTGGTCAACCACAACATACAGAAGAAAATCTTTTGTCTCTCTTGGCAATGCATATGAGGCTACAAAATTGTTGGTCCTTGTTGAAGAGAGCCCTCAAGCGTGTGTTTAAGAGGCTTGATAAAGATAAATTGGGGATGCCAGAAGAAAGATAGCATTTAAGGACATGATATAACTCGCACTGAAGACCTTGAAGACTTGGAAGGCACTTTTATCTTCAATCTATTAAAACAATTTTTATTTAACTGTACGAAAGTAGAGAGAAATAGAGATTATTAAATCAGTATAAGCCTAAGTAGTTGTTTAGTTGCTAATTTAAAGTCCAACAAAAGCAAATAAAATGAAACATATATTAAGATTGGAATAAGCTAACTTTATATTTGGTATTCAAATAGTAATTTATCTCAAAATTAGTTTATAACACTATTATTCTCGTCTCTTCCTTTTTCTAATCTAATATTCTAATACTTTCCAAAAAAATATAATTACTATTTTATCTTTAAAAACATCAATTTAATTAACTATCATTCTTTCTCCTCTCCTCATTTATCCACTATAAAAAACATTTTAATTATTTATCAAAATATTTCCTGAATTTATTACTGTTTGTTTATGTTTCATCAAATCTAATTATTATACTTAATTTACATGTAAACACTATATTAGTCTAAACCAATTTAAACAAGCTTATTTAAATTTTAAGAAATGTGTATAACTAAACTAATTTAGGATTTATAATCTCAAAAAAAAAAAAAAGTCCAATAGCCACGTTAGAAGATAATGCTAGTAAGAGATCTGAAAACAGAGCTTTATTTTTCCAACGTTCCAAACAATAGAGGTACAATGATCACAAAACATCAGAAATTCCCGGAGTGATCCTCAACTTATATATTACAAATATCTACCAGATCATTTGCCTAGATCTATATACTAGAGGTCGTCTTTCTTTCCAAGAGGAGAATGAATAGCTTAAATAAAGCACATTCAAGTAAACTGCTCGTCCAGGATAGCTTAAATAAAGCATCAGGTCTTGCAGAAGGCATGAAGAGTTTCATCAAGGGCCTTTCTGTCATAGTCACCAGTAAAAACACAACCACCCAAAGGTCCTTTAAGAAGGATGAGTCTTAGCAATCCATCAGCCACCTTCTTATCAACCTATGATGCCATGGACTTTGGTTAAGAATGGAAACTTCGGCAAAAAAATAACAAGAGTTTTGACTCTTACCGCCATAATATTTTTGAACTTCTCAACAGTCATCGTCTCAGGAGGTGAAGTGGGGAGCTTGGCCTGCTGCAAGATGTCACCGACACGCTTAACAATTGTATCGTCGATCCAACCTAGGCGATATGACATGTCAACCGCCATTACCTATGAAAGCACAAAGCAAAATTCTATTGAAGACAAACCCTAGTGAAGTATAATAAAATTATTAGAATGAAAAATAACTTAAAGAAAGAAGGCTAAAGGGTTCAGAATGTATCACCATTCCAGCTGCAACAGCCTCTCCATGGAGCCACTGTCCATAGCCAATACCTGTTTCTATAGCCTGAAAATGGCAGGTCACAGTGTGAATGACTAGCATGCTTAAGAGTAGACAATTCTCATGGGAATTGAACACATAACAACAGTGCAATATGGAGACGATGATGATTGTCAGAAGAAATGAAGAAACATGGAAATGAAGCGGAGCTGAGCGAAACCTAGATTCTAGGTGTTGATTTCTTTTTGGAATCAGTAAGCAAGTGGAAAGATAACATTGATGTAAACTTGTAATATTACAGCCGCAGTTTGTAGACGAGTTCATGACTTGGAAAGGTTATAACCCCATCTACCTTTTTGTTCAACATCTTATCAATAGCTTCATTTGCCTTAACATGCAAGAGACAAGATCGATCTTTCATACTTCCACTGTCCCATTAACATTCAGGAAACATGACATCTGAAAGTCCAACTTCATCTTTTCATGATCAATACTTCAGACCAAGCTAAGTTACACCATGTAATTAGTGAATCACTCAATCATCACATGTTTCCATCTTAATAAATATTCTACACTTGGGCTTTTACCCAGGAAACTTTAGACCCGTAAAGCCCATATATATTTTTTTTTCACAATTACAGTTGAAAACCGTGACCTCTACAACTAAGTAGTGGCTCACCACATCATTATCAAGCATGCCATCCCCTCAATACTTGAAACTTCTAGGTCCTTCTTTAATTGTTTTTAAGCCCCCTTTCGTTATCCATATATTTTATGGGTGTGTGCTATTTCCATCCGACTCATAAGCTACTCATCAAGCATGCTTCACTATATAACTAACATATGCATCTATTTTGATGTAATAAAAGAAAGTGGATGCATATTATTGAAAATGAGAAGTTAGAATACATCAAATCAGCATAAGCACTAGGGAAACATGGCACTCACATGACCAAATGTATGACCCAAGTTTAGTGTAGCTCGCAATCCACCTTCCTTCTCATCTAAGGAGACAACTTCAGCTTTATTTTCACATGATCGCTTGATAGCATAGGCTAAAGCACTAGGGTCTCTGCAAAAATCAAACAAATAATAAAGGTTAGCAACAATATAATTTTCAATTCAGATAACCTAGTTCTGATAAAGTCTAGATATAAGGTTACGGTCCTTCAATCTTTGGAAAAGTTGAAAAAGAAAAAACTTTCGATAGTGGATTCAAATATTATTTCTAAGGTGGTACTCTACTCTATCAACTTTTTTAGCATCTTCTTTTCCATTATCTTCCTCACTGATCAATTGTCTGTTCTGGATCTCCAAAATATATACCAAGAAAGTAAAACTAACTTATTACATGAGACTGATAATAGTCCCAGAGATTCTCCGACAACTGGGGTGTTCTCTTCAGCTATATATTATGCATTCTCAACTACAGTGCTGCAAGTGATTTTTACCAAACCTCTCAATAAAGGGTAAAATAAAGTTCAAGGGAAAATACTACAACCAAATCAAACAAGAAGAACAAACAACCATGCAAGAAATTTTATGCAAGTCGAATCTGGACAATTAGAAAACAATAAGTATCTCATTATGAGAATGTGGTAGTCATTCTATACCTTGCTAAAAGGGCCTGCATATTCTTTTCTTGCCACTCAAAGAAAGCTGCATCCCTAATAAGCCCATATTTCACAACTTCTCCTATACCTGATGCTAGCTCCCTATCGGGCAATGTATTTAGTGTGTTAGTGTCTATAAGTACACTTTGTGGTTGGTAAAAGGCACCAAGCAAGTTCTTCCCAAGTGGATGGTTTATCCCAGTTTTCCCTCCAACCGAGGAATCCACCTACAAAAAAAAAAAAGAATTTCTTAGTTGATTAAAAAGTCTCGAAAAGAACAGAACCAACAGAGTTTAACAACTGTTGCTCAAAAAGATGGACATTTGCTCACCTGAGCCATCAGAGTAGTAGGTATCTGAATGAAATTAACACCACGAAGAAAGGCAGCTGCAGCAAAGCCACACATGTCACCGATAACTCCACCACCAAGAGCCACAAATGTACTACGGCGATCAAACCTAGATTCTATTGCCTTATCAAAGACCTTCATCAATGTCTCCTACAGCACCAAGATATGAATTAGACAATACAGTAGAAACAACAACCTATGCAGCAAACTTCGTTGCAATAGACTCAGCTATGGCAATTTTGAAGAACTTATGATGAACCTTCCAAGAACTTGGATGGTTATGGGATTTTATGAACTGAAAGATGAGAGCTGCAAATGCTAATCTTGATTCAATTTGTTGAAGATTATTTTGAGATCGGAAATTTACAGCGTACACCCTAAGCGGATAAATTAATAAAACAGAAGCTATAATCACTAACCATGTTCTTATACTTCTCTCCATCCGGTAGAATCACGCTCTCCACTGAAATACCAGGATTCTCGTGAGTCAATGCTTTCGTAACCTTCTCGAGGTACAACGGCGCGATCGTAGTGTTCGTTACCACCAGAACCCTCTTTCCATGCACATGCCTAAGAAGACCGCCCCACATCAAATCAAATCAAATGCAAAACCACAAGCTTTTTAACCCAAACGGTCGCATACCTCTGGAGAAGATCCGGTTCGTCGAGCAAACCAGAGCCTATGTAAATAGGATAGCTCCGATTGCCAAGATCCACCTCGACGACGGTGGAAACCCTAGAGTCGGCTTTCTCCCCCAAATCCTCCATTACCGGGGAGGCGCTCGCCGAGATCCGAGCCCGGCTCCGGATTGGCCTTATGGGGAGCCGATCGGAGGAGAGAGGAGAAGAGGCAGGGAGCTCAAAGAAGCGGCGGCCGATGGAGATCGCGGCGGGGCGAGAGGTGGAGCGGCGAAGGTGAGCCGATATTTTGGCCGGAGAGGGGTGGAGAGAAGAAGGAGAGGCCGCCATGAGACGGGATTAGGGCTAGGGTTTGGTGGCGAGAAGAAGGAGAAGAGTTCGGTCGTCTTCTCCTACCACCATACTTTCTACTATAGTGGGAGGGAGTGGGTAGGTGGGGGACGGAGTCGAAGGGTGAGTCGCATGCGGAAGCCTTTCACACATGCAGTTAACCTACCATGCACGTGTTGCTGCTATTGAGAGCATCCTGTCCGTTATTTTCTATATTGATGCACGATCAGTCACCCCAATGGTGGAGATTTCGTCCGCATAGAGAGGTGTTACACAGGCAAAGTCTCCGGCGTGCGATCGTTACCGGTCGCAAGCTCTGAGGTTGGTGGAGTTTGACACGTGGCGGTCAAATGGAGGTGGAGTGGGGGAGATGGGGATGGGGACTACATTCAGGTGTCTCGCACGTGCGCTCTGAATCCTGAGTTTTTATCGGTGCTTTTCAAGAATATAACGTGAGTCAATCGATCGAGTAACTTAACTCAGTAGGATCCAATTGCCACATTTATTATTATTATTTTTATTTATTGACAAGATTACCCCTATCATCCACGTACCAGGTCAACCAACCGAAAAGCCAGTCCCGCCTCAACTCCCTCCTCACACTCCAAAACCCAAAGGTAAATAAACCTACACTTATAATAGCTTTCCCTCCTTTCCCGTTCCTCCACCCATAATAGTTTTCCTCGTCTCCGTCCCTCCTTGCTTTAAGCTCCTCCTTCTCCGCCCTCTTCTTAGCGGCCACCTCCTCCTCCATCGCCCTCGTCCTCTCCCACTCGAGGACGAGTATGCCAACTGCTAAATAAAAATTAAGAAAAGAAAGAAAAGAAAAGCTCTCGTCATTTCTAATCCGAACGCAAAACTCATTGAATATATCGAGTTCAGATGATAGCGACGGTGTCGCCCATGAACGTAGTGAGAGCTCTCGTCTTCGCCGCAGTGCTTGCGGCCTTCGTGGCGGATCGTGGAGCGGATGCCGGCAACGTGACGTATGACGGGCGGTCGCTGATCATAGATGGGAAGAGAGAGCTGCTGTTCTCCGGCTCGATCCATTACCCTCGAAGTCCACCTGAGGTAATATTTAGGAATACCAAGACGACTGGAAATTATAGAAATAACCCTGTTATTTGCTTTATAATACTAAGGAAATTTGTTTTCCATTCAAACCCTATATTTACTTCTATTGCATAACGAACATCCACAAACTGGTCCATAACCGTTACTCGGTTTAGTGGACCACCACTTTGCTGAGAGTATTTTAGATATTTCAGTTTTTATAAAATAATTATTCTCTAAATAGTTTATAGTTAGAATAAATTTAACTTCAAATAATTTTGAGGCTTAAATCTTTGTTGCTATTCAGTAGATATATAGTGATGTATTTTAGTCTATTATATTTTAAGGTGTTAAAAAGAAAATCTTAGTTATCTCTATTTATTTTATTTTTACACTAATCCCTTCAATAATATACCGAGAGCATTAGGTGGAAATATACCAAAAGACCCATACTTTTACAAAAATTACATAAACTTTTGATGGTAACGTCGGATGGTTGCATGTTGGATTAGATGTGGCCAAAACTCCTCCAAAAAGCAAAGCAAGGTGGATTAAATGTAATCCAAACGTACGTGTTTTGGAACATCCACGAGCCTGTCCAGGGACAGGTAATCTTTTTATTTATTTTGTTGTACAACTTTTAATAATTATTATTATTATTTATTTCCTCTCCTCATAATTTTGTATTCAAATTTCAATAATCAAAATTTGTAGTACAACTTCGAGGGAAGGTATGATTTGGTAAAATTCGTCAAATTGATCCAAAAGCTTGGGATGTATGCCACTCTCCGAATTGGCCCCTTCATAGAGGCAGAATGGAACCATGGGTGGGTGCCAATTTTGCATTTTAGCCCTCCACTTTAGCTATATTGATGATGGTGGTGTCATTAGTTTTTGCTCACTAGTTTAATGTTGTAATGCTTCAGAGGTTTCCCGTACTGGCTCAGGGAGATCCCAGGCATCGCCTTCAGGACTGATAACCAACCCTTCAAGGTGATTATAATAAATTGGACTCAATTATAGGACCTTTTTTTTTCTCTTTGAAGGAAAGATATTAAATGCACAAATTACATTTTATCCCCTTTATTATTTGGCTTAATTTTAAATTGCCCGTAATATTTTAAAGGAAGAATTGTATTCTATCCCGCTAGGGCCAAATTTATTTTATCCCGTAGAATTTTATTTATATCATTTTACCTCTTTATAGTTTTATCTAAACAGAAATGCTATATTTTTCTATCATATTTGATGATATTATATGTCGATTTTAAAAATACTTAATAGAGACAAAGTTATAGTTCGTTGGCGCCAATATTTTACGCCAAAAATAAATTACTAAATAACTAAACTACCCCTAGCATTTTTACACATCCCTTAACCATTGTGACACCGGTTTAATATTTTTATGTAGAAACTAAATTCATGATTTGATTTAGAAATAGTTAAAAATTTTGAATTAGAGCAAGTCTGCAAAATGCAAATTACATTTTCCCCCATAAATTGCATCCCTTTCATGCAATGGCTGCAGCATTATATGAAGAAGTTTGTCAAGATGATTGTGCAAAAGATGAAGGATGAGAAGCTCTTTGCTTCTCAAGGGGGTCCCATCATTCTATCCCAGGTATGCTTCAACTCTTCGTTGCACTTCCAATGGTCTCTTGCATGCATGCATGCCTTGTTGTTAATTATACTCTAAATTTGATCATCAATAGATTGAGAACGAATACAACAATGTTGCACTGGTATACAAAGAAGCTGGCACAAGGTATGTGCAATGGGCTGGAAACATGGCTGTGAATTTGGACACTGGAGTTCCATGGGTGATGTGCAAGCAAAAGGATGCCCCTGGTCCAGTGGTGAGCTCTGTGGTTAATTAATTGCAGCATTTAGTGATAATTATGCTTGTTTACTTATTTCTTGATCCAAAATTGAACTGCAATTATGCTTTGGTGTTTAGATTAATGCATGCAATGGGAGGAACTGTGGTGATACTTTTTCTGGTCCTAATCATCCAACCAAGCCAATCCTTTGGACTGAGAACTGGACTGCTCAGTAAGTACACAAATTTTTTGGATCAAAAGATAGAATGGAGAGTAGTTTTTCGATCAAAAGATAGAATGGAGAGTAGTTTTGGACTTTTAGAATAATAATAATTAAGCATATGGCTTATTGTATTGAGATCATGTTGTAGTTAAAGAATTTTTTTTTGGGGGAATTCAGGTACAGAGTTTTTGGTGATCCACCATCTCAAAGATCAGCTGAGGATCTTGCGTTCTCCGTTGCGCGCTTCTTCTCAAAGAACGGCACGCTGACAAACTACTATATGGTATTAAGTAAACATAAGATTGAAGGAGAGATACAAGGAAAATGAGTGATTTCTTAACATAATTTTTGTTCAATTCTCTACTCAGTATTACGGTGGAACCAACTTTGGAAGGACAGGTTCTTCTTTCGTGATGACCAGATACTACGATGAAGCCCCTCTCGACGAATATGGTTAGACCCATGTAACCATGATTGATGAATATAAATTACATCATATGTAGCTTTTTCTTATGATCATTCACCTAATTCAGGCCTGAAGAAAGAGCCTAAATGGGGGCATCTGCGTGATTTGCATCATGCGTTGAAGTTGTGCAGAAAAGGATTGCTTTGGGGATCATACTCTGTCGAAGAGCTGGGTCATGGATATGAGGTAATAAATTACAACCTTGGTTATTAACGAAATCATTGTTAGTATATTTCGGTAGCTGATTATGGACATTTTGTGTAAGTTTATTACTTAATAATGATTGTGATCTTGTAATGCTTTCAGGCAAGGGTGTATGAGAAGCCAAATGAAAATGTTTGTGTTGCTTTCCTCTCTAACCATAATGCAAGAATAGATGGCAGTGTGAATTTTAGAGGTGTAAATTACTACTTGCCTCGCCACTCCATCAGTATTCTCCCTGATTGCAAGACTGTGGTCTACAATACACAGAGGGTAAACTTTGACATTCAATCATATTGTAACTGTAAAATGTCAGAGATTGATAGATAAAGAACAGATTAGTAATTCTTTTGTGTATATGAGACAGGTGAATGCTCAACACAACTCAAGGACATTCGTTGTAGCGAAAGAGACCCAAAAGAACAATGCTTGGCTAATGTATCAAGATCACATCCCGGAGTTCCATGAAACTTCTATCACTGCAGAAGAGCCCTTGGAGCTATTTAACATGACTAAGGACACCACAGACTATCTCTGGTATTCCACCAGGTAAGAACTAGGAATTCCTTTTAACATGAAGATGTGATGCTTGCTCCTGCTTAATTTATGAGCATGGTAATAGAAATAGTCAAGTTTGGAGAACTTTATTCAACTTTATTGAAATGAATTCATTACAGATGTGAATATTATCTAGTAAATTTCATGGTGGACCTTCTAATTCAACTTTGATATTTCAATATTGTGGCCTTTTGTTTTTATGAGTTTAGTGACACTACGTTGTTAGTGATTGTTATTTTCCTCCACTAAATGCAGCTTCGATCTAGAGGATGATGATTTACCAATGAGACATGACATCAGGCCAGTGCTTCAGGTCTCCAACCTTGGCCATGTCATGCATGCCTTTGTCAATGGAATTTACATAGGTAACTCTGTCATCCTCATATTTCTCATATACTTCAGATGTTAACATAATTGACATAGCTATCTTTCAATTTAGTAGCGAATGAACTCGTCACCAAGCATAATGAATATGCTGATCCTAATATGGCACTTTGCAGGAACTGGACATGGAACAAATATTGACAAAAGTTTCGTCTTCCAGAAGCCCATGGATCTACAAGCAGGAACTAACAACATCTCTCTCTTGGGCTTGACGGTCGGTTTACCGGTAATAGAGTCAGAACTGTGTTCCTTTTCTATTCATCTCCTCTTTGATCACCAAGTCATCGTAATATCTCCAATTTCTTCTCGCGTGTAGGATAGCGGAGCTTACATGGAACTTCGAACGGCTGGTGTTCATACCGTCGCAATCCAAGGTCTGAACACAGGGACTCTGGACTTGTCTGCCAATCGTTGGGGTCATCAGGTATTTGCAATCAATCATCCAGTACTTGCTCTTCTCTTAGTTACACTACTAATTGAATCAATCATATACGTGGCAAACAACTTAATATTCCACAGGTTGGATTGGTTGGAGAGAAGTTAGGAATATACAATGAAGAAGGATCAAGCCATGTTCAATGGACTGAGGCTACTAGTGCCACTCCAGTTACCTGGTACAAGGTATCTGAAATTGATCCCAATCTCATAGCAGATGAAAACAACACAAGATTCATAGTGCTAAGGTTACTTATAAATGACTATAGGATCAAACAACTCATTGGCTAAGATCTCCATTAATCTCATAGTAGTCTTAGAAAGAGCAGCATTAATTTCTGAAGAGAAACAACTACTGATACATAGTCTGATACATGAATACACTTGGTTGTTTATCATCTCAGAGATACTTCGATGCTCCTAATGGAGATGACCCAATTGCTCTGGATATGAGCAGCATGGGGAAAGGCCTGGCATGGGTCAACGGCGAATGCATCGGCCGTTACTGGGTATCCTATCTCAATCCTCTCGGAAAGCCTTCTCAATCGATGTAAGTTAGAGCTTCATATTTGCCTCTCAAATACCAATTAGAACATCAAATTCTATATATAAGTAACTTTTGAGGGGTGTACATGCTAAAGAAATAACCCTCGCCTTCTCAAGATTCTTCTAACTGATGTGCAGGTACCACGTCCCTCGGGCCTTCTTGAAGTCCAGCAACAACCTGCTGGTGATCTTCGAGGAGCACGGCGGGAAGCCGGAGGACATAGTGATCACGAGTGTGAAGAGGGACAACATCTGCAGCTTCGTCTCCGAGTTCAACCCCGCGCACATCAAGTCGTGGGCGAGGCAGAACAGCCAGATCAAGGCCGTCGGCGGGGAGGATGTCAAGCCGAAGGCCACTCTCAAGTGCCCGGACGACAAGGTCATCAACAAGATCGTCTTCGCCAGCTACGGCAACCCCATGGGCGTTTGTGGCAGCTTCAGGGCGGGGACTTGCGACGCACCGCAGGCCAAGGACATCGCTGAGAAGGTCACTTCTGTTGCATTACTGCTACTTTTGTCTACGTTCAACAATAATTATAGATGCATGTTATAATTGTTTTCCTTTCTTGTACTATGATATCGGGTGGTATTAGGATAGGTGATTTAAGTAGACATAAATGATAGGATGATATTTTTCAAATAGTAGTTAATTTAAACGTCAATTAACTAAGTTTTCCCTCTCTTTTCTCTCTCTAACTCTCTTTTACTGAGCAGCTGTGCTTGGGAAAAAAATCCTGTGAATTACCAGTCTCGCATGATGCCTACGGCGCGGATATCGAGTGTCCCGGGACGACGAGCACTCTCGCAGTTCAAGCCAAATGTTCACGGAAGAAGAAGCAGTGATTGCATCACTAATTGCTGAGTTTTTGGACTGTTTTCATTTTTAATTCTTTTTCCAGGAATCTTACTGAGGTGTGATACCTGTGATGACTAGAAAGCCGATCTCAATCGGGTTTGAGTTATGTGATGATAATAGGTGAAAAGAGATATCTATTTGTTTCAAGAAAGTGTTCCCTATTTTGTTGAGTAGGAAGTTCTTTGAATTTGATTAATTAAATCTCCTTTGCAACTTCATCCAGACTATAAAATAAGCGTTTACTGCATCATAGTTGTGATTGTACAAACTCATCAGATTCTTTGTCTTGTTCGACGGATTTATGCTAAATGGCACTCTGCGTTCTTATAAGGACTGAGTAGAAGTTGATCTTAATCTCAATGACCTTTACAACTTCATATCATCTAAGTTTTCTTTAGAAAGATCTCTAGATCGATTGAAAGTTAGCAGAATGCAAGTTTGGTTTCTGGGCTTTTGGTGTACTTGGTTTTCTTTTTCATTACAGAGCTCCAAAAAATAGTTCATTCACACAGCTAAAGTGGGGTCAAATAATCATAAGATTTCAATTACTGATAGAAGCCTGCTACAAGTGATTGAGCAAAAACAAGTAGTCAGTGCCTTTGTCGCCCAACAGTCTTAACAAAATCTGAAAACCCATTAAGCATAAAGAAAGCCCCGTGAGGAAATGGGACGTTGGACACACGAACTATTTTGGTTGCACAAAACATCCTCTCCTTTTGATATACCATCCGAGAAACAGGATGCAAGAAATCATGAAGAGATATAATATAAACATAATTTGGCTTGCGAGTTTGCGGTCACCTAGATATAATATAAACATGAAGAGATATAATATAAACAAGTATATCCATGATCTGTGCAATAAAGCTGGAACAACACCAAATGATTCATATAGCATCTAATGTTAGTATAAATCAACACATCATGCGATATCGAAAGAAAGTTAACAATCTTTACTGGAGTTGTGTTTCCCCTTCAGAAGTTCCTGCAGTGATTTTTGAGAATTTTATTTTTAACAGTGAAACTTTGAAACAAAAAGAACAATAGTTACCACAAGATGAAGAATGTACATGATCCACAAGAATATTGCCTGCGACAAAACCCACCAATACATGTCAGGGCTTGGCAGCAAAATGTCAAAACTGACAGCATTTGGAGGATTCCGATATTAGACAGTTGCAGGAGTAAGAATGAACAAAAGCAGTACAAGGCTTGACCAAATACTGGTAAGCCCATAGCACAGCTTAACTATACAGTGTAGAAGGAACTGTAGAGTATTGGTGAGTATTTTGATCTCACGACAAATCAAATGATCCCTGGCCTTCATTAATGGCATAAAGCAGTTTCTTGTACATGATGTCCTGCGAGACAAGAAAGATTGTGAAAATTTCTTGAAGGAAAAGGAAAATTCTGAAAGAACTTGTAGCAATAATATGGCGAACCTTGGTTGAATAGGGAGGAAGTTTGAGGTAATTGGCACAAGTCATTACACTAGGCAGATCGTCATCAACTGATATAGATGCCCTGGCCCCACCAGATGGGGTGTTTGACACCACTGAAGGAAGCTGGCAAGCAGATTAAATTGGAGATAGTGGCAATCAGATTGAGCACCAAAAAGAACCAGATAAACTTTTGATATACAAAGATAAAATTGTGTACTTTTTTCACAACGGTTAACTTTGGGTCTAATGCTGCAAGACCACCAGGTGGAAATCTTGGGGCACCAGTCACAAACTGGCAAAACGCACGCTGCTGATACAAGGTGAAATTCCCCAGTATCTCAAGTAGCTGAATAACAAATGAGATTGTTTAATGCTTGCAGATGGAAAAAGAAAGGAAAAAGGAAAGTACGCAATCAGCAATATGAAAACTATGTGGAAAAATAAACTCTCTGTTGGGACATTTGCTTGCAAACTTTTATATTTTATCATGAATTGTGAAATAAGCTCATAATGTTATATCTATTTGCAGCACAATACTAGAAACAATTATTATAACAAAAGACTTCAAAAAGCCCTCACAGGCAAATTCCATTTAGAAGAAATAATAGGCAAGTTATGTAAGGTTATATGCTATAGCCCCTTCTCTCTCAGTAAATTTGCATACAACCTACCATTGTAACAAAAACTGTTAAACAAAAACCATATCATATTGCTAATTTCTGATAGATGCTTCCATCAAGTCATCATCTAGCATAGTTCAAAATAACCAGGTAAAATGTTACAGGAAATCTGTTGAAATAAAATGAGTTAAAAATCCTTTACCTAATCATAGGCTAGCTACTAGACTCTCCTCGGTTGCTTACCTTCCTTGCCAAATCTAGGAGTTTCATCAATAATAGAAATTTCCTTCCAGTTTCAACTAGTGGAAAAATGGAAGAAACAGAAAGGACAAGGAAAAGATAAAGAATTGTACAAATCAAATGTGAGTTCATAATATTTCCATAATCTTACTCTGATAGTGCACCTAATAGTTAATAATGTTCTTTGTATCTCAGCCTGAAGATATGCCCAGTCCAGAGTTGTGCTAATATTTTTGCAAACACTCTCATTGAATATTGAAGTTATATGGGTGTCAATTTGAAAACTTTGCAAGAAAGAGCTATATGAAGAACTGAAATCATATTACTTAACCAGTCATTTTTCTTTCAGTGACAAATCCTAACTGTGAGGGCATTGAGGGGATTTTCCCTAATCAGGATTGTGTTAGAACTTAGAAATTATGAAAAGGCAGCAATCCTTCCACAATTTCTGCAAATTTAGGTTTTACATGAAAAAAAAAAACCATTTCAAATTAAGGAGGTAGATACATTGACAATTGCAGGACTTTCTGCTGTGTATCCATGATCAAACTTTATATGCTCAAAAAATGAACCAGGCTGCAGAAAACAGCACAAAATTAGCTTCTAATTCTGAAACAACTGAAGAATACACAAAAAATATATTTGACATAAATTTAGAGAATTACCTCCCACAGTCCTTCTGGACCACAAAGTAAGGAATCCAGTTCATGTGGGGAAAATATTTGCAGAGATGAGATGTCAAAAACCTGTTATTATTTTTCCAAAAGAGGACCATTAGATCTAGAAGAACTAAACTTTAGAGTCTAAACAATTTTGGAATAATAGGACCTTAAGGCTCCATTTGGTTTGAGTCTAAGATCTGAATGTGGTTAGCTACACTCATTTTCTTAGTCTCATTTTATGTACCTTAAATTAATTTAAGAATATTAGGTTTTTGGTTATGAACTAAACTAAGATTATAATTATTACTTTTGATGTGACATGAAAAAAATTAAAAAAAAAATTAGTGTTTTGGAGGGGAATTGATGATATATAAACTAGACCAAAATACCATTTGATCCTTTGACTTTGAGGTATGTTATTACCAAAATATTATTATTAAATTTTTGTTTTCAAATGATAGTTTCTTTTTCCTTTTCGAAATAAATCAAACTGATTGTGGACTTGCAAGCCTTAAGTCCGCATGGTTGCAATGTTAAGACTTATAAGCTATGGAACACGGATACTTCATATACCTTTTTGTACCAGTATTCGATGCATATTGGACTGTCCGAAATGTATTAGATACGACTGGAGGAGTATCCGAATTAAAAAAAAACTTTTAATTTCTGATACGGCTCCAATACGACAAGATATGGCTCCGATGCATTTCTTGATTATCCAATTTGTTTTTTTGGCTAATAGATGATATAAGACATATATGATTATCCAATCATTCTTATATGTAAGGCTTTGTTTATTTGATAATGAAATAATATATAACTTGAAAGCCATTTAAAAATCTAAATTAATTGTAGATTAATAGTTGAATTAGATTTCAATGTTTCACTAATATTAAATTTCATGTCGATTTTTGTTATAATATAATTCTTAAGTTTTAGGCATATAGATACTACATCTGTAGCTTTCTTTCCTTTAATCTTATCATTTTTGGGATATAATTATTTTTTACCATATATTATATTAGTTGACAACAGATTAAAAATATATTAATTAATTTATTTATTGGTGTATCCATATATTACTTTTAAGAATTTGTCATATTCTCGTATCCGTATCTCCATATCCCCATATTCCGTATCCATATTTCATAACTTGTAAACCTATTCCGCAATTGTAAGTTTGCAACTACCAATGTTAACATTTTTTTTAACGTTTGCGAGGTTATAAGCACATGTGCAATGTTACATTTTTTTTTAAGAAATAGGCAATTATAAAATAATTAGAGGAAAAAGTGTTTATTTTGGAGGAAAATTAAGGATATATGAGAATTTTTTTTTAATAAAGATACCATTATTACTTTGATGTGACATAAAAAGTGAAAAATATTTATTTTTTATGAAATTAACGGTATGTCATGTAAATAGTACCAAAATATTACTATTAAATTAATAAAATATAAATAAAAACTATTTTAGGAGTAAATTTGTAATGTAATTTGAATTCAATTTTATTCTCTCCCATCTATTTGGGAGTAAATTTGGTTAGGGATAAATTATGTTTAATTACTAAATACAGTAACGAGTCCCTAGCCAAGTTCAGAGAGTAGCTCTGGCCTCAAACTAAACATAGGCTTAAGGCTCGGCTTGGACATAGGATAAAATGAGTTCAACCCACTTGCTCCTATAGTTGTGCCAAACAGGTTACTTTTCTAGGGAAATAGAAAATGGCAAAGGTAAGACTCTTGAAAAAGCAATTCGACTTTCTAGCTATTTGGCTTCCACTTGAACTCTTCTACGAAGATAGCAAAGTTCTTTATGGCTACAATAGTGCTGTGCGATGACACTATAGTAGAACCAGAAAACGATTTGTACGTACTCCAAAAGAATTATGGAATAAAAGAAAATTTCTGTATTGTTTGTCTTTCTCTTGGTGCATGAATTTAATTACCAACAAAAAGGGGTTAACCTCTAGCTTATTGCACCTCTATTGATTAAACGAACTACTTGGAGTTCCAAGAATTAGGAATCTAATAAAAAAAACACTGAATTTCAGCCTATGCTAAATCAGTATTAGCAAACAATTTATGCACTCTGCCTTGGGTGGTTTAGTAATGGCTCTCTATTTCCTCTTTCTCAAAAGGATTGGTGAGACAACTACACAAGTCTGTAAAACGTTGCCAGAATATATGGTTGCCTATGATTTTTCACAGGAATTGAATGGCAAACAAAAATCATGTGGGTAATGCTACTTAAATGGATCATAAGTGTCTCCCGTTGCTGCGAGCTAGCAACACTAAGGCCAAGAACATTTAGCTTCAGTCAATTCAGATTACACTAATACGTGCATGCAAATTCACCAAACAAAGTAGAGTTTATTAATTTCCTCCTAGGATGCAAATTCATGCGATGGAATGATATCTTCAACCTATCCTCTCCTTTAACTCCAGAATTTATATCCAATCTATTAGTTTCCTCTTTTGCTTGCTCATCCTCCAAACATTCACATAGTACTCTACATTCATTTAGAACACCAACTTATAATCATTAAGAACTCAGTGGTATACAAAGCTAGCTTTCCTTACTAGTCAAGGATCATAGTTGATCAGAAGGCTAAAGATGGAGCAAACTATATAATTAGACGAGTTTCTGGAACATTTTTAACATTCTATGAAGCCTAGATCCTGATCTTCAATTCCATTTTCAAGCCCTTCATGTCTTATTAGATTTGCTTAGAAGTCTATTCTATTGCAAAAACTGAATCAAGTTGAAAGCATGATTTTTCTCTCATCATCTTGTAAGTTATTTTTTAAGTCTAAGCCATCCTTAGCCTCTAGAAAGACTTCCATATCATTTTCAATAAGTTTTATACTGAAAAAATTTCTCCAATTAGAAGAGAGTCAAATAAGTAAAATAAAACAAGATGTGAAACAGTTCCTAAGAAGACAACAAAGTTACTCAAGTACCTTCAAAAGGGTAGTTCACTAATTATATGTTTGGCTATTGGATCTTAACAGTCAGAAGAAACTTCTAAAACGTGGATTTAGAAGGCATGAACTTAGTTCAAAAGAGTGTATCTACCAGGACAAAGCCCAATCAGTTGAGAGCATTAAACAATTGACAGAGTCAGAAATGATCTACTCTAGTTTCAGAAGTTAACCAGATTCCTGAAAATATTTAGTAATTTTTTTCATAAAACAACACTGAAAGATTAGTGGCATTTGAAGAACAGAAAAATTGAAATTCACCTGGTTAAAACCTGCTTTAAATGCTTGTATTTGCCGCATAACTCCAGTCCTGACAGTCGCATCCACAACCAAGGATATATACTCCTCCAAGTTGTCAATGTTAACCTGCTAAAGCCTCCAAAGATAAGTATCATTGTGTACCAACATAATACGAAAGCTGATGGAGATTCTTGGTGAAAATACCGTTGTGTTTCCTTCTTCTTTGAGAAAATAATCAGGATAGCCAGGAAGTGTAAAATCTAAATGCAGATCTTCTATGGGAACTCCGTGGAAATGTAGATCAGCAATTGACTTTTGATTATCATCAGCCATTGCATCTACAAATTGATTACAGCAGAAAATATCTTGCATTTCTTGCAAATTCTTCCCCAATTCGGCATCAAAGGAAAGAATGTCATACAAATCAAGCTCCTAAAAAAGAAGAATATCTATAGCAATGAGCCTACATTATTTAGAGAATATCAAAAGATAAAAGCCAAATTACCTGACCGAGAATAATTTTATAAAAAGCCAGTGAGAACGGCAGGTCCACACGACGTCCATCTTTCAGGGCCTTTGCTATAACTTGACCAACCAGACAGAAATAGTTGAGAGTTTCAACAAATTGGCTACCTCTAGAAGCATCTGAGTTAGCAGGCCAAGGGCGAGGAAACAAGCCAAGAGGAGCTTGTACGAAACTTTTTCCAACAGAATAATCTGTTCCATTTTTCCTTGCATCAGAAGCACTATGCTCATCAATTTCACCCCCAGTGTTTTGTGTAACAGAACTAACTAGAAAAAAATTTGACCTCCACAAGCCAAGTTCAGCTGTTTGCAACTCATGACTCAAGAGTGTATAAAATTCCAGGGTTGGGCCCAATCCAGTGCCAACCTCGCCAAAGTATTCTACTTCAAGAGCAGCCTGTTGACCCGCAAACAGTTCCATAACTTTGCCAGCAGAACTCAAGATATGGTTTCTAGATATCCTAACTTTCTGGTGCCGAAATTTGGCAATATTTGCTACATTTTCAAAATGATGGATATCACTATCAGCTCTTTTCTGTCGTCGTAGATGATGCCAGGCATGGGTGAGTCCAAAGGTAGTGGAATAGAAATATTGTCTCCTTGTTTCAAAGGGAAATAGAAAAGGGCATGCCTTAACCAACTGATTGCACCATGGTGGGAGAAATCCAGTGCACAGTGCAAAAGCATCCTGAATCTGCCAATTCAGTTTGTGAGTTAGCCTACTATTGATGAACTCTTCCAATGGGACTCTGGAATTAGTTTTATGCTCTTCAGCAAGACTAGAAATTTTCCCCACAACAAAATCATTAGAAACTGCTTGTGCTCTTAGGCGAGGAGCATGCTGATTCAGACCCTCCAGTATATGCAATAATGCTAATAAACTATAGGTGGGTTCAGATTTTTCAATATCACACAGAAGCTTCCCTTGCAAAATGCTATCAAGAAGTAACTCATGTTGAACCTTTGCGTCGCCTCTAAAACATTTATCAGACTCGTTTGATGAATCTACTGGAGAAGCCCTGCGGACCTGGCTATTTGCCTTTTCATATGTTATGGTGAATATCTCATTCCATAGTTGGCTGTTATCAACTACTCGGACAGATCCATAATACTTTTCACCTTGGTCATCAAGAACATGTTGGCTGCTGATGGCATGGTATATTGTTAGTTTCTTGCTCAGTTGTTTCCCACCTAATGAAAATCTGAGCATATTATAGGAGCCATTTACACTAGTACCCTGCAGGAGCCCAAATCGATCTTGGCCTCCTACGATTTCTCTATCAGTTGCAGCTACAGTAGCAGAGATGTCACCACTTGAACTAAAATTGCTTTTAGCCTTAAAATCACCAAGATTTGCAGCTGGGAATGAGGAAATCCTTTTACTACAACCAGAGGATGGTTGTCCCTTGTTTTTATCAACCAAATAAGTAATTGTATCATCATCAGCTGAATCTCTCAAGTTCACATCATGTGCCTTTTCTGGTAAATCAACAAGACAAGAATTACTTCCCAGCACCTGAAAATTAGATAAATATTTGCATCCATCAGGAGATTCAGAACAGAAAAAACACATTGTAATTCTCTAAGATAAAAACTATGCATATTTACGCAGTTAGAGTGGCAGGATTACTCGATGAGAAGGCAAATTCTCCACTGCTAATTAGGAAATCATTTCAAATTTAGAGTATAACATAACCTTCTCTACATGTACATATATATGTAACATCATATACCTGTTAGAATTTAAATTGATAAAGACATAAAAAAGTCAAGGTTTCAAAACTCAGTATTAGGATCAGGATGGGCTGTTCAGAAAAATATTACTTATCGGCCGTATTGACTGCTCATATTGGACCAACTATTTTTTAATTACGTAAAATTCTTAATATTATTTTAAATGCATAAAAATTTCTTAAAAAAAATGACAAGAAAATAAGAAAATAAAGATTACTCATATATGAAACCCAAAAACTTAAAAATAATACCCTATCTCTCTCAATTTTTTTCTTCTCTATTCCTTGATTTCCTTCCTATCTCTTTTTCTCAAATTCTTTACTACCAAAAAGAATATTTCTATATTTTTTTATTTTTTTCTCTATTTCTTCTCTCCCTTTACTTCTCTCTCTTCTTCCCACTCCCTTTTACTGTCGATCCCCCCCCCCTCTCTCTCTCTCTCTTCCTCACTCTCTATCTCTTTCTCTTCCTGCTACTGCAATTGCCGCAGCAAAAATCTGCTGCTACAGTAGCAGGAAGAGAGATGGAAAGAGCTGGAGTATCCGACCCTCCCAGCTCATTTCGGATCGGAATTAGCCGATATGGCCGAACCCGACCCGAAATGGCTCGCGTATTGACTGATACGGCTAATACCCCTAGTTGAAATCAACCAATGGGTTAGTTTCGGCTAGGATCAGGATTGACTGAAACTGAAATCCATAAAAAAAATTGTCAGAATAGCAAAAATAGCAAAAATAGTACTTTTTGACAAAATCATATTTAAAACATGAGCATGAAAAACAAAGTCAAAAAAGGAAACTCTTTATTGAAGCTATCAATAAAAGTATCTTACATTTGGATTCCGATATATGAAGCAAGAAAATCTAAAGTTTCAATGAAACCAAGAACCCAACCTTGAAGCTTAATTTATCATTAGCATGTTCTGAATGTGTGTCTCGATTTGAGAATGCACTTCCAGGCACATCATTTCTTGTTTGAACGGCTCCAGAGATAGTTTTGACTCTTTCGAGAACGGACTCATCGTTTCTTATAGATGAGCTGTATTTTTGCTCTTGAGAGTTCATAACTGCATCATGAATGATCACTGATTCATTAACAAGAAGAGAGGCAAGTTTAGATTGTGATGCTTCATTAGTAACAGTAGTTGCAGCTCCAAAACCAGCATTTCCAGCTGACAAAGTAGGCTTATGATCAGATTCACCCATCTGTACTTTTGGCCATAAAAAGTCTTCCACATCTGCTAGACTTGCCAGAGGATCAGTGAGTACAATGTTTGAAGAATAATCATGAATAGATTGTTCACCTTCTGCACGACAAAGGCGCAGCTTGATAGGACGTGACAATGCACTTAGACCAGAGAGAGATGCGCTTGCAGAAGAATGGCTAGATGAACAGGTAAGCAAAACGGAATATTTTTCAACAGAAGATAAAGCTTGCTGAAGCTTTTGAACCAAGATAGTCATGGGCAGTTGTTTACTAGGTTCACTTATACCTTGAGGAAGCATAATTTGGATGAATGATCTATATCTTCTGAGAGCTTGCTGGCGAAGCTCAATTAAGTTAACATCTAACATATTGTCATTTCCAAATTGTCCGCAAGTAAAGTATTTCAGAAAAGCTGCGACAATACCGCTTTCAACTAACTCAAAGGTAGATGCACCAGCTTCGCTAAGTACTCTTAACATCGCAGTTACAATATCATTCAAATGTTTCTCAATAAAAGCTGAGAAATCAAAAGCGTGAAAATTGTCCTTGGCCTCTTCCATACCCAAAGTTAATTCTGAACATTGAATTTTCAAGTAAAGGAGATCATCTGTCACATCAACATCAGCCATCTGAGGATATGCAGGGAAGTATTTCTCTATAAAATTCTTGGCACATGCACTGACTTCAGTGTGTAAAATTTCTACAGAAGTTGGAGGTGAACCTACGTATCCTGGAACAGGAACTTCTTCTGCATTTGAGCAGCCAGTGCTTTGACATTGCAGTAAATGCTTATTTGATCCAGATGTAGAATCACTATCCCTTTCCCTTGATGATGCCTGAAATCTAGTATCTGAACACCTTAATGTGCCGATAGCATGAATCACCCCTTCTCTCACCAACTTCTTAGAAAAAGTTCCAGGAAGCTTCTGCATGAGAATACCAGCTATTTGTATTGCAGGGATCAGGGCATTTGGATCCTTTGATGCTAAAACAATTGCTAGGAACCTGCAACAGGAAGTATGAAAGAAATGGCGCAGAAAATAAAATGAAGTAGTCTATAATTTTCTGCAAGAAATACAAGTAAAATTAATATTCTCCAACAAGGAACAGGGTATCAGTACCTGGATATGTTCATGACACTAGGTAGAGACTCAATCATATCAGATGTGCTGAAGAACATCAGTTTTCCGAAAATGGAAAGCAATTTATAACGAACTCGGCCATTTATACTGGCATCATAAATCTGATAGGTGACAATAGCAAAGGTCAGGATGATCATCTTTTAAAAGGACAGAGAGCAGTAACATTAGCTGAAAAAACCTAAGAGCACAGACCTGTGTTAGAACAGGAAGCAGGTCATTTCCAAACTGCTGTAAAAGCTCAGGTTCATCACACAACAATTCATTGCACACCAAAGACTGTTTGTTTACATCACTGGTCTCAACTGTCTCCCGAGGAATCCTGACTGGGGACTTCTTATTAACTAATCTTTTTGGAGAAGTGGTATGCCAGATTGGAAGTAAAATGCTTCCTTGAGGGAGAGACGGAAGAAGCTCATTTGTGAGGTTCACAATCTCGTAAATCTAGCAAATGGAACTGAATTTAGTCAAATTTACAACATCTTTTAGAATGCCAACTGTAATATCATTAAGGAATTTAAGCTAACTATGTGCATCTTGTAAGGATTTAATCAAATTAAATCAGATTCAATTCTTCATATTCTATTAAACAATAGAAAAGGTAATACTGCTCATGCTGATAGAAGACTTCCAAATAATGAAGCAACTTTGCTGCACAACATTAGCCAACAAAAGGAAATAATAAAGCAATTACTATTGTTAAATCACTAATTACTCCAAAAGCGTAAGCTAGTAGAAAATGATAGTCTTCATACTTTTATATTCTAGCAGTCCCCCTTACTTCTAAACTTAGGCATCTTAATAGATTCAAGAAGAGGATTTAACCTAAATGATTGAAGCTTTTATAGTTTTAGACAAAAATTGACATGGCAAGATTTAAACTCATGATCTCGAGTTATTGACTACTCTAAAAACTTAACCTGACAGAGAATAATAGTTTTTATATTTAAATTCTGACACCTACATTCTTGATACGAAATGACTTAAGTACAAAATGCATCAACATAATTAAAAGGTATGAGATGGCTGGCAGTCAGAAAGATCAATACAGCTAGAAAACAAGTGCTATATGTATCTCATCTGCAAAACTCCTACATAAAGATGGAAGCAAAACAACAAACACCAATTTGTTAGCAATTAATAAATTAAGAAAAACTTAGTCAAATGCAATAACAGTGTACTTATATCTGCAAAGATGCAGGAAAAAGCAAAAGACAAGAGAAAGAGAAGAGGAAGGAAAAGAAAAAAAAATTAGTTACTCTTGTGAACTAAAAAGTCAATCCAACGGAAATTACATTGGAAATGAGGGAATCACCTGCACCATAATTGATGGAGGAAACATGACAACGAAAGACCCTTTCATTTCTTGATATTAGACTATAGCAAAGATAACAAAGAAAGTACCCAATCCAATTTTCCATCACAAATGTATTAGCTTTAGAAAACAACATCATGAGTTGATTTAGCTGGATATGAGGTTCAATAAGAAAGTAAATGTAATATGCTAGTGACAGGAGGACAGGAACAAGTAAAAGTTTGTTTTAGCTTGCATGGAACAGAGGATTATGAAAATTTATGAAAATGAGCAAAAGAAAAAAAAAAACATAAAGTTGTAATTTTCATAGTAACAACTCCAGGGTAAAATTTATGAAAATGGAACGAAAAACATATTTTTGGTAGATTATTGAATCAAAGTGATGATACTCAAGCCATGGGAACTAAGCAAATGTATAGAAAGATAAATTATTTTTTACTCAACTCCAGTAGCAGAAAACTGTAAAATAATCATACAATCACTTTGGTTGAATGTGAAATTACTCTAACCAGGAATTTAGACTACAGGAACCAAATGATAAATATAGACATAGAGAAACAAGGATGAAGAGAGAAACAACACCTGCTCTGGTGACCTTGACAAAGCAGTTGGGACTGATGTGTCACTAAGAACATCAGAAACTAAAAGGATCTCTTTGAGAGTGGCACTAATGCTACTGTGATGAAGAGTTTTTGCTCCCAATGGAGATCCACGGGCAAAAGTTGTCAGAAGCCGGATCAAACCCTGAGATAGTCTTCACAATAATACTTGGCATCACCGAAAAATGTAAAGGACTGTTAATCAAGATCATATCTTGTCTACCGTGTATGTAGAGCTGCTGAGAGAAGCACGTCCTCTTAAACTACCAACGGATATCATCTGTGCAGCTTCTGTAACCATTCCATGAGTACACAGCTCATCTAACTTACCAGGAGATGTGGCAAATGCCTCAGCAATATGATTTAAGCAAATAGAAACTTTTTCAAGCACCTGATGTAATAATTAGGTACAACAAAATAAGAAAATGGCAACTCATGTATCCATAACTGAAAACATAATATTTAAATATGGTAAGGATATCCATCTTACTTGGGAATCATGGTACTGAAGAAGATCAGTAAGCAACGGAACAGCTTCCATTACAGAATCGGCTGCATTTGGTGGAATTTCCATGCATATATTTACCGCAACAGTCAAGGCATCTCTCTGTGAAACAAAAACGAGGAAACATAGATCAGTTTTCTTAAAAAGAACGAGTTTTTGACCAAACTAGAACTCTATTTTTTTTTAATCTCTCAAATTTAGTATCAAATGAGATATAATTTATTGTAGCCCTCATAAAAATATTAAACTAATCAGTATTTTTAAAAATGCTAATTACTTCAATATTTTTACCACTATGACAAATTTTTTTTAAAATTGTTAAAAGATTAAGTTAAAAAGTATTTATATATATATATAACGTTGATCAGGTCAGCATTTTAGTACTAAGACAAAACCGCTAAATCGATTAGTATTTTTGTTTAGAGATAAAATATAAATTAATTTAGTGTTTTATTAAGGCCAAAGTAAATTAGATCTTCTTTGGTAATAAATTTGAGGCTACCTCTATTTCGATAAATATAAATTGTAACATCACTAGTTTGGTCAGAAACTCTAAAAAGAACACCAAGAAACGTGTAGCTTAATCAGAGCCTGACCTGTACACCTGTGGAGAAAAAGCTGAAATGAGAAAGCACCGCCATGAGTGCACCAGCGTGCAAGCAAGATATGGGATCTTTTTCTGAGATTTTCTGGAGAGCTAGCAGAGACTATAAGTACCATAAAACAAAACCGTGAGTTGTGAACCGTCCAAGATTAGTGGTCGCAGGAACAATTCCCACAATCCAGAAAGCTGGAGCTCAAGAAATGAGTTCCCTAAGGGCCAGTTGGTAAAATCTACGGAGAACTATGATAAAAATTAAACCGACTAACCAAGAACCCAAAAGAAAAAAAAAAAAAAAAGAAAGGAAGAAAGAACCCACATTTGAGATTATTCATATAATCAATTAAATTCGAGAAGGAAAGAGAAGAAACGGATGAGAGGAAACCTGCTCTGCCAAATCTATATACTCGATTGAGCGGAGCGGAGCGCACAGTAACGGGAGAGCGCCGCGCCGTACCGCCTCCGAGGAAAAGGCCGGCACGGCGTCGCAGAGGTAAGTAAGGGCCCTCGTTGCAAGAAGCATGACCTCGGGACTCGCCTGGTCGTTGAGTAATCCGACGAGCGGTGGCACCAGTAACCGTACTGGTATCATCACCCTCAGCCTTCTCTCCGTCGCCATCAAGATCATCTTGCAGAGCTTGTTCAGCGCGGTGGTCTGCGTCTCCTCATCAACCCCTTTGTCGTTCAGTTCCGAGAGGATCCACTTGAGTGTAGCGACATCGCCATCGTCGTCGTCGTCGTCGTAGTAGTAGGAAGAGGAGGATGAGGAGGAGGAGGAGGAGGAGGAAGAAGATGATTCGCGAGTTCCTGAGGGGCATGGTTCTTTCTCGGTTTCTTCTTGATTGCTGAGGGAGGTTGATGCGGTGGATGTGGAGGAGATGGAGCGCTGTCGCTTGGAGATGCAGGTTGAGGAGGAGGTTGGAGGAGGGGAGTTCGAGGAGTTAGAGTTCTTCCGGATGCGGGAATCCATGGGAGAAGCTAAGAAGAGATACGGCGAAGGAGAGAGGGAGAAGGAGGGTTTGAGATGGCCAGGACCAGGAAGTGTGGAAGCGGGAAGAGAAGAGTTGTCAAGGGTTAAATAGAAGATGGGGAATTATATATTACTACCCCTGTTATCTAGAAAAAATAGTTAGGGGACCCTTACCACTACTAATTTCTAATTATACATATGGTCGACTCAGATTTGCAAATTGGACCCTAAGTAAAACTTTATCTTAGACTTGTTTCCATGTTATTTGCACTAAAATTTCCTTTAAATTTTGGTAATAGTAAAATTAGGCTCTTATCCATTTGGTTAACTAAACTCATTTTTGCATCTTATTTTAGGTAATTAAATTAGCTATTGCGAGCTTACAATCACTTAGAAATACGCAACTACCCTATAAGTTATTACATATTTAATAAATTTTAAGGTTTTTTAGAAAAAATATTTATCTTAAAGGGAAATTAAAATTATATTAACATTAGATGTCATTATTATTTAAATATATTATAAACAAGTGAACAATATTTATTTTTTTTACAAAAAGTAAAGATGTGTTATGTAAATAATACTAAACTATTATTATTAAATTTGTAAAATAAAAATGGAGAGTGAACAAAATATTATTTAGTTATAACTGAATATAATGAGAGTTTCCTAGCCAAGTTCCAGGACTAACACAATCTGGCCTTGACCTCAAACAAAAAAATAAGGCTTAGAAATTAAGTGCCTCTCTTTTCTATACTAATACATCTTTTCAATATTAAATTAATTATGTATAATTTAATAGAAAATACACACGTCTAAATGTCTAATTTTGAGTTTTTGACAAAACTAGTCTGGTTCCAATTTATTTTTACTAAAATAAAATATTTTTTAAATTATTATTAAAATAAAAATACTAAACTAATTAATATTTTATCTTTAAATAAAAATACTAAACTAATTAATATTTTATCTCTAAATAAAAATACTAATCAATTCAGCGTTTTTTTATAGTCCTAAAATACCGATCAGTTCAGTATTTCATATATATAAATCTTTTTAACTTAATCTTTCAGTGATTAAGAAAAAAAATTATCTAACAGTAAAAACACTAAACTAATTAGTGTTTTTAAAATTAGTGATTAGTTTTGGATTTTTATTAATTAGACGCTGTTTGGTAAATGGTAATAAGTTTGAGAATAATCTATTTTGATAAAAATAAAAATTAAAAAAGATTATAGTTTGGTTAAAAACTCTCTAATTTTACTATTACAAAAAAGTCAAGGGACTTTTTAGTACAAATGCCTCCAATTCTGCGCCCAAATTTGCTACCCCGTTCCCGTTCCCTCCAAAAATATTGAAGCCTCCCACCATAAAGCTTCGGTTTCCCCTCTTTCGTCTTCCTCGAAGCCGCAGCCATGGCGACACGCGAAGACGACCTCGATCTCCTCCTCTCACTTCGCGACGATAGGGTCTTAGAAACCCCACCCGCCTCTCCCTCCGCCAATCCTCTGGTTCCATCAGGTACCACCTCTTCCTTCTCCCTCATTTCTCCAGTTCCGTTCTGAAAAATTAGAGTTTCTCGTAGACGATGGATCGCCCGAGAGATCTCGAGACGCCGACATGTCGGTCTTCCGCGACGCCGTTAAAGATTACCTCGACGCAGATGCCACCACTTCTGCTGGTGCGACCAAATCGAAGAAGGCAAAGAGGTCAGATGAGGTGGTGGTAGAGAAGTTTTCGGGTCTTCGGATACGGTGAGTTCTTATCCTTCAACAGTTCGGTTGTGCCAGAATGAGTGATTAGAGTTGAATTCGGTAACGTTTTCTGTTTTGCTTTCAGGAATCCACTGGTTTCTTCGGTGGAGATCGGTAATCGCTTCTCGGATATCCGATTCATTCGGCTTCCAGCAATCAAGTATGGATTGGGTCCCTCACTCTATCCTTTTTGAGCTTTTCATTTATGCGTATTGGCACCTAGAGTTTATACTTAAAAAACGTCCCTTTTTGAGATATCTGGAAGCTGGAAATCTACTCATTTTCTTTCCTAAATTTATACGCAAAAGAGGACATTTTTTATTTAATCATAAGGATAATTTTAATGCCATATTTTAACAAATAGACACTACTCGAATATGAGACTCTAGACAGATAAATAGGATACTGACTATGCTCCTTATGAATGGTAGGTTGAATTCCATTCATTTTCACTAATGTCTAAAAGAAAAAATTATTTTTATAAGAATAAAATGCTGGTGATTATATGAGGAAAAACAATGGCTGCCAGAATTGGGCAAAGTTAACGTATATCTATAACTTAGATAAGCAATTTTTTGCAGGAATTTGCTTTCAGGTGATGGCCTTTCTGGTTGTTGGGCTACAGTAGGAGTAGTGTTGGAAAAGGGGATTCCTAGAGTGAGTTCTACTGGGAAGAGTTACAGTATTTGGAAAATGGGGTGCTTGGATGAATCTGATGTCTCCGTATTCTTGTTCGGTGATTCTTACACGCGCTGCTGTGAGGAGCGGGTGGGGACAGTTTTTGCTCTCTTCAATTCTGCGGTCCGCAAGGATGCCGGGGTAGGATGCATGTCGTATAATTCAACATGTGATATGTGATAAGTACTAGGTGTATGTTTCACTAACATAAATTGTGGTTGTTTAGAGCAAAGGGTTTTCACTGAGTGTTTATTCAGCCAACCAGATGTTAAAGATAGGGGCATCCATAGATTATGGCCTCTGTAAAGGCAAAAGGAAAGATGGGTTGGCTTGCACAATGGTCATAAACAAGTAAGTAATTCACAACTGGGAAATAGAAAATAAGAAGGTTTCTGTTCCTGTTTCCTATATGATATGTCTAATAAGTTCTGTTTTCTTATGTAAAATCTGCATTCTTCATGATTAGCTTTTTTTTTCTTTTTCCTACTTTGAAATTCTTTGTATTATCATGTGTTGGCCTATTTGCTAGTACAAACTATCCTACATGCATGGCAGTATGGCGCCTCTATTTGTTCCATGTCTGTATGTTGGCCACCTCCAAGTTGGCTTAATATAGTCCTTTTTTGCCACCTGATTCTTAGTTCTTTGTTGACCATCTTTTGGTTTGACGTCAGTAATTTTTCACCTCGAATATATACCCTGTTATAAACTGTGATAGAAGTTCAGTTAATCAAGTAATTCAACTGAGTGCCATAGAGGCTGCTATAGCTTTGTTTACCTTCTTTTAACATGTACAGTTCGGATAGGCTACATGTTATAGCTTCATGCATTTTAATGTTTTAGCCTTATTTGCCATTTTTCAGGCGTCAAGGAGCATTCTGTAAATTCCACACATCGGTAAGAACATTCACTTAGTAAAAGTTGATATAATTTACAGTTTGACATACTTCAATTTATGATATTATTTTTTCATTTTTTTTTCCCACATAAACAGAAAGCAGCCCAAAGATACTCTACTGGCCGAGCAGAGCTCAAGGGCGGGTGAGTGGGTCACTAAACTTGAAGTATTCTTCCTCTTCATTGCTATTGTGTTCCCTCATCTTTGTCTAACAATTGATATGACGGTTGGCTGGCCACATTCAGTATCATTTTGTTGTGTGGACGGATCTGATCTATAAACATATTTCATCAGTTGGCTCGGTGGAGCCACATTTTGTTGGTCTTTTTTGTCTGGCTGGTTCTGATATGATAAGCTGCATTAGTTGTTGTAGCTCAAATATGATAAGGTTATTGTTAGAAAACACATGTGAGCTTTAGTTCAACTTGGAATGGGAAATACCATTGAAGTGTAGATATGCATAAGATGACATACATTTTTTTGATAAAAGACAAAAAAAAACAGAAGAAATGTACTAGATGGTTCACAGCTTGTGTGCTTAAGCTCTTAATTTGATTTGGTTTCTCTTATACATATTAAGTCGTAGTCTGGTTGTAATTCAGCTTTGATTTTACGAATGAAAATGTTTTTACATACTCTGCATTTTATTTGAAATTTGAACATTTCACCTCATGTTCTAACTGGCACTTTTCTACAAAATTTGTTGGTTTCAGAAACTTACACACTGCATTCAAGCTCCAGTCAGAAGGAATTTATATGGTCGAGCCTCTGTCTGAACCATCATGTTTGAGGAAGCCATTGCAGCGAGTGAAAGTAATGTCTGTAGATGGACTGAGAAAAGCTTTAAGGTGCATCTCAAAATTCTGAACTTCTAAACTTACTACCTATTAGGGGTGAAAACGGATCGGATACAGATCGGATAGTGTTCAACTCATATCTGGATCCGTATTTTTAGTTCGGATACGGATTCGGATACGGATATTGTACGGATAGCAAAATTTAAAACAATATCCTAACTAAACGGATACGGATAATTTTCGGATAAAGAATCTGATCTTAAACGGATATTGATTAAATTTAAAATAATTATAATATTTTATTTAAATATAATTAACATAAAATTATTAAGAGTTTTACAATAAATAATTTTTTTGTATGTCAAATATATAAAATTAGAGAAATTAATCTCTATAAATAAAATATAATGTATTATTAGTAATAATATTAATACTTACTATTTAAATAAGCAAACTAAAAACTGTAAATCATTTAGAAAAATATGCGGGTAAACAGATATCCGATATCTGTATCCGAATCCGAAAAATTTATTTGACCCGTATCCGAATTTTTTTCAAAAATTCTATCCGTATCCGAATCCGAGTCGGATAGAAATTTTTTATCCGAATCCGATCCGAGTCGGATCGGATAGCGGGTCGGGTCGGAGTTAATCCGACCCGTTTTCACCCCTACTACCTATCCATCTCTTTGAGTTCTGTAACTTCTTTGTAGACATATGGAGCATTGGAGCCTTGGAGCCCTTCCCTGGAAGAACTAGATAGCAATGCTGGACATCTACATATTTGAAGATATTTCACTTATGCCTACTAAGTTATTGATAGCTTGCGTTGCGTCTTGACTAGAGGATTTCATTTGTCATTTCTATTCAAGAGACATGTTTTTCTTTCCCAGTAACATTGTTGAGCATGCAATTAAGGTGTTATGTTTTCGTCCTGACCATTCTACATTAATGGGCAGTAATGCAGATAAAGTGACCACTAATAGCCAGTCACAAGGAGTAAGATTCCTTGCACAAGTCACAGGTACAAGATTAGCGTCACTGATCTCCTTGCACAATTGCTTCTCTGCAGCTAATATATTTTGCCTATACCAGCTAAGATGGAGTCCAAGATTCAAAACAAAGATTTTGCAAAGGAACACCAGGTTAAGTGTGGCTCAGAGAAAAGGTCAGCAGTAGAATTTTTTTTGTCTTGTTTTGTCTTGTGCTTAAGATGTCCAGTATTTTATTTTGATTCTGCCAGTCATGAGGCTCAGCGTGCTTGCTGATGCTCCAGGTCATCACCCTCTGTTACCAAAGTGGCACATAAAACATCTGCACAGAATAAAGACCCAGAATCTAAAAGAAAGAGAACTAAGAATCCTTCTGAGAATACTATTGAGCTTGACATTGTCAGCTCGGACGAAGAAAGTCAATGTTATATTGCAACGTTGTAACTTTCCTATCATGCCTCATTGGCAAAAGAAGAAAATCTTCAATCACCTGGCGAGATGAAGCATTTAACGGGTAACGAGGCTTTTGCTGCAAGCTCTGTGGTCTGCAACTGCAGTTCTCATCTTCAAGGTGAGAAAGGGAGGAAGATATGTTTGCCTGTCTAATGTAAAGCTGCAGGGGATAATATACTAAAGAAAATGTGATAAGCTGTGGAACTCAAAATTATTTGTTATTGCAATAGATGATGTCCGATAAATTATTTGTTTTAGATGATTTTTGCGTTACTCAGGCATCTAATTGTTACTAAACTTTTCTATGAAATTTACAATTTGCCCATAATACTAGATTCCATAATTAATCATCAATACTGATTTTATTTTAGTTAATGAGATAGTGTTGAGATGATTAAGAGGACTCATTATGAGTGATTAGGTTTGAATTTCTGTGGCATCAGTTTCATGGGACACCACTAAATTTGTACATTTTCTTGAGTACATATGATTTGTCTTTCCGCTTAGAGTGCTTCACCTTTCTCACATACATAAAAATTTAAAAGAAATAAGACCAGAAACAAATTCATTAAAAGAGAAACAAGACAAGCAAGCATATAGAATTCCATTTATTAATCATCTCACATACCTAAATGTGAGAAGATTGAAACAGGCATAGTAAGACCACAAACAGATACATCACATTACACACTCTCTTATAGATGAACAAAAGTGGATACATCCATCATGCTGCATGCATGACCAAGTAGATGACTCATGCTATAGACCACCCATGCGCATGCATCGATCACATCTGGGTGAAGCGAAGGTACTCTTTCTTGGAGGGGAGCTCCACGGTGTCGTACCCCTGGGGAAACATCTTATCGGCCTCGTGATTGGGCACGCTGGGTGAAATGACCACCTTGTCCCCGAGCTTCCAGTTGACTGGGGTGGCCACCTTGTACTTGGCAGTCTTTTGGAGAGAGTCGACGACCCTGAGTATCTCGTCCATGTTCCTCCCGGTGGTGGCTGGGTACAGGATGCTTAACTTGATCCTCTTGTCTGGGCCAACTACGTGGAGGGCTCGAGATGGGAGCTCCACACCGGCATCGTCCTTTTGATCCGGGTCCACCATGTTGAGCTGCTTGATCACTTCTCTGGTGGGGTCTGCTACTATTGGGTACTTCACATTGCACCCAGGCTGAGGTACACGTAAAAATGTCATCAATGTTGTTAGTGACCAAGAACTTTGAAGAAAAAAGAAAATAATCCACAACGTAGAGGTTCTTTCTGCAAGTTATTTCCCTGTAATCTAAGAAAGGATCTTGCTAAAATTACCGTATAGGCCTCGATGTCCTTGATCCACTCCACGTGCGACGCCACGTCGTCGCACGAGAATCCCAGCAGCTTCACCCCTCGCTTCTCGAACTCTCCCGAGTACGCCGCCATCTTCCCCAACTCCGTCGTGCACACCGGAGTGAAGTCGGCTGCACGTGCCACCACACGTGTGAGCAAACACGTAGTCGACTAAGACATACTAACAGCACGTATGATGACCAAAGTCGTCAGGTAATTAAGAGGCAAGGCTAGGCGGAGCAACTTACCGGGGTGTGAGAACATCACTGCCCACGCATCGCCGACGAACTCGTGGAGCTGGATCGGGCCGTGGGTGGAGTCCACGAGGAGGTCCGGGATGACGTCGCCGATCGTTAGGCCAGGCATGGTTAATTTGGACGGCTGTGATCTCCTTGAACAAACGACCAGATGATCTTGAATTGGTGTGGGAATGGTGTAGTGCTCGAGTGGTTTATATAGGTGTCTGGGGTTAAGTGAGTTTTTAGTAATAGCTACTAGTTAACATATTGGGGCAAGTTGAGTAAAACTGTGGGCGGTGACTCTCAAGTCTCATCCTAGTGCTAGTTTTTTCAGACATCATGTTTAATAATTCACGGGATATTTTGAGGAAATATGTATATGATTTGTTGGATTGTTTTTGTTAACGTTATCTCATTTATGTTTCAATAAAACAGGTTGTCGTCTTATGCTAAGTTAAGAAACTATCAAAACTGGTAAGGTACGCTTGCGTCTGCAGTGACGTTATGCAGTCAGCAAGTCCAAATCCAAAACCAAATCCTATGCTTATCTTTAATTTAAAGGGAGAAGAACCAACTGTTGTTAGAAAGCAGTTGAGCATTATATTACTATTATTTCTTGATTTGGGCGTATATACAAAGTGTGAACGCGAAAACGCAGTGTAGATTCCCTACTTCCGTAGATATATTACACACCTTGCTTGTTTTATTTCGATATTATTTATTTTAGTGGGCTCGAATCTTCTCCATTCCACACTTGTTCGACCGTAATTAAGCACCGGATAACATTAGATATTTGATAATTAACTATTTTATTTTCGTTTATGCACGAAACCTTGCATATATATATATATATATATATATATATATATATATATATTGATGTACCATGCTCTAGACAAATATAGTGTTAGTCCCTGTCTTGTCATTAGTTGGAGTCACCTATGCTTGTACTTTAGACACAGTTCTCTGTCCATGTGAATGTGATTCTTCATATATATATATATATATATTCAAAACCGAGCAATATTTTTGCGGCTTAATTTCTTTACGTCTGCAATGACGACATATGTGGGCTCACTAAACTGCTGGAGTCTGGAAAATAACCTCAACTTGAAGAGCTCTTGTAATCCATATCTATACCCAGGCTTCTCGCTGTCCATAATTATGTAGAGATTCAAGCTAAGCAAGCAGTTCTTAAATTTCTTCATTTACCTTTAATTTCTTTTTCTTTTTTCTTTTTGGTATGTATGTTGGTGAAGGGGTTAGGGGGTTAGTGTTTGATAACAAGACTGTTTTAAAAGCAAACATGCAGTGAACTATCTCGTTACTGATTATTAATGTGTATAATGTGCTAGGTTATATACTAAATTGCTTCACATATGACATGATAATTATGTATATTTATCAATATATTCATGTACGATAATGTATGCTACCCCATGATGGTAATGTTTTTTATTATACTTATTCGATTACCACATTAATCATTAGCGCATGTGCACTATCATGAGAAGTGTGACTTTTATATCTCAATAGTTTCTGACACCTCTGAAGAAAAGGTAAGATGTATGGTAAATTATAATCCAATATTATAAAGTAAAGATTATGCTTGAGGTTTCAGTATGTGGATCTTAAACAATCAGCCGTTGTTCATAAGTCTTAGATGAGTGATCAATTATACTATCATTAGACAATGCTCAAACCCTTAGAGTGATATAGTTGGTATAAGGGCATGACGATGTCGACCTAGCGATATTCGATGAGCGTAGAATAGTAGTATGTTTGCATAGCCTAATGGCTGAGGCGTGTGTGCGGTGGGTGATTGTTATAGTGATGGGCTCACAAATAAAATCTTCAGACAATAGTAGCAAATAGCTAATCAACTATTCGCAAAGTAATTGACAAATGATTTATTACTAGTGTCTATCCTTCTTCTTGGAGAGACATTTATTTGTACAAATATGGGTGACATTAGGTTAGCCTAATGTTGGATGTGATGGATAGATATTGTCGTGAAGAATTAGCAAACTCAAAAGTCAAATTGTGCTAGCTAGCTAATATAACTAGGCTTATATTTTATATCACATCATCCTATATGATATTTATGTATTCATGCACTATCGCGTGAATATGCAAATTTTGTAATACTATAAAAAATTTTACTAGAGATAGTATCACTTAATGAGCGCTAGGCTTATTTGTGTTTGATTTACGATACATATTGAATGTTGTTATTGGTGAGAGCAACTCATTGCCATTTACTTAGTGAGGTACCAGCTCTTTTACTTTGTTACAAATTTTATAGTACTCTTGAAAGTGGGTATACTCTTCTCTGTTGTATTTTATATATTTTATTTCTAGAGTGTACTCTTGTATTTTAAAAACTCTATTGAATTTTGTGCTATTTATGGACTTATCACAACGTGTAATTAAGCTAGCTCTATTATTGTTTTTGATATTTTCTTTTTTACATGATATTGATTTATACGTCGTTAGCTCTCCGACCTTTATTTCGATCTCATGCGAGGGAAACCACAACTCATCCCAAGGGCTGCATTTGCCCTAGGGCGATCCACGACAAGGAAAACAACATGTTACTACTGACTCATGAACATTTAATAGTTAGATAAAAAGTTCAAGCCTAGCCCGCAATTATTAGATAAAAGGAAAGTCTGCCAAGGCGTTTAGCCCAAAGCCTAGGCCACAATTAGGGTCCCTCGCTCCTCCTCTCATCGCCCCCTCCCCTCCAACAAACACTACCTGCACCAAACGAGAGGGGAGGTAACACTGACAACCACCGGTTGTCGACCCGATTAATTGTGTCTAAAAAAGAGAGGTTAGACAAGGAAAAGAGGTCAAGTTGTGTAGAGGGGTTCAATGAGTGGTTGGATGATCATGACTTGTTTGGAAAGAGTATGTGGGCGCAACGAGTTGTGGCACAAAAAAGGAAAGGGGAGACACTGACGGATTCTAGGCTAAGGTGGAGGTGATTGGGGAAAGGTGGCTGAGGAGCCATCGAGTTCTGAAATGGATGACCGTTAGGATAATGTGGTGGTCAAAATGGCAATGAGGAGCTCCGGCCATTGATGGGTCTGATCAAAAGGAGATCCACACTGTAGCATCCAACCCGGGCAAACTACTCAATCCCGAAGGTTGTTGGTCATCTAATTTTTTAGAAAAGGGGTAACAACAAGGTGGCAGCGAGATCCTGCATCAAGAAGTACTAATGAGGGAGAGATAATGTGCGAGAGGAATGAGGTCTCAACAACGAGGAAAAACAAAGAAGAGAGCTCAAGGAGAGGGAGGAGAGTTAGAAAGGGAGAGAGGAGAGGGAGAACGGTTGGGTAGCTCTCACGGTAGGGAAAAATAGAGGGAGAATGGCTGGCTATTGTTTTCAATCTTCTTCTCTACTATCTCTTTTCATTATTTATTAGGAAGCTGCATCTCATTCAAATATTTTGATATTTATATTTGGACTTCTAAAATTGAATTGATTAGATAAAACAAATGTCCTAATTTCATCTTTACATCCATTTACTTGGCATGTCGTCAATTAATAATTATTATAGTTTAGGTTGCAGAAGAGATGGAATTTTCTTAGTGTGAATGGGATTTGGGCTGGATAAAGAAATTTTATTTACTGTAGTTAACTTAACTTTTAAGTTAAATTTAGTTAATTATTATAATGCGAGATGGACCCAAAAATATAAAAATAATAATTACGAAAATAAGAGATATTATTAGTTATATTATTACTTCTACAAAAAGTTAAAGCTTTCCAATAGTTAATGCACGAAATGTAATGTAAAATGCAAAACATTACCTTTGGATGTTAACCCGATTTCTTCTCAGCTTATAATAAGATATTCTCAATGTGCTGAAGTTGGATTCTTCTGTATTAGAAAAGGAAAGTTGGGGATATTGTTTGTGTAATATTGACTTCTCATTCTATTACTAAATTATAATGGCATAGAGATATCAAAATAAATAAACTATTCCGGCTCGACTTGGGTGAAGCTTGAGCTGACTCGTTTAGACTCAGCTTAAATATAATTTTTATATTAGGTACTTGAGCTGGGCCTTCAAGAATAAGCAAAACAATGAAGCTAACGACTCAGTATACGGAAGCTCACAAGAACAAGAAAACCGAAACCACATTAAGAAAGAAAAAAAGAAATCCACATAGAATTCCATTTATTAATCATCTCACATACCTAAATGTGAGAAGATCGAAGCAGCATAGTAAGACCATAAACAGATACATCACATTACATACTCTCTTATAGATAAACAAAAGTGGACACATCCATCATGCATGATCGAGTAGATAACTCATGCCAGAGACCACCCATGGCCGTGCATCGATCACATCTGGGTGAAGCGAAGGTACTCTTTCTTGGAGGGGAGCTCCACGGTGTCGTACCCCTGGGGGAACATCTTATCGGCCTCGTGATTGGGCACGCTGGGTGAAATGACCACCTTGTCCCCGAGCTTCCAGTTGACTGGGGTGGCCACCTTGTACTTGGCGGTCTTTTGGAGAGAGTCGACGACCCTGAGTATCTCGTCCATGTTCCTCCCGGTGGTGGCTGGGTACAGGATGCTTAACTTGATCCTCTTGTCTGGGCCAACTACGTGGAGGGCTCGAGATGGGAGCTCCACACCGGCGTCGTCCTTTTGATCCGGGTCCACCATGTTGAGCTGCTTGATCACTTCTCTGGTGGGGTCTGCTACTATTGGGTACTTCACATTGCACCCAGGCTGAGGTAAACGTAAAAATGTCATCAATGTTGTTGGTGACTAAGAACTTTGAAGAAAAAGGAAAATGATCCACAATGTAGAGGTTCTGTCTGCAAGTTATTTCCCTGTAATCTAAGAAAGGATCTTGCTAAAATTACCGTATAGGCCTCGATGTCCTTGATCCACTCCACGTGCGACGCCACGTCGTCGCACGAGAATCCCAGCAGCTTCACCCCTCGCTTCTCGAACTCTCCCGAGTACGCCGCCATCTTCCCCAACTCCGTCGTGCACACCGGAGTGAAGTCGGCTGCACGTGCCACCACACGAGTGAGCAAACACTTAGTCGACTAAGATATACTAAGAGCACGTATGATGATCAAAGTCGTCAGGTAATTAAGAGGCAAGGCTAAGCGGAGCAACTTACCGGGGTGTGAGAACATCACTGCCCACGCATCGCCGACGAACTCGTGGAGCTGGATCGGGCCGTGGGTGGTGTCCACGAGGAGGTCCGGGATGACGTCGCCGATCGTTAGGCCAGGCATGGTTAATTTTTAATTTGGACGGCTGAGATCTCCTTGTACAAACGATGAGATGATCTTGAATTGGTGTGGGAATGGTGTAGTGTTTGAGTGGTTTATATAGGTGTCTGGGGTTAAGTGAGTTTGTAGTAATAGCTACTAGTTAACATATTGGGCAAGTTGAGTAAAACCGTGGGCGGTGACTCTCAAGTCTCATCCTAGTGCTAGTTTACTAATTCACGGGATATTTTGAGGGAATATATATAATATATGATTTGTTGGGTTGTTTCTGTTAACGTTATCTCATTTATGTTTCAATAAAACAGGTTGCCGTCTTTTGTTAAAATATATATATATATATATATATATATATATATATATATATATATATATATTCAATATATATGATTTATGTTAAGAAAAATGATTATAATAAAAGAAATTTCCATCACGATAACTAGCAGAAGTGGTCTGGTGCTTGCGTCTGCAGTGACGTTATGCAGTAAGCAAGTCCAAGTCAGCTTGACAACAAAATCCAAATCCTATGCTTGTCTTTAATCTAAAATGAGAAGAACCAACTGTTGTCAGAAAGCAGATGAGCATTATATTATTATTTCTAGAGTGTGAACGGGAAAACGCAGAGGATATTCGCTAGTTCCATAGATATATTAGACCTATTATTATTTTAGTGGGTTCGAATCATCTCCAGTCCACACTTGTACGATGGATAACATTTCATATTTGACAATTGACTAATTCCTTTCGGTGTCTTATGTTGGAGTCATCAATTTATTTTCATGTCCCTATGTATGTACGTACTGCAGAGACGGACCACCTTTCAAGGTGATTCCTCGTATATATTTGAAACCAAGCAATATTTTGTGGTTTCCTTTACGTCCTCAATGACGACATATGTGGGCTCACTAATTAAACTGGAGTCCGGAAAATAACCTCAACCTGGAGATCTCTTCTAACCCATATCTATATCCTGGGCTTCTCACAGTCCTACATTATGTAGATATTCAAGCTAGGCACACAGTCCATAAATTTCTTCCTTTTCCTTTTATTTCTTCTTTTAATTTTTTGTGTACAGAGGGATTAGTGTTTGAGAACTCCACTATTTTAAAATGAAGAGAAATTAATATATAGCACCTTGCTTGTTTAATAAAAATACAATTTATATTCTATATTTTTACTGTTTGCAAATCAAGTCCTATGATTTAGTGAATACATGCAGGAAACATTATGAGTTAGATGCGAACTTCATTAAGTAGAAATATTTTATGTCTAAAATGCCCTTATTTTGTAAAATGACTAAAATATTGCTAGCATGACTTTATTGTTTTGTAATTCTTTTATTATAGTTAATTTAACCCGAATGTTTAGTTAAGTTAAACTAATAGATCTAATAGCAGAATGTTTTCTACACATATTTACTAAATTATTAGACTTGATTTATAAATAGTAAAAATGTGAGATTGTAAACTATAATTTTATTAGAAGACAGGATGCTATACGCAAATTTTTCTAAAATCAAACATTTAGCGGTTGGGTTTTATCAATTCATATAGAAAAAGTCATAGATTTGATTCCCTCTACAGATTAATTATGATTGATATTTAGTAAATTTTCTATCGTTTGTAAAACATGCATAAGTCAAGTTGAAATTCTTCCATAACGAAATACATAAAGTACATAAATCATTTCAAAGATTGAGGTGCATTAAGGTGTGATTTATATTGTTGATTTATTACATAACGACTTAGCATATTATCAAAGTAGTTCAAGCCTTGTTAATTCTAATATTTATTAGCTATAAACATAAGTTTCTAGGTCTTGTTTGTTAGGTTTGTGATATTAAACTCACCGATTAAGTCAGGTACTTATTTGAGTTGGTTAAAAGGATTCATAGAGTGAGTTATATTTATTGGGTAGTCATGCGCTGGAACGAGTTTGTCCCGAAATAATTAAGCCAACTTTAGGCCTAGGCTTGGTCTGCATGAAAACTGAGGCTTTTCAAGGGACATAGTTTTTTATTAAACCCAACTTAGGGATACGCCTAATTTGAGTTTGAGCTAAGTTTCAACTCGAGAAATTCCGAGGGTGTTCTTTTACTTAAAATTCATCACTAAATGAAGAAAGTTGAGTTATAAAGTAGAGTGGTAAGTGAGTTTCTCAAGTTTCCTTTGTTTATTCCACTTTTTTATTTCAAAAGGGATAGAATGGCTCTTCTCGATAATTGTCGTAACTAAGAGCAACTCCGTTACTAGCAGTGGGGCCAACAAACTTTGTAAAAATTTTAAATTTGTCGAATAATTATTGTATTCAAAATTTTAATTCAATCCATATCCTTTATTAAATAATCTAATTAGTTAAAATAAGTATATAATTAATTTTACTAATTAGTTTTTAATAAAAATAGTACCATTGAAGAGTTCTCATCGAAATTTTAAAATGACTCTAACATTAAATTTTTTTGAGTTAATTTAAATTTTAAAATTTTATTATTTATAAAATTGAGTTTAATATTTTATTGTTTATAAAATAAATATGTTTATTATTATTTAAAATCAATGTGTCCTAAAATATAATTACTCAATATTATTTTCTAATATAAATATTAAATATTAAAATACATCAAATATTAAATACATTAAAAAGAGAATTGATACAATTAAGAAAGAGGAGGTGGCTACGGAATCGGAACTAGTGCTACAGAACTGGAACCAGTGGCTACGGAACTGGTGTCTATGGAGATGACTTATCAAATTATTAAATATCTATATTTTTATTATCAAATGTTAATTTCTATTTATTTTATTTAATATAATTTTGATATTTTTAGTTAATGACATGTAACGCTTATTTGGATGTTTATTTCGTGTAATGTAATTTCAATGCGTTTAATTAAAAAATTACTAATTTAAAATTACTTCTGAAACTATTAAATATTAGTTTTATTTTAAAGATCTCGACGACGAGAGTTTTCTAACTATATATTTTTTTATTAAAAAATAATAACACTAAGATAAACTATTAAATAATTTAAAATAACTAATATAAATATATATTATATTATTATTTTAATAAATGATTTCGGTGTGTTGGAGTGCACAGCTCTGACTCCATATTGGCTCCCATATTTGGAGCGAGCATCGGGAGATGCTCTAGGAGCTTATTCTAAGTACTTCTACTTTTGTCTAGAATCTTTCATCACTTTCTTTTTTTCACTTCTTAGTTAATACATCTATAATGCCAGGGTATGCTTTACAAATATCTTGTAAATATATGACATGTAATTTATAAACATTGAAAACAAATCTCAAACATCGCTACAATAATTTTTTTCTTTTTTTTGAAAATAGAGCTATATTCAGCTATTTTTAAAGGTTCCCGGATGAACAACTATCCATCTCGACCAAGGCGTACAACTCTGGTGGCATACAATAAAGTTAACTTTTTTATTTTCCCGTAGGTAGACAACTACTTAAGCTCAAACATTGATACAATAAATATAATAGAAAAAGGATAATAATGGAATTAAATACAACCAAAAAAAAAAATTATATGGACCTAATAGATTCGGAGGAGTAAAGACTTAAAATTAGCATGCGGCTCACGATCCGATAGTCAAAAGACACAGTCTGCGAAACCCCAAGGATGATAGAAACAAGAACTAATCACCGGTTGACATCGATGAAAGCTCCTACCACCAATTGACAGCCAGTTTACAACAATGGAAGAGAATAAGATAGATACAAGGCCCGAAGAGCAAAAAACTGCATCCTGCTTAGAGCGGAGGGAGATGGAGGAGCACATCCACCGCCACACGAGCCCGAGCTCCGGCGGCACCATCCTGGAGCGAAGAAAGGCGACGGGTAAAGAAGAAAAAAATAAATAAACTCATCCAAAACCCTCAAGTTGACGCCGCCCAACTCCGCAGCAGCCGCCGCCATGAGAGGAGACGGCGTCGACGAACAACGACGGTGGAGGCAATGACCACAACAGTAGCTTTAAAAAAGGGATGAAAGGTATGTGATAAAAAAAGAAGGGGGGAAGGAGAGATGATTTACTTTATTGCAGCAAATTACAAAGTGGTGGATTTGGCTATATTATTATTATATAAGCCCAAAGTCTGAGTGGGTTTCTCCATGGTCACTTCTTTTTTAGCATATTTCATAGGTAAACTCAATTTCCAGAGGAGATAAAGAGATTATGATCAATCGGACTAGTAAAGTACAATATAACTATTAAGTATTAACTAGTTCCAGCCATAACTAAATCCAGAAAATTTGAGATTAGACAAAATGACTACAATAGATAGAATATGTGCAGTAATAGCTCAAAGTGAATGAGTAGATGATGAAGTCAAAAAATAATTTGCCGAAGAACCTTGGAAGCAGAGGACTGCGAGGTCCACATTCAACGATTGTGCGATGTTGAGGGGGTTTGGAGTCCAGATTGACAGTCGTCCAATGTCGGCGAGATTGAGGCGGTATAGTGGTGGCATTGGCAAGATTGCGAGGGTTTGGACTTTGGAGGCGACCACGACGCGGTGTCGATGATGGTGGGCGGTGGTGATGGATTTGAGGCATGGAGAGTTGAGGCCTTGAGGGCTTCGGTTGAGAGTTTGAGAGAGAACTTGGGCAATGAGTTTAGGTTAGAGACTAGAGTTTTACAAAGTATTCTCTAATACACACATCATACTCTTCATTGGATATATATATATTGCTACAATACTGAGCCTGATATATGAGTCGAGCTCATTAGCTAGGATTGGCTCGATTATATTTTCGATGACTCAAAAATTAGCTCAGCTTGGCTCATTTAGAGCCCGCGTCAGTCGTCGTCAAGTTATAAACGAGACCTAATCTGGGTGAATCGAAGGTATTCTTTCTTGGAGGGGAGCTTCACCGTCTCGTACCCCTGGGGGAACATCTTATCGGCGTCCTGGTTGGGTATGCTGGGTGAAATGACCACCTTTTCCCCAAGCTTCCAGTTGACCGGGGTGGCCACCTTGTACTTGGCCGTCATTTGGAGGGAATCCACAGCCCTGAGGACCTCATCCATGTTCCTCCCGGTGGTGGCTGGGTACAGGATGCTTAACTTGATCCTCTTGTCTGGGCCAACCACGTGGAGGGCTCGAGATGGGAGCTCCTCTCCGGAGGAGTCCTTTTGATCCGGGTCCACCATGTTGAGCTGCCTGATCACTCCTCTGTTCGGGTCTGCTACTATTGGATACTTCACATTGCACCCAGGCTGAGGTAAAAGGTAAAAATGTTGTTAATGACTAACATTTTTGAAATGTAGGGGTTCTTTCTGCAAATTCTTTCACTATAATCTAAGAAAGGATCGGATCTTCTTAAAATTACCGTATAGGCCTCGATGTCCTTGATCCACTCCACGTGCGACGCCACGTCTTCGCACGAGAATCCCAGCAGCTTCACCCCCCGCTTCTCGAACTCCTCCGCGTACAACGCCATCTTCCCCAGCTCCGTCGTGCACACCGGAGTGAAGTCGCCTGCATGTGCCACCACTCGTGTGAGCAAACCCTTCGTCGTATACTAACAATACGTATATATAGATGACCAAAGCCATCACACAAGGGGCAAGGCAAAGGGGAGCAACTCACCGGGGTGTGAGAACATCACCGCCCACCCGTCTCCGATGAACTCGTGGAGCTGGATCGGACCGTGGGTGGTGTCCACGAGGAGGTCCGGGATGACGTCACCGATCGTTAGGCCAGGCATGGTTCCTGTGATCTCCTTGATAAAAAAAAAACGACTAGATGATCTTGAATCAATTGGTGTGGGAATGGTGTAGCGTTTGAGTGGTTTATATATAGGTTTCTGGGGTTGAGCGAGTTAGTAGTACTAGTAGTACTACTAAGTTGATTAAATTAATGTTTGGTAACATATTGGGCAAGTTGAATAAAACTGTGGACTCTCATCCCTACGGCTCATAGGTGGAATTTCCTTTTTCGACGATATGAGAATTTGGACAGCTGTGACGATAGGAGAGTGTTAACATTGACTTAATTTAAATGTTTGTTAACGTGTTGGGCAGGCTGAATAAAAACTGTGGGCGGTTTTTCTGACACACGATGTCTGTTTCAAGGGATATTTTGAGAAAAATAATAATAATATATATGATTTTGTTAAGAAAAATGGTTAAATAAAAGAAATTCCCATCGTGATAACTTGTCTGGTGCTTACGTCTGCAGTGATGTTATGCGGTTTGCAAGCCCAAGGACAGCTTGCTTGTCTTTGATTTAACGGGAGAAGAACCAATGGTTCTTAGAAAGCAGATGAGCACGACTATATAATTAATTCTAGAATGTGAACGGCAAAACTTAAGAGGATATTCCCTAGTTCGTGTATATATATATATATAATTTTTGAAAATTAAGAGCTGTTAAGCACAGTCACGGATTAAGACCGTTGGCGAGGTGTTATAGCCACCGAGGCATCAAACAAAATAATACAAAGTAAGATTAAGGGGGTAACAAACGAGGATCAATTTCTAAATCTGGAAAAAAAAAAGGATGATCTACTAAAATAGGCAACACAGTCTATTTGCCTATTATATTCTCGAATAAGTATGCGAGAAACTAATATTGCTAAGGGTAGTCAGTAAGTAACTGGGAGTATTCAAAAATAATACTTGGAATACTCAAAGCCGACGAATCTGCACCGCTTATAGTGGCTATAGCGGCTATGACAGTAGATGGGGTCATAAGCAAGAATGATTCCGCTGGAGGTAACTTGTAGAGGGGACTGAGCTGGTTCTTCTAATGACTCTAACCCCAGTCGAGCCATCAGATGGGTCAAAGGACTTGTCAAAATTATGTTTGATTACATCTTTAGGTGGGGGAGTCCAGCTAACATCCAAGGCCTTCTCCTTGTTGGTGTTGGTGTTGGGGCGGGCGAGTAGTGGTATTTGTGCTGGTTAAAGGTTTTTAAAAGGCATTTCATTTTTAGCTTCTTAGATCATTCGTATAGCGGTAGTAATGGCAGTTTTTAACTTCTCAGAGTTACTATTGATATGAGACCAATCACAGCCCAACTAGTGGACATCCAAACTAATAACCCTAGACATCGAAAGCATAGGGGCACCCATAGAAAAGATGTTCCAAAGTTTCGTCCCATAGGTCACGCATTATGCAAGAATTTTTTGATCCAATGTATAAACTATGGAGCAAAACAGAGCAAAACTTATATCCCTAATTACCTTTCATATGAACAACTTAGCTTTAGGATTTCTATTGAGCTTCCACAATTTCTTACAGTCCAAGGAAGGATACCCCTTAGTACGAAGGTGAATATAGATAGCTTTTGCAGTTAGTCTGCTCTTATTCTGTGGTCCAAACCCATTCAAGTTTAAAGAATAATCTATTTAGATTAATAAAAAAACAAAAGAGTTCTAGTTTCAAGAGGTTTTTATAATTTAATATATAAAGCTTAGTGTATATATTTTTTTATAGTAGATGCACGTTTTATATATTAAAATGTATATAATTTATATTTATGATGCACGTTAAAATCTATTATTATAAATCAAAAGGATAAATGGAATTAAATTACAAATGACCCTACTTTAAGTGAAAAGAAAAACACTCTCGTGCATTCAGACATATAGTGTGTGTGTTGTCTTTAGTTGGAGTCATCAATTTTTGATGTCCCAATGTATGTACTGCAGACACGGACACCTCCGTGTGATTCCTCGTCTATAATTGAAACTAAGCATTATTTTGCGGTTTCTTTACGTCCGCAATGACGACATATGTGGGCTGCTCACTAATTAAACTGGAGTCTGGAAAATAACCTCAACTTGGAGATCTCTTGTAAACCATATCCATAACCTGGCCTTCTCTCGGCTTTGTTTTGTTTGATTTGAGACTAAGTTACGAGCTCGATTAATTAATTTTAATTTTAAATAAATATAAAAATAATAATAAAATATTTAATTATTAAACTAATTTAGGGGTCTTTGAATCAGTTTAGGGAGTTCCTAAACTCAAAACAAACAAGCATAAATTATGTAGAGATTCAAGATGAAAAAACTGTTTTAAAAACAAAAATGGATTAGTCAGAACAACTCAATGATTGTGACTAATATAGACTCACCGTGATATATTTATTATAAAGATTAACTCAATTGTCTAACCTATATTTGTAAGGAATAACTAACTATCTTGTCTAACCTATAGTTTGTGGGCTCATGATAAAAAGAAAAATCATACATAAAACATGTTGCTTTTAAAGAGGAAATTCTTTCATAAGGAAATCTATAAAACATAGAAACTATATATTTCAAATATTAAGATGCATTGTGGTGTGATGTATGTTATCTAACAACTTTGCATATTATCAAAATAGTTTGAACCTTGTTAATTCTAATGTTTATTAGTTATAAAGACAAGCTCCTAGGTCTTGTTTGTTAGGTTTGTGATATCAAACTCACCAATTAAATAAGTAATGGATTCATGGGATGAGTTATGTTTATGGGTAGTTATGCACCTTCTTATTCTATTAATCAGGCATGCATTCATTTGGATTATTTTTGTTAACCTTATATTTATTCTTTAAGACATTGATACAGCAAATTTAGTCCGATACTAAAATAGTTTTCTTTTGGCATACATATCTTTCAAAAATTTCATATTACTTGCTTTCCCCAAACTATAGAGTAGTTTATGATACAATTGATAATCGTATATATACTCTTCTAAATTTAATATATATATATATATATATATTAAATTCTTGTTTTTTATGGGTACTTATAAGAGTTAAGTGACTTTAAAATTTTGAATAATTTAGAGGTAAAATGATGCAACTATCCTCATTTCAATTTTCATTAAATTTTCTTATCTAAGGGTATTTTAACATTTTTATTAAATTATTGGAAGAAAAAATCCTCATCCAAACCCCTGAGCTGACGCCGACCAACTCCGCAGCATTTCCCGGTTACTACGACGCGGGAAGGGAAAGGCGACGACAAGATAGGACATGACGTCGACGACGACCACAGTGGAGGCAGAGAGAGAACAGAGTGGAGAGGGGAAAATAGTAGGAGAAGGAGAGAATATACGTGATGAAAGGAAGGGGAAGGAGGAGAGAAGAATAGAGTAAGTAGGTGACTGCTCACGGGAGAGGAGAGAATATCCCCTCCCTTCCATCTAGCCAACGTGGCTAAGGAAGGAGAGAGGGAGGAGGATGTCACCGGCGGCCAGAAAGCTGGCACGAAATGGGGCTGAGAAAAGAGTGGAAACCTGAGCAGAGAGTTTAGTGCTGAACCCTGCTCGACTGATTATAACAACATCCATCCTTGCAGCAAAACGATCAAGCTGAAGGAAGGCTCACAAAAAGAAAAGAATAAGGAGAAAACCACATAGAATTCCATTTATTGATCATCTGACATTCTTAAATGTTAGAAGATCAAGCAGCATAATAAGACCATAAACGGATACATCACATTACGTAATTAAACAAAAGTGGGTACATCCATCATGCATGATCGAGTAGATGACTCATGCCATAGACCACCCATGCGCATGCATCGATCACATCTGGGTGAAGCGAAGATACTCTTTCTTGGAGGGGAGCTCCACGGTGTCGTACCCCTGGGGGAACATCTTATCGGCCTCGTGATTGGGCACACTGGGTGAAATGACCACCTTGTCCCCGAGCTTCCAGTTGACTGGGGTGGCCACCTTGTACTTGGCTGTCTTTTGGAGGGAGTCGACGACCCTGAGGACCTCGTCCATGTTCCTCCCGGTGGTGGCTGGGTACAGGATGCTTAACTTGATCCTCTTGTCTGGGCCAACTACGTGGAGGGCTCGAGATGGGAGCTCCACACCGGCGTCGTCCTTTTGATCCGGGTCCACCATGTTGAGCTGCTTGATCACTTCTCTGGTGGGGTCTGCTACTATTGGGTACTTCACATTGCACCCAGGCTGAGGTAAACGTAAAAATGTCATCAATGTTGTTGGTGACTAAGAACTTTGAAGAAAAAGGAAAATAATCCACAATGTAGAGGTTCTTTCTGCAAATTCCTTCCCTGTAATCTAAGAAAGGATCTTGCTAAAATTACCGTATAGGCCTCGATGTCCTTGATCCACTCCACGTGCGAAGCCACGTCGTCGCACGAGAATCCCAGCAGCTTCACCCCTCGCTTCTCGAACTCCCCCGAGTACACCGCCATCTTCCCCAACTCCGTCGTGCAAACCGGAGTGAAGTCGGCTGCACGTGCCACCACACGCGTGAGCAAACACGTAGTCGACTAAGACATACTAACAGTACGTATGATGACCAAAGTCGCCAGGTAAGAGGCAAGGCTAAGCGGAGCAACGTACCAGGGTGTGAGAATATCACTGCCCACGCATCGCCGACGAACTCGTGGAGCTGGATCGGGCCGTGGGTGGTGTCCACGAGGAGGTCCGGGATGACGTCGCCGATCGTTAGGCCAGGCATGGTTAGTTTGGACGGCTGTGATCTCCTTTGAACAAACGACCAGATGATCTTGAGTTGGTGTGGGAATGGTGTAGTGTTTTGAGTGGTTTATATAGGTTTCTGGGGTTAAGTGAGTTTGTAGTACTAGTAGTACTACTAAGTTGATTAATATCTAATAATTGTCATCTACCTCATAATTAATAAATGCATGTTAACATATTAAGCAAGTTGAATAAAACTGTGGGCGGTGACTCTCATCCTATTGCCTATAAGTAGTTTTCCCTCCTCCTTTTTTGACGATATTTGTTTCATGGGGATATCTTCTGATGCAATATACATGATTTTGCTAAGTGAGAGAGTCACAACTCTATATGTGGCTTTAGTAATTATTTCTCGTTACATTCCTATATATTGCACTATAATCTTTATTAATTTACTTACCACCTATATTGCCATGTATCCACAGACATCCTAATCAGCGACAAAGAATCCAATTCTTTATAAATCCCTCCTTTTGTTTCTGCCATACTCTGACAACATAAACAAAATATATCAAAGGGAGCATTTTATCCTCGACTTTTTTTATTATTATTTTCTTTATTTTTATCATAAGAGTAAAATGGTCACCAAATGACCTAAAGTAAAGAAATTAATGGAAGAAGTTCTAAGTATAATTATCCTAAAAGATAAAAATAAACAGAAGAAATTCCTGTCATGGTAGCTAACAAGAAACGATTGAAAACAAAAGAGAATTCCTACGTCTGCAGTGACGTTATATAGTAAGCAAGTCCAAGTATGCTTGTCTTTAATTTGAAAGGAGAAGAACCAAATCCTCTGATTAGTAATTAAGTAGATGAGTAATATATTATTTCCATGTTGGCCATGCAAAGTGTGAACGTGAAAACGTAGAGGATATTCCTTACGTCTATGGTTTGGTGAATGGGTGGCTAGCTATATTATTTTATTAGATACGAGTCATCTCCGTTCCACGCTGGTACGATGGTTTGCCACTTGTATAATATTTGATCAATATACTGCACCAAAAGTTTATCCAGGTGCATTCTTTAATAACTAATAAGATGTATGACCCACTCGCTAGATATTATGTTAGATGATAAGTTAAGAAATTTTAAACTGTTAGATAATAGACTAATAATGCATATCAATTTACTGTCTCTCAAAGAGCTTAATGTATGTGATTCCTGATGCATGAATAATTGCAATCAAGTAATATTTTTGAGGTCTTTATACGTCGGCAATGACGACTTATGTGGGCCAAATTGGAGTCAGGGTATTAATCTCAGCTGCCAAAATTATGTACAAATTTTTTTTTACTACTTTGTTTATCCTTCTGTTCATTGGGGGGAAGGGGTTTGATTACACGATGTTCTTAAAAGTAAAACTGCATGGATATGATGGATTAGCTTGCTTTTTCTTCGATTCCAGTTTGGTTCTTCTTTGAAGGTTAATTATGCTAAATAGTACCCTGATGCCCATCATTAGGGCTGCTCATGGGTCATGTTGGGCTAAGAGATTCAGGCCGATTTTGGGCCTTGAATTGGGAAACTCAAACCTAATTTTTGGATCAGAGCGACAACGAGGTAGACGGTGAGAGTAGGGTTGTCAATAAGGTGGGATTAAGCTCGGCTCGAAAATGAGTTAAACCGAATTTGATGTTCAAAATAGGCTTGAAAATAATTTTAAGATAAGGTTAATCATGAGCTGGCTCGATCATATAAGCCTATCAAGGCTCCATAAAGCTCAAAATAACTATAAATTATATATTTAATATGAGTAATATTTGTTATACTATACTATAATTCTATTAAATTCTAAGATTTACTTAAGTGGATTAGTATTTACTCTAATCTTATAGAGTTTAGTTCTAAATTTTTTTCATGTCATATATTTTCTAAATACATAGATATTTCTATTCATTTATATATTTTTTTAATTAGACTTATTTTAAGTTTGATTCAAGTCTAAATCAAACTTAATTTAATGTAAAATTAACCATGCTCGAAATTTGACATGAATTAGTTAAGACTTGAAATTACTTATTGATCGGCTCATTTAGGCTCAAGCTCAAAATGTGCTCGAAGTGAAATATTTCAATTCAAACTTAATGCTCAAAATTAATTTTAATTCAAACTTAATCAGAGCTCGGCTCAATTACACCTTTAGGTGAGAGAGGAAAGCAAATGAGCCTCGGATTGAGACGACAAGTTAGACTTGGACTACGAGTTTTGAATCCGCCTAGATCAAGAGATGATAAACCCGATCCTGACCTAATCTGTTCGGGTTCAATTCGGATTCGGGCATGCGGCCTAAATCCTTGAATACGATATTGTAAATAGGGAGTGGCCATGGAAAGAAACTTCCTATCTTTCATACTTTGCCATCAGTTGTTGGGTTCTTCCTGTCACTAAAATGTCATTGGATAAAATGGCATAATTATCTTCTGTCGTCCTCCAGCTATAGTACTTCTTTGTTTCTTTAATAAAGCTCTCACTCTTCGGTGGAGCTAATAAACAAAATTATTATTTAAAAAATAAAAAACATGAAGTGTTCTTTGTACCTTTTTCCTTTGTTTTATGCTTGTAGTTGTACATATGGAAGCCACCATATTCCAGTAGATGAAGACTACTGTTACTATCACATTTACTCTTGTCACTGTCTATTGTAGCTTTTGGCTGAAATGATTGTCATTTGTTCTACTTTTGACCCTAAATGTTGGCATTCTGTTTCACCTTAGCATTGCTTCATTTTTTTGGGGGTTTGGGCAATTTACATTTTACTGCAGTGAGGTTATTGATATCTGGTTAACTTTTTGTGCTGAGTACCTGCGTGCTATGATTTGAATTTATTATGGCTTGTTTCGTGATGAATAATTAATTTAGTTGTCTAATTTATATACGAGAGAGTTAATATCTTTGTCAAGTATTATAAATACTTGACTCTTTGTGGTCGAATACTGATTTTAGCGAATCTTGCTCCATTTCGATGAACTCATGCGATTTTGACGTGCTATATTTTAAATCTAACGCCTTTTGTCTAAGTATTATAAAACTAAATTTTTTATAGTCTAATGTTGAATTTAGTGGACTTTGTTCTATCCTAGTGAACTCGTGTGGTTATAATGTGTCATAATGCACGAATAATTTACAAAGGTCAAACCAAAAGATAGATGCACAAAAGTAAAAAGAGTGGAGATTTAAATGTTGGTTACTACTGTTTATTAGGCCTTTTTTACAATGAAGAATTATTCTTACTTCTAGCTCATTAAGTATTGTTTAACGGCCTTAGCCAATTGGACTTCAAATCCTATCTATTAAGAATTTTTTTTAATAAAAAGACGCAGATAACTTTATTAATTTCAATCACATTTTATAAGCTTGATATACATATGAATATATAAAAAAAAGTATTAAACTTCAAGAATATACAAGATCTAAATGATAAAACACCAATAACACACATTCTTGATTGGCTAACTAACATTAACTTTCTCGTGATGTCAATCTTGATCTCAATCGGATCTTAAAACAATGTAGTTGTAACTTGTAGAAAACTAAAAATAAAATCTAACTAAATGAAGAAGAAGGGAGGCAAATTGGACGACAGGTAACACTTGAGTGAGTGGGCAGTGGCAATAGACAATAGTGAATAAAGTAGAGATGGAGGAGGAGAGGGGCACACCGAATGGATGACGAATGATTAGAGACGACTTGTGGTTGCATGGGTGAGAAGGGCATGACAAATGAAGAAAATTTTGGCCTAAAGGACATCGAAATGGAGGGGACGACAATAATTAAAAAGTGAGGGAAAATGAAGTCGATGACGAGAGAGAGAGTACAATAAGCAAGGAGAAGGCGACAAAAGAGGAAGGTAGAAAGAAATATTAGAGAGAAGGGAAGAGAAAAGAGAACATAGAGGAGAAGATTAAAAAAAAAAAAGAGAGGGAAGATGACAAAACCTTACTGTAAAGAGGAGAATACCCTTCCACTCTAGGGGAGGGAGAGGAAGGAGCTCGCCAATGGTGGTGGCAAAGACCCTCGGTAGCAACCCTAGAAATTAAATCGGGGTCAAATAAAATGACTCAAAATGGGGTCAAATTGCCAATTTTGTGGGTCCAACCCTAACCATCCTTTAGCCAAAGTGCATCCAAAATTAATATATTTTCCAGAACAAAACTTAGCTTCCACTGCAACTTTGCAATGTGAAATGTCATTCATTTAAATGCCTCTGCAGTTCCTAAGTTGGCGTGCCTACAACCAATAACCAACATGCTGCCACACCCTCTTATTAAATTCACAGAGCATATAGTTACAAACTTATACTACAAATCAAACAAAGGGTTTGTCTGAGTCTCTCTCTCCAAGTTGATTGTTTGTAAATATTTCCATCTCAAATCAACTAAACTCACTCTATCTATATACATTATATAATTAATAAAAAGAATTTAAGTTTAAATTAAAATCGAACTCGAGCCTAAATAAATCTGTAACTGATAATTTTATATAAATAAATCTGTTAATTAAATGAAAGATTTTAAGAAATAAAGAAGGAAATAAAACTAGTAATAAGTGCTAGTGGAAAACAATTGAGAAGAATTCTTGGTTGGGTTACAGAGAATTAAAACGGCGTTACGTGTCGTTGAAGTGTGCTGGAAGATTATTCCGTAATGAGTAATGACAATTATTTATTTCATTTCGTTCCATCTAAAAAATTAGAATTAATTATGGAGGTTAACTTTATTTTGTACCAAGAATACCCCCAATCGTGGCCTAACTAAATATTAATCATGGTCCTAGTTGGGTAGTTATGTGGTACGCTTTTGTTACCCTTAGCTGTACTAATTGCTTTATGCGGACAAAAATATACCCACCTATCACTGGGAAGACGACGACCGCTTCAACCGCACCATTTCCCGGCCGCCTTTTCTCTCTCTAAGGTTCTCTCTCTCTCTCTCTCTCTCTCTCTCTCTCTCTCTCTCTCTCCTCTTTCTCTCTCCTTCCTTTCTCTCTCTAAGAAGAATTCCAAGCGAGGAATCCGCAGAGAGAGAGAGAGAGATAGAGAGAAAGAGCGAAAAGAGATCTCTTTCGCAGATCTCCTCTTCCTTGGGGTTAGGGTTAGGGCTTCTTTCTGAGGTTTGTGTTGCTTGGTTTCATGGCGGTGTTGGAGTTGGCTAAGGGATTTGGGGCTCTGTCTTGGGGATTTCAGATGCGTAATTGAGGAGGAGGGGAGGAGAATCGCGAGAGCGGAGGGCGCAAAGGTGAGGAGAAGAGATCGAAGGAGGAGATGAGTGCGTCGAGGTTTATAAAGTGCGTCACTGTGGGGGATGGCGCCGTCGGGAAGACCTGCATGCTGATTTCGTACACCAGCAACACTTTCCCCACGGTGAGCACTTGGTTTGCCCCAAAGTTTGTTTCTTTTTTGTTGATCTGTTCGGAATTGGGTTTTGGGACATTGAATTGCATTCAGAAGACAAAAATGGATTTATTTTGCGTTTTATTTCAAATTTATAATAATGCAGAATGACCCTTATGAATTAGGTTGTTATATTACAGTAATGCTTTCAAGGAATCTTTTTTTTTTTTTTAATCTATGAAGTAATTTGAATTTGAAGTGAACTCAGGGAGTACGTTTAGCTTTGGACGGCATTTTGTTATACTTGCTACATTTAGCTTACAAGATCTTAAATTTCAGCTGTATGCCTGTCTCAAAATGACCTCAGGGAATACGAGTTTGATTTGTATTAGCAATTTCACCTGGAGTTTGCTTGATATTCAGTAGAAACCCCTGAATTTGTAGTATTTTTCAAATTGGGCAATGCCAAGATCCTACGACTTCTCGTGGGCTTTTGGACATCCTCTTCTTTTTTTTTTTTTGTTTATTTTTGTTTTCTGTGGGAATGCATGTGCTCATTTTGTGTAGAAACGCATTGTGGACTTGGGATGTGATTTTCTTGCTCCTTGATGGGCTGATTCTCTTGGTCCCTCTCAACATCTATATGCTACTATGTGTAACTCTATTAGCAAGCACCAAAGATTATAATCAAGCAAATTTGTGAAATGTCATATATGTTACACTCTTGAGGTTCATGGTTGCAATGACATTTAGCTCCACTTTAGGGCACACACATAATTCTGAACAAGGTCATGTTTTAAAACTTTTTGTTAGCTATTCAAAATTTATAGTCATATGGCAGAGGTAGAGTTTAGGGCAAAGATCAAATTTCATTTAGATTGTTGTCCTTACTTCTGTTTTTCTGTGGTTGATACATAACAGGGTTCTCTTCTTTTGAGATCTTACGATTGTTTTATGTTTTGGGAGGCAGGATTATGTTCCGACAGTTTTTGACAATTTCAGTGCAAATGTGGTGGTTGATGGTAGCACCGTTAATCTAGGTTTATGGGATACTGCAGGTAAAGTTTGCTCTTTGCACTTTCTCTACATCAGCCACCTCCTTCTTTCTCTGTCTTTTCAATCTCATTTGGTCCATCAGATGTAATGGTTTAAATGAATGGAACAGGGCAGGAAGATTACAATAGATTAAGGCCATTGAGCTATCGTGGGGCTGATGTTTTTCTGCTGGCCTTCTCTCTTATTAGTAAGGCCAGCTATGAAAATGTTGCTAAGAAGGCAAGAAGTGTTCTATGTTTACTCTGCATTTATTTTTGTTTAGTCTACTGAGATGCTTTCCATTATTTCTGACTTGTTGATTCTATTGATCTTCTCATTTGATTGTTCTTCTCTTTTCAGTGGATTCCTGAATTGAAACACTATGCCCCTGGTGTGCCTATTATTCTTGTTGGGACAAAGCTTGGTAATCATCTTCATCTACATAATAAATTACATTGCTCCAAGTCTGTCAGTTCTATTTGTCAACTTACATTTACTAAAGTGCATATTCTTTGGCTGAGGCTGTTTTCTACTTTTCTTTTAAGTTGATTTAGAGAGCTTGGAAAGCCTTTTGCTTTATCATTTTGCTTGTCAAGTGTTTATGCAATTCAGTCATATTATGATGTTAAAAATTATTATGCACCTGCACACATTGAAATGGCCTCCTGTTTGTAACCAACCTAGATATTTTTTGCAATTCCTTGTTAGCCTATTTAATTGCATGAGTTATAATGTTGAAAATTCTGAGGAAGTTTCTTGTACATGTATATTAACTTTTTGGAAGTCAACCTCAAAATTCCCAGAGTCCTTCAGGGCTTAGACTTTGGCATTAAGTAAAATCAGAATTTTAAGAGTTCTGACAACATACACACTTTCAAAACAAATAGCCCAAGATAAGAATATGGATATCCTATTTTGATAGAGCCCTGATGTTAACACATGCATTGTCAATCCTAGAGCAATTTTGGAAATGCAGTCACGATGTGGTGCTGACCAATTTAGTTATGATGTCAATGAAAAACGAGAAAAATTAAATAGGTTTTTTGCCTTATCCTTTCAGGAGCCACATTAATAAAATTGTGATGAAAAGGTGGCCGATCTATGATCTCTTTTGAAAAAAGGGTGAGGTAGCAAAATAAGTATCATAACCAGAAAATTACAATTTGATTAGCTTTGAAGTTTTCTGAGTTATGACTAAATTTGAAGTGCTCATTAAAGAGAAACTGCAGCTTCAGTTTTTTTTTTTTTAATTACTTAGTCGGCAGGCTTGTCTGTCCACATTAAACAATAACCTACTAGCTCTTGGTTATAATTGCAATGCCAGTGTGTGTCCCACTGTTTGTGCACTTCTTTTGAGTGTTATTAATGTGGTTGGTTGCTGCAATGAGGGAAATGCTGAACAAAACTTACCATGTCAAGAATGTGAAAATTGTTAAATTCGTCGATTCAGTTTTGTTTGCATATTGTTCCAAGGACCTTTTTCACTTTTCAGTCCATGTTACAGAAAATTGTCCTCTCTCTTTCTGAGAGAAAGGTATGGTTGAACATCAGTAACAGGAGATAGAAGTACTTGGAACTTGGAAGAGCATGGAATGGCTTCTGATAAACTTGGAAAAGGGACAAACCAGCCCCACCATATATACTGGTTTTCTGTTGGAATATAGTAATATACATGTAAAAATGTTTTGAATTGTACATAGGTAACTGAATGTATCTTTGTACTAGTGTTGGACCTTAAAGTTGTTTCCTTTTTATTGTCAATCGAAGGTCAAGAGCAAGACTTTGATGTCGATGTAGTTCATGCGTTTTATATTTTGACCACTAAGACCATGCTTCATCAGTTGTTGTCAGTGTACTTAAAGCAATTTATTTTAATATTTACTGCTATTTAGTGGATTATTTGAGAACTCTTGCATATGTTTCACTCAAGGTAAGCAGCTTAAGCAACCTAGTGATGAGGACTCTATGCCCTTTAACATTCTGGACATATCTATATTGTTTGCTTGTTGTCCGCTACATATTTAATTCTTTATGCTGATGTAACCATCCATGAATTGATTGCAGACCTTCGAGATGATAAGCAGTTTTTTGTAGACCATCCTGGTGCTGTTCCCATTACTACTACTCAGGTATGGGCGTAGCATGGCCTTCTGCTGATCTTTATCTACTATCTGTCTATTACTAGTTCCCTATCTTTTTTACTCCATCTCTTGCTTGGCTTTGCTAATTTTAAAGGGAGAAGAGCTGAGGAAGCTAATAGGAGCTCCTGCCTACATTGAGTGCAGCTCAAAGACCCAACAAGTATTGGCATTTCCTCTTGACTCTCTGTTTTTTCGTTCCCTTGTTATTGATGGAGTCCTACTTTTATTTTATCTGCAGAACATCAAGGCTGTTTTCGATGCAGCTATTAAGGTGGTACTCCAGCCTCCCAAGCAAAAGAAGAAGAAGAGAAAGGCACAGAAAGGTTGCTCTATTTTGTGATCAATAAATAGAAAGAGAAACTATGACCTATTAGCTATCATCGTTCTTTGCTGTCTCTCACTTCGGTAAAGATCTTGGGCTTGGTGTATAATCCACTGACAGCAGTAGCAAGTTATCGAGACATTAGGGTGATTTGTTGTTTCATTCTTCTACCTTTGTTGTAAGGTGATCTTGTAACTGACTTGTCGTAAGATAACGGACACCTTGTTCAGATGACATTCGCGATGAGTGAGGGACATCCTGTATCTGTTTTCTTTGTGTGGACACATTATATTGGTACTTTGTAACTTAATTTAAGTTCTTCAGATCTTGGTTTACTTTGTCAAGATGTTTGCTGAAGTCACAGCTTAAAAACTTCCAATTGCTTAAATTCATGCATATCTTTGTAACCGCATGTTTACCCTATAACTCAAATTTGATTGCTATTGCCTATTATCTCAAGGGCACTGATATCTTTCTGATATAGTTTTTCTTTTCCCTTCTGGTTTGTTGTGTTACATTCACCTTTGGCTCTTATTAACAAATGTTCATGGATAAAATTTCCTCAAAGTTCTGATGTATATGATCTTCCGCTTCATTTTTTTTCTCTTTCAAGACAATCATACAGAAGAAACTTCTTGCTTGAGGTTGTCACTTAATTGGATTGGCACTAGTCTGACAGCAATTTCCACTACTTGTAAACCTGTCATCTTTGTGCTTGCAGTTTTATGCCCATCCACAGTAGTTGGTCAAGGATTGAAGCCATTTGAAGTTTGTACTTCTAATCTTAGTCAATAGGTTGAATAATTCCTCAGATGAGTAAAGTAGTTCATGAAGCTGGCACCAGGTGGAACTTATGAAACATTCAAAGTTGTGACTACCATGACATGAAATATTATAGGCCATACTATCAAATACAGAAGATTCTCTTCAAGCTAAGAACGAATATCTTTGCCTTTTCTTTTTGTTACATACATTGCACGGTGGCAACGTAGAGATGCCCTCATTTATAGATTCTTGCCCTTTATGTAACGCTGACCACTGTTTCATTTAGGTACCTTCAATTCCGTGGGAACGTATGGAGCATCGCTAAATAAATATCAAAATCTATATCCATAAGGGCAAGCATCTTAAAATTATGCATGAAATTGTAGGACAATCCAGAAAGGTGATAAGAGAACTAGTTCTCTTCAAAGACTACTACTCCTTTCTGTCCAAATTGCTTTAGCCTTTATAGAGACTAGTAGATGATTCTGATCTCCTACTTTATTATGTCAGTACGTCTAAGCATCTAATTCCCTAGCCTTCTCAATTTCTAATTCAAAGAAAAGTTTATTACCTTCACCCTTATATAAGTGTGGGTATCTCTTCGCTTTGATGTCAAGCAAGTCGAGCAGTGATATATCTTCCATCGGAGAATCAAAGTGTCGAAGATCGTGCGAATGGCTTCGAGGAGAATAATCAAGGAGTTGAAGGACCTGCAGAGAGATCCGCCAACTTCTTGCAGTGCAGGTAGTTCTAGTTCTACACAAGGTGTTCCAATTACTAGAATTCTTTCTTTTTTTGATCATCTTTTCTTTCTTTCTTTCAGGTCCTGTTTCAGATGATATGTTCCATTGGCAAGCTACCATCATGGGGCCCAATGACAGTCCTTACTCTGGTGGTGTTTTCCTTGTTACCATCCATTTCCCTCCAGATTACCCCTTCAAACCTCCCAAGGTATATTAACATAGCAATTCAATAAGATTGTATCTTAAGATTCATTTCTTTCTCAAAAAGAAAAAAAGGAAAGAAGACATCTAAATGATTCATTTCACTGCTACCAGGTTGCATTCAGGACTAAGGTCTTCCATCCAAACATCAACAGCAATGGCAACATCTGCTTGGATATTCTCAAGGATCAATGGAGTCCAGCTCTAACCATATCAAAGGTAATTGTTACTAGTATAATTAACTACAGTAATAAATAGATTTCTTAATGTTTCAGCTAATTAATGCAAATTAATCTGAACCCCACTGTATATTAACTCACAAACTATTCAAAAAGCTTAAGTTACTAAACAACGATGGCTTTTATATTCTAAGTTCTAACACTCCTTTTTTAAACTTAGTTCAAAGACATGTTAATATATCTAAAAAATAAAATCGATGGCAACTTAGATCTAGTAAAATTAGAAAAACATTTGCTTTCATACTATAAAAAACTTAAATTGTTATAAGACGATATTTTTATTATATTCTGCAGGTGTTGCTCTCCATATGCTCGTTGCTCACTGATCCAAACCCAGATGACCCTTTGGTTCCTGAGATTGCTCATATGTGCAAGAATGATCACCAGAGATACGAGTCCACAGCTCGTAGTTGGACTCAGAAATATGCCATGGGCTAATTTAGCACAAGAATATACTAGTCAATTAGTGCTTCCATAAAATAAAGTTACGGAGAAACTACTTTAAATTCTTAGTAAGAAACTTGGGAGTCTGAGTGTGAGTTTGAGTTTCGTTAACAATATGGACATGGAAGCTCTGTATGAAGAATAAACCAGCGACAATTTTTGTGTTGATGTTCCCATTTATGAATATTTATGAGCATAATATTACTTTATAGAGATGTTTAAAAGTTGCCTTATTTTTGTTCTTGATATAGATACCTGCAGGTGATAATTAAATTATCTCCTCTTATTTTCTCTTCTTAAGAGAAAGATGATCATTGGAGAGGGACATAATTAAATTATAATTAAGGATTGGGATTCAGTGCAAGTCAATCGCATATGGATCAGTGGACGCCATCCAATGTGTTCTAAAATGTCGATTAAGCACATCCGATGACTCCGATTACGCTAACTCAAATCTTACAACTTTATATTTTCTTTTTAACATAATCAAAGCCATTAGATCATGTAGGATCGATGCGCTCATGCTCAGAATTGACTCGATTTAGGGGTGGTATCACTAGGGCCACATATATCAATATCTATTAATTGAGGGATTGTATGAGATTAGTGTGCCTAATTTTTTGAGTTTAGCTAGCTAATAGGTTACTACTAAGAATAATCGGAATCAAATAGCTATAGTAGTTGAACATCTTAACCAAGGGAATTGTACTTATATATATACTTCTCATTAGGATTTTGTGAGAATCTTCTCACTACACTATCAACATGTTCTCTCTCTCTCTTCCCACGGTTGCTTTGGCTAGGCCTCCTCCTCATGAGGCTCTTCCTCTTTATACATTCCCTATATACTATATAGGCATCATAGCTATTTGATCTTATTAATAAAAATCTTACTAGTCCAATGTAATATTATCTTTTATCTTGTTCTAGTGATTAACCATACCAAAATAGATTACTTCTCAAATTAATTATCAAAATAATTTTATTTCAATCTAGACATAACTAAAATGCTGAATTCGTAAGCATTACGTAGCTTTACCTAACCGCCGACTACTTGGATAATTTATTCAACTAAAATGCCGAATATTTCCACGTTATATTTATAGGAATTCGTTTAAATTAGTGTTTTAGTTGTTTCAGTTAAAACCTTATTTTCATATAAAAAATACTTATTTTGGTAGCATCTCTACCTTAGAAATATAACGCGGATGAGTTCGGCGTCTTTTATAATAGGAAACATACTATTTTTTATAATAAGTTTGAGTAACGATTTATATTGCTAAATAAAGTTTGACAGAGGGTTAGTTTGGTCAAAAACCCCCTTCACAAAATGAGCCAAACTTGCAACATGCCACTAGTCCAACGCAATTGTGTCCTCATTTCTATCTCATTCTCTAGTTCGTAAGAGGAGCCAATCTTGCAACACGCCATCATGTCGCCACTTCAATGTAATTGTGTCGTCATTATGTGACACATGCTCCTCATCAACCGCCTATATTGACCACTTCAGAAGTTTAACTTGGGGAGACAAAATAAGAGAGATTTGTTAAAAACGGCCCTACGGTTTGCATTTATAATCATTCACAACACGACGTATCCAAATTTCCATTCGGCTATTATTGCAAATCAAATTTGAGTGAAAACTTTTAAATAATTACTATTAATTTTTTTAAAATATCATAATTGCCATCAAAATATCTTGAGCTCTTATAATATAAATTAATTTTTAATAAAATATTAGGACAATTTCCTGGATAGTATTATAATTCAAAGTTCACCAATATATATTAAATAACTCAAATATTTTTTTCTTAAAATTTTGAAATAAAATTAACTACTATAGGTTTTTATAAATTCTTTTCCTTATATAGAAATTCGTCTAAAATATTAGACCACTTTAGAACTATTTTAAATAATTTATACACAAGCAAAATAATTTTTAATTTTAATTAGTTAGATTTGACTAATTAACTAACAGAACTATTTATTTTATGAATCAAACCACTTTGAAAGAGTGGGGCTTTTCAATTAAATTATATTAAACCTTTTATTTTAGTTGAGTGCATATTTTCTTAGAATAGAGTTTATAATTTACATATAACATATACATCAGAGTCTATTATTACAACAATAATGTAAAAAAAGACCAAAATTTTATTTACTAGATTTAATTTGCAAATCACCCCAAGATTTTCAACCGACCGTTCAAAAACTACTCCTCCAATCTCTATCAATCACCGTTCTCATTTTTACTCGACCATTCTCCGAGAAATTTCTTCCCTTTCTCTCTGGTCTTCCAATTCTCCAGGCCAGGAGAAAAGTACGACATTCGAGCTGTGGTACTGGTATTGGATTCTGACGTACCTGTGTCGGGATTAAAATTGGTACTGAATTCGTCCTAATCGAGTTTAAATATTTGATCTTGATATGTGTATGCGGCTTTTGGAGGGATTCGCAGTCGCCATTTGCTCGCAATCCTTCGGTCTTTTGCCCAAGTTTTGCAATTTGTGAATCGATTAGCTTTCCCCTGTTCGATTCTTCGCAAAGATCCGGAGTTGCGTCCGGTTCTTTGTGGCAATAGGAGCTCTATAGCCTTCCGATGGCAGCCATGGATGAAGGAGAGATTGATCTCTCGAATCCGGAGGTCTTCTCAGTCCCCAATGGTGGTGAGAATCCCCTAAGCAGCTGCTCCATGGATAGCTTCTTCGACGAGATCCTTAAAGATCAACACCATGCTTGCACCCATACCCACACCTGCAACCCCCCGGGTCCCGACCTCACGCACACCCACACCTGCTTCCATGTCCACACGAAGATCCTCTCGGCGCCCGCAGACGACACAGCTGAGTCCGCGGAGAAGTGCTCCGTGTCAAAGAAGCGGCCGTGCGGTAACCGGGAAGCAGTTCGGAAGTATCGGGAGAAGAAGAAGGCTCGAGCGGCCTCTCTAGAGGAAGAGGTGGTCCGATTGACAGCTTTGAACGAGCAGTTGATGAAGAGGCTTCAGGGCCAAGTTGCTCTTGAAGCAGAGGTTATGAGGCTTCGATGCCTTCTCGTGGATATTAGGGGGAGGATTGAAGGAGAAATTGGGTCTTTCCCTTATCAGAAGCCAGCGAGAGCGGCGGGGATGTTAGCATCGAATGTGTCGCAGGCGAATTTGCTCGCCGGTGCTCAAGTTGTCAACTCCTGTGATTTCCGCTGTGATTATCCGGTGCACTGCGTTAATCCGGGGATGCAAGGGAAAAGTGTGGGTGAGAATGGTGAATCCAATGGTCAGGGTTTTGGAGCTTGTGAGATAAGCAATGTCAAGTGCACGGGGAGTTCAAATTCTGGATCTAGGAACATTCTGCCCTCTGGGCGTGGAAATGGAAATGCTGCGCCTGTTGGCTGTTCATCAGATGCTGAAAAAATCTAAGGTTAGATTTATATTCCTTTCCTATAAACACATTCATTTGGCATACATGCAGTTCTTTATCTTTGTGGATTGACTTCTTAGTTGAAATATATATATATATATATATATATATATATATATATATATATATATGTAATGCTCATAATCTGTTTCATTTTCAATTCAAAGTCTAGCTAAATTATTGCCGGACTGATTTTAAGATAACTCTCCAGAATTGGTTGGGAAATTGTACTGTTTTACGAAGGAAGAAGGATGGATCTTCAATATCATGTTCGCATTTCCAACAGCTTTGGTCTTAGAGTGTCTTCATTTCTTTTATAATATTTTTCGATTGTCAGTGCCAAATATTTTATTTCTTAGCTACATTCTATGTTGTATTGTCGAATTATTCCTGAAAGAACTAGCACAATTCATTTGGAACTTTAAAGAATTTCAGGGAACATGTACATGTGAGAGTCCTAAATAATCAAATTATTAGTGTTCTTACAGTTTCCTTTCATATTTTTCTGAAGAGACTTGGCATTATAGGAGCCTTAAGGAGTACACCTGTATAGTGATGTGCAAGTATATACTTACCTAACTAGCCATGATTGATAGTTTCTATAGCTAAAAACACATTGAATAGCTTTTCACTGAGTTGAGCAGTCGATGTCAGCTATATCACGCACCTTGTCATGTTATTACTTCTACATAGGTATGACATTTGGGTAGGTTTACAACTAAATAACCATAGTTTTTTTTAACATTAAACATAAATCAAGTGGCTATCTGAAATGTGCAGCTTGGAGGGTTGATTGTCAGCTAAATGTACGGCAAGCTATTTTATTCCTGTTTAAAGGATAATGATTGACAGAAGAATTGCTAACAGTTAATACCTAATTCATTGTTCTACCTGTTACCATTTGTATGTATAGATGGAATAAGTTCCAAGCATGATACCCAAGTAAGTCTTGACAACAGAAAGGTTCACGTTTTGAGGAATTATCAAATTCCTGGAGTATGGACCATTCCTTGATCTCTCTTATAGACAATTGGACCAACTGGAAAATTCTCTGACATTCGATCTAGAAGCAGAAACTGCAATCATGCTTGTGGTTTGTCAGGATTCACATAAAATTATACTTTCACAATGTTGCCTATAACTTGTTTTTTGCATCAACATTTTTCTGCATGATAATTTAAGTATTGTTTATTTAATCTTGATAATTTTATCAGGAAGACATGTGGTGTTGTATGGTTGATCTTCTGCTGGCAATGGGTTGATATTTCGCTTCATCAGTCAATGACCAATTCTAAGTAATGGCTTACGCTTTCTAGGTCCTTTTCTTGTTTATAGATGCTGCTCTTTCACTGGACAGATCCACATTGCATTTACTGTATTAAACTTTTGCTCGGTTCTTCTCTCGAATTGTTCAATTAACAGTACTGGATCTGCATGTAAGATATTGGTTCTGTGATGACTGTCGGCAGCTTCCTGATTGGGAATCATTTGTAGACAACAAGGAAGTCTTAAATCCATATGTCTGAATTAAAGAATTGGTTATACTCTGATGAAACATGTGTGTCTCATTATATCGCATGAATTACACGTTAATTTTGCTTTACATCTGATACTGGGTGCTACTCCTAAACTTACATTTTTCTTTTCAGATGCTTTATTTACTAGATAGACTACTCTGGCTGATAAGATTATTAAGCGTTGGTGGATGATAACCATTGAAACTTATTGGTTCCTCAGGAAACTTTGTTTTGTACTAAAGTTGGTTTAGCACCTGGTCTTGTATGATCTTCTAGCTGGGCTGTGGATTATCAATTTTTGCCTCACAGCATTTACTTACCTTTCTGTCATGATATGGAACACATCTATAAGCTGTTTAATATAATAAAAACTTTTCCATCTCCAACAGAGGTGTCTGCACAGCTGACTATATTTCTATCAGACTTGTCCTTCTTGGTAAATTTTTTTCATCACAATCATGTCGAAGTATCACAGTGCAGCGACTGTAGTGTCACTGTTAGAACATGACAATGGAGATGAGGTGATCCAGGGTCTGTAGAGATGAATGTGCCTTCAGATCTGAAAAAGACTTCAAAGGAAGTATCATGAAAGCAATCAACATTTGGTGAAATAGAAGTACTGGAATACTGAATACTGCGTTTATTGCATTCTTTTTTGTTTGTAGGACTTTGAGCTATCACATGTGCCAAAACATTATATGATGAATAATTATATGGGATAAAGAAAAAAATTAGAATTGGAACAAAATTAGGACTTATTCTGGGATACAGAAAATTTTTATCCAAATTTCTTATTAGGTGTTTGGTTGGAAACAAAAGAATAAATGCTTGAATAAAAATATGGAATAATATGGTGTTTGGCTACGAAAGTTAGGATAAGAGATAAAAATAATTAAATTTGATCTTATTGCCTTTTTCAGCTTAATGTAAGTAAGTATTTGCTTATTTTTTTTTGTTGATAAAGATAAGGAAATAGGTTTAAATTAAATATAAGTTATAATTTTATTTTACTACTTTTACATTATATAATGAATTATTTTAGAATTTTTGGCCAAAAAATTGATGTAGTTTTTAACCATAATTTACATGTATACGGAACATCATGAATAGCATCACAAATGGACATCTAATATCAAAACATTTTTATTACAAACATATTTTAATATATTATAGTTACACTATAATTTGGTAATTCAGTAATTATTTTAGTCATATTACAATCTGGTAATATATACTAATATATAATAGTCATTACAAATATAAATTATAGTCAATAATTGAACTTTCTATAAAGGCAATTCGGTAGTTTGAACAGTTTGAATAAATAGGTGTTATATCCAATTTCTTTATCCCAAAATAAAAGCTTTCTTTTTTTTTCATTTTTACTTATTTGAGAGCATTTGCACCAAAATTTTTTTTTATAGTTTTTAAAAATAATAAACTTGAGTCTCTATGCCCAACTTTTATTAAAATTATACGTATTTTTTTAAAAAGTATATAATTTAATATAAAACACTGACGTATTTAATTTTAAAAGTCTAATCTTATAATTACTAAAACCTTAAAGCATTTTCCTACGAATAGCCCCTTGTTTGGTAGAAATTTTCTAAAATAAAAGAGAACTTATCCCAGATAACTCTCCCTACTCCAACCAACCAAACATCTCCCTATTCCGACCAACCAAACATACCCCTAAATAGCCACAGTTGTTCGGGCCAGTAAAGTTTGAAATCCAAAATAAATACTAATATATTTCTAGCAGCAGGGAAAAGATATCCATCAGTAAGGCCTAATAAGATTAATGCCAAAATTATAAGATCATGCATATCTGAGACATTAGATCTTATAACAGATTCATCTCGAGTTAAAGCCTACACAACACCCCATATAACATAGATCCACCACCACATTATAGATAAATGTAAACCAGAATCCAGATAATATAATCCAATCACAGAGAAAGAACGATTCATGAGCTTCTCAGAATGATTTGATCACTCAAAAGCCCACTGGTTCTCCCTTCGCACCTCTTCCTCTTCTTCCGGAGAAAAGTCATTCTTAATGTTGAAAGTCTTGCGAATCTCTTCTGGTGTCTTCCCCTTAATCATGTCTGCAACAGTTTGGCAAGTCAAATCCAGTAGTCCTTTGATGTTCAGATAGTTTGCAGCCTGAATAGACAACAAGATCATCATCCTAATATAAAAGCAGAGGCACAAACAATATGTTAAATGGAAAGCATGGTAAATACTTTGTGAAGATCTACAATCATGCCAAAGGAGATGTATCACTTCCCCGAATTTGCACAACCTAGCAATATATTGGAGATACTACAGGTAATACCAACATGGAAAAGATATGTTTGGATGTCTGAAACATATTGTTTTACAAGTTGCAGATAGGTTATGAAGGTGCAACTTCAGCTCATCATATCAAAGAGGATAACCAATATTCATGCAGGTATAGCAAAGATTGACTAGAAGAGGTGATCAAGCTTTCCAAATGTTTCTATGCGCATCTGCCAAATTCATCTAAAATGATCCACGACCTCTAATCGAGAAAGGTGAGAGGGATGGCGAAGCAGCAGCAAGGGCAACGACGTCTGCAACGTCAAGGGAGCCTATTTTCTCTCCCTTCGGGCCAATAATGGCGCCTGTTTTCTCGTGACATGGCCAACACATGCCACGACACATGTTGTGCCATGCCAGTTGGTGGACGGCACGTCAATATTTGTTTCTCCTATGTTATGGTTTATGCACTTGGAAACCACCACCTACTTACATACATGTGATGCATATCTACAGAAATTCATAGAAATGTTATGCAAAACTAACAATGATTGTAAATCTAGGTTAAGAATGCTGTCTTAGTCATTATGGAGTGGAAAGTTCTTTCCAAGACAACTGTGTGAATGAGGAAACAAGAGCTCTTTTAAGTCAAATGACAAGAAAAAAGTACACCATAGCACATCTACACCATTGAAGTGATTAAAAAGAATATTAGGGTAACATCTATAAAAAATGATGAAAGATACAAAATACAAACATGATGAGATACAAATACCAAGTACCTACCTCCAACCAGCCAATAAGAATTGAGTGAAAATCGTGCAGAAAATTATATAAAACATTAAGAACTAAGATGAAACTATGCAAGAAGAAAGGAGAATTGCATCTGAATGCATTATACTTATCCAGAATGAACTTCCAATATCTTCCTTCAAGTCCATATATAGGAAAGTATTAATAACACATGAGCTCAATATCCATCATTAAATGAGCACTCCAACCAAACTAGAACAGATAGTAGTCTCTCTTCAACTTGACTTATCTTCATGGAACTGCCAAAATTAGCAATACATCACAACCACAGGTCCACAGACCACAGCCTAAATTCTAGAAGAAATCATAGATGAATCTGAGATGTACTTATATTTTTAGATGTGATGCATATGTGAAGTATACAATAACTATCATATTTGATATCCATTACAACTCATTCACATGAGCGTTAAGATTATCTGTGCTTCATAATGTGACAGCAGCAGGGTGATCTTATTGGAGAGTGGAGCCAAAAGGTTGACAGAGGGAGTATGAAATAAGAAACTACGCTTTTTGTGTCTTTCCATATTGAATGTATTTAAACTAAGATTTCAAGTATTGGGATCAGGATCGGGATCGGAATTGGCCGTAAAAAATATACATATTGACTGTATCGACTTGTATTTTAAAATAGAAAATTTCTAAAATTAAAAAATATATCTCTCTCTCCCCTTTCTTATACAAATAAGAAATCATTTTCTTTCCCTCTTCCACTAACTCTCTCACATCTCCTTCTAATCTCTAATCTCTCTCGCTTTTAAAAAACCTTGATGCCTCTCAAGCTCTTTCTCAGACTTCCCCCCTCCCTCTCTCATAGTGCCTCTCCCCCTCGCACTCTCTCTCCCCCAAGAAAACTGATGCTTCTTCAATGTAGATCAGCCTTCTTCAACGTCTAGCAAACTCATCTAACGCAATCTAGCTCCATTAACCTCTGACGACCTCAATATATTTTTTTCCTTTCTTCTCTCTTCGACGAGCTCCCCACCCTCTTTTTTCTCTCACCCCCTCTCTCACTTTCCTCTATTCTTTCCTTTTTTTCTTACTCTTCTCTCTCTCTATCTCTCTCTCTCCCTCTCCTTTACTCACCCAATTTGGTTTGTCTCGTCCGAAATGGCCGAAACTTATTCAATCCGGATCGGGCATTAGTCGATACCCCACTGAAACGGTCAATATGAGACCATTTCTACATACCAGATCATGATCAACTGAAACTGGAAACCTTGATTTAAACTTGTTAATAGATAAATGCATTATCATAATGAAAGTTCAATGGGTGGCAACTATTATTACCATATCTCTGTACTTTTATAGGATCGTCAATCTATTTTCCTAAATAGTAGCCATAGAAAAGAACTTAAGAAGGCAATTTAGCAAACCAATCAAAGGAAATTTCTATCCTCTATAAGAATCCCATTGGGAGTCTTGTGACTAATGCTTTCTACAATTTCATCTCATTATTTATGCACTACTTTTACAGCAGATTCTTCAAATGGAGAACTCAGGTTAAGATGCAGCGCTGTTCCTTCCCACCAGAAATAAGAAGTGCTGACTTGAAGTTGAAGGTCATTTAAGCACCCATAATCCTTCCTTTTACCTCACTAATATGATATTTCAGTTAGTTAGATGTAGTTCAAAATCACTATATTTATTTTGAGAACTCCTTTTGCTAACTACTTGCATGTATTTATGTTAGTTTGACATAAACTCAAATGAATCTAATATGAAAATCAAACAAGCATGCATGAAACTCCTATTTTTCACTTGTTCTCGAGTCATTTTATATACTGTACAACTGCACGTAAATACATATACACACGACCATGCATGCACATGCACAGATGCACACACAAAAGATGAAGTCTTGATTACTTGCCCAATTCAAGAGGGATAAATGTGGGACAAGAGCAGAGATAGAAGCAAATGATGGTAAGTTGAACAAAAAAATTGACGAGAAAAAGAAGAAGAAAATATAAGGAAGTGCAGTAAGTATAGTGTCTATTAATATATAAGAGAAAAGGAGAACATATGTAAGCCAGAGATATCTTCGTATACTCTCGCTCTGTTCACTAGCAATGCGAAATCAATGAACAACTAGTTTATAACTATGATTTCCTATTCTAAAGAAACCCGGTCTGCATAAATCAAAGCGTGGAACCTCATGTGAAACATAATGATGTACCAAGTAAAGCATGCCATTAATGCAATTTCATTTCAAAAGCAATATCTTATCAATAATTGACAACCAAAAACAAGTTGCATTAAACCTTTCACAAAGAATTTCTCAAGTACATCTTATCAAATCTAAAACATTGACAACAACCAGACCAACATTAGCTATCAGATAAATTTACAGATAAACTTCTACTAACTAATACAAAAATATACATTAAGAAAAAATAAAATAAAACCCCAAATCCAACACAACATAGGCGTAAAAGAAACTAGAAATATCCGAATGTACTTTGAGATGGATCGCATACCAAGATGAGGTCGAAGAGGGTGGCCTGGTCAACCTTGACGAACTCGGAGTCCCACTGCTTGAGCTCCTCATCAGCCGCCTTCGACGACTCGTCCGCCGACGCCTTGGATGCGGCAGCAGCGTCGACGTGCTTCTTGCAGTACTCGATGACCTTGGAGAGGATCTTGGAGGTGACGTTTGGGAGCGGGATGCTGTTCTCGACGCAGTCGTCCTCGATCATGTGCTTGATCGTTTGCGACTCCATGGCAACCAATTCCTCCACCTCGAACACCTCGCCGTCCGAGCTCTTCAGGGTTATCTTCTTCGCCATGGCCGAGGACTCGATCGAGAGATCGAGTGGGGAGGAATGGTAAATCTTAGAGGAGGAGGAGGAGGAGGAGGTAGATTAGATAACCCTAGGGAGGAGAGCACACGGGATAGATTTCGAGGTCACGAAGAAAGGAAGCGTGTGGAAATGGAAGCAACTTCTTATAAATTAATGTCCTGCGACAATGGATTTGGTTTTTTTTCTTCCAATAGATATAAACTCCCGATCCGCATCCGAATCCGGTTAGAAACGATACGGATCTCCGAATCTTGTGATTTTGTAGCCAATTGGATACTGCCACGTATCCATATGTAGCAAAATCCTACATTAGTTTCTGATCTCCCACCGTAAAACCCCCTTCTTTCTCTCTCTCCCCAGAACAAAACGCAATCTTTTTTTTCGACTTGTTTTTCGCCATGGAGAGGCTTATCTCTTCTTCTCTCCCCTCGCGAACTATTACCACCTTCCCAAGACCTCGTCTTCTCGCCCCACGAGTCTCCTCGGTTGCTAGGTTTGGTCTCCCTTCGCTCCCCCACCATGGCTTTAAGCCGCTTCGCTCGCTCGTCTCCAAACACGAAGGCCCACCTACTCCTCTTCGCCTCTCGCCCGTTGCTGGGACGTCTCTTCCTGTTTCCGGTGAAGATAAGGGGAGAGAAAGTTACCCATCTGGTGAACCCTCTGGAGCAAGCCGATTAGGTGACAATTTCGTTCAAAAGGTGCGATTTTGCATTTGTTCCTCTGTCTTTATCCGGCAATTGACATACTTTTTCCTATTCTTTATAGTTTTTCGTTAGATGATCTCTTCGTACTCTTCATTGGTGGTGTGAGTTAATTGTTATTGGGTTATTGATTTCCAAAAGCAAGGCTGGACTATGCCTTGATTATTAATAAATTTCTTGAAAATTAGTAATTGTGCTGTAGTTAATTTGTACCGGAGTATCGATATCTGGTGATGCAATGTATTTGGGCCATGTTTTTGGTACAATAAATTAATAATTTTGATAATTGTATTTTTGTTTAACTAAAATGGTGCCTTGATCAACTCACTTATTAATATGTGAAATGCAATTATTTTGTGTAGAGTTTGAGATTTATCATCTCCTCTTCTTGATATATTTCTGTCAAGATTTCTTTTTTCTTTTTTTTTTTGTAAAGTTCCTATTTCTAGTAGCTTGATTGGTGTATGTTTGCCATCTTACAGTTGAGAACTGTCATGCATCTGAGTTGCATTGTGTGCAACTGTTGCAGTCTTGCAGATTCAGTTGGGTCGTTAATATTAATGTAGTTAATTGCTTAGGGATTATTCTCATGATCATTTCTAATCAAGCATCTAGCTACGAAGATTCTTTAGTAACTTTGGATGCAGTGGTACCTTGGGAATTCCATAAATAATTGATTTAGATCTGGATTCATGAAAACTGGCTGAATAAAGTGGCCTCATATAACTGTCGATCTAAAAAAGTATCCTACATGCTAATCAAGTTACTATACCTTCCTTGCCATTTCTAGGTTATAGAAGGTTCTATGCCGGTATTATTCGTAACTTCTGTAACCAATATACTCTAGAATATGTATACTCTTGCCATCATTCTTATTGATTATGCTAACAGAACTTTCATATTCTATGTTTCAGGTTGCTTCTGCTGCATTTATTGCTCTATTATCAACTTTAATTGTGACCACAATACAATCGGTTCTAGCACCACCAGCCTATGCAACTTTTCAGTCTGCTGCCAAGACGAGTGGAGGACTCATTAGAACTGAGTTGCTGAGTAGCGCATGGACTGGTTTTTTTGCAGGTTGCCTTCACACTCTCTCAGGCCCAGATCATCTTGCTGCCTTGGCTCCATTATCCATTGGACGAACGAGAATGGAGAGTGCTGTAGTAGGGGCACTTTGGGGATGTGGCCATGATGCTGGCCAAGTGATATTCGGCCTTCTGTTTCTTGTGCTCAAGGATCGTCTGCACATTGAGATTATCCGCACATGGGGGACGAGAGTTGTTGGTTTAACTCTTCTTGTGATCGGTGCTATTGGAATTAGAGAGGCTTCAGAGGTGCCTGCTCCATGTGTGGCTCTAGAAAATGGGGAATGTGATGTTAGTTTGATTGAACCCTTAGATGCTGCACCAGGTGGGAAGAAAAAAATCGGATTTGCAACTTTTGCCACTGGAATTGTCCATGGTTTGCAGCCAGATGCACTTATGATGGTCTTGCCTGCGCTAGCTCTTCCGTCACGCTTGGCTGGTGCTGCATTTCTAGGTATGTTTCTGCTTGGGACCGTGGTCGCAATGGGGAGTTATACAGTTTTCATCGGTTCATGCACGCAGGCTCTGAAGGAAAGGATTCCTAGGATAACAGAAAAACTGACATGGGCTGCTTCTCTTGTAGCAATATCCATGGGGCTTGGCATTCTTATCAGCCAATTCTTTGGTTTTAGCTTGTATTAATCAATTTTCACTTACAACTTTTTTTTTCCCCCCAAAGATTCTATTTTAAGAGTAGGAACTGCATAATGAAAGTTAGTTATCTAGCAATTGTAGCTTCTAATTTATCCATCCTTCCCTTGGTGATTCAAGTTAATCTAGTAAAAGAGATTTCTGGAAAAGTTAATCTAGGTTTCAAGTTCATAAATGCAAGCAAGATATGCTAATAATTATTCTGCATTTATTATGTTTGGCTTTCTTATCCTGTACTGAATAATCTTTAGCAAGATTGGTTGAAAGCTTCAATAATTTCTAGGAATCCATTCCAGCATGGGTAAAAAAGCCTTTGCTACGCAATCAAACTTAGGAATGTCTCTCATATTCTATTATCTTTTATGCGATTCTGTTCTTGGATCACTGTCCATGATTAGTATGCAGAACCCAAAATAAACTTTTCCCTGAATGTACTCTCTAATTTAACTTTGTGCTATTTTTAAAATCGACTTGGCGACTGTGCACATGTTGCCAATAAAACCAACCAACCAGTGGATTGGCCATCCACCTTGAAGGTAACTAGGGCTAAATGTCAATGGGTTATGTGTACTTGGGTTGAGGATTTTCCTACTCCAGTTTTTTTTTTTTAATTTTTTTAATAGGGAACCAAACACATACTAAACAGTGTCTATGATATAAAAGGAGAGAAAATATAATAACAATCTGTGGTTAGGCCAAAATTTGGAGTGCCTCCTTGATCTTTCTTGACCCTTTTATGATTCTAATTAATATGCAACAGTATGATAGATGTTAATTTTAATATTAAAAAGACCAAAATACTTGTTTTTTTTTTTGTTTTATAACAACTAAGTTTATAAAATAATCCTTTTGTTGAAAATTGACGTATTATTCTTCTTTCATCTTATTCCTTCTCAGTTTTATATTTCAGACATCGCAAGTATTCCAAAACTGGGTAATATAGAAGAACAAAATGGTTAGAAGTTTTTTAAAAAATTAATAGAAAAATTATCTTCGCCGTTATTTTTCGATTGCATATAAATTAAAAAACAAGGAGAACATTTGAGAATATGGCCCGAGTAAAAGGGGACAAAATTTAATTTTTTCCCTTCAAAATTACACTAAGATAGAGTTTACTTTTAACAAGGAGATGAATCTAGGTAGGTAGGAACTAAAATTGAAGAGCAGAAGTTTCTATCCCTTTTCTATTTTATATTTTCTAAAAAGCAAGCAGTTGGTGATTACTGATTAGTTTGGTCGATTTGTCTGTCATCTTTCTAGTTTTTATAACACTTATAGTAGAAAATCTAACAAGTAGTCAAGTGGAGTTGCCAATGATTACCCATAGCTTCTTAAATTCATTCAGAAGCTCGACTTCAAATAAGATTAAGAGAGGATCAGACAAGAAAGATCAACAACATACAAATCTCTGCTCAGTGCACTAAACAAACAGCGTCATCATCATACCTCGTTTATCCAACTAACGTCAAAGTGTTAAAACATATTAAGCCAATAACATGCGTTTCCAGAGGAACATTGTGCAATTTGATTTTTTGAGAAAAAAAACATTGTGCAATTCCTCGTCTCCTGCCTAAATAACATTATGCAATTTGCAATCTGAGTGCTAAGTGAAACTCATGTATAAACTTACAAATAAGATCATCTTACAAAATATACACAAACTGGAAACCAAGCTTATTCATTCTTTGTGAAAAAGACAAATTTATGGTGCTCTGGGTATCAATGGGCACTAACGAGGAAAGGATGTTGGCAGACACCGCATTCGATTGTTTCAGATCCGGAGGTTGGAACTTGAACCTGCAAATGAGGAACCTGATGACTAAGTACTAATCGGATACAGAGGTGCGCGGATGCAGACATATTTCAGGAATAAGAAAAACAACACAATGAGGTTCTATGCATATAATAGATTCATCTTATTTTTACCTGAAGATGGACGGTGCATACAGGACATGCAACTTCTCTCATCCGCTTACTGGATTTGTCAGAAGTCTTCAAACCTATCGAGCAGCATGCAGAAAATTTTAGATATGGTATGGAGTATTAAAGTGTATTTCCAGATTGAAGTAACCAAAAGAATACCTGAGGATGACTTACGATTCTTTTCCATCTCCTCCTGATCAAAAAACCCAATTGGTCAGTCACTTCAATAGATTACAGATATCGTCACATATGTTATATCCTCCATCCTATTCAGCTAAATTCTATTTTTTTTCCTTTTTCAGAATTTATTGGCAATAGTTGCAGCATAGGCCTTAAGGTTTTTGACAAGGCCCCCTATTGCCAGCCACAAAACTCTGCAGTTTCAACTGCAGAAATTTGCTAAAGCCAAGGTATGTGGCACTGCCCTATTGCCTTGGAGGGGGTTCGAGGTGGGCTGTCTGAAATGCAGCCTCCACTGAAAAGCTCCCACCAATCAGGTACCATGCCAGCATGCCAGTCCCCATCAGCAAAGAGGCAGCAAGTTATAGGATCATGGCACATAATCAAGTATACAATACTGGTCCAACGGCACAGATGCCCTCTCCCAAATTGGCAAGTGAATGCTGGTTAATTGCTAGAGTAATAATAAATATATTGTTCTCTTTTTTGGTCATCATTTCTTTGAATCAGATCTATCAAAATAAGCAGTAAATCATAAGAAATTTAAATACTGGAAGATACCTGAAGCTTTTTGGCAAGATCTTCATGACTGTGCAGTGTAGCAGGTTTACTGGCAGCTTCCTTTGCAATGCTTAGCCTATGAGAAACTTCTGCCTGTGGACAATACAATAAAAGAAACAGCCAGGTATCACTGTGCAAATCTGTATAATGAAAATATCACAACCAGAATTTAAGGTGACAAACTGTCTTTCTATTAGTCAGGAAAGATGTAAATTCCTACCAATTCTTGCTGCTGCAATATTTCAGAATTGCTGCTATATTAAGAGAGAGTATCATTCAGGGTAATTAGCTCTTCTGGATATTCTTTTTTCTGTCCTCTGAATACTAAATCCAATAACACAGTTATAACCTTACATGGACTACATTGCAGCCAATCATTATGTCTTGACTGAAAAATTCAAAAAGTTCAACCTATAAAGCAATTAATTTGACTGATATATGGAAAGAATTATCTATGTCCCGTAAAAACATATTAAGGGGGAAAAGGGTGCCCCACTGTACCCTAAGGCTACAAAGGGTACAAAACTATAAATACTCATTTAAGGCATTAATTTTTCCATCCTCCTAAATGATGGATGATGCCAGACCCATATAGATCAAATTAAGATCTTAAATAAAGAACCTGCCAAAATGAACTAGAATTAAATAGTGCATCAAGATAAAGCAGACAGGAATACCATGCATCTATCACAAACTCGGACTGGTTGAGCATTCTCATCCGCAGTAAGAGCAATTCTACCCTGTGTACACTTGTCACAGAAGATGTCGCCACAATTCCTGCAATGATGCTGAGAAGATGAAGTAATCATGTTAGCGCATGAAAAGTTGAACCTTGAGCTATGATCAAGATCATAAATGATTAATAATCAAATCACAAAGTTTATTACCCTTCGGTTGAAAGCTCCAAAATCGCCCCCACATGACGTGCATTTATTGACTGCTTCATCTGGAACCTAAGAAAAGGAAGTGCAATTAGACCAAATCAAACTAACCAGTCCAAGTAAATGGAGAACCATAAACTAAATTGACCCAAAATAAATCCAACAATATATAGTAAAAATAATCAGAATGATTAATGTCACCCCCTGCATGAAAATGTACAGAAGAACCAAAATATGTCATAAAATTGTCATAATACATCTCTCACTATTACTCTAAAAGGTAAGGTAACTAATATCCCAAATTAAAACCAACTAAGACCAGTCCAAAAAAAGTAATCTCACCACCGGATAGAAAAGGCTTACATGCTTAGTTGCAAGTCAATGAAACACCTTCTATGGACTATGGGCAATAGTTAACACAACAAACCCAAGAACTATATCCATAAAAAACTGAAAAGCCTAGAGCACAGGGACTAATGAGGTCAGAAACTACTGAAGAGATAATTAAATGAACATAATTTAGCAAACACAGCTTCTAATGGTGAGTTAAGATGTAAATAAGTGAAAATGTAAAAAATGAGTATACTAAAGCTTCCAGATTACCCAATACTACTTTCCTTTAAATTCATATGACGGACCTACTTATAATTCACCTTAAAGTGATTGATCCAAATAATAGCGAATCTTGAATTCTGATGTCACCACTAAACAGGAATAACATTCAAGATCAAATTCACATTTTAGTGAAACTACAGAAATTCTCAGAGTATAGTAGTTTGCCATTATACCAAGGTCCCTACAAGAATACAACCTTTCTCATTTACCCATAATAGGTCATAAGAACCTTAGTGAAGCAAGAGATAATAGACAGTGACAACATCTAATGAGTAAAGGACTGCTACAGACATAAGCATTACAAATAGGATAATCCGCTGAGTATATTAAAAATACATATCCAACATATCGAGAAGATAACAATTTCTAAATGAAAACCAGATCAGTTAACCAAATATCACACTAACACAATAGAGAAATTTTTACATAAGCCAACTTGCAGGGAAAAAATTAATCACAAACTTCTTCACCAACAAGATAGTGTAACAACAAAGTAAACAAAAGTTGATCTTCCAAGAAATATATGTGCCAACTGAAATGTGATCAGAGATCATTGTGAAAGAATAGAGACCAAGCTTACCCAATGGTCTTTCTCCTCGTTGACAGGTTTTATCAAGTTCATCCAATCAAAACCTTTCTTCTTTTCATTTGGCTGTTCAGATGGCTTGCCAGCATCAGCAGCTCCTTTGCCTCTAGAAAGGCTATTTCCACCCATCTCCTTAAACTAAGATCGGAAATATCTCAGAATGAGATTCTTGGTATGACAAACGTGCAACATAACTTCGAGATTATGCATCAGAACCATGTTAAAAGAACACAGGAGAGACTATGAAGCAGATAATTAGAAAGAATAAATAGAAAAGGTCAATATTTAAGTCATAGGAGAAGAAACATTGATGGCAAGAAATAACTTACTTTTGGCTTATTTCAAGTCTCAAAGTAAAGCCTACCATGAGAGTTGGGGTTTCATAGAAAAGGTACAAAAAGAGAAGGATCTCGAATATGCATCACATGCGGATCAGGCAGTTAATATATATGCATCTAAGTGTGTGTGTCTATATATATATATATATATATTCACCAAGAAACAGCCAGCTGAATAACCCATTCAACCCGATCCTTATCATTCTGTGGAAAAAGGTATTGAAACGGAATGTATGTACAAGCATGATTAAAAGGTCACAAAAAGCAGATTTTTACCAAATTTACATTGTTGTGGTGTATATAAGTGCACTATATGCCTGATTTACAGCCTTGAGGATAAATAACATAGCTCACTTATTATAGAGCAGAGATAACTGTAGATACGATGCAAATGATTAGTAGTAAAGAGAACAGGGATTAGATGTCGGACCTGCACCGTTGCGGCTGTCACTGTGTCAAGTAAGGTACTGGTAGTATAGCTGTTTGATTGTAGCCTTATCCGCCTTGGTTCAACATCAACAGAGCTCTTGGACCAAAAGGCTAAGATGGAAGAATCAACAACCTAGATAAAGATGGAACAAGTGTATAATCTTAGAAGTAAATCATAAATTAAGATAAAAACATAGCTAAGATTCTGCATCAAACAGTCTAAGCCAACTTACTTCACATCTTGTCACGTTCTCAAGCGGATAAATCCTCAGTGTTCTATTAGTACTTGGATCAAGCATCCGGATTCCATCCAAACCAATCTATGCAACAGAACAATACTTAATAATTTCTACACCATTATGACTAGTAAAGCAAATGTAAATTCATTAAAGTTTTGAAGGTCTACAGACAATCATAAGTCTACAAAATGATTAACTATGTACAGAATGAATTATCATGTGTTACCAAATTCATAATAGGAGTTCCATAATTCATATATTATGGGACTGAGAGGGATTTCAAATAATTCACGTCTTCTGGATGAATGAATGCCACACGAAAGAAAATGATTGACACATAGGAAAGAAGCAGAGACACAAAGTAATAGAAATCACAGCTGACGACAAGAACTCAAGTTTGACAATCTTAGAAGCTTAGCACCTTTATGAAGTTAAGGGCTCCATGAGCCTATGGCATGCTACTCACTGGTCTAAACAAAAAGTACTCGTATGTAGCTAGACAAGACGAAAAAGGAGGCAAAATACTCGGACATATAAAATGAAGAAACTAGGCTATACCCAACAAGGTAAATACATATCAAGAAACTAGGCTATACCCAACAAGACGACCAACTAGAGAACAATCCTAAATCAAAACTAACAAAGATTACATGTTTACCCAACTATCAGCTTGAAGCTCAAAAATCCAATTTCTTATGTATCAGAAAGAAGTAAGATTCTTGCTCTTCTTTTCCTGTTTAAAGTTTGCAATGATAACTAAGGAAAATGAAAGTGCCCATCTGAAGCTTAAATGTGCAAGTTTCAGCATGTATCAGTAATCTTACTCGGATACAGATGGTTCTTTTTTCTATCAGTACCTGACAAAGGACATCCATGGTACTCTGGCCATAAGTTTCTGCCAACAGCTTGACTCGGAATTTCTGCACACCATTCTTCACATCCTGTTGCACATCCACCTTCGGCACCGCCCTCACAACCTTTGGCTTACTCGCACCCTGCTCCTTTCTATCCAAAGGGGAGCTAATGGACCTCCCATAATCATCAAACAAAGCTGAAGACCTACTCCCGGTGGTTCCCCTAGCACCGTATGGCTCCGACCGACCACCATCATAAGCATAAACACCTTCACCGAGTCCATCATCTTGCACCCCAACCTGATCATAGCGCAAACCACTCTCAGGCTTCTTTCCATAAAGATCCTCCTCATAACCTGAGCTGCTCCGGTTGTACCCACCGGTCACGCCCGGCCCATACTTCCCAGAATTGTCATTGAAATAGGCACCGCCTTGATCTAACCGAGCAGCGCTGGATTCGTAGGGGTTCTCATAGGACGGGTAAGCAGAGGACCCGAGATTCGGATTGGGATTTGCATGATGGGAATAATTCACGGCCGGCGGCTGATGGCTATCATAGGGGTAATACGGAGCAGAAGAGGGCTGCTGCGGGAGGGAGTACGGCGCTGGTGCAGGCGCTGGCACCGGCGCCGGATCCGGCTGGTACGGCGATGGATTGTAGGGTGGAAAGGAGGTAAACTGGGGAGATTGGGGTAGGTTTTGAGGTTGGGGATTAGAGTAGGAAGGAGCCGAAGGAGGGATATCAGGATTGTGGGGATAAGGAGGGTAAGAGGCGGCGGCGTATTCAGGGGCGGAGTAGTGGGAATAAGGCGGAGCCGAGGCGTAGCTCGACTGGATTGGAGTGGACGAAGGGAATTCTCCTGGATTAGGGTTAAGGCTAGTGAAGGAGGAAGCGTACTGTTGGGCGTAGTAGGAGGGGTTGTATTCGTTACCTTGCTGCATCTCCAGTGGTGGCTTCTCTTCTCCGATCGACGAAGAGATGAAGATCGTGAGATCGCGAGATCGTGAGATCGCGAGATCGAGAGCTAGGGTTAGGATTTGGTGGATCTGCGAGGTCGAAGAAGATGGATTGTTTGTACCTTTTCTCCGTCGCCTTCGAAAGAAGAGTTGGCTTCGGATGCGGAGTAGTTTCGGTGTTTTCTCCGAACGGGAATCTTCATTCTTCTTTGCTCCGAGGGAGAGATTAGATTAAGATGATCCGTGAGTTACTACCGTAGATCGTGTCGACAAGAGACGGATATAAACGGTACAGATGATTCGAGTTGACTATGTCAAACTGCTTCGCTGTGCAATGGAGAGGCAAGAAACCGACCATAACTCGGGTTCGGATCTTTGATATGGGCCCCGTTATGGGAGTTTGTCTTTAATGGGTTACAGTCATAGATGGGCTCGAGCCAACTGGTAGATTGGAGATTTTTCCAGCAGTTCGTCCATCTGGCACCCTCTCATAGGCTAGCGCCACATCTCACCTCGAACAGAGGCTGCCACGTAAGCGATTGGAAAATTAATTGAATTCAAACTCATGAATCATACGTAGTTGAAGAAGCCAGGAGAACGCGATCCATTTTTGTGATCTTCTATATGTTATAATTTGTTTCATGAGAACTTTAACAATATTTTCAACTAGTTGTTTAGATGGTTAATTCCCAAAAGTGGCATCATCATCAAGACATTGCTTACAAGGTTCAGAAACTTTATTGCAACTTGCAAGCCATCAGTAATTCCTTAACAAGACAGCAAGTCATCTTTCTTTGGTTCAAAACAAGGAGTTCCTAGTTGAGTTACCAAGAAAGAATAGACTCAATCGAGCCATATGGCCCAAATGGCAAGCACAATTCACAGTATTAGAGGCAGCTTGGGAATATGCATAATGGAAGGAAGATTGTTGCACAGAATAAGCTTGAATATAGTTACAACTGAAATAAGATTGCCAATTGGCATTGGATCATAAGAGAAAACTTTTGAGAAATTTGATCTTCAGATGCAAGCTGGCTCCTCCTAATACGCAGGTGCTTGTGGTGAAATCTATCATGACTACGAGAGTACCTTCATAGAAAGAAAACAAAACAGAGAATGATTATATTTCATGATGCAATATACAAAACAGAGAATGTTTCATGGAAAAAGGCAAACAAAAGAGTTGAATAATATCAAGTAATCACATATCATATATCGAAGCTTTAAAATATATTTCATCATGCTACAGTTTCAGTTTAATTTGAGTTTTGAATGCACTTGCATAATTAGATAAGTTGCGAGAAGATAGTAAAAAAAAGAAGTCAGCAGAAAGAGCGGCTGCATGCAATGCACAGATTAATATGCAGCATTAATCTCAATTCGTAAAGCACCATAACCTAATTCTTCATGCCTGTTGTCCAATCAAAGGGCTCCGTTAACAAACCATCCCGAGCTTGCTTAACATAATGTGCTCAAAAACTATTTCGAATCACACATTGTAGTTTTGGTATATCATTGAATGGAGAGGAAACAAGTGAAATTTGATAAGATAGCTTAGAATCATAGAATCAACAGAAAAAATAGGAAAGGGAAGCATTTTTATTTCATTCCAGATTATTATGACTTATGAGATCAGATTTCCATAAATCCTTCAACTTTCTGGGTTTACTAATACATCAAATAGAAGTGAAGATGTGTATATGCCAAATAGAACTCTAAATATTAGGCCCTGTATATCAGGATTCTCAAATGAGGTATATTAACCTTAGCATTGCACTAAAAGGTATTAAAAATCTAACTGATATCGGGCTTCCAGCATTATAATCAACATAACAAAGAAGTGGCCAAGTGGGGATGAGCAGAAGTGGCCAAGTGGGGATGAGCAGAAGTGGCATTCACAAGCAAACATGGAGAAATAACTCAAAAAATAATAAAGAAGTGAGTTGGCACTTATAGAACGAAAAGGTTCCCCACAACAGACAACATTCCGAAGACTAGTTTCCATGTAAAGATGTATGATCAATTAAAATCTGAAACCAGACAACAATTTGCTGTGCAGAAAGAGAACATTATATGTCAGATCAGAGGTCCCCCAAATAACAGATAAACTTAAATGACTCCTCACCAGTGAACAATATAATTCTTCAGAAGAACAAATGCATCTTGTTGAATGAAGACACCAGTATATCTGGATCTGCTTGATGAAAAGATATCTCCATCGACTTGTTTCTGATAAATGTCAATGCTAAACACTACAATGAAATGCTTCCATACAGTACTTCAAAAGGCAGAAGTGATGAAAGAAAAGATAAAGCAACTCTTATATAGGATATATAACCAACATTAAGTACAAAACTAACTTTTACATGGCAAGTACAAACTTATTGAGTTATCAACCTTGTAGTTCTTCAAGCTTTGAGCATAATTACTACTTTCTAATATATGGTAGAACCATGACCACTACCTGCCTTCTCACCTCTTCCTCGTACATGCCGAGAATACTTTTAAGTTATAAAGAAGAATTCATAACAAAAAAACATATAAACAGTTCTACAAAAACAAACTATCTTTGCGTACTGTATAGATTTCCATGTGGTAGCATAAGAACCCATTTAACTAAACAAAACAAAACCAGAATCCATTTTACTGATGTTTTCTTCAACTTGAAAGATATGAGACAGAAAAATCTGAAGAAATGACCATGACGAATATTAGAATATCACTAATTAGCCATACTTCTAAAAGGAAATAGTGCAAAGTAGTCTAAGTAGAACAACTTGGATAAAGAAAAATAAAATAAATATAATAGACACAGTGAGTTTACCTAAAAATCTCAGTCTTCGTCATCCTCCTCTGAGCTACCAACATCACTGCTATAATCACTGCTATACTCATCCTGGTCAGGATTGATATCAAGCTGCACATACTTGACCTGTATCGGCTCTGGAGCCTTTGGTGGCCCAGCCGGCACACCGGGAATCCGCTGTTCCTCCACCTTGTTGCCGACCACCACCCCATCCAATGGCAATGTAATAGGATCCCCAGGCTTCCACCCTGGCGGTACCGGTGGAAGCTCGATTGGTAACTCGATCGGCATCCCCTTCCTCCAACCCGGTGGCACCGCGATCGGAAGCATTGGAGGCATGACAGGCACGGGCAGCTCCTCTCTTGGTGGCGTCGGCTCCAGCAGCACCTCCGTCATCACATCCGCCGCTGCCCGCTCCTTCGCCTCCATCGCCTTCTTCGGCACCCCAACATCCAAATCCGCGAAATGGTATAACTGCGACGCCCTCATCTCGTTGTCCTGAGGAGCCGGAGGCAGTGCCCCCCGCAGCGGCGCAATCCCTGCCCCGTGCTCCGGCGGGGCGAACGTAGTATAACTAATCCGATGTGCGTAGGATAAAATTTCTTCCAGATCCAACGAGGAGTGAAGCGAATTGGTGGTTTGGGAATCAAGGTCGTCTCCTTTTTGCCGCTTGGGATCGCGGCGGTAGTCGGAGTAGTCATCGGCAAGGCGGTCGAGCACGTGGTGGGCGTCGCGGAGCTTCTTGGTGAAGGCTAGAAGGGTGGAGTCCTTGGAGCGGATCTCGCGGGATAGCTTGCTTTTGGAGTCCTGGAGGTCGAGGATTTCTTGGAGCTCGGCGACGGACTCGAAGAGCTGGGTCTGGAGAGAGGTGAAGAGAGCGAGGAGGTCTTTGGTGGAGGTGGGGAGAGGGGAATTAGAGGAGGAGGGAGAGGAGTTTGGGAGGAAGGAAGGGAAGGAACCGCGAAAGGAGGAGAGCCAAAAGGGGCGGTTGGGGGAGAGGTCAAAGAGCTTGGAGGCGAGGAGGGACATATGGGTGAGGAGGGATTGGGCGCGGGGTAGAGGAGGGAGGAGGGGGAGAAGGGCGGAGGTGGAGGACGAGGTGGTGATGGTGGTGTAGGAGGAAGAGGAGGGCGGAGGGGGTTTGGGATTAGGGTTAGGGTTAGGGTTAGGGTTTGGGGGAAGGGAAGAGGAGGGGGAGGAGGAGGGGAGACCGAGGCGGGCAGGAGAGGGAAGCATCGGAGGGGTGTGGCTTTGCAGCATTTCGGCGAACCGGCGGTTGTGGCGTGGAAAATTGCAGGCGAAGACGATGAGTAGTATTGAACATTTGAACGGAAGGCAATTTTTGCAAAGAGGCCCAGGGCTCTGGTTGTAAATTTAGTTAATCAGGAGGGACAATTTCGTCAAATGCCCAACAATGGCGCACTATATCAACACTATACTTTTGGCGGGAGAGGAGCTAAAGCAAAAGGTGAAGCTAAACCAAAGCCCCAAAATTTCCCCAAAAGATGGAAGAAGGAGACGAATCCCTCGCCATGACGGCGGATGAGGAGTTCCATGTTTGGAAGAAGAACACTCCTTTCCTCTACGACCTAGTCATCTCCCACGCCCTTGAGTGGCCATCTCTCACCGCCCAATGGCTCCCTTCTTCCCCCCTCTCCTCCTCCTCCTCCTCTTCTTCCTCTTCCAACCCCATCCATCGCCTCCTCCTCGGCACCCACACCGCCGGAGACGCTCCCAACTTCCTCATGGTCGCCGACGTCCACTTCCCCCTCCCAGCCCCTCGCGATCGCCGCTCTCCGGTCGCCGATGCGCCGATACCGACGGTCAAAATCGCGCAGAAGGTTCTCCACGAGGGGGAGGTCAACCGTGCTCGTTACATGCCGCAGAGCCCCTCGACAGTGGCGACGAAGACTTGCCAATCGGAGGTGCACGTCTTCGACCTTGCTCGCCGGCTGCCGAATCCTGAGGAGGTGGGAAATGGTGGGGCTGACGTTGTGCTGAGGGGGCATGAGAACGAGGGATACGGGCTGTCGTGGAGTTCGCTAAGAGAGGGGTTCCTTTTGAGTGGGTCTTATGATTCCAAGATTTGCTTGTGGGATTTAAAAGGGGGAAAAGGGGCGGCGGTTCTCGACGCTCAGAATATGTATGAGGTAATGCGTCAAAGAAGTCCTTTGCATAGTCATTAGAATAAGATATTTTATTTTCCTTCTTCAGGTTTTCCCTACTGATGTTCTAATGTCCTACTAACTACTAGAATAAGCTGTACGGCTGCATTGTTCGGAATTTATACTTCGTTTATGGTTGACTATTGTGCCATGGATATTTCGCAATGTTTCTTGAAGTTTATTTATTTAGTCTTAGTTCTTTGCTTTATAATTCATATAATGAATATACTGTTCGACCATCAAAAGGGATATATTGTCTTCACAGTATACATGTAATCAGCAATTAGAAGACTCTTCCAATGAGTGCAAATTCTGTTCTGTTATTTTTGTCATCTTCTACGTCAGGATTCTGTTGTAATTTTCCTTTAGTTTCTCTGTCTAATACTTTTTTGCAACAAGAGTAACCTAAGTTAATGTTTTTCTATGATCCAAGCATGGGTTTTGAGTTCTATGAACAAAACAAGAACCTCATATAATTTTACTTGCGTAATATGTTAGGTTAAGAGTATGGCCTGCAATTATGAGGAGCTGATCACATTTTTTGCTGTTGCAGGCTCATGAAGATTTAGTTGAAGATGTTGCTTGGCACTTAAAGGATGAGAATCTATTTGGATCTGTTGGAGATGATCATAAGTTGATGATATGGGACTTGCGCTCGTCTACATCAAAAACACCTCAACACTCTATTATTGCTCACCAAAATGAGGTGAACCAGCATTCCATTACTCTCTTGTATCTTGTAACCTATGAATGTTTCGATTATGCTGTTACATGATTCATTCACTTATTTGTCAGTATCATCTTCTCCTTGCAATTTTATTTCTTAATCCAACTAGCGTCTTGTATCCTGACAGGTCATTCACTATTCTTTTGGCTTCTGATTTATGATGTCTTCTCAGAGTTGGATTTCACCAAACGACCATGGGAATTGAACTATCGCCACCTTATGTTAGACTATAATTATCGTCCTTATCAATGGAAAATTATTCAGTCTCAAATGCTTAATGTTGTGCATCATTATATCTTATACCAAACATTGAATGCAAAAGAGTGGTCTTGTTACATTTTACAAGCTCAACGAGGAAACTTGTGTTCTTTGCTTCGGTCTTCACTTCATTTTTTTTTTATCTTGAAAGTTATCTGTTTATAAATTCTTTCCTCGTTCTCCACAGATTAATAATTTATTTCAAAGATTTTGTCTTTATCACATTCTGTTCCATTTCTATTTGGAACTTGCAGAATACATAGTGTTGTGCCATCTTAGATGAGCATGATTAGATAACTGGATCTACACAACAGAAGAAGCTCATGATGTTCCAATAATTGGAGCCATCAAGATTCATATTTTAGGGCATGCATAAGTAATTTAACTTTAAGTGGAAGTATCTTAAATATCAAATAAACTGGAGAGCTATAGGAGAGTGAAGGTCCATTATCAGCAACCATATTATGATTCTCATGGACTAAACCAAACTCTTCATCCAGTAAGGCAATTAGCTCTGTTCTATTTTGGGGATGGTTAACACTTGACAGGACCTTGTTTTAGCATATAACTATAATACAAGTAGCCTAATTACAAGTAACTTTTTTCTTTGATCATGTGCTAAATTTTTATTTGTTTTCATAATCAAAGGTAATTTGTTTACTTCTTGGTCTTGTGCAAATAATGAGGGCACTGATAAACCCATTCTTCTAGGTCAATTCTTTGTCTTTCAGTCCATTTAACGAGTGGCTTCTGGTGACGGCATCGGCAGATACAACTGTTAACCTGTTTGATTTGAGAAAGCTCACAACAAGTTTGCATACTTTCTCCAGTCACACGTACGCATTCTCATATTTTGGCAGTACTGTGGAACCATTTGATTTATCACTTTGTCTTTCTTCCTTTCAATATCCAATTCCAAGTTGTTCTCTTAACTTTGCATTTATAAGTTCATCTTATATACTTAAAACTTCTTTTGCTAGATGAAGGACTTCTTTATTATGCCTTGGTCGTCCAAACAATGGTGTTTGTGTGTATTGTCTCACCAGCTGCATTATCTCTTTTTTCAGTACTTACTACTTGCCCTCCTGTTTCAAGAGATGAGATGTGATGCCTACTTTATCATCTTGTGTCATTTTATATTTAGTTGGAGCGAGATGATGATAACCACCTCTACTCTCCTGTCACTAACTGAAATTGAGGCAGAGTTTATACACCCTTTTGTTGCAGAAGCAAGAACTTGTTTAGCTGAGGTGCTTAATTATATTTGTGGCCAATCCAAACCATCCAAAACATAGTGAAGGCTTCATGCAACTCATTTCCTAGAACAGATATGAAAAATTATCCACATAGATAGTGTATCATGGCCATCTTCTACGTGTATGCATCCAATTAGGTTACAGATTGTGCATTTTCAGATAACTACTGCTTTTTATTCTAGCTGATGATTTACTTAATAAATTCAATGTTATTTTCTTGCAATATAAGGGGAATCTCGTCACTTAATATGTTTCTATAGGTCGGAAGTGCTTCAGGTTGAATGGAGCCCAAAGAATGAAACAATCTTAGCTTCTTCTGCAGCTGACAAGAGAGTGATGGTTTGGGACCTTTCCAGGTAATTTGGAAAGTTTTAAAAAAAAATGCAATCTTAAATTCTTAATCTGTACTTTTCTTTGCTATACCTTATTTGTTCCTGCAGTTATCATTTTGATGACCTTTTTCATGTGAATGGGTTAAAAGGCTGAAGCCTTCTAAACAAAGAAAATTAAATATATTTTGTAAATGGAGCAGTGTGATAACTAGGGCACTATATAAAGTTGAGCTCTTCTTAGTCCTAATGCAATGCATATGGGATTGGAAGTTTGAAGCAAAGTGCTATTGAAATGTGTAGTTAATCATACAGAATAATGGAAGGCACATGCAACACTGCATCAGTAATATATACCAGAAAAACAAATCACAATGTGCCTAAGACGATAATTTCATGGTGTTGGTATATGTAGGAATTAAAAGAATTTTTTGCTGCATTTCTAGTGACTCACTTAATCTTGACTTTTATAGTTTATTCAACCAATTTGTCAGTGACTCTCATTGTATTCTGATAGACTTTGTCTTCTTAATAGTTGCTACCAAAATTGTATATTGGCTGATATTCTGAAGCTGTGATTTAAAATGTTGGAAACTGTCACGGTCCAAACTCATTGGCAAAGGAAAGAAGTGGATATCCAACTAAGAGCTTCATCCTTATATGCTAGAAATCTTCTAACTTAATTGATATTTAGAGTTTCTAGTTAGAGATTTGGGCTGAGGTAGTTCTTGGTTTTGATCTTTGTCCGGAATCGTCCTCTACTTGATTGATGACCCTTATATTCTGGTCCAGAATATGATCTTCCAGGCTTCCAGCATGCTAATTTTGTATGATATTTGGCCAATCCAAATATGTACTTAGACAATCATTCTTATTTCAGTAAACTATTTTATCAATTTTTAACTGGGAATTTCTTTTACCAATGAATGACATTAACCACATCTCACCAGATACTGAAACATATAAATTCATTCCCAATTCCTTACATCTAATGTAATTCGATATGATTCTGTTGCATCTTGATGTGTTCCTTGATTTCATGTTTGATCTCCTATCTTAAAGTTATATGTTACATGTTTGTGGTTTTGTTTAGTTTTCTTCCATTTTTGGTCTCTCCCAGGATTATAAATTCTCATATTGTTTTAAGTTTTACCAAATCCTATGCTTATTTAATACTGCATGACCTGGCAACTTGTCCAGGATTGGAGATGAGCAGACAGAAGAAGATGCAGAGGATGGCCCGCCCGAGCTTCTATTTTCTCATGGAGGTCACAGAGCCAAGATATCAGAATTTTCATGGAACCCAACCGAGGAACTGGTCATCGCCAGCGTTGCAGAAGATAATATACTCCAGATCTGGCAGGTGGCAGAAAGCATATATCGAGATGATTGTACAGCGCAAAATGATGATGATCTATATGCTAAAACATAGATCTTTTATGCAATCTTTCTGTTGTTGGTGTAATATGGAAAGTTGAAACTTACTACAGTAACCCGTGTTAAACTTTGAAATGCTTAGAGGTAATGACAAGACTACTATTTAGATACATAACCCTTTGCTTGAGATTTAGCTAATCTGACTATTTGTGTATATTGGTTAGCATTTCTCCCTGTGTTTAGTAATACCAAATGGACCAGATCTGGATCCAGATTGATTAGCATACATCCAAGAGTCTAGGACTAGTTCGGACTGTTCTTGGCCATAATTGATCAGGGTCCACTTGATAGGTATCCAGCATACCAGATGTTGGCCTCATAATTGCACATCCAACTAAGAGAACCTTTTGGATTTCCTAAGAAAGTTTTTCTTTTTATGGAATAATGTTACCGAGATCTTGAATTTCCACCTGAACTCTCCCATCTTTTTTTTTTTTTTTTACTTTCTAAACTATAGAAAATGTGTCTCTTCCTCCTACGAGTCTTTAACAAAAGATATCAAATAATTATTTTTCTCTCAACTTTGCTTCTTTTTCTTTCCTAGAATAAGAGCAAATGATTCCTAGATGGTCTAAAACATGTCAATTTGTTACTAGAAAAATCTTATGGATAAGAATTTATTGGATGCATGCTAATGTATACATGTCAGGACATTAATCGCATGCATTATTTTTAATCGAGCAAATTCGATGCCAAGAGTCATGCGGATACTTTTGATATATTAATCTGATAATCAATTAGGTAGAATATCCAAATCACACGCGGCATTCTGCTTTTTTTACCCTCCTTTTAATCAAATTATTATTCTCTCCTCATCCACCCCAAGGGACAATCTAATGGTGTAAGCAACCAAACCAGGAAGAAGGGGAGAGAGAGATAGAGAGGATAAGAGCAAAATCGTAGCCCTAAATGGCAGAATCCGAAACTATTTCACCCACGTGCGATAGGCTGATGATTACATCCATTCTTGGATCCAGTAGCCGTCAGACGTTGACGTTACACGTGTCACGGTCTGGCTGATGTGGATAGTGCCACGTGGGCCACCAAAGTCACTGCAACTTGTAGCGTGGAGGCGAGATGGCATGGGAGGTGAAAACGATACGATACTTCACGGCCTCCTTGGGGATGTCACTTTTCCATGCATGGTTATGATTTATCGGATAACCATCTTTTCTACATAAAGAGACTAATAAATCTACGAATTAGTTAATTAATTGGGACATAACTATGAAATTTAATTACAAGAAAGGGACCTTCTCGGAGCCTCTGACTAAGTAATAACGTTATTTTATTTTTAAAAGTTTATTAATATTTGAAAACTCAGGCTTTGTGTTTATTTGAAAATTATTTTTTAAAAATTTGAATTTGATTGTAATGAGAGAATAAAATCCAAAAATATGTGTTTGAAAAAAAAAAAATATATATATATATAAGTAAATTTATGAGAATCAAATTTAATAATAATATATATTTTAATTCTACTTTCAACAATTTAGTATCTTTAAGTTGTGAAAAGGACACAATAAAAAACTTAAGGTATTAGATAATAAATTAATTGATGATTTATAAGTACAACATTTCTTCCCTTGAAATGATCTACCAGTCCACATTTGTCTACCACGTGAAATATTATTACCCAATTGCCGATTTATGAATTCTAGACCTCCTAGTTTGAGTGGTGCAAGTAATAATAGCAATTTATTTATTTATTTGGTAAAATTTACATAGTTATTATTGAAAATTTTTTAAATATCCTAATGGTTACGGAAATTAATGTACTTTCTCAAAAGTATCATTATTTTAATTAATTATAATTAAAACATAAATCAAATTCAAAAAAACTATTTTGCAGTTATATAAATTAGTCAAAAAATAAAAATATCTTAAGAAATATTCTCTTAAAATTAACGAAAGATTCAAAAGATTTTAGCCGCAGTTTGATAAATTAATTTAAAAATCCATTTTCTTATCGTTGTTTTCTGAATCGAAAGGACTAGAACTATCAAGTACGAGATACACGGGTTTTTTTTTGGCTATGTAAGACGCGACCACTCCACTCTTTGGGCCTCGTGTTAGTTTTGTTTGATATTAGAATTCTACGGCCATTAGATTTGCTCAATTGTTGTCAGAGAGTTGTACGTTTGTGCTCAAAGATCTGAGAATATTAATAGATGTGGCCAAATATATGTTACTATCGCTGGCATTTTTGCTAGCATTTCCATCAATCTCTATTACTTCCAGAAAGGCCTATTTTGTGGCCATAAGATAACATCAACATAATGCATGGTCCTGTAACACAAGGCTTCATATGTATGTCTAAAAATACAAAAAGAAAATTTAAATATGTATGTCTAATTTGACTTTAAAATTTAGTTCTCTGTTGATTTTTATCTAAATCTAAAAAATTATTTAAAATTATTCAAAGGTGTTAAAGGCCATTTTTTCAATCTTTAGTTGCTTTAATTCATGTATATGATAGCTAACCATTAATAAAACTAATAGCTTGGTGTTACAAGGGTCAAATAGTAAATACTTATATGACGTATGAGGTGTGAATGATAATATAAATAACTACTAAGTATGTAAGGCATCCTATATTTTAATACTTAACAATGTTTTATTCATCTATTTGTTACTGATATGGTCCTATCCTCTAGCATGATTAGGATAATGGTGGTGGATCCATAGTTTAGATGAGAAGAGGAGGGAGTAGGGGGTCAATTCTAAGGGATCAGGATTCTACGGCGCTCTAAGGAGGAAGGAGGATGACAACCTTAGTGAGCGATGACCTTAGCTTGAGAGAACGAGAGGAAAGAAAATTAAGAGAGACTAAAAATAGAAGAAGAGACAAATACCTTAGACTATACTACTCTCCACATATTTAGAGGATAACCCTAACTCAAACAATATCAACCATAATCGGACTGAAATCGACATCATGTGTTTTAAATGCCTTGTCCTGTATTTGTCCTGTATTCCAATTGTTCTTGATCTGTAATGTCTTGAGGTCATGTGAACATTCTAATATAAAACTAGAAGTCATTTAAAAATATTAAACGACTAAATATAAATAAGCGGGTTTAATCCAACGAACCCGATGCCTCTCGTGAGGTGATTTGATTGAGTTTAAATCATATCATAAAATTATGTAAATTATATGTATCTATGTTTTATACTTTGTATTTGTTTTTCGGCAAATATTTGTAGAATACACATTGCTTTCAGATCCATTATTAACTAAATTTATCCAAACTTTTTTTAAATTAAATTAACTACACTAAAGAATTACTAAAATATTTTTACCAAATTTAAATCCACATACACGCTAAGAAACACATCTCCTCTATAACCTAAAACGTATTATTATTAACTAATAAAATACCAAATAAATAGAATCCATGAATTGACATATGAGTTTTATCCAATCAATTCAATTTTAAAGAACTAAACTATAATTCTCAAGAATTTCAAATGTGAATTAGCTTCTTAATAAACAATGGAGGAGAAAAAATGTGATGAAACTTAAAGTTTTGGTGCATCTAATTTCTTTCCTCCTAGATGTAGCTTTAATATTTTTCATAGATGAGAAAAAGAAGTATCATCGGACCGTAAAAGAAAGAAGAAGAAGAAGAAAAATAAGATAATAATATTTTAAACATTTCAGTAGACAAATCATTTGAACTTAGATACAACATTTCTTTCATGTGTTAATTAAATTTACAAATGTTAAAAATAAGTGTAAAACCACAAATGCAAATTTTCCCGTTTGAAATCTTATAAGTTTAAATCCAATATGTGGACAAATGGGACCTATCATTTCCAATTATATGGTTCAAAACTTCAAATGATGCATTTCTATACCACCTGCATCCTATGTGCATGCCAACCAAATTGATCCATCCAACTTTTGTACAAACTGTATGTTTTGATATCAATCCCTATCATGTTGTCTTTGAAACATTTTAAAGCACAAAAGGTCTTGTGGTGTGGTTATCAATTAGTGCCATATATTTCATATCAAGCCCATCCTTTCCATTCTCATGGTACAATTTGGCAAACCAAGCCAAAATGACATAAAATATATTATGCATATATATAAAAGAAAAGAGGAGGTATTATTGAGAATTATTGTATGACCCATGAGAGGGGGTGATGGATAGAGCATGAGCATGAGCATGATTGCCTCCTTGTATCCTCTTCAAATTGGCCTTATGGTCTCAAGAAAAGCCTAAAAGAGTACTAACCAAATCTCTACATTTTCTTTTTTAAATTCCCTAATCCCCACTAGACTTCTTTGGATGCCCTAACACCCCCATTTTCTTGGACATCTCTCTCTCTCTCTCTCTCTCTCTCTCTCTCTCTCTCTCATCTTAGAACATTTATAGAGTTAACTTAATGTGTGTGTTTTAAGCATTAAAAGTGAAATATAAGGGTAGGATATAAGGTTAATAATAATAACAAAGATAAACGCAGGGTGTTTATAATAAATGTTCCTTTTGTTTTTGTTCACATGGACTTGCTGTACCCAGTCCCCACTTCTCCATTTAATAATTCTTCTGACAACATTAACTGGAATCCTCCAGTAGAAATTCTCTATATATAAATCCTCGCCCCTCCTCTCTATCCATCCATCCAAAGTCCAAAACACAAGCAACAATGTCTAAGGACCTGAGCAGCCTCGAGGCCGAGGAGATCACCAAGAAACCGTACGTCGATGCGCCTCCGGCGCCGCTCCTGGACGTCTGCGAGCTCCACCGGTGGTCGCTGTACCGCGCGCTGATCGCTGAGTTCGTCTCCACCCTCCTCTTCCTTTACGTCTCCCTCGCCACCGTCATCGGCTACAAGTCGCAGTCGCAGACCGAGCAGTGCAGCGGCGTCGGCTTCCTCGGCGTCGCCTGGTCCTTCGGCGGCATGATCTTTATTCTCGTCTACTGCACCGCCGGCATCTCAGGTACGTACGTACAAACCCAATTCCTTGTAGATATATAAATTTATATATACATTTAAAAAAAAAAAAAAGTAGAAGGAAAGGACTAAAAAGATACCGCCTTCTGATGTGGTTGGAATTGAGGAAGGTGGTCATATAAATCCGGCGGTGACGTTCGGGCTGTTCGTGGGACGGAAGCTGTCGTTGGTGCGAGCGGTGCTGTATATAATCGCGCAGTGCCTTGGAGCCATATGTGGGGCCGGGATAGTCAAGGGGATCATGAAGCATCCGTACAACTCCCTCGGCGGCGGGGCCAACGAGGTCGCCGATGGCTACTCGAAGGGCGCCGCTCTCGGCGCCGAGATCATCGGCACCTTCATCCTCGTCTACGTCGTCTTCTCCGCCACCGACCCGAAGCGCACCGCTCGCGACTCCTACGTCCCGGTTTGTAGCTCCCTCCCTTCGTCCTCTTACTCTATTAATTCTAATGGTTTTTTTTTTTTGCATGTATACCCTCTTAACATCCCTTATTTATATGTATATCCCTCTAAAGTTTTATTTTTATACCCATATATCCTCTCAAAATACTTCATATATATATATTGCATGGGTGTTCTTGAGAACTTTACTTTTGGGTAGATACTTATATTTAATAGTAAAAGGATAAAATTACTTTTATTCTTTTTTGGACATATTACTCTTAAATAAGGATATCACATCTATTAAATATTTCAGATTTGAACATATAATTATCAGAAAGTAAATAAAAGAGTGTCCATGAAAAAATAATAGGTTTTGAAGGGTATTCAAACAAATACCAAGTTTAGAGGGGATATAAGCAAATAAAAAAGCTCTTCGAGGGCATACACATGCAAATTTCTACATAATTATCGCTGTTAATTTTAATTACCATTACAATTGAAGCTAACAAATATTATTTTTTTCCTTGAGGTTTAGAGTATGAATAGTTGTCGGTGACTTGTTTCCTTGTATTATGATATTAGATAATGTTACATAGTTTTCAGACAATTTTAAATAATTTATATATGAACAAAATAGTTTTTTATAATATAAATTCAGTCTTAATTATCATTAGATAGATTTAACTTAAAAAAGAGAAACATTTAAAAGAGCTAAGTAAAATCAGTGGCAATTGTGCAAATTATTTTTTAATTCTAACATATTATCATAGAGATTATTTCGGCTTGTATATTTGAAGTGCTGTGCATCTTATTATTTATTATATATTTATATGTAATGTATTTAATAACAAATATAATAAAACATGTTATATATATATATTACTTACTAGTTAATAATTTAAGTTTTTAAGTCAACTGATCATTGAATATTTTCAATGGATAGGTATTAGTGCCACTACCGATTGGGTTTGCGGTGTTCATGGCGCACCTGGCAACGATACCGATCACAGGGACCGGAATTAACCCAGCGAGGAGTCTCGGCGCGGCGGTCATCTACAACCAGCACAAGTCTTGGGATGACCATGTAAGTTATATATAACGACGCAAGTTTGTAAGTAATACTAGTGTTTCTTCTCATTTTTCATTAGTCTTTTGATATTATGTATACATATATATATATATGACTAATAAATTTGTAGTGGATATTTTGGGTGGGCCCATTCTTGGGAGCCTTCTCTGCTGCAATTTACCACAAGTTCGTGCTCAGAGGGGAGGCAGTCAAGGCAATTGGATCGTTCAGGAGCAGCACCAGGAACTGAGGAGTTGTTTGTGGATGGGGGGGAAAGTGAAAGTGGGAAGAAATTAATTAACCTGTGAAATTAAGTTGTGGGGTTTGGTGTTGCTTGTGCTTCTTTCTTGGTCTGGTCTCTTCTTATTATTAATTTCTTGTTGATGTACTTTGTGTTATGTGAAAGGGATGTCGAAATGTTGGAGTGTGCTTTATATTAATTATGTACGCATGGTTTGTAATTGGGAAGATCATGGTTGAAATATATGGTGTTATTTAGTATATTCCAGTGGTTACTATATATATTGTCTAGAAAATTAAGTTTCAATATATTTCCTAAAATTGTCTAAACCTGAGAAAATACTCATATAATGTAAGTTTTTATTTATTTTTAATTATCTGAGCATATATAATAGAAGTTATGAGTTTAATTTTCTTATATATTTTATTAGAGCATTTTATACACAGTTTGGATGGTTGTGGCCACCTTTTAGAAGAATTAGTTTAGTTGTCCGAACTATAAATTATGGAGGATTAAGGTATTTATTTAGCCTATAATTATATAACCTACGAGCTCATAGTTAATCTATAAAAAACAATAATGGGCTGCCAGATAGTCTGACTGCAGAAATTAACTATATACAGGGGCAATACTGCAGAGAATTAGCTTCCCTAATAGGAGATTAGCAATCCCACTTTCTTCTATAAACCAAGAAAGAAATGCAATGAAACTTCAAGGCTTATAAATATATATGTATAAATTCTCAGAAGGACCACATAGTACATTAACAGCAGCAAAGATGAGAGAGAGAGAGAGAGAGATAGAGTAAGAGAGAGAGAGAGAATTCACACCTTTATTACAATTCACCTACCCATAACAACTTTCATATGCCAATATATATAAAATTAGTAGTGATCACTTAAACCCTAACTTCATCATCATCATCATTATCATCATCTAAAGGACTACTATATCTCTCCGTCCCCTTCTCATATCAGAAAACATGGGCTCATTCAGAAACCACATGGTGGTATGATGTTAGATGCTGCAGTTACCCATAGCTATCACCTGATTCCCTCTCTTCCCCTTCCTCTCCTTTTATCTATATTTTTATATACTCTCTTTAGAGTCAAAGATGTCATAAAGTTAGAAAGCCAGGAAATTCTCCTGACAGTATTACTTTTGATCTTTATAATGCTGACTTGTGAAAGTGATCAGAAATATCCCAGTTTGTTACAATCTGATCACTTTTGTATATATAGATAGCATCTTTCAACAAATAACTCATTTCATATATATTCTTGCACATATAGGTTTGAATTAATACGAGAGGAGAGATATGAAGACTTCACTACTACTCCATAGCAACATTGTAGAAGCCTTGAGGCCTCTTGTGGGAAGAAATGATTGGGACTACTGCATCCTTTGGGAATTGTCTCCAGATCAAAGGTACAATTTATTGCAAGAGCTTATATTATATATACTAAAATACTTTGTAGGTACTTTTTATCTACCTCTTATGTGTAGATTCTTGGAGTTGGTGGGTTGCTGCTGCAGTGGAGTTAGCACTCAGAATGCAACAGGAGGATTATTTCATTCAGTTTCTGCACTAAAATTGACATGCAGGGATGCAATGTTCAAGCATCCAAGAACAAGTTCATGTGATGCATTAAAGGAGCTCCCTTCCTCTATTCCTTTGGATTCCTCCTTGGGGTATTTATTCTCCTTCCTACTATATTAATTATACACCTATTTCGCTAATTTGATGTGAATCTCATGGATTAGGATACATGCACAAGCCTTGCTATCCAACCAACCTATTTGGCAAACCAACTTGCCAGAATCCACCATCTCTCAGGTGGGTTTATCTTGCTTACTTATACTATATATTAATTACCTCTATTTCATTATAAATTAGTCTTAATTCATTTTGGTGCAGGATGTGATTAGGGCTAAAACAAGTCTCTTGGTTCCAGTCCCAGGTGGACTGGTGGAACTCTGTGCTTCTAAATATGTAAGTTTTAAATAGTTTTCTTGTTTATTAGAGGACGTCGACATTGTCACACTATTTTGATGGCCCAAACAACCAGTAACCATCTAATTTAAGTTATAAATTTAACACGCAACGATCTTTGCATGGCTAGATTAATTTGCGTGTACATAAATACCTACGTTTATATGATCATTCGTACTAGGAAAAGTAATTGCTATCGAACTACAGATGGGTGAAGACCAGCAAACAATTGACCTAGTCTTGTCCTGCACCACGGCAATTAGCAACGAAGACCCAAATAGCTCCTATTTCCACCACCAGGACCAAACTGATGAGCTCCAACCATGGATCCACCCGCCGCCGGCATCGGACTTCCGGTGGGACGTGCCGGCAGACCAATCCCGGCTCTACGCCGCTTCATTGGATCTCTTCTCCGATCCCAAGAATGATGACGGGCTATTCGACACGCAGCCGATGCCGTCGCTCGATGACATGATCAATGGCGGCGGCGGCGGCAGCCCCGCCGTGGTGTATCAACAGGCCTTTGCGGCCGCCGCACAGAATCTACAACCGAGCTTAGTTGCAGAGTCCGTATCTCGTGAGATAGGTTTGACAAAATTTGCTCTGATGTTAAAATAACTAATTATAACGGTGATTTTAATCGTTTACGTCTTGAATAGGTCACGACAAGGACTCCCTCAAAGCAAAAGCCGCCGGAAGAGCCGACTCAGTCTCCGAGGGAAGCGATCCGGGCGACGACGACGACGAGAACAGGCCGGTGGGGAAGTCCGGCAAGCGGGGCCAATCTAAGAACCTCGTCGCCGAGAGGAAAAGGAGAAAGAAGCTTAACGACAGGCTATACTCCTTGAGATCATTGGTTCCAAAGATCACAAAGGTCACCCACCATATATTCAATCATCTCTCTCTCTCTCTCTCTCTCTCTCTCTTTCTATATATATATAGTTACATAAAACACCTTGATCTTTTGCTAAATCGTGTTGCTAATTGGGATCTTAAGATGGATCGTGCTTCGATACTTGGAGATGCAATTGACTACATAATCGAATTAGAAAAGCAAGTGAAGGATCTCCAAGACGAATTAGAGGAAACTAATCCCGAAGACGATGGAGCGAAGGGTAGCAACAATAATAGCAATTGCCAATTGATAGAAGTTTCGATTCCAAATGGATTGGAGAACGAGGATTCACCGAATAGTGCGAGGAATAATAATAATAATAATACTTTGATGATGACCAACAACGCTAAGCAGCAAAATTACCACGAGCCATCCAGCAACGAGGACAAGGGACATGAGATGGAGGTACTTAAACAACATTGTACCCACAATTTAACCTTATTTCTTTTTGTCAACTTAATGCCCTCTTCTTTTTTCTCTTCTTTTTTGTGAGCAGCCACAGGTGGAGGTGAGGCAGGTGGAGGGCAACGAATTCTTCCTCAAAGTTCTATGTGAGCAAAAGCAAGGTGGATTTGTGAGGTTAATGGAGGCAATGAGTTCCTTAGGGCTTGAAGTGACCAATGCTAATGTCACCACTCACAAGCCTTTGGTCTTGAATGTTTTCCGAGTCATGGTATTTATCTACAACTTAATTAACCTCGCTATTAATTACTATCTTATTAACCAAAACTTAATCTATATTTGTTCATTGCTACAGAAACAAGATAGCGAGGTGGTGCAAGCCGAGCAAGTGAGGGATTCTTTACTCGAGGTGACTCGCGACTCTAATGGCAGGGATTATAATCAACACCACCACCATCATAGCCTTCAGTATTTGAATCACTACCACTAGTATAATTAATAACAATAATAATAATCTAATATGAATAGATAAGTTAGTGTTAAATAATAATCTAAGGTGGGATTATTCACATGCATGACTATTAAAAATATCTACATTATTCTCTCTTTTGTTTGGAAGAAAATTTGTGGATGGTTGGTAGTTGAGCCAGGAAAAGGGATCTTATCCTATGCAGCTTTTGGTGCATGGAGGATATCTCTTATGAGCAGTTGTCCTTGTGATTTTATTCCCTGCGATCTTAGAATCATATCCGTAGAGTTGTGGTGATTCTATTCTCTAGCTTTTATATTTTTGTTTGGATGTTGATGAGTTCTAGACTTATCCGAGGTTTCACTTATCCAAGCTCTTAGCTCTAGAGGTGGATAACAAAGTTGGATAACAAAGTAGACTTAGATTATATAACATTGCTATGCCAAACAACCACTCATATATATAGTCAACTAAAACTAAGTCTATATGTAAAAATATACTATGTTATATAACCAGCTGATTAGAAAACTTAAATTATTAGGTAGTAAATATAGTTAGAAGAGAAGTGAAAGAGGAATAATTTTACATACTTATGAGCATCATCTCCTACTGTAAAGAGTGAAGGGAGGAGATCCCATGGCTAATATAGATGGAGAAGAGGAGAAGAAGGGTTATATCTTTATAATAATTTGGGAGTCAATAATTGTAATTATATACTTAATTAGTTCCTATGAGGTCATGTAGGCATTGGTTGCTTGCATACATTCTCTATCTTTTATATATGTAGTTCTTTATTCTCAATGTTTGCTTTGAAAAGTCAAAGTCAAAATGCAGAAATGATCCTCTGCCAATCTGCATTAGGTAGTCCTGGCCCAAGAACTGACAACTTTTGTTGAGTATTTTTACTATGGATTTTATTTTCATAATTATCACTGAATTTTTTTTAAAAAAAAAAGATATTGTAATTGTCATTGCATTCTTCAAAATATTATAATTATCATAGAAATATTTTGATTCTTTTAAAATTATTATTATGATAATTTTTTGTCTGGAATACCCTTTTTTTTCTCTTAAAATTTAGAGTAGTAACATATATCATACTGAATTTCTGTTCACAGATAAACAAGATTAAGGGCTAACAATAGATAACTTTAAAACTATTTAAAGTAGTTTACATAATGATAATATAACTTTTTATTAATCTAAATTTAGTTTTAACTGTAATTTGAAGAGAAAAAAAGACTTCTCTGATAATTTAAAAGTTTTTTATTGATAATTATGTAAAAATCCCAAATATTATTTTAGTTGAAGTCAATGTAGCAAATCTTACTTAATTAGAAAAGGAGAAATTAAATAACACCATACTTAGTGATTTTGTAATTACCATTCTGTCTTTGTCTTTGAGCTATTCTTAATCCAATCAATCCTTTTTGCCCAAAATCTTCATATCACAACTTACTATTAATTCAACCAACCACCATCAATCTTAGGCTATGAGTTATTTAACTCTACATATAAATTTACAAAAGAACACCCCCTAAAACACTTTCCAACCTAATCAAAGTTACTAAAATACCTCTAAAATACATTAAGCATGGAATATTTAGGAGTGAAATGAAATAAGGAAAAGACAGACAAAGATATTTTTGGTATTTTAAAAGTTAATTTAGTGTCTGGAGAGGAATATTTCTATTGATAAATTATTTGTTGACTTACTGAGATATAAAATTTATAGGAAAGAAAGACTAATATAGATACCTCAAAAACTTGATGTTAATAAAAAAAATCATTGAAATGTAGGGCATAATTTAAAATTTTCCACAAAAAAATCTTGGATTATATTAGAAAACAATATTCTATATAATAGTTTCCTTCATATATAATGGGCAGTGGGTGAAAGATTACATCATCTTAATCAGCATGAAGACAAGATAATCCATTATTTAATGGCAAGGCTGACACTTTAGTTTCCATAAAGTCGTAGGGTTAAAGATAGAATTTTACTGTCCAAAAGGGAAGTTTTCACACAAAGAAACAATCACCAGCCACCATCTTCTATGTTTTAAGGCAGTTGTTAATTAATTTGACAACGATATATGACCCATCTGCACTATTTGATCAACTCTATTATCAACTGCAATTAACATGGTGGTTATTATGGCTGTCAAAATAGCTCGCTCGTTTACAAGGCGGGTGAACTCAGCTCAAATAGTTGATAATATAATGAGAATTAGTTTTATATCTACTCACCTCTTAAAATGTGTAAATATTGTAGCTAGGAAGGATGCATTATAATTATAATTTTAAATAATTAAGCTAACTGGAGCCAAGCTTACTCACAAACGAATAAACTACACTATCTAAGAATACAGCATAGTTCAAATTAAACAACGGCAAATACTTCAATGCACCTTTAAAAATTATAATCTTAATCCAACGACTATAATAGTCAGTTTTCATGCCCGGCACTGGTTCCAAAATCACATTACGTACGAAAAAGAGTATATTAATTACGTGTGCCTAACTTTCTAATTTTCTTATTATATCCTTGAAGATCTTAACCATTAGATTTTCATCAAAGTGATTGATAAACAATTAACTTTACGGTACGAAATAAGCGCTCTACACATTTTTTTTTCTTCTGTTAAGATTTCTCTCTTAAATATAATTATGCCTTAATTATAAGAGATATCATTTAATATTAAATAATTTAAATTTAATTATTTGGAGATAAACTTCAATTTAAATATAATTCTCTATCTCTATCTATTAAAATTTAATTTAAGTTAATCTTAAACTAATGGGAGATATATGTAAATAATAAAATAATCAAAAAGATAAAATGTAATTAAATTTTTATCAAGTTAATTATAAAAGACATCAATACCCTTATTTTGATATATATACATTACTCTCAATTAATGATATATATGTCTTTTACTTAATAAAATATTAAGATAATATAATTGTTAAAAAATAATGTGCAAGATTATATATCTAAAAAAAGTTACATGCTGAACCGGTAATATCTTTCATTCTTATTATACCCTTAAAGATCTTAATCGTTGAATCTTCATCAAATTGATTGATAAAGAATTAATTCTATTGCACGAAAGAAACCCTCGTTAAACAAATGCAAACCTCCTCACTATTATTCTCCATCACTATTCACTACCTTAATAATTGGATCACCCAAAATGTCAACGCTGACACCAACCACCTCCTCCACGCCGTGCCATCTCCCGCACCTCCATTGCCCTGCGGCAGCGGCGGTGGCGGCGGTGGGGGCGACAGCCCTGCACCGTTGGTGTTCGACGAATTGCCGCTTCCACCCTCAGCTCTCGCAGCACCCACACTGATTCCAAACTTCATGCCTCCCAGGCAGTGCCCCTTTACATCGCATATAAACCAGTAACTCATCTCCGCCGTGAGGTTCACGCGATCGCGGCCGCTGCTATAGACGTCGAAGACTCCCGACCTCGCATCGCACGATCGATACGTGTCCTCCGTCACTCGCCGCACGTCGTGCTGGCCCTTGACATAGTTAAAAACTGCAACCCAGATCGATTACTTAAACCAGTGGCATAATTGAACTGTTGCTTTCAACTATAATTCGTTAGATTTAAGTGCAGCAACTCAATGGTCTCGTGACAATTATGATCTATTCAAGAACATAATGGCAATTATGCAAAAAGAAAAATCCCTAGCTATTTTAATGGTGAGCCATGAGGTATGATTAGTGATCATGAACTGACCGAGAGAATCGCCGACGGTGAAGTTGTACTTCTCCGACCAGAGAAGGTAGTTGACTCCGGTGGCCCAGCCATCCTCGTCGCCGACTATGTAGTCGATGGCTATCACATGGTAGGAAGAGAAGAGAGCTAATATGGAGATGAGAAGATAAGATATCATGGATTTTGATGGATAGAGGAAGGAGGCCTGAGACAATGGAGACACGATGAAGTTGAGAGGGGTATGATGATGCAGGGAGATGAGCATGATTGCTATTTGTAGAATCTAAAGCTCCACGCTAATTGCTTATTGCCCTCATAGACTTGTTCAAAGTCCAAAAACAAGAGGGTTTCTGGTTGGCTTTTGTAATATATAAATGTTGATTGGGGCCTACTAAATGGGCATGGGTGTTATAATAAATAATCCTGGTTACTTCTGAGCTAAGAATTATTGTTCAAGCCATAGAAAGTATGTGAAGAGCTATTCCTTGAAACCAAAATCAAAATGAAGAAAATAGAAGAAGATATATTTAAATGTTCCCTCCCCAGCCTTCAGATGGTTCTTGAAAATTTAATGAAATCATTATTATTATTATGTGTTAGATGAGATTTAATGAGATTAATACAACTGGAATGGGCAGTAGTAGTTATCTGAAATTACTAAATCAAATTTGTGGAGACCCAAACAAATATTAACCATACTAGGTTTTTTTGCGAACTTAGCCACTCTTGGATGCAGTTCAAACTTGGCTTGAAATTTGGAGCCTAAGCCAAAGGATTGAGCTTGAATTGACTAATTATAATTCGAACTTATTTTGAGTTTGAGTTTATTTTTGAACCATTTTGATAAGAAAAATTAAGACTTGATTTATGTATTCAAAAATTAAATATTTATGTATTTTAAGTTAGTGAAATAGCCTAGTTTGGTAAATATACCTGAAAACAAATAATGAATGCCAGGGCCCAAGCCCACATGCTCTGAGTTCTCAAAACCTATTGAAGTCTTAGTTTGGGATCCAATAGTGATCCAATAACAAGTAATGAAGTAATTCTTTTTTAGATGATTAGATCCGTCTTTAATCCTCAGCCCTAAGTTAATCTCGATGGCTACTGTTAGCTTTTGCTAACTCACCAAGTCACCATCCATGAACGCGAACCCCATGCTTATCACCAATGACATCAAGGCGACAAAGCGGCCCACGTGGCGAGCCCATATTCGCTTGAAGTACACTAGATCACAACGGTCACCAGAGCCGATGAGAATTAAAGGGCACCCGCGAGACACCGTAACACGAATACTTCTATAAGTCGGTTTCCTAGTACTACTCGCACTCGGAAATCCTCAACCCCCCACCCGAATAAGAATATAAAAAGAAAATCCCCAGAATACCCTAGACCACACCATACATTACCATCGAGACCTCTCCCATCTCCCCCCCTCGCAACCGTCACCAAGAAGACAAGACAAGAGAAGAGAAGAGAAGAGAAAGCAAATGGAAAATGAGTTGTGGTTACCTCCCTGCCAGATCCGCCTCGGTAACTTCACCGCCTCCGAGCTCTTGGCCGCGGCCAATCTCGTGCAGCTCAGCGAGAGCGGCAGCGGTAACTCCACGGGGGAATTCGAGAGAGGCACCTCCTCGCCTCGATCGGTGAACACGCGGTGTTCTCCTCCGCCGCCGCGGCCGCTTGATCTGGAGGAGGAAGACGAGATGGGGAGTACACCGAGGAGGAGGAAGAGGTACCGTTCGATGGCTGATCTGTACGCAGCGACGGCTCCGATCGGAGAAGCCGGTGACGCTAAGCGTCCCGAGAAGAGGAAGAGTGGAGGAGAGGAGGAGAGATGGAACGGGGCGGGCTCGGGTTGTAATTATTCGTAGTTTTGATGTACATTTGGGGGCTTCTCGTTTTTCTGTGTCGTAGCACCGGCCGGTAAGTTTAGGGTGAAAAGTGTACAAAGGTTACCGATAGGACTAGATTATGAGAACGACTAGAAGAAGAAAAAGAAAATGGAAAAAATGAATTTTCTTTGTATGCATTGATGCAATTTTTAGAAGTTTTGAATTGCGTAACAATGCAGTTCAAGTTAACCTCTTATTATGATGTTTGTAAGCTGCTGATTGTTTATTATGTAAGAATGGTATAATTGCACTTAGACTCTTTAAATTTTTGTCTATTTTTATATAGATCTACGTATTTATCTTTTATAACACATTTAATCCATTTAGCTATAAATAAATTCTAAAATAACTTTATTTTTGTTAGTTAGTTATTTATTTGCTTTGTTTCAAAACAACATATTCTGGTGATGGATAAACCCGGGCCCTGTTTATTTTTATTTTTATTTGTATTTTTATTTTTATTTTTTAAAAAGTAAAATTTAGGATAAAAATAAATATTTGATATCTTCTATTAATACCGCCAAAAGTAAAAATAAAAATAAAAATTAGTGTGTTTCAGTATAATTATCTGTATAAGACGTAGTGGAATAGTATTGGTGATATTGATTCTTTTTACCATGTAAAATGTCCTTGAAAAGTTTAATAATTAATATTTTAAAATGCAAATAATCTAGTGTTCACCTTTGAATGTGAATGGCTGAGAAGGACAAGCAAGTACATGGGAACTACTAGGAACGTGACTTGTCTCCCGGTGTTTTTGTTCTAAATTTTATTTTATTTTTTTATGAAAGACGTTTTCTTTTTTACAAAATAAAATTCATTATAAAATAGCCAGAAAAAATATTCTAGCAGCCTCGGGAATAATACATCACAAGCACATCTCTAGCCAAAATAGATAGAAACTCAACATTTACAATAGTTTGAATAAGGGCCTCAGAATCAATTTCAAAAATCATACTAAGGAATCCATACTTTTTAGCTTTTATCTTGGCTATCCGTAGGACCCAAGCTTTAGAATAATCGAGTCCAATCCTATTGCACGGACCACCTCCTGCTAATAAAACACATGCATTAGCATCGGTTAAGATCAATCTCTCACTATCCTATTTAGTTTTAGGGTTATAAAAACCGTCAATATTTATCTTAATAGTCTCAGAGCCAATAGGAATGAATGATGTCTCTCACTCGTGCGAGAGAAAATATAATTTAGAATTTTCTTAAATTATCAAAATACTTTTATATATTCTAAATATAATTCATCCTATTATATTTATCATTTGACTCTTTATTTTATTTTAATATCTTAAAAATCTCATGAATTAATTTCACCTAATAGCTGCTCATATAGAGAACATTTTGTTATTTTAGAAACAAAAAGTTAAGTAATCTATCGAAAATATCATGCTTTTTTAACATTTATTATAATTTACATTCTACACTGCCCTTACAATTTACCTACAATACCTCAAAAACATCTAAGATTAATTTCATCATAAAAGTAGTTAACAAAATAGAGAATATTTTCTTACTTTTTGAATGAAAAAAAATATAAGATACTTTATATTTGACTTTAAAATTTAGTCATCCATTATTTTTGCCAATTACTAAAAGAATTTATTCAAGGATTTACGATAATTTTGTATTTAAAGTTATCTTTACTTACCTATACGATAATTCATAGTTGACCAAACTAATGGCACGATGGTTTTGAGACATTAAAATCAAAATACAAGATTGAATAGTACATATCAGTATGATAGGCTGTAGATAATAGTAAAAAATAAAATGTATGGTGATATTTATCTATACAACTTGTTATATTTTAAGATAGCTAAAGAGATAAATTGTACGTTTTCATTCATTAAAGGTTCAATTCAATCTTGGCCGAGGCTCAAATTTTGAACACATAAATTATCCCATGATATACCAGTGTTATTTAAAGACTCAAACCAATAGCATCAATCTAATATATATATATATATATATATCCATAGATTATTGTTATTGATTCAGGTCAGACTACAAATTACTTCCAATTGTTCACTTGAGAAGTCGGGATAGTTGCACCTGCCATTGAATCCTAATTTGATCCAAAGATACATAGAATGTAGATGTTTAAAGTCAAAGGATTGCGCAACCCGAATTTGGGGCTTGATCGTTGATCCAATTAACGGATATCAATTTAAAATATAAGTACATCAACTTATCACATGTTAACATAATTCCACTTGTACTATGGTCTCCAAGAAATATTGAGTTTTAAAGGGTTTTAGTTGGAAAGTTTTCCTAATCACATAAATTTAAAGAAACATTAAATCAAAAATTTCTTAATTCCAACTTCGTTGGATTCAAGCTTGAGTCAAAGCTGACATTAAGCTTGATCCAAATTAATTCTGAAACGACTCCGCCCACCGCTGACGTCAACTCCATTAACAGACTAATTGTAATTCTACGTGACGATTTTTTATTCGCGAAGCAACGCTCTCGTCACCAACGGTCAACAGCGCCCACTAAAATAAAGAGGAGGAAATTATAAGGGAAGAGTACCCGCGGGACACCGTAACGCGGATCCTTCTCCGAGTCGGTTTCCAAATCCACACCCGCACATATATAAATATAAACTCCATATCATACCATCGCAAGCAACCGTAGGATTGTGGGAAAACGCGAACGCATCCCAAAAATAGAAATCGAAGCAAAAAAGGCCACAATCGAGAGTTTAGATCGATAGCAAAAGAGATGGAGGTCGAGCTCTTCTTACCTCACCACCACCCGATCCCGATCCCGATCCCGATCTCGATATCGTCTTCCTCCTCCCGTCGTCTCCTCGACCTCTTCACCGCCAGCGAGATCGCGGCCGCGGCGCAGCTCGTCCAACTCGGCGAGAGCAGCGGCGAGTCGGAGCAACTCGGGAGGTCGGCGGTGTCCCTCTCTGCCTCGTCCGTGAACGCGACGGAAGGCGAAAAGGAGGAGGAGGATGAAGTGATCGAGATGGAAGGGCCATGGAGGAGGAAGAGGCGGTACCGTTCGATCCGTTCGATCTACGCTGCGACGGCTCCGATTGGATCACGCGGGGACTCTCAGCAGCGGAGAAAGAGGAGGAGAGAAGAGGAGTAGATAAGCGTGTTTGATGTTATTGTTGTAATTATTGCTAATTTTAGCGATGAGAGAGGAGGGGGGGTCGGGGGAGGTGTACAAAAGTAGCAAAACTAACTCGGTTCTTTGATTTTGCCTTCGGGCAGTTTGCCAAAAAATAAAACTGGAATAAGTCTGCTCTATTCCTGCATACGTGGATTAGTGTTTAATTATCTGAAAGGTAAAGCATGGTTACGTCTTCGAATAGTGTTTCACTATAAATCATGAATAAGGTGTCATTTATTCATGAACAGTGACCCTTTATTCTATAATCACGACGAAAAGTCTGCAAGAATCCAAACCCTAATAAATCTATGGTTCAGATTTGGATACTATGGTTATACGTAGTAGGTGACCATTTTTTTTATTTATTCTTATACGTTTTCGTTTCGATTGGTGGTAATATAATCTATTCAATTTCAATATCAGCTTCTGTGGTAGACGTAAGCAGATAAAGAACATTAGCACATCAAGATCACATTGCTTTAATGAGCTTTTTTCCTTTCTCGCTAAGTGGCCCTCCTTTACTTTACTTTTCTATCTTATGGTTTTATGTCAAGAGAATACGTTATCTGTTTAATCTACGCTCTTCTCAATGCAGAGATTGATAGCAGTGTGCTAGATGATTTTAACATTAACAGGGATGGCAAAATATGTCAACATATGTTTGTTGATGACATTCTTTATTGTCACCAAGCTGATTCTATTAATTGTCCTTCTCTGAAATTTATTATCATATCTACTAGAAACCAAGTTCTCTATCATAGAATCTTACGCTAATTCGATTAGATATAAAAAAGATAAAATTTATTTAGTTATTGAATCAATTTAAGAGTTTCTGAACAAGTTCCGAAAGGGTCGCTAAACTCGAAACGATACCTTAAACTCTAGCTTTTAAACTTTTCTGAAAGGATAGGCCTCTTAAAAGTCCCAAAGTATACTCAGGGTAGGGCTAAGTTGACAGCCCTATGGGAGAGTTGGTTAAACCCTACTCCCATCAAAGCTGATTTTGAAGTGCTTACCAACATTCTTAGCCATCAGATTCAACCACCTCTCTTGAGATATCTTCTATCTTTATCTTGTTATTCAGAAGCCTTTGTCTCCCACTGTCTTAGGGAGACTAACTAACTGGTTAGCCACCTTGGTAGGGAGATTGACTCAATCCCCATCAGTTTGGATAGTTTACTGCATGTATAAGGGATATGCCAAGTATCCTCTCACATACCTAATATATTTTTGCATCTTTTTTTCTTTACCAAAAAAGAAAGTAATACAATAAAAATAAAAAACATACAATAATTTACAGCCTAACAAAAGTATTTATGGTGTTATATTTCATAGTAGTATAATGTAATATTAGGATATATTATAGAAGAAGCCAGACTACAGCTAAAGAGTTATTGGGCCACCTTGTAACCCAGATATGAAGCCCATTTCCAGTGCTAATCCATTCCCTAAGAAGTTATTTATTTGGAGAGAGAAAGAGAGAGAGAAGCTGAGAAACTTTAATATTGTTATTACTACCAAGAGGAGTTCAAATCTTCTTGTATTTCCCTTTGGCCATCTTTTATTTTTTTCTTCAATTTATCACCTGCCTTTCTAGTTTATTATGGGAAATAATTTCGAGATAGTGATCTCATATATGTTTATTTTTTCTGGTTGATGTTGAATTTGACCAATTTATATATGATATTGTTACTATATTGCACTCCTCATATTACATCAAACCACAAATTAGAACAACCTTATCGTCAATAAAGCAAAAAAATAGCCATTCGGATACAAAAACACTTCTCTTTTCTTAAGCCATGGTGGCTTGCAACTCTCTATACCTTGAGAAGGAGGTGGTGATTTGCAAAGGAAAAAAAGGTACTTAAAGAAGGAAAAGGTCTCTTGCAATGTGAGCTGCTTGACAACAAGCTGTGAATTAAAGGAGGAGGAAGATGGAATAATTCACGAGTGTTAGTTGCATGATTAGATGATGGAATACTTCAGCACTTGAACGTTTCAGTACATATCCATGAGAACACGACATGGGGTTGGTATTTAATGGAGTCTCCTCCTACTCCAACTTAATTATTTATGGGCCCAGGAAACAATGCAGTTGCTCCAAGTCTTAGCTCAGCATCCATAAAGTTTTAACATATAAAAAGGAGTAGAAAAGTTCTTGAATTGATTGTCCTTGTAAAGCTAATCAACTTCCTAGAATAAACATCAAGTAGAGTGATACTTCTAACAAAGATTGATGCCCTTACTTCTTATAAGTTTATATTTATTCTATAGGTATCATTATTAATTATTAGCATGTGTTGCAAGATTAGGATTTAGTGTAGATTAAACTATTGGATGTGTGGCATTGCGTCTTAGGAAAATATAAATAAGCACTACCAATAGCTAGGCTTAGATTAACCAAGTATTCAAAATTAAGTGACGTTCTAAACTGAGAATTAGTGATGCTATATTGTAGTTTGGTAAAAAATTGTTGATGGGTCATTTCTCTTGTACCATGAAAACTTCAAATTCCATCTAATTCTTCATCTTCTATTTGATCTTGGTACCGACAAAAATATTAAGTAGCCCAAGTAATATTATATCCACTTGGTTGCCCACAAAGAAGTTTAGATTCTCTCATCACATGGTTCTTTTATCAACCATGCATAGTTTAAAATAAAATGGAGAAGAAACTACAGCACTAGCTTAACTCATATGCTTCAATGAGAAAAACAACTACAGTTCATGAGGAAAGGCTTCAAGAAACACTACTCCATTATCATGATTCTTGCTCACCAAACGCTTTATCTATGCCGAAATTTATCAAACTATAACAACTCCATTAGTCTGCACTTATATATATATACAAGTGCAGTATCTCATCACCATAAACACATCATCAGAGAGCTAGACGTTCAACAATGGCTGCACTGCTACTACTTTTTGCTTCTCTTCTCATTTCATCCCTTCTTCATGTTAGTGGTAATCGATTGAGTGTAGATTACTATGCCGAGACTTGCCCCCATGCAGAGAAGGCCGTGACGGAGGCCGTTCGGCAAGCGGCCATGAACGATAAGACGGTTCCTGCGGCGTTGCTCCGCATGCATTTTCATGATTGTTTCATCAGGGTCTCTCTAAGCCCTCTCTCTGTATTTATATATATGTCATTTATATTAGGGAATTTCCTAATTTTCAGCTTACATTTTTGTTCTTATTGTCATTATCTCATTACCGTTAGTCTGGGAATTTTGATCAAGAAAATGGAATACTTTGATATTAATGCTAATAAACTAACAAGAAAACAAAGGGTAGATTTTGGTATTCGATAATAAGATTACGTCTTCATGGAAATATGCACAAAAAAAAAAAAAAAAAAAAACTTTGTAGTGTTCAAATTGTATTTTAACTTGTAAATTTAATAGAGTTGGTTGTTTTGTTGAAGGGTTGTGATGGCTCAGTGCTACTTGACTCAACGAAGAATAACAAAGCAGAGAAGGATGGACCCCCAAACATGTCACTGCATGCATTCTATGTGATAGATAATGCTAAGAAGGCAGTGGAGGAAATGTGCCCAGGTGTGGTCTCATGTGCAGATATAGTTGCTTTGGCTGCAAGGGATGCAGTAGCTCTGGTATGTTAAAATCATTAACTTTAATCAATATCTTAATGACAGGTCAAGAATAATTAGGCCATGAAAATTAATGGATTGTCTATTACTTGTAAGCTGCAAGCAATCACCTAACAATTTGAATGGAGGTCAATATTTTTGATGCTATTCTTGTGGTTTCCTCATAATGCTATCTAATTGTGCTGATCGAATACTTTGCTTCACCTTCCTTGTAAGATTCTTGAGTGAGTGAAATTAAGCTTGATGCTCCTCATAATTCCTTTCGACATGATAAATTAGGTAAAAATTGCATCAGATTTCAAGAACTTAATGACACTTGTAATTAAGAGATTGTTACTATTTGTTATTTAGTCTGGTGGTCCAACTTGGGAGGTTCCAAAGGGAAGGAAAGATGGGAGGATTTCTAAGGCCAGTGACACACAACTATTACCACCTCCTACCTTCAACTTCTCTCAACTGAAGCAGAGCTTTTCACAGAGGGGCTTGTCTACAAAAGATCTAGTGACACTCTCAGGTAATTGTTGATACTAACCTTTGTAAGCTTCCATGGAAAATATAAAAGGGATTTATTTCAAAACGGAACAAAAGAAAGTTAAGAAAAAAGCAGGTACCCTGTTTCTTGGAGTTCCCTGAATAGTTTCCCATGATCAATCAAGATACTATTTGCACCGTTCTGTTATTGCAGGAGCACACACCATAGGGTTTGCTCATTGCTCCTCATTCCAGAACAGAATACACAACTTTGACGCCACCCATGACATCGATCCTTCAATGAATCCAACCTTCGCCGCGAGACTGCAAAAGGTATGTCCAAAACATAACAAGGCGAGGAATGCAGGTTCGACCATGGACTCAACGGGGACCAAGTTTGACAATGTCTACTACAAGATGCTCCTGGAAGGAAAGAGCTTGTTCACCTCAGATGAAGCTCTTCTAACACATCGCAGAACAAAAGAGCTGGCTTCCCTATATGCTAACTCACAAGAAGCTTTCAATGAAGCATTTGTCAAGTCCATCATCAAGATGGGCAGCTTGCCTGGTGGACAAGAAGTAAGGTTGAACTGCAGAATGGTTAGATGAAGGGCCAAGAATAAGCTTACTCAATGTTTGGATTTGCTGAAGCCAATCAGCTTTAACGTTGTGTTGCATGACTCGTGTGTTTGTGTGGACGTAGAATAAGATGAAATTTGTTGTTTCATCTTTTAGAACTTCTGGCTTGTCATTTGAGAGAACAATAAAGCAAAGGGTTTCTTTGTTAACAAGTTCTCAATTATTCAAAAGATTTCGGAAAAGAGTCGAGGAATCTGAACTTGAAGTGTTACCATTAGATCATGCAAAAAACAATACAAACAAGCAACCAAGCATACATATGAAACAACATCTTAGATTTAGATTCTCCAAATTCAACTCCAAAAGATAGCTATCTCCATTCAACACAAAAGAGCACATAGATCAAAATTAATAATATTAAGATCCTTCCTTTGAGGGGGAAAAGAAAATCTTACTCAGTATAACCCTAATTAATTGGCAGAAAAAACACATCAAAAGCACAGATATAGTTTTCAGAATGATATTGACAACTAGACACACAAGACCTAACTACAATTGTTTATCAGCATGAGATTGAAAAGTCACCTGCATTTCCTGCTCCTATTATATCCATACATAGGCTGCCCACACCTAACTCAAAACTTGCACCTCATTATGGTCTAATAGATGTCTTAGGGGAGAATTTAATGATTCTCCAACATCAAGACAGTTTGAATTGGCAAATGTCTTTTGGAAATCTCCGATTGCGTATGTTCCTATCCCTGAATAAATAAACCAAGCAACAGGTTGAGCTTTCCATTCCCACAAAGGATGCAAATTATAAAAATTGTGGTATTAAGACTTGGCTGATAAATATTTCCTACACAATTTAGATAAACTATAGTTGATAGTGTGATACCCCCCAGTCATGGTGTTAAAATGCTTCCTGTGGCACCTCAGTGGCAAAGGGGAAACTTGATTATATTTCATCCACTGGTTATAAAAGAAGCACTAAACAAACTAAGTCTTCTCAACTCATACCAGGGAAGCCACTACTTTAATGATCCTGTATACCAGGGATCAATTAGATGACTTTCTTGAATTGGAAAAGGGTTTGAACCCAAATAACAGAATATAATGGTGATAAAATGATCAACATATCCAAGCCAGCAGTACACTTTCATAACTAATTAGGGGTCATCATCTACTACTTGGATAAATCTTATTCCAAACCTTCACATTGAGGACTCGGGGAAAGATATGCAACCATTTCTCCAAGAAAGTCAAGCATACATTCAACTTTCCAGTCCCAATAGCCCTTCCATTAACATACTTCATCAAATTCTTTTATTCAATTTTATTTGAATTATTTTCTTAAAGTCTACAAAGTCTTAATCTTCCTTTAGATATTATGGTCTTTCTTCCAAGAAAAGATTCAAAGGTTTCATCGAAATATCCAGAAGATTAGCTCAAAATTCAGAAAAACGAACGCAAGAGCAAACCTAAAGAGTAAAATAGGAAGGAAAAGACTGCCTAAGAATCCCAGCATATGCAACAAATTGGAGGATTAAACTTCATCAAGAAAAAATGTTCAGACAAATAAGATACTACACCTATGCAGTTGCATTCGCATCCATCAAATCAAGGCCATCTACGAAACATCCATACCACTAAGTGAAGCATGTAGATTAGATATATTTCGAGCATCGTATACTATTATAGCTTCCTTAAACCTGAGAAAATTCCAATGAAATTACTTAAACATCACAAATATATAACAAGGCAAATATTTTGCATCCAAATAGACTTGAATTAACAATTGCAGCAAAAGGACTCGTGTTTTAGCAAGGAATCATACTAAGATGTGAACTTTCTATTCGAAACTGCCTAAATCAAATAAGATATTAATTCCTTAGATGGGAAGCAGTCTTCTCCTTTCGCCATGCCCAGTTATTCAACAAACGGACAAAAGGATAAAAAAAGACACTAAGAAGCGATACCGATTCATACTTGAGTCTTGAGGAGTTTTCTTCTCGCAAGAAATCTAGCTATGGGTGGCGTGAGAGCGATCGTGACCGGAACTCTAACCGGGAACAGCGCTTTGTTGCACAAGATCGCGAGGGCAAGCGCGCCACCGCTGGATGCGGCGAGCTCCGCCGTCCTGTTCCTCGGTCTCTTCTCGGGGGACGGCGCATCGTAGCCGTCCAAGACCACGGCAGGGTCTCCGCCACCTTCTCCAGCGCCGGCGGCCGGCTCCTTCTCTTGGACGCCGGAGGAGAGGCCGACCTTGTGGAAAATGGACTCAACGTCGACGTTGTTGTTGATGGCGACGTAGAGTCCACTGATGGAGGCGGCGGAGACGGAAAGGTGGACGCCCAGGGCCACCTTGCCGTACTTCTTCATGAGCTCCTTCATCCGCCCGGAAAACGCCATTCCCGACGACGAGATTAGTGCTAGGGTTAGGGCTTTCAAAGGAAGGAGAAAGGTGGGGTTTTGCTAGGGCTTTTGAGGATGGCTTGAGACGGAAGATAGGTCAAATTCCAGAAAGTTCCACACGGGCGACTTCAGCTTTAGGTTACACCGCGGCGAAGTATAAGACTCGCACAAACGATTAATCAACACCGTTAATGTTCTGATCGACGGATCCTCCAGGTACTTCTCAAAATCCATCCAATTTCGTTTTAAATAATGGAAGAAAATAACGGAAAACAAAAAGGAAGAAAAATATTCCTTAAATTCCACAAAATACACAGCAGTTACATTTTTATGCGTACATTAACTAATACAAATCCAGAGATCTAAGAGAGGAGTGATAGATAGCAAATGCATTAGCAATTCAAGTACAAATTATTACTTCTCAAAGCCATCAGAGAAGCACTAAACTTTGGAAAGACAGGAAGGGAGCCCTTACGACTTGCAATACAAACTATTCCCCTTGATAGCATTCAAGTGAACAAACTCCCACCTCCTCATATGAGGAGAGAGCTCTCTCCCCTGAGCTCACCTCTGCTTCCATAACCTTCTTATCTCTCAACCCAAGCACAAAAGCTTGCATGATATAAAGGAGGAGGAGAAGAAGAAGACTATACCTTATGTGGGCTATGTAAGAATGTCACTGTTTGGGCCCATTAGATTTACCTGAAGAAGCTAGAGCTGTAAGAAGGAAGATAAGCATGCTGTTACTTGGGCTGGGCTTAATTTTTTTTCCTGATAGAGAGATGGAGTACATGGTTAGCAGGGAAAGGTCGGCGCGTAGATATCTGAAAATGGAGTTTGGAAAGGTACGCGATAATCTAGGGAAGAGATCATGAGAGAGTAGCGTTATTGGGTACTTGAATGCGGTGGTACGTACTTCAACTTGGGAGTGGAGTAATGGAGCCATGGAGGGATGCAGGGGAACTGGAACCTATAAGAGAGAAGAAGAGGGGGGAGAGAGAGACGTTAATTTGAGTTAAAGAAGAGTAGGGGTGTCTAAGTATAAGTTTAGGTATTGTAGGTTGTAGGTACGTGACACAGAACGAGAGATGAGGTGTTTATAAGACGTTTTTTTTTAGGGAACATTTATAGGGTTTTTTTTGTGGATATAAACCCTTTAAAAATCTTTTATTTTTTTTTAAAAGAAACTAGTCCAAGAGACTATATCATTTATTCAAAGTAAGCTTACAATGGAAGTTGATCGGAGGGTTAATCAATTCCTTACAAGCTTGATTTGATACTGCAAACCTAGCAAGGCAGTTTGCGATAGCATTGTTACTCTTACTGGTGTAACAAAACCATTAAGAAAGGGGTTTTTGAGATCCATTTTCGACATTCTGAGACAAGTGAAGAATGATCCAATCCACCTTGTCCAATTGTGGGCTATTGATTGATGAGACTAGCTTCCGGTAGTCACCGGAGATCTAAATTTTTTCACCGGAGGCTAACTTCAAAGCTTCCTTAATGGCTAGAAGGAGAGCTTGAGCTTCTCCATGCAACACATTAGAATAGTGCAACAGAAAGGAGGCGAACCCCTTACAAATAGAAGATGGGTGCACAAACAACACAACGCTAGCTCCACTCGTGTTGGAGCTGCGCCATGTAGCATCCGACCGCCCTATAAAGTTCTTATCCTGAGGGCGAGAACAATCAAGAGAGATAGAGGGTTATGCCTTTTCGAGAGAGTTGGGGAGACCAAGATAAATTATTTGCGAGAGATTTTTATAGTTTATCGAAAATATTGTGTAAAAAAAATGAAATGGTGTATATATACGGGTGTAAAAGAACCGAGCCTGAGTGAGCCGGTTCTAGCTTAGGCTCGACTCGAAATTACTTTCAAGTTTTATAATTCTGCTCAGTCTCGATTTAGCTCAACTCGAGCCGAGCTCGAGCTGAGCCCGAGCTTGATTAGAGGATGAGGAGGCGATGGCGGCATGGGTGACGGCTTGTCGAAGGAGAAGTAGGATATCGATGGAGGAGGAAGTCGACGGAGAGAAGGTGACAACATGCCGATAGAGGAGGCCGGAGGAGATGGTCAATAGAGGAGGAGGAGGAGGATTCCGACGGAGTGGAGGAAGAAGAGGAGGTCAATGCTGACCCCAACGTCGATGGAGGAGGCCAATGCCAAGCCCAACGCCGATGGAGGAGGAGGTTGTCAAAAGAGAGTGAAGGAGGAGGAGGCCGACAGAGAGGAGGAAGTGGTGTCGTGGTGGCGACTTGCTTATAGAGGCCGACAAGGGAGGAGATGGTGGTGGCTTGCTAATATAGGTCGACGGAGAGAAGGAGGTGGCAAGGGCTTGCTAATGGAGGTTGACGAAGAGGAGGCCGGATGGGTGAGGGTAAGCTGGTTGCGTGGGGTGGGTGATGATGATGATAGGTGAGAATTGGGTAGGTGAGGGTGAGGATGATAAGTCAGACAATATTGCTTATCGAGCCTATCGAGCCGAGCCTGAGCGAGTTGGCTCTAGTTTAGGCTTGGCTCGGCTTGATATTAATTTTGAACCGGTTTCAGTGACTCGGGCTCAGCTCAGCTTTGACTCGAGTTTCAGCCAAATCGAATCTGAGTCAAGCTCGAGCCGCTCATCAAGCTTAACAGCCCTAAGTGTATATTAAAATATGCAAAGTTTAAGAGGTCATAGTATATTTATCACAAAATTTATTTTTTAACTATGCCCTTTACAGTTAGGATCTGAACCATCGATAAAATCGATCGTCTAGATTAAGGTAAGGTGATGCAATAATATAAAATTTGGAAAGAAAGATCGTGCTAATTAATATAGGGGTATGTTATTTATCAAATGGTGAACCCGACTCCATCCAATTCGACCCTACTTTTATCAGTTATTGTATAAATAAAATTAGGTCATATTTAACATGATATCCAATAAAAAGTATTTGGTCATTCCTTTAACTCAACATCATGGTTAATGTCGGTAAAGAAAACTAACGAATGGGAGTGATTTAGATAATAAGTAAAAAATAATAAGGATGATTTAGATATCTTTTTAATAGAATGTTCGTGGACAATTCATTAAGCTTAGCAAATGATTATAATTTGATACATTAGAAGCAAAGGAGAGGAAGGGCTACGAACTTTGAACAAGCCGCGCACTTAGTTGAAACACAATCTCACAAGCAATTATTATAGGAGGTATTGTAAATGTTTTTAGAAATAACATTTCTTCTTAGCCAACATTGGCAACCCCACACAAAAAAATGTGTAGTAAAAAGCTTCAATGTGCATAGAACCTAATTATCAAGTGGGCCAGACCAAACTTTTCAAGTTGTCCAGACTTAAAAAGTATTTATTCACGGCTCAATCCATTAATTACTCAGATCGGATTAAGCTATAATACTATAGTCCTTTAGTGTCCACTGGCTTATGAAATATTAGGCTTAAATCGGGCATAATAAATCTAGCATAATTGGTCGAATTTAAAAAATAATATATTTTATCGAGTCGAGCGAGCCTCTATAAAGATATTTAAGTTATCTTTTAGATATATGTAATTATATATTAATATCTAGTTTACTAAATATCTGTTGTTTGTATTAATAAAATATAGAAATAGGTATGCATGATAGATTGTGCTAGACAAGCAAATGCTTAACCTATACCTAGTTAAAATCGAGTGGGTTCAGACGGGCATAGACAGGTCAGGTCCAATTATTATCTCTAAATGTGCATACACATGCATAAGTGGGTCCCGTCAATATCATAGTAGACCTAAGCAGACCATAAACAAAAGCAAAAGCTAAGAGAGGGAGATTGCGACGAACCAAAAAATAACTTCAGAATAAAGATGAATTCTCTTGGCTTAACAAATCCCTAAACAAGATATAATGATGAGACAAAATAAAAATCCAACCTCAACACTGAAGCACAAGGCTGTGGTAGAGACACCCAGAGATGAAGAGATAGAGTTAACACTAGTATCAACAACGAGCAATGAAGTGAAGGGGATAAAGAAGGTAAAGCTGATGGTGGACATGGATGGTCTCACTAATGAGGCCATGGAGGTAGAATGTCAAAAGATGAGGTGTTGTCGTGTTGAGATAGAAATATCCCTATTATTTTACTTTCATGAAATAAATCTAGTTTTGAAAGTTAATTTGCATTTTTGAGATTTGAAACTATTTAGGAGGAGGGGTGAGTGGGTAGTTTTCATTTTCAACTAACATTTCTCGAACGTAGTTGTCTTAACAATAGCGAGCAAAATGAAATAAGAAAAGAAAAAAAAAATTTGAAATTGATGGAGATGCGGGGTATCGATCCCCGTACCTCTCGCATGCTAAGCGAGCGCTCTACCATCTGAGCTACATCCCCATGATGTGCTATTGAATTATTATTTTATTAAGTTTAATTCTTATAATTTTACTTTAATTAAAATAATAATATGAGAGGATAAAATATATTTATTGTCACCTTTTTTTTCGTTATGCTATTTGGCTCTGTTATCAGAAGAGGTTTCACATAAACTGTCAGAGCTCTTTTGGTTTAGAAAATATCAGGATGCATGTCAGAGTTTGTAAGCTCACCTCTGGGTAACAATTAAAGAATTATTAGCACTAAGAAAGAATACTAGTGATCATCCAAGTCAAGTCCCATTGGCAACTGTTAGTTAACTTTTATGATTTCTGGAGTATTAGTATAAAATTTAAGTTTTTTGAGGTGTATAGAGGGGTCTTACACGTAAATAAAGGATTTTTAGAAGGATTAACACACAAAAAAGAACAAAATACACAATCATCATTTTAGGGTTTTTTTTTAATGCAAATAACCATTTATTTTACAAATTTATTGGGAAAAAGCCTCCTTTTTGTTATATTTGCAAGTCGACTGATCCTAAGGAATAAAAATCCTTCAGATGGCTAATTGCAATAAATAAAATCCTTTCTTTTTTAATAATCAGTTTAACATTTGGATAAATACACAATATTAGTTGCATAAATATCCAGCCCAATATTGGTCTTCTAATATCTAAATTCAACTTTATTTCTTCACCGGAAATATTACCGACATTTTTTTTTTCTCTCTTAGCTCACTCTGAGTTGGAGCAGCCAAGATTGAAAGCTGAGACCTCCTCACCCAAAAGAAAAAAAAAGAAAGAAAAACCACAGAGCTTTTTATAGTAATAATTATATAAGGATGGCGGGCAACTAGCCAAATTTTAGGCACGCCTCTGCCAATTTTGTAGCCCCAAACATCTCAGTCCTTCTCAGGTGAATTGCAAACGGCTTGAGTAAGTCTGTCCAAAGCCCCAGTTAGCCGGAGCAATGTCAGGGAACACCAACGTCTGGCCATCAGAGGTGGTAACCCTAAACGAGAGTGCCTGCCCGTTGAGGTACCCATTGGACTGCCAATTTGCTCCCCAGTTCCTTGACATCGCCATCCACCCTGTGTTTGATCCCTTGACATCCATGGCTTGGATCGACCCCGCCGCGCCGACGTTCGTCACCAGTACCAGCTCAAAGTAGTCCCGCCCGTTGATCGTGAACCTCACCCCACCGTGCTTCTTGCACGAAACTCTATTGTATCCATATAAATTAGTCCATTAACTTTATAAAAAGAAAAACAGTTTGATTGTCACTCTATATATGTGATATATTGATAAGGATGCCAAACCTTTGATAGATGACTGGCACAATCCCTCCTCTGTAGATCCCAATCTTTTCCCACGCAGGTTGGGCCATGTCAAAATGCTGACGAGGAGGATTACACCACCCACCATTGTCATTGGGAAGTGCATAGTTTGGAGGGCAGAAGTTGGTAGCAGTGATGGTCACCGACACCCCTTTGTGACACCACTTGGAGTCCGATTTGTAGTCGCACATGATCTTATAGCATTGCCCGCACGCAGCTCCGTCGTTGAACAACGCCGTGCTTAGGGCGGCGGTCCGCGTCCCGTACCCGGTCGAGTACAGGTTACCGTAACCACAGGCGCCGCCTGTTCATCAAAAACGATCCACTGAGGTTGAGATCCAGACCTTGGTATATTTCCAACGACTGAGAAAGAGAACGTTTGTAAAGAGAATGTTATCATACCCATGGTGCCGGAGGCGTCGCTCCCGCCGTAGAACGTCGCGGAGGCCTTCGTCCACCCGCTCGGGGCGAACCCTTCGACGACGGCGGCGGCGATCGACATCGAGATCATCGTCACAATGATCAGAGGATGAGAGAAGAGACACATCTCCATGTATATAAATGCAGTAGTACTAGGTGTTTGTGTGGTGTTTGTGTGATATGGAATGGGAGCAATATAGATTGGTGGTGCCTTAAATAGGATGGATGCATGATGATGATGGCCCATCTATGATGCGGCATGCACATGTGATTGCCTGCAACCATCACCCATATCTTGCGGGTCTCAGATTTGTTATTATTATGCATGCATGCATAGATGGATAGACAACAGCTCTTGTCATGGATGGTATGGTTAGGATTTATTTTATCAATCCCATGTTCTTCCTCTCTTTGTCTATCTGGATTGCATGGCATTATGTTATGTATGGATGGATTATTAAGTGAGAGGCATCACATGGTCACGTGCCATGGGCTCAGTAGCACATGGCTCCTGAACTCAATTCGTAGCACTGCCAGCCAAGACATTGGTCGGTGATTAGGTCGCTTTGCGTCAATTTTTTTTATAAAAAAAATACATATAACACCTTGTTTTTTAATAAAATTATAATTTACGTACTATATTTTTACTATTTATAAATCGAGCCCTATAATTTAATAAATATATGAAAAAAATACTAAATCTCCAAGTTAAGTTAATTAAACTAAGTAAATTACAAAAATACCCTCAACCAAGTCATACGAGGAGTATTTTAGTCATTTTAAAAATAAAATATTTCTACTTAAAAGAATATTATTAGTTCAAATCTAACATAGGGTGTTTTCTACATATATTCACTAAATCAAAGGGTTTGATTTACAAATAGTGAAAATATACGGAATAAACCATAATTATATTATAAAGCAGGGTGTTATATATAATTTTTTTCTTTTTTTATCTCATTTAACAACTTACACCTTATATTATTATATTTCTCTCCTCCCGTCAAAGGGCTGAAAGTGTATGATATTCTATAAAATCGCTAGAAATACAAACTATATTTTTTTATTCTCTTTATACGTGGTTCATAAAATAAAACTAGCACACAAGTCTGGAGGCTAAATTAATTGGATGGTGAAGTACTACTATATGGATAGGAGTGCTCTTCCAATAAACACCGTAAGTACGTAGGGGTGGTGTTGTTTACTTGTTTATATGATTAATGAAAAAGGCAGGAGTCAAATTATAACCAGCGAAAAGACAGGGTGTGAATTGAAAATTTTCCTATAAATTAACCCGGGCTGTATCGGAGAAAAGGATTACTAAAGTACTAAATGGGAGGTTAGGTTAAAGAAACTTGGACTAGGGATTCGTTTTTGGTGCAGAAATAAATATTCATATATTTGGAATATGTTAGGATTCTCGTGAATGTACGATAAAATTGGAAGTCTTTTTTACTGTGCAAGTGCCATTATGGTAGGTTTTGTGTTCAAAAGTAGAAATATAGGAGAGGGGGGGGGGGTTTTTACAAATATAACTTGCAAAAAGAGTCTATTTAAGCTGATAATTTTATTACTTTTAACATGTTATAAGCTTGACGAGATAATAAGACCAAAATGTAAATATCAAACGGAAAGCGGGAATAAGACTTAACCATGCATAAATATTAGCGTGCTAACTATAGCTTCATCACAATTAACACGAATCTTGAAACAGTGTAGTTTATATAGTCAAGAACAATGAAACTCGATGAAAGCAGTCTGAGGGCCATCAAAAGACCGCGTGAAATAAATCTGGTATATTAGTCGATGAATGTGCAATGAAGAATTATTTGTTTATCGTTTGTCTAGTTTAGATTACAAATAACACCGAATGACTGCTCTGACAATGATTTTGGAGCTCATTAGTCTACCAAAAAGGTTTGTTTCACATAGAGCCAATTTTAACTAGAGCCAAAGAAAAAGAAATTGGAGGGATAATTACATCTTGATTTCTTGAACCAAAGGCTTTCTATCTGGGATAAGTAAATCTCTGCAAATAAAACATTTCAAATGCATCTTCTTTTGGTTGTAAGTTTAATTTTCTATTGAAAGAAATTCAAGTGAGAGTGAATGGTCATTTGATGATTTCATCTAAGTGGTATGAGATATTAGATAATTGATGGTAACAAAATATCATTAAAAAAAGAGAGAGTTTATATGAAAAATGAGCAATAAGATATGAATCTAAATGTAATTAACCTCCTCCGCACCAAAACAAAAGACAAAAGATGGCCTACAAAGTTCATCAAAAAGCCCAAAGTTATCATCTGGTGCAATTTTTGGCTTTTTAGGTAACAATGAATCATGTTGAACAGAAGATCAGGAAAAAGTACTCCAGAATGCATACTGCCAGATGGGTCAAGAGTTTTAATATCTCTTTTTTTTTTCCTGATTCAAATCTAACAATGCAGCAATATATAAGTTTATTATTTAATCCCTTCCTAGTGATTTTTTTTTAACTTGATAGATCTGCTGCTACTGGAATCTATTTGGGAAAGGCATCTGCTGACCAGATCCAGAGAAGTTTATTATAGCCATGAAGAATGCAACAAGCACATGGATTTTAATATCTCTTTCTAGTCCTCATTTATGAACTAAACCCCACAATGCGAATCCCAGCAATGGTAAATGGAGTTGGATTTCTATTTAGAATAGAACTTAAACTAGGAAAAGTGAGTTCTTTTGTTGTGGATGTGTGATCCTCAAGAGTTAATATTTGGGTGTTTTTTTTTTCTTTTTTCTTTTACATGGATACCTTTCAGATTACTTTTTTGATAGTTATAGGTCAAAATCTTAATCATTTAGGCTTGAAGGGTGTCCATGCAAAATATAAGAGTTTTAAGGGGTACAATTTTTGAAAGGTATACATATAAATAAGAGATTTAAGAAGGAAATACAAGCCAAAAACTAAAACTAAAACTTAATTTGAATGCTCCTCAAATTAATTGTAGGTAAGTCAGCATTCCTAGTTTTATCTATCATTTCTTCAGCGACTTCATGGAACAACGAAAGATTCAATGTGAAACACACTCAAAGCGAACTTAAATTGTGCTATAAATCTCCACATTAGGTCAAAGTCAATTGATGAATTGGATTGAAAGTTTTGGCTACTTATTCCGCAGTGCTTTCGGTTTGAGTGTGTTTCACATTTTTCATTAAATCTAAAAAATTGTACAAGGTGAACTACGGCACTCCACGGCTTCTAATTGGGAGAAGAGACCTTGTGTTCTTGACGACCTCAAGAAGTTAAATCAGAATAACAATGCTAAGTAAACAACTGGAGTAGTCCTTTTAGAATTGCAACTAGCTCCTGTTAATAATGTATCAATTTGCAATCATGTACAACCATGTGGTGGACTTGGTTTTAGTTCTGTAGACTTTAAGAAACATAGTAGGAATTAACTGCTATGACGAGGAATTGCCTTGAGGCAATGAAACTTTACAAAGAAGAATTCACAGCTGACAATAAAAGGTTTCCAAGATAAGTTTGCTTTGACGGCAACCCTCAACCTAATCATGGAGATCAAAACTGTAAACTGAGAAGAAGAAGAAGCAATCAACTACCAGTTGGGCTTCAGTTGTAGAGATGCAAACTGCATGCATGTGCTTTAGTAGCACCAATTTCTCATTCTCGGAGTCCAATGTATTCACTTCCTTTTCAACTAAGCTATTCTTTGGCCATTCTTTAGGATTAGCTCATTCTCAACTTGGAAGCTGGTTGATTATATTAAGTACCCATCACCTCTGACCAACATGAGCATCACAACTAGAATTCTCTAAATAAAAGAGTACAATTAAATACTGTTCCTAGCATCCGCAATCAAGATACTGCTGCAGTATCTGCAGACATAATGTAAACAAAGTTTTTTTTTTTCAAAATAAAAAATTTAGATTAAAAGATCAAAATAGAAACAGCCGACTCCAGTGGAAACATCTTAGGCAAATAATAGTCATGACAGATCGATCTAAAACTCGTCATCATCTTCCTCTTCTATGTGTTTGGCCAGCTCCTGCTCCTGCTGTTGCCTCTCGCGCCTCTTCTCTGCACTTTCTTTTTCTTTGTGCGAATTTGGAGGGAATCTCAGTGCTTTCACTGCTTCATTGTGCATGTTCAGGCAAAATGCAATTCTAGAATTGAAAGCAATCTGGGGCTCATTTGTCGAGTAGACATCACCAGTCTCCTTTGATACCATCCATCCATTGGCGTGATCGATCGTAGCATCAATTGCTCCATCTCGAATGGCCTTGGATACAATGCTTTCGGCATCTGCCACAGGATTATCAGAGTCCAATCTCAGCTTTTTGGCGACATCAGCCAGGGAGATGCGCGAGTACGAAATGCTAATGTTGCGGAGTCCAGTACGAATAACATTATGGCGCAACCTCACGATCAAATTGCGTGTCCCGTCCGAACTGAAAGTGCTGGCAAATTTGTCTGCAACAGTTCTAAACAGTTCCAAATCCCCTACCCGGACAGCCTAAGGATCATAGACCAAAATGTTAGACTGAATTATCTTAAGCTTGTCTCTTTAGTGGAAAATGAATCTTACATTAGTAAGCTCAAAATAGGGTGTCAAGGCCTTCTTCATTCCTTTCTGCATGAAGACAGTTCTTTCAGGGATTTCTCCCAGAAGTAATCGGACTATGATAGCCCATTTGTTGCATTGAATCCGGAATCCGCGTGCTGTAGCTGGTGCCTTTCTAGCAGCTTGCAAGAGGCTTTCTTTAGCATCAGTGTACTCTAACTGAATAGTCCTGATCTTTCCCAAGTAAAACAAGTACCGGCAGAACTGGAGGATTTTCCAAATCAGCATATGCACATTAAATAGTATTATCCATACTGCTTAGGATTTGCGATTAGAAAGAAACTGATAGCTTCCATATACAAATCTTTTTTTTTAAGAGTGGGACATATGAGCAAAAAATGCAAGGAAAGATTTTTGCCTGTTGATTGGAGTGAGCCTCAAAACGTGGTGCCTTCGATCTAAGTTTCTCTGCCTGATCATATAAGTTATAATGGAGGTAATTGCGAAGTAGCAGATTCAGAAGGGTCTCCTGCATCCCACCAACACAACCAACAAGTTTTAGCATAAACCATACTTTTGCATATAATACTCAAGTACAAATCTAATAAGAAACAAACCTGACCGAGCTCGTCGTGCCTTAAAGTGGCCATCCTGTGCAATGCAAGGAGAGTCCTACAAATGGAAGAAAATCACAACAAAAGGAAGATGAAACAATCTAACCAAAAGAAATAAGATGTCAGACCACATTGGAATTTCGTGGATAACGGTGAATTTGGTGCATTGAAAAATCAAAATTGAACTCACCCACGAATTTCAGCAAGACTATCAGTCAGTTCATAAATGTATGAATAATAGAAGTAGAGTCTAGATGCTAAAACATCAACTGTTCTCCTGTTAATATTCCTGAGACGAGCAATGCTTGCAGAGGCGCATACTTTAGCCTGAGAAGGAGCAAAATAAATAAACTTTATGTTCACTACAGAAGCACAAAGCCATGAGCTAGAAGAAGTTACCTCATTGTATCTCTTCTGATCAATCAGAAATATCAGCACAAGCAAGTAACAGTATATCTCAAGCTCAGGTAGAGAATGTTTAGCAGGAACTTGACTTGCCGAACTCGCTGTATCAACATCCATGTCATGCTCATCTTCCTAAACATCAATGCAGTGCAGAAACAAGAAATCATCATATAACAGACATGTACTAGGTATTCATATTTCCAATGTCACAAGATGAATCCTTGCCGATCTCAATAAACTAATATCATCTTTCCATCTACGCTTCGTGGAATAAAGAAGAAAGAAGGAAACTGACATAGAAAAACAACAAACGTTCAACAAAAGGAAGCAGCAACAAGTTTAACCTCACCACACAGAAATCATCAACTGAAAGAATATAGAAATATTATTCAAGGACAGTAAGAAATTTTCTTCAGGGAGTAGCACAAATAATCATGTTTTGAAAGACATTGGCGTATACGGACAGTCACCGCACTGCATATCGCCTAGGCAGTAGATATGTGCCCATGCAGTCTAGCATTTTTCATATATATAAAAAAAATGTGATATATAATATATATTAAGATAGTATATATAAATATTTTAAAAGTCCACTACACCAAAATACAAAATAACATGATAACAATCAATGTTTTGAAAGACGAGCAGTCATCCCTCGGCTTAACGCTTAAGCAATATATGGGCGCCTATGCAGTCTAGCCTCTTTCATGGAAATAATTTCACTAAAACCCCCTAAACTATTGTCCATTTTCACATCAACCCTCAAACATATTGACTTCCTTAACTATAGAAACCTCTCAAATGCCCCTTTTGTTAGTTCTCCGTTAAATTTTTTTTGGTAAAAATGACATGTGAGCTTCACGTAATCAATTTTAGACCCTATAAAGATCATTTTACCCTTATTTTAGGAAAATCAAAATAATAAAAGTAAATATTCATTTGACGTCTTCCATTAACACCGTCAAGGTATAAGAGGTGAGGGCTAAGAGATTTTCTATAGTTTAGGAGGTAAATGTGTACTTAAAAAGAAAAAAAAACAATAGTTCATGAAGTTTTCGTATAATTATCCCTTTTAATATATAAAAAATTAAAAGTAATGGTATATAGACATATATTATATAGTGTCTTTTAAGACGACCACAAACAGCAAGCATTCACCTCACTACATAGTGCCTACACAAAAGGTGGAAGTCAAGACGATCTAGCATTTTTAATATATAAAAAATTAAGAATAACCGTATATCATATATAACATATGCTAGTATAGTTTATATAAAAATTTAAGAGTGCACTGCACCAAAATACTAAATAACATTATCACAATTCCCAACCATAATAACAATAACTTTAAACATCTATAGTTACAGAAGGTAGAATTGGGCTTACTAAAGACCGAAGGGTACTAGGGATTTTGGCCCACCAACCCCATGTTCTTGGACTTGGCCTAGTTGAAAACAACTAAGTGAAGAAGATAACTCACTCCCACCCACCGCATGCACCTTTTCCCACACATGTCAGACCTTTCCCCCTCTTTATAGACCTCTCTCCTCCCTCTTCTTCTTCCCTACTTTTTTAATTCTCTTCGAAAACAAAAGGAGTAACAATAGGTGATTGAGAAAGGGAGCAACACTACAAGCAACAACAATGGCATTTGATGACGGAGGATTTCAAATCCATGGTCCCCCACAAGGGCCCCACCACATCCCAAGCTATCAGCATCACCACATTCTTCCTTATTGGCGACCTCCTCTTGACCCTCTCCAATCTCACCCTAATAATGTCTTCTGGCTTAGTGGGTCGCAACACTGTGTGCCTCCTCTTGACCATCATTGTCGTGCGCCGCTCACCATCCACCATTGAGAGAAGAGGGATCAAGAGATATTAGAGATTTAGGACTTGTTCTGAAGATCAAATGGAGAAGGTTTATTTTCTCTTGTTAACTTAACTTCTACTACTCTTGTTTAACTCGTTCCCTCCACCCAACCTACAAAGCCCGACACGTGACAAATCGACTAGGCAAATAATAAATCAGGAAGCCAAAAACTCCAAATGCCTAGTATAGGCACATACTAGGTTAGCGGGGCGGCCGCTAAAATCGCTTTTCAAAAACATGACATTTATATACTAATACAATATGTAACTTCTTCATAGTCTACTACACCAAAATACAATATAACATAATCACAATTCACAACAAAGACAAGAAGTTCACAACTATTTTTGAATAGATAAACAACATGATCAAAACCGTCAGATTGAGGTGAATCAAGTGATAGCTAAACCTGCAAATAGATAAACAGCATACATCTTCTAGTAGTAAGGGCAAAAAATAAAAAATTACACTAAAGATCATCTCAATAGTAATAAGAGTGGATGAGAATGTGAGAGTGGGAGAGAGAGAAAGAGAAAGAGCTGGGAGTGGCCCCCGATAGGGGTGGCCACATGTGAGAGAGGGCATACAAAGAAGAGATGAGAGACTCACCGATGTGCATCATCCGCCACCAAGCTCTATTGGTTGTCACGCACCATTCGCCAACCATTGTTGAGAGAGGAGAGGGTTCGAGAGATAGGGATCAAGAGAAAGTGTTCAAGAGAGAGGAGAGGATCTAAAGCACGATGAGAAGTTTTCGGTCTTTCAACAAAAATTTCATCTGGCTCCAAACATCAAATCAACCAACCAAAGTTTGTAAACCATTCGAATGCCAAATTGGCGCGCATAATACATTGGAAGGGTGATCAGTGTGCCGTCCCTATCAAGGCTACCAGAGCCGCTTTTGCATACACTAATAATGAGACTATAAGATGAGGACTATACAATAGGCTATGGATAGGCCTAACATGAAATATGCCCGAGAAAAACATATTCCTCACTGCATTTACTATTTGTGAGGCAGCCGATGCATCGTTCGCCCAAGGAGGCTGTCTTTTCCGCTTTTCAATACATTAATGCACATTAAGGAACCCTTCTCTCAGCCTCCCTCTCTTACATGGTGGCATGATGTCAATTAGGCAATTATTAGTTACTACTTACCTTTATCAATGGGAGTTTTTTCTCAACAACTTGGGTCATCTACAGGCAACAGCATAACTCAAAAATGAGAAGACATGTTAATTTCACTAAGTGCTACTAACATCATGTAGTTTGTGCAATGCTTGGCCAAACAACATATCCAATAAGAGGGCTTGCTTCACTAGAGCACAACTAGAAATTGAAAAAACTCATGAAAAATTTTAGAACAAAGGCACCAACAAACATTTTCATTGTTCTGCCTAAATTCTGCACAAGGGATAAAAGCACAAGGACTTCCTAAGAAATTTGTAAGGGATGTTAGCAAGGATAGTCGTGCCAATCAGCACTCCCCTTGCTAGACTGTGCTGACCTATGCCGCTCGATATGAAACCTACTGACCCATTAAGGGTTTCTTGGGCCTTTGGCAACCATTTTACCAAAAAAAAAATTGGTTGAAATGAGAGGAGAGAGATAAAAGAAAGGAGACTAAGTAGGAATTCAAGATTGCTTATTCAAATCTCATTAGAAGGTAAAATTTTCTTTTGTTCTTCAAATTGGAGCTATGCCTAAATCTACCATTTGTAACGGCATTTCTATATGAATCTAGCAATTTGGTACTAGACGTATGAAAAATACTTTTTAAAATGTAGGAATCAATAAGAAATTTTGATTTCCCCCAAAGTTTCTCCAAATTCTAAAAATTCCAAAATTAATGTGTCGTTCATTCAAACTAGGTCAAAATTGATATAGGAATATGTTATATTAACTCCACATGAGTTGATTTGAACCCAAATTTTATAATTTTTAACTAAAATTTCAACACAATTAAAATTATTTGTTTTTTTTAAAAAAAATCACTAACAAAATATGAAAATCATTTACTTCAAAAAATTAGGGGAAAAAAGACTCTAATGTAGGCTTTAATTTATATATATGTATATTCAAACCAAAAGTATATACTAAAAGACCTCTATAGGAATAAAATACCCTAAAAATATATATTAAAAGTGTGCGACTGGCATACCCTGTGCTGCCTATCCATTTGACACGACAATCTTTGATTGTTAGTAGGCAAAGTTATTCAGCAAATTTATTGCTGTTTAGGCTCTCTATGATAAACCACCAGAATTCATCCGACCAACTACCAAGGAAAAAGGAAAAGAGAAAGATGGCAACCTTCATGTAGATCATCTTGTCTATAAGAAAGAAATAGATCAAGAAAAATGAAGCACAATATCAAGTTGCATAAGCATTGATTTCAATCTATTTAGCGAATAAAAAATAGATATAACCCATGATGCAAGTAACTTGAATAATCTAGATAATAAATATTAAATAAAAAAATTACGCAGCATCCAATAATTCGTCACAAATTCTTGACTGCTGCAAAGGTATAAGTGATCCAAAAGAATATATAATACACAACTTAAGGCAGTAGAAATGACCAACGTAACTATGACTGTCGTATACTATCAACCTACTTCCAACCTAACATGCTCATTCAGATTTCCAGAAGTAGAGGATATAACATGCAAAAAATTATTTACCACCAAGGTGTATAGTCCTCATCTCACCTTGTACTGAATATGATTGCAAACACATACTTCCGTCATGATGTACTTATAAATTGGTCAAATAGACAAGTCCACAAAATTAATCTATCTGCAAAACACATCCAAACCCTGATTGAATTCCAGAGGGATATAACATAAAGAAACAGCCACCAAATATGCCCAACTTTGCCCCTGTCAGACAATTTTTTTATGGGAACTCAGAAACAAGATCTAGTGCAAAGAGAAAATTGTGGTGAAAGTTTTCAGGCTCTTCTAAAACCTCAACTTTAGCAATCCAAAGATAAACCTCAACTTTACCAATCCAAAGCCCAAAAATGACTCTTTACTTCAATCAACCCTGCTGCCTATCCTAATAACTATCTCGTTATCTATAGGTTTTTCTGTTTTTACCTCCATCAGCCACCTATGCGTTAGTGAAAAGCAGATCTGTTCTGATGCAAAATTTTCCATTCTTCACACAAAGTCAGTCTTAGGATTCCTACAGAATCATATCTTTCGATAGCAACATCAATATTAGAATCTAAATGCCCTTCTTGAATATGACAATGGTTTATATATATACCGTAGTCTGTCATAATCAAGAACTGACAAGTGGGCAAGAAATTACAAACAGCATAACTGAATAAACGAACTAAATACAGAAGTCCTGGATAACTGGAACCAAATTTCAAAGTAACCCAAGAAAGCATTTGAACAAAAGTCACGCAAGTTCACACCTTTCGATTGCATATACAAATAAAAACACATCAGTACCCGCAAAAGGAATCAACAACAATCAACCCTAAAACCAGACAGTACCTTGGGAAGATATGACGAGAGACGCGAAAGGGCCTCGGATCCAGGAGGAAGTGCAAAGGCGAGGAAGGCAGCAACAACGGAAGCTTTTAGCTTGCGGCGTATCACGATCGTGAGGCGCACCGCCCGCACGATCCGCCGCACCTCCTTGGCATAGGCGCCAGTCTCGATCAACGACGCGATCTCCTTCAGATCTACACAAACGTTCAAGAATCGATTCACAAATCGGAGAAGGAGGTGGAGGAGGAAAGCTAGGGTTTTTAGGGTTCGGAGCTCACGTTGAAGGGTAGAAGAGGAGGCGGCGGAGGAGATGGAGGCGGAGGGGGCCGCATGCGGATCTTTCATCTCTACATCTGCTGTCATTCTTGCTGTTTGCTGCTTGCTGTTTGGGAGATGCGAGAGAATTTGGGGGAGAGGGGGAGGAGAGGAGAGAGAGGAAGAGGGAGGTGAGAGAGTTTTGGGTGTTCGCTTATATATGGCGTGATGGGCAAGACATGGCATCTATCTCACTTTGGAGTTGGGCTAAACTTTTCTCATGGACTAGAATGCCCCTAACATTTCCTCTTTTGCTTATTTTTTTTGTGCAATTAATTAATTTAGCATAATATTTGGACCAAAAAGTAATATTAAAAAAAAGCAGTACCTAACAATTAATATTTTAAATAACGGAATTAATAAAAGACAATAAAACAACAGAAAATATTTTTAAAAGCCTCCTATAATATTTATTTAAATCCCTATATTTTATTTTTAATATCTCAAAAACACCGTAGGTTAATTTCAACCTAACCATTCTTTAAAAAAATGAGAATATTCCTATTTACTTTAAAAATAAATTACTTCTTATTTGATCTCCAAATTTGGTTTTCTTTTTTGAACTTTATAAACTTACTCAATAAGATCATTTTAAAGTGATAGTTTATTATATAAATTGATAAATTAGAAAACTAAAGTTGATATGAGTGTGAATGATAACAACAGCAAAGTTATATATTTTTCTGGTAAATTTCCCGAGAAGCAAAAGAGTGCACAGATTACTTCTCGAAACTAATTTTAAGGTAACTAGTCCACCAACATACCCCATTCATCAACCTTTCATCATAACTCAACTCGTTTCACCTTTACTTTGCTCATATCTATTAGATTCTCAAGTGTCAACTAGTTCGTGTCTTGTAAAGAATTAAGGAGACCTCAAGTAAGAGTAAATTGATCTAAAACAGAGGAATGTTGTACATAAAACAGAACGAAAACATCAGAACGAACATTAAGTCTCTCAGGATACACCAATAGCATTTCTGACCAAAAGAGAAAAAAAAAGAAAAAATAAAGAATGTACTGCTCTATCAACTGAATCCTACAATTAGTTTGACCTTGTAAAACAAATAAAAGAGTTAACCTACGCCTATGATCCTGCCATCATCTAACAGAGTGGCAGCTTAAACAGACTACAGTTAATGGATAACAGAACAAGGGATACATCTTCACACCGAGAGCAGGCATCCAACAAAGCCATAAATCGGAAATTTGCATCTATGGATATAACAGGTTACGCCCCGACGGAAACTGCATTGATCATCCCATTTGATCTACCATCGCGGCCCCTACCTCGGGTCGGTCCCCTTCCACGACCACGACCTGCATCCAGATGGCCTTACATAAACTAAATGTTGGTTTAAGAACATCTCATATAAGTTAGATAGTTTATCGGATTTGGAAGAATAATTGCCCACCTCTCCATTGGGTGGGAGCAGGAGCCTCATCATTGTAGCCACCAGCTTCTTGTTGATAATCAGGGTGGCCATTATATCCTCTTCTACCACGGCCTCTGAAATTACGACCTCTACCACGAGCATAGCCATTGGTACCATATTCATGTGCACGGTTGTCCCAGCCTCCATCACCAAAGTCAGTAACACCATTTCCTAAAATTAATTGTCCCGAATCGGCACCACATTACAAATTCTTGGAAAGTAGATAATCCATATGTAGAAGTAGAATCAAACAACTATTCATTTCAGGATGGTCAAATTACCACGAGCCCTTCCCCGGCCACGACCACCATGGCCTCTCCCCCGACCAGCTGGCAATTCCTCTACATAATCAAAATAAAGTCAAAAAACATGAGCTTAGAGATATATCAACAAAATTAAAAAGAAAAAGATGGATCACATGCATACCTCCTTCGTAGTCAAATTGTACTAATGGTTTCACCTGATCCTCTGGTAAAGGAGATTGATACCTGCGAAAAGCAAAGTTGCATAAGAAACTCTTTGCTGGATAAGCTGGAAACAAACTAAACATCACCTTCTACATTACCAAGGAGCAATGCAAAGTTATGTACTTGGACAGCTGACACCATACACTCTATAAGAATGATGCAAGATATATAACCAACAATCTTGCACTTATTTGTTAAAAAAGCTAACATCTTACAAACAGCTCGTATTAGATAACTTTATATGATGCTCTAGTCCATCTCAAGCAATCTCTGATCTTCAATTTTCTAACCAACCAGTCACTAATGGATTAATGGATAAATAATAAATCTGTTAAGAGCACTTGAAGTGCCACTGTACTAATAAAATGAAAAAGGTTTCTACTGAAAGTAACATAATAGGTTGATAATGAAACACAGAGAGTCACAAGCAAGAAGCTTTGCTAGGAATATGATAGTATTGATTCAGAAAATTTAGCATCAATTAAGAGAAGATAGATGTATCCTAGAAATTAAAAAGCAGAACATGCAATATTCAATAATTTTACCACATAAATGATAAAACAACAAACATTGAATGATTATAAATAAGTTAAACCTTATTCTTGTATTTCACAGTCTATGAGTATTTAAATAATGGAAATTAGAAGGTTAGGTATCCCACAGGCATGTAAAAACTGTTGTCTTCATCAGCTAAAAGAGCACAATTTTTCATTAAGGCATAAGCCCTCGAAAACAGCAATTCACTAAAATAAATTAAAATTTGAATTATTATTTGTCTCTTGGTGGTCCTGACCTTTTGTGATCTTTGTCTTGCACATACTTGTTCTCATAATTAAAAGCAAAGCTCCAATTGTTTAGAAGTTGGGTAAAAATGCTGCTTGCTTTACTTCTAGCAAGTTTATTTTCTGTTGAATTTATCAGAATCCAAAGTTGGATATGAAATATTGCGATAAGGAAAGGATATACAAGCTTAAGCTATCTTCTGCATTCCAATCATTACCAGCCCGACATGAAAATTAAGTTCTACATTGCAATTTTCAACTGAGACAAAACCATAAACCATATTAGTTTAAAACATGGATATAGACTTCATTTCTTAAAGCTTAAAAACATAATTTCTTGTGGTAAATCTAGAATCTTCCAATTCTGAGATAAAATCTAAGCAACAAAAACTAAGTTCCAACTATAACTGCTAAATCTGATCCAAGAATAATGAAGCCTCCAAAAAGAACAAAAAATTGGACCAGATTGTTTATGTTACTTCAATATACTTTAATTAAATTGACTTCCCCTACTTTAAGAAATGGTTGTGCATAATAACATGCATACTACAAGAATGTGAACTTTCTAAGCAAATTCAATAACTCAAAAATAGAAGAACTACACATATGGATAACTAACAATTGAGAATAAGTTCAAATCACAAGTAGCAATTAGCAAAAGCAAGTAATTGCTATAACTACAAGGTTGTCACATTTGTTTCAAATAAGAAAGCTACAAAGTTGTGACTACTTCAATAATCCATTTTTTCAGTGGTAATATGCTGCCTAAAATGAAGTGGAATTAGATAAATCTTGTACACTCACCCAACAGAGGTCTTGTCAAGTTCCTTCTTGGACAAAGTTATTGTTATCATAGACACATGCCTAGTGGTCTCAAGGCTGCAAAACAAAGACCACAATTACAATAAGGCCAAGAGGAACTCCATATAGCCAACATCAAATTGAAATTAACACATTATGTTCAATAATGCCATTGAGCAAGAAATGTTTCATTCTGAAATAGAACAATTCGATTGCTTACGGTAGCAGGCCTTCTTCCAATGGTTCCCATGTATCAGTGATATCAGTAGAAGAAATGGCAGTATTCTGATGAAGACCAACAATCCTTCTCTGCATATGATGACAGTTAAGTGAGAATAGGCAAATGCTTGTCAACGAGGGAGAGAGGGAGGAGATAAAGAGAGGCATAGGAGTATACAAGCTCTAAGAAGGTACATATGGTACCTTGACGAGTTCAACAATCATGACAGTTTTGTTGATAGCTCTTCCCATTGCCTTGAATACAATCTCATCTGAACCTTTTTCCTGAAAAGTTAATACATATATTGTTAACGAAATGAAGATATCTATCTGCTTAACAAGGTGACTTGTGGAAAATGAAACTCTTGTTGAACTGCTGAAAGTTCTCAGAATACAAAACTAAACCATCAAAAGTTATCAGCTCTTAGATAGTAAAGGAACTAAAGATAGAGCATTGCAATAATTATCAGGGTTCATGGTAATCGGTTTCTGTCTTTATAAGGCTATGAGTTTCAGTGTAAACAGTTCCAGCAGTTTTGACACGTTCAAAGTCTCAAAAATATTTACAGGAGATTCAAATGTAGAAATTCGGAATATGTTTCAGTTAGTGGTGCTCTAAATACCTTTACCTACAGTATACTATTGCATCAAGCCAATTAACAATATTAATACCTATTAAGCTAATAAGAATGGCTTGTCTATTTCTACAGACTAAATGGATACATCTCAAACAGAAAAGTATCGAATGCAATCATACAAATTTTGAATTACTTGCCGTAATTTTACCTCACCCTTACTTATTCATGAGAAATCAGATGTGGTCAACTATATAATTTACTGTACTTAAATCCATAAGATAATAGAGAGATCCGTAGAATTATTCAAATTGCATATTTTTAAGTATACATTTTTATTATCACTGTCCACAATAACATTTTTTAACAAAAAAAAAATGGATACAACGCTACATTTCTCAAAACACATCGCATACCTGCAACAGACTGGTAGCATACGTTATGTAGCTGCGCATTCTCCCCTGAGTGGTGATACGAATTTCATTCTCCTTAATCGGGGTATCCTCCCTTGGTTTCTCCACCCTCTGGTACCGATCCATCTTCCTCACCCCCCGAAAAGATAACAAAAGAAGAAAAAAAAACAAAATCAGCATCAAAATCGAATCTTTCGACGACCAACAAACCCTAAAACATCATGACTCCTCACAAACCAAAAACAAAAGAAAAGCGACAGTTTTATCACATCCAAAAGAAGATTTTTCAAACCAAAAAGGAAAAAAAAAATCACGTCGGGCATCATTTGGTCCAACGAAGACAAGAAAACCCAAAATGACTCAAAGTTATCTCGTTCTGAACAGCAAGTACTTATTCTAAAACGTAACGGAGAGCGAAGAACACTACGAACAGAGAGAGAGAGAGGCAGAAGAGAGAGAGAGAGAGAGAGAGAGAGAGAGAGAGAGAGAGAGAGAGAGAGAGAGAGAGAGAGAGAGAGAGAGAGAGGTTAGGGCTTGCGTGGGGCGAAAGACATGATGTTTCTTACCACCTATTGCTCGGTCGCCCTCTTCAACGGCTCGTTTTCTTCTATTCCGCCCGAAAGCTCCCTCGGCAACCGCCACTGCTTTTTATAGCATATCAATCTCACACCAGGAACAGCGAACAGGTCGCCCCTCTCGGTTAGGGTTAGCACGTACTTGGCATTTGGATAGAGGTGAGCCGTCCGATGAGAAGGCCAGTCCATGGGTTTTAGATTGGTCTACGCGAGGTGAGGTGCACCGGATGACAGATCTCTGTGGGCCTTCTACTAGCGGGTACGAGATTGCAACATGCGGATCCGATAAGGCGAATTTTAAAAAAGAATTCAGTTCCTACTTATTTATGCTCATACCCTTTGGAATGGTTGGAAGGCTAAACGGCAATTTAAGGCCCTGTTTATATATAGAATTGATAGGAATAAGAATAGCAAAATTTAATTCATTATTTTTAAAATAATAATAGTTATGTTTAATTATATTCTGAAATAAGAGTGTAATATATATTTAATATGATATAAAATAAAGGTAAAAAAAATTTTTACTAAGATGCCCTTCCATTGATTTAAATTAGATTAATAGAATAGATGGTAAACAAATTAATATATTAAAATTTCGCTACTGGCACAGTCGTAGTTAGGATGGATCTCAGTCCCAATATGTGGGCTCTTTGAGGAGATGATTGACTATATGTTCTTTGCCTGCAATTTTGCCTCGGCTATATGAGTTGTTATCAACTCTTTATGACCCCATCGCCCATCGGGCTCCCTGATCCCTCTTGGATCGAAGAATGATGGTTGTGTGAAGAGGTCAACGTCCATTCTCAGCAATGCTCTTCGGCACATCTGGCTGTCGATTTGGTCAGTCTCACCCGGCCTCAACCTACTATCACGCTCTTGGGCTACTGTTGTCAGTGGCGTCTACTACTGTAACCGAAGCTGCTAATTAACATCACTTTTTCCCTTTTAAAAATAAATACTTTCATACGGGTTTACTTGTGCTCATTTTAAACTTGCATAAAAGAGATTATATCGTTTAAGCTATTATGATATTTAGTCATAAATTATAATAATTACATATGAATAATTGAAATATATTTTATAGTAGATGGATGAACAGAGAAGAGAGAGAATGATTGAAATAACATTTTTGCAAGGGTAAAATAGCAATTAGAAAATATAAAATATTGCATGAGAAAAGTGACGAAAAAGAAATTATCAATAAACTAGTATTGAGATAAATTATTATTTAGTTAATATACTAATATAAAGTGGCTTAAAATGAATGAAAATAAATCAAATAAATCTCAGCTCCCATTACCTTTTGTTCTCTCATCCAAAAAGGTCACAAGCTTGTTACACATATACTAATTATAAGCTAAGAGTAAAAAGACTAGTCATTTATATATTGACAACTATATCAATTCTCTTATGCACATATAACTCTCTAATATAAAAATCTACTAAATCACAATACCGATATAAATTGAACCCATGACACATCTATGGACTGATATGGCCAATAAGTGAGGCACAATGGTAGCCTAAAAAGATCTACTTCTAGGCAAATGTAACCAAAAATTTGGCCACCTCAGCAATTAACATTAGATCAAGAATCTCGAGAGGTGAAAGTGTTGAAATGCCAGGAAAGATACAGGTACAATAGAGATAGTAACCCAACTCTTAAGAGAATTTTAAAGCATAAACTTATCAAGTACTAAGCTCAATCCCACCAGGAGAATGTTTACTCGAAATGACTACTAGTCATGAGCTTACAATACATAATAAGACAGATCATACGAAGATTAAGCCCTGAAAACCCAAAGATTGCACAAACAATAGAAGGATTTCCATATTTCATTTGAGCAGGTGTAGGGATTAAAGAGTAAGTAAAAGGGGCATAGGCATGATCCTTGTCTGAGTCAGGTCAACCATCACCGATGGTAGATCCAGAACTATGTGTTCACCTTCTGGGACTACTTCAGCTGCTATCTGGGAACTTTGCTTCATAGTTCTGGGGAAGCTGGAAAATAACAGATAAAACTCAGCCCGGGATGGAATCAAATGAAGACACAACACTGACAATTAAAGAGTGCATTACCATGTACGTTGCTGTGATCATCTTTCCAGCAAACCACCTTCCATGGAGTGCTTGCTGAGCATTAGTAGATGAATTTATACTGTCGAACCTCAAGTACACATGGCCAGCACTATTTCTGTTGCAAAATCACATTAATGTGAGACAACCAACTCAATATAGTTTAGCAGTAAGTCAGTAACACAACTTACATTACATAAATTCTGAGAAGAGCAGGCATATTTACAAATTACAGCAAACTAGACTATCTTAATCCATCATATTATCCGTCAAAAAGATTATGCATTCTTAGAATGATGGATCTCGGCCATTTTAATGCCCTGATAGGTGTAGCTTAACATTGAATCTCAGTTCCAAATTATGAATACTTCAACAGTGTAGTAAATTTCACTGTTTGCACTAAGTATTAACACAAATAAAAAGTACAGCATCTCACTTGTCCACATAGATATGCTTTACAGTGCCAAATTTTGAACACTCCTCTTGAACATCTTCCTCAATATCCAACTCAAAAGCTGGTTCAGTCTGGAGCAAATTGTAGTAAGTTAGCAGCTATGATTCTTATAAGAAAAAAGGGAAACTAGAATCATGACATCAGAAAAAGACATATAAACAGACCTCCGCACTCGGATCAAACATATTCTTAAGCAGCAAACATTCACTGGGAATACCAACAGCTTCTAAGACTGGTTGTGCTGCTGGAGTGACTGGATGAGTAAGACCTGGAAAGCCAACAAGCGCAGGTAGAGTGGGCTGTACAACAGGATTAGCCACCGCAGGATGACCAAAAACTGATGCAGTTGGTGCAGTGCCTGCATCGCTGGCTGCATGTGTGACTATTGCACCAGCAATACTGCATATTAAAGTTAAAAGTGTCAAATAAGACTTGTCCAAGATATAAATTTGGAGAGAGCCCATCTGTTTGTCTGTAAAGACTTGATTGAATGGAAAAAGAAGGCACCCTGCGATGCAAAGGCATCCAGATAAGAATCTTTAAGTTTGGACAGGTCACTATTAATTCTTAAAACTCTGTATTAGCATATCCAAGGGTAAAGCAAAAGAGAATGAGTGCCATCAAACCTGGTGCCACTGCGGTCCAGTTTCTGCATGAGAAGAGCTCTAGAACGAGCATTTAATGACTGCAAGATAACAATAGTAGCATGAGCTCAGTAGATCACAGCGAAACTCGAAACACGCATTCGTCACAAGCATTTCCAATGGGCAAGAAAATACAAAGTCCACAAATTCGGTCAAAAAAGATATTTGTGGAATTGTTCTCATTTTCTGCACATTAGTAAGCCTTATAAAAATAGCCACAGACCATTAGTAGTCCAGTAGAGCACCCAGGTAATACTGATCACAACTTTGTATGGGATAAGTGCAGAGTGAAATTAGGTAAGGAATGTAAAAGAAGTTATTCTAACTATATTAAGACCATAGCATAGCATTAAAGTGCAAGATATTTACAACGTTACGCAACTAGTTTAGCTACCAAACCAAGGTAGAAATCCACCAAAGTCACATCACAATCCCAAAGCTCAAAATGCAACAAGATAGATGAATACATAAATTGCTAAAAATTGCATATTGACATTACAAGGAACAAGCATCAGTCAGATGAAGACATAATTCAGCTGTTCGGTACCAGGACTAGATATTCCAGTTACCCGCTCTTCAGTTTCTATGCTATAATTGCTATCAAAATTCTAAAATAGCAGGAAAACAAAAGAAGCTCCTAAAACCGAGAACTCTCATGGTGACAGAAGTACTCTTTATGAGAGTTGAGACCTCTATTATCTGTCCTACTAAAACTGTTGTTACCAATATGTTATAATCTTCTAACATAAAATTTTACTACCTTTAAAAAGTTTATTTCTCAAGTTTTTGCCAAACAGAATGTTGATACAATTGGCAACCAGAAAACACATTCTCTCACATCTATGTTTCTAGAGAATAATCATCAACATGACTTCTTGGCAATTTTTGCGAATAAGTGACAAACTTTTGCATATAGTTCAGAATCCACTTTGTGATTAAACGATGACAATATATACATCAACGGATCACCATGTCAATTAACCATCATCATGGTAGATGCTGACCCTGCTAGTTGGCATGAGGAGACACATTCTCCTGTTGAATAACCTGTCCTGGTTTGGCATGAAGTGACACAAGGTCAGCACAAGAGCCACGGGATTAATAAATGCATGGCATGGGGCATTATCAAATACCTACCGGGCACTGTTAGCTAGAAAAAATAAGCATAAACAAGATTGAGCATAGAGATACAAAATCCAAAATATCATAAATCTAAGGAAAAAACCAATATATATAATCAGCTAATTAATTACAAGAAGAGAAACAGATTGACCAAGAAAAAGGTTGATACATACCAAGCCTCCACCCTCATCATCATCCAAATCACCAGCATTTCCACCAGCATCTTGCATTCCAACTTGATCTGTGACTGCAGAAACCTAGAAGTATATGCAAGTCAAATTGAAGAACAAATAATTTCTATCATCAGCCACTAACCAACAACAATAAAAGTAATAATTAAATAAGGAACCTACCTTGATTGTCCTGCCGGCAATGTCGAGTTGCCCATTTATACTTTGAGCAGCTACTGCATCTTCAAGGCGCGCAAACTAGTACAACAGACAGAAACCATAAGACTGTTTCATGAGGCCAAAAGCAGTAATTTAAAGGCGCTACTTACTTGAACAAACCCGAAACCTTTGCAGAGTCCAGTCTGCGGATCAAGGGGCAACTGAACAAGCTCTACTATGCCAAATGATTCAAAAACCTGAAAAATACACTCTTACATGTAAGACACGTAGATAAGGAAACATATATGAGAAGGGATCTGGCAGAACCTGATGTTTCATCTGACTATCCTTGTAGTAACATGCAAAACATCCCAACTATACGACTAAAATTTCCCATAAGTAGGAAAGGTTAACCTAATTAGGCTAAACTAAGAAACCCCAGCAAAGTCCTACTTAACTTCTCGTAATTCAGTCACTATTCACATTACAGTAGTAAGTTGGTCAACTCATGAACACATGTATGTAACATATACACAAAACGTGCACATGCATGGACAAAGAACGATGCATTTTCTGATATGATTCAGATCAAGAGTTGATTAGTATCCTAGAATCTTTTTAACACATGTTCTCGCATCACATAAGCTAAGAACACATGTAACATGGATAAAAGAGCACAAATATGCACTCAAGAAAGTGTATAAAGGACAGATAAAGATGGATTATAGAGCATAAAGAGGCCCTTCACAACCTCATATAATACTATCCAAGAACCAAAGTTACACCTTTCAACATATCAACAAAAAATAATAAAAAGCCAAATCCAGGTACGAATAAGATAAAGTAAGATAACTGCAGCTATATGTACATATATGGGTAAGTTACACTGGCAGTCAGAGCATAAATAACTGAGTTTGATATGAAAACAGATACCAAAAAAGCTGACAACTAAAAATTATTCAGAAATGATGCAGCTGCCTACATGCTGTGAAGATGAATAGGGAACTTCTATTTTTTCTAAATAGTTTCTTCCAAACCAATTTCAGTGTCAACAGTGTGTTCATTCATGAGCAATATGTAGCCACATTAGCAATCATGCAACCTCTTAATCTACCAGGACTTTATATTTGATGCATTTGGCAAACAAAAGAAAGCCAAACTCACATTAATTCCATACGACAAGTCCTTTACTGCAAACACGATATAAATGTGTCGTGATGAGACTCTCCCAATGTATATTAATGTATCAATAAACTGAATATAAGTCGGTAATCAAAGTCAAGAAGATATTTTCTTGTATACCTGACGTAGTTGAACTTCAGTAATGTTTAAGTGAAGATTGCCTACGTAGAGCTTTCTAGCTCCACCAGTCCCAGTGGACCCACCAGCTCCAGCAGTTGTAGTTGACTGCGCTAAGTTCTTCTCAGCCTCTGAGGGCTTAACCATTACTGGTTGGCCTAGAAGCAGCTGGCCTGATAGAGCTATCGCCATTGGGACTGACATGGAGTCATAAAACTCAACATAACTGCGCATATTAATTACAAAAGTCATTGCACAGGTCATTAGGACATATATTGCATCATTAAGCTTGTTGTACCTTCACGTAATTCAGAAATACTACAAGCACGTAATAGAACTTGATGACCCATGGACCTGGACCACAAGCTGAACAATATTAATTTATGTGATCATATTTTAATAAATCGAGAATGATGAAACATATTCATAAGTTGTACCAAATGAAGTTCACTTTGTAGTTTGTACTTTAACAAATCATTTTTTTTTCTAATGATAGGTCATTGATTTCCAATATGCTGCCCAAACTAAAAGTAAGCATAAAATGTTAAGGCTCCAATAAGAAACTTAAGAAGAAAGGAGTTGTGCATTTACAATAACCTGATAATCAAACAATTCAAGTAGGAAAATGCATAATGAGAGCTTAATTGTCATCAGCATCTTAGCATTGAAGATTAGTTTATAGCTCCATATTGCACTTCATTATGGATTGCTTGTTGATTAGTCTTATGTTGTCCAGCAGCAAAAGAACTCCAGTGATAGCTTGCATTTCATATAAATACGCACAATCAATTGGATTACTAAATAAGAAAGACTATCACAAAAGAAGATGATTATAATAAATTACTATATAAGAAAACCAACACATAAATGAAGATGATTGTCAAACTTTCTGACTTCCTTCTTTACCTCCCCTGGAGCTTAGTCTTGTGGCTAAAGAGTCGATCACCATTCAAATCATTAGAGTTGTCCAATAAAGACCTCATAAATAGTGCCATAATGGATCTACTCAATCTAACTTTAACTTCTTTTTCTAATGAGAACTGTTTGAGTGTCTCCATTGGTAGGTAATCAGACATATTACCTTGTAAATTCATACACCGAGATATCAACATTGGTAGGAAATGTTTTAGATGGATACTACAAATGCAATACTTGCAAGTAAACTGACCAAGTGTACCTCTGCTATTAGCTGAGCCAATCTGATCTTCTAGATAAGTTTAATAGCTAATCTACATGTCTAATTTCTTTAGCATTAATATGTAGTGTTGCATTTATACTTGTTTTGCAAAGCAACCATGCTAGATCAAGCAATCAGAAAGAAAAGAAATCATTGCAAGGTACAAATTGAAAATTTCCAATAGCTGTGTAATCTAGGCAAAGAGCACTGTTTAATAAGATCATAAATAGACCATGTCAGAGTGCCTGCAAGACAAGTGCCTACTTAAGTGAATATGGACGCAATCAAGCTTATGCCTCATCTATGACCATCATTTTAAGTTCAACTAAGAAATTGGTTCAGCCTTGAAAGACCCATTCTCCCAGTCAAACAAATGAAAGATGCTGATCGTAAAGTTTTCAAGATAGACTACCTATCTCCAAAACTGCATAAATTACCAAGTAACAATCTATTCCCCAGGATGGATTTTAATCATAATTCTACATTTCATCACAAAAATATCTAATAAAGTACAGCTAGTTTCAACTTTCAAGTATGTGTGATAGAAATAACAAAATCAAGTGTTGGTGCTGATCAAAGTTTCAAACAAGTCGAGCATAGCTAGTTTCACTCCAGAATTATTTGGCATGAAAATGAAATGTATGTCTTGGAAGCATGACTCCTCGATCCATGTATGACATAAAATATTACCATTCTTCAGAAGTACATACCCAAATCCCTTAGAACGTCTTGAATTGCGATCTGTTATGAGGCGGACATCCCTCACCTGTAATAGCAAATATTAATTCTTCTAATATTCTAATGGCATACCCTAACTTTACGATAGATGTAAAACATAAACGATGGTGTTAAAGTTTTTAAAGGTCAACTCATTAAATTATAAGGTTCCACTGGCACAGGCACTCTACAGCATAAATAATTGCACCATGACCTATATGATGCCTGTCACATTTCATTGCAACAGTAAATACACAAGAAAAGTGTCTTTGATCACTAGAAAATGACCTAAACCAAAAACCTGAAATGGAGATAGAAGATTGCTGCAATCCCATCTCAAACTACCTAGGCACTTAGGTTATACCACTTACATATCTGGGATTGGCTGGGCAACAAAGTGCTATGACTATAAAGTATAAATTACAAAGTATAATGAGTGATGTTTTGTTTCTAGAATATCAATAGAATGCATTTACACTGAAGTCGACAACAGAAGCGCTCAGTAAGGACAAATTCTACAAATATTTAGCTAGCAATTGATTAAATAGAGATGAACGGAGGATATGGATTTATATGACCAACCCCAAATAGTTGTGAATTGAGAGTAAAGATTTGGTTGTTGATATCTTGTAGTAGATGCTATTTTAGGTTACAGAAAATTGTGGAATGGAACAATATATGAAAGTCCTACAAGGAAATTTATGCACTACCAAGAAAGGAGTTACTTGATACATAAGTCAGTAGTTTGTTATTCATTGCATGAGATTACAGAATTGAGCACCATTTCACTCTTTCGCTCAATTTGCATTTCTACAAATCAAAAAATGGAAAGTTTGATGTTCCCTTTTCAAACAACAGCTTCTTTTCCCTTGGATCACAAAATCCCATATTTTTTTCAAGGCCAAACAGGAAAAGTTCATCATTTAGTTTTCATTGCTCTCAATTTATTAAAATTCTACATAGAAACACATAACATGAATTAGTTATCATCAAACATAGGCCTTAAGCTCTAAATGCCTGGTAGATACCCAAAAGTATAGGATAAACCGATCTTACTCTTATTTGAGTGTTTGAGGCAACGGATAATGCTCTAAAAATAGAACAAGAGCTGACTCATGCTCTACTAAGCTGCTTCTTGGCTTATGAGAAAGAACCTTCATAGTGCATACACCTAGCAGTACATCTAATACTATAAACAGTTACTTGACTAGACCAACTCAAGATAATACTGACCTTTCCAGCTCGGGAAAAGAACTCATACACATCTCTTTCATCTGCCTTCAAACAGATCTGTGGAAAGAACAAAAATAGATCAGTACAACTAAAGAACTGCAAAACAGAAGAAGAAAAGGGAAGAAAATAAAATATAATGGCAAACCTGAAAGGCAAATACAGTTCTTTGATCCCTCTCTGGATCAGCCTCAAGTTCTGTTCCATCCTCCTTTCTATCTTTAGGACGTCTACATGATATTCCAAAAGACTCAAGCTTTAACCAAAGTGCCAATAGTGTAGTAATTAAGTGGAACATACTTATAAGAGGGGGGATATCATACTCAAGCTGCAAAATTGTCCTATTATGTTTTTTGTGTATTTCATATGCACACGTATTAAATAAAGTAATATAGTATCAATACAAGAAAATATCCTGCCCATAGCTTTCAATATCTAAAACATAAAATTGCTCGATGCAAAATCTTCCATTAAAAGAGCATTACAAGAACAAAAAATCTGCTACTTAAACATACAACAAATTTGTAAACTGAAGGGCAACGACGCAGGAAAACAAGGAGAATAATCTACAATACGAAACAATTACCTGGGACCTCGATCTCTCTCTCTAAAATCTCTTTCTTTGAACTCCCTCTCTTTGCTCCTATCATTGTACCTCTCTCGCTCCACTTCCTGGTGCCTCTCCAACTGGTTTTTTCTCCCCTTGTCCCTATCTCGCTCACGCTCACGCTCTCGATTCGCATCCCTGTCCACCTCTCTTTCTCTTTCCTTCCCATTCCTCTCCTCCCTTTCCTTATGCTCCCTACTGCTTTTATCGCGATCCCTTTCCCGTTCTTTACCTCTCTCCCGATGCCTGTCACGGTCCCGGCCGCTACCATCCTCCGATCTCGACCGCTTGAGTTGTCGATCGGTATCGCGCCCAGCCTCGTCGGAGCGCTTCCTGGAGCTCCGGTTAGGCTTCTTCTCCTCCGAAGTCACGCCATTGGCCGACCCCTTCCCCTTCATCGGCTCTGGGTTCTCCACCGCCTTCTCCAGGTACTCGTACTCGTCGAAATCCATTGTCGCGCGGATGGAATTCGTTGGTATTTGGTTGGAAACCCTAGTAACGGAGGAAAGAGGGGTTTCTTTCCAAAACCCTAGAAATTGGCGGAAGAGGGAGGCTAAAAGGAGACGTTTCTTTTTTTGGAACGAACTAGCGGGGCTAGCTTGACAAACACGGTATATGGTATTTGCAAATAAATCCCTGCATTTAACGCCGTACCGTTCGAACCCTAAATAAAAACTATTTGCAAATCTCCTACTCTCTTCTCTAAACCCCCAAAATTTCTTTATTTCTCATAATACTATAATCTAATTTTAAAAAGTATGAGCAAATTAATTTTCAAGAAAAAAAAATGGTACTTAGATCTTGTTTGCAAATATAAAATATTAGATGAAGAAAGAGATGAGAGAGAGAGAGAGAGAGAGAATAATAGATTGTTCTAAACTAGTATTGGAATAGACTATTGTTTAAATACCAAAATAGTCCAGTGTGTTTAAAGTTATGCACCTAAACCACATCCAAATAGGACGGCTTTAAGATAATATTGACATTTTTAAGCACAGAAATCATTTTGATCTATGTTCTTACCTAAGATAAGCCAAATCCATTCTAGACTAAACTTTTTATCTTTTAGCACTCAAGGCTAAGTCTAATAGATGAGTCATTATCTACGGGTTTTAATAGAGGAGTCGGGTTAGACTTTATACCCCTTAACCCAAGTCAGTCCATGGACTTGCTAGTCAGGTCGGGCCAACTCAGAGCTAATTTTAGGATCATGCCGACTTGACTTTTTTAGCACTCTTAGAAAAAAAAATAAAGATAAATCTTAAAAAGAAAGAAAAATAAATTTTGATAAATAAAAGTGCATTTAAATTAGTTTAGATTCCTATATTTCCATGTCTCCAATGAGTACTGACTTCTTGACAATAACCATTAGTTTTTATTCCTATATTTCCATGTATAAATTTCACAAATACACCTATTTTTATGACTTTTATTTTATGTTATATTTGAATCAACTAATAGAGATGCAAGAAGATCTTCGTGTGAGTGCAAGATGCATTGACTTATAATCTTTTGTATTCATTTTCAAGCACAATCAAAATTATTAGATGTGCATATTCGATTCGCTGTCACGGGCCGATGGTCAGCTCAGCCCCACCAAACTAATATCAGAGAATGTTGTAAAATTCAAACCAACACAACAGAGTGTTAACTCAATGAATGATTATGCGTTGATGTCCTGGATGTAAGTAAGATATTAAAGTGTACATAAATGCAACACTTATTATGCCATAAAATCATTAGGTTATATACATCCCTTATCACAGTAATAAAGACACTAAAGAGAGAAATTACAAAGGAATAAGAGAGAATTAATTATAACAAATGGCAAACTCTTCCTATATGTTACCTGGTGATTTCTATAGTAAAAGTAAGGCTAAAACATATGATGGTGTATAAACGAAGGTATGCCTGTAAAGAATTGATCAAAAAAATGCCGGAACTAGCAGTAACAACAATAACAAGATGCTTGTCATGGCATTCAAATGCGATGAATTGTTTGCTCTCGGTGTCAACACTGTCACTTGGGTAGTGTTCCGTGATCCCTTCGTGGCTTCTGGAGTATAACTGCTTGGAGCAAATGCTTCTGTAGGAGGGGATGCGGAAGAATTCCTGTTTACAGGAAGAGTGCTGGAATCCTCAACGCTGTAACCTGAAACATATTATCTTTTATGTCATTTTAATTTGCAATGACAGCAAAGAACACACCCTGCTGTGTTGAGAGGTTCTTGCAAATTAAGTGGTGAGTACTTACAGTTGAAATTTTTCCAGCCCAGGATTAACCTCTCTCGGTCAAAGACAATGCGAAGACCATTCATGAAATTTTCTGCATAAAAAATTGGATGTGAACATGATGCATCAGATGCAGAGCATATCATCAGCATAAAAAATAGCAGTAATATGCTACATTGGCAAAGGAGTAAATACATAATCAGGGAGCTAAGAAATTTTATGATAGCAAGTTGTCAACTTGATTACTATCCTCAGAAAAGTTTGTCACTACCCTGATGAAGGCAACATTAAGCAGAAGTTCTTATAAAATTTAGGATAGTTAGTAGCATGAAAACCTGTATTGGTACACTGATCAAGATGTTACAGCATCCAAACTTGCCTGGGACTTGGGTGAAACTAGACAAAGGGGTAACTTCAAGGGTTTGGTTTGGATCATGTGGAGAAGTCAGATGAATCATAAGCTAGAAATTACATATTACATAAGTAATGAATTAGAGTTAATCCCCTAAGAAGTAAAAGCATCTGAGGAAAAAAATCTTTCTTGATGCAATGCAAAATATACAGTCTAATGCAAAATCGTAGAGCTTACGTCCAATTATATTCACATTGTTGCTCTTCACGATAGCGAGGCAATATCCATATTGATTTTTCTGCACAACAAAGAAACACGATTGAAATTATTTCAAACTCATTAAGAAGCCAGAAGCTCATAGTAGTACGCATGATTTACCGTGCTGGAGATGACAATTATTGAATCATTAACAGGAAACACGCTTCCACCTTTTGTTATAAAATTTATCACAGGTAATTGAATTGTAGTTTGACTGGGACTGCAGGGAGCAAATATAAAGTATTAGGACTTGTGGACTTGAAATATGTCAAACATGTACTGAAATTTACCTTAAATCATAACAATATTCAAAAGGTAAAGAGGGGTCCAATTGGTGCCGGCTCTCTTTAATCTGGGCATTAAACTATACAAACAAAGCAAGTATAAGAATTGTGATCACATATGGTATTAATTTCATGATCAATTAAGCTACTTACCCTACGAGTAATTTGTGAGTAAATTGGATCGGCCAAATATGTGAAGGAGGTACCAGAGTCGACAATAGCACTAAAGTCAGTGCTGGTGGAAGTATTCCCTATTTCCACTCCTGTTAAGCTTATGTTGTATGTTGGACTGTAGAAGAATATTGCAGAAAAGACATACATGAAACATATTCATCAGAAAAATGAATACTAGTCTTCCTGAATCCAATGGAAAAAAAAAAGTACAGGTAACAAGTTCTTACTGTCTAGAATAAATATTTAATGGAGTTTCTTCTTGGTCTGAGCTTCCTTTGTCCCCAAAATTGATTCTACCAATACCATCATTTCCAAAGCACATGGAAAAGGAATCTGAGGCAAATCCTTTGCTTGATAAAATGCTAGGAACAGATATATTCTCCAAACCAAGCCCAAACAGACCGTTGGGAGCTGCACCATCTAAAAATGAACCCGTTTGAACCTGTCCGCAACTGAAGAATTCACAATAAGATTACAAAAAGTTCAAAAGAGACAAACTGGAAATACACCTACAGGAAGGGAAGAAGACCATTGAAACTAACAAACATTAGTAGGATGAGATATCAAAAAACAACGTACCCAAATATTATGGGAGCTTGAACAACTTTAGAACGAGAAGCCTCAGTCGTCAAGTACATAACATCTTCTACTAATATTCCAGAAGATGAAGTGTTATCAGATAAGTATTGAACAAGGTAGGGGCAACTGCTGGTAGCTCCAGAGCATGCATTTTGAACACCACATAAGCTACTATTGCAAGGAATATTCTGACTTGTTGATGACAGTTTAGGACTATAGATGCTGAACTCAAGATCCTGTTCCAGTTAATAGAAAAGCAAAAGGAAAGTATTACTTTTTTTTTCGAGAAAGAAAGGAAAGTATTTACTTATATGGGAAAAATAACACTGCACAAATCAAGATAATATGCTGGCAGATTTGAGGCTATGGACGTACATTCAGATTCACATGAAGAGATGAAAAACAAATATAATCTTCAGGCAATCACCAAAACCAGATGATCAGAATTCATTCTACAAACTGCATATAGTTGCTGTTCTTTCTCTTAACTATAACATTGCTCAAGTTCTAAGATAAATTGCATATCTCATTGGTCACATGTGATCACGAGTTATCAGATCACGTTTTTACACCCTAATTTCAAAGTGGAGTGCTGTTTACATAGTGAGATGTGAGAACCAATAGAATCATACGGCACTTTATTGCACTTTATAATAAAATCCAAGTTTCTTGAACCAAGCTTAGCTTGTTTTCATATGAGTTCAGCAGGAAAGATTTGCAAGTAAATACAAAGCAAATGGCCAAAGGATGTGCCACATTACAAAGGTAAAGAATAAATGCAAATAACGAAAAGCATAGAGAACGTCTTCAAGAAAGAACAATATAGAATAAAGTTTCACATGCTACTTTTATTAGAATAATTAACATATCACCACTTAGTGGAGAGAAAGGTTGCCTGGCATCACATAACTCTTTGATATGTAAGCTAATTGCCCCCCAGCCCCACTAGGATACATTGCAGACAAGCTTTATGGGAAAGTGAAACAGTGTCATGGAACTGTCGTCTAATAATCTGGAATAACAGAGCCTTCAAGAAGGTAGATATTTTTCATAGGTAATAAAAGTCTCAGTAAAATTTAACGGCCAACTTTGAGTCCCCTTGTCAGAAATAACAAATATAAGTTTTTCTGTTTGGAAGAGGAAAACTAGACTATCAGTAAAAAAACTTCTGAAAGCTAACAAGCAAAGCATGCACAAGTTTATGAATTTCTAATTCTTTCTTGTTCTCTTTTCGAAGGGTTTTCAGTGCATCAGGGACACTTCTATAGTTTATGAATCTCTTCTCAATCTCTCTCTTATAAAAACAGAGAAAGAAAGCTTTCCTTCCATATCATTTTTCTTGAATTTCAACTACTTAAGTCAACGACGACCATATTAGCACATAAACTAGTGATTTTATGAGTCTAACCAGGATTTTGTCAATATTGATAAGTAAGAACATTAAAAGCCCTTTCAGATTGATACAGTACAGTACGGCTTTAGCATAAAGAGCCTAACTGAGCTAGTTAGGTAATCTAAATAAAGATAGACTGCAGAATGATCTAACATAGTTTTTCTCTTCGTGTCATAGTTCTTGCTTAATTTCTAAGACCGAATAAGGTAAATCTGAGAACAAAGTCAATTCCCGTTGATCCAAATCATCAAAATTAGCAAACCAATCATTCGATAGCAAATTAAAACCTTAATTCAAATATATATATAATCAAATAAATTCGAAAAGCCATACTCCAAATCTTGGCGAAGTGGTCGGGGCGCACTGCTTGCAATCGCAGGGAACCCAAAACAAATCACTCCCCGTGTCCAACGCCACAAGAAACGTCACGTTCGGCGTACCCAACGCCACCAGCGCATAATGCAAACTACACAAAATCATAAGCCAAAAAAAAAAAAAATCAAACGGGCATTAGATCAAACACCTCAATGATTTCAAAACCAACTCCCCAGAAACTCGAATTCGATTAAGAGGTCATACTATCCAAGGGAGCTGATGCGGAAGGTGGAGTTCCCGTCGGCGAAGGTGAGCTGGCCAGACGCGTCGGCGAGGGAGCGGCGGTGGAGGGCGCGGTCGTGGTGGGCGAGGGCGGCGTAGTACTCGGCCGTGCCGTGCCGCGGCCACGCCGCGCCTCGGTGGCCGCTGGATTCGGCCCAGCGCCGAACCGGTTCGGAGAAGCGATGGTAGAAGTCGAGGCCGAGGGTGGCGGCGCCGCTGGGCTCCGCGACTGAAGCGGCGGCTACGACGAAGAGGAGGAGAACAGAAAGGGGAGAGGAGAAGGAAGCCATGGGAAGAGGAGAATGGCTTCAGGATTTGGTATAAAGAGGAGGAGTCATAGTAGTTAAGGCGTTTTAGTCAACGCGCAGTAAGAGATAAGAAGTGAGAAGGAAGATGAGTTCGTTTTCCTTTTCTCTTCTTCTTTTTTTAAGGGAAGAGTTCGTTTTCAACTGTTAAATGCGGGAGTAGCTATGAGTGGGTGACTTTTTTTTATACGGTAGTTGGAAGAGGTGGACCCACCAACCGACGTGTCCGTAGGTCATTCGCTCCTTCTCTAACTCGTTCAATAGTAGGTCCAGGTGCTAGAGAAATTAACACAGCGGCACATGGACCTTGGAAGTTGACTTAAACCCACATGCATAAAAAATATTAACTTGGAAAATTTAATTTCCTATTTGTATTAACTATAATCCAGTATTATTCATATCCTTAAACCATCATAATATCTAGGAAAAATTAATTTAACTTGGATTAAATTAACTTAAACCTAAATAAAGGAAGGTGCCTTCAAGCAAATAAGTCAATTGCAAGTAGGTTAATTTGAAAGAACAGCGACTTCTTGGAAATTTCTCTGAAAGTGAGTCTGATAAGGATACTACTGGCACCAGTAAACTGCCTCAATTTGACTCTCTCCTTTATTTTCCTTATAAATTGGGAGGAAATAGGACAAATCATTAGATAGAAGATAAGAGTTGGTGGACTAGAGGCTTTCAAAAGAGCGTGTGGACTTAAAAAAGAATGTTAGGAAAGTAGAGGTTTGGTTTAACATGAAGTGCACGCTTCTAACAGCGAATAAATCAAAGAAATGAATATATTATATTATATTATATTAAATAAACCCTTTCATTATAAACTTCCCTACTATTACCATCATAAAACTAGATAATCATACTTTCTAAGTTATTGAGAGTATAGTAAGATTCTGTTTAAGAGAAATTATATGAGCATAGAAGTAAAATCATTAATACGGGTAAACTTAAATTTCTTAATACCTATCAAATTAAATAAGACATAATATTTACTTATAAATCCTTATATCTTAAAGTTCACTCAATATCTTTAATAAATATTTCTTATACAACGTGAGAATATCTTTTAGAAAAAATAAAACAGTAAGGTAGAAGAAAAGGAGAAGCTAATTTGTTGACCACCGATTTATACGAAAAAAAAGGGAGAGAAAAACGGGAGTTACAATATTAAATGGTATAATTTTGACCTCTTCTTGAGTTCTGACGTACTTCGCATGGCAAAGTCACTGGAATATTAATTCTTTTCCATAAGGAATCTAAGGAAATAATCGAAGGAAGACTCGACCTGGGTTTCTCCACTGAACGAGTCTGCCCTGAAAAGGAAGTTAAAAAGAAAGGGTTGCACAAGCTACCCGAGCAAAGTAGTTCTCAAGAAGGATATACTTGAGAGCATTTAGTCCAACACGAACCAACTCCATTATCATATCACATCAGAAGTGAAGTAATTGTTACGAAGAACACATTCACATAGAAGAGGTTCCATATCACAATGTAAACAGTCGTGCATGATCTGAGCCTTTTTAGATCTACACTTTATGATAACCACTAATATGAGGAAAGAATAAAAGATTTTCATCAACTCTGTATGAGACGTAATAGAAGCAGAAAATAAACATCTTGGAGAACTATAAACGTAACACATAATTTCTGTTCATATACTAGTAATAAAAGAAAATACTTCCCGTCAAGGTTGGCTACAAGTCGGAACAAACCTTGGAAAATAACCTGAAATAAGCTAACAAAGTAGTTACTGTGCTAATAGTAAATAAATTTGTTTTTTTTTTCTGTAAATTAAAGCAAATACGAGGAGCTGCCAACAGGGTTATCGTAGGCAAGAAATAAATACTCGTGAAGCGGTGAAGAGATAGACAAAAGTTTCCAATAAATGTATAAGATAACTTGAAACAACTAGCTTGACACACAAAGCATCTTTCAAATAGTAAATTAAAGTAGAGAATTGCACTATCTCAGGGAAAGAGTGCAAGGACTTGTCCTAATATTGCTGTTTTTTTTCTTCGTATATTTGGCCTAAAGGTTGGCCTATCAAACTGTATATAACAGTGCATTGTCATTGTATAGTAATTAAGCAATTGTCTCTTACTGATTTAGGTTTCAACAAGATCTAGTAGTAAAAGTCATACACATGGTGAGTTATCATCAAGTAAATGTTGCAACCCTTTGTAACGCATCTATACCTAGAGAGAGAGGAACATTTCTTCCATTCTTTCCTCATTCTTCTCTAGCAGGGGTTTGATGATGTCAGTCCATGTACTGTAGTCGAGAGGCGATCCACCACCAGGCAGTAAGAACCCATTCACAAAGAAGAATGGTGCACCGCCTACCCCTCTTGAGCACCCATACTACATAAGAGTACCCATATTTACTATCAGAAGATTACTACTTTAAACCAACTCATGGAATATTGCAATAACTAATGCACACCTTGAAGGAAACCCTTGCAGCCAAATCAGTCTTTGAATCTTGAAAGCCTGACTGGAACTCTGTCAATAATGAATTCCCAACAGCCATCACGGCAAGCTTTGTCATCTTCTCAGTTATGGCACTTCTCGACATATTTATTGTGGGCGCATTGTAAAATTTTTCCTGCTTCATAAACTACCTTAAATATGTGCTTTAAGATGCCATCAAAGAATCTATTCACAGAGCTGGAAATTATACAAGATAACTGAAGGAACTTTTTTGTTACAATCTTGCAATTAGACTCTCAGATGCTCGTGCTACCATTTGAACAAGTCTTCGCTTGAAATTTGCAGTTTCCAATCAAAAGAGCACCATACCGCTACGTGCAAAGACAAGGAGAATATAATTTTAACTCCATCAAGGACACAGAGTTAACTTTGATAAAAAGTTCTCTGATGTAAATGCTCATGCAATTGAACACCAACAAAAGTATTTTCAAGTTGATATATGTAAAATAGGGAAAAAAAATCAGAATCAACACATCTTTCTAGATAACAGCCAATTAGCATTAGCCAAAGTCTCCAAAGCCAGAAGTCAAAAGCTGTTAAAGTTGCACAAAATAATTATCAAACCATCTTATTAAAAAAGATTTGTTTTCACAAAAGTGTTTGTTGATAGGATAATTTAGGTATTCATAAGTCCTTTTTACAACTCCCCTTAAATAGTTGCCACTAAATGTTTGCGACTTCTTCTTACTGTATAAGCTTTTTAAATTGGTGATTACATTGTAAGTCAAAGCAAAGAAGTAAGAAAACCAACATTTTTGTTTACATACACCTATGCCTTTTTATTTCTTCCCAATTTTAATATAGGAAATTTTACAAATCATACCCTCCAACGATAGTGAAAGAGGTAGGTAAAGAAGATAAAGGGATATAGAAAATGAGAGGGAATTGTAGAGGTATTTTAGTACTTGGTCGACGTTAGTTAATCAAAATAATGTTAGAGTGTTAAATGAAAATTATAAAGAAAAAATAGAGATCGAGTTACAAAATCTTTAAAGACGAAGATATAAATAACAAAATAGGTAAAATATAGGATGTGATTTGTAAAAATTCCTTTAGAATAAAATACTTTTCTAATGAAAACTCTCAGAATTTGCAATTATTTTATTGCAATCTTCAACTGACTCTAGAAAATTAATACTAAGGGCAATTATGATTTGATCTTTCTCCAACTTCTTTGGCATTTGATAGATTGGAATAATTCTCAGGTTCATTTTTTTACCTTTTTAAAAGGTTTCAGATTTTATTCTCAATGAAAATATATGGCAGATATATTATATTTCATCAAGTGCAACATCACAATAAACACAAAAGATACAATGTTGGGAGTTGAGCAAACATTGAGGTGAATAAAATATCCAATTAATATTGATAGGCCAAGTCCAGAGGGTCACTACTCTCAAAAGGATCTTGAAAAGACCATTTAGTTCTACCAAACCTCTATACATACTTAACCAAGTATTATCCTATAGCTCTAATTATCCATTATAACATTGAACTTAGAGAAAAGGATTTGACCTCATACATTCAAGCATATAAAGTTGGGATCTAAATACGAATTAACTGATTTCAACACAACCAAAAAGACAAAAACATAATGCAAGGTTTAAAGAAAAGAGAGTTATTATAGTTGGAAGAGTAGTTACATGTAATGAAATGCTTCAGACCTGATACTTGAAGAACAGCTCCAGCAAGGGATACGTTGAGGATGCATTCAACATGTTTGCAATATGAAGCGCACGACAGGAAAGAAATGCATTGTTGTGATAACTGCAATTTGAAGGAATAGCTTATCATATTAGATATCTCAATGCATACTACTAAAAAATTAATAAATTTTGCCTTCCTGGTTAAAATTAGATGAAATAAGGTATATTTGATAGGAATAGATTGAGGGAAGTAGATCAAACTCTCAATTACATGTCACATGATTTATTAGGCACTTGTATCTTTCAGAAATAGTGCAGAAGAAACCTCATCATGTCCCACAGATATGAAACATGATTAGAGTTTGCATGAATTAAAGTTCAGACAACCTAATGGGTGAAAAAGAGGATAACAAGCTGAGGTTGTTCCATTTGATAAAGCATACAATATAATTCAAACATAACATCCTTTTCTGTTTTACCTTAGCAAATAAAGTTGCACCTGTTTAGATGTTTTATTTTCTAGATAATACTTTTGTTCATGAAAAAAAAAAAGCCATTCATGAAACCAATATTTCCGTGATCCAAACTACATTATTCCAGCAGTTCCCACCCCTTTCTTAAGTCAAGCAGACACTGACTAATCTGCACAGGCGCCAGAGGCTGTAGAGGATAGAGGTATAGCTTCTTTGAATCACCTCCGTTTCCTTAAGCAACTTCTACTTGTGTTCATTTACTGGGTTATTTTTGTGGGCTGTGTCGCCAATCATCCAAATGAAATGAAGTGCTCCAAAGCCCTTCATCCTCCCTATTATCTGGGGGATAATTACAGGTTCTGAATGTGTGGACTGCTACTATTGTCTAAGTCACTTCTTTGTTAAGGAGCCACAAGAATAACATAAACACTTCCTAAACATAAAATGTTCTTGTTCCGCCATTTGAAATTGATTTTATGACTTGCTTTGCCAAAAATTCAATAAAGGATAGAGCTGTAGCAGTTGCAGACATTTTCCAAATTTCCACAACTTCCGGTCACAACCTTAAAATTCTCCTTCCTGCTTCCAATCTGTTCCACAGCAAATATAATTTCTCTTCTAGCATGTAGCGAGTAGCGACTATTCAGATCTCTCATGTATAGGTAATATTCTTTTATTCTTATTTCTTAATCAAAAAAATAGAGCACATATGTGTTTATCTAGCCTATAAAAAGAGGCAAAGAGTAAGTCAAACTACTCTTACTAAATTGTTAGGTTAAAAAATTAGCAATCATGTAACAATCAACAGGCTGACAAGCACCCTTTTTATTATAACTACTAGCCTATAATTCTATTGTATACTTTTCCTTCTTTCTCTAGAAAACCAATCCAAATGGTGATGATAACATTAGAGATCGATCACTTGTCCATGCAACGCCTCATTTTCTCTATTATTTCCAATTACTAGGTACACAGGTATATTAAAACATGTGAATAAATAAACAATCAAAAGCGAGATCAGTGCAACCATGCATAAATCTAGCGAATCTGAACAGATCAAAACAGTGCTTTTAAAAGGGAGAAAGATCCGCCATTTCCAGTTATAAGATTGTAGATTTTTCTTTCACAAACTCCCACCATATTCCTCTTTCGAACAAGAAAAGATAAATAAACAGCATATTACATCATTGCCAACATGTTTTGATCGGGTCTACCCACAAGGATACTCATTCGTGCATGCAGACCTTAGAAACGAATTCATCTAACACTCTTAATAACGCAATTATCATCGGAGTCATAGGTAATATAATCGCTTATATGACTTCAAAGTCCAAACTGGAAAAGTCACAATCAAAGCAATCAACACACTTGGGTGTTAAAGCAAACACCTTCTGGGCATTAATGAGAAATGAAACCAAAACTATGATAACTCAACAAGCGATTCCTTACTAAAAAGAGTTCCACGAACAACCCAAAAGCACCAAATTGGTAACGAAAGAGATTCCAAGAGGGAAAGCTCACGGGAGAGGGAAGGGGTGGACGATGAGGGACACGCGAGGGGAGAATTGCTCTACGAGCTTCTTCAATGGCGGCCAAGAGTCTCTGCTATCGGGACAAAGCGGATCGAAGAAGGCCTCAATTAAGATAGAATCCTTCAAAGACTCTGCTTCTTTGTAGACGAAACCGTCGTATTTGGCAGGGATTGAGGTAGAGGGCCTAAAGGAATAGGCAAAGAAGATGAGAAGGAGAAGAGTTGGAGCTCTCGCAGCCATGGTTTCCTTGGGTCGAGAGAGGAGAGGAGGCGAAAGGGAAGGGTCGGAGGTAAAAGAACAAAAGGGAAATTTTCATTTCACGCCCTTTATTTTCACAAAGTTACGCCTCAGACCCTATTGATATTTTTTTGGTAGAAAACCCTGTTTCAGAAAGGCTGATACCCTTCAAAAAAAAAAAAAGCTATCAAAATTAGAATTTCTTCCGAGTTATGCTTAATTTTTTCAGAAATTATTACTTACTGTAGATAATATTTTCAGAAAATTTAGTGGAATATTCTTTGGCTCAAAATGTAAATACCGAAAAAGTTAAGGTGTTAATTATAGATTTGTAAAAATATAGGGTGTGAAATTAATTGTCCTTTGGCATCCCTTCCGAGGACATATGGTAATTTTTTCTATTTTATTTTCTCAGGTATTTTATAAATTACATTCTTATTATATTTATTTTGTGATTCACTCCGTTTTACGGATTTATTATCTTGATGCTACTTTTAACTCACTCCACCAAATCACTAAATACCGTCGTCACTATATTTTATCTTTTACATGTTCTCTGAAGAAGTCATGAATAATTTAAGTATTTAAAATTATTTTATATATTATAATTAAAAAAATTGTCATAAATATTTAAGTTAATAGAAGGTATTAAATGAAAACTATAGAGAGTAAGAGTTGAATTACAAATATCTCAAAGACCTGCAAGGGATGTGATTATAAAATAGGTAAATATAGGATGTGATTTGTTAAAAAAAAATAAGGTCTAGTTAGCTAATAAGAAATATCTTAAGCATATATCTAATTATTGATAAATATTACTTTTTCCCTCTTTTTCTACCTTACAAATAAACTTCCTAAAGAGCGTAACTGATCTTTGACCTGCAAGGGAAGGAGATCTGCCATTCTCTTCAGAAATCCGTAGATATACTGTCACGTTAAAAAAATGCTGTCTCGAATCCAATTATCAAACAGTAGTTTGCTTATCAATCTTTCCAAGATCAAGAGGATAATCTAATCCTCTTCTGCCACCAAATACATTGCTCTCAGGTTCATAAACTACAAAAGTATAAGTAATTACTAAACTTCTTAAGCCACTAACTCCTGCTTTGAAGAGCCGTCATCCTGCAAAGCAAAGATTAAGCGTCACACTTCTCATTTAATTAATGATAACAATATTTGGCTACCTTAGAGTGATCTTTTGGGTCCTTCGCTGTCCCTCCCCACTTCTTTATCCGAGTATTTGCTAGCATTGCCTGCATAAAATTTGGAACGTAGTTAGAAGAAGAAGAAGAAGAAGACCATCTATAGAGAGAGATGAACCTCATTGCTCCAATTTGTGCGCAGGGTAATGGTAATGAGAATCAAAGTTTGCAATCCAACTCCACTCAGCATCCCACCCCACATTCCCTAGAATTATCAAGGATAACAATCTCACTTAGTTTAAAACAAAACCTTTAACATGCTTAATTATAACTCAGAGAAACAAAAACTTTTAGTATCTCAGAAATATTCCAACAACCATTCTATCACCTATCTCTAATATATAGCTGACTTAAGTTAAATATAGATGCAAAATAATCTTAATACTTTTAAGTAAGTTTGTAAAGGTTCTCTGTCCTATTAGCTGCTGTCAAGTTAAATTTAATTTTCAGAAAAACTAATGACAAAATGATAGGGTGTTTCTAATAAATTTCGAACTCATATCAAGAGAGAAGAATGAGGAAAGCTTGATGAGCAAACCTGCACCCCAAAGTTGAAAGGGAATGCCAGAACATAGCCTACTGGAATCCCCACACCGTAGTAACATCCCATGTTGATGTAAGCCACCAGCCATTGCCATCCAGCTCCTACTGCAACGCCTGCACTTAACCACAAACGTAAGTGAATTTTAAAGGACATAAATATTAACACCTCAAGTATATATATATTATATATATACACAAAGTAAAAGGTGTAACAAGCACTGGTAGCTCCTATGAAGCATTGAACCTGATAGAACTGGCTGGATGCTGTTAAGGAAGAGAGTGAAGGCAAAGACAACGGCGAGGCTGGCGACGGCACGGACGACGTCAGGGCTATTTGTGAAGGGCATTCCATAGACATCTCTCAGAACCAAGACAAGGATGAAGAAGATGAGACCTATTGTTACTGAGGACATGAGCACCACCAGTATTGCAAACTTAGCAGCTCTTGGCCTCCCGGCCCCAAGCTCATTTGATATCCTCACACTGATCAGTGATCACCAAAGGAAGTGTTAGGCACTTTAAATAGTGTCAATTGCCTCTTATAAATTTTCTTTGTGAAATATGATCTCCTTGTAATTTTAACTTAATGTGCAGTTATTAGATTTTTCATTCAGAATAATAGTGAGGTAAATTTTGACATTTAGCAATTTTCAAACTTTCTATGGGAGAGATTTGAAACAAAACCATATTAAAACTAACAGCTGTTTGGTAACTACAAATAAGTCAAAATCACAAGAGAATTAAGTGATCACACAAGTAAAAATTCAAAAAGGCATTTGAAAATTACATTATTAGGGCATGATAAAGAAACAATCACTGAAGAATAAATTACCTGATAGCTGCATTGAAACCAAAGAAAATCATGATCTGCCACCCAAACAAATTAATGCTGCCACAGTCAAACTTTGAGATAAATTATAATCCCACACAAGAAAAATCTGGAATCCTTGAATGTCTAAATGAATAATATACCAGAAAAAACTAACCATATCGACACAGCAGCAACTGCAAGTTGAGCATTCTCCAGGTGACCCACCAACACAATGAGGAACATATAGAACCAGAATTCAAGGCTGGAAAATTGTAAGTAATTAACATGCACGGTTAGTATACTACAAAAGATTATATGATAAATTACAGTTTACCCTCAATGGTTTGGTTCGATTTAATTTACATTTTTATATTTTAAATTTAAGCTCTTAATTTCTCTATAGACAAAACCAAATTAAAGCAGTTAGATCTTCCATTAATAACTAGTAGTACAAATGATCAAATTGCTCCTACCATCATCAAATTATGTTATATTATGGAAAGATATGAAGTCTTTTAACATATCCAAGAATTGCATTTTATCCTCCTATAGTTAGCTCTAAATTTGTTGCGCCTCTCTATAATTTTATTTATATCAATTTATGCTCTTATTATTATATCCAAACAAAAACTGGTATCTTTTTTATAATATTTGATCAAACTATATGTTAAATTTAAAAATACTCATTAGAGATAAAATTATAAATAATTAGTAAACTTTTCAATACATCTAAAATTATACCTATCCAATTTTAGATAATAAAAACATACATCTACTTGATACATATGTATTATCTTTATCATATGAAATTATATTGCTATTTATTTTAGATGTGTTAGAAAACTAATCTGATCTTATAATTTTATAACTAATGAATATCTTCAAGTAACTGTTGCACTAGAAAAATAGAGGATCGAGAAAAACATCTACTTACCACAGCATGATAGCAGAACCAACGGAGAGCCTAGCAAATGCACCCAAGTCCTTAAAAGCCATCCAACTGAAGCCATTCCAAGCACCAGGGCAGTATCCCATAACAATGTAACCAAGCTTCCCAAGTACCACAAACCACCATGCAACGTTGAGTGAGATCGCCGCACCGACGAGGCCCAGCTTGAGCTGCACTATAAGAAGCCAACTGAGGGCGATGTGCAGCACTAGGCCGAGTGCAGCGACGCCCGCCATGGCCATCACCTTGCTCTGCGCCTGCAGGAACTTCTGAATGGGGAAGTTGACGCCGTAGGCGAAGAGCTGCGGGATCATGTAGCGCGCGAACGTCCCGGCGAGGACGGCGATCTCGTCGTCCTGCTTGAAGAACCGGAGGATCGGAGTGGCGAACACGTAGATCGGCAGAAGGGCGAGGCACGCAACGGAGAGGATGATCCATGAACGTTGCATGTAGACGCCTAGCATGGGGACCTGCTTGGCGCCGAAGGCTTGGCCGCAGAGTGTTTCCAAAGCGCTTCCCATGCCCATCTATATATATATATATTGTGTATGAGAAATTAATTTGCTTAAAGTTGTAGGGATGTAAATGTGATTAAGGTACAACGATCTGTCAGGTAGTCTTTTAGTTTATGATCCAGCAATATTGTGTTGTTATCCGGGTCACCATTGTAAGTATCATATCTGATGAATTTTCTCTGAGGCATTATATAACTATAGTTTAAACTCGTTGTGACTCGTCTAATTAGTAACGCTGGCCTAATTAACTAACCTATATATTTAAAATAGCTAGCCCCTATATATATATAAGAGGTAAAATAAGTTTAGACATAACTATAGGATGCCGTCTTCTTTTAACATCCAACATAGTCCTTTTAATTTTGTGGTTTTTAGTCCTTTTTTACTATTCTATTTTGACCCTTGCATTTAATAAAAATAAAGAAATAATTGGTTTTTTCTTTGCATGTATGAATATATTTCTAATAAAATAAACATGCCCCTTCGAAAAACTTCGGAGAATTTAGTTTTTATGTAGTTTAAGATACAACATTTATAGTATTAGATAAGAAATTAAAAGTAAAAACAAATTTACGGATTTTAAAGCTTGTTTACATAATTGAATTGCCATTATATTTTTCTTAAATTATCATAATTGCTACTAAATTTGTTTTATTCCTTTAGAATTTTTATTATAGTTAGTTTTTAATGAAATATTCCTACTATATTGTTATTAAAATTTAACAAACACATTAAATGACTCAAAGACTCTCTCATTTTAAAGTTGAGTGTAAAATATTTATCATTGATTTTTATCTTGTATGGAAGAAGATATTTTCTCTGCAGTATAATATTAGATAAAATATTGATTTGCTATTGAACCATTTTATTTATACAAATATGAAATGGTTCTTAATCTAAGTTTAGTCTTACTTGTGATTAGTTAAATACAACTAACTGAATGACAGTTTTTTAAAACAGTACAAACATTTTGATGGCAATTAAGATATTTTGAAAGTTTTAGTGACAAATATATAAAAATCCCAACAAGATTTAGAATAGTATAAAGACAAATATGAGACTTATTAAGAGATAATTCAGCATTTTACTTAATAATTCAGCTTTAGAAAAAAAAAATAAAGAAAACTTTAAAAGTAAAACTTGAAGGAGATATATTTTTTATCTTTATATTTCTCATTAAACCTCTTCTGAGTTAAGTCTCAATCAAAATCATTAATTTCGTTTTCATTCATCATCATAATAATATATTATATGTCCAAAAAAGATTATTTGTTAGAAAGTTGTGATCTGTGAAATTGAGTGGTAGTTCATCGTCTTAATAAAAAATTAAATAGTTTTATATTTTTTTTAATAAAATGACCCCATAAAAATATTGATATGATTAGCGTTTCACTTAAAGAAATACTGATCATATTAATATTTTACTATTAAATAAATATAAGACTTAGTTTAGTATTTTAAGTTAGGATTACAGTCAAGTAGACCAAGTCAAAAACTTTATATTTCCGTGACCATTTACATTTAACACCCTATATTTTAAAGTATTCCTCATGCACCTAAACGACTTTTGGACCATTTATAAGCCGGCCCTCCTTTTTCCAACCTAACCTTGAAATACCTAAATTAATTAGCAGAAAAAATATTTAAAAGATAAACTTGGCATTTCTAAACTAATATTCCTCTTTAGATACCGACCAAAAAAAAAAGAGGGTCAAATTACAAATAGCATAAAGAATACTACCGCTCAGAGTAGGTTAGATTCGATTATTGTAGCCGATGGTAATATATTAATAAACTGTACCTAGTTATCATAAAACTTGGGCATTTAATTAGAAGAACTAGGCTTTAAAATCAAATGCGAGATATTTTAAAACATTTTTATTCTTTATTTTCAAAAGTAATGGGAAATTTTTAGTATTTTCGAGTTATTAAATTTAGAATAAAAACAAAAGTTTGGGTGCTTTTGATAAATTTAACCTGAAAAAGAAGAAAAGCAAACGCGAAAAAGAGAACAAATTTGTACTACGATCACCGCGTACCATGATGCCAAAAGCGAGGCCGGCGATGACCGAGTTCTCGGTGGAGACAGCGTCGAGCTCGAGAGTGCTGAGATGGCCGGCGAAGATTTGGGTGGCGGCGCCGAGAGAGTATTGGGCGATCGATGTGAAGATGACCGGACCGGCGAGATACCAGAGCTTCTTGTTCTCCTCCGCCGCGTATTTTGCAAACTGGCCCAACGTTTTGATCTCCTCCAAGTCTCCCTCTCCTCCTCCACCGCTTCCGACTACAAGACGCTCAGTTAGCTCATCGTCTCCTGCCATCTCTCTCTCTCTCTCCGTCGGCTGATCTGGACCCTCTTCTTGAAGTAAGAGAGTAGAACAAGGCAGTGGAACGGAAGGAAGTTGTTTGGCAACTAATAAATACTTACAGATAGGTCCTTAAAATGTATTTATATTAAAAAATAGTTATGAATTGACTACTGTCATTTCTACGTTCATTAGCCCTTTCTTATCTAGACATATTTTTCTATGTTAATAAAGCATATTTGCACAGAAAACGACGACGAAGAAGAAGAAGAAGAAGAAATTACCTCTAATTATTATGTGAGTACCTTTCAACAAAATTCTGAAGATATTTTTTGTCAAAGAGTATAATACTTTTAAATTATTTTGTCTGAATTATTGGATTCTCTTCGTCCACCATGTCAAAGAAAAGAGAAATCTCTTTCTCGATTGATTAGAACGGAGACAAGGATGCGACCAAATCCTGATAAAATTCGTTTGGACATTAATTACGGCGTAATAGCCGAATCACGGCCGTTATATTAACACGTGTTTTTTTCCCCTTCACTTTTTTACGTTTTATTTCATTTTATAATCCGTTGGTTCTAATTAATTAAATTTTAAGCTACATTTTACCCCCTTGGTTACGACTAAGTTCAGGTCGCCATTTATTTTTATTTCTATCACTTTATCTCATAATTATATATTTTTTTATTATATTTAATTAATATATATATGTCAAATTTAAAGATATTTAATAGATATAAAGTTATATAATATTAGTTAAATTTTTTAATATGCGTGTTATATTTTTATCATCTAAAATTTAATCTATAAATCAAACGAATGAATAAAAGTCGTTATTTGATATATACAAAAAATTAATAAAAAATTAACTGTTTTAGATTGAATATAGTTGGAGAGAATAAGAGAATAAAATAAGACATATAAAACGATCGGAGGTGAAATAAATTTTTACTTATCCACGTTGGAGTGAAGTATAATTTCACTGTAGTTCTGTATTAAGTTGGCAACTGGCTATAAAAATCTCCACCGGATCGGTTTAGTAGATATGTAAGTAGTTTTATAATTTTTAAAATTATGAGTTAAAATTTTAATGTCATAAGTGATAGAGCCAAGCGATCATAGAGACATTTTACTAATTAGAATCTTTGAATCTAATTTAAGTCAGATTTTAGAGTATTTTATTATTATTATAGGACCCATACCTTCAACCTTCATGAGTGAATCCAGCTCGCACAGCTTTAAATATCCTTTTCATAGTTATCAATGGCCATATATGACTGGATTTATAAAGAAAAGGCATCTCAGTAATATAAATGACGTGACCGCCAGATAGCAAGGACAACTACTTTCATTAATAATCTCTTTATCTATTTTTAACTTTAATTACTTAATATTCATATCATCTTAACTAAAATATAATTACCATTTGTTTATCGTATTTAATCACACTAGAGGTTTCGTATTATAATCAAAGTTGTATAAAAATAGATAGGATTTTTAATGTATCTAATGCTTTGCTTGTTCCCCTTTCTCTCTTACCGTGATAAATCTTTGTAAAATAACTCAATCGAGTTCTCCTCCGACCAGCATTAAATACAACATGTTGAACCATGTGCTAAGGCTCGAATCCGTAGTCAAATCATTGGCATTCAGTCTAATCTCTACAGTGAACGAATTGATCTCCTAAATCTAGTGCAATTAATAGGAGCCAGGGGAGGCTACCACTTCAATTGGATGCTTTTATATCTCACCAAACTCTTGTGTGCTTGGAAAAGAGTCCACGTAATTATTTCTTTTTCTTTTTTTTTAAAAATAAATTTTCTCATTTTATGCTCTTCTTTTTACGCCGGGTCTTTTCACTGATTTTAATGCGACTCCTCGGTTAACAATATTTTTCACAAACTACGCGAAAAATGGTGCTCCCTACAATTTAGTAGAAGAATGAGGGTCAAATTAAAAATAGTGAAAAGATAGGGCGTATAATGTAGTAAATACGTAGTGTAGGGTCTGAAATAAGAAAAACCCTCTTTGAAAATATTAAGAAAACTAGCAAATTAAAATAGAGACACGGCAAAATGTATCATGAATTAAGATATAAAGTGAATCAATATATACATATACATACGTGTATATATATATGTATAGAGAGAGGGAGAGAGGGTTACCTCTTCTCCGAAGAAAACTTATTAAAGAAAAATTACGCATCTCGAGGACTCTCTCCTCCCATTAGCACTAACCCTAGGATTAGAAACCCTAATTGAGAGAAGATAGAGGGATAGAGGGAGAGGGAAAAGTATCCTTATAATTTTATGGATGGGGGTTTCTTTCTTTTTTCACGCGAAACCCTAGGTCCTCTTCCAGATTCCCGCCGCGGGAGCGTCAATGGCAGCCGTCACCGTTTCGGAGTAGAAAATTCACATACATAGGGTGTTAAATGAAAACTTCACCAATCCTTAAGAAATTTGCATTCATAACCCTGTATTTTAATATTATTTGAAGGTGAAATATAAATATATACGGGGTTTTAAATTAAAAGCTTAACCAAATAAGAAAACTTTGCATACAGGACCCCGTGCTTATTCAATATTGCTGAACCGAAAATTCGTGTATATAGGGTGTTAACTGAAAATTATTAGACCAGAAAAGTAATGCAGGATGTGAAATGAAAGCATCGCAAAAAAAAAAAAAAAAATTTGCATTTATAACCCTGTATTAGTTAATATTATTTGAATAGTAGACAAGGTGTTAAATAGAAACTTCAACTTAATTAGAAATTTGCATACAGCGCCACTTATTTGTGCAATATTACTGAACCAAAAATTCACATATATACAGGGCGTCAAAAGAAAACTTCACCCAAATTAACAAATTTTGCATTTAAGACTCTATTTAATATTATTTGAATGAAATTCAAATGTATTAGGGATTTTAAATGAAAACTTCACCAAAAAGTTAGACAAATGTGCATTTACGACCCCATATTTATGCAGTATTGCTGAACCAAAATTCACTTATATATAGAGTTTTAAATATAAATTTCTACAACACCATGTATTGATGAAATATTATTCGACTAGAAAATTCACACTGTTAAATGAAAAACATCACCGAAATTAAAGAAATTGGCATTTTAACCCTGTATTTATTTAATGTTATTTAGAGATAAAATATAAATACACAGTGTGTTGAATGAGAACTTCAACCAAATCCGCATATTTGTGCAATGTTACTGTACCGAAAATTCACATATATACATGGCGTTAAATAAAAACTTCACCAAAAATTAATTAAATTTGTATTTACAACCCTATATATATTTAATATTATTTGGCTAAAAATTAAATATATTCAGGGATTCAAATGAAAAATTCACCGAAATTAAACAAATTTGCATTTAGCACCCTATTTCAGGCAATATTGATAGAGTACAGATTTCACATATAGGGTGTTAAATGAAAACTTCACCAAAAATTAAAGAAGTTGCATTTACAACCCTGTATCTATTTTATATTATCTGAAGGTAAAATACAATATATAATCGGTGAAATGAAAATTTAAAAAGACATTGCATTTACAACCCTATATTTATTTAATATTACTAAAATAAGAATTAAATATTCAGGGTATCAAATGAAAACTTTACCAAAATTAGAGAAATATGCATTTAGTACCCCGTATTTGTGCAATATTATTGAATTGGAGCTGTCAAAGTAGTGAAGCCGATGCGAGCTCGGCTCGGTCCTCCGAAATATAAACGGACTCAGTCAAATAGATCTCGAACGACTCCAAATAATTATAATATATATATGATTAAATACTTTCTATATTATATTATAATTGTTCTTAAATTCCAAATTTTAATTAAGTGGATTATTATAATATATATATGATTAAATACTTTATAAAGTTTAAATCTAAATTTTGATACTAGCATATCTCTTCTAAATACATAAATATTTCTATTACTTAATATTTTTAAAATCATTCTTATTTTAAGTTTAATCCAAGTCTAAATTAAATTTAATTAGACTCAAAATTCAACTTAAATTAAGTAAAACTTAAAATTATTTTAGACTCGAGCTTGAAATTAGTTTAAAATTAATTCAAATTAAAATAGTTTTAATTGAAATTTGGTCATCAAATTATTCCAATATCAGAGCTGGGCTCGATTATACCCCCTAGTTCGATGATACATCACCTGATGGTAATGGAAAAGTATGACACTGCATTTATCCTTTCTATATAGGCCCGTACAGTCAGCATAGAGCACAGAGATCATGAAAATTATTAGATGATTCTTTTTTTAAAACAAGTTATTGGTTGATAAGAATTGCTATAACTAAATAATAATATTGATCAAAATTTATATGAGATAAATATAAGTAAAATAGTAATATATTATTTTAAGTTAAAAACATGTTGACTAGTAGTCTAGCAGGTTTATTATGAGTTTGTAATTGATTTGTGAGGACAATAATGATAAATTTATTTAAATAAAAGAATTAGTAAGAGAAAGATTAATAATATTAAATAAAAAAGTATTATTTTTCTCACTCAAAAATAAGATAAAAGAGATATATGGTCATAAAATAATAAAATTAAGTGAATGTTTGGTTGATAGCCTTTTCTTAAATGCCTTATTAATAGATATGATATCTAATTAAAAAAAATATTATTTAGTTTAATACACAAATCTAAAAAATAATAATTGAATTAAGTAATTAGATTTATCTCAATTTGACCCATATTTCTCTTCTCATTTTGATACAATCTAATCCCAGCTTATCTATCTCTCTTCACTCCACTGGTTCATTAACCATAACTCATCTTTCCTCTCATCTAATTAAATACTTATTTACTAAATATCTTATTATATGAAATATAACTAATTAAAAATATATATATTTAACAATATAATAAACAAGCTCTTTGCTTCTTAGATACAATAGAGAGATAAACATATATTTCTAATACAATAGTTGTTATAAAAGGTTTCCCAAAGCAAGCCCTTAGCACTCACTCGCTCTTAATTGTTTTTGTTTAAGAAAAGAAAAGGCTTCACAGGGACCAAGGGTGGTTGCTCTTCTCCAGAAGCCCACTTACGCCTCCAACCACTCACTGCGTGCTGCGCGAGTTCCGATGCTAGGAAAAAGAGAGGAAATAAATAAGATGAAAACATTAATCAAACTAGTGGATAATGACTGATGAATGGAGCACTACTGGCACTAGAGACTAGAGAGGAGGAGGAGGAGGAGAAGCCCAAAAGACTATCTATCTGTCTATCTATCTATCTATCTATCTATCTCTCTCCAGTCTCCCCTCTCCACTTCCCAGAAAGTAACAAAACCTGGGCCTTATCAATCAACTCAGCTCTGTCCCAAAACCATTGCTGCTGCGAAACAATGCCTACTGCCTACCATCTGTCTACTTACTGTAGACTGGGTCGGATCATCGTAATACAAATATAAATATTAGATCCGATAAAATTCGAATCTGTCCCAATTTTTAATCGGAGTTAATAGATTATTAGGAATGTATTCATGAGACGAATTAATTCGTTTACGATTCAAATCTGTTTAAAATACAAGTTATTATGTGTCAAATTAATTTTTACCATCTCTATCATCGTTTGCCTTATAATAATAATAATAATATTATTATTATATTTAAGCCTCCTAATTTATTGCTTATTTTAATGTAGTCTCAACGAGGTATATCCAGAGGACATTTATGAGATTTCCGATCTCTTTTAACGTAGTTTATTTTTTAAAATAAAAAAGAAAATTCAATTACACGAGAGCACTGGTTTTAGTCAATCATTCCCCAATCACATCCCAGTAAAACAAAAATAAGATCCAACTACATTTATTTTTTGTTAATGAAATGTCCGTAGACTTGACATCCAAGTAATAAGAGTGTATATATATATATATATATATATACTCCAGTACATTCTGCCATACATGTTATGTATATGATATGTGATTATTTAGTTGCAGTAATGGTGAATATGAGTAGAATGCTAAGAGTTATAATATGATTTACTTAAATTATAGACGTTGGGTATATTAAATAAATTATATAAATAATAATGAGATTATTGTGTTATAAATTAGTTGACGGGGTGGATCATAAATGGGTTAATATTAAATCTAAATCCAGTTTAAAGTGGCTCGACACGGATGAAAATTGGCACCCTTTCCGATTCGAGGGGGTGGGCCCGCACTGAATCTCCACGTAAATATAGTGAGATATCTGAAGCTGTAATCATACTCTAATCCCCTATTCTCGTTCTTTAATAAAACCTATTAACAATGTTTAGATTATAAAAATGGATTAGTGAAGATTCCCATCAGCAGAATTTAGCACTTTACTTTCCCTCCAGAGTCCAGAGTCCAGAGTCCAGAGTCCAGAGTAGTCCAGTGTCCAGCCCCACAACCAACCAAAACTTCCCAAAACTACATGACAACATCCACATCCTCTCACCCTTTTCAGCTTTGACTTTGACTCCCCACCACTTCCCTCCTGAGTCCTTCCCCTCTCACTCACTCTCTCTTCTCACTTCCCTCTTCCCACTCTCCTAAAAACCCACTACTCTCTCTAAAACCCTTCTCCTTTCTCTATCACCCCAACCATCTCTCAATGGGCAACTGCGCCGCCTCCAAGCTCGCCGCCGGAGGCCTAGGCTTCAGCGGCGCTGACGACGACGACGACCCGGTCTCCCTTTGCCGCGAGAGGAAGCGTCTCCTCAAGGCGGCGGTGGACCGCCGCTTCGCCCTCGCCGAGGCGCACAGAGGCTACGTCGAGTCCCTCCGTGCTGTCGCCGCCGGAATCGATCTCTTTGTCACTCGCCACTCCTCGCCTGCACCGATCCTTATCACCCTCCCCCCTCCTTCCCCGAAGGCGGCGGCTTTACCCTTCTCCTCGCCGGGTTCGTCCTCGACTCGCGATTCCAGCGGCGAAAGGGAGGATGGGGAGGCCAAAGAGGAGCGGGAGGATGAGGAGGAGGAGAGGAAAGACGAAATGGGCTGTGGGTATTTCTACTCCGGCGAAGCGCCTGTGCCTGCGCCTGCGCCGGAGCAGTTTGGGGGGTGGGATTTCTTTAACCCGTTCTACGGAGTTCAAACGGCGGGGGATGGGCTGGGAGTTAGCTCCGATGAGGACTTGAGAGTGGTGCGAGAAGAAGAAGGGATTCCTGAGCTGGAAGAAGCGGAGGAGGAGGTGCAGGAGAAAAAGATGGTGGCTTTGGAAGCGGAAGGGGAGGAAGAGAGGGCAAATGGCGGTCTGGAGGAGAAGGGGATTACTGTGACGGAGACTCCGGGGAGAGGAAGAGAGCTTCTAGAAGCATTGAGGATTGTGGAGGATCATTTCATCAGGGCTTATGATTCCGGGAAGGATGTGTCACGGATGCTGGAGGCAAACAGGATGCATCTCCAAACTGGGCTGGAAGAGATCAAAGGTGGGAACTTTTTTTGCTCTACCCTCTTTGTGGGTTCGCTTGATTGTAATGTCAACTTGCTTTTTTCTCCTTTGAAACCTCATTGACATTCTTTCTACCCTTCATTTGTCTCCTTTTAGGTTGTTGTTGTATCTTTTGCTGCCCTTTTTAGTTGGCCCTAATGTTTCCTTTCCTCACTCAAAGATAGTTTTTAAGGAATCTTGTTAGTCACACTTCTTTGGGTTTTGTCTCCCTCTTTGTTAGAAAGTTAGCTTGATCTTACCTTTTGATTCCTCCTTTTTGTGTATCTAGTTGCAAGGACAGTAAAAGGGGAGACAACAAGATTGTTCATTTTTACTGCTACATAATTCTATCAAATTGGAATTTTCTTGTTACTTCTATTTATTGGATAAGGCTTTCTTGATTATACTGGTGCTTTTAAATAAGCTTATTTTTTTCTCTGGATAAGGAGATTATGCTTGAAAGTGCCATTGTCTGTGTTTTCTTGGTTGATGAATTAGTCCATGTTTTTCTCTAAATACTGCTAACCAGGTTAAGAAAGGGTCTGAAAGGTATACAATTTTGTTCTTCTGGAGGTTAGGGAGAACATTTCTGAAAGCAGTGCTTTTGACTGCTCTCTGCTGAGATAAAAGCAGCCAATGCCACTGTTACATGTGATTTGCAGTCATTTTCAGCATGTGGTCCATGCAATGAAATTTTGTTTTCATTCATGTTAAGCCAACAGATGGTCACAAGTAAATGTAATTTAAATCTATCTCTTGTATGGTGCCGGATTCTAGTGCATATATTCGCATAATATATTTGCTTCTGGTCTTTGGTGTACATTTGTCAAAATTGTGATGGGTTTATCTTTGGTGCAGAAAATTCGTCTAAAATAATCCATGCTATCACTTGGCATCGATCTCCTTCATCACTTTCCTCATCTTATAGGAGTCATACTGGAGCAAGCTCCAACAGTATGACATGGACAGAAAGTAAGAGTGATCTATTTGATGACTATGGTGGGATGGAAGCAGGAAGTCACTCGCAGACACTAGGAAGGTTATATGCTTGGGAGAAGAAGCTCTACGAAGAAGTTAAGGTACATTTTCCTCCAATGTCCTAGGAATGTTCATGAAACTGATACTCTCTTGTAATCTATTTAATGCTTGATCACACGACAAAAATTGTATTGAAGTATCAAAAGAGGTTATGATGGCTTTGTTCCATGTCATTTCATGCTTTTGATCAGATAACAAATCATCCATGTCCCGCACTTTTTGTTTGCTTAGTACGTCCACTTCTAGATTCTACAATATATTGTCACCACTTTGATTCCAGTTATGCCCCATCTCAGTTTAATAAGGATTTTTAAGTTCATGGTCCCCTCGGTCTCCCAAGTTTAAGCTGGCAATTGCAGCAAGGCAACTCAAACTTGATGTGTCTCCTGCTGTTGCTCAAGTGCATGTTAAAGCTGATTTAAAATTTTAAATAGTTTAGTTTCTCTCTACTCAAGCATATTAACTATTAATTTCCTGCTAAAATGCTTTTAGTTCTTTTGTAGGCTGGTGATCACACATGGCAGGCTTATCAGAAGAAATGCTTGCAGCTCAGGAATAAAGATGCCAAAGGATCCGATGCACGCTCCGTGGACAAAACTAGAACTGTAGTAAGAGATTTGTACACAAGAATCTGGGTGGCACTACGTGCAGCAGAATCAATATCAGAAAGAATACAGAAACTGAGAGATGAGGAATTGCAACCACAGCTTATCGAGCTGCTTCAAGGGTAAGCCAATTAGTGCATGTAGGGGGGTCATTAAATCTTTTATTTGTATTGATATTCATGGATTCAGGTTCTTTTTCTTTGCAGCCTAATGAGAACATGGAGGATAATGCTAGAGTCGCATGAAAGCCAGAAACAAATAATGTTTGAAGTAAATTCCTTTACATGCCCATCCTATGGGAAATTCTCTAATGACTCGCAGCGTCATGCAACACTTAAGCTGGAGGCTGAACTCCGCAACTGGAGGACGTGTTTTATTAGTTATGTTGCAGCTCAAAAAGCATATGTGGAAGCTCTTGATGGCTGGTTATCGAAGTTCATTCAATCTGATATGGTTTATTATTCTCGAAGTAGATCCTCACTTCCATATGAAACTGAGGCACCCCCTTTAGTTGTGATTTGTCATGAGTGGTTAATCACATTAGGGAAGTTGCCAGACAAGCCGGTATCGTGTTCCATGCGAAGCTTCATTAGGAGTGTGAGGGTTCTATGGGTTAAGCAAGGGGAGGAGCAACAACAGAAGAGAAAAGTGGATAGCCTTGCAAAAGATATTGACAAAAGGTCTTTTGCATTCCAAAGAACAGAGAATAAGGTTCTAGAATCCAAACTTCTGGAGCATAAAGCTGAAGCAGATGTGAGGCATCAGGTTGAATATTTATCAGAGAAGAAAGAGATGCTGATCAATTACAGGAAGAAACTGGAAGCAGAGAAAGCTAAGCATCATGATTGCATGCAGGATACTCATGAGGTCACCCTCAATGGATTTAAGATAGGATTGGCTAGCATCTTTGAATCACTTACAGCATTTTCCACAGATTCTCAAAAACTTTACGATGAACTCCTAAAGCACAATGAGAAATCAAAGGCTTCAGATGGCAACAATGACAAACCTTCACGCATAGGGGGCTCAGACTCATATATGGCTGTTGATAGCAGATGATATATATTATTCTCCGCCGTTGAGCATGTTATATTGTTGTCTAGTGCCAAAGGTGTGTTTGCCTGGTTAGCATTTCGCCAACCCTTTAGAAGATCAGGGACAGGTTATTGTTTTATTATTGGCAGGTCTCTGGGTTGCCCCCAGTTTTGGATCCCTTTGAACCTTGTTTCTAACTTCAGTTCTTCTGTAAGTAGTAGTTAGATAGGCATTGGTTAAAGGGTCATTTTGGTGGGCAACAGTTGCTGTAAGTATTGTTTCAATACTGGATGGGAAAAGATTTGCTTTAACTTAATATGGAGAGCAATGAGCCAGGACTTACTGACTTCTAGGAAATGCTATGACAAAGGCAAGTTAGGATGAATTTCGAAAAAGATTTGCTTAACTTAATAAAATCTTAGACCCTCTTAGTTATTGAATAGGTGGTGAGGATCATATATTTTTTTCAGAAATTTTTTATGCTTGATTTGTTGGTTAGCTTTTTAGTATTATATACAAGAGTTAATTATACTTACACCCTTTGAATTATATCCAATATTTATGAAGGCCTTATGACTATTTTTTGTTATAATGTCTCGTAAATTTTGAAATAATTACAATGTCATTCTTTTGTTAGTCTACCTTCTGCTAAATTGGATGCCCTCATCTTTCATCCTCTCTTTTCCTCTCATCCTTCTACATCACCGCCCCTCGCCCTCCTCCACTCCCTTTCCCACGCGCAACTTCACCACTTTTTATTCGCTACCGCCTTCTACTCTATCTTGCTCTTGCCTTCTACCTCCTCTATCACGGTTACCTCCTCGACATCCCCACCTATCCCACTTTTGCTCCCTCGAGCCCCTTGCCTCGCTCTCCTTTCTTGCCTCCTCATCAACCTTCGCCTCAAGCTCGACGCTTGCTCTCACCTTTTGCCTCCTCTCCCTCTGCCGCTACCATGTGTACCTCCCTGACATCCTCACATACTCCTATCTTTGATCCCCGAAGCTCGCTCTCCTTTCCTGCCAACCTCCACCTCAAGCGACCTCCGCCCCCTTGGTGGCTCCACATGCGATTGAAGGCATGAAACTTTTAGATCCAAGATTAGTATAGGAAATTGTATCAAAAAATAGTAGTTTCAGGTCTCCAGGAAAACCGGATATAATTAAGCGGGTGTACATATAATTAATCCTATATGTAATTTACTGTGGCTGAAGAGATTCCTTTGACCAATTGATTCCAACACTAAAAGATGCAGCTATAATGTTTAATTCCCTAATTAGTTCTTTGGGTTTATCATCCCAAAGTGCAGAGTGAAGAAGGGTTTACCTTGAGATTCTGTATGTAATAAAGTAGTCCTATTGAAGGGACAAAACTGAAAAAAAATTGGGGTCCTGAGAACAGTGACAATCTTTAATATGCAAGAAATGCTGCAATAATAAGATGGTACTAAGTACCAACCCTAATTGAATGCCATTTCAACATGGGACAGTACCAATATTTATCATTCTACCTGCATTTTTCTTTTACCTCGGTTGGGTTGCCGACTGAGAAAAAATTAAAATTAGAATTGGAATAAATTAAGAACTTATTTTGAAAAAAAAATTATTCTAATTTTAATTTAGTGTTTGGTTGTAAAAAAATAAGTATTAAATGAAAATATGAAATTGATCTTATTACTCTTCTCTTAGTTTAGTGTAAATAGATATTTGTTACTTCTTTTAGAGAGATATGATTTCATTCTTAAATTTAAAACTAAATATACATCATAATTTTATTCTAATACTATTATATTATCTTTTTGTGGTTGTTTTATAATTATTGGTCAAAAAAATATTTAACTTAATTCATCACAATTTATAAATTATAACTACCATGCACATTTATTCCAAAACGTAAATAACTAATTTGCCCTCTTCAATACTAAAATCATGTCTCTCTAAAAGATCTTATTCTACGTTTGACATAAATTTATTTGAATAAAAAGAGTTTATTCTAGAATAACACCATATTATACCTGTTAGTTTATTAGCAAATAATTATCGTATAGATGAGTTAAACTAATTATAAATATATAATGACCTAATTACTCATTTAAGTGAGCCCTTTTAAGATAAGGTAAATGTAAGATGGATACTAGATTTTAGCCATTAAACAGTGAATCCAAGATGGAATTTCATGCAGTGGAGTCTGTAATCAATCTTTGTCTATCCTTTTGAGGTTTCGTAACTCACAAGCATTATTAAGAGATGCCTGTAGAAAGCTTCTTCTATCAACAGCAAGTTATACAGTTTTTGACCAAACTAAAACTCTTTTTTATTTATTTTTATCGAAATAGGCTATATCTCAAATATATTATCAAATAGAGTCTAAATTACTGTAGGCTAATAAAAACGCTGAATTAATCAGTATTTTTAAAAACGCTAATCAGTTCAGTGTTTTTATTATTATTTTTGCTTAATAGTTGAAAGATTAAGTTAAAAAAATTTATATACATAAAACGCTGAATTGATCAACATTTTAGGATCAGACAAAAACGCTGAATTGATCAGCGTTTTAGGACCAGACAAAAACACTGAATTAGTTAACGTTTTTTTCTTAGAAATAAAACAACGATAAGTTTAGCATTTTTATTAGGGCTAAAATAAATTAAACCTCGTTTAGTATTAAGTTTAAAGTATAGTCTATTTCAGTAAAAATAAATTAAAACAAGGCTAGTTTAGTAAAAAAAAAAACTGGCAGATTATATATGGCCATTAAACAGTGTGCCCTAAAAACAAGTTTCAACACCTTGGATTCATCACAAACAAACAATTGCATGTGTAGTACTATGAACATCTACCAGTTAACTATTCAATAATTGCTTTGATAGGCACCACTGCTTGTGAACAGGACAACCTTTAAAAGCGAGCCTGCCACAATGGACCATGACAGGAAAAATATCACCAGAGTTCCGACTTCTCTGGTGGATGAGTTATAAATACCACATTGTAGTAGAAGAAATGAGGAATAAAAGAGGTGTCATTGATGAGAGATCATTTCAAACTATATGCACATAGTGTTTCACAGACAAAAAAATACCATATATTACTCTTAGTACTTACGGAAAAATATTAAATTTATGATCTCTATTATGAGGTGATAGGATTCAGCTATTAGGCTGGCCAATGGTGACGACGTGATGAGAGATCATATAGGAGAGGGAAATGAAAATGAATATATTTCCAAACTCGTTAGTAAAATGGAGTTGGAGATTGCTTTTACTTTGAAAGCTAGAGATGGAGAAACAAAACAGAGCCAAATTTGCAAAGAATTCTCCAATTAAGTTTATTTTGGCTCAAACCCGATGACTTATTTAAAAGAAACCTATCAAAACGAGCATACCTTTTGATTTTATTATTATTTACACTCTATCATATAGATATATATTATTGGACTATAGTATTTAGCTTAAAATGCTTCAGAAATGCCACCACGTAAATATAATTTTTTAAGATATTTAAAGCAAAATGCTAAAATGGAATGATAAATAAGTAGAATGCAAATGATAATAAAAATAAAATGCTAGATGTTTTTGATAAATTTCCCATAATTTCAATTCATCCCTCCTTAGAGCATCAGAATCTAGAAAGTAATATTCAGTCATATTTAAAGTGATATTTTTAAAATTTATAAACCGAGCCAGCTTTAGCTTGGGCTTAGCTTGATGTTAATTCTAAGCCTAGTTATTTTATTTAGGCTCGGCTGAGTTTGAGCGAAGCCCGAGCCTAAAATAGAGCATATTTTTAAGATGAACTCAAACCGAGTCAGACCGACCTGAGCAAAACTTAAAACTAGACTACTTTTAAACCGAATATATCTTTAGACCAAAGATCTAATAGTTATCGATATACTTATAATATATATATATAATCAATTTAAGCTAAGCTTGAGCAAGCTAATTCTGACTCAGCCTATAAATTTATTTAGGCTTGACTTGAATTAACTGAGCCGAGCTGAGTCCAACAGGCTAGTTTATTTTGACACCCATCCTCAATGTCCATAGCAAGCTCAAATGTAATGGTCTTTCTAGTCATAAACCTTTTATTTTAATTTTCATATTTTCAATTTAAAATTAATTCGTATATCTATTTATATTCAAATTATCATCTCAGAATAGATATTTATTGGTAATTTCAAAATTATGATTTGATGATGGTGAAATTAGGAGACCATGACGGTAATAATAGAGTATTAATTAATTTTTTTTGTAAAAAAATTAATTCTTTTTGGGAGAAACGATAAGATATGGTCAAACTATAAAAAGCCCATAATGCAGGATTTTTATTTTTTAATTTCTTAAAAGAAAAAGGAATGATAGAGAGAAAAGGATAGCAGCGTTACGACTTTCCAAGAAACATAGTGATCATATATCCAGTGAAACGCGTGAAGTGGCTTTAGGATAGAAAGCCTGCAAAATATGATATTTGATAGAGAAGAATAGTTCTTCCTTATTAGAATTTGTCTTCTCTACCAAAAGTGACTTTCCAATGCACGAGACTCCTACCTACGGTCAAATGCACGAGACTAGCAATGTACTCAGTCTTACTCTTATCTTCTAAGCTCTTATTGACATGCCTATCTTTTTCATTCAATTTCTGAAGAGCTTAACTTTTATAATCACCAAGATTTCTAACAAATATTAAGTCTAAGAGAGCTATGAATGCCAGCCAAGGTAGAAGACTCATACCTTGCAAATGGCATTTATTCATGTCAGAGATCTATATCTCTGCTTCCCAGATGGAAACCCATACCTACTTTATCTATCTGCCCATCAAGTAATACTCTATTGTTCCAGGAGACCTTTTTTTTTTCAGAACAAAGATATTTTCCAAAGAATAAAAATCTATTAAGATATGAAAAGTTCTTATGTAAAGATCCTTTGTTCCCCACCAAGATAGTTAGGAAACCAATGAATTCTTAGGAGGATTTCAATCAATGGGACTTCAACAACAAAGTTGTGTGCCAGAAGACTACAAGACATGAAGTGCTTTCTAATTGCTTTCATGGTGGAAAAGAAGAATTCATCATTGCCATGGCAATAACTAGAAGCTCAGTGTGATGTTATATTCATTAACATTCTTCTGACAACCTTTCCAGGAGTTGCAAATTAAGGTACAATTTGTCTCTCTCATTCAGTGTGTATTTATATATGCATTTATCTAGTTTTTGGGCTGTTTGATCTCAGCCTTTTACTTCTGTGGTAATTTCTGTTTAGTTCATCTTATGCATTGATATGAATCGTATGATAATTAGGTCTAACTTACCAACAAGAACTCACCAACAATTACCAGAATCCACCATTTCAGAATTTGATTCCAATTTCAGTGGGCTTCTTACCACGCTTGTTCTTTGTCTGAAAAGTTATTTAGGTTGACTTGCTTTACCTTGGCCAGATAGTCTTATCGTTACCTACTTGCTATCATTGAGAAAAAATTCATGGTGGATTATAGTGTTACATTAAAAAAAAAAAAAAAGTTTTGGAATGTTGTTGGTGAGAATTAGGTCACCAAATCATCACCTCAACTAAGTCAATGGCTAAAATGGACAATTCTGCCGATAAGAAATGTCAAAACACATAGGAGACCAACAATACTTGATCTTAAGAACATCACAAATTAAAAGTTCTAACATCTAGAATCCATATCAGATTAGCAGAGCAACAATTCAGTAGAGAGTGCTCAATTTAGTAGAACATATATAATGAATCAAAAGAACGCAAGAGGAACAAAAAACAATAATCATCAGCATCCTAGTATCTACAAAAAACAGAGGGTCTAGAAGTCGCGCCTGCACAATGGACAAGAGCCATGCCTGAGAAGCCAGCCATCAATGCACGGCAAATGGAACGTATGTGAACAATGAGGTAAACATCTTGCAGTTTCCCCGATTTGGAAGTCCTGAAAGATACGCAATAACAAAGTATCAACAACAAAACAGGAATAACCATATAATTGCGATAATTTAAGAGATCTACGAATATAAGGTTCAACCTGCAGGCAAACCGAGCAACAAATTTTCTCCCCTGAAGCATCCGCATTGTTGTTCTTAGAGATTCTGATCTCAGGAAGTCTATCAACAGAAGCCTTCGACATACCTTTCGTTCCACCAGTTTCAAAGATATCAAGAGCCTCTCTAAAAGGTGAGTTCACAGCATTCATCTAAAGAACATGAAGTTAATTGTCAATGGAACTTGTGATAGCTTATTGATTTGCTTTCTAGTTTCTGCAAATCTAAACTTCGAAGGGGAATAATACCTGACTCTGAACTGCATTCTGCACTGCAGGATCGACGTCCTCACGAACTAGTCTACCACTCAAAAGACTGCAGAGTGTATCAAGCTAGACAACGCAAGTTGTTGTCACTTTTGAATTAGTAATCTTGCAATCCAGAATTCATCAGCATATATATTATTGTCCAGCACGATTAGAGTTGTTCACTTACCACATATAAGATGCTCCAAATCCCTGATTGATTTGAGCGCCAAAGAGCAACAGATGAATCCACAACCTCCATGGAGACCAGAGCTCCTGAGATTGCCCCAATTCCACTCCCTCGAAACACACCGCTCTCGGTCGCCAGGCCGATCAAACCACCAGTCACTGCTCCTAGGACTGAGCCCACTGCAATCAAGGAAGAAGAGGGTGATAAGTTCTTTGATTCTTCTTCTTCTTCTTCTTCTTCTTCTTTTTTGCGTTCTGCTTTTCTAACTTCTCTAAAGACAATCCCAAATCCCCTATCCCCTTTTCCCCCTCTACACCATGAAAACTAAATTTTCTCTCAGGAATCCAATGGATTCATGAACACAATCCAATTCAGTATATCTATGTTCCCTAATGTGGAAGCTTTCTCTCTTTCCCCGTTTTTATCATTAAAAAGGTGGGTTAAAATTCGCTAAAGTTCCAAACCATGAATTCAATAAAGCAATAAAGACCCATGAGCACCACAAGATTCCAACTTTCTCAAATAAAACAGAAACCCACCACAAATTAACAAAAACCCACATCAACAATCGATTAAAGATCCCTAATATCTCAAATAGGAGGTTAAAGAGCAACAAACCTATTGCAAAGATGCAGGTCAGAAGGCCACGAACGAACCGGCCCACCATCCGGGTGAGGGTGGAGCTACTCCTGGCCCTTCCTGATCGGATACCAGAAAGGGAAGAGAAGGAATTCGGAGAGGAAGAAAGTGGGAAAGAAGCGATCACTTCCATGACTTTTTTGGGTGTCTCAGAGATGTGCAAATGGAAATATGTGGACTTTATAATAGAAGGAGAGGTTTGTTGGGTGGGAGGGTGGAGTTACAATAAAGAGGAGACACACCGAGAGAGAGAAGAAGCATTTGAAGATCTTTTCAAGGCAGTATTTTTAGTCTACACCCTCAAAATATCTCCTACTTGTAGACGAAGCCTCTCCCCGTCTGCTGGTTCTCCCCTCGAAATTTTAGAGGGGCAAATAATCAAATAAATTTTCTTGAAGGGTACAAATGCAAAAAAATCTTGACTTTTTTTTTTAGTTGAAAAGTTTCAAATGACACCCTGTAAATTTCACTATGTTTTAGTTGACACTCGGTCGTTGAGGATTTAACCCAACTACTTTCAAACAAAACCATATCAACAAAAGAATACTTTATTAAAATTTTCTAAAAGTACCTAGATTATTTTTTTCTCAAGGGCTTATAACAAAATTCTAGAAGAATGTGGGGTGGGTTAGGGTGAAGTATGGTTTCGAAAGGGTTTAAACCTAGGTCAGAAGTTTTCCAACGATATTATAATAATTAAATTAATAGATTTATTTATATGGCTAATTAGTTAAAATAACAATAGAGTGCTGCAATTAATAGCGTGGTCGGTTGGTTTCTTTGTCTTCTCCCTGGGGATATTATTTCACTCGTCTATCTCTTCTTAAGGGCTAAGCTTCTATTCTTTATTATTTTATTTAATTATTTATTTTGACTCGTTCAAGCTATATCTTATTAATTAATTATTTTTTTTAAAAAAAAAATTAAAAGGAAGAAGAAGAGAAGTTAATGATAATTACGATGAACCGCCCAATTGCAGAGAGGGGAAGGGGAAGGTGAAGGTGAAGGGGAGGAGTTAAGAAACGCACGGGTAATGATAATTACAAGGAACCACCCGAGAAAGTATATTTTGCATCAGAGGTCAATTTTCCATCAAAGATGGGGACTAGTTCGGAGCCGGATAAAAATAAAGGAAATCGTAGGTGCCATGACATGACATGACATGACATGAAAGAAGATGGCTTGATCAGACACCGCTGTTTTACACCCCTAGATGAGATCGATTCTGAGAGAATACTATGCATACAAAATGAATTTGATATGTGCTGATTTAGACGATTGATTTACATATTTACTCGTAGAAACGGCTTGGTCAGACTCTGCTCTTTTACACCCCTGGATGAGATCGATTTTGATATAATACTATGTATACAAAATGAATTTGATACGGACCGCTTAATGTTGTCTTGATCTAGAAGGTTGACTTACAGTATTTACTCATAGTGATGATGAATCCGTCTATGATTTGATTAATAAGAGAATTGGCTTAGTTATCCAGGCCATTATTTAATATACTTTTAAGACATAAGTGTAATTGTATTATGGTTTCAACTTATATCTAGTCTATCGTTACGTTACTAAAAAGAAATTGCTTACTTTTTGTGACATATCGACGACTAGTGTAAAACTTCTAAAAATTTTCCTTTCATTTTAATTTTTTTTTAAAAGTAAATATAAATCTTAACAATTAATTATATATACAAGTGATTTTTTTTTTTTTTACTTTTAGCCCTCATCTTCTTTTTTTTCTTTATAATTTGATCTTAACTATCTAAATTTGTCAAATAAGTCCTTCCATCAATTTAATGTTAGGTTTTCTAACAGAATTATTTTACATATTTAATACATAACCTCACTATTAACTAAAAAAATCCTTTTCAACCTCGTGTCCTCTTCTACCTCCTTTTCTTTCATAATTTTTTTATCCAAATTATTACTCGCACATTGATCTCACAACCTGAACCATCACCGTTATTTCTCTCAAACTTCAAATCCATAATAAATTTCGCCAAACCTCATCCAAATATATAGATTCCATCACCACCACTATCACTAATCTTCTTAGCAGCAACCCTTCAATAATTCTTCATCCTGTGTCCTTAGAATCAAAATGAAGAAGATATTTTTAGGGGCACAATAGTTATTTTATCACTTTTGTTACCCTGTTAGCTAATGATTTTAAATAATTAGGATGGTCAAGTTCTAGAGAGGAAAAAAAGAAGAGGATGTGAAATTGAAAATCACCTATAATTAAGGCGTCAAACTGTAATTTGGACCCAATACATTTCTTTTTTTCTACTTTGATTGAAAGCTTTTAAGAACCACACAAACCCAACCACCCATCTGCCCCCAAAAAGAGAGAGAGGAAACTTCCAAGTTTTGGTATCACAAGTTGAGTTCTATTAACCCTGTTCTTATTATGCTCATGACTTTTTTCCCATTCTTCTTCTTCTTCTTCTTCTTCTTCTTCATCTTATTATTATTAGTGTTATTATTTTGAAGAAAATGTTTAGGCCCAGATGATATATTACTGAGATAAGAGGATAACATCATTAGCCAGGTGAATTAACTACAAGGGATGGTTGATAGCTGAGTTTGGTAGCCTATCAGCATCTCCATTGCTAAACATTGAAATAAAAGTATAAGGGCAATTTATTAAGATAATACCTTCTGTTTTGTCTTCTTTATCATTGACTCTCCATTGGTTTGTTTTTAATTTTTTTCTAACATAATTGTCATTGAAATCTCTTTCAACTCTTTCATAATTCTTATTATGTTTGGTTTTTAATAAAATCTTACCGTAATATTCTTACGGTTAACAAATATATTTAAATAACTAAATTACTCTTTATTCTTAAACTTTAGAGTGTAAATTTTTTTATCTTGCATGAAAAAGATTTTTTTTTCTTGTATTATAATATTAGTTAATATTTGATAGTTTGAAAATTCTAGCTTGTTTTATACTTTGCAAATTCACCGCATCTTTATTCTTTTTTATTGCAGAATCAACCATCATAATGTTTTTAGAACAAAATTGCCTTGCTTTATTTTTGAGTTGGAGTCAAAGATATGCTTATCATTTTTCGAAGGGAAAAAATACATATTTTTTTTCCAGAGAAGTCAGTATTTTTAGTATATATATACCAATTTTTAAAAGTTATACACTTGATTTAAAAGGTATATATGCAAAAAAAATAAGGTTTAAGTGTAATATTCTTAAATAATTTTAGGGGTATCATACTATCAAGTGTTTCCTCATTGCTAATTCAATAATTTCACTCATTAATACTAGTGCATTATATTGCCTTAATTTGGACATGATCAAATTATTTTAATCAATGACTAAGTAATATATCCTCTAAACTAATTCAAACTTCTAATCTATGTTGTAGTAACAGTTTCATTATACTCTCCAGATTACTTTTTCAATAAATAAAAGGCTAACTCTCAGGAATTTAACAAAAAAAAAGACTAAAATATATTAACTAAAAAAGAGAAAATGAAAACTAGAAATGGCATAATTTTTTTCTTTGCATTTCTAAATTAGTTGAATTTTAGCCGTTAGCAACTCCAATTGTATTACCGTATATATACAAAAAAAAAATTATAAAAAAGATATACATATAAAAAAAACTATATTTTTTATGGCTTACATGCAAATATTTAAGGTAGAAGAGATCAAGAGATTAAACAACACTCTACTAAGATTGTTATAGTAAACCCTAATCAGCCCTTTAAAATCTTCTAAGACCCGCTCGTTATACAAATTTTCTACAACAAATATTTAATTGGTTGCCTTTTTTTGTTAAATTTAAAGATTGTATCAAATTCTTTCTATGAAGAAATTCCGTTTCCTATGCAATGGCACATCAAGTCTTTTGAGTTTGACTCTGTCTTATTCGAATCTATTGTAAGAAATCCGAGTGCCCATAGAGTATTCGGGAGATTGTTGATGACTGTCATAAGCTTTTGAGTGAGTTGATGCATGTTTACCGAAAAGGAAGGGAATAAGGCAGCTGATTGGGAAATTAGTCGGAGAAGGTTAGCATCATCTATGTGTGAAATAGGGTTTGCGGAGAAGCTTCTCAGGGATCTATATAATCTACTCCTTTTTGTCAACTCAACGACCACAGCTAGTTAGGTTGCATTAATCTAAGCCGAATCCATTTTCTCCTCTCATTCTTGAAAAAAGAAAAAAAAAAGAAAAAAAGAAAGAGAACATGCTTACAATTAATACAACTTTGAAATTCAAGGCATGCTTCCCATTAATACGTATAAATCCATGTGCTGCTTACTACTATACTAGTGGTATATGTCTTGTACAGTTAATGCAACCGGGTTCTGCCATCCAAGTGTTCGATGGAGTGTTTATCAAGGACGTGGTGCTTCAAATCACCATACTCTTGGCCACTCTCATAAGCTTATTTCGCCGTCTCATTTTCTATTATTTTTCCCTTCTCCAGCTTTCCTCTTCTCTTTCCTTTCTTTTCTCCTTGTTTATCCTCCTCTCTCTCTCTCTCTCTCTTCACCATTCTCAGGCTTGGCTTAAGTTCGGCTCAATCAAGCTCGGCTCAAAATTAAATTCGAGACAAGTTTATCATAAGCTGACTCGATTGAGTTGGCTCAATTAGGATCGAAATATATATATATATATATATATATATATATATTGTCGCTCGAAGTTTTCTAACATAATTATATTTATTGTTTTAGTGATATTTATATCTTTGTAGTTGCATTAGATTTTATTTTAAACTTGATTCAAGTCTAAATCAATTCAAGTTATCTCACGCAAAAAAATGGCTTAAATTGATAAGGCTCAAAATTACTAATTGAACAGCTCATTTAAGCTCGAGCTCAGCTCGAATTTCAAATAAGCTTAAAATTGACTCGAGTTGAGATTATTTCAATTCAAACTTGATTAGAGCCAGACTCAAATTAAGCTCGGCTAGTTTACACCCTTATCCAATGTCGTGTATGCTTAAGTTTTTTTTCCTAGCAATCTTAATTAGGCTTGATGCTTCTGTGTATCAAGATATTTTATTATAATATCTGAATTTTAGTGAATTATTCTTGCGTTGAAAAAAAAAACCCATGCTTCTGAGACATTTAGAAGACAGTGAAATTGCTCTTAAAAGTAGTAGAAGTTGTTGATGGATAGAAAAATCAACTATCAATATTTGATTGAGATATTTATTGGACACATATCAAATTAGTAGTTGAAATTTGATTTAAAATCTAAATAAAACTACATCGATCGAATAATTTTTAGTTTAAGTATGGTAAGCAGTCTATCCTGATTAAATTAAACCTGATGATAATCTTGTCCATCAAGGAGAACAAAAATTACTAAAATCTATTCTCCTACTTAAACTAAAATTGCTCAATAAAAAAAGAAGAAGAATTGATTCTCAATCAGTATTTGCCTTCCTATCTTATCTCTCTAAGATACTAATAGAATTAAAAGTTAATTTAAATTTCTAAACCATATAAAAAATAGAAGAAAATAATTTCATTGTAGAGTTAAATAAATCAAACGATATAGTTATGATATGAATATTATACAAAAGAAAAGGTCAATCTACCGATAATTCAAAGATTAAGTTGAGTGTTAGTAACAAAATCACTAAAGGAATGTAACACGATCTTCCAACGAATAATCTGAACCATCCATTCGAATTAATTTCCGTGTGGATCTTTTAAAGATCTGTTTCAATATTTTCCTACGGATTTAAACACGAGCCCATAGTTTGGAACACTAATTGTCGGTGAGATCTCCATCGTCCCCGTCCAACTGCTTACGTGGCTCCTTGTCGATCAACAGGTGAGATCCTATTTCAGCACGCGTTGCAATCAATCTTCGCTCACAGATTTCGTACACGTTTGCAAGTCTGACCCGTTCGTGGTTATTATTTCTCATGCAACCACCAAACGGCGCCTAATAAGACGATAAGATGATGAGGGAGAAGAAAATATTTAGGAGGAGATGAGAGAAGTAAAGGAGGACAGCAGGAATTTTTCTCATGTTTGAATTGAATTTTCTTTATTTTATTTAGGGAATGTTTTTTTTTTTTTTTCAACTAGACTTGATGCTGAAATTTGATATGAATTTATATTATCTTTGAGTTAAGTTTTAAGTGAGGACAACACATTATTAATGATGGAACAATGATGGAATTAATTTAGCTCAAAGAGTACTCTATTGTTATATATTCACTTATCAAATTAATAAAGAAAAGTGAATAAAAATTGGCTGTAAAATAGGTATCATGACATATATTAAACAATATATCTTAAGTTCGACGAGGCATTCGAATAGCTACTTCCTTTCGAATGTAAGACGGTTTTTATCTTAGGAGACTGACATCCACGGTTCTAGAAGCAATTGGTGGATGTCGAATTGGTCTTAAGAAAATAGTGCTTAATACTAAACTCGACTATATAGAATTTTATATTCTGTAATCTATAAGTTTATTTAATTATTTTTTTAATATTTTTTTTTTGTGACTTTTGGAATCAGATTGTTACCGCTAATTATCGGAGAAACCTTATAACCTATTGTCTTAAGCTCAAAGGGTGTACAAAAATATAGCAAATATAAACACTCCACAACATAAGACCTACGCAAATCCACATCATCGCTAAAGCACACTGCCACAAAAAACATATGGGTTGATGCTGCTGCAACAGTGGGCATTAGAGACGTGGTGACAACGACGCTGTAACATTGGGACAATGAGGTTCAAATGGCTCTTTCACCACCAACGCATCATTGAAACACACCGCCAGTAATACCTATGGGTTAGCACCACAGCAATAGTAGCATTAGAGAGATGGTGACAAACCCTAGCAGAGTTAGTGCCGGAGCTACGAAACAAAGTTTCTTCTCTCTAAGAGTAAACACTCACCTTTCTCTAGTTGTGTCTTAAAAAATAATAAAAAATAATAAAAACTCTTATTTTTCACGTGGGGGTGGGGATTAGATGCACATCAAGATGTTAATGAAACACATCCGACGGTGTTCTTATCCCTTCTTTGGCTGCTTATGAACGCACATCCAGTAATTCCCGTGATCCACACCTTATCCACATCCAGCATTCTTAAGGTACCAAGAAAGGAAGACCTTGAAGATCCAAATAGGAGAGATCATGGCAATTGGCAAACTACTAATTCCGTAATCCTTTTGTACAACTCGTATATGTTTCACAAATCTTTATACTCGTATGATCTCAATCACAAGGCTAAAAACTAACACAATTTCTTCTTTTTTTGTTGTTGTTGAAATAAACGTAATAATGCTAAAATCCACTCCTCATTTGATCTGAAGGGGAGGAGGTCGAGCCATGGTCCTCCTCTTCCAAAGACATACCTCCTTCTCCTTCTCCAAACTCGTACCACCACCACCAAGCACCATTGGTGCAGAATGGGCAATGATCACCTCATCATCATCATAATCATCATCATCGTCTTCAAATCCATTACAATACCCAGGAGCCACCTTAACCTTCCTCTCCACCATCTTCCAATCGAAATCCCCCAATCTCTCGCGGCCGCTCGCGAACCGCCTCATCTCCCCCACCGCCGGAGCGCCGGCGGGCATCTGTGGCCTTTCCTTCACGTGGAAAGTATTACTGCCAAACAAACTTGGTTTCTTCTTCTTCTTCTTCTCTTTTTGCTCTTGAGGCTTCCTCTTACTCTTATCTCTGCATGCCTTTTTCTTGAGCTTGACCTGTCCCATGCATGACACCTTAGGTGAGGTGGGTTCTTCCACGTCGAAGCAGACGTCGCCTTTCTTCTCCTTTCGCCGGGCTTCGACGGGGACTAACGACACGATAGGCCCGGAGAAGGTGCTTCTGCTGTTGAAGGACTTGTGCTTGTGAGGATTGTTCTCGCGTTTGGGGTTGTACTTGGGATACGGGATGGAGAAGGATGAAGGCTTTGAGAGGAAATTAAAGAGGCTGCTGCTTTTCGATGATCTTGGTGGTTTCTCCATTACCATGCAAGCAACAATGGAGGGAGAGAGAGAGAGAGAGAGAGAGAGAGAGAGAGAGAGAGATGGCCGGCTCTTGAAGGAGAGGGAGATATTCTAATGGATTCGGTCAAACGGAAGGAGGAGGAAAGTTTCTTCTGCCGACCCAAGTTTAAGGCTGAGTACATATAACAATGCCTAGGCCTCGTCCAAAACGCTTTTATTGCCGTGGGTTGACTTGCTGACCGACGGGGGTGGTTGGGTTTTGGATTTAGCCAACATTTTGAGCGTGGATTCCCTGCATCCAAACCTGATTTTTGGAGCTTACGACAACTAGGCCTTAGGGAGTGGCGAAGTTACCTGTAAGGCCTTAGGCAATTACTAATCTTAGCTGCAGAGGATATTATGTCTGGATTTTATGAACAAGACCCGGACATAGTTAAATCCAAATCATGAGCATGCATTAAATATATATTTTTTCTCTATTAGATTTAAAAGCCTATGAAGTTCATGTTTGATCGACTTAGAAATTTAATGAATTAAACGCCAGTCGATTTGCTGATTCACATGGACTTTCTTTTAAGAAAAGGAAAAGTAGTACACATATAAATCTCCATTGCTTCGTGTTCTCCATGAAGATAGAAGAAGAACATATACAGCTAACTCCAAGGCTGGACAAGCTTATGATACCCATTAAATAACAGAGTGAAAATTCTAAAATACTAAACAAAAGACGAGTCTTCAAAGAGCAGCACATGGATCATAAAACAACTCGAATTCACATAATTACGATCTATTTGCAAGTGAAACAAAACTTTTAACAATTAAACGTATTAGAATTACACGCGTCTGCTTCCGTGATATATCACTCTGCATGCTTTTATATAACTGAATGGCCGTTGATTACTCTCAATCCCAGGATTACTCCAAATACATCAAAGGGATCGCTATGTTTTAAAAAGTTCATCATGGATACACAAGCAGACATATTTCAACAACACTTACTGCTACAAACTGGAACAGAAGTCTCTAGTGTCTATCCAGAAGTGAACATGAATAAGTTGGATTGCAAGGGGCTATCATTTGCCACGAGGATTTTATATGGCCTTCCATCAAGGATTAAAGGCTTTTCATAACTTTATCTAGTGTATCATAATCGCGGAGCCAAATGAGTCTCTGACAGCATGGAAATTGTTGCTCTTGCTCCATATATTACATGCACTTTCACATCACCGAGTGCTTCCATCATCCTTGTTGCTCATTTGTGGAGTATACTGACTGGTGGATGATGGTGAGTAGCCCGGCGCAGTTGGTGAGTAGCTCCCACTTGGACTGCATGATCAATAAAATATAAGCAATTAGGGTTAGTATTTTAGTAGGATGATTGGTAAACTATAAATGAACCAAAAAGAGGGCAAACCTGTACTGTGGAGAACTTGGACTGTAATCTGGACTTGGACCGGAGTTGTATTGGCTGCAAGACAAATTTCATCAAAAACTTGGTAATAAAATTTACAGGGGAAAGGCAAAGTGAAACAAAATGCAACAAATTCATACCATGGTTATTGCAATAAAAACATAAATCCAGAATAACATTCAGGATAAACAATTTTCTAGCTTGAATAAATAGATGCTAATAAAAGGTACAAGCTGAATAACTGAGCAAGTCATAACTAATAACTAATCCCTTTGCTACAAGACTGCTTGCCAATTGAAAATGCCGTAAGCACTTGAGTGATAGAGTACAACGTGCCAGAAGAACAAGAAGCCTTCAGAAGTGCAATAGGAAGTATCTTTTACTGGTATATTTACTGGCATTTTCAATATGTATTTTACATGGAAAATTTACGAAATCTTTATATGCACGTCTTAGTTTCAAGATTGCAGAAGAACTGCTAATAAGTGAATTAAGGAAGGATGAATTGTTTGGAATATTCATCGGCATTGTTATAAAATACACCTAATTATCAATGGATATACAGTAATTGAAGTGGTTAGTTGAATTACAAAGCATCATTTTTCATAATGTTTGCAAAAGGCTTGCAAAATAAATATTGCTTAAATGTGAAGAAAGTAATGATGGGACTCCGGAAGTTGTTATTGCTGAATATTAAACAAATGCCATTACCATAAAACTTATCCAAAAAGAAAAATACATGGATTGCCAATTAATGAGCATAACTGCCTAACTTGCATAAAATTGGTAGTATCCAAAATAAATATTGATGTGACAGAAGAATTGAGGTTTTACCTGCTGGGGCTGTATGTAGGACTTGGTGGAGAATATGATGGAGATGTAGGAGAATAAGATGGCGAGGTTGGACTGCAAACAAAAACAAAATATTGTAGTCAGATAATGAGAATATTTTTAACCACAGACAGTAAGATAAAGACTTTCTAACAAGAAAATAAATGGTGAGGTCATTAAGAAGCAGATAGTAATTTTTTAATTTGGCAACAAAAAGATGTATTATACCTGTAATTTGGAGAAGTTTGACTATAAGGACTCGTCGGTGACAGTCTTGGACTACTTGGTGAATAAGCAAGTGAAGGACTGTATTTTGCTGAGGGAGGATTATAACTTGGAGATGTAGGACTATAAGTGGGGGAAGTGGGGCTGTAACTAGGAGATGTTGGGCTGTAACCTGGAGAAGTTGGACTATAAGCAGGTGATGTAGGGCTGTAAGATGGTGAGGTTGGGCTATATGAAGGTGAGGTTGGGCTATATGAAGGTGAAGTTGGGCTATATGAAGGTGAGGTTGGGCTATATGATGGTGAGGTTGGACTATATGCAGGCGAAGTTGGGCTATAGGCCGGAGAAGTGGGACTATAAACTGGAGAAGTAGGGCTGTAGCTGGGAGATGTAGGGCTATAAGTGGGAGATGTAGGGCTATAAGTGGGGGAAGTAGGACTGTATGTAGGTGATGTTGGGCTGTAGCTGGGAGAAGTAGGGCTGTAACTGGGAGAAGTGGGAGAATATGACGGGCTTGTTGGTGAATAAGCAGGACTTGTAGGACTATAGCCAGGAGAGCTGGGGCTATATGTTGGCGAAGTAGGACTATAACCAGGTGATGTTGGACTATATCCTGGAGAAGTGGGACTGTAGCCAGGAGACGTTGGACTGTAGCCTGGAGATGATGGACTGTAGCCAGGAGACGATGGACTGTAGCCTGGTGAAGAACTTGGAGAGAAGGCCATTCCACCAACATATGGAGAAAATTGAGCATCAGTAATTGGTGAAGACCTGACATTTGGACTCAACAGATAACTCGGCGACATCATTCCTTCATGATAAGGTGTCCCTGAAATGGGTGAACGAGAAGGCGTCATTCCGAAATCCAGACCTTCCATGTAACTAGGAAGCTGGAGTTCAATTGCCTGCTGCAACATCTGATCATTCAAATACAAAGCACAGTCACCCGTGCCAATTGGTGCAAGCTGACCGAGCATGATATTCTCAGTGACACCTCTAAGGTGATCTGCTTCAGCATAGACAGCAGCATCTAGTAGGATGTCAACAGTTTCCTCAAATGAACATCTCATCATTGGCCCAGTATCGTTGCGATTGATACCGTGACGAGTGATGGCCATCAAGTGACCTCTGTAGGTCATTGTATCACAGAGAATAGCCAAATGCCGGTAATTGACGTAAGATCCATCAAAAGATATGACAACACGCAACTCATCCAACAGAGATCGCCGAACAGCCTCAATTCCAAGAACTTCAATTACCTCAATCAAGTGATTACTTGTTGTTCTGGTAGCATCAACATCTTCATGACACATAACAGCTAAGAGATTGACTCCTTCTGTGTCAAGCATCCACTCTACATCAGGTTTAAATCCTTCATTCTCATCAAACCTGTTAATCTTTCCTGACTTGATGAAAACTTTATTTATATCAGGAATGCCTCGAAGAGCCATTTCTGTCAACATGTTGCTCTCAATCTTTTTGAGGAAGACATCATCCTCAGCAGATTCATCTTGCAATTCTCCTTTCGGTGCATCATCATTCATGATGCGGATACGAAGGATGAGCTTGTCTGCATTATCATCATTAAATATGCATGTCAAATCATCATCAAACTCATGATTGATCTTTTCTGCAATATCTGCCATGCTCAACTTCTTATCAACCATCATCTCACGATTTAGCTCGATACGGAGTAGCCATGGAGATATTTTTTCAGGGGCAATATCTTCGTCTGGCATTTCATAATAAGATTTGACAAATTCAACATCTTCCTCAATAATAGTACCCAGTGGATCGGGATCATACCATATCTCGGTAGCATGTGTGACACTGCGAAGTGTAGTGTATTCCAAGGCACACTGGACATTCTTAGCCATTTCTTTCTTTTTATTCACCTCAGGTCTTAAATAAACAGAAAGTGATGGTGTTTTGATTTTCTTTGCAACATTGATAATTTCTCTCAACCTGGGAACACCAAGAGTAACATTCTTGGCACTGACACCAGCAAAATGGAAAGTATTTAGGGTCATCTGAGTTGCTGGTTCCCCAATAGACTGGGCAGCAACACAGCCAATCATTTCACCAGGAGCTACTAGCGACTGTAAGAAACGGGATTCTATTTCACCAATAACCCATTCAAATGCTTCACGAGTAAGCCTATATTCCTTCAAAACCCGTTTGCTGGCAAATGTGCTACGGAGTAGAATATTGAAAAACAAAGTGGCATTTTTCTGAGCCTCGATGCTCATTAAGTCGTCACCAGGAACAACTTTAAGCCTTTCCTGCAGCTTATCAATAGCTTCAACAATTTCCATAGGGTGCATATCAGATGGTCTTCTCAAATCAATTTTAAATGTCTTCTGTGCATTCCAGATAAGTCTCTTCAAATTAACAGGCATAGGCCATGAATTATCACCAGTAGTAGTAATCTCTGTCCCAAGCTGGTAACGGTCTGCTTCTAATTTTTGAACCTCTGCATCGAAGACATTTCTGAACTCACGAATGGTTTTCAAATCTTCAACATGCTCAGGTAGCATGTAGCCAGGATTCCAACTTTCATCATCAATCTCATATCTGAAGACATTATCAAACTCTGACTTTTTCATCTTTAATGAATCCAACTTTTGCATTTCAATCCAAACAGCATCCATGCCATCTTCTCCATAGAGGAACTGGATAACATCTCCCAAAGAATTTCTAACAGTACCATCATATTTGACCATAATGTCCTCCATAGCCTTTACAAGACGCCGTTGAATATATCCAGTCTCAGAAGTTTTGACTGCAGTATCAATCAGACCTTCTCTACCACCCATAGCATGAAAAAAGAACTCCTGAGGTGTTAAGCCACGCAGGTAAGAATTTTCCACAAAACCACGACTTTCAGGTCCATAGTCATCTTTGGTAAAATGAGGTAATGTTCGATCAATGAACCCGAAAGGGATTCGTTTACCCTCAACATTCTGCTGCCCCACACAAGCAGTCATCTGTGAGATGTTAATGAAAGTACCCTTTGACCCTGCAGTGACCATTGCCTTCAGATTGTTACTCTCAGACAAGCTCTTTTGAGCACTGCTTCCAGCATCATCACGAGCTTTATTCAGGACCTAAGAGATTAAACACCTATGTAAATATATGCCTAAGAAAGAGCAATAAAATCTAAAATATAGAATACAAAACAAAAGCATGCAGCACCTGGTTCACTCTGTTCTCAAATGATTCCATCATAGTCCGCCCTGGCTCAGCTTCCAACTGCTTATCCTGTGCAAGCTTGATGAGATCTTTCACATCATTTTTAGCTTTCGAGATAGTTTCATTGATTTTTTCCATTGTGGCTGCGTCAGCAATTGTATCACCAATTCCAATACTAAAGGCATTCTGCAAAAGCCAGTAATTAACAAGCCACTGGGTGTGCCCCAAAAACTTCCGAGCTGCATCCGGACCAACCTCTTCCCTGAAATTGTACATACAAGGTTGCGGATGTGAAATAAGGGAATGAACTTTATTTATTGTTAGTTAAGTTGCAATTTCTGCACTTACCAGATGACATGTATAAGACTTCCAGTCGATGTTCCGAGGGTTCTTTTGCACAAAGTTCCCGACAGAACCTCCCCTCTCTCTATTCTAACAAGAGTATCCCCTGGAGTGATAAATCCTGTTTCTGATTCCGAATGCCAAGCTGAATTTCTAATAAGGTTTATCTGCTTCGGTATTATAAGATTAAATACTTGCTTTCCTGTCCAAAGAGGCCTAGGTTTCAAAATGGCTGGAGCAGGTATCTTCCCGTCAAAATCTTCCCACCACATCAAAATATTAAAAAAGACATCCTGCAAGAGTCCACAGAATAGGTTTGCAATGTAGAAGCAATGAAAATAAAAAAATAAATATGGGCCAATTCTGAAATGGATATGTTTACATTACCTTTTCTATAAATGTATCTCTTTTAGTGATCTTGCGACACCCAAGCAGTGTATCCTGGACAATGCCCATTACAGGCCTATTTGATTGCGGTGAGACGATACATTTGGGCACCATCATTAATTCCAACACTTCTGCTCTAGTTTCAAATGATTGAGGGACATGCATGTTCATTTCATCTCCATCAAAATCAGCATTATATGGAGAAGTCACTGACAGATTCAAACGAAAAGTCGAATATGGCATAATTTTGATGCGGTGCCCCATGATAGACATTTTATGAAGACTAGGCTGCCGATTGAAAAGGACAAAGTCCCCATCATTTAAGTGTCGCTCCACCTATAACACCAAGAATAAAAAAAATTAAGGCAAAGTATAAGGAGAACTAAAAGGTGAAAGAAAGGAGCATGATGAACTACAAACTAACCTTATAACCGAGCTCCAAATGCTGATCGCTACTTTTCTTGAGGTACCGTAGATCAAGCCTCTGACCGTCTTCCCTTATGATGTACTTTGCACCAGTCTTACCAGGGGGAGGATGAGGCCCATATTCGACAAGCTCTTTCAATCTAAAGAGAGCAACATATATTAAAAGATAACCAACTATACAAGTCGAAAGGAAATTGATGATTTGTCTACAACACCTATAGAAGAAAATTATCACCTCTCAATGTTATATGGAGTCACAGTTTCTGGGTAAGTTAAATTCAAAGCTATACTCCAAGGAACTCCAAGTTCATCAATGTTAATCGTCGGATCAGGAGTGATAACTGTTCGGGCCGAAAAGTCAACACGTTTCCCCATCAAGTTACCTCTAATTCGACCTTCTTTGGCCTTGAGCCTACTACATATAGATTTGATTGGTCGTCCTGATCGTTGTGTAGCCTGAATATTGGAAGATATGCATTAATAATTATTACTCTGTCAAACAAGAATTAAAAATCACCTGAGTCAGTACATACTCTTGGCTGACCAGGAAGCTCATTATCAAAATATGTTGCAATATGAAATTGCAATAGTTGGGCAAACTCTGTGATGATATGTGCTGGAGCTCCATTCCTCTCCTGTCGTCTCAAATTCTCATTATGTCTAATAATCATTGCCAATTGATGTGTCAAATCATCCTGTCCAACATAAAGATGCATTGCTTTATTTTGTAAAACCATAACCAGACTCTTGGCTAATAATTGATTGTCCAAAATTAAAACTCAGCATGAGCTTACCTCACTCCTGGAGGAAGTATCCATCATTACAGAAGGTCTTACAGGAGGAGGGGGAATAGGAAGAACTTGTAATATCATCCAATCTGGACGAGCAAACTTAGGATTCAGCCCTAATAACATACAATCCTCATCGCTTATCCTTTTTAGAACACTAAGAACCTGAATATGTATCAAAGGTCAATAGGCATGCCTCAACAATAAGATGCATATTAATAAGCGAACAGGAAAGAGATACCCTCTCTGCAGAAAGAATTTGTTTTCTTTCTACAGGTTCAGGAAGCTGTTCTGGGTCATCAGATCTTTTCTTTGGAGCTTTGTATTCTGCAACCATTTTCATGCCATCTATGGTAATGTTTGGCTGCTGAGCCCCACAACCACCTCGGCTTTTCTTTATCGGTTCTTCTGAATCTTGTTGACTCTGGACATCAATATCATCACCACCAGCACATTTCTTTTTGCTTTTGCAGGCATCATATATTCTTTTTAACCTATTCTTTGGGTTTCTAACTTTCAGTGCTTGCTTGAATCGAGAATCTTCCTGAAAGATGATAAAAATTGTGTCACCTTACAAAGTACAGTAAAAGGAATTCTGTGATCTCTACAGAAAATCAGGAGAAAATCTGCTTGTTGATGAACTTGGGAAGCATAAGTATGTTTCCAAGTTACACTACAACTTTCAGTCATCGACACAATAGTCCAAGGCTACTTCCCCTTTTGTTTAGCAAATACCAACAAGATAAAATTCATCAGACATCTTAAGTTCTTGTACCACGCACTGGAGTTAATTCCCAAATTCATGCCACTTCCTAACTCTAGCTTGGAACAAACCAGCTTAAACGAGGGAACGAGGACGATTTTTTGTTCTCTTTCCCAGAAGTACCTCATCAGCAAGGATCTTGGAGCAATTGAAACACACACACCGCATTATAGCGAGCACGGTCTTCATAAACCCGATATGATACATCGGCTTAGCAAGCTCTAGATGGCCGAAGTGGCCCGGGCACTCCGCCATGTTGGCCATGCAAGTCTCGCACTTCATCTTCCTATCTATGGTACCGAGCCGCGGGTCACTGAGGCCCGCAATCTTCGGCTTACCCCGCTCCATCGTCTCGCTGTGCTCGATCTGCACAACCGACATTTGCCTCTGCCAAAGAAACCCAAAGATCAGATTTTTACAGCTGAATTGAGCTAATTCGAGAGAACAATAAAGAAACCCTATGAATTGGGGGAGAAAAGTATTACGATCTCGTCGGGGCTGAGGATGCCGAACTGAACGGTGCGGACCTTGGCCACCTCGGCCGGGGAGTAGGGGAACCGCATATCCATGGCTGGCAAACGGAGAGGGGTTTCTCGATCGAGAAGCTAGGGTTTTGGATTTCACGATAAATTAGGGATTAGGGGAAGAGAGAAAAAGATTGGCTAGAAGTCTTGGATTGAGATTTGATTCGTTATTTGGCGGTTCAAGAGTTGTGAAGTGAAGGAGAGAGAGAGTAGGTATTAGGGAATTGGGGGCGACCACTCTCCTCTAGAGAAGGAGGAGAATCGCCAACGGAGTCCTCAAAGAAAAGAGAGCCTGGACAGGGGCTGGGGTTGTATTTATAGACAACGAGAGGTGCCAACCTAGGGTTGGGTGCTACCGTGCGCCTGGGGTGTAGCGAGTAGCGTTTAATAGTTGAACTCTAATATGAACCAAAACTTTTAGGTTATCCTTTTCAATTTATTTACAGTTACGGGGGATTTAAATTATTTTTTATACTAGTAGAATAAATCTTTGTGCGCATCTCTTATATATATTATATATATTTTATTACAATGAGACGTGCATCTAGTATAAAAAATAAATACATTTAAATTTAAAATTTTAATTTTACTATTACTAAAAAATAATACTTTGGAATTTTCTTTTAAAGATTGGCCAAAATTCATAGTATCTTTACAAATTAAGCTGGCACTTAATAAATCTCTTACAATAATTGAATACGGGCAATTGCTAGTTTTTTAGTTAAAGAAAAAAAAGCTTTTGATGAAGCTTGAAATTTATTAATGATTGTAGTCCTTCTTTCTTATGTTTTTGAACAAAAATACCCTCTCCATCTTATGTAAGTCATCTTTTTTTAATGCTATGGGTAGTTCTTTAAAGTCATACTATTATAGACAAAGTGCTCAAATGAAGACAGACAGCTTAGACAATTAGATCTATGATAAGATGGCGAGAAAGTTTACATGTTGTGACAATTATATGATAAGTCTGATTAAATCCAAACTTTTATAAAGTTTAGTGTTTATACTATATATAATGGTGCATTTCATAGGACAACAATATATATATATATATATATATATATATATATATATATATTGTGGCTATTTCAGTCATTTGGTAGTGTGATATAAAAGAACCTCTCCTTTTGCTTAACAAACACGAGGACGAGGAGTATTTTGGCATTCGGTCATACTCAATTAATTTTATCGTACTCATTTATCATTTAAAATATAAAATCTCTATATATTTAAATTAAGTCTACTCTTAGACCATTAAAAAAAATTAGTGAGCGAACACATTATAAGTTAGAGATAACCGGAAGGTAAAATATGTTTTCTTCTAACTCAACCTTTTGCTAAAAAAGAATCAAGGAAAAAATATATCTTAGCTAATTTGTCATTATCTTAATCATTTATTTATTAGAAAAATTAGACAAAAAATAGTAGCTTTAGAACTATCTATTTTATAAACTAGTTGCTCAATGGTTGAGTTTTACTGACCGTATAATAGACATTATGATTGATATTTAGTGAATTTTCTAACAAAACGCTTTATGTGGTGTTCAAGTATGAAAGAATTTTACTTTGTGCTTTAAAAAAAGATCTTATTTAGTGTCATGTTTACTTTAGTTATAAGAATATTACTCTTGTGTCTTCCATTTGAAGAGAAATATAGTAATTCTTTTTATTATCATTATTTTTCTTAATTGATGTGAACATCACTTTGAATAGATGTATCTAAAGGGACGAAAACATTTTTATTTTTTATTATAAACTATTGTTAACATATCTAATATTATTAATAACATATTCTTATAAATTACAAAGAAAGAAAGAAAAAACCACCCTTATTTTTTATTATAGTTTGCATCTTTAATTTTTTATCTATAATTCTTTTTATGCATATATTTTTATGTAGCCCATATTTATTGGAACCTAAATTGTTAGGAAGAATGAAAACTAATGGAATATCTAAATAAAGATCATCTATGGATCTCAAGATATTATAAAGAACGACTATGTTGAGCTGGAAAACATAATAATATTTACACCACAATATCTCAGTGAGTTAAAAGAGACCTGAAGAAGAACAATAATATATTGCTTTTTATTTATCAAGCGATGAATGAAACAAAACTTTGAATAAATTATCGACCATGTTGAGATGAGATAAAAGAAGCATGTGGTATACTCAAAGTATATCGCATTCAAAGTATTTGAAGACTACTTTTCTTGAATAATCTTTATCATCGGCCAATTTAAAATTTATTGTGAAAATATTTCAAATCAAAATAGTACTTGGAAAAAAAATCTTAAAATCTTAAAATAGAAAGTATGAGCATAGTATTATTTCTATTGAAGAATTTAAAATTTTATTTATCTTCTTTGTTGAAAGTTTACTGGGATCACCATAATCTCGTAATCACCGTATAAACTAACTCAATTCTTCTCTCTTAAAGTAAGTTTTTCAATCTCAAGTTTCACTGACAAACAATTCTAAAGGAAGATAGAGAATGATATCTTAAGTTGTAGAAGAGGTTAAATCAATGATTTTGATTTAAAAGGCTAAGAAATTGATAATGATAATGTATTGTCATCTATTTCAATTAGAGATAGAAAAAGAGAGAGATGAAGTATACAGATGTCCAATGCCATAGGCCTCTTAAATTTTTTACAATATTTGACTCTAATTATACTACCTGCACTCTTTTTTACCAAACTAAATTAATTAGTCTTAAATTCTGTATTAGCTAATTAATCTGATTAACTACTCAAATGGGCTACGTATATTCCATCATCCCATGGACCTATTTGGGCCCGATCATGAACAAAAAGGCCACGGCGTCCAACGGCCACTGCAACAGCTACAACTCCAGAACCCAAAACCCCTTCCACTACTCTCTCTCTCTCTCTCTCTCTCTCGTGTACGCTTCCATGGCTTTCTTCCTCAAACCAAGACCTTCTCCTCATCCTCCTCCTTCCTCCGTTCTCCCTCTCTTCCTTTCTAAACTCCTCTCCACCTCCCCCTTTCCTCCCGCTGCTCTCACCCCCTCAGAGTCCAAACTCGTCGACAACCTCCACGCCCTAATCCGCGACCACCACCGCTCTAACCCCTCACCTTCCTCTTCCTCCTCCCCTCCTTCCCCAGATCACACGATCCCTTCTCTCTCCTCCTCCTTCGCTTTCCTCTCCCCTTCTCCTCCCTCCCCTTCTCTCGCCCACTTGCTCATCCGCCGCCTCTCTGCTCTCCGCCATGGCCATCCCTTCCCCCAAGCTCTCTCATTTTTCAACTGGTGGCTCTCCGTTCACCCTTCCCCTACCACTGCCGACCCATTCACCGCCATGATCGATTTCTCGGGAAAACTCCAACATTTCGACATCGCCCGCCACCTGCTCGACAAAATGCGCGATCTTGGCATCCCCATTCCTCCGCAGACATTCGCCATTCTCATCCGTCGCTACGTCCGCGCGGGCCTTGCCAACGATGCTGTCGATGCGTTTGGCAGTATGTCTAAGTACGGCCTCGAGCCCGATCCCACTTCCCTCGCCTCCGTCCTCGCTGCGCTATCAAAGAAGCGCCTAGCCCAGGAGGCGCAGTCCCTTTTCGACTCCTATAAATCCCAATTCCCCCCTGATGTTGTTCTATATTCCGCACTCATCCACGCCTGGTGCCGTGCTGGCCGCCTCGACAAGGCCGAGCAGATGTTTGCAGAAATGCGCCAACTAGGTATTACTCCAAATGTGTATACATATACCACGGTGATCGATGCAATGTGTAGAGCCGGGCAATTGCCCCGAGCCCAGGAGCTGCTCTGCCAAATGATCGACGCCGGTTGCCCGCCGAATACCGCGACGTTCAATAGCTTAATGCGGGTGCACGTCAAGGCCGGCCGCACGGAGCAGGTGCTGCAGGTCCACAACCAGATGAAGCAGCTCAGCTGCGAGCCTGACGCCATCACCTACAACTTCCTCATCGAGACTCACTGCCGGAAGAGCCAGAAGAACCTCGACGCCGCTCTCAAGGTTCTCAACCAGATGACGGCGAAGGGGATCACCCCGGATTGCCACTCGTTCAACCCCATCTTCCGCTGCGTGCTTGGCATCGGAAACGTGAACGCCGCCCACAAGTTGTACGACAAAATGCGAGAGCTCGGCGTTCGGCCCAACACCGTGACGTATAACTTGCTGATGCAGCTGTTCAACAAGGAGAAGTCGATGGACATGGTGCTGAGGATGAAGAAGGAGATGGACGCGGAGGGGGTGGAGCCGAACGTGAATACTTACGCCGCGCTGATCGCTGCGTTCTGCGGGAGGGGGAATTGGCGGCGGGCATACGCCACGATGGTGGAGATGGTGGAGGAGAAGAGCCTCAAGCCGTCGGGTGCGGTTTATGAGATGGTGTTGGGATTGTTGAGGAGGGCGGGGCAGTTGAAGAAGCACGAGGAGCTCGTGGAGAAGATGGCGGAGCGAGGATTCGCCAGCCGTGCTGCTAACGACGCAATCTGGTACTGACTTTTGCTTTCTTTCTTTCGCATTGCATGCCTATGAATATGCTAAGCTTCAAAGCATCTCATTTTTGTGGATTCTAAGTTGATTGTCTGTTTGTTGACGGAGGTAATAGTGTATAACAGTACTCGTCAAATGATAAAGAATTTTACTGCAAGATGAATAGATGATTCACAATTTTCAAGGAAAAATAAGGGCCAATTCTGTTTATTAACGAATGTGCTTGTAGTTGGTTTATCTAGTAAAGTCCAGGTTGATAGTAGTCAAGTCTAGTGACAAAAAGTTGAGAGTTTTGATGCGCCGGTTCTTTGGTTCGAATCTCTAATACCAAATTTGGCTTTTCATAGGAAATTTTAGAAGGATAGAAATTGTTTCCTAAGAGCATCTCCAATGCTTGGCTCCAAATATGGAGCAAGAGCCCGGTGCTATATTAGCTATTTTTAATTGCTTAATAGATCATCTTAACATTATTATTTTTTATTAAAAAATATATTGTTAGAAAACTCTCATCGAGATCTTTAAAATAAGATTAATATTCAATAGTTTTAGAAGTAATTTTAAATTACTAATTTTTTAATTAAACGCATCGAAATAAACATTCGAAATGCACTAATTGAACACTTATGGAAGAGGCACGGGAATGAAGGAATATAAATTTTAATATAATTTTTATTTGATGTATTTCATTTTTAATGTATTTCATATTTGATGTATTTCATATCTAATGTATTTTAATTTTTAATATTTACATTGGGGATAATTTTGAGTAATTATATTTTAGGATACATAATTTATTAGACTTATTTTTATAAATAATAAAAAAAATTAAATTTAAATTAACTCAAAAATAATTTAATATTAGACTCATTTTTATAAATAATAGAAAAATTAAAATTAAAATTAACTCAAAAGTAATTTAATATTAGACTCATTTTAAAGGTCTCGATGAGACCTTTCTAATGGTATTATTTTTGTTAAAAACCGATTAGTAAAACTAATTATATACTTAGTTTAACTAACTAAATTATTTAACAAAGAATACAAATAAAATTAAAATTATTAAATATAATACTTATTTGGCAATTTTGGCATTTTCAAAAAGTTAATGTGACAAATGGAGCCCGGCTCCATTTTCATGGTGGGGCTCCAAATTTGGAGCCCCACTATTCATGGCTCCAAATTTGGAGCCCCATATAAAGCCCGGTTGGAGCTCCATCGGACTCCAAATTTGGAGTTTTGGAGCCCGGTTGGAGATGCTCTAAGCATGTCTTTGGTTGAAAATTTTTGAATGAAAATAAAATAATTAATTCCCACCTCATTTTTTTTCGAATGCTCTCTCTCTCTCCCCCTCCTCCATCCACACCACCACCTCCTCCTCTTCCTACCACCATTACCACCACCACCTCCTCCTATGCCCATCTCACTATTTTTATTAATTTTTCCTCCAAAATTTTTTGAACTTCCTGAACAAGATAAATTAAATCAATCCAAAGAAATCCTTTCACATAGGGTCTTTTAATTGCATTTTTTTTTTGGACAAAAGGCAGCATTTTAATTGCATTTTTCAACTCCTATATATGAAATTTTCTACAGTACTTATCCAAACATGTCTTGTTCAGAAGCAAAAGAATAATTAGAGTGAGCATTTACACCAAAAAGCTTTAAAATTTTAAAATAGTAAGATTAAACTATTGGGCTGCTTCTATGTAAATTATATGCACTCTATTATAGAAAATATATATGCACATATTCAATTTACAAGAGTCTAATCTTATCTTTACCAAACTTTATAGCTTAATTGGTACAAATGTCCTGATTTACTAGGCTTTGTTAGCTTATGTTGCCCAGTTCATTTAATTTACTTATTCTTAATATGAAAATAGAAATTAAAAATACAAAAATTCAATTGATCAAAATAAATTGATTTTCAGGCTAACTTAAGTTTATGATCTGTTCTATCAAGCTACGCCGTCACGTTGTTGACTCATATGGTTGAGTACTTGAGCCCACTTAGCTTAATAACTCTTACCAATTAAGCAAAGAAATTTGGTTTGTAATGAAAATGACCTCAAAGACATATAAAAATACAGACACCAATCCCCTGGGGAATAAAAAGGAATAAGCATTGTCCTTTCAATTTTTAATATAAGAAGTTAGCTAATGCTACTATAAGCTATTCTAATATTTATTTTAATATTAATATAAAGAGTAATACTCATATTTGATATGACATAGTATTGATATTAAAGTATTAAAAAATAATATAATTGTATTAAGAATCGGTGATGTTTTAAATGAAATAACTAAAATACCTCAAGTATATGTTAAAGTAATATTTTTTTGAAATGATATTTTTCTATGAATTTTCCTGCATTATGCGGGTATGCGGGATTATAAAATGCACTGTGGGTATGTGAAAAGATGCAAAATCTGTGTGCGGTTATAACTCTGCATGATGCGGATATGCGAGGTTTATAACTCTGTACTCAGGTATACAAGGTAATATCCCGCATTGCACAAGTATACAGAGTTACAACCTCGTGCTGTCCTGATATGCATGGTTGCCTTTGGAGAGGAGAAAGAAACGAGATAGCAACTGTAGTTGACATGACCAGTAATTATATGTTATTATTTCAAAGGATAAAATGATAATCTTAGATTATTAATAAATAGTTTATAGAAAGTTACATGAAATCAGATAAGAAAGAATGTTGAATTAGTATAAGGTAAAATATTATTTAGTTATTTCACTAGAATAATGAGGCTTATTTAGAATAAATATATTTCTATTAAAAAAATATTAATTGATTTCCATAATAACGTTATCAATTTACCCATAAAAGATGAAAAATTCTATCTTTCCAGTGAATCTGGACTCTTAATTAAGATTCAAAAATAATATCCGTTTGTTTAATGCTCTCCGTGATGAGCTGGCAACAAGTCGAGATCTTTAGTGCAGTGCTTGACATCATAATTATATTTCCTTTTATGCATTAATTTATCTATTAACCCAAACTCTCTCTCATGCGGGCCGGCGTTCGTACAGTTGTGTTCCCTGTACCTACCACCAGCAAGGGAAAAAAAACCCTACACGAATAACACGATTAAGCCTTGATATACGACTTTCGGTTTTGGGTTGTCAAGAATTATATTAATATTTCTCAGCTAGCTTGCAATCTCATCTTATTTTAGTATGTAACACTCCGCATATTATTTTTTAATATAAAATCTTTAATAAATAATTAATAAAAAATATTTTTTGGAATTTGTTTATAGTTAAAAGGAGTCCGTCGCAATCACCCAAAAGCAAATATCTTGCTTTTGATATGTGATTATTGACATTTGTCAATGTGGTCTCTTATCTAGATCCAGTTGGTTGTCGGCAAGCGATGCAATCGTACCTGATGTGGTCTTTCAAATAAAGCAATATAATATTTTCTTGCTTTAGGAAGTTACGGTCACAACGACACTTGGGATTATTCTTGCCATCTTTCAACAAAAAAAAAAGAAAAGAATTTGGAATCTGATCGGATTGGGAGGAAATCCAACTACGTCAGTTTGGTGAGCCGTGAGCCGCTCGATCGTATTGATTCTTAGATTGATGGTAAAGAGATGACCTTGCATGGCCTTGAGGCCACGCAATGGTCCACCAACCTCCGCTTTTACACGGTCTCTCTCATGCAGCGCCCGCAGGTCGCACATGATCTCTCTCTCTCTCTCTCTCTCCCCGCAACGGATATTCTATAATATTATTATCAGTCTCTCTCTCTCTCTCTCTCATGCATCGCCCGCAGTGTGCGATGAACTCGTGTGCCAGTATACCCCAGAGATCGTAAGTTTAACTCCAACTTTATATAATTATTTAATAATTTAATAGCTTGGCTTATGTCTTAACAACGTTTAATTTAGAATGGATAGGTTGGCGATGCATACAACTTGAAATCTATACTAGACTATTTAGTATATAGGCTAGAATTTAGTAGGACATAAATATATTTATATCTAGTGAGTTATCTAACTCATATCTAGTCTCTTGAGCTCTTGAATTATTAGAAAAAATAAATCATGTATACTTTATTGTCTTTGAATTTATTCTCTCTTTTAGTATGGTGGGAGTTGGTATATATGTCCCACTGATGACGAAATATCTGAATTGATATGCTAAAGTTGGCCACGCTCTTAGAAAACAAGAGTCTAATGAGATTTCTCATTTAATTTGACCTAATAAGTTAGCTCGTTATCATCTGACCTAATCATCAAAAAGAATTAACTAACTCCATTGTTGTCTAATTTTTGCAATTTTAAAAAGTACAGAGGTGAAATAAAAATCGAATGCAATGTTTGGCATATAACTATTAGGGTGTTTGTAAAAGAAATCAATTAATAACGAGTACAATTAAGATGGTTCTGTGCGTTTTTTATTTGTATTTAATTAAAAATAGGAGTGGAATTAAAAATACTTTAAAACAGGGTGTAAATTGTAATAGATTAAGCCCAAATGGACAGACATTGTGGTAGTGAGAGAGAGAGAGAGAGAGAGAGAGAGAGAGAGAGAGAGAGAGAGAGAGAGAGAGAGTACTCCAAACCAAAGCATCTTAGCGGGACTACCTCGTCCCTCCTACTACTATCCAGACGGAGCAAAAGCCGGTTCCCCACTTATCCCGTCGGTTCCACACCGTACGAGAGACCGTTACGCCAGCTGTCGCGTTTAAAGTTCCGGCTCTCTCCTCGCATCTACCTCTCTCTCTTCTTCTTCTTCTTCTTCTTCTTATTCTTCTTCCCCAGAAGTCAGAACCTTTAGCTAACTGCTACCCGAAGAGAAGCAACCATGGCTTCGTCCTCCTCAGGGTCGCCGGTCAAGGAGGTGCTGCTTCACGGCGACCTCGACCTCTGGATCTTGGAGGCTCGCTACCTCCCAAACATGGACATGCTTTCCGAGCACCTTCGCCGCTGCTTCGCCCCTTGCGGATGCCCTAGAGCCACCAAATCCCCTCCCGATACTGACTCCTCTCAGTCTCGACCCGAACTCCACCACCGCAAGATCATCACCAGCGACCCCTACGTGACCGTCTCGGTCGCCGGCGCCGTCGTTGCGCGCACACGTGTCATCCCTAACTCGCAGGAACCGAATTGGAACGAGCACTTCGTAATCCCCCTCGCGCACCGCACCGCTGTCCTCGAGTTCAACGTCAAGGATAACGACGTCTTCGGCGCCCAGCTCATCGGCATCGCCACCGTCCCCGCCCAACTCCTCACCTCCGGCCAAGAAATCCGCCAATGGTTCCCAGTGATTTCATCAAACGGCAAGGCCCCAAAGCCCGGCACCGCTCTCCTCATCGCGGTCAAGTTCCGGCCTTTGGAAGCTGATCCGGAGTACCGCCATGGCATCGCCGGTGATCCCCAGAAGCGCGGGGTTGGGGAGGCGTACTTCCCGGTCAGGAAAGGCGGGCAGGTGACGCTTTACCAGGATGCCCATGGAAAAGAGGGGGATCTCCCGGAGATTGAATTGGAGAATGGGAAAACGTTCAAGCAGGGCACTTGCTGGGAGGATATGTGCCATGCGATTCTTGAAGCGCATCATTTGATTTATATGGTTGGATGGTCGGTGTACGACAAGGTGAAGCTCATTAGGGAGCCGACGCGGCCATTGCCGAAAGGCGGGGATTTGACACTCGGGGACTTGCTCAAGTATAAGTCGCAGGAGGGGCTTAGAGTTTGCTTGCTGGTGTGGGATGATAAGACTTCACATGATAAATTATTTATCAAGACGGTGAGGCAGTTTGACCTCCTTTTCTCTCGCTGAATTCATGATTTGGTTAACTTAGAATTTTGTTCTCTAGGCATCGCTCTGTGTTCCTTTGATCTGAAGGGCTATACTAGTTTTGATATTGAAGTGCTTGTATAGCTTCCCATGATAAAATTTTTGATCAAAATAATTTAGTACCCAGGGAGGATCTTTACCCTAAAACTACAGCGGATCACAACATAGTTCGAAATTTCGGTTTTGGTTTTGGTTTCAGATTGGTTAAAAAATAAAATTTTTTGGTCGGTTTCTCTTCTAATTTTGTTGTATCGATAGATAAAATCAAGACTTCTTTTGATAAATAATATTTTTTAGATTGTTTTTTAATGTACCACACAAAATCTAATAACCTTTGAGCAATAAAGTTGATATTAAGTTAGGTACAAGTTAGATTCAAGTCAAATCTAGCTTAGAATTTAAAATATATATTAAAAAAATATTATCAGGGTTGTTTTAGGGGGCAGTTTTGGATCGAGTAGAATTGTAACGTGAAACATTTCAGCAAAACGTCTTGGTCTCAGACAAAACTTCAAACCGTGGATCACAAATAGTTGGGACTGAAAGGCTTCATTGTTGTTGTTTTTGTTGCTTGTTACCTGTAATGTCCTTGTGATTTCTTTATTGTTTATGGCAATGAGTGTCACTAATTGATGTTCTTAATGGGATTTTGTAGGGGGGAGTGATGCAAACACATGATGAAGAAACTCGAAAGTTCTTCAAGCATTCTTCAGTCATTTGTGTGCTGTCACCTCGTTACGCCAGCAGCAAGCTGAGCATCTTCAAACAGCAGGCAGGCCTCCTACCATGAATTTATCTTTTTCTGTACTTCAAAGGCATGCTTGTTTTAGCTACCGTGAAGACGAATATTACTTGCAGGACAACTATTTCTGTGATATGGTTAAGCAAGTGTTAATTACTTAAATAAGTACTATTATGTTCCCCAAGAACTTATCTGGTTTGAAGTTAAGTTTCAAATTCGATTAGTTAGTCTTATTTCTTAGTCTTGATTTTTTGAAGACTAAACTTAATTAGATATAAAAAAGATAAAAAAATATTTAGTTACTAAATCAGTTTAGGGATTCCTGAACCAGTTCCGAAGGGGTTCCTAAACTCAAAGCAAACAAAACCAAAAGGAATTATGCAGATAAGCAAGCTGTTGGCTCATTTTCAAGTGCTTCAAACATATTTTATTTTTTAAATGCATCTAGGTGACCGAAATACAAGGTATTTTTTATTGTTAGAATTATACATCTGTCCTTACCATTATCATGTCATGGCATAAAACTCATTTCTCCTGTCCTATTTTGTAATATCGTATATCTGAGATCACTTTTGATACTATGGTGAAATCTTTTTCTCTTTTGGTCTATTTGATTCTGTTAATCTAAATTATTTCTCTTTCTCTCAAATAACCTTTATCTCTAGCATGCAGGTTGTGGGGACTCTCTTTACACATCATCAGAAATGTTTGCTGGTTGATACACATGCTTCTGGAAATAACCGCAAAATTACAGCTTTCATAGGAGGTCTTGACCTCTGTGATGGCCGCTATGATACACCAAAACATAGGCTTTTCCATGATCTTGACACTGTATTTCAAAATGATTTCCATAACCCCACATTTGCTGTGAGTATATTTTTCCTTCTCGTCCCTTCTTTATTTATTCGTGGCAGCATCCATATTCTCTCCTCTTTTATGATCTGCAGGCAGACACTCAAGGTCCTAGACAACCATGGCATGATTTGCACTGCAGAATTGATGGTCCTGCTGCATATGATGTCCTTAAAAATTTTGAGCAGCGTTGGCGGAAGGCAACAAAATGGCGTAACTTTCTTAGAAGTAAATCTCACTGGAAAGATGATTCTCTAATAAAACTAGATCGTATTTCATGGATACAAAGTCCTTCAGATACTGTTCCAAATGATGATCCCAGTTTATGGGTTTCCAGGGAAGAAGATTCTGAAAATTGGCATGTTCAGGTTGTAGAGCATGATATTTTCTAGAATTATGTTTACTTTGAATTTCATTGTTGACTTGTAAACCTGATCACTTTTAGTTTCTCAGGTTTTCCGCTCTATAGATTCTGGATCAGTAAAAGGTTTTCCCAAAGACTGTCAAAGAGCCGTGCGTGAGGTGGGTTTTAGAACATTTTTCTATATACATTAGTACTTCTTTTGCGTAGAACGATTGTGAGAAAACTACATCCTTTGGCACATACTGTACAGCTTTTACTGACTTATTCTTCAACAAACTTACTGCAGCACCTTATCTGTCGAAAGAATATAGTAATAGATATGAGCATCCACACAGCATATGTCAGGGCAATCAGATCTGCGCAGCACTTCATATATATTGAAAATCAGTATTTTCTCGGTTCTTCATATGGTTGGCCATCCTACACGAATGCAGGTCTGGAATATTCTTCTTTTTACCATATCCAAAATTTAGTATCTAGAAGCTATTTCTACCTAAAGCATAAATGCTATACTAATCTGAAGCTTTATGAAATGAGGTGTTGGTACTTCTGTGCTGTAACCGACAGTTAAATATTTGCCTTTAATGGTTCCACCTAGTGTTAATTAAAATTTCAGCTCAGCACATCCATCTAGGACAGTGGCAAACTATGAATTCGATTTTTCTCCTCATAACCAGTTGATCCCCCATCTAGAATAGCCCAATGTCTTCACAAATAATGTTAAACTCACTTGATTGAATCCTTAGCTCTTGATCCTTTATAGTTCATATATTACTTCATGTTACTCCCTGATAGTCATCAAGTAGGAACTTTTTATACTCCTGTTGAAAATTTCAATGCTGATGACAACAATCACTACCTCTACCAAGGACCAATACTGGGATCTAGCTACCTTAGCCCAAAGAAGGACAAGAAAATCAAAGGGAAAATATGGAAAGAATCAGAGGAAAACAAGCTACACACCTCTGGGCACCAGATTTCATTTCCCTCTTTATTCTTACTGTCTCCCATCCAAATTCTGGCAACAATGCCTAGACAAGGCCTAAAGAAGACTAAAAAAGTTACAAGAGGAAGGAGGCAACTAGTAAAGTCGAGATCGGAGGAGGGGGTGGGCAGGTCAGGGAGAGTGTTGTTTTGGGCTAGGTTCGAGTTGGATTTGGTTGGGAGAAAGCAAAATCTGATCCAAAAGATTAGATTTTTTAAATTATGGATTTTATTCCACCAGTCCCATCAGTTTCTGCCTAAACAAAAATGAAGCTGGTGATTTTAGCTACTCGGTGGATGTTAAACAGGTCTTAGCAAAACAATCCATTTTGTATTTGATGGAATTATTATTAGCTATCCAGAAATACATGGTTGGACATGCTTTCATTTTTGTCCTTGTGATGATTATAATACGTCCTGCTTGTAGTAGCTTAAGGCTTCTGTATTCATACTTTTATTGCCATTGGCAGGTGCTGATAACCTAATACCAATGGAAATAGCATTAAAAGTTGCAAGCAAGATTAGAGCTGGGGAGCGATTTGCTGCATATATAGTCATACCAATGTGGCCGGAAGGGGTCCCAACTTCTGCCTCTGTTCAAGAAATTCTCTTTTGGCAGGTAGTTTTATGTCCCTATGCACTTCGCAATCTTTACTTCTTGAGAGTTGAGACCTAAAATCTAATAAAATTGTCATCATTATTTGTTAGATAAAAGTCTGAAAATATTTTCTTGTATGTATTCTGACTTACTGAGGGAATACTATCTTGCTAAGATGCTAAGTTTATAGAGGTTATTTCACACTTTCGTCAATTTTAAGGAAGCTTCTAATTTTAGACTGCACTTTCACTGTCTGGAATAGTTGAGCATTTTGCACTTTCATCGGCTGCACTTTATGAAAAAGCATTGTCTTACTTATGACTCTTATCGATTAGTTTTATTGTCTTAAATTACAGGGAGACCCACTAATGTACATAATTTATGTTTTGCAAAAGATGCATAAAGTATCCTCTTCATGTAACTGGTGGCTGTCAGGATTGGGGACTGTTAGATCATATTGATAAGTGAATGAATTTTTCAGCTGCCTTATGCTGTTCTTAGTTCTTACCTATCAATTATCATTTGATCGGCTGTTCTGGTTTTGTTTTCTTCGAGATACATTATATAGGTTACTATTATGCCAACCTTGCAGGGCCAGACTATCCAGATGATGTACGAAATCATTGCAAACGAGCTCAAATCTATGGAGCTTGAGAATGCACATCCACAGGACTACCTGAATTTCTACTGTCTTGGCAACCGGGAAGAACTGCCCAATGGTAACTGTCAGGAAGATAATCAGTCTACAGAAAAAAGTGCAGCGGTAATCTATATTTAGAGTTTAAACTACAGATTATTTATCTCGATTGATTCTTATCCTTTACTTTGTCAAGTCTGATTTGCCTATTGCTCAGCCTGATTAAACTATCTAGTCCATCATCTGTTCCTCTGGTTCATGTACTGCTCAGGCATTTATTCATCCTTCTTAAGCAGGAGAAGTTTTTTATGTCCACGTTGTTTTTTCATGTTTTTATTTCACTTATGTAATTAGCCTACACATATGATGTTCTATGAAGATTTTAGATTGTTGTGAAATGCATGTGTTGTTTTCTACCCTTTACTGTAATTTCTTTACATTGAAAATAAGTACTGGAAAGATAATTATTATGCATCTCAATACTATATTTTGACTTCGATGAAAGTTGCTATTGGGCCCCAATTCTTTGGCTGTCTTTTGTTATATGGTTCAGTGGTATTCACAGATTTCCTTATCTCAAATATACTCAGGCATTGGCCCAAAAGTTCCGGCGTTTCATGATTTATGTTCATGCTAAGGGAATGATAGTGGATGATGAGTACGTTATCTTGGGATCAGCTAATATTAATCAAAGATCTCTAGCTGGGTCAAGAGATACTGAAATTGCTATGGGCGCATACCAACCCCATCATATATGGGCTGAGAAAAAGAGACATCCACATGGCCAGGTTGGTCGCTACCTTCTTAATATTTCCTCATGTCGATTGAACTGCTATCACATCATTAAATGTCTTCTCTGCAATTGTTCATTTGAACAAGTAAATCATTCATCTGGAATAAGAGCCTGTAGCAGAATAAGCCTTGCTAGAAAAGGATGTGATGGTTTTCTTTGTTTTCCTATTCGTTCCAAATTATTTTGTAATATCTTATATAAAGCTGAGATAAGCATAGTATGCTCCTTTTATATAACACTGCTAGAAGCCTAGGACTGTCCTTTTTGGATCATAGCCTTGGAATTTTTTATTCTAAAATTCCTCATCCTTGTTCACTATTTATTACTGATTAAATAATCTCTTTAACAAGAGAAAATAACAGGGCATCTTTAACAAAAATCGCAACCCCAAGAGCAACTGAGCAAACTCTGAATTAGAATTCATAAATAACTAACTGCAACTTCTGACAGTAACCATCAAAGCCATATATATATGAGATGTAAATTTGGACGATGATTATTTCACCTGTTCTTTTCCTGGAACCCCTAAAATTAATGTGCAATCAGTTTAACATTTGCTTTGTGCTTTCTATTACTTATTTGGATGTATCTTGAAAAAATGGATAACTATCGTTTATGCCACAGGTATATGGGTACAGGATGTCTCTGTGGGCTGAGCATTTAGGCACTGTAGACGACTGTTTTACGGAGCCCAACAGTTTGGACTGTGTGAAATATGTGAATCAGATAGCTGATGACAACTGGACAAGATTCACTGCAGAGGAAGTAATACCATTACAAGGGCACCTCCTCAAGTATCCAATCAAAGTAGAAGCTAATGGCAAGGTGGGTCCGCTGCCGAACCATGAGTGCTTCCCTGATGTTGGTGGCAAGGTTCTTGGGGCGCCCACTTCGCTTCCTGATACACTAACCATGTAGCGTCCTTAAAACCTTTCAATGTTTGAAAACTTATATGATTCCACAAAGATTTCCTCTTTCTCCTTCAGTGTCAATCTCATCCCAACAGAAGGAGAAAGATGTAAAAGAACATGTTCTCTAAAGTTGAGTCATGGAAGTTGGGAGCTGATGTATTTATTGATTTTCTTATTTTCTTGTATTCCTTAATTAATCTGATATTGTTTTTATAGAACAGAATAATATTAGGTGTGGTTTATCTGCTGCTTTCGTTCTTAAGCTTTCAAGTTTTGCCCGTTTTCCTTTATTTTTATGCTAATATTTTCCTTTCGTTTCTGGTGGATGGATGGATGGATGGATGGGTACTTGTAGTTATTCAGTGATTCGCATGTATTGCAGCTTAACTTTCATACATTAAAATTTGCCCTTCTTTAATGAAGTGAATCCCGCCATCTGTGCTTAATGTGAATCAAGCCAGAGCTAGCTGTTTTTAGGAAATTGGAATGGTTTTCTTTGGCATACGAGTATATACGACTCCTCGATTTCCAAGTAAATTTGCAACTTTGATGAGTTCATAAGGAATACTATCATTATATTCCATTTTCTGAACTTGAATGCCCTTCTTTCCCACTCCAATTTTCTCATCTTTAGTTGTCTCTCTCTCTGCTCTGAGGGTTTTGTGTGTTTAGAGTTGCAATTATATATGGCAATGGTTAAAGAGATACAAAAGAAACAAATATAGATAAGTATACAACGATTGAAACGCCAGGCCACTGTTTATAAAGAAGAATTCAATTAAGATACATAAGCTTCGCATCTCAGGAGGTGTACTCATAATCAAGGCATGCATATTAACCACAATCAGGAACAAAACCCTCTAGTTAACGGTCACCTTTCCGACCATCCCAGCTCCCTGGTGAGGAGCACAGTAGAAGGTGTACGATCCCTTCTCCTTCAGAGTCACCTCGTACGTCTCCCCCGGCCCATTCAGGTACTCCTCCTCCTTCATGGATATGGCGTTGACGTCGACGCCGGACGGGATCTCGTCCTCGTCGAAGACCACGTTGTGCGGGAACCCGGCGTTGTTCTTGAACACGATCTTCTCGCCCGCGGCGACCGAGAAGTCGTTCGGCACGAACGCGAGGGACCCGTCGCCGCCGCCGAGCAGGATGTCGATCGCGAGGGCGTTGCTCGCCAGCATGGCGCTCGCGGCGGTGGCGGCGACGGCCACGCCAACCTCTTTGAGCGAGGCGCGAGCCGACATGGCCATCGGAGGAGGCGAAGTCCTCGGGGCCGAGATGGTGGCGGCTCTGGTGGCGGCGGCGCCGCCAGCCTTGAGGCCGGTGAAGGAAGGGATTGTAACGGCTGCAGAGGTGAGGCTGGCCATTGCCTGTGGCTTTTCTAGCTAGTTTAGTTTCTAAATTCTACTTTACAAGGGAGGAAGGGAGTAGTGTTGGAGTATATATAAATCGATTGCTTTGTAGATGGATAGTTGGCTGGCTTTGTAGTACCGGCGAAGAGGAGGTGATTGGATAAAATGGGTGGCAGAGAGAGAGGGTGTTATCTCTGTGGTGTTCTCCTATTGGTCGGACTGGATTAGATATTGTCTGACATGGCATAGTGGGGATGATATGTGGTTAGACGAATGAGGGAGTGGATGGGGGAAGAGAGATGAACAACCTACGTGGCAGAATTGCCACCTCTCGCAATGGCACAAATCCTGTTCCGGATTTGTCCTAGTGGTGCACAAATCATTTGTAGCTTGTGGCTAATCATAGAAACAGCTTAGTGCAAGGTTCTTTGATTGGGAAAATACTTCAACAAATAGGGATTTGCATGAGAAAGTCTTCTATCGATAATTTTAGATTTTTAAATTTTAGAATAATAAATCTGAACTCTTTTACTTGTACATTTAGATGTGTACCTCGACAAAATTAAAGGCATGTAATAAATTTTGCATACTCTCTGAATAATTTATATAGATAACATGTGCAACTTTTATTAGATTTGAGCGCATATCTTGGCAAAATTAAAAACAAAATATTTTATATAATTTTTGCATATAGTTTAAAAATATGATAGTCTTTATTTTATTTTATTAAGACTAAATAAGTAAAAGAGGTCCTTATATTATAGAACTAAAATCTCAAAACTATTAATACTATAACTATTCTTCTTGTAGATTGCCCCAACAATAGTGCTAGCATATTATCAGTTACAAAGATCACCTAGAAAAGCTTGTATACTACTATATACTACAATTTATTAGGACAAACCTGTCGAAATAAAATGTTCTATTGGGTAATAATACAACTATTATACAACAATATATTAGGGGCTCATGAAAGTACTCTGGTTTGAATCCTAATGACATCAGTATCTAGTAGAATATCATTAAGTTCTCCTTCACTCCAAAAACTATAATTCAATGTCTTACAAGAAAAAAAAGAAAAAAAGAAGAGTAGCCCTACGTTTCTTTTATTATTTATTTTACTGTCAGAGAGAGGTGAGAACTATTTGTGTGGGCAGACACGTCCAGGTCCATTCAGTGACACATCGTTTCGTTTGATGCACGCCCGAATAAATTTGGCAGAACGGGTGTAAAACTTGAAATAAGTAGTTTTGACAGTTAAAAGGCAGTTCTATCTCATCAACCTAAGGTAACATCGTCATCAGCAGTCCAGAAGAAAACCCAAATCAACTCATATTGGAATGCAGTAGAAGCTTTCTCCAAATTACTAGTGAGAATAAAGATCAAAGGGAAATGATAGACAACATAAACAAACAGGTAGAAGATTACAGAAGATATAAAACTGCAGAAAAGGAATATTTCTTACTGGTTGATTGAGAATGTTGACGAGAACATACTTAGGCAGTGCATCCTTCTGGAGGCCGCTGCCATTATGATTCGTTTTTGAGAAGACACTGATAATGATTCTTAAATAGCTGAAATAGACAAGAAGAATTTGAGAACACAGAAGCGTGATAATTCCATCATAAAATATGAAAGAATCACCATTGATAAACTACCTGCAGCAATTCTACTCCAAATGACGGACGACTCTCGTATTTATGAAGAATAGATAGGTCAATCACCATAGGAGATTATACTTATATGATCAGATGCAGAATTTCTGAACTCCAGCAGATGGGCTCCCCTGGACACCATTGCAGATGCCAGAAAGAATACAAAATATGCTGACAACAGCACATTTAGATTGCTATAACCTATGGTCTCACAAAAACTCATGAAATTTCCAATAGACTCAGAAGAAAAAAAAATTGATGAAGAAATGCAATACAAATTTATAACAAAAATCCATGATATGAAGAATGCAATACAAATTTACAAGAAAAGTATCCTCAGATCCCTGATTATCTCAAGGCAGTTTCTTCTGCTTCTTTTGCTTCAAGCCCATCAAAGATCTAAAAGATGCAATTGAAACAACGACAACTTGGACAATGATATCAACTGAAAGAATATTTCCACTATATTGCAGTCAAAGGTGATTTCTTTTGCAAGAACAATTTGGTAATTAATATCTTTACAAAAGGTTTAGCATTAAGAATCTCTACTCAAGACATAACCTCCCAGAGTTTGATGCAGCAACAATACTGTTAAACCTTTTTTTCTCATCCTAAAAGAAACTCATCCAAACTACTTGGACATGGGTTCTCAGGAGGTCAGGCCATTGTTTGAACTTTGAAGTAATATCATAACTAGAATCAATAGTTTTGAACTATGCATATTCAAGCTTCTTCATATCATACCAAAACTTTAATTTGAGTTGTCTTAGGCTCCCTCTTCCTCCCTTGTATACAAAACATATTTAGGGAACCAAAATTTGAACTTATGGTTTAACTCCTATAAACTTAAAGTGCTGTTTAAAGGTAAAGGTACATGGCCGACAGATTTAACAAAATTCTGAGGAGAAAGAAGTACTGGATCAATGGATGATGAGTAGCTTATACCGATGGACAAGGACAATAATAATATGTGGAGTGGCAGAAGTTATGATCGAGTCAAATATATGAAGTGCACTATGGAAAGATCAGTGATTTAGCAAAAGTTAAATGTGAGACTAGTTCATCTAAAACTTCATATAGTTTCATATCAGGTGGACCTTTCATAGAAATGTATGCAGTTATCAATAAATAATGTAACATAAAATCTCACGTACCATAGAAACGTGTTAGTTGCGATTTGAGAGGTTCTTTCAAATATTTGTCTTCCAACAAATTTCATTGGTAAACCCTATGGCGAAAAGGAATGGAGGATCAGATCGATGAAAAAAAGTTATTCACAAAGAATCAGATGCTTTTATGGCCTCCTAGACTGTTTTTTCTCAAGCTATTGTTTCTCCCTGTGCTCTATACCTTGTGTCGGATGAGTGATCATTCTCAGTATTGATGATAAGACAAATGACAGAAAAAACATTACTGAGAGTGCATAACTATTCAATTTCAAGCTGAAACAAGCAAGCGACTAGTTTAATGATTCCAGCATGCAGTCATAGAGAAACCCCAAATCATGCTCCTATCACCAAAGAAGTATTTCTAAGAACAAAGTGCATTTGAACTCTTCAAAATGAGATAATCTCAAAATCATCCACAGAAAATAAACTTAAATGGAAACATCACACAACCATCAATAAAGAAACTCAACAACCTCATTTTTAGACAAGCTTAAAAGATAACTTCTAACACTTCATAGAAGCAGTGAATCAACACGATATAATAGTAACAGCTAAATAAATTGTTTCATAAGATATTTTGCACTAAAAAGTGAACAAATATATATATACAACTGTCAGCAAGTTAGTATCATTAACTTCAATATATACACTCCTATCCTTTTTCTTATTATTAACATAGCCATATATGACCAGAATCAACTTCTCAAAACACCGGGAAAATATTCTCATCATCCTCATCGCCGTCGTCAAGGAAATTGAATGGCACATCTCCTCTATAGCGAAAACTCGGATTCACGTAACACTTCATCTCATGGAACAGATTCAGATTGTCCACGAGTTTATGGAACACATTGCATCCACAACACTGGCCACCCGCCAAAATCAAATCTTTCTCAGAAAACAATCAAAAGAACACTAAAGATAATATAATTAAGCTCCAAAAGATAAAATTTTCACCTGGACAAAGACGGTGCCATCGGTATACGCGTGAGGGTTGATAGCGCGAGTGGTTCGCTGCCCGCAAACGTTGCAGGTAAAGGCTACGCGCATCCGGCGGCGGGGGGATTTGGTGAAGAGCGACCAGGGGAAGGTCGAGACCGGTCGATTGGTGGCAAGATCGGAGTCGGTGGGGATCGAAGGGCCTTCCATCCCCGATCCGGTGGTCCAGCCTCTTCCAGCTGCAGCGCTCAGAACCAGACCCATCGCAGCATCCTAATCCCTCGCAAATCCATAGAAAGCGACTTGATACCGGGATCCAACATCAGAGAGATTAGATTGGGGGATCGGATAATTTTGATTACTACTTACCTTGGAAAGAGGGGAAAAAGGGACGAGAGCGTTAGGGTTTTCCGGATCGGAGTGGAGATCGGATTCGCCTTCTCGACCTAAATAACAAGTAAAAAGATAGAAGAGATATTAGAGTCACGGTTATCGATTCAAAGCGAAAATATCAAGATATAGAGGCGAGAGAGAGAGAGAGAGAGAGAGAGAGAGAGAGAGAGAGAGAGAGAGAGAGAGAGAGAGAGAATACTCTTGGAAGCGATCGGGAGGAGGAGAGGGCGTTTGAGGAAGCTTCGCTTGGGAGAGAAAACGGAGAAGGGAGAAGGTGACGAGGCGATCGGGGCGGAGGCGGAGGCGGCGATGGACTCCATGACAGCGAACGGGCTGAAGAGGAGAGGAGGAGGTGAATGCTCGGGAATAGAGGAGACGAGGGGAAGAACGTGTGGGAATCAATCGAACTCCACGGTCCGATGGTTGCCAAAATTAGATGGGAAATGGAGATTTTTGTGGCCACTTTGTCCGGTTCTGCGGTGCGCCAGAAATTGGCTTGCAAGTAGGGGAGGGGAGTTACAAGCTATAAATGGAGAAGTTCCAAAATAGAATTTTCTTTTTCCCCCATTTCACACCCTGCCTAATGTTCATTGCCTTTTTACACCCCGTCTTTCCAATATTTTTAACTTGATCTGTGTATTTCTTTTTCTTAAAATTTAATCACATAACTAACCAAAATAGCACTACGGAGTTCGATGTTTCACTGCCTATGAAGAAAATGGACAATAGTTAAAAATCTAAATATAATTATTCTTATAAATTTGCTTCTAATAATGATCTTCAGAAGTACACGTTGGACAGTAAATAATGTCTTTCATTAATCTAAACAATGTAGCTTCCTTTCATCTGTGTTCTTAGTTCGTGACTAACTTAGGATAATCAAACATCTTCTGTAATCTAACTGATCTATCATTCCACATCAATCTCCATGACTCCACAACAGGATCACAGAGTTCCAGTAATTGAAATGATAAAATTCTCCCTGCAATGTTAATAATGATAGTTTCCTTCCCCATGTCCCAGATGGTCACTAGGAAGCTGCATACGCTCCAATGGGATTGTCTCACAGTACTGACATCAAACCCTTTTGTTCCTTTGCCTTTCTAGTCCTGTCCGAATAGCTAATCTCCCAGAAAAGGTGCAGCTTTGGACACTTACAAGTTCAGACATAATAACGAGCCAGACTGTAGTCTACAATTTGCTTCCTAGGCAGCTGACATTTAATCATCCACAAGCAACTTGGTGAACTTCCAAGATGCATTACAGTTCAGCCATTGCAGCTGATAACCATTGTGTTCACTTGTTGAGATAGCATAACTTTCTATTGAATCATTTGAATGACTGACCCATTAACCCAATGATGCCACCTCTTCTTCTGCTACCACTTTCTGTAGCTGCTCTAAAACATTGAATATGTCACCGGCCATTGGATGAGACTCATCTTCCACGCCGAATGCATGGATTTCGGTATCCACCTCCACCATGCTACATCCAAGCGGCTTTCTAACTCCTCTATCCCTCATTGCCTTCCTCACCCTAGCTGCGTCCTCCCACCGCTCTGCCTCCTCATACATACTAGCCAATGCTGAGTACCGCCCTGCATTCTCTGCATCGAGAAGAAACAACCTCTTGGCAGCCTCCTCTGCAAGCTCTATATTCTTGTATATCCTGCAAGCCCCTAGCAATGCACCCCAGACATCCTTCTCTGGCTCAATCGGCATGGCCATGATGAACTCCAGTGCCCGACTTAGTTGCCCAGCACGACCTAGTAGGTCCACCATGCAGGCATAGTGAACCTGTCCCTTATCTACTCCATAGTTGTCCATCATTTCGAAAATCTCAAACCCCTTATCAACCAACCCAGCATGACTGCAAGCTGAGAGCACACAGATGAAGCAAATACTATCCGGTGCAACACCCAATTCCAGCATCTTATTGAACACCTCCAATGCTTCCGAAGCATGACCATGATTTCCATAAGCTTGAATCATTGAGTTATACACGACGAGATTCGGATTGCATACACGGTCAAAGAGTTCCCGAGAAGTGTCCAAGCGACCACAATTTGCATACATGCCAATGAACCCACTGGCTAATGCATCATCCATTCCCATACCAGTCTTCACTGCATATGAGTGAGCCCACATACCTTCTTGTGCAGCCGCCATTTCAGTGCAAGCAGGAAGAACAGCAACAAGTGTGACACGGTCAGGTTTGCAACCTTCTCCATTTTTCAACATCTGATGGAGAAGCACAAGGGCTTCACTAGCATCATCATTCTGAGCATAACCAGCGATCATTGAATTCCAACTAACAATATCTTTAACACGAATACAATCGAAGACCTTCCTCCCTGTAGCAACTTCATGATATTTAGCATAGAAGGTTACAAGCGCATTACCAACAAACAAATCCAAATCCAGCCCAACTCTCACAACATGTCCATGAACCGATCTCCCAATTTGCTCGTCACCTAGAGCTGCACAAGCCTTGATGACAAATGGGTAGGTGTAACAATTCATTGGAACAGAGCCCCGAAGCATGCGCACAAAAATGACAATAGCTTCAACTTGCGGGCCAGCATTGGCGTAGCTACGAATCATGACGTTCCACAGGAGGACGTCTCTTTGGGGTGCCCGATCGAACACCTTGCGGGCATCTTCCATGCCCCCGCGGCCCAGGTCTGCATAGAGGCTCACGAGCTTGGATGCTAAGAATGGGTTGTGATCGAGCCCGGACGTGATGACTTGGGCGTGGATTTGGGCGAGGGATTTGTGTCCGGAGTGGAATTGAAGCAGGCGAGAGTAGTCGTAGGAGTCTCTTTGAGGCCTTGGCATTGATACATCTCTGAAGCATCTCTTAAGGATATGGAGGTTAGAATAGCAACCACGCATCTGGCTCTAATAGCAAATAGCGCTACCCGTAACCCGCTATGATAAATCCTTCTTCTTAAATACCCGGATCCAGATTCGGACTAACTATTCGGATGGGGAAGCACTACCAGTAACCCGCTATGATCTCGGCGATTCCATTTGATTGATCAATCGTCCTCCGATCGAGAAAATCGAAACCCGAGGTTTCTACTCTAGGGTTCTTCGTTTTTATCCCAAATGAAATCTTTCTCTTTGTATTATTATCTGATACATTCTCCTAATGCTTCGATTTTTTCTTGTCCCCTTGTCATCGCAAGTGGATTCTCCAAGCAGTAGGTAAGATTGGTGACTTCTTTTCATTATATGCACCTTTATACACGCTGTATTAGATTCATATCTTCTAATTGCTATTTTGATTTGATCCACTTTCTTTTTACGACAATCCAGGTATTTGGGTTGATTTATTAGTTATGCAATTTACTGTTATGTTCTCATCAACTAGGAGTGCTACCTTTTCGTTACAAGTTACAATTTCACTATTAGTATTTGACTTCGATTCTATTTTAGCTAACCTTTTCCGCTCACTATATATCTGTAATTAGCTCTTGAGCAAACTCTCATGTTCTTTGAAAGTTCCTGCCATATTATGTCTATTAATGCCTTTCGCAGCATTGGGATTTGCTGGTATGTGCGAAAAATATATTTTGTTTCTCCTCATCAACTTCGAACTTACATCTGGAGGTAGGAAATATGTTTTACTTCAGTTGTTTTCGCCTTCATGTCCTACTGTGGCAACTAGCAAGCAAACAATCTCAAAGACTTTCTCTTTCTTGAGCGCCATTAACGCCCAATTGAAGGGCAGCTTACTTGTACTTGCTTTCTTATTGTATGTACTTCCTACAGCAGCTGATAAGAGATATTGTTGACCCCTTATTGTATGTACCCTTTCTTTGACCCCATAATAGTATAGTGCCTTTTTCCCTCTCGAGTGCACCTACCTATATAATCTTCAATTCGTCATCCCTCTCGCCATCCTTGTTATCCTGTGACACCGCAACTTCTCTCTCACCCTCTTGATTCCTAAACTAAACTAAGGGGCTTTGTGTGAATATGATAAGGAAGTCCGCATGCCTTTTTCCCAGTGCTTCTGCTAAATAAATCTATTGGTAGAGCAGCATAAGAGAATATGTTTCTTTCTCAACACCCTATGCAGGACTTACAGAAAAGAATTTAGTCAAAAATTTTTGAATTGTAATGGCTTTTTATGCAGAAAGAATGATAATAAGAAAAAAAAAAGTTTATATGGATTTAGTGTACTTAGCGGCAGCGGTTGCATAGTCATTATACTTTTCTAGGTAAGAAATAATGAAGCAAGCTATTTGAGTCCATGGTTGGCTGCCAATCAGGTGCATATCTGATATAGTTTTTGTCTGATAATTTTGGATTCAAACTGAGTAAAATTCAGTTTGGTTATCAGACATTCCTGCAGTCAGGCACTTGACAGTCGGTTGCCAATAGGATCCATATATGATCAATTTATTGTCAGATAATTTCAGATTTGAATCAAGTCGAATTCAGTCTGGATATCGAATTAGGTGAGATACAACTCGACCATTCTGATATAGCATAAGATATTCGAATTTTCTTGTTCTGCAATTTAAACATGGATGGACTTGCTTGACAATTTTCTGCTACATCATAATTTATTATTTGGTTTCACCTTTAAATAAGAGTGAGAAGTTCTCTACAGTGACAGCAATGTACATGTTACAATCTTACCGTCTGCATATGCCAATTTAATATTGGTATTAAGATTTAGTATCTATTCTCATTCCCCACAGTAATGGCAACAGCACTGCCTACAGTAGCAATGAATGGGATTACATCATCTAGGAAAAAACAAAAGACGTTGTGAAAAACACCATTTGTTGAGAAGGTGTAGAGAAAAAGGGTGTAGGGGGATGCTTGGAAATGGCAATTAGGTCGAAATGTTTAGAGATAATTACTCATGAGATATTTCCATGTTACTCGGTAACGAGGAGCTGATGCAGGTCGACCAGGATGTCAGCAAGATGTCAGTTCAGCATAAGATATTCATGCACCAGATTGAGGACGGGCATTACTCAGTCTCAAATGCATGGAATTAGCAAATGAGCTTCCAAATATGACAGGTGGAAAGATTTTCATGGCGGCCAAAGAATTCAGAGATCAGGATAGAAGAGATATTTTCATGACACTAGGTAACAAGTGCGTCAGATGAGATGGATTTATGAAAAGACTGGCGATATGTCATTTCAACATATGGACCCCAAGAGTGCCCCTACTGCTGACTGCTGCTCAAGGTGCATGCACTCTCAGCTAGATTTTTGTTCACCTGTTTAGATTTTCTCATTTGGTGCGCATAGCACATCCTTTAGGCTGAAAATAATAGCTCTCACAAGCTGCATCTTCTGTAGTGGGTTCTATGTCGGCAGTATAGGCCGACCTCTAAGTTTTCATTATACTATGTTATACATACTTACGTAATATGTGTTGCACGTCATTGTTAGTATTTTGGACATGTGCAGATGTATTTCTCATATCCATTAATTTGTTGTACATTGAGTTATGTTTACTTTGTTTATGCAGGGAAATACTTTAGATTATTGTTTTACCATATTTCAAACACTTGCTTGCAAAATTATTTTGAACAATAATGCTGATTGCTGAAATTCCTAACTGGAGATCTGGTTTCTCATCAAAATCATCAGAAGATGGAGTTTATCAGACTTTACAAGTAGATGAACTTCTATTTTCATTGGCTACCTGCTGCCTTCCTATAGGCTTTTGCCATACTAGACATTTCTTTGGCCATTCATGTTAAATATGTCAACTACAGCATTCTACATGTTGCTTGATATGATATAAGAGAAGAGATTCCTTGTGGGCACTCCTCAGTGTGAAGCAGGAAGCAACTTCCAAATTTTTTTCTTTGAAATTTGTCAAAGATGTTTTGAACAAATGGGCATGCCCAGTAAGCTCTCACAAATTATGCAAGGTACAGAACAATTGAAGCCCAGATATTTGAGGCTATGGCTGTTGCGTAAGTGGGTACGCCAGGTATGTTTGTCCTCCAAGTTTAATGGGAGGTAAGATGATAATATGACCCTTGCATATGGCTTGCATTCCACCGTAAGACTGCCAATTGAGTGTCCTATATTCCTTTGGTTGCTTTCTGTCAATTTCTTCTTAAGTTTTTTTCATTTTACAGTTTAAACTTTATTCTGTATGCTATATTGTTGAATGTTGAGGAGTTTGTCATGACATCAGTTTTACTAAATGAATGATATTGCCTTCCTGTGTTGAAGCTGTTTATAATGTTTGTATCTCGCGTTAGTCATGTGCTTTTTTTTTTTTCAATGAATAAAGGCGTGTCAGCATGGAATAAAAAGCTGACGCTGATGGGTGAGATTGTAAGACAGGAGTTTGATGCGCCAATGTCTTGATTGGTCTGTTGGAGCATCAACAGGATTCTTAAAAGGCTTCTGAACTGCAGCTATATTCCTGCTGCAGTTGATGCTCATAAATTTACCAAAGCTGCTCACTGATGTAGGTTTGTCCTCCTTGTACGCATCACATTCCTCCTTGTGTTGTGCATGGCTGTTGTTAAAAATCAACTGCTTGGTGTTGGATGTTTCCTACGAGTCTGTGTAAAAAGTTAGCTTCTCAGGATGTAAGACAAAAGTCACATGTTCCTTTCTTTTCTTGTATTCTCTCTTTTATTTGGTTGAACTTGTGCTTTGATGTAGCATATAGACTTTTTAGCACAAGTATTTGGATTGAAGGAATGATTTACCCAAAGCTTTTCAAAATTATTTCATTTGGATTGAAAGAAAGATGACTTGATATGATGCTACTTGGGATTAATATCTGTAGTCACTTGTGGACAGATATTTCTTAAGTAGCTTGAATTTTTTTTCATATAATAATCTCTTAGGTATTGTTTTGGTTGATTCAGCTATCAGCAGCAGTATGTCATTGGCTGGTGGTGAAGTTATACAACTGATTTAAACCTCAGATTTATCCATCCAATGCTGTCATGCCAGATTTCCTGTATCAAAATATTCTTGCGAGATGCATTTCATATATCTAGAAATGAGCCAAAATGTTGACATAATTTATGATTGAACACAATAATTCCATATATCTCAATTTTTAGGCCCCCCCATGCTAATAATGTATATGTATCTTTTTCTTTCTAATCTATCATAGAGTTAGTATTTTTTTATTCTTTGATGATTCTGCTAATACATTTGTTCAATAATGTGCTATCTTAGTATTTGCATGTTTTTAGATTAAATGATTACTTTGACTTTTATGAACTAAAAGCACAGTGTGTATTAATTATGTCTAATAAAATCTTACTCCTAAAAGTTCATGTCAATTGGTCGATTTTTTCTATGGTTTGTTGAATGTATATCCCTCCAAACTTTCTCATTTGCTTGTCTACTCTTCTAAATTTCATGGAAGCCCTTGAGGTTACATTTGGACATCTTTTAGTTCACAGCTTAGTAATTTAGAAACTGAAAGGAATATACTTAAGGATATGT